>NC_068564.1:31065000-32531644 GCF_022201045.2 Citrus sinensis | reverse complement strand
AAAAATGATTATACAACCAATCAAATTCAAAATTAAAAAAGATTTACATAAATTAATTGTTTAAATAAAGATAGAAAATGCATTCAAAATTTTAAAATATAACACACCAAAAAGAAAAAATCTCATTTGTTTAAATCAGTACATAAAAATTAATTAATTAGGAAGCTGTATTTGTTTATTTAATTATTTTTTATTTTATATTATTATCGGATAAGATATAATATGGTGTTAATGTAACTATATTTTAACTTATTTATTTATTAGTAAGTACTAATACCATAATTACAAGCTTAGTTTTTTAATTAAATAAATATTTTTTTTGTTGATCCGTAATTTTTTGTGGATTAACATAAGTAAATTCATATCCAATCCACTAATTACAGATTTTTAAATTTTCAATCCAATCCGATCCACCAATCTACGGATCAAATTTTTACGAATCGGATTTTTACGGAGCATATGGATTGAGCGAATCGGATTAGATTATGAACACCCCTACATCTTAAAAGCTCAATAATAAGTAAATTACTTCAATAAGACAATAATATTTATAAAATAATATATAAATAAAGTGCATTTAAAAAAATAAATAGAGAAATATACCCACACCTTACCCACAACTAGTTATATTTTGTAAGAGTGGAGCTATCGTCACCCCTCTAAAACTCTCATAAAACTCCTCTTTCTTAAATTTATAATTTTAATTATAGTTAAATAAATCTAATAAAAATCCTGAATCATCATTATTATCTATATCAATAAAATATTCTCACTAGTTTCCGCTGCCCATAACTTGTAGAGCTACATAAAGAGAATGGCTTTACTTTTTTCCACCGGTACATAGAGAGAATGACTTTACTTTTTCTACTAGTTTTACTTACTTTATAATAATATTTTGTTATCTATTTTCATGAAAAGATAAAATAACATTATGAATTCATTATATTTATCTATCCATCTATCTATCTAAATTTATAAATGTTCCAAATATAGAATTCTAAATTTGTTAAAGTTTGGAAAAGCTATTAAGTCATATGATCTATTAGTGTAATAACATTATAATATTAAAGCATGTGACTTAATAATTTTTTTCGAATTTTAATAAACTCTAGGATCTTGGATATACATATATAATTCATTAAATCATATGACTTAACAATGTGTTTGCATAAAAAAAATAAAAATAACCGCATGAGAGAAAGCCGATATCTATATATATAGTCACTTGAAAGTAAAAAGACACTGAAGGAATTCTAAATTGAAAATTGATTTCAATATCGATCAAGAGCTTCGGATTAAATTTATGAAACAGTTTTGCAATAGAAGAATTTTGTTTATATACGGTTTCTTGAATATATACATACGTACGCACCTACATACAGGGTTATTTGTGGAATTCAATGGGTGTTGTAACAAGTTGTGTGATTTATTTACTCTTTTAATAGGATACTTTGGGGCTCATGGAGAGTTTAAATGGGTGCTAACAGATACAAAACTATCGAGGCCATCATAAGCCCTACAAATGAATGAATTCCAACCGGGCCCATTTAAGATTAGAGTAGGTTTGACGATGCACGTTTATATTGGTAGTTAGCCGCGGAACTGGTCCCCTCCAAAACGTTGTTTTCCCTCCTTTATTAACACATCGCCAAATAAATACCTAACAAGAAAATGTCGCTGACAATTCAAAATTTTTAAACGGTAGCCGTTGCGCATCACTATCTCAATCCTCTCTCTCTCTCTCTCTCACTAGCTTCTCTATCACCATGCTTCGCCTCCGACGCCACCACTACCCGGACCACCACCGTCGTATACTCCTCCGTCTCTTCCACCACTCGACATTTCATCCGCAGCCACTCGATCTCCCGCTCTCTCATCCCACGTTCCAAATTTGGTCCGCCAACACCTCTCTAGGCAAAACCCTAGTCTCCGCTGGCCTCTCCTCTTCTTTCCTCCTCTCCCCTACCTCCTCTGCAAATAAAAAGTTCGTCTATCTCAAACCAATCCAAACCGGGTACCCTCACGACTCCGACTCCCGCTTCCTCTTCACCAAACTCCCCTCCCTCTCCCTCCGCCGCAACTTCCCTTCCTCCCTCATCCTCTCCAATTCAATCCTCTTTTCCTCCTTATTCGCCGCAAAATCTTTCCTCTCCTCTAGGGACCTCCCATTTCAGCCCCAGAAATTCAATTCAGAAATGTACGATTTGAATTTCCGCGAAGAGAATCGAATTTCGGGCGAGGAGGATAGTTCGGTTTCGGAACTGGTTTGTAAGACTTTGTTTGCGTGGGAGGAGGCTGTGTCGCCGCATTTGGCAGCTGAAAGGGAGAGTGGAGGAATCGTAGGAGATTCTAAGGTGATTGAAACTTTGGGAAAATGTTTGAGAGATGGCTTGGAGAGTGAGAGTGAGAGTGAGAGGGGTAAAATGGAGATTTTGTGTATTGTTGAAACTGCTGGTGGAGTTGCCAGTCCTGGACCTTCCGGCTCTCTTCAGTGTGATTTGTATAGGCAAGTGAATTTATGACTTTGAAGTGAATGGTATCAATGCATTGATTAATGGCTCAAAAAGATGATTGTAGGGGTTTATGTTGGCAGGCCTTTCCGGTTGCCTAGTATTCTTGTTGGAGATGGGCGGCTAGGTGGGATTTCTGGCACGATTTCAGCTTATGAGAGTTTAAAGCTTCGAGGTTATGACGTTGTTGCTGTTGTTTTTGAAGACCATGGCCTTGCTAATGAGGTGCCATTGATGTCATATTTGCGAAATAGGTAATTTAGGTTACTTTCCTCTTCCCTGGGACGTGGATCCTATTCCTCTTTTCCATGATAAGATGTATAAATCATTTTGAAATAATTTGGTGCATGTTGTACTCCTGATGATTAATTAGTTATGAGTTTTGTGTGTGCACGCTTGCATACGTGTGACTATGTGAGTGCCTCTGCTACCTGTAAGCTTCTAGCATATATTCTTTTCTTGTTCTCACACAAATGTTACATTAATATATATTTTTTTTTCGCATTTACATATTTGTCTTTTCTCTTTTACAGAGTGCCTGTGCTTGTGCTGCCACCTCTGCCACAAGATTCATCAAATGACCTGATGGAATGGTTTGATGAATCTCACAATGTCTTTGATTCTCTGAAGAACATAATGTTATTGGCTTATTCTGAAAGAATACAGAGACTGTGTGACATGCCAAAAAGGGCAGGGGAGCTCTTCTGGTGGCCGTTTACTCAGCACAAACTTGTACCAGAGGAAGCTGTTACAGTAATTGATTCACGCTGTGGAGAAAACTTTTCCGTCTACCAGGTTATTTACTGAGAGATGCAAATGCATTTCTTATCTTTTAAACTTTATTTCTTTATTTGTTTGTTTAACTTTCCCAATTTTATTATTCCTTGTTACTCCTTTTCGTGTTTATGAGTTTTTTTAATTTGTATCAGCTAAGATATGGGTTAATCTACTGAATCTCATAACATTTAATTCACTTTTCGTGATAATTTACTGTCAAGCTGCCAAATCTTTGTTTGAGATGTTGATTGGGAAATTATGATGTGAAAATGGTATTTATCTGACATGCCTTGGGTCTTTGTTTTAATTTATCTTGCAGGACCAGAAAAATAAATTCATTGGTCAACAGTTTGATGCATGTGCTAGTTGGTGGACTCAAGGACCAGATGCTACCTTACAGGTCATTTTATGCATATATAATATGCACTTTTTGCAAATTTTGGATTGCTATGTTTGATGTTCCATGGGTGATCGATAAATAGATTTAGAAAATATCTCATAATTGTAATTTTTTTTAACCAAAATTTCTCGGCTGCTAGAAATGCTGTTCCTTTACTCTTGATATGTTTTCACTAATGAATTTAGGATGGGTCACTGCCAGAGTGATAGCTCCAAAAAAAAAAAAAAAAAAAAAAAGAACTCCATATAGTTGTGATGACTAAGAAGCGGAAAGAGGGAAAAAGGAGGAGGAAGAAAAGAGAGGAACGAGAGAGACAAAAGAACTAGAGGAGAAGGGATTTCATTACTTTAATAATCAATCTGGGTTCTGAAAGACATAAGTGAAGATTTATATATTTATGAAAGGAGAGAAAAAGAGGAAGCCAAATTTTACTGAGAAAAATGAAACTTGTTCTTCAATACATTTAGAGAAACAATACATAAAAAGTTGGTGAAAATTTAGGCACCTAGAATGTGTCAACTTGGTCTCTGATTTTGAGATGGTTTTTCTTTTGCAACTGAGACAAATTTTCTATTCATCAAGTGAGCACTCTGTGCCAAGCATTCTCTCATTCTTTTTCATCTGTTTAGCCTGATTCCTTAAAGCCGACATAAATTTCAACTTGCTTTTTCTGCTTTGTGGTGATCATGTCTCTGAAAGTTTTCTTAATCTAGCTATATGTTTAGGTGGTTTCAGATTGAGCTTGCAAGAGATATGGGTTATACTGCTGCAAGATTTGGGCACGTCATGTTTCCTGAGAATGTTTATGAGCCAGCCTTAGAATGCGCAGAGCTTTTACTTCAGGGTGTTGGGAAAGGTTAGTAATTTTTCATTCACCATCAATCTGGAGAATCAACTTTATTTAAAATGATGTTATTCCAGTCTATTAAGGCACTTTCATGTAATTTATTAATCCTCATTCAATTCTCTTCTTTAACTATTAATCTCTTTAATTTTAAGGATCAGTCAAAGATATCATCAATGATGGAAGTTGGATTAAAAGTTTTGGTCTTTTGTTGAGAGCATGCTCTTCTTTCTGCTAGTTTCTTTTCTGCACATTTCTCCTGGTTAAGTTCATAAGTGCATTGGTTTTATTCTTCAAGTGATCCTGTGATTGTTTTAGTTTTCCCATTTTAATTTGTTTTCTTTTTAATCGAAGCAAGTGCAGCTTTTGAAATTCTTGCAAGGGTTATATTTCAGAAACTGAGTTACATTTTGTCCCGCACATAGTCTTTAATTAGACTCTGTATAAATATTTGTGCAGGCTGGGCTTCTCGAGCATATTTTTCAGATAATGGATCTACGGCTATTGAAATTGCTCTCAAGATGGCATTTCGGAAATTTTCTTTTGATCATGAAGTTCTTGTAGATTTTCTTGGGAAGGACACTACTGAAAAGTGTATTGAGCTTAAGGTGGTGCTCTTTTTTCCTTTTTACATTTGCCTTTTGACTCCATACCTTGTGCAACATGGTTTAGTAGTAGAAAGCGTGATCTTCTGTGGAGTAATTTTAAGTTGGTGTATCAATTTATTTCAATTAATTTTCTTCCAGGTCCTAGCACTTAAAGGATCATATCATGGTGATACTTTGGGTGCCATGGAAGCTCAAGCACCATCACCTTACACCGGGTTTCTGCAGCAACCATGGTACAGATGTTTTGTCCCTATAAAGATTCAGGAAAATTATCATTTACACATTAAAAATTGTTGACTTTTTGAAGATAAGTCTTCATCTTAATGTTTTATCTCGATTTCAGACTGACAAAAATAATCTACTTATTAATAGATGTTTAAATGTGTTCTGTTTTCATGAGCCTTCAAACTGTAATCATACAGCTTTGTTATCAAGTGGTCATCTGGTAATGTGGGAGCATTGTCTTATTAGTTATCCAAACTTTTGATGTTCTCTGTGGAATCTGCAGTTCTTTTTCTTGAAAGAGATAAATTCATAGAACAATCAATTGAAAGGCAGCCCCTTTCCTGCTTTTGAAATATGTTTGGTTATTTTTTCAAAAAGTGACTTTCGATAATCTACTAAGCACTCAGGTTGAACCTTAGTTGTTTCAAATCTCTTCTACTGTTTCCGATAGCTAATTAGCTATTCCAAATTCACTCATAATCATGATGGCTGTCTTATCTGGGAATTTAAATCTCCATTGCCATAAATTTCATCTGATCTCTTTTGATATTACTTGATGAATTAATTATGGATTATGGATTTCTGAACTTATACAGGTACTCTGGAAGAGGCCTTTTTCTGGACCCTCCTACAGTTTTCATGTACAACAGCAAATGGATTCTTTCCTTACCTGAATGGCTGTATTCCAAAATTGTAGAACATAAAGACATAAGTAAGTGGACTTATTCTCCTCCCTATCTTCCTCTTTGGTTCCCCTGTCCACAATCTACTGTTATTCTCTACCGCACTTAAAGGTATCATCTTCTGACATGTATTGCATTTGTTTGAAATCCCACAGCCTTTTGCTCTCGTGATGAAATTTTTTACGAGGAAAGGGACAGTTCAGACCTTGCTTCAATTTATTCATCATACATATCACAGAATTTATTGCAAAATCCAGGATTAAAAGTATCTGGTTGTATTGGAGCTTTGATAATAGAACCAGGCAAGTTAAACATTATATCACACTATGGTGTTTCATTTTCCACTGCTTCTAAAGTTTAATTTTAATTCTTATGGTGATAGACATAAGTGGTATGCTTAAACTGTGTTGTATTTAAGGCCGATAGATGGCATATTATATTCAAATATTTGAACATAAATTAGTGAATGAGGAGCACAAGTCTGACCCTTAAGCCCCTCCTATTTGAATCCCTATCCACAAATTAATTGCTTTCCTTAGGTAATTGCTTTCAATTCAGTTTTATTATATAATTTAGTGGTTGGACACTGTTCAACAGTTGTACATGCTGCTGGAGGAATGCACATGGTTGATCCGCTTTTTCAGCGGATACTTGTCAAAGAATGTCAGAATCGTAAAATTCCAGTTATCTTTGATGAAGTTTTTACAGGTTTCTGGCGATTGGGAGTAGAGGTCTGTTGCTGTTGATTGCATGTCATGACTCATTCTCATTCATTGTGCTTCTTCTCTTTCTTGTCTACGTAATTAGATAATGATAAGATTGCTGGATGCTTTTTATTCTTTACAGACTACAGCAGATCTACTTGGTTGTGTACCAGATATAGCATGCTATGGGAAGCTATTGACTGGTGGGGTTATACCTTTGGCTGCCACACTGGCCACAAATGCCGTTTTTGATTCATTTGTAGGAGATTCAAAGGTAGTATATTCTGTTGATTGATTTGTATGAAAGATGAAAAATAGGACAATATTTAACACTGGTCTTCCTTTTTTTTCTCAGAAAAGAGAATGAAAATCAAGTTTTGGGAGTTAAATGTGGGAGGAGTTGTCATTTAACTCAGTCTTAATATCAGGCAATTTAAGTGTGTATAATTCATTTTTTTTTTAAATTTTAAGGTTTAAAATTTGATTGATCTTTTAGCCACCTCTGTGATGTTACATTATCAATGTCTGGCTCTTTTTATCATCATCATCATCCTGTTTTGGGTGATGTACATTTAATTTAAAAAGTTTACTGGCTGCACAGTCCATTTCTAGAAGTATTGCAGTTAGGTTGAATGCTGAATCAAGTAATCACAATTTGAAAAAGTTTTAATTGGATATGACTAATATTGGAATATTCTTTTCAAGTTTTTGATGATCTTAACACCGTAAATTGTCAGCAGAAGTTTCGAATTTAATGTCATAATAAATGATATTTGAAAAACAATTCAAGAATGTCCAATTTGCTTCCTTGCTTTGAAACTTGGATATATAATATTGTCCCAGTTTTCAACAAATGATTTTTGGTTTATGTCAGCTGCGCTTTCCAAACAGCACTTTGTTATTTATGATATTTTGCCTATCTTGTTGTCCTCAGACACCCCCCCCCCCCCCCAAAAAAAAAAATGGTATATGTAATGCAGTTCATCTATGTGGTTGTTTTTGTAGCTGAAGGCCCTTCTGCATGGGCACTCATATTCTGCACATGCTTTGGGGTGTGCAGCAGCTGCTAAATCCATAAAATGGTTCAAAGATCCTCAGACAAACCATAACATAATTCCTGAACGAAGATTACTTAGGGAAGTAAGTGAAATATTTATTTGTTTCTATTCTTCCTTAGGGAAGTAAGTGAAATATTTATTTGTTTCTATTCTTCCCTTGTTATACTAGTTCTACCATCTTTCACATGCGGCCAACAAAGGCAATTGGTTGTTTTTCCATTTTAGATTACATATTGATAGTCTTGACATAGATGTTCATTTTGGCATGATTAGTTCTATATCGCAAAAGTAGATATCAATCATTGCACGCCAATCTATGTAGTGAAAAATTTAGTCCATGCTGCTACTCTTTTTGATGATAAAGTAAGTGGTTAGTGTGATCTAATGATCTCCTGGGTCGTTTGCATTTAAATGCTTGCAGTTATGGGATTTGGAGCTGATACAACAGATCTCATCACATCGTACTGTCCAAAGAGTGGTTGCATTAGGGACTCTCTGTGCCATAGAGCTACAAGCAGCAGGCTGTAATGCTGGGTATTGTCTCATTGAGTTGTTTTTATATAATTTTCTGACAACTGGAATGCATCCATGATTACTTAACCCTCACTTCATTAACATTCCCCGATCCGAAAGGTAGGTGACATTTTTTTTCCAAGTAGCAACCAGAAATCGGAAGATTACTGCAAATATTTTTGCTTGTTATGCACCTTTTACATGTTACAATCCTATGTTCTGGACCATATTGGTTGATTATTGCTGACAGCGCATCCAGTTAGATTATATAAGCCAAGATTTGCAACCAATATTCAGGAATAATAGGTCATGTTGTTTTGTTGTCCGGTTCCTTTATTACAACTTCTGATTATTGATAAAAGCAGTGTGATATCCATTTATGCTGGTACTAATTCCGTAATCTGGTTGTTAATGTCATCTTTTGAACAATGTTATCTATTTTTCAGGTACGGATCACTATATGCAGCTTCTCTTCTTAAGAAGCTCCGTGAAGATGGTGTTTACATGAGGCCTCTTGGTAATGTTATATACCTCATGTGTGGACCCTGCAGTTCTCCTGAGGTCTGCAGCCAACTACTTCTCAAGCTATACCAAAGACTTGAAGAGTTTGACAAAGTTGAAGAGAAATTGAAGTCTTGCTAGGTAGTAATGATTCTTTACTATAATAATGTCTGGAAGCCATTGGTCTATAGCTTTTTAAATGTCAACTTGATTTTATATGTTTTACAGATCTTTGCATCAAGTGTTTCACTGTACCCGATTCTTGAATCTTGCCACTTCATGGTTTTCAGCTCTGATTTTCTCTGGATCGAAACAACCCTTCCCTATTCTGAACCAAGAGTACGGTCAATTTGCAGTTTTGGCACTATGCATGTTTGCTTTTTGGGAAATAATTTAAGCTTATGATAATTGTGTTGTTGAGAGAAGTACATCTTCATTGATCTATTTTCAACTCTTGAACAAGTTGGTTAGTTGAAAGGTATAAATCAATAAAGCCTGTATAATGGGACTAAAAGCAACTTTTTGCTATTCCATGTCAACAGAGTAAAGGTTAGTTTCAACTTATTATTTTTTTATAAATTTGTCATCTTTAAATCACTTCATTTACTTTTTAAAAATCTTAACTTAAGAAGATAAAAAAAAGTTCATCAATTTATTCTATTTTTTCTTAGGTAACTTAAGGTTATAAAAAGTAAGAAAATAATTTAAAGATAATCAATTTACGATCGTCCTAGTATGAAATTTACTTAAAAAAATAATGATCCAATTTTGACAACAGTTCTCTTGTTAATAGTGTATATGATTGAAATTATTTAACACTTATTTGTGCGGCCGGCTGATTAGTGATTAGTATAATACAGAACATGGCAAAAACACCGTCATGTTGAAACCTGCTTATACGATGGGAGCTTTGCTAGAAATGAGGTGTGTTTGTTTGTTTTGAAACATTATGTGTCTACTCCTACATTAAGTTAAAAATTAAGGATTTCGCTGTAAAATGAAAAAAAAACTAATAGGATTTTAATTTCCGGGTGGTAAGCTGACAAAAAAAAATTTACAAATAGGCGAGTGAGTGGTGACGTGTGTCTACTAAAAAATATGACGCAAATACTAACAGTGACGTGGAAAGTGTCATAAGTTATCTCCAAACCAGTTGAGATGTACGGTCAAGATTGCTTTACTCTCCTCGGCCGGACGATCCTATGCAGATATCCAATCCTGAATCTGCCAAGAAAGTATTTGCTGATAAAAAGCTCACGGTAGTCGGTATATACCTTTAATCAAAACTCAGACAAACAGTTATTTGACACAATTGTCAACATCTTGATGGTTCAAACGTGGACCGCGAAGCAGCTGATTAAGATCTATCTTTCAGCCAATAGTCGCCAGAGTAGACTTCAACCAAAAAGCGTGCGAGACGAGTCAGTAATCATCACTCTACAAAAACATCCCATTAGCTGCTGTTTTCGACTTTCTTCTCTCTTCGAACCAGCAAGAAAAAAAGAAAAAATTTAAATAAATAACTAGCAGGTCTCTTTTCTTTTCTCTTCCCTCACTTTCCTTCACTTTCTCTCCCTCTGTTTGGCCACCGAGAAAATTTCTAAACTAACGCTGCAACTTTACCTTTATAGTAAATTTCTAAGTTTGCTTTTCACATTCCGCCAATTTCTCGGCAGCTAAACGAGGGATTAGGGTTTTAATTGTGTGGAAATGCTTTATTTTTATTTGAATTTGAGAAATCTGTGCTTAATATGAGTTGAATTGACGAGTGTCTGTTTGTGTGCGTGAAATTAGGGTTTATTTTGGGGGTTTGTTTAGATCTGAGAATGCAGAGGCAAACGAGGTATATGGAGAGGACCAGTAGTATGAGTAGAGGGAAGAGGAGCTTAGAGAGTAATGAAGACGAGCAGCCTGAGCGAAAACGCCCAGCTCTCGCCAGGTAATTTTTGTTTGTTTTAAAAACAGTAAATTCTTTTTTTTTTTTTAAATGTTTGGTTTGTTATTGTGTTTGTTAAATTGGTTACTTTGTTGTTAATTTCTAATAATTTTTGTGATAAGCTTTACAGCTGTAGTTGTATAATTATTTATAAAATAATATTTTAGCAAAAAAATGTTAGCTGATAATCAGTGGTTAAATGGTGAGTCCAGCGACAGGTCAAGCTTCATTATGACTTGCCTAGAACTTTTTGTATGCATTTTATGTAGGCGATTTTTATTTTCACTTTCTTGTTTGCCTTTTGATGATATGTTAAATACTATTATTTGATATTATATTAATAAGTTATGTTTATGATGCAGCGTCATTGTAGAAGCTTTGAAGGTGGACAGTTTGCAGAAGCTCTGCTCTTCATTGGAACCCATTCTCCGAAGAGTTGTAAGATAGACTTCTTATTTTTTTGATACACTGTCTCTTCTTTTTTCTTACTTCTTTCTCTTTTAAATTTATTTTTGCAAAATCTTGTACTTTTTCTTATATTTATTTATGTTTAACAGGTAAGTGAGGAAGTGGAACGCGCTCTGGCAAAGTTAGGTCCTGCAAGGCTCAATAATGGACGGTAAGATATTCATGATCATATCATATGCGACAGTTGTTGGCTTATCAAAATTAGTTTTAATTATTTGTGAATTTTTCCTGTTGACATTGTGTTGGAACATTAAGTCATGTTCATTTTCACTTTAATTATATTGAAAGAATTTATATCAGATATGATTAGTAATACTGGATTAGGATGTGGTTGCTATTCAGTCTTAATGTCTCGCATCTCTCACTTCAGTGCCCCTGATTTGGTTTTCTCTTTGCTCATTTAAAGAAAAAGAATTTATATCAGATATGGTTAGTAATACTGGATTGGGATGTGGTTGTTATTCAGTCTTAATGTCCCGCTTCTCTCACTTCAGTGCCTCTGATTTGATTTTCTCTTTGCTTCAATAAAGCATATATGTTGCTTTCACAACTGGGTCTTTTGATACATTCTTCTCATGATTGACTAAACCTGTTTGTGAGTTTATTAATCTAATACTTATTTCCAGGGCTTCTCCAAAACGAATTGAGGGTCCTGATGGACGGAATTTGCAGCTGTACTTTAGGTCAAGGTTATCTCTTCCCCTCTTTACCGGAGGAAAAGTAGAGGGCGAGCAGGGTGCTGCTATCCATGTAGTTTTAGTTGATGCAAACACTGGGCATGTTGTAACCTCTGGGCCTGAAGCCTCGGTAAAACTTGATATTGTTGTGCTTGAAGGGGACTTCAACAATGAGGATGATGATGGCTGGACACAAGAAGAGTTTGAAAGCCATGTAGTAAAAGAGCGTGAAGGAAAGAGGCCATTGTTGACTGGGGATTTGCAAGTGACACTCAAGGAAGGTGTAGGAACGTTAGGGGACCTCACTTTTACTGATAATTCAAGTTGGATAAGGAGCAGGAAGTTCAGGCTTGGCTTGAAGGTTGCCTCAGGATATTGTGAGGGCATCCGTATTCGTGAGGCAAAGACTGAAGCTTTTACAGTCAAAGATCATAGAGGGGAATGTGTGTTAATACTCTGTTTTGTACTTATTCTTATTTCACGATATGTCATGAAACTGTTTTCATGCCTTTTTCCTTGACAGTGTACAAGAAACACTATCCACCGGCCTTGAATGATGATGTATGGAGATTGGAGAAGATTGGCAAGGATGGATCATTCCACAAGAGGCTAAACAATGCTGGGATATTCTCAGTTGAAGACTTTCTTCGTCTTGTCGTGAGGGATCCTCAAAAACTACGTAGTGTAAGTGTAGCTTTTGGTTCTTGAATAAAACGTTCATGCTTTGTAGCTCTCTCTGAAGTTCTAACATTTATTTACTGATCATAGATTCTTGGAAGTGGAATGTCAAATAAGATGTGGGAAGCTCTTTTAGACCATGCAAAGACTTGTGTCCTAAGTGGGAAGCTTTATGTTTATTATCCTGAAGATTCAAGAAATGTTGGTGTTGTTTTTAACAACATCTATGAGTTGAATGGTCTAATTTCAGGGGAGCAGTATTTTCCTGCTGATGCTCTTCCAGAGAGCCAGAAGGTTGGTTTGATATATATTTTTGTTTCAGCCATATTACTTGTGTTATGTTTTCTCCAGGGTTCTTTCTATATTAGGCATCCACTACTAGTTTAGTCTTCAGCAATTTGTGCAATATCGCTTTGCTTGATTCTTCTATGCCTTTCGTTTTTGTCAGAAGAACCATATTTAAGTTATTGCTGCACTTATATGTATTCATTTATTTTTCGTCTTTTGGCATATTTTCTTTGGAAGTCATTTCCCTTTGTTGTAGTATTTATGCTACTCTACAAAAATTGTTGCTGGACTTCTTAACTAAATTTGTGGACTAGTGTGTTTATATCTTAGTCAAATGATGCTAGTAGTAATATCTTCATAGGCTTTTTATGCCATAACAGGAAGATTATTTTTTAGGCAAGTGCGTTGAGTTCCATATTCAATTTTTAGCTTTCTTTATGTTTTGTGCTGTTCAGCCCTGGATTGGTCTTCATTGCTGTATTCGTATTTTAGATTGATTATTGTAATAGTTTTGATCAGTAAGGAAATAAATTATGTACTGCAGGTTTATGTGGATTCACAGGTGAAGAAAGCATATGACAATTGGAATCAAGTTGTAGAATATGATGGCAAGTCACTTTTGAGCTTAAAGCAAAATAAAAGGTCAAATGCATCTAAAAATGAACCTCAAATAGGTCAGATAGATTTCTCTAATGCTTTAGACAATCAGTTGCAACTATCCCGCTTGCCAGCTGCTGTTCCTACTGAGCAATCTTCAGCTCATTCAGGTCATCCCATCGGAGGTAAATATTTCTGTCTGCATGTATCGTACCTCTGTTTCTTTTCTTCTTAATTGAAGTTCTCTTTTTATTGCTTGATAATTAATTTCATACCATTTGATTGAATAACACTATACATTTGGCCATTTAATGAAGCACTGAGAGTTATGCTTAATTTGGCTCTGCAAGCCTTCATTCAACCGTCTGTGTACATACATACGCTGTAGTATTAAACACATGGCAGTTTGTGATATTTGAGATTTTTAGATACAAGTAGAATAGATGGTAGTTTGTGTTTATTAATTTTGTTTTTAACTCATGAACAGAATTTAGTGGTAATACACCCTAGTTGTTAGACCCTTGTTAATTTCCTAAGTTATTGAAATGCCCTTGGCTTTGTCTTGCGTTGAACATGATAAGACATTGGCTTCCCAAGTATCAGATAGTGCATTATCCTGATGATGGAAAACTAATGATATCAAATATCAATTACATCTGCTTATGTGGTAGCCTTTTTCTTTTTTCCTTTTCTAACTCATGAAAAGAATTAAGTGATAATACACCCAAGTAGGTAGACCCTTGTTAATTTCCTAAGTTGTCGAGATGCCCTTGTCTTTGTCTTGCGTTGAACATGATAAGACATTGGCTGCCTGAGTATCAGATAGCATATTACCCTGATGATAGGAAACTAATGATAGTAAATACCAATTACATCTGCTTCGAAATACCCAAATGCAAACAGAGTCTAAATAGTCCCCTGTGCTGGTCTTAAATTCTGACAAAGAAAATTTCACTTTTATGATGACCCGTTGTTTTTCTAACAGAAGTACAAGTGAATTTTAGCCGATGATGCTTGAACTTTACATAGGTATATATAATCATTCTTTTTCTGTTTCATTTTTCTAGGTTCAGGTTATGCTGATAATATGGCCACGAGATACCCTTCCCAGCCCCAAATTGTGAATTCAAATTCCCGTGCTCAGTTTGATGGCACTTCATTTGTGTCCAATGACCAGCTGGTTGACAATTCTCACCAAATTCAGAGTACTAGATATGGTAACAGCACTGTTGGGCTGGCTCTTGGGCCACCCCAATCATCTAACTCTGGATTCCAAGCCATTGGCTCGTCTGTTCAGCAATCCAACCTCAATCCTTTTGATGACTGGTCACACAACCGAGACAAGGGAGTTGAAGACTTTTTTTCAGAGGAAGAGATTCGCATGCGAAGCAATGAGATGCTTGAGAATGATGATATGCAGCACTTGCTTCGACTCTTCAGCATGGGAGGCCATGCCTCGGAGGATGGGTACTCATTCCCGTCTTTTATGCCGTCACCAATGCCAAACTTTGATGAGGATCGCACACGTCCTGGAAAAGCCGTCGTAGGGTGGCTTAAGATCAAGGCGGCAATGAGATGGGGATTCTTTATCAGGAAGAAAGCAGCTGAGAGGCGAGCTCAGATTGTTGAGTTAGAAGATGAATAATGTCTGGGTTCTGTTATCAAGCCTCTTTCTACGGCTCTTCTTTATTCTGTAAGTTACAAGAACTCTTGGGGAGCCAGTGACAAATTGAGGTTTTTAGATCCATAATTCTCAAGTGCCTTTGGTGTTTTTGGATTCTTATTAACACCTTGATGACCTCTGGTACGCGAAGGTTCTTGTTAGGCAATGGGAAAGCTCATCTTGTACAGTGGCCTGTACAGTAAGTTGTTTATATAGTTATTCTTCGACCTTGGTAGTACGTTTCTCACTACTACTTAATGAAGTTGTTTAAGTATGATACCTGGGCTTAACTTTAAGTTCCCGAGGGGTAATATGTTTTTGGGTTGATGAGCCCTTTTGTTCTTGTTGACTAATTGGGGAAACATTTCTGATATTTAGGCATGACTTCATTTGTTGTCTGGACAAATTTACTTTGTTAGTGTGATGCTTTACTATTTTCTTGTATGTGCTAGATACCCTTTTTCATTGTTCTTTTTCATATAATTATGAAAAATGATTGGTATTCCCAGATTAAGACCGAAATGGCATGTCTTCAATAACATAATTTTTATAAGCATTATTTTGATGCCTTGTTTTATGTCTTTCTCAATTGCCTTTTTCCTTTCTTGAGATGGATGGTTAATCAGCGTATGGTGTTTCTATATTTTTCGGCTTTCATGCCCGTCGCCAATATTATATAAATAACATGGTCATGTTGTATTGTATATAACTGACCCATGAAATAACTTGTAAAGAGATAGAGAATACTACTAACCAGGGTAAGCCAGTGCCTGCCGACCATTTTGAATGCGAGCAACAATTTTAACCTGCTTTGTTTGTAGAAGGTTATTTGATGAGCTGCTGTTCTTAGAATTTTATATCTCTCGAGTCTGCAAAGGCCAAAGAGGGGCAGAGAGCACACATTTGTATTCGATGAGAATTTTCTGCTCATGCAAGCATACTAGGAAGAAAACTATAGTTGGATAGTCGCTGCATAATGTTTGATGACCGGCTAAGTTTGAAAAGGTGACGTTGTGGGAGGTGACTAGGTGAGCGGCCACCATTCTGGTCTGCCTGTTTTGCACAATGGTGAATTCGCTAGATAATTCGGGAATTTAAGATGTTGATTAGCCAAAGTTTTTCACGCCATTAAATTTGGTATCAGATTCAGACCCTTACAATTCATCAAATATCAAATGCTTGCGGCTGGTTGGCATGTTCGATTTTGCTGGAGGTTTTCGATTGAATTTTTGTTTGGACGTCACAAAGAGCAGAACTGCGTTTGTGGTGTTGCCGGTGTCCAATCTTAGTTTTACCATTGTTTTCCTCGCAGACAAATTTGTTAAAAGGCTGTTTGATAAAAAGTTCACAAAAAGTTATATTTTGGTCCATCGGTATCCTTAAGTTTGTGCACCAGAAGAGGAAAAGATACGCTCACGCCTTAAATACGTCACACAGTCGTTTGCCACTGTACATTCGTAATCGTAACACAAGCCAAACCTCACAATGTCGGTAGATAGGAAGGGCTTAACACGTCACCCATGGGCATATTTAATAAAATTTTGAAAATATATGTGGCAATAAATTAGTCCTGTACCTACGCGTCAATTTTTTGAAGGTAACATAAAAGGAAGAGTAATGTTATAGATTTTAGCTATTCAGTCCCAACTTAACATTTAACACAAATATAAGTAGCAACAAGGATCTTCCGGGTCATTTTCAAAAATATGAAGTTCAATTTAGAAACTTATGTCTAACCATAAGACTAGAAGATATTTTCCCGACGTTAAATCACACAATCTAAAAGACTTCACCTCTTGATACAGAATGACCTATGAATATAGTGAGAGTGTGAAGACCAAAAAATAGGGTAATATGGTGGTGTTTCTATGTCATTTTCAAATGAAGGGATAAGAAACAAAAAAACCCTTAAGACCCCGTTGAGAAAAGAGCTCCCTGTTATCAATCCAATTCTCGAATACGTCTCAATTAGATTTTGGCTTTTTCCTTCTCCTTTTTGCCGCTTTGGTTTTATTTAGTACGAATCAATCTGGTGAAATGATATATTTATCATAGCCTTATGCCTGCAGTTGAGTCCCGAGAAATGAGAGTTGATGAAGTTATGAAACTGAGTGTTGTGATTATCCATTTTGGATATATTCTTGTTAATCTCTTATATTTGATTGTTTCTTTTTCTTCATATTGTTTTGCTCTTTTGTGGATGATCAATAATAAATGGATGAAGTTTTGTTATTCCCAATATCATTTCTTCTTTTCATGTTAAATCAAGTGATCTACAATTTTTAATTTGGTAAATAGTAATACATATTTATTATATATTTATCTTGTTCGCTATAAGCTAAGCGCTTGCATCGAATGCTTAAATACTTAGTTGAGAGAGCCTACTATTATTAACAAGTCGAACGTACATTTGATGAAACTCGGTGAATTTGCTTTGAGACTAAAACAGATATGAATGATTAGACCTTATCATTGGTTGATTGAGAAATTTTGCACGATTCCAACGGATTGGTATTAATTATTTCAAGTAATATCTACTATCTAGTATCCCCTTAAAAGTCAATGCAGTTTAATTTTAATCTTCTTCCATTGATCTAACGGGATCGTGATATGTGATTCATATGCTTTGACTTTGAGGATCGCCTAGTTCTATTGTTACTTTTGAATCCTAATTTTCTAAGAGATTAACTGAAAGAGGCTACGAAAAATCTCCATATATAGGTAAAAGATTAGAGATAGGATTTCAAGGCCAGATGTCTATATGTACTCTTTCACCACTTTTATGCCTAATTTTTCTTTCCAACTTTTGTTAAGGATCTATCAAAAATCTATTACCAGTAGCGAGTACGTGGTATTAAAGTACACAAAAGAGTGACTATCAAATTGCATACACATGCAAACTAATAAGAAACAAAAATCTCTGCAAAAATCTCCGTATATGATTTGAGTAAAGATTGGATTTCAAGATAAAATATCTGTTTACGTGGCATTAAAATACAGAAATGAGTGAGGTTATCACAACACACGTGTAGATATGCAAAAGCTCTATCGGTAGAGATTTCGAGATAAGGTTTTCATTTTAATCCTGGCCGCTTCTGAGTGAACTTCGTTTATAACCTTACCCAAAGGGAATAAGCAAGAAAACATCTATGAGAATCCATTACAGCTGGCGAGTACGTGGCATTAAAGTTCACAAATGTCGAGGCTACGACTCACCTCTACATGCAAAACTCACTATATTGAGAGAGGTGATGTAGCAGAAGCAAGAGATGGGGTGTGTGTAAGGGTTGGGGCATTTCCTATTTCCTTTAATTTCCAAATGAAATTAAGAAGAAAAAAATTAGAAAACCCTATAAATGTCCCCACAAGGAGCTCTCCCTTCAATCACCACAAATATTCATGAGGTATTTTAAAATACCTCATCAACCGGTTGTTCTCTCTTTGGTCTCAGTATCATGTGATCAGCTGTTGTATCTCAAAATTAATGCGGATCATATATGGCTATATGCTTTGTTGAGTTGTAATGAAGTTACATATGTATGGTAGCGGAGCTATAAAGATGACACCTACGATATGGTTATTATTTGGCTGTGTTTTCTATCATTTTCTAGCTGTCCAAACTACCTACCAAGAAAATTTGTGGAGATCATTTCAGCAGCCCTCCATGTAGGAGTTTCTTCCTGCCCCCCTCCCTTTTGGTGGATAATAACGGATTAGTGTTGAAGAGTGGTTATTAAAACCTTCTTTTTTTTTTTTTTTACGATGCCAAAGGAATTGTAATTCCATAGGTATACGCCTATATATTTCTCTATCAAATCTGCCGAACATCGGCTAATAAAATCATGGGTATTTCCTCTAAATTATCTGCTTCAGTGAGAATAATGCAAACCATAGGTGGGCCTCTGATAATTTTCTTTCAAGTACGTAGAGCCCTTTGGAGATATGATGTTCTTGGCTACCCTCAAAACAGGAAAAATAATAATAATCCGTTATTTTTCTTATGGATTTCCTTAAAGAGATTTTTCGGGGACATTAGCAATACTTTTCCCGTGTCGTGTTAAAACTTTTGTTTGCTTGTTATGATCATTTTTCTCTTGATTTGTTTTAGTCTCTGTCTTGTCACAAAGAGAGAGAAGCCAGCAATTTAATTTATTTTTAAAATTTATATATATTTTTATTGATATTTTCATCTAATCAATGAGATCATGTGATATCAATTAGAATAATTGATACAAGAGTTTGTAATTTTATTATTATTATTATTATTTATTTTTATTAAAATATAAGGGTGGGTAAAATTTATATTAATTTTTAACTCGTGACTTTCTAAAATTTGAACTCGAATAACTAACTAAAAAACGTTATTAGAAGAAACTACGCAAGGAGCAACATTTTAATTTATTTTTTATTTTAAAAAATAAAGAATTAGATAAAATATAAATTAATTTTTTAATTAAATAAAATTATTGGAAAATTATTTAATTAACTAGATTTAAAATTTTAATTTATTTAATTTGATAAATCTTTTCTTTTAACTTTTTTCTTATTCCACCTCATAAATTTGTTTCCTAAAGTTACTACATATTAACTGACAATCTAATATCTATCAAGGGTGCCTGCACGTAGTATTTGCTAATTAATTATAAAGTAAATAAATGTAAACCCAAAATTTTTACAATCTAACTATCACAATTAAGAAGCAAGTACGTGGCATTAAAGCATACAAAAATTTGCAAGGCTATCAGCATCACTTGTTGGAGAAATTTTAGAATATTTTTGATGTATTACAAATAATTAATACATATATGATATATGTAATTGAATTTAATATAATCACTATTTATATAATAATTTTTTAAAATAAATACACACATGCCATAATATTATTTACTTGTTGTATAAGTTACATAATATCTTTAATGTATTTTAAAATTTTTCTATTTGTAGATGTAAAACCCTATAAATAAAGAGGGGCTGTAAACACTAGAGACGGGGTTATTGGGGTTTGCACCCTACATTTTTCATTTCTCAACCGCAGATGATAAATTGGGAACACCTTAAAATCCCCCTCATGGAGCTCTCTTCACATCAGTCCATAAGTTCTTGAAAGTGAAAGTGAAGCACGTACGATGGATAGATATATATATATATATATATATATATATATATCTTGTATCATTTCCTTTCATTTTCTAGCTTTCCAAATAAACTTCCCAGGAAAAGATAGTGAGGATACATCTCTAATGGCGATGATCCATTCATTTAGCGCATCTTTAATCTCTCTCTCTCTCTCTCTCTTATATCTTTCTCTTTCTGTTCAGGAGTGTAATTGAATGTTGTTAGACCAGTTTCTTTTTCAATAATGGAGTATAGCTTGATTGCTGATCATAAGTCACCAAGCTCTTATCTTTTTTCCTTTTCTTTTTTTAAATTCTTTGATGATGCTGACCGGTTTCAATTTGTCCATTATTTTTGTATAAAGAATAAGACGTTAATTAATTAAGTTAAAACGATAATATTGTTTATTATAAAGCGACGACTGCTAGATAAAATGCATGTTAGACTAAACAGGGGGAAATATACTTGCTTAATTACCATTTGAATCCAAAACAATATGAAGTGATTAATTAATCTATAACCGATATAATTAATTATGGCTTAAGTCTATTTAATGCCATGATTATTTTAAACTTCCATTTTGAATATTATTATATCTTTTTGCTGCTTTACATATGTGTTAAAATAAAATTAGAAATCGTCTTGCTTGGTTTATTAAATGATTCATATATTATACATACAAGTAATAAATTAATTCCACAGCAGTGGATGCCGACAAAATTTTAATTAAAAAAAAATCATGAAAATGTTCAAACACAATTAAAGTTGAATAATTGAGTAGGGAGTAATTTGTCAAGAATACTTAAGACTTTCTCCTTATTTATCATTTTTTTCATTTTCAATTTTTCGTCAGAGAATAAAATAAGCAATTATCGTTTCAATTTTTATATTTTTATGCTGTGTGTGAATAATTTAGAATCTTGTAGATATAACTACATAATTTCAACAGACAACAAAGTTATTAAAATAATTAAACCTTTCTGTTTGTTTTCCAAATATTTTTGTCATTTCTTTTACTATTGGAGAATGGCTCTAGACTCTAGTATTAGGACGATCGAAAAATTTTATCACCTTTTCATTTGCGAACAAAATATGGAATGCTTCAATTATTTGAGTGTTGAATATAAAATTGAGGATTCTGTAATTTGTTGAATGGATGATAAATATTAGCCTTATTATCGTAAGATGAAAAAGTAATAAATATATGTACATGTTTCTGAGAATGTATAAGGAATTAAAAAACAAAAAAAAAAAAGGTTCAAATGAGTTATGAGTCCCACCATATGGAATCCAATGCTTTATGTCAAATGTGTCTCACCATTTTTTGTGTTAATTTATTGTAATGATAATACTAAACTAACAGCCTGTTTATTTTTCAATCGAACAACAAATATGGTTTTACTTAAGTGTTTTTTTTTAACATTAAACAATTACTAAACACGTAATAAAATCAGAGTAATGACACATTTATAAAGTTAATTTTTTAATAGGATCAAACATTAATAAATGAATGATATATCAAATATCACATTATTTACTATATAAACTTTACATCTGAATTTTATAAGTGTATCATTACTCATCAAATCAATGTTCATTTTTTTGGATCCTACCTAATAAAACGTGATAAACTAAGTTACAATTATTAGGTGCATTAACCATTCACCCCCCCAATCAAGAAGATGCTCAATCCCCAAATGCCATAAAGCTTGGATCCTAAATTTGTGTGTGAACATGCATGAATACTACATGAAAGAATCAAAGATGAATATAAGAATTAAATAACTGGATACAATTGTGATTGTATTTGTTCTTGATTTATCTTTTTATTGTCATGTTACTGTTGGGTGTACTATTTTAACAGGACATTAAAAAAAAAATCTCGGAGTGGGTGTCGGTGAATTTTAATCGTTTGCTTGCAAGATGTTTGATAAAAGTCCCAAATGAGAGAAGTCGTTTTAATGGCAATAGAATATTTTGCTAGTCCTTACCCGTTAAGTCAGTCAAAAATTTAGAGTACCATTGCATATGTGAAGAGGTTTGGTCGTTTCTACGTTAAAACCTAGCCAAAGAAGAACATATAGCAAGCATGCGAAGAGTAGAGAACATAATCTCATGATATTTATATGCTAAATTTTGTATTACATTGAGAAAGTTGGACTAATTTGCCATTTTATTGACGACAAAATACAACAAAGAATCAAAGAATTGACAAAAAGAATAAATTTTTTTGATGTATGTGTTGATTTTGCAAAACTTCTAAGAGGTTCTGCATTCTGCAGGGAGTCCCTGGGGAAATCTCTTTGCATCAGCGCAATAATTGTAAATCATGTAATTCTTCTGCACCCATTTCAGCCTTTCTTGACTTGTTGAATCAAGCTCTTGTGAGAACCAGGCACTGCTGCTGGATGGAGAGGAAGGTGAACTTGAAGCGCAAGAAGATTTTCCATTAGACCAGACACAGGCATCAGCGTTGAAGTTTCTGTAGGAAGCCGTGAAGGGAGCATGCGTCCAATCTGTCTTGACAAGGCCACCTCTTGTAGCCCAGTCATCAGCATTCCAGAGAGATGAGTATATTCTCATTGGCTGATTCTTTGGGAATGCAACTCCAATTGACTCTGAGTTCTTGAACTCTCTTATGGGAGTACCATCCACAGAGAAGCTGAAAATTAAGTAAACATTGATAAGTCTAAGCAGATTGAATGACAAGGAAAGAAGAAATGATGGAGATTGAAGGAAAATATTGCTTACACAATGCGCTGAGGATTCCAGAGGATAGAATAGGTGTGAAAGTCAGCAGTGGGGTCAAACCAGAGGTGAAATTGTTGTTCTTTGTCACCTTTGCCATTTGTGAATACATTGGTATGCAGAGTGTAAGGGTCACCACTTAAATTCCCCAAGAACTCGAAGTCTATCTCATCCCATGTTGATCCTGGCGATTTTAACTGCGTGAACAAAAAGTCAAAGGTCTATATGTCAGATACATGATGATCAAACATGCATATTGTTTATTCATATAAAGGGTGATGATCAAACATGCATATTGTTTATTCATATAAAGGCAGGAACTTACATAATAAGCAGTGACAGTGCCGGCAGAGTTGCCAGGGACTAGTTTGAGTTGCATATCAATCTTGCCGAATAGATACTCATTCTTGGACTGGAAGCCGGAGCCAGAGGCTTTATCAAGGGAAAGAGTAAGAAGCTGGCCGTTGTTGAGTATATTAGCACGCCCGTCTCCCCAAGTGATATCAAAATCTTGGTGGAAGTTACCAGCAGAGGTAACCATCAAAGAGCCAAGAAGCAGCAGCGACAGATGCAATACTGAAGCCATGGAAGCTTTCGTCTGAGCAACAACAAGATAGAAGAAATTGAGTTGGAGAGAAGTTTGAAATTTTTTAAAGTGAAGCGATGAGTGTGTTTAGGACCTTACCAGGGTTTGGTATTTATAGCTTGATTGAGCTGGTGAAGGTGAGTATAACGAAAGCAGAGGAAAGTAATGGGAAGCTCCAGTTAGTTCAGCTTCAGCTGTGGCCAGTTGTTTGCGTAAAATAGCGTGATGAAATAAAAACAGCTGTCCGAATCGCACTAACAGAACACGCTACAACAGGGACTTTTTTTAATTACAATACGCGGCTTTGCATATTTTTGAGACTCAAGTACTTATTCTGTACTGCTGTTATGTTCCCATCACCGGCTGACTCTTATTAGCTTTTTTTTTTTCCAGCCACCACCAGTCAAAACACAAAAAAGAAAATGTAGAATTCACTGGGTACTCTTCTCTCTCGAGATTTTCATTTTTTTTTTTTTTGCATTTTATGCTCAAAAGAAAAAGAAAAAGAAAAAATTGCTCAATGACCTACTTAATTAACAGATTTTTTCGATAACTATATTTATTATCAGGAAATCATTTAATTCAAAAGCTTAAGACGTTAAACAGGAGTCCAGAAAATAGCATTAAAGTGTTAAAAGACCTGCCCATGTGAAACATGGATCCAGTTTGAAGGTCATGTCGTTCCAAAAGCGGAGATAGGAGATTAAATTAGAGGTTCTTGAACATACAAGAATTGAAACATATACGTGTGTTATTCGCAAAAAATTGAGCACGCTGAGATTTGAACAAGAAACCTTTGCTATGTAAAAACGAAATTGGCTTGACCCAAGAAAATTAAAGACAAGTCTTTACTGGAGTCCCTAACACTAATCATGGATCTAACATCTAAGAAATATGTATCCCAAGATACCGATACACATGCTTCCTAGTAACATGAAACTGTGAATTTGTTTCCAAATTTTAGGTTAATTGATAACACATGCTTCCTGGTGGGTTCGTGTGTAATAAAACACATATAGAACTTGAAGATATGCTTATTATTATTATTATTATTAAGGAATTTATAGATATTGGTATTTAAATCGAACGGACTGAAGATTTTGCTGTGTACAAAAGCCCTGTTTCCTGTTTTGTATATTACCACTTATACTAGAGAATGTTTAATTTGTTTATCTGGAAAGGCGGTGGTGTCCTGGCGGGGTTGACTCGCCTTGAAAAATCAACACTTGAGAGCTGGCTCGCAGCTTGTCCCCCTCTCATTATTAATTAACACGTACAACAATAACAGTATGCATCACTCTTCCTCATCGACTTGTGCAAGTTCACTCAGTTATTTTTTTAGTTTATTTCTGCCATTTTACCCTTTTACTGCCTTATCTAAATACTAATCAATGGCCAAAATTTCTCCTCGATTGACACAAATACGGTAACGCTCACACGCAGTATATTTTCTTCTCATTCTGGTGGAGACTCATTTGCTCTTATCTTCATGCTTCCTCGATAATTCGTCATATTCCAATCTAGGGTCTAAAAGCTTTATTAATGAGTCATCATGTCAATACCTTTAATTAGGCTTATAACTATATGCTAAAGCTTACGAAGAATAACAACAAAGAAGAACAAAATCTTTTGAAATAGTAATATTATGTTTACTTAGTTAGCATACTTAATTTGTATACCACGCAAGTACGCATAACATTATCCTTTTTTAAATTCATTAACCAGTGTTACATATGGTAAAAATTGGACTAATATGCCATTTTATTGATTACAGAGAAACAAAGAATCTGACTCCAGAATCTACATGAATTGAATAACCATTGAATGATTACACGAAAGAATAAAATAATTTTTAAGCGTCTTGTTGATTATTTTCTCTAGGAGGTTCTGCATTCTGCAGGAAGGCCCTGAGGAAATCTCTTTGTATCAGCGCAGTAATTGTAAATCATGTAATTCTTCTGCACCCATTTCAGCCTACTTTGATTTGTTGAATCTAGCTCTTGTGAGAACCAAGCACCGTTGCTGGATGTAGAGGAAGCAGAATTTGAAGCGCAAGAAGATTTTCCATTAGACCAAACACAAGCTTCAGCATTAAAGTTTCTGTAGGAAGCAGTGAAAGGAGCATGTGTCCAATCTGTCTTCACGAGGCCACCTCTTGTGGCCCAGTCATCAGCATTCCAGAGAGAAGAGTATATTCTCATTGGCTGATTCTTTGGGAACGGAACGCCAATTGACTCTGAGTTCTTAAATTCTCTTATGGGCGTGCCATCAACAGAGAAGCTGAAAATTAAGTAAACATTGATAAGTCTAAGCAGATTGAATGACAAGGAAAAAAAACTAATGATGGAGATTGAAGGAAAATATTACTTACACAATGCGCTGAGGATTCCAGAGGATAGAATAGGTGTGAAAGTCAGCAGCGGGGTCAAACCAGAGGTGAAATTGTTGCTCTCTGTCACCTTTGCCATTTGTAAAGACATTGGTATGAAGAGTGTAAGGGTCACCACTTAAATTTCCCAAGAATTCAAAGTCTATCTCATCCCATGTTGATCCCGGTGATTTTAGCTGCATTAAAAAAAAAAAAAAACAGATATTTATATGTATCATCACATATGATTATTCAACTACGACCCAGTTTGCATGCATAATACTTGCGTATGATTAAGTTGTATTAAAAGAAGGAACTTACGTAATAAGCAGTGACAGTGCCAGCAGAGTTGCCTGGGACAAGCTTGAGCTGCATGTCAATCTTGCCGTATAGATACTCATTCTTGGACTGGAATCCTGAGCCAGAAGCTTTATCGAGGGAAAGAGTAAGAAGGTCGCCATTGTTGAGCATCTTGGCACGGCCATCTCCCCAGGTGATGTCAAAATCTTTGTAGAAGTTACCAGCAGATGCAACCATCAAAGAGCCAAGCACAAGAAACAAATGCAACGTTGAAGCCATTGACATATGCTTGAGCAAACGAGGTACAAGTAGTGTTTGAATTAACTGAGAGAAGTTTGTAATTCGAAAGTGGAGCGATGAATGTGTTTAAGACCATTGTGTTGTATTTATAGCCGGTGAAGATGGGAAATGTAAAATGCAGAGGAAAGTGAAGGGAAAGGTCCAGTGAGCTCGGCTGTGGACAGTTGTTGGCTTGAAAAAAGTATAATAAAATAGCTGTGCATATCGCACTAACAAGCATTATCCGACCAGCCATATTTTATTATAGCACGCGGTTTTTGCATTATTTTTGGGACCAAACGACTTCCGTTTAGTTTAGTATGTGCCGCTGTCGTGGTCCCACTACCAGCTGACTCTTATTAGATTTTCCCACCGCCACTACTAAAGACAGTTGAATTCACATGATGCGACCCTCTCTTCAGATTTTCAGCTTTTTTTATTAATTGATTCTCAAGGCAAGAGCAAATGAATAATATTATAATAATACTAAGAATAACATAGAACTTATTAAGAAATTCCAGAATTGAAAATTCTCCTCACTAGCAATTCAGTGTTCACCCAAGTGACAATTATGTTATATTTATTCTGTTTGAATTCTTAATTTAGTAACTCCAAAATTAATCTTTTATTGTCATGTATATAATATTTATTTTATTATTAATTATTTGTTATCAACCTAATTAATAAATGATACATAAAATGTAATATTAAGGAGGAGACAAACTAAATATCCGAATTGGGTTGGCAATAACCGCATGACATTACTCAAATTTTATGTTACTGGCGTTGTCTAACACGCGAGACGGTGGTGGGTTTCGCTTGCCATTCACTTGGACCTAACTGTATGTAAAATGAATGTTTGTTTTGAAAAGGGAACTAGGCGGCGCCTTGTCTTCCCTTTCTTTATAAACAATTAACAAATCAAGCAAAACCGCGTCTGGAAAACTTGGTCTGCGCCATTTTAATGAACAGTCATTTGCTACATTACTTTGCCAACTATTACCAAAACGTACTGAAGTTTCCCGTGTATCTTCTCTCCGTTCAACTCTGCCTAAACTTATAGGATAAAAACACCAACTAAGCACAACCTTTTCATCATTTCAGATTCTTTTACATTTCTAATACTATTCACATGCAAAACATTCCAGTGGCTTGCTTTCTAGTTTCTTCATATATTCCGTCCATGTTGATGGTCAGTTTTGTGATTTTCTCTCTAATTGTAGCTTCTTCTGCTAACTTCTACCAAGATTTTGATAATACTCGGGGAGATAGACTTTGAATTCTTGGGCAATTTAAGTGGTGACCCTTACACTCTGCACACCAATGTATTCACAAATGGCAAAGGTGACAGAGAGCAACAATTTCACCTCTGGTTTGACCTTACTGCCGATTTTCATACCTATTCCATCCTCTGGAATCCTCAGCGCATTGTGTAAGTACTGTTTTTTTCCCTGTCGTTAATTTGCTTAGACTTATAACTTTTTTCATTGTAATTTCCAGCTTCTCTGTTGATGGCACCCCCATAAGAGAATTCAAGAACTCAGAATCAATTGGAGTGCCATTTCTAAAGAATCAACCAATGAGGATGTACTCTTCTCTACGGAATGCTGATGACTAGGCTACAAGAGGTGGCCTTATCAAGACACAATGGACACATGCTCCTTTCGCCGCTTCTTATAGAAACTTCAATGCTGATGCATGTGTCTCGTCTAATGGAATATCTTCTTGTGCTTCAAGTTCACCTTCCTCTCCATATATCCAACGGCTGCTCCTGGTTCTCACAAGAGCTTGATTCAACAAGTTAAGAAAGGCTGAAATGGGTACAAAAGACATACATGATTTACAACTACTGCACCGACGCAAAGAGATTTCCTCAAGGCCTTCCTTTGAAAAGAAAAAATCTCCTAAAGAAGTGATTAAATCAAACAGATAAATCAGTGTAAACTTATTACATTCAATTATATGCTCTCTGTAGAGCTATTCTTTGCAGTCTTGGTCATCAATAAAAAGACAGATTTGTCATTCTTTATATCAGAAGTGTTATAATACGAATTTTATTGGAAAGATGCAGATGTGATTTATTATAAATTCAATATACTTAATGTAAAAAGACTTAAAAGATTGAGCTTTACTCATCTAAAGTTCTCACAGACCATATCAACGTGATCCCTTTCTAGCATATTCGCATCTTAATTCATATGATAACTGATACAACATCAATACTATTATTATAACTTTATTTTGATATTACAACATAAAGTTTGAGCATGAAATAAACTACATTATTTACTTTAACTGTAGAAATCAAAATTAGAATAAATTGTATTATCATTGATGTGTTTAGTTTGTCTTGAAATCTTAGTCATAATAAATTAGACTGTCATAAATTACTAAAAAGTTTTTAATTAATTATTATCATAATTATTATTTTATATTTTAATTAATGTAATTATTGTTATTCAGAAATTATTATTATTAATTATTGTTAATAATAATAATAATATCATTAACATGAATATATTAATTATAATATTTTTTTATCAATAATAATGATAATAATACATTTGAAAATCATAATAACAATAATAATAATCAAAATCATCATCATCAACGACAACAACAAATCAAAATCGGATTTGGATCATAATATCATCGTCGTTGTCGACATCATCATCGGTGATGGTTGTTGTTGCTAGATCGTTGTTGCTATTGCTCCTGCTCAACGGTCAGCGACGACCAATGACGTTGATTTTTGCAGTAACAGTTTGGTGAAGACGATGAAAATCGGTGAGGCTTCAATTTACAGCGACTGTTTGCTGTGGTTTTTTTTTCTATTTAAATTTTTTTAATTGAATGAAGGTGTTGATGCTGAAATCTGCTCGCCTCTTGACCGACCAGATTCTTTCACCAACGTTTGTGTTATCTACTGTTGCTCGTTCACTGGGATTGGAATCGTCCTCCTTTCTCTCAATAGACCTGCACTCACTAAAAATGGATCAGAGACGCCGGTGGTTTTGCCGGCGTAAACCCTCCGATGCCTAAGTTAGCACAAGGTGTTTACGGGAAAACAGTGTAATTTGGATTCCAGGAGCTTATTAAAAATTTGTAAGGAAATGGCCTAGTTGCAATTTGGCAGCGTTTTCCCTCTCTCTTTTTTTTTTTCCCCTTTCTTCACCGATTTCTTCTTCTTTTATAGCCGCTGTCCCCACGTTTCCGTTTGCCATTCATCCCACCTTTTTCGGGTAGTGGCAGCCCCTCATGGGATTTTAACTGCTACATTGTGGGCAAACGTGGGATCTCGCATCTCCCACAACGGTTCTGGGAAAAGCGCAACTACCGCGATTCTGTGGGATCGTGTTTCCGCTTTTTGAGGGACGGGTACCGACTCGGTATACGACTCTGGTCGGTATTCGTCTCTGATCAGCTCATGTTACCCCCTGTTCTGCTCGTACCATTTGGCTGAGGTGATTCATGCCGGGGTGGAAATAGTAGCATGGCCGACCTGGTGCTTTTATTTGCTTAACACCAGTCCCCCAGTTTTTGGTCTTGTGAGTGAAATGAGTCAAGAGTAGAAACTGATAGTCAAATCTTACCAATCCAGGGGCTTCTCCTCTGATCTTTCGTCTACCGGGATGGACCTGAGGTATCATTTTTCTTCAGGGGAGATTTTGACCTGAGCATGGGCCTAAATGAGTATGTCCATTGCGTATCTGGGCTTGCATCTAGCCTGGCCTCTTATAACGATTGGTGACGTGGCATCTCCTGACTCTTCGTATTTGAAATTTGAAACGACGGGCTATCTGTCCTTAATGTACGGTGAGTGAGCTGGCGTCTCTATCACTTAAATGCTTTCATTTCCCCTTTTTCGTTTCAAATCCCTAGACTTATATCTGCATCGCTTTGTTATTCATCTCTTCATCGTTAACTAACTCCCTCTCTGAACTTTGCTTACACTTCTCGTGTCTGGAGTATCCACTCGCTGAATTTTTTCTCTATCACGGTCGCGCTATCAGTGCCAGTTCAATCCAGGTATTGCCTTTAACTTCTCCTCTGGTTATTGTTGATTGGGTTCTGTGTTGCCCTTTTTGTGTCCATATACTCGAGTTTTCTTTGTTTTCTTTTGAGGTTCTGATATGTCAAACCGAAAAAGAAAGTTAATTGTTGATGAGGATGATGAAGAATCAGGGGATTCAGGCCTCAACGTGTCAATACCCACCTATTTCTTAGGTCCCTCCAGTAATGTAGGTCCTTCCCATGGCAGGGATACCCTTGAGTACCCACGCCCCTTGGTTGTCTCTTCCTTTCCCGAACTAGAGCTTGTAGGGAATAGAGGTGGACTTGCGTCGGGATCTGGTGAGAACCACAGCTTTGGTGGGGTTGGGATCCGTGAAGGAGTTGGCGATGGTGAGGGGAGCAGTTCCGGACCGAGCGGTCTTGCTAAGAAAAGGAATATTGGCCATAGGGTGGAGGCTGATTTCTACCCTATTGATTACATAGCCTGTGCCACCACCCAAACTGACTTATTCAAGCTTAGGAACCTCTACGACATTCCTGAGGAGGTTCTTCTTGTAGTTCCTGGGAAGGGTGACGTTCCTAGTCGGCCTCCACGGGGGTATGTGACAATGCACCTAGAGAGTTTCAAACTAGGAGCTCGGCTGCCCCTTCAGCGTTATTTTTCCAAAATATTGGGGGGTATGCACCTGGCCCCAGATCAGCTACACCCGAACGGGTGGAGGGTTCTCTCGGCAATGTTTGTGTTGTGGTAGAGGTGCGGGTCGGAGGAGCCTTCCCTTGTTGAAGTGAAACATCTGTATCAGCTGCGGAGCAGCCCAAGGGAGGCGGGCTGGTATTACTTCATGTCCAGTTCCGCAAAGAGAAAGCCAATCACTGGTTTCCCCTCCTCGTGCAAAAATTGGAAGAATAAATTCTTCTTTGTTGGGGGAAAGTGGTGTTCAGCACTCCGTTCGTTGGGTGGTGATATTTACCTTCCAACGCAGTTTGTCACCCCAGGTCGTTCATTTTTTGCCTATATTCCTTCTCAAACTGTCACTTATCGAGTTCTTTAACCTCTTTTGCTATTTCAGAGTCGTGGGGTTTGATCGGGGGGCTTAAAGATTGACCTTTGCTTCAGGTGGAAACTGCTCTGTTGAACGCGTCTACCTGCCAAGACCTCCTGTCGCCAACAAACCTGGTCGGTTCGGGCCTAGTAGACATAGCCGCTGGAATGGATAACAAAATCCTTAGCGCGATGAGCAGGAAGCGTGGTCGGGCTCCGAGTAGCTCCAACAACCTTCCCCCTCCTCCAAAGAAACCCAGCGTCTGTCTTTCCAAGGCGCCTGTTCCTGCTCTGCCCCCTCCTCCACCTCGTAAGAGTGGTGGGGAGAAAACCTACGACAAGAGTCCTGAGGTCAGCTTGCAATCTGAGGACCGATCTTCTCCTCTTCTATCTCGGGATCAAGGTGACTACCTGAGCCCATATCAGAAGGATTATAAAAAATCGGTTGGGCCCAAGATGGTGAAGGACATCGAGAGCATGAGTCTCTCCGAGTTAGCTGCTTTTATTCAAAGAGTCTCCTTCAGGTTGTCCACAATGGTCTCGTGCTACAAGACCGGGTCCGCGCGTCATGAGAAGAAGCTTCAAGCTGACAATCAGGAGTTGAAAAAGAAAGCTGAATCTGCTGACCGCTCCAAGGAGAAACTAGCCGAGCTGAACAAGCAGATTACAGAGCTGGAGGAGAAAGTTGCAGTTGCTGAGTCTACTGCCTCCAGGTTTGAGGGTGAGTTGGATGGCCTGAAGTCGGACCTTCAGGTAACTCAAAGTGAAAGAGATACTTTGAGGACCGCCCTTGAGGGAGAAATCAAATCCCTGAATGAGCAGCTGGCTGAGGAGAAAGGCAAATCCGCTGATGTGGACGATCGGTTGGATGCCGAGTATGACTCGGGGGTTGCTTTCTCCTATAAGTGTATCATGTCTGTGCTTCAGGGAGAATATCCCGAGCTGGACATGAGCAAGTTGGAGGCTGGAGTGCAGCGGTATATGGCAGAGGTCGGCCAGGCGGACAATGAGCAGGGTGAGCAGGATCAGGTGGAGGCTCCTTTGGATGAGGTGCAAGAGGGGGAAGCTGGGGGACGTCCTTTCGAAGTGGGTCAAGGGTCCATGCCTCCTCCTCCCGGCATTGCTGATCTCCCACCTCCTGATGTTGCTGATCCCTTGCTTTCCGAGCTCGCTGATCCTTCAGCTGCTGGAGCCGTTGACTCTGCCAAGCTTTGAGCCTATTTTTGTATAAACTCTAGATTTGCATTTGTTTTGTAAACAATTGAACATTTATAAATTTTTAGATGCTCTTTATTTGCTTTCTTGTTCGGTTTTTGCTAATAGATTGTTTCTGAAAAACAATTGGATAACTTATCTGATTTTGCCTGCTGGTTCCTTAGCGAACTGAGCAGGAGTAGACATTTACTTGCCTTAGTAAAATTTCCATAAAACTGGTTGCTTGTCTTCATTGACCGAGCCGAACTAGGCACTTACTTGCCTTAATAGGATTTTTTGTAGAATTAGCTGCTGGTCTTTCGTTGACCGAGCAGAAGTAGGCACTTACTTGCCTTGGTAGAATCTTCGTAAATTTAGTTGCTGATCTTTCGTTGACCGAGCAGAAGTAGGCACTTACTTGCCTTAGTAAGATTTTTTGTAGAATTAGCTGCTGGTCTTTCGTTGACCGAGCAGAAGTAGGCACTTACTTGCCTTAGTAAGATTTTTTGTAGAATTAGCTGCTGATCTTGCGTTGACCGAGCAGAAGTAGGCACTTACTTGCCTTAGTAGAATCTTCGTAGATTTAGCTGCTGGTCTTTCGTTGACCGAGCAGAAGTAGGCACTTACTTGCCTTAGTAGAATCTTCGTAGATTTAGCTGCTGGTATTTCGTTGACCGAGCAGAAGTAGATACTTACTTGCCTTAGTAGAATCTTGGTAAATTTAGCTGCTGGTCTTTCGTTGACCGAGCAGAAGTAGGCACTTACTTGCCTTAGTAGAATCTTCGTAAATTTAGCTGCTGGTCTTTGGTTAACCGAGCAGAAGTAGACACTTACTTGCCTTAGTAGAATCTTCGTAGATTTAGCTGCTGGTCTTTCGTTGACCGAGCAGAAGTAGGCACTTACTTGCCTTAGTAGAATCTTGGTAAATTTAACTACTGGTCTTTCGTTGACCGAGCAGAAGTAGGCACTTACTTGTCTTAGTAAGATTTTTTTGGGCTTATTAGCCGGGGGATTCCATACTGAATTCATCTTTATTGAAATTTGAATGCGTTACAAAAATACAAAATATATGCATGTGCACCAAGCCACCATGCATTTGACAAATATAACTTATCAAATTGAAGATTTAGTAGAGTATTTTGCTTACTGGAAATACTTCTTTAAGTGCTCGGCGTTCCACGACCTCTTCACGTCTCGCCCATCTGGGTATGCTAACTCATAAACTCCTGGTCCCGTGGCTCGTATTACTCTATACGGGCCTTTCCATTTTGGGCCAAGAGCACCATGGTTGGGATCCCTAGTATTTTGATTCACCTTCCTAAGTACCCAATCTCCTGCTCGGAACTGCCTCACGCGTACATTCTTGTTGTAATAACGCGTGACCCTTTGCTGACACTGGGCCACTTTCTGTGAGGCCCCTTCCATTTTCTCCTCAAGTAGGTCCAGGCTTAAGCAGATCTGCTCGTCATTTTCTTCCTCAGCGAAATATTCCGTTCGATGTGTCCCCACTCCAATCTCTGCTGGGACTACTGCCTCATGACCAAAAGATAAAGCGAACGGGGTTTCCCCTGTAGCAGTTTTGTGAGTTGTCCGGTAAGCCCACAATACCCCTGGTAGCTCGTCAACCCAAGCTCATTTTTTGATTGCCAACTTGTGGCAAGCTACCCCGCGATCAATTCCGGGCATATCTTCATGAGACCAGGCGAATATATCCGCATGAGACTGTAGGCAATTTATCAGTTCGCCTTTTATTGCCCCAACCAATCCTGACCCGATCTTCACTACTCTGCTCGGGTTGCTTTTGCTTACCGCAACTTCCTCCAGTTTCTCAACAGGCTCTTGGCGGCCCTTTTTAGAGTCTCCTCGATTATCTAGAGAGGTAACCTGCAGTGTCTCCTTGGCCGCTGTAGCATAACAACTCCTTGCCATCCTCTGGTCACCTTTTACTACGCCAACCACCCCATTTACTCTGTATTTCAGTGCCAAGTAATGCGTGGATACAACGCATTGGCTTATCCTCATGAATGGTCTCCCCAGTATCATCTGGTAAGGGCTTCTTTCCTCTACCACGACAAAATCCAGCATCATTGTTCTTTCAAATGGTTTTGTCCCTATAGTAATTGGGAGTTCGATGATCCCCATGAGAGTTAACCGTCCCCCTCCAAATCCCTTTAAGGATGTATTTGTCCGCTCAAATTTCAAGTCTGCGATCCCCATATCATCTAGAGCCAACTTAAACAGGATGTCAACCGAGCTGCCTGTGTCTACTATTATTCGTCGCAATTCTGTACCGGCCACCATTGCCTTGATCACCAATGCATCCTCATGCGGATATAAGATACCCTCTTCATCGTCATCTGTCCACATAATGGGAACTTGCCGCACTTTTGCCTTCTTGGTTGCCGGCAAATTGAAAAGCACTTCTTTGCTAGTCAGGGCATATCTCCCATAGTTCTTCCGTGCCCTGTTCGAATCCCCGGCCAATGTTGGCCCTCCTGCTATTACACGGATGGTCGGCTGTTCACATTCCAAATCCCTCTCAACCCCTTCATCCCGTGTATATTGTGATTCCATGACAAGGGACATTCCATCTACATACTCGTCTAAGTATCGGTTCCTCACCAAATCCTCCACCTGAATCTTCAGGTCCCGACATTGGCTGATAGTGTGACCGTGAGTGTCGTGGAACTTGCAGAATCTGCTCTTATCCCGTCGGTGAGTCGGTTTTGTTATTGGGGCTGGAGGGTACAGCAAGCTTCGTCCCTCGATCCTCTCATACAATTCCTCCATGGAGATCTTTAACGGAGTGTACTGTCTATACGCCAAGCTCTGGTCTATCAGCTGAACTGCTCGGTTATCATGAATGTCACCTCGGGCTGACACAGTCGCTAACTGATCTGGTCGACTAGCCATGGAATTAGTTGCATGTGATGCTCTGGGAGTGTTGTGATAGGGGTGGGCAGCCATCTGCCGGAATTCTCTTTGCCGATCCGGGAATGGGGGACGCGGAGGTTGAGCCCGGTTGTGCTGGAACTGCTGTGATCTCAGAGCCATGGGGTAAGGGCGGGACCGAGCCGATATTCCGCCCATCACTGAAGATTCTCCAGCTCGTTTTCCCGACCCGCTCCCTGTCGGGACTCTCCGTTCCTTTCGCCTCAGCTCGTCCAGCTGTTCACTTTTTATTCTTGCCGATTTCTCCTCTTCGATTTCTATATCTCGCCTCGCCTGCTCATACCCCGAAGAGTAATTCTGTACAAGGGGGCTTCTTAAGTTATACCATAGCCGACCGATTCTTACACCTTCTTTTAATCCCCTCAACGCCTGCGGGTGATTAAAAGCTCCCAGATCCAGCACGGCTCGGTGATATCTTTTTACAAAATCTCGAAGGGATTCATGCTCCTCCTGTTTCATCCCCATCAGTTCCATCATATCGTCCTCTGGGGCCATTGCCCCTCGGAACTGCTCGGCCAACTCCTGGCACATCTGCTCATACCCTTTTATACTTCCTCGGGGCAGCTTGCGGTACCATTCTCGGGCTCGTCCCTCTAATGTCAACGGGAACACCCTGCACCTCTGAGCTGATGTCAGCCCCTGCACACCCGTCATGTCGTTGAAACGCTCAATGTGCACCAGCGGGTCATTTCGCCCAGAGTATTTGAGGTCAGGGAAGCGGAAATCTCTTGGGATTATGGTACTCATGATCTCAGTTGATAACAGAGATTCTTCATCTAGCATTATCCTCCAGGTCGAGGCTTTCTCTTGCCCTGTATCTCCTCTATCACCTACGCCAATCTGCGCACCTCCCCCTCCAATTCTAAGGCACGGTCAGGATCACGTGCAGCTATATGGTCTCGTTCCAGCTCGGCATTGTGTAACCGCTATCTGAGCTCTCCTTCGTCAACACTGGCACCTCGGCCATTGACTTCCAGGACCTGTCCGGGGCGAGGTTGGTCCCTCCCTTCATCCACGCGTTCTCCCGGGACCCGACCAGTACTTCTGTGGGGATGCACCCCATTAGGTTGGTCTGCGGGCGGAGGGATTTCCTCGACTCTACGCCTCCGAAGGCTGGGTTCTACTCCAACTTCATCTCTTCCCACGGGGGTTTCACAATCCCTTCTCCGCTCATCCCTCAGCTCGAACAATATGGTTGCGAGAGTCTCCATTTGTTTCTCCATCCGCTCCAGTCTATCTTGCATCATCTTCTCTCGGGCTTCATTTGCAATTTCCCGGAGAGTGACTGTCTCCCCAGCTTCGTTATCCTCCCTCAAAGCGTCCTTCCTTGTCACATCCATGCCTAACTGTTCGCTGTTTTTCCGGTAACTACTAATTCGGTGGTAGCTTTTTATCCAGCTCCCCACAGACGGTGCCAAAATGTTGATGCTGAAATCTGCTCGCCTCTTGACCGACCAGATTCTTTCACCAACGTTTGTGTTATCTACTGTTGCTTGTTCACTAGGATTGGAATCGTCCTTCTTTCTCTCAATAGACCTGCACTCACTAAAAATGGATCAGAGACGCCGGTGGTTTTACCGGCGTAAACCCTCCGATGCCTAAGTTAGCACAAGGTGTTTACAGGAAAACAGTGTAATTTGGATTCCAGGAGCTTATTAAAAATTTGTAAGGAAATGGCCTAGTTGCAATTTGGCAGCGTTTTCCCTCTCTCTCTTTTTTTCCCCTTTCTTCACCGATTTCTTCTTCTTTTATAGCCGTTGTCCCCACGTTTCCGTTTGCCATTCATCTCACCTTTTTCGGGTAGTGGCAGCCCCTTATGGGATTTTAACTGCTACATTGTGGGCAAACGTGGGATCTCGCATCTCCCACAACGGTTCTGGGAAAAGCGCAACTACCGCGATTCTGTGGGATCGTATTTCCGCTTTTTGGGGGACGGGTACCGGCTCGGTATACAACTCTGGTCGGTATTCGTCTCTGATCAGCTCATGTTACCCCCTGTTCTGCTCGTACCATTTGGCTGAGGTGATTCATGCCGGGGTGGAAATAGTAGCATGGCCGACCTGGTGCTTTTATTTGCTTAACAGAAGGTATTTTCAGAATGTTAAAATTTCAATGGGAACAGATTTTTTATTCCCAAAAATCGATCGTTGAGAATTAGTCTCGCATTTTCATGCTTATTTTAGTCTTTCATTTTGATGCTTATTTTGTAAAGTAAATGCTATTAATAATTTCGATTCTCCAATCAAGAAAGTAAACATAAGTAAACATCGCAGTAATGTATAACTATAGCAAATTTATGATATAAAGTATTGTCATTATATATATGTTTATACTCGCGCGGAATCTACGTAAGCACTCGTGGCCACAGCACACTCAAGAGGAAGCCCTTTTGGGAAGCGCTTTGTGTCTGTACAATAATTATAAATCATGTAATTCTTCTGCACCCACTTGAGTTTCTCTCTGCTTGTTTCATCAAGCTCATCGATCTTCATCCATGCAGAGGATGAAGAATTCGAAGGGCAAGGCGCAGAAATGATTGGACCTGCTGGGTAACGAATGCAAGTTTTGGCATTAAAGTTTCTACAAGAAGCTGTAAATGGAGCTTTTGTCCAATCTGTTTTGACAAGACCGCCTCTTGTTGCCCAGTCATCAGCGTTCCAGAGACTCGAGTGTATTCTCATTGGTTGGTTTTTTGGGTAAGGAATGTTGATTGACTCCAAGTTCTTGAACTCTCTAATCGGTGTGCCATCGACATAGAATCTGAAAACGTTTTTAAACAAAAATGTTAGAGAGCCTTTTTAACCCAAAAGAGCCCAAAGAATATATGAAGTATTAAACCAAAAAAAAGAGACACGTCTAATAAAAAAAAGAAGAGGATTAATTAGTGACTTGAATTGTTGCTTGTTTTCAACAAGAGATGATTAGTGGATTGAAATTCTTACACGATGGTTTTGGGATTCCAGAGAATGGAATATGTGTGAAAATCTGAAGTGGGATCAAACCAGGGATAAAATTGCTGCTCTCTGTCACCTTTGCCTTGTGTGATTACATTTGTGTGAAAAATATAAGGATCGCCACTGAGATTTCCCAAGAACTCAAAGTCTATCTCATCCCATGTTGATCCTTGTGATGACAACTATAACACAGAATTAAAAATAAGCTTACTCTTAAAGAGAAAAACATTTTCGTGCAAGATCACTGGCAGCTTACGCCTTACATAGTAAGATGTGACAGTGCCAGCAGAGTTGCCTGGGACAAGCTTGAATTGCATGTCAATTTTGCCAAATAGATACTCATTCTTGGACTGGAAACCTGAGCCTGTGTCTTTGCCAAGGTAAAGATTGAGGACTTCTCCATCGTTGCGAATCCTGACCTTGTCAATTCCCCATATGATGTCAAAATCTTGATAAAAATTACTAGCTGGTAAAACTAACACAAAAGAGTTAGATAATAAAGCAGACAGCATTATCAGCACTACTAGTGATTTAGCCGCAGCCATTGTGCGATATTTAAAATTTTGTTATAGTTTTGGATTTTTATAGAGACGAAAAGAAAGAAGCGATTTGCCATTTGGAAAAAGAAAAATGAAAATTTTAAGAGATACGATAGATGATGGGGAAGAGTTAGAGTCAAGGATTAGGCTAGCACTTGTGGGGCAAAGAGCAAGAGCGGGAAACAGATGGCAAAGACTGAAATTAGTGAAAAGAAACTGCGAAAATGCGGATTTATGCATGTCACACAAGTGACAGCCCTAAGCATGGTTTATTAACACGTTGAAATTTTGGCTGATGGGTGCTTTTTGACCACTCTATATAGTTTCCGCATCTACTGACCGGCTGGGCTCAGCCCTATGTGATTAGGATGACTTTGGAGCAGTTTCCGTACTTAGAATAGTCCCAAAATATGCTTAAGAAAATGAGCAGGGTGTTCAAAATCTAATTCAATTGGCTTAATCCCAAAATTAATAGTCCCAAAATTTGACTTTTATAATCGCCGAGAGTAAAAATGATTATCTTAAGATTTCAACAAGTCTTAATATATTTTTCTTCACTTTTCTTTCTAGTAATCATGACAATACAAAAATTGTAACTAAAAAAGAAGAATTATGTACTTGGTCATGATTCATGAGGAGACATAATGAATCTTATAAAATGAAACCTTTGACTTCAATTGGATCTTGAGTCGCACAACCACTCTAGCTTTATACATATTGTGTCTAGATATAATAAAGTTCAATGGTGCTCGTCGTTAATTACTGTTAAATGATAATAAAGTTTTAGCAAGATGATATGAATATAAAGAGCAAAACAATTTCGGAATATTTTGAGCTGTCATATTTACATAATTAACTTAACAGCTAATATGTTTATCAAACATTTACACAGTAATAATTAATATTAATAACTTTTGTAACAACTCAATCCCAAACTTGCCTCTTTTTAATGTTTTGAAATTAAACTTTACCTTTAAATGTGTTGACAGATATTGACTCCTCCAAATTAGCTCCATCAACTGAAATTCACCGCCACGTTTCCCCGACATCTTAGGCTCCAGCATCATTTACACGTGGCAAAAAGATAACTTTACACTTATTTGATAAACACAAAAGTAAAACTTCAATTAATCAAATTAGAAATAATAGCTACCTGATGTCCCAAAATATTTGTATGAAGTCACATAAATCTTATCACAACGAACAAAGTAGCTAGCTATCACTTCTATTTGGTCCATTTTTCATCTGCATCATTTTCCTACGTCCTGCATGAAGGACCAAAAACAGAAGGAGCAGCTGGGGGATGAAGGGAAAAACCCTAATGGTCAAAACCCTTGTGGAGAAAACCCTAATGGAGAAAGCCCTAAAAAGCAAAATGATGATGCTTCACTTGTACGGCATCCTGTGAAGAGTACTGGTCATCATCTGATCGCTGATGATTCTTATTTTGATTCATTCCCGCCTGGTTACCGATTCAAACCCCACGATGGAGAACTTGTGGTTTATTACTTGCGGAGGAAGATACTGAATCAGCCATTGCCTCCAAACCAGATCAAGGTGGTGGAGTTGTATAGGTTTAATCCTAACACACTTACAGGTTAGGGGAAAAAAAAGTCACTTTTAATTTCTTATTTTCTCAATTTCTGTGTTGTATGTTGTTTTATTGGCACGCATCATATATGATTAATTTTTTTTATAAAAAAATCTGTTTATTCCTTATTTCTCGAGATTATTATTTATTAGAATGGAAATTTTCTGAGTCTCGTTAGTGGCTTCTCTACTCTTTATTATTCAAATTTTGTAGTCTTCGCTTGGGATATTTGTGGCTTCTCTACTCTTTTTCACGATAGATGTTTATGCCATTACATATATAATATTACAGTGTATATTTTAATGTGATGCGATTTTACATCAGGTATGATTTTAGATTTAGATGGTGTTGTAAATCAGCATATAAAATTTAATCCCCTCATATTGAAAACGTTTATAATATGTTATTTCTTTCGTATTAGTTTGTCTACATTTTTTTTGTTTCATGATATCTTTATGAAATTTCTTTTATTCTGTCCACTGATGCAATGATTTACAGAAAGGTACAAGTCACTTGGTGAAATGGAATGTTATTTCCTTACACCAAGAGATAGAAAATATCGAAATGGTCTAAGACCCAATCGAGCTGCTGCAGATGGGTACTGGAAGGCCACAGGAGCTGATAAACCTGTTAAGCACAATGGCAGTTTGGTTGGATTCAAGAAGGCATTGGTCTTCTACAAGGGAAAAGCTCCAAAGGGTGATAAGACTAACTGGATCATGCATGAATACATAGTGAATAATCCACCACAGAAACAAAAAGGCCGAAATGATATGAGGGTAAATGATTTTCCTTGTTGTCCAAATTCATTTTTATTTGATTCTTTTTTTTGGTTTTATTCGACTAATTTCTGCTTCATACAAGTCCCTTGCAGTTAGATGACTGGGTTCTCTGTAGGATCTATAAGAAAACAAAGCAGTCAGCCAAAGCTTCTACTCGAAAACGAGAGGATTCAGAGGAGGATCAACAATCAAGAAGCGAAGTTGCAACTCAATCTCAAGATAGTGGACAAACTTCAGTTGATGAAAAGGCTAAAATGCTGCCCAAAACAGAAAATTTCAAGCCTGAAGGCCTTGGAATCTTTGATGTGCCTGATTACTACAACCAGGGAAGATTCTTCAGCGCATATGATAATGTCCTTTTATCTTGTCAGAGTCCATATGCTAATTTTCAGGATGGTCATCAGGGTAATTCTCAGAATTGGCTTCCTTTAATCCCTCAGTCGGGGTTTCAGCAAATGCTCCATCATAATCCTACGTGGGAGAGCCCTATGAAGCCTGAACAGTTCGGATATCCGCCCGATGATGTGTTTAGTGATCTCCCTTCGGAAGACAATTGTTTTGATCCTCTACCTCATAATTTTACGAACTTATAACTCTTTTCATTTTGTGATTCGATTAGTTAATGGTAGCTGACATTAATTGGCATTTATAATAAGTTAGTTAGAGTGTACTTTAGTAGAGGTCGGTTTTCTTGAACTCAATTTTTCTTGCAATTCTGTGTACTTTGATTGTTATTTATATGAATGTCAGCAGCATGGATATTCAAGGAGAGTTGCTATTTCTATGGGTGGTATGCTAAGGCTCCATTTGCTTTAGCTTTTTGGTACTAATTCTGTTACCATTATCAAAATATTTAAAATATTTGTAACTCAACTTTGACAGTACAACTGATTATTTCTCACAGTTTTCAGTTGTAACGCTCTTTGAACAAGATTTTCTAATCACTAAAATTATATACATAGTTTCCTAGAATACCAAATTATTTACGTGACGATCATATTCTTTGTTTGCCTCAAAGCTTGAGTTGTTTCTTTTATCTCTCTTAATTCCAATTCAAGAGCTGTTTTCAGAATTTTTTTTCCTTAAATCCCAATAGAAAAAATGTAACGGAACAATTTGTTATGAATGTAATAAGCCATATATATCACAAAAAGGAGCATAAACTGCACGGCTACTATATATTGTTGAAGCTCTATGATTTTTAAATTCTTTATGAACGATGTACCTCCGATGTACTTTTATTTTTTCTTCTTTTTGTCATTTTGAGATAAATTTTTCTCCTCGATCTCTTTAGATGTTCATAACTAAATATTCTTTAAGATAGAGCGCAATGTTTTATCCCTACCACCACAACCCTATCATAAAGGAGACTAAAAATTTGAGTTGGAGAAACAAGAAACTCAATTCAATCTATAGAAATTATGAAGCCGTGTGATATGATGAACTAACGGAGCTGCAGAATGGCCTTTGAAAGTAATGTTAAAAGCTTAAAACCTTTTTGAGTTTCCTTTAGCAAATGTCATATGCATTTTCTCTGATCAATGCACGAGAAAATATAACTTAGAGATTGTTTATCAAACGTTAGAAGTTTGTTATTTGTTTTTGTGATTTATGTCTGATTTTTAGATATTTACATTTGAATGGAAAAAATAAATTTTTATATCTTTTATTTGAATGGAAAAGGTTTGCATGAAAAATAAATATTATATTCCAAAAATATCTGTATAAAATAGTTTATTTCCTCAACTATAAGATCTAATCCTTTTTTGTTTTAATTTATGAGGATATAATTATCAAAGAATCAAGTTTAAAACCTTTTTTTTTTGTTATAAAAACAAATAAGATGTCATTTATACTCATATATTAAAAAAAAAAAAGAAATCTAAACGTTTCATTCAATTTTTTTTTATTTAAATCCATTCAAACTTCTGAAAAATTCAGATTCATTCTAATTTCAGACTTTAAAAAAAAATGTTATCTTACTACAAACTAAATTCCAAACTTAATAAATTAATATCAGATCCCAGCCACAATTCGCATATGAAATGTTTGAGAACGAAGTTGTGAGAAAATGCAGTCAGAATCGACTGCCATCAATTAACAAGTTCCTTGGGAGGAAACATGTTCAATTTCTTTTTCTTTTTCTTTTTTTCCAAAATTTTAATGTGGAAAATTAATTCGGATGCCGGGGTTAGTCCAACCACAGCACTCATACTGGGCCGTGCGAGTTAATTTTTGGGCCAAGTTCTTAACATATTTACTCAATATTTTGGATGACAAAATTGCCCATAAACGCCCTGCAAGGACATAACTGCAGAAAACAGGCTGGAGTAAAGTATGCGACTATGCGGTAACAAAACTTTCGGGACGCCTGCGTTAATGACTTTTTGTTACTGCCACAAAGCAGTCACAAAAAGGTCATTTGTGACTGCGGAGTGATCACATAAAACTCCTCCTCCTTGTAGTGCCACCTGCAAAATAATCCATACTAGACCTCCTAATTCTTCATTTTCATCCCTATTATTAAGTTAACTCGATTGAAATATATATTTATGAAATTACATGCACCAACTATTTATCGAGAATTACATTAAATTATGTATATAGCTAATGTAAGATCAATTTGGAGAACTAAAAATATGTTAATAAAAATAGAAAACCGGGTTATATCGTTTGTCCCTCTTGTTCATGTATCGATTTTTTTTTTTTAAATTCCGCGGAACTACTGCAGCTACAGTGCTGGAAAGGAGCAAATATGTCGGATTATGCTAAGGATTGCATTAAATGAACAAGAAGCTATCCTATATTCTCTCATTTTGCTAAAAGATAAGGCAGTGAAATAACTTCTATTCTACTTCTACTTTGAAGAATTTTACTGCTTCTCAATCAACTACATCAGCAGAAACTATCATATTTCGCCACATCAGCTTCAATGACAGCTACTAAAGCACACATTCTGGAATCATTGAACTCAATCATAACCATCAAATCATTGACCACCGATAGATTGGCATCTTAACTGAATCCAAAGGATAAATCGCCTTCCGAAAACCGTTTGATAAACCGATCAGTTAGAAAAAGTATCTACTTTATTTAATGTTATATAATCCAAATAAATTAGTATAAAATAAGCCCCTAATAGGATTCTAGGGTTTTGATTAGAGAATTAAGAGAGAATAGATGAAGAAGTTAAAGAGAAGGGAGAAGAATTAATAGGAATTAAAATTAATTTTATTACTTGCGTCCTAAAAACATAATAAGAACCACTTACTTATAGTAGTTCAAGACAATCCTAATTGTAATTTAATAAGGACTTTAATTGAAATAAGAAAAGCTAATACTAATAGGAAAGAAATTAAAACAAGCAATTAAAATAAAATAAACTATTAGGGCCCTAACAGCCCCCATGCATCTGATCACAACAAATATTCTTGATGTATCTGATCACAACAAATATTCTTGTGAGGTCAATTTTATAGGGAAAGCAGCGTCTCCTTCAAGTTTCGGTAAAAGTTATCAATGCCGGACCAGCAGCAGGGAGATAAGGACCAAGACCCTAACGGCCAAGACCGCAATGGTAAAAACCCTAATGGCCAAGGCCCTAAAGGAAAAAGGCCTATAGATCATACTCGTGATGCTTCACCACCTGTGCGGAATCGGATGAATGCTGCTAAGGGTCCTGAGTTCGATGATAACTTTCCTCCTGGTTACAGGTTCAAGCCTCACGACATAGAGCTTCTAGTTCATTACTTGCGGAGGAAGAGAATGAATGAACCTTTGCCACCAAATCGGATTAAGGAAGTTCACTTGTACAAATTTAATCCTGATACACTTTCAGGTTAAAAATACCCACCACCCCATTTCTCTTTTTTGTTTCTTTTGTTTTTTTGCAATTGCCTTGCTGGTATTTTTCTTTAAATTAAGTAATGCACTTACGCATATTAAGTTCTTTCTTTTTCTTGAGTTCATTTGGTTATTAATTAGAGTGTAACTTCTTGAGTTTCTTGAAATGGTTTAGTTTCTTGAGTTAGAAGTGTTTCCTTTGCGTTCGTTATACATATAGTCTCATAATTTGATTTGTTTTCGTACTTTGGTAATGCTCTTAGCGCTTTTCTTGAGTTCATTTGTAATTGGAGTGGGCATTTCTTGAGTTTCTTGAAATAAAATGGTCTGCTCTTCAGTTTCTTGAGTTAAAAGTTACTTCTTTGCGTTGTTGAATGCTGATTTAATTTTCTACATATGGTCTCGTAGTTTGGTGCTTGTATGTATCCAAAACAAAGACTATAAATATTTATGTTGATATTATTCCGTATTCCATATAATGGAATCAGGAAGTGTAGATCTTTTTTTTTTTTTTGGGTGATTGATACAATGATGATTCTGTATTAATAATGCACAGAAAAGTATAAGCCGTTTGGTGAGAATGAATGGTACTTTTTTACTCCAAGAGAGAGAAAGTACAAAAACGGGACAAGACCCAATAGAGCTGCTGGAGATGGATTCTGGAAGGCAACTGGAGCTGACAAACCTATCAAAAACGACGACGTTGTCGTTGGATTCAAGAAGGCATTGGTCTTCTACATGGGAAAACCCCCAAGGGGAGATAAAACTGAATGGATAATGCATGAATTTAGATTGGAGGGTCCTCCAAGGACCAGAATCAGTGGAGATGACATGAGGGTAACTAAATTTTGTAGCTTCTTTCTGTGTCATATGTGATGTGTTGCAGCAATTTTACAATGTTGGTTTGCTGATGAGTTTTGCTTTTATATATTATGTTGATTGCAGTTAGATGATTGGGTACTGTGTAAGATATATAAGAAAAGGGACCAGGATAGATCTAAGCTGTCGTCTTCAAGACCTTCAACTTCGCGACAGGATGATTCAATTTCAGGCCAAGATGATCCACAATCAGACACTGAATTTCAGGATAATGGAGCCATTGATATGGGAGTTGAAGACTCTGCTACGCTGCCCAATGAAACTTTCATGCCTCACGGTCCTGAAGGTCCTCGAATCATTGATATGTCTGGTTTCTACAATCAGGGAGGATTTCTCAATTCATATGATGATACTTTCATTTATCATCAGAGCCACTTTGTTAATCACAATGTCCCATATTCTCAAGGCAGGGTTCCTGAAATGCCTAATTACTATGTTCCATATGCTCAAGGCAGGGTCACTGGAATGCCTAATCACAATGTTCCCTATTCTCAAGGAAGGCTCCCTCGATTGGCTAATCACAATGTTTCAGATTCTCAAGGAAGGTTCCCTGGAATGACAAATCAAAATGTTTCAGTTTCAGTTTCTCAGGGGAGGTTCCCTACAATTGCTCCTTATTCGTATAACAATTCTATGGGGCAGAGCTCTCCATGGACTCAACATATAATGATTCCGACTGCTAATCAGAATCCTAATGAAGCTGCCGAATCATCAGCAGCAGCAAGGGGAAGACCTTTCCAGGCATATCCTCATCAACATATGTTTGCTACTTCAAATCGGAATCCTAATCAACCTGCAGAAATATCATCATCAGCAGCAGCAAGACCTTTCCAGACATATCCTCATCATCATATGTTTGCTACTTCTAATCAAGTGGCAGAATCATCATCAGCTGCAGCAGCAAGACCATTTCAAGGTTTGGAGAGCGATATGAAATTTGAACAGTTAAATGAATGTCCCCCGGATGATTTTTTGAAGGACCCTTCTGACGACAATTGCTTTGATCCGGATTATCATAACTCCCGGAAATTCTAACTCTGCCATTTTTTTATCCTTCGATGATCGATGATGACTGGCTTTGACAGATTTGTTGATTGAAAACGTAGTCATAGTTACTACTAACTTTGTGCTTGACGTGAACATTTCCATAGATTTTTCTCTAGGACGATTAATGGATTATTTTCTTAGAGGACTCTATCTTCTATTTTAGTTGTGGACCCAATTTCTCTCACTTTGCAAGTGCCTCATGTTGATAGATTTTAAATTTGTCTTGATTGCCATGCAAATTTTTAAATAAGGTGGATGTGGCTATCCTTTTATAAATCACACTGATTCATAAATATTATTCCCGCTTCCTATGTCATTAAAAGTATAGATTTTTGGTTTGTTATAATATATGACATGGGGAACCCGGCTGAAACTTTTTTGGTTCAATTACAATGGTTACGCGTTGCCCATTTGGTTACTTTATATTTTGTTGACATAGGGTTACAAGCTTCTGGCAGCTGCTGTTTCTTCTGGATATATATAATGCTATTACATTTTCCATGGGGTATGCCCTATTTTTTCAGCCTTAAAAACTTTCATGGTCTCCCTCGATGTTTTCAGAATCCTAAGAGGGAAGTGGGGAAATCTAATGCTACAATATAGTAAATCCAAAACCATTTCTCTTTGATCTGGCAACTTCTGGGTGTCCACTAGAACATACTAGAAAACAAATTTTCATGGAAGTGGCATCGCATTATTTGTCGGTGGATATGCCAAATGCTCAGGAGTAGGTGGAAATAACCTAGGAAGCAAGTAGCAACTATGCTCATCTCTCCTGTAAAATAATGCCCGCAAGCAATTTGACTGGCTTAAAGTTATGACAAAGATGCCCATTTTCAATGTGCACTTGTTTTTGCTATCCAGCTGTTCAGTTCTCAACTCACCCCACCAACCAACTATACATTTCAATATTTGGCGAACATTCGATGCACTAACCAGCAGCTCCAATAAATAGCCTGGAACTCAGTATTCTCAAGTGTGTCAAACTAAGTTGCATAACGTTCCCGAAGTCAATGCCTTGCTATTCTTATTCTTCTTATCCAATTTTCTTGTTCTCTTTTATTGTCACAAGCTCTTTCATTGTTGCAAATGCTGGTAATTTTAACAAAGATGTTGATATTACATGGGGTGATGGACGTGCCAAGATTCTCAACAAAGGCAAGCTTCTTACTCTGTCTCTCGACAAAGCATCTGGCTCTGGCTTCCAGTCTAAGAATGAATTTTTCTATGGAAAATTTGATATGCAGCTCAAGCTTGTTCCCAACAACTCTGCTGGCACTGTCACTGCCTACTATGTAAGCTCCTTAATGAAAGATTCTTTTTCCCTTTCACATATAATTTGTTTGTCAGTCGTCACATCATTATGTTGATACGTAGACTTGCTATGGTGCAGCTAAAATCTCCAGGGGCATCATGGGATGAAATAGACTTCGAATTCCTGGGGAATTTGAGTGGCAACCCTTACATTGTTCACACAAATGTCTACACACAAGGATAAGGTGACAGAGAGCAACAATTCTACCTCTGGTTTGATCCCACTGCCGATTTTCACACTTATTCAATCCTCTGGAATCCAGGTCACATTGTGTTAGTACATACACAACCCTGATGTGAGCGAAATTCGAATCCTGGATTTAATTTTATCAAGCTCGCATTAACTTTTTATTACATTTTCTTTTTGTTCAGCTTCTATATCGATGGCAGACCCATCAGAGAATTCAAGAATCTCGAATCATTCGGCATTCCGTATCCCAAAAAACAATCAATGAGAATGTATGCTAGCCTGTGGAATGCCGATGACTGGGCTACAAGAGGGGGCCTGGCGAAAACAGACTGGTCTCAGGCTCCCTTCACTGCTTCCTTCGGAAACTTCAATGCAAAAGCTTGTGTTTTGTCCATCGGAATATCTTCTTGCAGCTCGAATCCCGCAACTAAAAATACATGGTTTTCACAGGAGCTCGACTCTTCAAGCCAAAGGAAGCTAAAATGGGTGCAGCAAAATTACATGGTTTACAATTATTGCGCAGACACAAGTTGGTTCCCTCAGTGCCTCCCCCAAGAATGCACCAACAAAAATTAGGACGATGAATCTTTTCTAATCCATTCAGTGTTTGGAAATTCGTATTTCAATTATATTTTTATTCTTTCTTCTACTTTTCTCAATAGGGTTTCTTGATTGCCATCAATCATATAACATAAGAATATCGCTTCCCACTTGATGCATCTAAATAATAGTAATAAATGATGTAGGATGGTTTCATCAAAATTCATTTTTCTTTTTATTTTTTCATTTTGGACTTCGGTTGGCATCCTCATCATTAGATAATTATTCTACAAAGTAATATAATATATTATTTACCCTTATTATATATGCCAATTATCAAGAAGAAATGGGTAGGTATTGATATTAAGGACTCATCAGGTCCCTGCTAGGCCCAAATGAAATTAGTTCAAGAATCATGAACCTTGCAGGCCGAGCTCTAATGGGCCATTTATGATTTGCATAAGTATCCCAAACTTCTTCCAAAGATAACTGCAAAAAATTTAACAAAGTTGATTGTTTTCCTCAAATCGAACAATATTCAGATTTTGTTCAGTGTTCAATTACCCTAAGAATTTTCTTTCCTAACTCATGCAGAGCAATCCATAATCTCATTTCGCCATGGCTTTTATCCAAGTCACATGTAGCCGCCCATGCATGGGGAGATTGTATATTACATTGAAAATTTATACCGTTATGATACTGCTCACAGGAAACATGTCACCAAGTGTTAAGAAAGACGAGTTATATAATACGTAATTAACTAATCACTGAACCCAAAGCATGCGCCAACAATGTCCTAATTTGCCTCAACGACTTGTTTATTAAGGCAAAGCCGGCCAGGGTCTTTTGAGAAAGCTTCAGCCAAGATGCTGGAAGAGAGTGCTAGAGAGTGTTAAAGTGTAATTTCCTTTACAATATGTTTGAACTGACACTTTGAATGTCTTGAAATTAATACCAATTTTTTTTGGGATACTGCATGTTATAATCATTCTCAGGTGTGGACGCCGTATTTTTTTTAATACGGATACACTTTTATACTGTGTTGTTTAAAAGATTTAGTTTTTAAATGAACTGTAAAATCGTAGGGCTTAAGTGAGTTAAAAGTTAATTTTCTTAAATTCTACGGTTTTAAAGTATATTCGCATGAAAATAAAATAAGGATGTCCACACTATAAAAAGACTACTGCATGTTATAAGAAAGGTTAAAAAAATTTTATGAATCAATTTGTGGGTTGCATGAACAGACTTCGTACTCAACTGTCATTATTCTTTGGACCTACATTCTGGTTTCTCTCCTTTTTTTGTTTAAATAAAGAATCAAATCTCTTTATCTCGGCTTACTGTTGCAAGAAAATTAAAAAGTACAAACCAAGAGAACGAATACAATACAACATAATCTGTTCCCCAACCCTCGAGGTAATTAATGGAAAGTGGGCAACAATGTATTTGACAGCATTTCAATAGAAGGATGATATTCTGGTTTATTTTCAAGGATAGATTGTGTTCGAGTAACAATGTTTTAGATGATATATCACCAGCTGGCCTTTTGTATCGTAGTCATCTAATGGACCCCCGTTCCTTGACCTGATCCTGTTCACAAGTACGACAATGACTAACCGACCGTCTGTCAAATGCTTGAAAGAATTTGACGCGGGATTGAGCCCCAAGGACTGTGGTGGTGGAATCGGCAGAAGCAAAAGTACAACCTAAACCCGTATCTACATAGATATGTGCGAGTACCGGATAATCATGATCGCAATTCAAGATCAAGTGGGTATGCATGCAGGCACCGAACCCCATTTGGAATTTGGGGCCATGTCATATAATCTGTCTGCAAATGAGAAACAGCCAAATTTGCCTCTCTTTCAATTCATGGCACAGCCAGCTGTTGACAACTTTGCACTCTCAGAAACGGCAAACATGAAACAACCATCCAAACGCACCCTCTTCTTCACTCTCTTTTGTCCATTTCTATACTCCAATCCCCTATATAATATTACATTACATCCATGCAAAACTAGTAATAATTTATGCACTATTCAGTATAGCGAGCTCCAGATCCCAAAATCCTGAAAGATATGGGTTCTGATTCGTTTGGGGTGATGATGTGTACTTTTGTTGGGCGTTTAGCTGCTGTTTCTGCTGGTAATTTCAATGAGGAATTTGATATCACATGGGGAGATGGTCATGGGAAAATATTCAACAACGGCCAACTGCTTACTCTCAATCTCGACCATTACTCTGGCTCAGGCTTCCAGTCCAAGAAACAATACTTATTCGGCAAGATTGATATGCAACTCAAGCTTGTCCCTCGCAACTCTGCTGGCACTGTCACTGCTTATTATGTACGCTTTTCTTTTTATCAACACCTGCTGTTTTCATTGATTTCTTTGTAATGATGCTAATTAATATTAATTATGAGAGTCTTTGATGTTGTAGCTACGCTCACAAGGACCAACATGGGATGAGATAGACTTTGTATTCTTGGGAAACCTCAGTGGTCATCCGTACACAGTTCACACAAATGTGTACAGCCAAGGCAAGGGTGACAGAGAGCAGCAATTTCATCTCTGGTTTGACCCCACAGTCAACTTTCACACTTATTCAGTTCTCTGGAATCCTCAACGCATTGTGTAAAGTCCATTTCTCTCTTATTAGTATGTCATTCGCTTCTACAATTTTATTGACTTGTGTTGTTCAATTAATTGCATTATTTCAGCTTCTCTGTTGATGGTATTCCAATTAGAGAGTTCAGAAACCTGGAGGCTATAGGCGTTCCATTACCAAAGAATCAGCCAATGAGAATATACTCATCTCTTTGGAATGCTGATGACTGGGCTACAAGAGGTGGGCTAATCAAGACGGATTGGAGCCAAGCTCCTTTCACTGCTTCTTACAGAAATTTCAAGGTTGATGGTAGCCGTGCCTGGCTCTTGCAACAAATGGATTCCACAAACCAACGGAGGCTTTACTGGGTGCGGAAGAATCACATGATTTACAATTACTGCACTGACACCAAGCGATTTCCCCAGGGCTTTCCCAAAGAATGCGCTGTCCATTAAAGCTGGCTGTTCCAAAAACTTTAGCGCCTAGGTACAGGAGCTGTCTTGTATAACATAACATTAAATGATAAAATGTAAGCTAATTAGTAGTGAGGGATGCCTTTAGCACTATCCGAATTAGGTAGTCGGCTGGTTTTGTATTTTGAATAGCTATTTATTAACATAATAATAATATTTATTTTAAGATTCTAATTTTTTAAAGTTGCGTATATATTGAAGGAAAATTTAATTTTTAGGAATCTCCCTATTATTATTCTCATTCATAATTATCTCTATATTTAATAATCTTTACTTTAAAAATAATTTTTTTTATAAAAATGTGATATTTATGGTATAATAATTATTCTAAGCCTTTGAAACTTTATTTGGTTAATAATTACAAGAAAAAAATTCAACGTTTTCCCTTTCCCAAAAATAACTACTCTATTAAAATTATAAATGTTAGATTTTAAAACATCTAGTATTCTATTCATTCTATTTCAAACTTCAAAACTAATAGATATTGAATCAATGATACTCACCCAAAAAAAATTTCTCTCATATCTACTCGGAATATTATTCTAATCTTCCCTATAAACTTCATTGCCAGCATCTAACATTTGACTATCATATTCATCTCAACTAATCAACCTTTTACGTGCTATCGTTCTAATTTTCTATTTTAATTTATTATTATTATTTTTTAAATTTATTATATTTTTTTATTTGTTGCATTAATATATGACTTGAATCAGTTATGAAGTTTGTGATTTGTATAGCATAAATGTTGATAATTGACAAATTTAACAAACATGGTGAGCTTAGTTAATGTTCTTTTAGAAATAAATATATATCTTTTCATTTATTATTATTATTATTATTTGATCTTTTTGGTAATTGTTGAAATTCACCAAAAATGTAAAATCTGGGGACGTCGGACGTCCATACTGTATGTTCTATTTACATCCAAGTCCCTTTATGTTATTATTATTATTATTTGATTGAGAAAACCAAAGGTTGCAATTATTAGGTGTATTAACCGTTCACGCCCCCAATCAAGAAGATGCTCAATCCCAAAATGCCATAAAGCTTGGATCCTAAATTTGTGAACATGCATGAATACTACATGAAAGAATCAAAGATGAATATAAGAATTAAATAACTGGATACAATTGTGATTGTATTTGTTCTTGATTTATCTTTTTATTGTCATGTTACTGTTGGGTGTACTATTTTAACAGGACATTAAAAAAAAAATCTCGGAGTGGGTGTCGGTGAATTTTAATCGTTTGCTTGCAAGATGTTTGATAAAAGTCCCAAATGAGAGAAGTCGTTTTAATGGCAATAGAATATTTTGCTAGTCCTTACCCGTTAAGTCAGTCAAAAATTTAGAGTACCATTGCATATGTGAAGAGGTTTGGTCGTTTCTACGTTAAAACCTAGCCAAAGAAGAACATATAGCAAGCATGCGAAGAGTAGAGAACATAATCTCATGATATTTATATGCTAAATTTTGTATTACATTGAGAAAGTTGGACTAATTTGCCATTTTATTGACGACAAAATACAACAAAGAATCAAAGAATTGACAAAAAGAATAAATTTTTTTGATGTATGTGTTGATTTTGCAAAACTTCTAAGAGGTTCTGCATTCTGCAGGGAGTCCCTGGGGAAATCTCTTTGCATCAGCGCAATAATTGTAAATCATGTAATTCTTCTGCACCCATTTCAGCCTTTCTTGACTTGTTGAATCAAGCTCTTGTGAGAACCAGGCACTGCTGCTGGATGGAGAGGAAGGTGAACTTGAAGCGCAAGAAGATTTTCCATTAGACCAGACACAGGCATCAGCGTTGAAGTTTCTGTAGGAAGCCGTGAAGGGAGCATGCGTCCAATCTGTCTTGACAAGGCCACCTCTTGTAGCCCAGTCATCAGCATTCCAGAGAGATGAGTATATTCTCATTGGCTGATTCTTTGGGAATGCAACTCCAATTGACTCTGAGTTCTTGAACTCTCTTATGGGAGTACCATCCACAGAGAAGCTGAAAATTAAGTAAACATTGATAAGTCTAAGCAGATTGAATGACAAGGAAAGAAGAAATGATGGAGATTGAAGGAAAATATTGCTTACACAATGCGCTGAGGATTCCAGAGGATAGAATAGGTGTGAAAGTCAGCAGTGGGGTCAAACCAGAGGTGAAATTGTTGTTCTTTGTCACCTTTGCCATTTGTGAATACATTGGTATGCAGAGTGTAAGGGTCACCACTTAAATTCCCCAAGAACTCGAAGTCTATCTCATCCCATGTTGATCCTGGCGATTTTAACTGCGTGAACAAAAAATCAAAGGTCTATATGTCAGATACATGATGATCAAACATGCATATTGTTTATTCATATAAAGGGTGATGATCAAACATGCATATTGTTTATTCATATAAAGGCAGGAACTTACATAATAAGCAGTGACAGTGCCGGCAGAGTTGCCAGGGACTAGTTTGAGTTGCATATCAATCTTGCCGAATAGATACTCATTCTTGGACTGGAAGCCGGAGCCAGAGGCTTTATCAAGGGAAAGAGTAAGAAGCTGGCCGTTGTTGAGTATATTAGCACGCCCGTCTCCCCAAGTGATATCAAAATCTTGGTGGAAGTTACCAGCAGAGGCAACCATCAAAGAGCCAAGAAGCAGCAGCGACAGATGCAATACTGAAGCCATGGAAGCTTTCGTCTGAGCAACAACAAGATAGAAGAATTTGAGTTGGAGAGAAGTTTGAAATTTTTGAAAGTGAAGCGATGAGTGTGTTTGGGATCTCACCAGGGTTTGGTATTTATAGCTTGATTGAGCTGGTGAAGGTGAGTATAACGAAAGCAGAGGAAAGTAATGGGAAGCTCCAGTTAGTTCAGCTTCAGCTGTGGCCAGTTGTTTGCGTAAAATAGCGTGATGAAATAAAAACAGCTGTCCGAATCGCACTAACAGAACACGCTACAACAGGGACTTTTTTTTTTATTACAATACGCGGCTTTGCATTACTTTTGAGACTCAAGTACTTATTATGTACTGCTGTTCTGTTCCCACCACCGGCTGACTCTTATTAGATTTTTTTTTTTTTCCAACCACCGCCAGTCAAAACACAAAAAAGAAAATGTAGAATTCACTGGGTGCTCTTCTCTCTCGAGATTTTTTTTTTCCATTTTATGCTCAAAAGAAAAAGAAAAAAAATTGTTCAATGACGTACTTAATTAACAGATTTTTTTTTATAACTATATTTATTATCAGGAAATCATTTGGTTCAAAAGCTTAAGACGTTAAACAGGAGTCCAGAAAATAGCATTAAAGTGTTGAAAGACCTGCCCGTGTGAAACATGGATCCAGTTTGAAGGTCATGTCGTTCCAAAAGCGGAGATAGGAGATTGAATTAGAGGTTCTTGAACATACAAGAATTGAAACATATACGTGTGTTATTCGCAAAAAATTGAGCACGCTGAGATTTGAACAAGAAACCTTTGCTATGTAAAAACGAAAATGGCTTGACCCAAGAAAATTAAAGACAAGTCTTTACTGGAGTCCCTAACATGAAACATGGATCTAACATCTAAGAAATATGTATCCCTATATTTCCGATACAGATGCTTCCTAGTAACATGAAACTGTGAATTTGTATCCTAATTTTAGGTTAATTGATAACACATACTTCCTGGTGATTTCCTGTGTAATAAAACGCATATGGAATTGGAAGATATGCTTATTATTATTATTAAGGAATTTATAGATATTGGTATTTAAATCGAACGGACTGAAGATTTTGCTGTTTTGTATACTACCACTTATACTAGAGAATGTTTTATTTGTTTAACTGGAAAGGCGGTGGTGGCATGGCGAGGTTGGCTCGCCTTGAAATATCAACACTCGAGAGCTGGCTCGCACCTTGTCCTCCTATCAATCTCTCATTGTTAATTAACAAGCACATTCCTCATCCAATAACGGTATGCATCACTCTTCCTCATCGACTTGTGTAAGTTCACTCGGTTAGTTTTTTTAATTTTATTTTTGCCATTTTACCCTTTTACTGCCTTATCAAATACTAATCAATGGCCAAAATTTCTCCTCGATTGACACAAATACGGTAACGCCCACGCGCAGTACATTTTCTTCTCATTCTGGTGGAGACTCATTTGCTCTTTTATCTTCATGCTTCCTCGATAATTCTTCATATTCCAATCTAGGGTCTAAAAGCTTTATTAATGAGTCATCATGTCAATACCTTTAATTAGGCTTATAACTATATGCTAAAGCTTACGAAGAATAACAACAAAGAAGAACAAAATCTTTTGAAATAGTAATATTATGTTTACTTAGTTAGCATACTTAATTTGTATACCACGCAAGTACGCATAACATTATCCTTTTTTAAATTCATTAACCAGTGTTACATATGGTAAAAATTGGACTAACATGCCATTTTATTGATTACAGAGAAACAAAGAATCTGACTCCAGAATCTACATGAATTGAATAACCATTGAATGATTACACGAAAGAATAAAATAATTTTTAAGTGTCTTGTTGATTATTTTCTCTAGGAGATTCTGCATTCTGCAGGAAGGCCCTGAGGAAATCTCTTTGTATCAGTGCAGTAATTGTAAATCATGTAATTCTTCTGCACCCATTTCAGCCTATTTTGATTTGTTGAATCTAGCTCTTGTGAGAACCAAGCACCGTTGCTGGATGTAGAGGAAGCAGAATTTGAAGCGCAAGAAGATTTTCCATTAGACCAAACACAAGCTTCAGCATTAAAGTTTCTGTAGGAAGCAGTGAAAGGAGCATGCGTCCAATCTGTCTTCACGAGGCCACCTCTTGTGGCCCAGTCATCAGCATTCCAAAGAGAAGAGTATATTCTCATTGGCTGATTCTTTGGGAATGGAACGCCAATTGACTCTGAGTTCTTAAATTCTCTTATTGGGGTGCCATCAACAGAGAAGCTGAAAATTAAGTAAACATTGATAAGTCTAAGCAGATTGAACGACAAGGAAAAAACAAACGATGGAGATTGAAGGAAAATATTGCTTACATAATGCGCTGAGGATTCCAGAGGATAGAATAGGTGTGAAAGTCAGCAGTGGGGTCAAACCAGAGGTGAAATTGTTGCTCTCTGTCACCTTTGCCATTTGTAAATACATTGGTATGAAGAGTGTAAGGGTCACCACTTGAATTTCCCAGGAATTCAAAGTCTATCTCATCCCATGTTGATCCCGGTGATTTTAGCTGCATTAGAAAAAAAAAAAAGAAGATATTTATATGTATCATCACATATGATTATTCAACTACGAGCCCTTTTGCAAACATAATACTTGCGTATGATTAAGTTGTATTAAAAGGAGGAACTTACGTAATAAGCAGTGACTGTGCCAGCAGAGTTGCCAGGGACAAGCTTGAGCTGCATGTCAATCTTGCCATATAGATACTCATTCTTGGACTGGAATCCTGAGCCAGAAGCTTTATCGAGGGAAAGAGTAAGAAGGTCGCCATTGTTGAGCATCTTGGCACGGCCATCTCCCCAGGTGATGTCAAAATCTTTGTAGAAGTTACCAGCAGAGGCAGCCATCAAAGAGCCAAGCACAAGAAACAAATGCAACATCGAAGCCATAGACATATGCTTGAGCAAACGAGGTACAAGTAGTGTTTGAATGAACAGAGAGAAGTTGATAATTCGAAACTGGAGCGATGAATGTGTTTAAGACCATTGTGTTGTATTTATAGCTGGTGAAGGTGGGGAATGTAAAATGCAGAGGAAAGTGCAGGGAAAGGTCCAGTGAGCTCGGCTGTGGACAGTTGTTGGCTTGAAAAAAGTATAATAAAATAGCTGTACATACCGCACTAACAAGCATTATCCGACCAGCCATATTTTATTATAGCACGCGGTTTTTGCATTATTTTTGGGACCAAACGACTTCCGTTTAGTTTAGTATCTCCCGCTGTCCTGGTCCCACGACCAGCCGACTCTTATTAGATTTTCCCACCGCCACTACTGAAGACAGTTGAATTCACATAATGTGACCCTCTCTTCAGATTTTCAGCTTTTTTTTTTTTTTATTGATTCTCAAATCAAGAGCAAATAACTAATATTATAATAATACTAAGAATAACATAGAACTTGTTAAGAAATTCCAGAATTGAAAATTCTTCTCACTAGCAATTCTGTGTTAACCCAAGTGACAATTATGTTATATTTATTCTGTTTGAATTCTTAATTTAGTAACTCTAAAATTAATCTTTTATTGTCATGTATATAGTATTTATTTGTTTTATTATTAATTATTTTTTATCAACCTAATTAATAAATGATACATAAAATGTGATATTAAGTAGGAGACAAACTAAATATCCGAATTGAGTTAGCAATAACCGCACGACATTACTCAATTTGTATGTTACTGGCGTTGTCTAACACGCGAGACGGCGGTGGGTTTCGCTTGCCATTCACTTGGACCTAACTGTATGTAAAATGAATGTTTGTTTTTAAAAAGGGAACTGGGCCGCGCCTTGTCTTCCCTTTCTTTATAAACAATTAACAAATCAAGCAAAACCGCGTCTGGAAAACTTGGTCTGCGCCATTTTAATGAACAGTCATTTGCTACATTACTTTGCCAACTATTACCAAAACGTATTGAAGTTTCCTGTGTATCTTCTCTCCGTTCAACTATGCCTAAACTTCTTGTATAAAAACACCAACTAAGCACAACCTTCTCGTCATTTCAGATTCTTTGACATTTCTAATACTGTTCACATGCAAAACATTCCCGTGGCTTGCTTTCTAAGATCTTCATATATACCGTCCATGTTGATGGTCAGTTTTGTGATTTTCTCTCTAATTGTTGCTTCTGCTGCTAACTTCTACCAAGATTTTGATATTACTTGGGGAGATAGACTTTGAATTCTTGGGCAATTTAAGTGGTGACCCTTACTCTCTGCACACCAATGTATTCACAAATGGCAAAGGTGAAAGAGAGCAACAATTTCACCTCTGGTTTGACCTTACTGCTGATTTTCATGCCTATTCCATCCTCTGGAATCCTCAGCGCATTTTGTAAGCACTGTTTTTTTCCTTCAATCCCAATCATGTTCTTTTCCCTGTCGTTAATTTGCTTAGACTTATAACTTTTTTCCTTGTAATTTCCAGCTTCTCTGTTGATGGCACCCCCATAAGAGAATTCAAGAACTCAGAATCAATTGGAGTGCCATTTCCAAAGAATCAACCAATGACGATGTACTCTTCTCTACGGAATGCTGATGACTAGGCTACAAGAGGTGGCCTTATCAAGACACACTGGACTCATGCTTCTTTCGCCGCTTCTTATAGAAACTTCAAAGCTGATGCGTGTGTCTGGTCTAATGGCATATCTTCTTGTGCTTCAAGTTCACCTTCATCTCCATCCAGCGGCGGCTCCTGGTTCTCACAAGAGCTTGATTCAACAAGTTAAGAAAGGCTGAAATGGGTACAAAAGAAATTCATGATTTACAACTACTGCACCGACGCAAAGAGATTTCCTCAAGGCCTCCCTTTGAAATGAAAAAATCTCCTAAAGAAGCGATTAAATCAACAGATAAATCAGTGTAAACTTATTACATTCAATTATATGCTCTCTGTAGAGCTATTCTTTGCAGTGGTCATAAATAAAAAGACAGATTTGTCATTCTTTATATCAGAAATGTTATAATACGAATTTTATTGGAAAGATGCAGATATGATTTATTATAAATTCAATAAACTTAATGCAAAAAGACTTAAAAAGATTGAGCTCTACTCTTCTAATGTTCTCACAGACCATATCAACGTGATCCGTTTCTAGTCATATTTGCATCTTAATTCATATGATAACTGACACAACATCAATACTATTATTTTAACTTTATTTTGATATTACAGCATAAAGTTTGAGCATGAAATAAACTACAAGCACTACCAAATATACTCTTAAGTACATATTAGCAGTGCGTTACTTTTAAAATAACTATATAGTTTATATCATTGTTTTTTTTCCTTTTTTTTTCTTTTGGGTATTATATATTTCATTCCGTAAGCTCTCATGATGATAACAATAACATATGAAATGTATGCTTATTGATTGTACTATCGATGGTAATGAGAAATATACTAAACTTTTTTCTTGTTTAAAATCTTTTCCCTAAAAGTTCGGTGACCACAGTGCACAAACAGACAAAATAACGGGATCTAAAGCAAGAAACATACGGTGCTTTTACTAAACGAAAATCAAAATGAGCTTAAATCAAAATGAGAAATGAAAATTAGAATAAATTGTTTACTTTAACTGTAGAAATTAAAATTAGAATGAGCTGTATTATTATTGATGTGTTTAATTTGTCTTGAAATCATAATCATAATGAATTAGATTGTCATAAATTACTAAAAAATTCTTAATTAACTATTATTTTATATTTTAATTATTGTGATTATTATTATTTAGAAATCATTATTATTAATTATTAATAATAAAAATATTATTATTATTATTATTATTATCATTAACATTAATATATTAATTATAATATTTTTTTATCAATAGTAATAATAATACATTTTGAAAATCATAATAATAATAATAATAATCCAAATCTTTATCATCAACAACGATAACAACAAATCAGAATCGGATCTGGATCGTAATATCATCGTCGTCGTCGACATCATCATCAGTGATTGTTGCTGCTGCTAGATCGTTGCTGCAATTGCTGCTGCTCAACGGTCAGCGATGACCAATGACGTTGATTTTTGCAATGACAGTTTGGTGAAGACGATGAAAATCGGTGAGGCTTTAATTTACAGCGACTGTTTACTGTTGGTTTTTTTTTTATTTAAATTTTTTTAATTGAATGAAGGTATTTTCAGAATGTTAAAATTTCAATGGAAACAGATTTTTTATTTCCAAACATCAACCATTGAGAATTAGTCTTTCATTCCCATACTTATTTGATAAAATAAATGCTATTAATGATTCCGCCCAATCAGGGAAATAAACACACCAGTATTGTATAACTATACCAAAATTATGATATAAAGTATTGTTATTATATATATGTTTATACTCGTACGGAATCTATGTAAGCACTCGTGGCCACAGCACACTCAGGAGGAGGCCCTTTTGGGAAGCGCTTTGTGTCTGTGCAATAATTATAAATCATGTAATTCTTCTGCACCCACTTGAGTTTCTCTCGGCTTGTTTCATCAAGCTCATCGATCTTCATCCATGCAGAGGATGAAGAATTCGAAGGGCAAGGCGCAGAAATGATTGGACCTGCTGGGTAACGAATGCAAGTTTTGGCATTAAAGTTTCTACAAGAAGCTGTAAATGGAGCTTTTGTCCAATCTGTTTTGACAAGACCGCCTCTTGTTGCCCAGTCATCAGCGTTCCAGAGACTCGAGTGTATTCTCATTGGTTGGTTTTTTGGGTAAGGAATGTTGATTGACTCCAAGTTCTTGAACTCTCTAATCGGTGTGCCATCGACATAGAATCTGAAAACGTTTTTAAACAAAAATGTTAGAGAGCCTTTTTAACCCAAAAGCGCCCAAAGAATATGTGAAGTATTAAACCAAAAAAAAGAGACACGTCTAATAAAAAAAAGAAGAGGATTAATTAGTGACTTGAATTGTTGCTTGTTTTCAACAAGAGATGATTAGTGGATTGAAATTCTTACACGATGGTTTTGGGATTCCAGAGAATGGAATATGTGTGAAAATCTGAAGTGGGATCAAACCAGGGATAAAATTGCTGCTCTCTGTCACCTTTGCCTTGTGTGATTACATTTGTGTGAAAAATATAAGGATCGCCACTGAGATTTCCCAAGAACTCAAAGTCTATCTCATCCCATGTTGATCCTTGTGATGACAACTATAACACAGAATTAAAAATAAGCTTACTCTTAAAGAGAAAAACATTTTCGTGCAAGATCACTGGCAGCTTACGCCTTACATAGTAAGATGTGACAGTGCCAGCAGAGTTGCCTGGGACAAGCTTGAATTGCATGTCAATTTTGCCAAATAGATACTCATTCTTGGACTGGAAACCTGAGCCTGTGTCTTTGCCAAGGTAAAGATTGAGGACTTCTCCATCGTTGCGAATCCTGACCTTGTCAATTCCCCATATGATGTCAAAATCTTGATAAAAATTACTAGCTGGTAAAACTAACACAAAAGAGTTAGATAATAAAGCAGACAGCATTATCAGCACTACTAGTGATTTAGCCGCAGCCATTGTGCGATATTTAAAATTTTGTTATAGTTTTGGATTTTTATAGAGACGAAAAGAAAGAAGCGATTTGCCATTTGGAAAAAGAAAAATGAAAATTTTAAGAGATAAGATAGATGATGGGGAAGAGTTAGAGTCAAGGATTAGGCTAGCACTTGTGGGGCAAAGAGCAAGAGCGGGAAACAGATGGCAAAGACTGAAATTAGTGAAAAGAAACTGCGAAAATGCGGATTTATGCATGTCACACAAGTGACAGCCCTAAGCATGGTTTATTAACACGTTGAAATTTTGGCTGATGGGTGCCTTTTGACCACTCTACAGTCTACATAGTTTCCGCATCTACTGACCGGATGGGCTCAACCCTATGTGAATAGGATGACTTTGGAGCAGTTTCCGTACTTAGAATAGTCCCAAAATATGCTTAAGAAAATGTGTAGTAGTGTTCAAAATTCAATTTGTTTGATCCTTAAAAATTTGATCAATAAAAATTTAATCTGTGAATTGATGCATTGGATTAGATTGAAAATTGAAAAATCTATAGTTGGTGAATTGAATATAGATTTACTTCTATAATCTACAAAAATCCACGATCCGCAAAAAAAAAAAAAAAAACTTATTTAATTAAAAAAAAACTTATAAATGCGGCATTAGTGCTTACTAATAAATAAATAAGTTAAAATATAATTACATTAACACCATATTATATCTTATCCAATAATAATATAAAATAAAAATAATTAAATAAACAAATATAGTTTTCTAAATAGTTAATTTTCATAATTTTAGTTAATTTTAATGTATTTAAACAAATGATATTTTTTCTTTTAGGTGTGCTATATTTGAATATTTTGAAATTTTGAAATTTTGAATGTATTTTCTAGTTTTTTTAATAAATAATTTGATTAAATCTTATTGATTTTTGAATTTGGTCAGTAGTAAAATTATTTATATATTAATTTTTTTATTTTATGTGGATTGGACAAAATTAAAAATATTTAGTCTGCAAAATCAATTTGTAAAATGGTGGATTAGATATGGATTGGGTCAAATTCGCATCCGATCTGTTGACGTATAGACTAAATTTGGATTGAATTTCGGCAATACGTGAATTGGATTGGATTGAAAACTTATAATCTCCAAAATCATAAATCAGATATAAATTGATGTTCAATCCGCAAAATTCGATTCTCGAACATCCCTAAAAATAAGAGGGTTATTCTTAAATTGAAACAGATTTTACTCTTATAATACATATGGGAAGATTCAAATGCTCGATGTGAAAAAAAGAAAAGAAAAAAAGCAAAAAAGATGGAGAGATATCAATTGTTACACCAAAAAATAGTTGACAACAATCATGATAGTTTAACTGTAGACATCTATTTCTTACTATGTCTTTATGTCTAAAATAGATTATGCACGCATGGACTTCATGTGAGGAAAAGTTATTAAAACTTTAAACTTTTCTTTACTAATAATGTTAAATCTTTACTTAATAGCTTAACTTTTTGGGTGAAATGTTTAACTAATCCTTCTCATAAATTCAAAAAAAGTGATACAATAATTAGGAGTACTACCACCTTAAGATAATTAGAGTATGTGTAATTAATCTTACCAATTTGACACCTACTCATGGACTACCAAAAGAAAAAAGTTTAAGCAAATAAAGAAAATAATTAGCTTTTATACTTGCAATTCATGTCTAAGAGTTGAGCCATTGGCGCCCCTTCAAATCCTTTTTTTTATTTACAATAAATATTTGATAAATTAGTAATATTTGGATCATGGAAAGTCTATTAATTTAGTGAATATTAATATATCGATAAATTAATAATTATTAATTTATAAAAATAATATCACGTTCATAATAGAAATTTTTATGAAGTTTAGGAATAGTATAATTCGATAATATAGTGATTCTATCAAACTGTATCTGTATGATACAATTCTGATTTGATTTTGACTGAGTGAATCAGTCACTTGGCTAGATCACGATTACTTTGCAACTCATTAGAGAAGACTTTTCTGAGGCAATATATTAAACTTATCTCTATCTTACTTATGTTAACATAACACATAGAATACAACAATGGCTTCTCATCTGAAAGGTGTAAAGAAAATAATTTTGACCAATGAAATGCGTAAAATATTATGCCAATACAACAAAGAAAATCATAAACATATCATATATATTTACTTTCAAATTAATTAATTATTAATTGGGTCCTATACAAAAATAAATTTTTTAAATTTATTATCTAATATATTTATCAATTTATTAATTTACCACATTAGCTCCAATTCGAAATTGACAAAAACTATTATTTAGTTGAGGTTATCAATTTATCGAGTATTAATTTGACTAGAGTCTATTATATATTCTATTTGATGCTAAAAAATCTTTTTTTAATAAACCCCTTTTTCCAAACCTTCTCTCAATAAAATTCAAAAAATGTTAACTCCAAAAAAATAATAGTAACTAACATGAAAAAAGAAAGAAAAAGAAAATACTAATATTTTGAGTTTGTGCAAATCAATTATATAGACCAAACTAAAAAAATGTAAGATAAATAAGCAGAAGCAAATGTGATTTAATTAGTTATGGGTCATAAAGGAAATAGAACTGAGCTCTATTAGTTATTCTTGAGCTACAATAAAATGATTCAACTTAGGTATAAGTTTTAAGTTCGGTAATTAAATGAGGATTTAATTAGTGTTTAAAGATGTTCAAGATATTACCAGATGTTATTTTTAAGAGTTGATTATACTCTCAAATTTTATTTTTTAAAAATAGATTCAAGAGAGAGAAAAATATAAGTGCGATTAATTTTATTTATATTTATCTTTAATTGTAATTTTGTTGGAATAAGGGTTTTAAGAGGATTAACAGGTGTGCCAATAGTCTCACCCAATGTTTAAACGATTCTAAAGTTTTCTAAATGGACCATGATACTCTTCTGATCTGAGCACTCCTAATATTTTACAAATCTTGTGCCATTTATATTTTAATGTTAGTGGATTATTATGATTTAACTACTTTTTCTTTTTAATTTATTAATCACCAATCATATTAATATAATTTGCTCAGATAAAGATCAGATCAGGAGATGATCCTAGTCCTTTATAAATTGACTGGCCCACGTGGGTTCGGGAGCCCACATATTATTTGAATTAAATCCAAGTTTATGCCTGTTATTAATTGGTCCCAATCTTTAAACTATTCAACAACGCCCTTGAGATCTTTACTTCCTTCATGTTAGTGCTACTTATTGACTTTTATAATCGCGGAGAGTAAACATGATTATCTTAAGATTAAAACAACAAGTCTTAATATATATATATATATTTCTTCACTTTTCTTTCTAGTAATCTTGACAATACGAAAATTTTAACTAAAAAAGAAGAATTATTTACTTGGTCATGATTCATGAGGAGACATAATGAATCTTATAAATTGAAACCTTTGACTTCAATTGGATCTTGAGTTGCACAACCACGCTAGCTTTTTACATATTGTGTCTAGATATAATCTGTTTATATGAATTTTGAGAACTTCAATTTAGCCTACAATTTGATCTAACTAAATTCAATGGTGCTCATCGTTAATTACTGTTAAATGATAGTAAAGTTTTAGCAAGATGATATGAATATAAAGAGCAAAACAATTTCGGAATAGTTTGAGCTGTCATATTTACATAATTAACTTAACAGCTAATATTTTTATCAAACATTTACACAGTAATAATTAATATTAATAACTTTTGTAGCAACTCAATCCCAAACTTGCCTCTTTTTAATGTTTTGAAATTAAACTTTACCTTTAAATGTGTTGACAGATATTGACTCCTCCAAATTAGCTCCATCAACTGAAATTCACCGCCACGTTTCCCCGACATCTTAGGCGCCAGCATCATTTACACGTGGCAAAAAGATAACTTTACACTTATTTGATAAACACAAAAGTAAAACTTCAATTAATCAAATTAGAAATAATAGCTACCTGATATCCCAAAATATTTGTATGAAGTCACATAAATCTTATCACAACGAACAAAGTAGCTAGCTATCACTTCTATTTGGTTCATTTTTCATCTGCATCATTTTCCTAAGTCCTGCATGAAGGACCAAAAACAGAAGGAGCAGCTGGGGGTTGAAGGGAAAAACCCTAATGGTCAAAACCCTTGTGGAGAAAACCCTAATGGAGAAAGCCCTAAAAAGCAAAGTGACGATGCTTCACTTGTACGGCATCCTGTGAAGAGTACTGGTCATCATCTGATCGCTGATGATTCTTATTTTGATTCATTCCCACCTGGTTACCGATTCAAACCCCACGATGGAGAACTTGTGGTTTATTACTTGCGGAGGAAGATACTGAATCAGCCATTGCCACCAAACCAGATCAAGGTGGTGGAGTTGTATAGGTTTAATCCTAACACACTTACAGGTTAGGAGGGAAAAAAAAGACACTTTTAATTTCTTATTTTCTTAATTTCTGTGTTGTATGTTGTTTTATTGGCACGCATCATATATGATTAATTTTTTTTTAAAAAAAATCTGTTTATTGCTTATTTCTCGAGATTATTATTCATTAGAATGGAAATTTTCTGAGTCTCGTTAGTTAAAATGGTGTAGTTCCTCTTCATTATTCAAATTTTGTAATCTTTGCTTTGGCTTTGAATAGTTGTGGTTTCTCTACTCTTTTTCATGATAGATGTTTATGCCATTACAAATATAATATTACAGTGTATGTTTTAATGTGATGGGATTTTACATCAGATATGATTTTAGATTTAGATGGTATTGTAAATCAGCATATAAAATTTAATCCCCTTATATTCAAAACATTTATAATATGGTCTTTCTTTCGTATTAGTTTGTCTATATTTTCTTCATGATATCTTTATGAAATTTCTTTTATTCTGTCCATTGATGCAATGATTTACAGAAAGGTACAAGTCACTTGGTGAAATGGAATGGTATTTCTTTACACCAAGAGATAGAAAGTATCGAAATGGTCTAAGACCCAATCGAGCTGCTGCAGATGGGTACTGGAAGGCCACAGGAGCAGATAAACCTGTTAAGCACAATGACAGTTTGGTTGGATTCAAGAAGGCATTGGTCTTCTACAAGGGAAAAGCTCCAAAGGGTGATAAGACTAACTGGATCATGCATGAATACATAGTGAATAATCCACCACAGAAACAAAAAGGCCGAAATGATATGAGGGTAGAATGATTTTCCTTGTTGTCCAAATTCATTTTTATTTTATTCTTTTTTTTGGTTTTATTTGACTAATTTCTGCTGCATACATGTCCCTTGCAGTTAGATGACTGGGTTCTCTGTAGGATCTATAAGAAAACAAAGCAGTCAGCGAAAGCTTCTACTCGAAAACGAGAGAATTCAGAGGAGGATCAACAATCAAGAAGCGAAGTTGCAACTCAATCTCAAGATAGTGAACAAATTTCAGTTGACGAAAAGGCTAAAATGCTGCCCAAAACAGAAATTTTCAAGCCTGAAGGCCTTGGAATCTTTGATGTGCCTGATTACTACAACCAGGGAAGATTCTTCAGCGCATATGATAATGTCCTTTTATCTTGTCAGAGTCCATATGCTAATTTTCAGGATGGTCATCAGGGTAATTCTCAGAATTGGCTTCCTTTAGTCCCTCAGTTGGGGTTTCAGCAAATGCTTCATCATAATCCTACGTGGGAGAGCCCTATGAAGCCTGAAGAGTTCGGATATCTGCCGTTTAGTGATCTCCCTTCGGAAGACAATTGTTTTACGAACTTCTAACTCTTTTCATTTTGTGATTCGATTAGTTAATGGTAGCTGACATTAATTGGCATTTATAATAAGTTAGTTAGAGTGTACTTTAGTAGAGGTCGGTTTTCTTGAACTCAATTTTTCTCGCAATTCTGTGTACTTTGATTGTTATTTATATGAATGTCAGCAGCATGGATATTCAAGGAGAGTTGCTATTTCTATGGGTGGTATGCTAAGGCTCCATTTGCTTTAGCTTTTTGGTACTAATTCTGTTACCATTATCAAAATATTTAAAATATTTGTAACTCAACTTTGACAGTACAACTGATTATTTCTCACAGTTTTCAGTTGTAACGCTCTTTGAACAAGATTTTCTAATCACTAAAATTATATACATAGTTTCCTAGAATACCAAATTATTTACGTGACGATCATATTCTTTGTTTGCCTCAAAGCTTGAGTTGTTTCTTTTATCTCTCTTAATTCCAATTCAAGAGCTGTTTTCAGAATTTTTTTTCCTTAAATCCCAATGGAAAAAATGTAACGGAACAATTTTTTATGAATGTAATAAGCCATATATATCACAAAAAGGAGCATAAACTGCACGGCTACTATATATTGTTGAAGCTCTATGATTTTTAAATTCTTTATGAACGATGTACCTCCGATGTACTTTTATTTTTTCTTCTTCTTGTCATTTTGAGATAAATTTTTCTCCTCAATCTCCTTAGATATTGATAACTAAATATTCTTTAAGATAGAGCGCAATGTTTTATCCCTGCCACCACAACCCTATCATAAAGGAGACTAAAAATTTGAGTTGGAGAAACAAGAAACTCAATTCAATCTATAGACATTATGAAGCCGTGTGATATGATGAACTAACGGAGCTGCAGAATGGCCTTTGAAAGTAATGTTAAAAGCTTAAAACCTTTACCAACAAAGTGTTGGCTCCATTGGCAATTGAGTCCCCTTAAGTGGCTTGATTGGGTTTGCTCCCCAGTTCGAGTCGCAGGGAAGTCGCATTTGTTGGGAGAACTTGTGCCTCTTGGTTCGAGCGGGGACTTCTAGTTTGGGTTATGGTACGGGCTTAAAGGTGCCTCCTACAGTTGGGGCCCTCTCCAGGATACCTCGTGGTCAAAAAAAAAAAAAAAGCTTAAAACCTTTTTGAGTTTCCTTTAGCAAATGTCATATGCATTTACTCTTATCAATACACGAGAAAATATAACTTAGAGATTGTTTATTAAACTTTAGCAGTTTCTTATTTGTTTTTGTGATATATGTCTGATTTTCAGACATTTATATTTGAATAGAAAAAATAACTTTTTATATCTTTTATTTGAATGGAAAATGTTTGAATGAAAAATAAATATTATATTACAAAAATATCTTTATAAAATAGTTTATTTCCTCAACTATAAGATTTAATCCTTTTTTGTTTTAATCTATGAGGATATAAATATCAAAGAACCAAGTTTAAGACCTTTTTTTGTTATAAAAATAAATAAGATGTCATTTATAATCAAATATTAAAAACAAGAAATCTAAACATTTCATTTAAATTTTCTAATTTAGATCCATTCAGACTTCTGAAAAATTCAGATTCATTCTGATTTCAGACTTAAAAAAAAATGCTACCTTACTACAAACTAAATTCCAAACTTAGTACCAACAAAGTGTTGGCTCCACTGGTAATGGAGTTCCCTTAAGTGCCTTGATTGGGTTTGCTCCCCAGTTCGAGTCGCAGGGAAGTCGCCTTTGTTGGGAGAACATGTGCCTCCCGGTTCGAGCAGGGACTTTTAGTTTGGATTGTGGTACATGTTTAATAGTGTCTCCCACAGTTGGGGCACTCCCCAAAAGATCTCGTGGTTAAGACAAAAAAAAAAATTCCAAACTTAGTAAATTAATATCAGATTCCAGCCGCAATTCGCAGATGAAATGTCTGAGAACGAAGTTGTGAGAAAATGCAGTCAGAATCGACTGCCATCAATTAACAGGTTCCTTGGGAGGAAACATGTTCAATTTCTTTTTTTTTTTTTCCCAAATTTTAATGTGGAAAATTAATTCGGATGCCGGGGTTAGTCCAACCACTGCACTCATACTGGGCCGTGCGAGTTAATCTTTGGGCCAAGTTCTTAACATACCCATCTTATTTCGTCAATATTTTGGATGACAAAATTGCCCATAACGCCCTACAAGGACCTAACTGCAGAAAATAGGCTGTAGTAAAGTATGCGACTATGCGGTAACAAAACTTTCGGGATGCCTGCGTAAATGACTCCTTGTTACCGCCACAAAGCAGTCACAAAAGGTCATTTGTGACTGCAGAGCGATCACATAAAACTCCTCCTTCTTGTAGTGCCACCCGCAAAATAATCCATGCTAGACCTCCTAATTCTTCATTTTCATCCCTATTATTCAGTTAGCTTGGTTGAAATATATATTTATGAAATTACATGCACCAACTATTTATCCAGAATTACATTAAATTATGTATATAGCTAATGTAAGATCAATTTGGAGAACTAAAAATATGTTAATAAAAATAGAAAATCGGGTCATATCGTCTGTCCTTCTTGTTTATGTATCAATTTTTTTTTTTAAATTCCGCCGAACTATTGCAGCTACAGCGCTCGAAAGGAGCAAATATGTTGGATTATGCTAAGGATTGCATTAAATGAACAAGAAGCTATCCTATATTCTCTCATTTTGCTAAAAGATACGGCAGTAAAATAACTTCTATTCTACTTCTACTTTGAAGAATTTTACTGCTTCTCAATCAACTACATCAGCAGAAACTATCAGATTTCACCACATCAGCTTCAATGCCAGCAACTAAATCACCTCCCGAAAACTGTTTGATAAACCGATCAGTTGGAAAAAGTATCTACTTCACTTAATATTATATAATCCAAAAATATTAGTATAAAATAAGCCCCCATGTATCTGATCACAACAAATATTCTTGTGAGGTCAATTTTATACTTAGAGCAGCGTCTCCTTCAAGTTTCGGTAAAAGTTATCAATGCCAGACCGGAAGCAGGGAGATAAGGACCAAGACCCCAATGGCCATGACCGCAATGGTAAAAACCCTAATGGCCAAGGCCCCAAAGGAAAAAGGCCAATAGATCATATTCATGATGCTTCACCACCAGTTAAGAATCGGATGAATGCTGCTCAGGGTCCTGAGTTCGATGATAGCTTTCCTCCTGGTTACAGGTTCAAGCCTCACGACACAGAGCTTCTAGTTCATTACTTGCGGAGGAAGAGAATGAATGAACCTTTGCCACCAAATCGGATTAAGGAAGTTCACTTGTACAAATTTAATCCTGACACACTTTCAGGTTAAAAATACCCACCACCCCGTTTCTCTTTTTTGTTTCTTTTGTTTTTCTGCAATTGCCTTGCTGGTAGTTTTCTTTAAATTAAATAATGCACTTACGCATATTAAGTTCTTTCTTTTTCTTGAGTTCATTTGGTTATTAATTAGAGTGTAACTTCTTGAGTTTCTTGAAATAGTTTAGTTTCTTGAGTTAGAAGTGTTTCCTTTGCGTTCGTTGTACATATGGTCTCATAACTTGATTTGTTTTCGTACTTTGGTAATGTTCTTAGTGCTTTTCTTGAGTTCATTTGTTATAGCAGTGGGAATTTCTTGAGTTTCTTGACATAAAATGGTTTGCTCTTCAGTTTCTTGAGTCAAAAGTTACTTCTTTGCGTTGTTGAATGGTGATTTAATTTTCTACGTATGGTCTCGTAGTTTGGTACTCGGTATGTACCCAAAACAAAGACCAAAAATATTGATGTTGATATTGTTCCGTATTCCAAATAATGAATCAGGAAGTATAAGTTTTTTATTTTTTATTTTTTGGGTGATTGATACGACGATGATTCTGTATTAATAATGCACAGAAAAGTATAAGCCTTTTGGTGAAAATGAATGGTACTTTTTTACTCCAAGAGAGAGAAAGTACAAAAACGGGACAAGACCCAATAGAGCCGCTGGAGATGGATTCTGGAAGGCTACCGGAGCTGACAAACCTATCAAAAACGACGAAGTTGTCGTTGGATTCAAGAAGGCATTGGTCTTCTACATGGGAAAACCCCCAAGGGGAGATAAAACTGAATGGATAATGCATGAATTTAGATTGGAGGGTCCTCCAAGGACCAGAATCAGCGGAGATGACATGAGGGTAACTAAATTTTGTGGTTTCTTTCAGTATCATATGTGAAGTGTTCCAGCGATTTTACAATGTTGGTTTGCTGATGAGTTTTGCTTTTATATATTTTGTTGATTGCAGTTAGATGATTGGGTACTCTGTAAGATATATAAGAAAAGGGACCAGGATAGATCTAAGCTGTCGTCTTCAAGACCTTCAACTTCGCAACGGGATGATTCAATTTCAGGCCAAGATGATCCACAATCAGACACTGAATTTCAGGATAATGGAGCCATTGATATGGGAGTTGAAGACTCTGCTACGCTGCCCAGTGAAATTTTCATGCCTCACGGTCCTGAAGGTCCTCGAATCATTGATATGTCTGGTTGCTACAATCAGGGAGGATTTCTCAATTCATATGATGATACTTTTATTTATCATCAGAGCCACTTTGTTAATCACGATGTCCCATATTCTCAAGGCAGGGTTCCTGAAATGCCTAATTACAATGTTCCATATGCTCAAGGCAGGATCACTGGAATGCCTAATCACAATGTTCCCTATTCTCAAGGAAGGCTCCCTCGATTGGCTATTCACGATGTTTCAGATTCTCAAGGAAGGTTCCCTGGAATGACTAATCAAAATGTTTCGATTTCAGTTTCTCAAGGAAGGTTCCCTGCAATTGTTCCATATTCGTATAACAATCCTTTGGGGCAGCGCTCTCCATGGACTCAACATCTAATGATTCCTACTGCTAATCAGAATCCTAATGAAGCTGCCGAATCATCAGCAGCAGCAGCAAGGGCAAGACCTTTCCAGGCATATCCTCGTCAACATATGTTTACTACTTCAAATCGGAATCCTAATCAACCTGCAGAATCATCATCAGCAGTAGCAGCAAGACCTTTCCAGACATTTCCTCATCAACATATGTTTGCTACTTCTAATCAGAGTTCTAATCAAGTGGCAGAATCATCATCAGATGGAGCAGCAAGACCATTTCAAGCTTTGGAGAGCGATATGAAATTTGAACAGTTAAATGAATGCCCCCCAGATGATTTTTTGAAGGACCCTTCTGATGACAATTGCTTTGATCCGGATTATCATAACTCGGGGAAATTCTAACTCTGCCATTTTGTCATCCTCCAATGGTCGATGATGACTGGCTTTGATAGATTTGTTGATTGAAACAGAAGTCATATTTACTACTAACTTTGTGCTTTATGTGAACGTTTCTATTGATTTTTCTTTAGGACTACTAATGGATTATTTTCTTAGATGAATTTATTTTCTATTTTAGTTGTGGACCCAATTTCTCTCACTGTGCAAGTGCCTCATGTTGATAGATTTTAAATTTGTCTTGATTGCCATGCTAATTTTTAAATAAGGTGGATGTGGGTATCCTTTTATAAATCACACTGATTCATAAATCCTATTCCTGATTCCCATGTCATTAAAAGTATAGATTTTTGGTTTGTTTTGATATATGCCATGGGGGATCCAGTTGAAATTCTTTTGGTTCAATTATAATGGTTATGAGTTGCCCATTTGGTTACTTTATATTTTGTTGACATAGGGTTACAAGCTTCTGGCAGCTGCTGTTTCTTCTGGATATATATAATGCTATTACATTTTCCATGGGGTATGCCCTATTTTTTCAGCCTTAAAAACTTTCATGGTCTCCCTCGATGTTTTCAGAATCCTAAGAGGGAAGTGGGGAAATCTAATGCTACAATATAGTAAATCCAAAACCATTTCTCTTTGATCTGGCAACTTCTGGGTGTCCACTAGAACATACTAGAAAACAAATTTTCATGGAAGTGGCATCGCATTATTTGTCGGTGGATATGCCAAATGCTCAGGAGTAGGTGGAAATAACCTAGGAAGCAAGTAGCAACTATGCTCATCTCTCCTGTAAAATAATGCCCGCAAGCAATTTGACTGGCTTAAAGTTATGACAAAGATGCCCATTTTCAATGTGCACTTGTTTTTGCTATCCAGCTGTTCAGTTCTCAACTCACCCCACCAACCAACTATACATTTCAATATTTAGCGAACATTCGATGCACTAACCGGCAGCTCCAATAAATAGCCTGGAACTCAGTATTCTCAAGTGCGTCAAACTAAAGTTGCATAACGCTCCTGAAGTCAATGGCTTGCTATTCTTATTCTGCTTATCCAATTTTCTTGTTCTCTTTTATTGTCACAAGCTCTTTCATTGTTGCAAATACTGGTAATTTTAACAAAGATGTTGATATTACATGGGGTGATGGCCGTGCCAAGATTCTCAACAAAGGCAAGCTTCTTACTCTGTCTCTCGACAAAGCATCTGGCTCTGGCTTCGAGTCTAAGAATGAATTTCTCTATGGAAAATTTAATGTGCAGCTCAAGCTCGTTCCCAACAACTCTGCTGGCACTGTCACTGCCTACTATGTAAGCTACTTAATGAAAGATTCTTGTTCCCTTTCACATATAATTTGCTTATCAGTCGTCACGTCATTATGCTGATACATAGACTTGCTACGGTGCAGCTAAAATCTCCAGGGGCATCATGGGATGAAATAGACTTCGAATTCCTGGGGAATTTGAGTGGCAACCCTTACATTGTTCATACTAATGTCTACACACAAGGGAAAGGTGACAGAGAGCAACAATTCTACCTCTGGTTTGATCCCACCGCCGATTTTCACACCTATTCAATCCTCTGGAATCCTAGTCACATTGTGTAAGCACATACACAACCCTGATGTGAGCGAAATTCAAAACCTGGATTTAATTTTATCAAGCTCCCATTAACTTTTAATTACATTTTCTTTTTGTTCAGCTTCTATATCGATGGTAGACCCATCAGAGAATTCAAGAATCTTGAATCATTCGGCATTCCGTATCCGAAAAAACAATCAATGAGAACGTATGCTAGCCTGTGGAATGCCGATGACTGGGCTACAAAAGGAGGACTGGTGAAAACAGACTGGTCTCAGGCTCCCTTCATTGCTTCCTTCAGAAACTTCAATGCAAAAGCTTGTGTTTGGTCCAATGGAATATCTTCTTGCAGCTCAAATTCCACAACTAAAAATACATGGTTTTCACAGGAGCTTGATTTTTCAAGCCAAAGGAAGCTAAAATGGGTGCAGCAAAATTACATGGTTTACAATTATTGCACAGACACAAGTCGGTTCCCTCAGGGCCTCCCCCAAGAATGCACCCTCACCAACAAAAATTAGGATGATGAATTTTTCTAATCCATTCAATGTTTAGAAATTCCCCTTTCAATTCTTTCTTCTACTTCTTTTCTCAATAGGGTTTGTTGATTGCCATCAATCATGTAACAGAAGAATATTGCTTCCCACTTGATGCATCTAAATAATAGTCTTTGAATAATGAATGATGTAGGATGGTTGCATTAAAATTTATGTGTCTTTTTATTTTTTCATTTTGGACTTCGGTTGCCATCCTCATCATTTGATAATTGTTCTGCAAAGTAATATAATATATTATTATACATGCCAATTATCAAGAAGAAATAGGTAGGAATTGATATTAAGGGCCCCTCAGGTGCCTGCTCGGCCCAAATGAAATGGGCTTTTGGCTATCCCAAACTTCTTCTAAGGATAACTGCACAAAATTTAACAAAGTTGATTATTTTCCTTAAATCGAACAATATTCAGATTTTGTTCAGTTTCAATTACCTTGAGAATTTTCTTTCCTAACTCATGCAGACAATCCATAATCTCATTTCGTCATGGCTTTTATCCAAGTCACATGTAGCCGCCCATGCATGGGGAAATTGTATGCTACATTGAAAATTTATACGGTTGTGATACTGCTCACGGGAAACATGTCACCAAGTGTTAAGAAAGACGAGTTATAATACGTAATTAACTAATCATTGAACCCAAAGCATGCACCAACAATGTCCTAATTTGTCTCAAAGACTTGTTTATTAAGAAAGCATCCTGGTTTCTCTCCCTTTTTTTAATAAAGAATCAAAGCTCTGTATCTCAGCTTACTGTTGTAAGAAAATTAAAAAGTACAAACAAAGAGAAAGAATACAATACAACATAATCTGTTCCCCGACTCTTGAGGTAGTTAATGGAAAGTGGGAAACAATGTATTTAACAGCATTAATTTCAATAAAAGGATGATATTCTGGTTTGTTTTTAAGGATAGATTGTATTTGAGTAACAATGTTTTAGATGATATATCACCAGCTGGTCTTTTGTATCATAGTCATCTAATGGACCCCAGTTCCTTGACCTGATCCTGTTAACAAGTACGACAATGACTAACCGACCGTCTGTCAAATGCTTGAAAGAATTTGACGCGGGATTGAGCCCCAGGGACCATGGTGGTGGAATCGGCAGAAGCAAAAGTACAACCTAAACCGGTGTCTACATAGATATGTGCGAGTACCGGATAATCATGATCACAATTCAAGATCAAGTGGGCATGCATGCGGGCACCGAACCCCATTTGGAATTTGGGGCCATGTCACATAATCTGTCTGCAAATGAGAAACAGCCAAATTTTCCTCTCTTTCAATTCATGGCACAGCCAGCTGTTGACAACTTTGCACTTTCAGAAACGGCAAACATGAAACAACCATCCAAACGCACCCTCTTCTTCACTCTTCTTTTGTCCATTTCTATACTCCAATCCCCTATATAATATTACATTACATCCATGCAAAACTAGTAATAATTTATGCACTATTCAGTATAGCGAGCTCCAGTTCCCAAAATCCTGAAAGATATGGGTTCTGATTCGTTTGGGATGATGATGTGTATTTTTGTTGGGTGTTTAGCTGCTGTTTCTGCTGGTAATTTCAATGAGGAATTTGATATCACATGGGGAGATGGTCATGGGAAAATATTCAACAACGGCCAGCTGCTTACTCTCACTCTCGACCGTTACTCTGGCTCAGGCTTCCAGTCCAAGAAACAATACTTATTCGGCAAGATTGATATGCAACTCAAGCTTGTCCCTCGAAACTCTGCTGGCACAGTCACTGCTTATTATGTAAGCTTTTCTTTTTATCGACACCTGCTGTTTCATTGATTTCTTTGCACGACGTTTATTAATAATAATTATGAGAGTCTTTGAGCGAGGTTGTAGCTACGCTCACAAGGACCAACATGGGATGAGATAGACTTTGAATTCTTGGGAAACCTGAGCGGTCAGCCGTACACAGTTCACACAAATGTGTACAGCCAAGGCAAGGGTGATAGAGAGCAGCAATTTCACCTCTGGTTTGACCCCACAGTCAACTTTCACACTTATTCAGTTCTCTGGAATCCTCAACGCATTGTGTAAAGTCCATTTCTCTCTTATTAGTATGTCATTCGCTTCTACAATTTTATTGACTTGTGTTGTTCAATTAATTGCATTTTTTCAGCTTCTCTGTTGATGGTATCCCAATTAGAGAGTTCAAAAACCTGGAGGCTATAGGCGTTCCATTCCCAAAGAATCTGCCAATGAGAGTATACTCATCTCTTTGGAATGCTGATGACTGGGCTACAAGAGGTGGGCTAATCAAGACGGATTGGAGCCAAGCTCCTTTCACTGCTTCTTACAGAAACTTCAAGGCTGATGGTAGCCGTGCCTGGCTCTTGCAACAAATGGATTCCACAAACCAACGGAGGCTTTACTGGGTGCAGAAGAATCACATGATTTACAATTACTGCACTGACACCAAGCGATTTCCCCAGGGCTTTCCCAAAGAATGCGCCGTCCATTAAAGCTGGCTGTTTCAAAAACTTTAGTGCCTAGGTACAGGAGCTGTATTGTATAATGTTAAATGATAAAAATTAGTAGTTAGGAATGGCTTGAGCACTAGGCGAATTAGTTTCGTATTTTGGATATCTATTTATTAATACAATAACAATATTTATTTTAAGATTTTAATTTTTTTAAGTTGCATATAAATTGTAGAATAAATTAATTTTTAGGCATCTCCCTATTATTACTCCTATTCATAATTATCTATATATTTAATAATCTTTACTTTAAAAGTAATGTTTTTATAAAAAAAAAATATGATTTTTATGGTATAATAATGTTTGTAACCCTTTGAAACCTTATTTGGTTAATAATTACAAAAAAAAATTCAATGTTTTCCCTTTCCCAAAAATAATTACTCTATTAAAATTATAAATGTTAGATTTTAAAACATTTAGTATTCTATTAACTCTATTTCAAACTTCAAAAAACTTCAAAACTAATAGATATTGAATCAATGATATTCAACTAAAAAAATTTTTTTCTCTCATATCTATAAGGAAAATTATTTTGATCTTCTCTATAAACTTCATTGTCATCATCTAACGTCTTACCATCATAAAATGTTCTCATGATAAACATTTTAATGACATAAATAATTAAATATCATTCAAAAAATTAAGTAATTCGATACTATAAAAAATAAACATTAAAAAGAAAAAAGAAAAACAATTTGCTAAGTTGACACAAAATAAAAGTTGATTGGATCTCCAAGGATCTCATATTCGGTTGACATTTTGAAGCCCAGATTACACAAATAAAGGCCCAATTCTCCTTTGCTCTCACAAAGAGCACAACCGTTTTTCTTTCCAAAGAAACGGCCCAACTTCAATCGACTTAAAAATGCTGTGGATTGTAGGACTGGATTTCGCGGTGCTTCTTCAATGGATTGTATTTAACCTTTTCCACGTCGTTTTGATCATCAAATAGAAATATAGAATGCTTCTAAGTTGTTGACCACCTGCCACCCGCGTGCTCATATTTAAATGGTGATCATCGTATAAGAACATAAAGTTCAAACTTGTGATCGATAATTACAATTATTTTCCTAATACTAAATAATGTTTTATAATGGATCAGTATTGACTTGTAATAATGGTGGTAAGTAGATTGTGACATAATCAAGTTGACAAATGGCAACATCAGTTAATTAATAATTAAGTTGCAAATGCCGCTTTTTTTAGTTATTTACTTGCTCTGATTACATAATCAAATTTGACCCACACGAGGATAAAGCCGCAGCCACGAATTATTAAAACTTTTTTTAAATATACCCCAAGGCGGACGCGGCTTAAAAAGGAGGGGCTGTGCTGTGCATGATTCGCCCATTCAAGTCATTATTCTCTAGAAACTTTCGTAAGGATAATGAAGTTGGGTCCCCGGCGTTGCTGCCCCATGGAAGCTGTGAACTCACTGGATAAAGGGTGCGTGAGAATTGAAATTTTCCCACAGCGACAGTCTATACTCGGGCTTTATACGTACAATAATTCAAAGAAATGTTGACTAGTGTATATTTAGTCTAAAATTTACAATTACGTTATTGACTGTAATAAATACGTTGGGTACATAAGGTAATAATATATTAGAAAAAAAAAAAGAAATGTCCTAAAATTAGAGTCGGTTTAGAAAAGTAGTGCATTTACTATTTTCTTATTTTAATTATAAAAAATGGACATTTTGTGGATAGTTGGCACCCCTTTGAATCATTTTTAAGAGTTGAGTGTTAAAGTTCTCCATGTATATAATGAATGTTGATTTTCTTTCAAATATTTAGAAATAAAATAAACTTATTCTAAACTCAAATATTCAGAGTGCACACTAACATAATGGCTCTAAGTAACTCTTTTGAACTAAACAAATGGTTCATGAACCGTCAACGTGGCATACGTCAAGCGCTTGATCAATGAAGCTCAACAGGCAACCAACACGTTAGGAGTCAAGTGTCCAATCTGTGAGCGATCAACAGTTGCTGTCACGGACGTTTATGTTCAAAATACCATTCTTTAGCTACTAATTAACCTACATATAAAAATAATAAATGTGGGCTACTTTTATATATTGATCTAATTTTAGGCTATTTCTATAAATGGTGCCTCTAATTTTCTTCTCATACGTATTTCACAATCAGTGGACGAATAGAAGGGTGTCCCACCAAAGAAAAAAAATCTCTCTATAAATATTATCGTACGATTCTACCCAATCGATGGATCCTAACTTTTTCGGAGTACTTTTTGTAGACGCGGTCCAAGTATACGCAACACGATTGGTGAACGGCGGTGACAATATATGGAGTCGGCTTGCTAGCTCCTTCTCCCTTTGGTTATGTACGTGTTTGGTGAGCGAAAGAGAAAGACTATATATGTGGTCCAAGGTTTATCATAATTAAGTGTCAAAATCCAGCTATCTCCAGCTCATTTTCCTCAACCAATACGAAGACCACGAAGGGGATCCTTCCACACACGACACCTCCCCCCCCCCCCTCCCCCTCCCCCTCCCCCCCTTCAGTCTTATGTATAAATAAACGCTACCACCTCCCCATTATTCTCAACTCGCACACACATAAATACCAACCCTTATAAGCTGCTTTCTGAAAACTCTCTCTTTATTGATTGCAGTACTATGGCTTACTCGAAAAATTTTACCCTGCTCATCTCTATAGCAATCAGCTCTTTGATGGTTGCTTCTGCTAGTAATTTCTACCAAGACTTTGATATCACTTGGGGAGATGGCCGTGGTAAGATACTCAACAACGGCCAGCTTCTCTCCCTCTCCCTTGACAAAGCCTCAGGCTCAGGCTTCCAGTCCAAGAGCGAGTACCTTTTTGGCAAAATCGACATGCAACTCAAGCTTGTCCCTGGCAATTCTGCCGGCACAGTCACCGCCTACTACGTAAGTTTCGGAAAACTTGACAACACACACACACAAGCAGTTTTTCTTATATACAAAAGATTAGCTAGCTGGTTAATATCATATCATGCATGCATGCTGATACATAGATTTTTTTTTTTTTTTCTGCTTTCTTCATTCAGTTAAAATCACCAGGATCAACATGGGATGAGATAGACTTCGAATTCTTGGGGAATTTAAGTGGTGATCCTTATACTCTTCATACTAATGTGTTCACAAATGGCAAAGGTGACAGAGAGCAACAATTCCACCTCTGGTTTGACCCCACTGCTGACTTTCACACCTATTCCGTTCTCTGGAATCCCCAACGTATTGTGTAAGTCTTTCAAATATCTCGTTACTTTTTTCTTTCAAAGACATTTCTTCTTTGACAAGTATGCTTTCTATTTTTATTATTGTTGACCTGGTAAAAAAAATTGCATGCATATTTTTCAGCTTCTATGTTGATGGCTCGCCAATTAGAGAGTTCAAGAACTTGGAATCAAACGGCGTACTCTTTCCCAAAAACCAGCCGATGAGGATTTACTCGAGTCTCTGGAACGCCGATGACTGGGCCACGAGAGGTGGCCTTATCAAAACTGACTGGACCCAAGCTCCCTTCACTGCTTCTTACAGAAACTTCAATGCCAATGCTTGCGTCTGGTCTAATGGAAAATCCTCTTGCAACTCAAAAAATAATAATCCATGGTTCTCGCAAGAACTTGATGCCACTGGCCAAGAGAGACTCAAATGGGTGCAGAAGAATTACATGATATATAATTATTGCAAGGACTCAAAACGATTTCCCCAAGGGCTCCCAAAAGAATGTGCATTCAATATATAACTGATCCATTTGCCATATGTCTTTGTTTATAGCTTTTTTAATCTTCAGTTTTGATGTTTTGGTTCTTTTATTCTGTGCACTAATGTTTAGTGACAAATAAAATGTATGGTTCATTCTTTTTTGTACTATAAGTGCTACGTGTAATAAAATATTGTTACTTTTGTTAATGAATAGCATTATCTCTTTTTTCTTGGGTAACCCGTGATCCAAAGATAAGTGTTTTAAACATTGAACTCTTGGATTCAATGTTTGAAACCATATATATAAAAGTAAGATAAAGTAAAGGCTATTAGTTAAAAATGCCATGATTTGAAATCGAAATTGCACTTTTTGAATCACGTGATAATAACCATAATAATGGATAGGTTCAAGCATACATGTTAATGAATAAAAAATCCTTAATTAACATGTTTTCTCCAAAGCTTAAGTTGTTGAACTTATTATTAACACGAAGTATGTCTTACATGCTGATTAATAAATAGTAAATATTAGCCAAGACATTACAGGCATTTATTTGTACGTATGTATCTTTTGAGTTTTTAACAAATAACAAATAATTTTACTCTTTCAGACATCAAGTTTACTTGAATTTAGCCCATTCTTTCTTATTATATGAATTTCCTTATAAATCTTTTTAACATTTTCTTTTTCTTTACCCTAAATGCATATATTGAAATTGAGTTCAACTAGTCATTATTTTTATGAAAAAAAAATGAAGATATTACAAAGGAGCTGGTCCATTCTAAATAGCCCCACAAATGATGGATGTACTGTGTAATAATAGTAAGCCTTGGAGACGACGGTGACGTGCGCATAAATATTTTATATCATAACAGCTATTGACAGCTGCTAATTCGTGAGTAAAACACAAACTTTTGCCTTTTCACCCCAAAAAAAACAAAAGTGGGTTTTCGAGTGACTTAGATTTTTAAAGAAAACAAAGTGGGCTTGTTGGAGCATTTTTTTTTAAAAAAAAATTAAATAAAATTTTATTATTTATTTAAAAATTACATTAATATTTAAGACTTTAAAAGATATTTTAATTAAAATTTTTTAAATAGTAAATTATTCACTCTCTTTAAATTTATAGAGTTGCTTTCTTCTTCTTTAATTTATATTTTATTATTTTTTATTAGAGAGAAGGAGAAAATTATTTTAATTGCCATTAATTTTTTTTGAAAAAATATTTATTTGATTAAAATAATATTAATTTATTTATATTTAAAGAGTCTTTTGGAGAATAACTTATTTTTTCACTCTCTCTTTTACCACATAATTAAATAAATAGATATTTAAAAAGTAAAATTAATAGAGTCTTTTGTAGATATTATAAGTGGGTGCTCGAAGTAAGTGAGGAATATGTATGCAACCAGTGAGATGAGAGAATATAATATTTAAAAAAAATTAAAATTAGGTAAAATCAAGTTATATAATTTTCTATTTATTAAGAATTCTAACAGCATGTGGTTTCATCAAATGATTGAAAAAGCAAAATAACAGCTGGGATTCTTCAAGTGGCATCAAAGGTAAATCAAACTCATGAAATTTCTTCATTATGGATTTATGATGGTATTATCTCAGCAAAAACCGTCCTATATAAAACCTGCGAACTTTGTTAGTGGATGGTGAGTTGGCAAGCCTTGGTTCAAGTGTTTCTCGGTCTTATTAGTAATCAAATATCATTGCTCTCCATCAAATTCAGATTACTATTTCTTGGCCCATGGGTCATTTTTACAGCTTGCCTTATTGATGAATTAACAATGCTAGCAAGCAGCAGCTTGTTATTACATCTTCCATTTGCACGTAAAGAAACTAGCGCCTTCCCCACAACACCCACCAACAACAAAATGACAAATTAAATGACTTGAAAATGAAGATAAAAATGTCAATCTGCTACACAGGACGATTCCAGCTGGGAGCAAATATGCATGCAATAATTTTGCTGCTTTCCTCATCTCACCTAAAATTTGTGAAAGTTTGACAAGTTTCTATTTGGCAAATGGTTAAAGCAGGTAAAACCAAAGGCTGCAGCTACAAGCCTACAATCCAATCATAGTTTCGCAATTTTCTATCATGATTTAGATAAGCACTGAACGCATGCAAGTTCATGCATTTGTTTTTGGTCAGAATTCGGATGTACAAAACCTTATCGAAAACTTACTTCTAAATTGTATTTTGACACAATATCATACTCTTTCATTGTTAATATTGTAGGTCTACGACCACAAATATGATCTTGAAAACATCTAACGTAAATTTAGAAAATCTAACATGAAATTTAAGAAACTTTCAGTAAATTAGATATTTTTCTTCCTTGAATGAGAGTATATTTCATCTATATCTAGTTATGGATACGACCGAAAATAATTTACATACATTTGAGTTATATAATAAAAAGACTAATACAAATTAGGTTTAACTGAATACCTCATTTTTTTACACCGTAAATAATAGTTGATCATATATAATATTACAAAAAATCATCAACTACAATTTAGTAATTTGTGGGGGGGGGGGGGGGGGGGCAACTAACATATGTGTGTTGAAAATTGAGGAGGACTAAACTGTTCAAAATTAAAATTATTTGAGCAACCGAAGAATTTTATTGATATTTTATAAGAGACACAACAACAATCACTTCTCACTCTTCTTTCTCTCTTTATTAATTCTTCATTCTCCACTTGATGCCAACAACAAAAAATTTAGGGGTATTTATAGTAACTTAGAATTAATACAAACCACACAAAATATTAAATTACAAAAATATGACAACCATATTTCATAAAATATCTCTAAATATTTGAAAAATATTTAGAATTAGATAATTTTACGATCATTAGATATTTTTAGAGTAAAAATATTTATCATTCTCTACATAATTCTTGAATTTTTCATGGATTGAACTTTGAATTTGGAGTTTGGACAAATATAAATAGATTGGATCATGAAATTGGTATTGAACTTTTAACACTCTGTACCTAAATTCCTTATTTCTTTGTCTTATATGTTCCAAAATACTTGTTATGGATAATGGATGTTATCTTAATGGCGGCTGTTGGATAATATTGGAGTCATTGGACCATCTTGGTACTAGCATGTCAGACTCTTAGCTGGCGATGGGAACCCGGGCAGCATCGACGCAAGTACTGCGTGATATAATAAAATTTAAAAAATTTAATGCAAACCGCGTGTTATAATAAAACCTTCCTGGTTATTTTTGAAGCACTGGCCAGGTTGAGTCATATTTGCTAGTGGCCTGTACAGCTATTTATTTTATTGTTACACTTTTCTCAAACAACTGGCCAGAGCCCAGCTCACTGGACTGGGCCTTCCCCATCACTTTCCTCTGCTTAGCTTAATCATGCTATAAATGCCAAACCGTGGTCCTAATGGCATTCATCTCTTCCCTTTCAAACTACGAAGTTCTTTCGGTTAACTCAACTGCTACGCATCGATGGCTTCAATGTTGCATTTGTTTCTAGTGCTTGGTACTTTGATGGTTGCCTCTGCTGGTAGCTTCTACCAAGATTTTGACATCACTTGGGGAGATGGGCGTGCCAAGATACACAACAACGGCCAGTTTCTTACGCTTTCCCTTGATAAAGCCTCTGGCTCAGGTTTCCAGTCCAAGAATGAATATCTATTCGGCAAGATTGATATGCAACTCAAACTAGTCCCTGGCAACTCTGCTGGCACTGTTACTGCTTATTATGTAAGTTCCCCTGTACAGCATTATTAATGCAAAATAGCGACTTATGATCATCATGCATCTGATACGTAGGCTTTCTTTTCCATGCAGTTAAAATCACCAGGATCAACATGGGATGAGATAGACTTCGAATTCTTGGGGAATTTAAGTGGCGATCCTTATACTCTTCATACGAATGTATTCACAAATGGAAAAGGAAACAGAGAGCAACAATTTCACCTCTGGTTTGACCCCACAGCTGCTTTCCACACCTATTCCATCCTCTGGAATCCTCAGCGCATTGTGTAAGTATTTTCCTTAAATCCTAACTATGTTTGCCTAATTTCCTTCTCATTAATCAATTCAGTTAGACTTACGAGTTTTTGCCTTGTAATTTCCAGCTTCTCTGTTGATGGCACACCTATAAGAGAATTCAAAAACTCAGAATCAATTGGAGTGCCATTCCCAAAGAATCAGCCAATGAGAATATACTCTTCTCTTTGGAATGCTGATGACTGGGCTACGAGAGGTGGCCTTGTTAAGACAGATTGGACACATGCTCCCTTCACTGCTTCTTACAGAAACTTCAAAGCTGATGCTTGTCTCTGGTCTAATGGAAAATCATCTTGCGCTTCCTCTAAGTCCAGAAGCAGAGCCTGGTTTTCGCAGGAGCTTGATTCATCAAGTCAAAACAAGCTGAAGTGGGTGCAAAAGAATTACATGATTTACAATTACTGCACTGACACAAAGCGATTTCCCCAGGGTCTCCCTGTAGAATGCAGAACCGCTTAGAGAAGTTGCTAAATCAACAAATATATGCATCTATCATTTGATAATTCGTTGTAGTTAGTCGGCTATTCAATACGTATGTAGTTTGGGCCGTTTGATTCTTTGATTATTTGGCGATCACAAAGGCGAAATTGGCCGCATTTTACCATGTGCTATAAAATGTCTTGTAATATAATATTTCTTTCCGTACTTCCTTCTTTGTAAACTTAATTTTTTAGATTTTTTTCGCCTGTTGACAAAAGAAATCTCTTGGTAAACTTGAATTTATATGACAAAAGTAAAGAACTTTTGACATTAAAAGAAATCCCTTTCGATCAAGATTGATGATCAAATTAACACCTCCCTCGTGCTTACTTGGGACTTTAATCGGGGGGGGGGGGGGCGGAGGATGAGAGAAACGCAATTTGCTTCATTGACAAAGAATAGTACACACAACAATAACTAGGGATGGCAATGGGGAGGGGAGGGGAGGGGACCAATCTCCCCATACCCATCCCCGATATTTTGCGTATGTCTCCGTTCCCGTCAAAATTACTTGAGAGAATCCTCATCCCCTTCCCGAATAATAACAGGGGATCCCCGAGGGTCCCCGGTCCCCGAATAACTAATAGTCTAATACATTTTTTTTATTTTCGATTTTAAATTAATCATATTAAAATAAAAAATTCAGATAAAAATAAAGTTCAAAATATATCTTACATTAATATTGATCCATTACAAAGTCATATTCAAAATATAAATTATTAAAATAATTATCTTTGTCAATGACTCAATCTTCATAATCCTACAATAAAAAGAAAAAAATTTATTTTTATATCGGCAATAAAATAAATGAAATAAATATAGATACTTAATTAATATTTTTAATAAAACTATTTACCTCCTGCTTGTCCTGCTCCTCCTTAATATTTTTAATAAAACTATTTACCTCCTGCTTGTCCTGCTCCTCCTGTTCTTCCTCGAGAAATGTGGCAAATTGAGAGATAGCCTCATATTTCAAACCTAAAACAATGAAAATGATATAAGTAAAGTAACTTATAAGTGCAAATATTAATAACTGTATAATATAATTACAATGTAAAATAAACTCATACTGCTATTGTAAGCTCGTAACCAACTTTGACAGCACATTAAGGCCTCCAATGTGCTTGGATGAAGTTTGTTACGGTGTGGGCTCACAACTCTACCACCGGTGCTAAAAGCTGATTCAGAAGCAACTGTTGTAATTAGAATTGCCAAAATATCTCTAGCAATTCGAGCTAATATAGGATACCTATTAGTATTTAATAATATAAATATTTGATATTTATTATTTTTAACAATATTTATAATTTTGTTATTTATTTATTAGTAATTTTAAAAATAAAAATAAAATAAAAAATTAAAATGGGGAAATGGGTAGGGGATGGGGATTCCACCTCATCCCCGTCCCCTCCCCGAATAAAAAATTGGGTAAAAAATTTTCCTCGTCCCCTCCCCGAATAAAAAATTGGGTGTAAAATTATCCTCGTACCCTCCCCGAATGGGGAAAATCCCCGAGGGTACCCGTTCCCGTGGGGATTTTTGCCATCCCTAACAATAACATGCCAATATAAGGATAATCCAAAACAATAACGAGCAATATTTGTGGTTCATCAAATTAAATTGACTATACCAGATGGTCACGGATTTCACTACTAAACAAAATAATAAATTGTGATGCACACATTAGGTAGAACTGGCTTATATATATCCAAGAATATCGTTGACATCAATAGTGATTAGAATAATAAATTGTTATGCAAAAATTGATAGAATCCATCCTTCAAACTTTTTAACTTAGCAGGTGGACTAGAATAAGTACATGAAGATTTGACTCATAAATAGAATAACAAATTTTAGTAATGTGAGACTCAATTAGAAATGGGGTTAATTTCGGCCTATCCCCTCATGAAGTGAATTGCTCTCTTTACTATTGAAAATATCAAGCTACCCCCCAAAACTCGTTATCTTTAACTATTGACTGCCGTTAACTCGTGAAAGTACAATATAGCCCGCTAATAACGAAAATCATTAACTTAAATTGTTACACACCTACTATTTAAAAATGGGATCCTCTATCTTACATGCATGTAAGATAGAGAGTTTGCCTTTAAAAATATATTTCCTTTGTCCCTTTACAATTTCTAAAATATTCCATCACTCATTTATTTTTTTATGTCAGACATTTTATAGTCCATAGGTATAATAAAAATCAATATTAAAATGAAAAAAAATAAATGAAACATTGAATTTCTCTTCTTCATTTCTTTTTCATCTTCCTTACTTCTTCTCTGTCTTTTTCTTCATTTTTTTCCCTTTACAAGTGCATGACAAAAGTACAATCAATATTCAAATCCAATCCTACAATGAATCAAAACTAAAACTTAATTTCTACAAACTAAAATCCAAAACCCAGAAGTCATAATCTATAACTTGCAAAGGGGTGTTGACAGAGACCATCAAAATCCTCAAAATTCGGCGAGCAAAACCTGAATTATTTGCGTCCTTAATGTCACTGTAGAACCATACAACTCACCGTCGATTTAATCGTGTCATTCATTGTATGAACAATCAATCAACTCAACAATCTCAGGCGAAAGCACTGCCATAGCATCGCAGAGAGCTTCGTCTTAATTCTTCTTCTTTGGCAGTCAAGAGAGTCATTGATTCCTCTTATCACAACCATTCAGCAGTCAAGACCCATACTTCTTTTGCTCTTTTCCAATCGAGAATGACCACGGCGCGGCTATGACAGCCGTGGAGTTGTAGGCCGTCGTGGACATCATCTTACAACAACTTTTTAACATCGCGACCACCCATGATTGTTTCTAAGGTTTGGGATTGTTGTTTCAAATTTTTATTTTGTTCGTTCAATTGAGCTACTGTTACTAGAAAATTAGGAATTGTTGTAATTTGATATTTGGGATTCCTTAATTTTAGATTATGAATAATCTTTAATATTGAATTAACCATATTATTAATAATAGATTGAATTTACTTTATTATTGTTTATTATTTTCAGTTTGGTGAATAAGCAAAGGATTTGAAGAATTTTGGGTTGTGTGCAATGATAGTGGTTTTTGGTGAGAAGAGTTTTGAAGCTTTAGATTAAGTCTGTGGTAGCATTTTTCTTTTGTTCTTTGATTTTTATTATATGCATATATTTTTTTAAATACCTTTGCAAAAGGAAAAAAGAATAATAATGATTATAATAATAAATATAAAATATGTAAAATATTATTCTTTTTTCATTGATAACTTTAATTAATTTCTTTATTTATTTTTTAAAATAAAGTTTTAAAATACCAAAAATTAAAATTTAATCAGTTCGAACAAAATTAGACATATAGGTGTAAAATGAAAAATATTTTAAAATATTAAAGATGCATATCATAAATATTTAAAATATTTGTGTGTGTTTTGAAAAACTTAAAAAGATTTAGCCTATAAAAAATAACCCGCATAAAGGTTTGACTTTTTTTTTTGTTTATTGACTGTTAGAGGAATGCACAAATATTATTTTACCCTTTTAGCCGTTAAAAGTAACAGACAAATAATAATTTTTGAGGGGTAATTTGATGTTTTCAATAACAAGGATGGCAATTTGAAGATTGTCACTTCACGGGGGGTTATGCCAAAATTTACCCATTAGAAACGTTACAAACTTTCAATCCACCCTTCTTTCAAGACCGACGTCCAAGCCCTTAGGTTGAGCTACGTGACTTTTTGAAACGCACATGAGGTGGGTGGTAGCCTTGTACAATTTACTCCATCTGTAAAGATGGCCTTCCAGCTTGTAAAAGGAGGGATATCAAGTGTTTATAAGCTTATGTGCCAAGTTTTAATTTAGCGATATGAGACTCAATTAATAGCATTACACATATTTATTAGGCTTGCTTGAATCATTAGTTTTTAGCCTCTCAACCTTGCAAATCTCACTTGTTTTACAGTTTTTCTCTGATACTAACTAATAACGACCATTGAATTAAATAAGATTGTCAAATTAAGTTATATAATGATGTTTTATTCAAGAATTTTACTAGCATGTGCCATATGGTCACTATCAAAATGGTTGAAAAACAAACATTAGAGATTGTTTAAGTGGCAATAAATTTAATTAATTAGAGGGATCTCATGATTTTGTCTGCTTTTCATTGGGTTGCCCGAGAAAAAGCTTTCTTATAAAACTTGTGAACTTCGCTGTTAGGAGGTGAGCTGGAAAAACTTGGTTCAAGTGTTAATAGCCAAGTAAAAGTTGAACTCTGAATTCACTCTTCTCCATAATTAATCTGATTATTAATTCATGGGCCAATTTTACAGCTTGCCTAGTTCATTGAATGCCGACAAGGAGCAACTTGCAACTTGTTATTACATCTTCCATATTTGCACGTAAAGTTGTTGAAAAACTAAAAAGTAAAGATATAATATTCCGATTTGTTGTAAAGGAAAACGCCAGGAAGCAAGCTTGTACAAGATAATATAGTTATTTTCATCAGCCCAACGAAAATTTGGTCACAGTGTAGAAGATTTAAGATGGGAGTTTAAAAATTTCTCTGTTTGGAAAAGGGGAAAAATTGCGAGCTGACTCGGACATAATTCTGATAGATTTTTAATTATAGTAATATTTTTTTTGTAATATAACTACAACAAATGAACAAAAATAAAATAATGAAGGCCTCGGAAAGTCAATTCAACTTTTTTTTGGCTTTGCTTTACCCCCCTTTTTAACTTTTAAAATCGTAATTTTGCGTGTTTGTCTTATACTGTTCTTAATGGCGGTTGTTGGAAAATCTAAGACTTAGCTGGTGATGTGCACTAGGGGAGCAACGAGACAATTACATCGGTCTCTGAAAAAATAATGCAAAACCGCGTAATAATAACAAAAAAATGTCCTGGTTTTGATCATGTTTGTTAACGCTACATGCACAGCTATTTTATTGCACTTTTCTCATCCAAACAACTGGCCGCAGCTCACCTCAGTGAGCCTTCCCGTCACTTTCCTCTGCTTAGCTGAATCAAACTTATAGAAGCCAAACCCTGGTGAGGACATAAACACATTCATCGCTTCAGTTTCCAATTTCAATTTACGAATAGTACTTCTATCTTGTTATTGCTCATTTCAAAGCATATATCAATGGCTTCAATGTTGCATTTGTTTCTAGTGCTTGGAACTTTGATGGTTGCCTCTGCTGGTAGCTTCTAAAAAGATTTTGACATCACTTGGGGAGATGGGCGTGCGAAGATACTCAACAACGGCCAGCTTCTTACTCTGTCCCTTGATAAAGCCTCTGGCTCAGGATTCCAGTCCAAGAATGAGTATCTATATGGCAAGATTGACATGCAGCTTAAGCTTGTCCCTGGCAACTCTGCTGGTACTGTCACTGCTTATTATGTAAGTTCCTCCCTTTTTTAGAAATCAATGAAAACGCAGCTATTTATGCAAAATATATAGCTAGCTATGATCATCATGCATGCTGATACTTAGGCTTTTCTTTTCCATGCAGTTAAAATCACCGGGATCAACATGGGATGAGATAGACTTTGAATTCTTGGGAAATTTAAGTGGTGACCCTTATACTCTTCACACAAATGTATTCACAAATGGTAAAGGTGACAGAGAACAACAATTTCACCTCTGGTTTGACCCCTCTGCTGCTTTTCACACCTATTCCATCCTCTGGAATCCTCAGCGCATTGTGTAAGTATTTTCTTTCTCCTTCAATCTTAATTAACTATGTTTTTGCCTTCTCGTTAATCAGATTAGTTTAGACTTAAGAGTTTTTGCCTTGTAATTTTCAGCTTCTTTGTTGATGGCACCCCCATTAGAGAATTAAAGAACTCAGAGTCTATTGGAGTTCCATTCCCAAAGAATCAGCCAATGAAAATATACTCATCTCTCTGGAATGCTGATGACTGGGCTACAAGAGGTGGCCTTGTCAAGACAGATTGGACACATGCTCCTTTCACTGCTTCATACAGAAACTTCAAAGCTAATAATGCTTGTGTTTGGTCAAATGGAAAGTCTTCTTGCGCTTCAACTTCCTTCAGATCCAGGAACAGTTGGTTGTCACAAGAGCTTGATTCAACAAGTCAAAACAGGCTGAAATGGGTTCAAAAGAATTACATGATTTACAATTATTGCACTGACACCAAAAGATTTCCCCGGGGCACCCCTAAAGAATGCAGAACCTCCTAGAGAATTTGCTTAATCAACAAATACATTCATCAATTCATTTCTTTCTTTTTCTTTTTTTTTGGGTGCTTAATTTGAACTTGTATGTAGCCTTGTACTTTCTAGTTTTCAATTCTTTCATTCTTTGCCATCAGTGTCATCACCAAAATGGCAAATTTGGCCAAATTTTACCGTGTAATAAGAGCATTTCAAATTTCATATTTATTTCGGTTTATTGTATCTTATCTTCTCTGCTTATTTAAATTTGAAGAGTTTATTATCAGCTGACAATACTTTATCTCAAACATTGATTGACCAATAATACTTCTTTGCCCAATGATATTGTATAATATTTTCTGGAGAAGTAATCCATTGAGTTGATGCAAATTCGATCACTTAGGCGGCCATTTATGGAGAAACAAAACAAGCAGAAACCGATAGATCTTTAGGTGGCAAAGCATTTCTTGAACCAGTAGGTTGGACTCCTCTGCGGGCCTATAAGGCATTTAGGAAGGCAAGCCGTTATTAGACTGAATCCAAGTACACCCTTCTAACTTCTCAATACAGCGATACCCCACTACATTTGCCGAATACAACGGTGGTTCCATATTTGTGTAATCAAGATATTAGTGGGGGTGGGTTAGTATTATGCTTCCATTAGCATCTGACGCCCTACTAATCTTACCGTATTATTATGTCCACCTCCAGCAAATAGAAAAATTTATTCTCACTTTTGAAAAAAAAAAACTAAATAAAAAAGAGAGAGGGTATTGAGATTAAAAATCATAAAATGGTACACAGAGTTTACAACGTTGGATATATAATAATACACAAAGTTTGAGATTTATCAAAAAAGAGAGAGGATATTGAGATTAAGGCTCCATTTTATACAACTTTTGTAAATTGAGTTTTTACTAAAAAAGTTTTAGTTGTTTTGGTTGTTAATAAAAATTTTTATTAAAAATTTATAAAATTACTTTAATAGACAAGTTTTTAAAGTTATGTTGTGAAAATGATAAAATAATATTGTCAAATAAGTAGAGAATATTTTAGATATTTTAACATTTAAAAAAAAAATTTCAACCTCTACTCACAAAAGCCCAAAATTTGGGTTTTTGCTAGTAGAGGGAAAATAACTTATTTAAGCTTGAAAAGCTCTATTAGAAAAATAACCAAACAATAACAAAAATTATGATAAGAGCTTATGAGATTAAATAAGTACTTATATCCATTAAATAAGTCATATCAAACAAACACTAAATATCATAAAATATTACACAGAGTTTGTAACGTTGGATATATAATAATACACAAAGTTTGAGATTTATCTTTCAAAATTTATAAATGTTGAATTCAACTTTATATATAACCCAACCCTAACTTGCTAATTCTACTCCACCTCATGCGCAAAACAATTTTCTAACTTTTTCATGATTTGAGATTCTTTTAAGTAAAATAGTAAAATACAAATGTGCAAGACTTGGACATCTAGCAAACTTTAGAGTTCTAGTTCACATAATTAATTTAGAATCAGTGCTGATATTCTCACTATAGTTAGAATCAGATTGAGCACAGAACAATGCGTTTTGTACTCATTGTAAATTCTCATTGCGGTGAGAGAAATACAACACACACGCACTAACACACTTAATCCTGAATTTGCCCAAAATTTAATTTTATTGATCCCTCGGTGAAAAATGCAGTACTTGCTAGATCAATTTGCAAGTGATCACAATAAATTATACATGAAATTGAATAAGAAAAGGTTTAAAAATTTGAAAATAGAACTAGTAAATGAATGGAATTCAAAAAGAGATGACAAATGGTGTAGGTAAAAACTGGAAGGCGAAAAATCCTCTATCGAGAGAATTCATAGGACGATATGCACGATAAGTCGTCTATAAATAGATTTAGAATGATAGTTCATCTTATTCCGCAATGCTTACATGGTAACTCGTCTTACTTTTCAGAAAAAAAAAACGACAATCTTGCATGCTTACATGCTCAGGAAAGTAATGTTGAAATTTTGAAGGCCATTGCCGCCGATTTCTCCGCCTCCTCTATCTGGTATTCAAGTTATTTGCCCGCTACCAAATTAAGAAATCAGTTTGTTGATGCGGGATTCCGGTTCTCCTCGTTCTACGACCAGGATCTCTGCTCGATCAACGTCATCACGACCAGGGGGTCTCCTCGCAAGGTTTCTTCTCCAGAGGTTCCTGCGCACACAGACAAATCAGAGTACGCCGGTTATTTTCCCGGCGCAAACCCTCCGACGCTCAAGTCAGATATGAAGGTTCGGGGAACGCTTGCCACAGATCTTATGGCTTTTTCGTGGTTTTCTCTTCTTTAGAATTTCTTTTCTAATCTCAAAAATGCTAACCTCTTTACCTTCGTTGGCTACCTTTTTATAGGCTTCCTCTGAATCCTAGTTTTCTGCTTTTTTCGAGACGGCATGGGACTCTGACTGCCGCGTTATGGGCAAACGTGGGATCTTGCGTGTTACGCCACGGTTCTGGGGAAAACGTGGCTGTCGTGGTTTTGTGAGATCTTGTTTCTGCTTTTTTGGGGGACGGTATGGGACTCCGACTGCTGCGTTATGCTGCGTTATGGGCAAACGTGGGATCTTGCGTGTTACGCCACAGTTCTGGGGAAAGCGTGGCTGTCGTGCCTAGATTCTCGGGCTGGAGAGCATGTCTTGCCAACTGCCGTCGACCGGGTCTCCTCGCCTCTCGACCTCTAGCCGGAATGGCCTTATGCCTCTTACAGGAAATTTACCTCGCGGATGACGTGCTCGTGGACGAGCAGAATATTTCTGCTCCTGTTCCCCCGCGCACCAGGCTTTTACGGAACACACCGGTTCGCAGAACTCTGCCATCAGATATCTGCTCACCATGCCTGGTCTCGTCGACGTATTTCTCCCAAACACCGATCCCCTAGTTTCTGGTGTTGGGTAATGTAGTGGACCAGCAGTAGAAACTCGTTAGTACTCGCTCGCGTGGGATTGGAAAAGGCTGCCAAGAATCACGTCGCATTTAATTGCGGATGAGGTGACGTGGCAGAAATCCCCCCCTCCATTTGAATTTCAAACCGACGGTTATGAGACCCTCGGGATTCGGCGCTGTTAAATGCTGGCAACCTAAGAGTCCGTCCTCATTAGGAAAACCAAATCCTCTCTGTTAATTATTAACAAATTAATAAAAATATTTTTTGATTACTTTCTTATGTTGTAATTATGAATTAATTTTCGTTTGAGAATCTGCTTGTCTTTGTCTAGACGAGCAGGTTCCGGCTTTGCTCATGGTTTTGCCACACGCCTTTGAAGATTTTTCAATGCCTGGGATTCGGCTCGCCTTCGCGCGATCGAGCAGATCCTGGCACGCTTGGCATCTGTCTCGCCATAAAACAGGCTTTGAAACTTGGTGAGCCTTTGCATGCCTCAGGAATTTCTTCGAATGCTTTGGAGTCTGCTCGCCTTCTCGTGGTCGAGCAGATTCTGGCATGCTTGGCTTCTGTCTCGCCATAAGACAGGCTTTGAGACTTTGTCGAGCCTTTGCATGCCTTGGATTCTTCGAGGATTGGGATTCTGCTCGCCTTCTCGTGGCCGAGCAGATCCTGGCATGCTTGGCTTCTGTCTCACCATAAGACAGGCTTTGAGACTTTGTTGAGCCTTTGCATGCCTTTGGAAATTTTCTCGGTTTCAAGCGAAAGAAATTCCCCGACGTTCCATTAATGGCAGGATTCGACTTACATGAAATTGTTTGGACATAAAGCGTGAAAGATAAACGATAATGAACATGAGCAAAAATAGCTTTCAAATGTGAACAAGTCTTACTGGAAGTATTTTCGGAGGTGTGCTGCGTTCCATGGGCGTTTCACCTCGTGGCCGTCCGTGCGAACCAGCTTGTAAGCTCCGGGTCCCGCTATCTGCTTGACTCTATATGGCCCTTCCCAATTCGGTCCCAACACTCCTTGAGTCGAATCTTTGGTGCTCTGATTCACTCTTCTCAGTACCCAGTCTCCGACCCTGAATTGCCGTATGTTCACCTTCTGGTTATAATACCGAGCAACCCTCTGTTGGTAAATGACTGATCGCTCGGCTGCTTGCTCCCTCCTTTCCGTTAGCAGATCAAGATTCAAACATATCTGCTCGTCGTTCTCCTGCTCATTGAAATGATTTGTCCGGTGTGTGGTCGTTCCTATCTCAGCCGGCACGACCGCTTCATGTCCGAAAGCCAAAGCGAACGGTGTCTCCCCAGTTGCGGTTTTGTGGGTTGTTCTGTATGCCCATAGCACACCTGACAGCTCGTCAACCCACGCACCCTTTTTTGCTCCAAGCCTGGTTTTCAAAAGCCTTTTAATGGTCTTGTTGGCTGCTTCTACTTGTCCATTTGATTGAGGGTGAGCAGGCGAGCAATACTTTAGCTCTATCCCGAGATTTTGGCAGAAATCCCTGAAGCTGTGATTATCGAACTGCCTGCCATTATCCGTTACCAAGGCATAAGGGATCCCGTATCGACAGACCAGGTTTCTCCACACGAAGTCTGTTGTTTTCTTCTCTGTGATCCTGCTAAGGGCTTCTACCTCTATCCACTTCGTGAAGTAATCTATAGCAACTATTGCATGTGTTGCTGCTCCTCGTGCCTTTGGCAATGGGCCGATCAGATCAATTCCCCATTGAGCAAATGGCCAGGGGGAGGTCATGGAGGTGAACTTCTCTGGTGGTTGGTTAGAGAAATTTGCAAAACTCTGGTAGCTTACACAACTCCTGGTCTTCTCTTGCGCATCCTGTGCATTGTCGGCCAGAAATATCCCTGCCTTAGAACCTTGTGGGCCAGGGACCTCCCGCCAGAATGATTTCCGCAAATTCCTTCATGTACTTCTCTCAGTACGTAATCCGCGTCGTCCTCATCCAAACACCGAATGAACGGTAGTGTATATCCTCGCCGATACAGTACCCCATCAATCGTCGTGTATCTCGAGGCCTGGGCTCTAATCTTGCGAGCTCGCAGCTTATCTGGTGGTAATACCCCGTCTCTAAGGTATGAGACTATCGGGTCCCTCCACGAGCATTTTTGTTCTATCCGCAACACCCCCAAATTCTGATCGATACTTGGGCTGGACTTCACCTCCAGAGGGACCGACTTTGGCATTTTTGGGTCGGCTACTGCTGCCATCCTAGCCAAAATGTCTGCTCGACTATTCTGCTCCCTGGGGATTTGTATCACCTCCACTGCTTCGAACTTCCCCATCATCTGCCTGACTATCTTCAGGTACTGCTCAATCTTCTCCTCTCTTGGTTGGAATCTTTCACTGACATGATTCGCAACCAGCTGGGAATCAGTTCTGATATTAACTCTGTCTGCTTTCACGGCCTTTGCCAATTCCAGACCTGCTATCAAGGCTTCATACTCTGCCTGGTTATTCGTGGCTGCAAATTCCAACTTTACAACATAAGAGATCTCCTCCCCCTCTGGGCCTTCCAAGACAATCCTTGTTCCTGAACCCCGCTCCCCGGATGACCCATCCACAGACATCTGCCATACTTGAGTTTCGTCATTGCCTATAACTGCATCTTGTTGATCTAAGCATACTTCGGGCTCTGTGAATTCAGCTACGAAATCGACCATTGCCTGGGCTTTTATCGCTGCGCGGGGTTTATAGTCTATGTCGAACTCGCTCAGCTCTACAGCCCACTTGACGAGCCGACCAGAGGCATCTGGCTTGTGCAGAGTTTGACGCAATGGCTGGTTTGTTATTACCGAGACTGGGAATGCTTGAAAATATGGCCTCAACTTCCGAGCAGCAACCACAAGGGCAAGTGCCCATTTCTCCAACGGTGGGTATCTGGTCTCAGCGTCGAGCAGGGACTTGCTGGTGTAGTATATCGGATACTGAACTCCTTCTTCCTCTCTCACCAGAACAGAATTGGCGGCCCGATCCGATATCGCCAAATACAGATACAACTTGTCCCCCTCCCTCGGTGTGGACAGCAGCGGAGCTTGCTGCAAGTATCGCTTCAAGTTCCGGAAGGCTTCCTCGCATTCTGGGGTCCATTCCGTTTTCTTTCCCCTCCTTATCACTTGAAAGAATGGCTGACACTTATCTGTAGCCTTAGATACGAATCTGCTCAACGCCGCCAACCTCCCCGTGAGGCTCTGCATCTCCTTCAGGTTACGAGGAGACGTCATTTGCACAATCGCCTGGATTTTCTCGGGATTTGCTTCAATCCCCCTATGGCTCACCATGAATCCAAGGAATTTCCCTGACTCCACCCTAAAAGCACACTTCTCCGGGTTGAGCTTCATCTTATACTTCCTCAAAAGCTCGAATGTCTCCTCGAGGTGTCTGACATGTTCCTTCGGGATTTTGGACTTGGTGATCATGTCATCCATGTACACCTCCATGGTTTTCCCAATCAACGGCTTAAAGACTTTGTTCACCAGCCTTTGATAGGTGGCCCCAGCATTTTTGAGACCGAATGGCATTACCCTGTAACAGAACAAACCTTGGTTAGTGATGAAAGCCGTGCTCTCCTCATCCTGCTCGTACATGGGGATCTGGTTGTATCCCGAGAACGCGTCCATGAAGCTAAGCAGACTATGTCCAGCCGTTGAATCTACTAGCTGATCGATCTTTGGTAAAGGGAAGCTGTCTTTTGGGCACGCCTTATTGAGGTCTGTGAAATCCACACACATCCTCCACTTGCCGTTTGCCTTCTTTACCAACACCACATTCGATATCCACTCAGGGTAACTGACTTCCCGAATGAACCCTGCTCTCAAGAGCTTCTCCACCTCGCCATTTATAGCCTCATACCTCTCCTCTTGGGTTACCCTTCGCTCGCTCCGCAGCTCATGCAGGATGGTTGTCAAGGTCTCCATCTGCTTTTCCATCCGTTCCATTCGGTCGAACATGACTTTTTCCCGTGCTTCACTGACTATCTCCCTCAGCGTCACGGAATCGTTAAGCCTCCTATCACCCCCTTGTGCACTACTTCCTCCTGTCTCCATTGCTTTTCACTTGCTTCACCCCTCTTCTTGCTATCAACAGAAGCTTTTTGCTCTCATCCCCACAGACGGCGCCAAAATGTTGATGCGGGATTCCGGTTCTCCTCGTTCTACGACCAGGATCTCTGCTCGATCAACGTCATCACGACCAGGGGGTCTCCTCGCAAGGTTTCTTCTCCAGAGGTTCCTGCGCACACAGACAAGTCAGAGTACGCCGGTTATTTTCCCGGCGCAAACCCTCCGACGCTCAAGTCAGATATGAAGGTTCGGGGAACGCTTGCCACAGATCTTATGGCTTTTTCGTGGTTTTCTCTTCTTTAGAATTTCTTTTCTAATCTCAAAAATGCTAACCCCTTTACCTTCGTTGGCTACCTTTTTATAGGCTTCCTCTGAATCCCAGTTTTCCACTTTTTTCGAGACGGTATGGGACTCTGACTGCTGCGTTATGGGCAAACGTGGGATCTTGCGTGTTACGCCACGGTTCTGGGGAAAGCGTGGCTGTCGTGGTTTTGTGAGATCTTGTTTCCGCTTTTTTGGGGGACGGTATGGGACTCCGACTGCTGCGTTATGCTGCGTTATGGGCAAACGTGGGATCTTGCGTGTTACGCCACGGTTCTGGGGAAAGCGTGGCTGTCGTGCCTAGATTCTCGGGCTGGAGAGCATGTCTTGCCAACTGCCGTCGACCGGGTCTCCTCGCCTCTCGACCTCTAGCCGGAATGGCCTTATGCCTCTTACAGGAAATTTGCCTCGCAGATGACGTGCTCGTGGACGAGCAGGATATTTCTGCTCCTGTTCCCCCGCGCACCAGGCTTTTACGGAACACACCGGTTCGCAGAACTCTGCCATCAGATATCTGCTCACCATGCCTGGTCTCGTCGACGTATTTCTCCCAAACACTGTTTGTATTGATGACTGTGAGGGTGTTCATGTTGTTGCAAGTACTTGCTCAAGGTGCTTAGCAAAAATGGCGGCTTCGAGTTTGAGTGGCATGTTCATAGTATACGGGACAGAGCTAATGCTCTTAAAACATTTTCATGTGTATAAAATACTGCATCAATTAATCATTTTTTTCCCGATTTGGTTTAGGTTTTAATTGCGAGGACTTGCAATTGCATATACCGAGAGTTTGCTAACAAGGAGAGACAACAGTAGTTCATTTATTTGATTCTGTGAAATTTTTGTGCTCATTTAGTTGTTTTGTATGATATGATACGTTCATTTTGTGAAAGTATATTTTATAAAATAGATTCAAGATATGGAAATTTGTTAAATTTTAAATTATTGAATATTCTCCATTTTTTTTAATTTTTTAGCCATCATTCTTTTTTTTTTTCAAAGTTAATTAATTTTATATTGATATAACGTATGACCAATAGATTTTTTATTTGAAATTTTCAAACGATTATCCTGAGGATTAGTATCAAAAGGAGGATTCAAAGGCTTCCTAAATTCTTTATATATATCAATCACTTTTGCAAATGATCCTGCACTCAAGTCAAACAATGGCCTTGTCAATGCCTTTGTCTTGTCTTCTTAATAGCCTTGAATATCAAGAAGATTAAATTTTATTTTAACCCTTACAGAAAAATTGACAATGAAAGCACGATTATTTTCACAGGAAGAAAGTAAAAGTTCAGTTGGCCCACTTATTACCTAGCAAATTGCGAGACTACATCTTTATTGAGACTACGAGAGGATCAATTCAAGATTGGCATTCTTGGGACCGATTGGAGCTCGGCCTCCAATTGTTAAATTGGGTGCATTGTCCAGTCCATAACGGCATAACCCAATGAACCAAACAATAAGAACGCAGCTTTCAAATCCTCCAGGGTGCGTTTATTTTTTCAGAATTAGAATGAGCAAGAATTATAATGGGTTGGAATTAAAATGAACTGAAATTAGGATGTGGAATAGAATCAAAATGAATTATTTATTTGAACTACAGAAATTAGAACTGAAATGAGTTGTTTTCCCATTAATATGTTTACTTTGTCTTATTATCGGAATGAATTATTACAAGTTACAAAAATACTCTTAAATACAATTGTGTATTTATTTACTAACAAAACAAATATTTATACCATTATTATTATTATTAGTCATTACTATTATTATTATTAGTACAATTATTATTATAATATTAGTCATTACTATTATTATAATAATTATTAATATCATTATAGTTATAATAGTAATAGCAGTAATAATAGCAATATTTTAATTATTTTAATAATTATTATTATTTTTTAACCGGATTTTTGCTAAGATCCAATTTGAACAATTAAGTAGTTGTTCTCATCAGATCCAGGTCAAATCTGATTAAAACAAATAAAATTTATATTTTTAGGGGTAAAATTAGGCTAAGTTTTGGATTAGGTGTATATTTATGTTGTTCGGGGCAAGAGGTATAGCTGAGGTGATCTGGGAAGCAGTGATTTGGGAGGTAAGCTGAGGTGATTAGAGAGGTGAGCTGCAATGTTCTGAATTTGGAAATTATGGCTAGCTCGTGGAGTTCATGGTCAAGAGAGCTTAGGGAATAGGTTTGGTGAACTGGAGGATAGTTCTAGAGAGCTAATTTGGAGTTTTCAGTAGAGCTCCTAGTATAACTCAAGCAAGCTCATATAGGAAATACGATCTAGATATCAAAACTATTATAATAAGTATAATAATAAAGAACACACAAGGTTTTACGTGGTTCGGGCATTTGGCCTAAATCCACGGGAGTAGCTCATCTCTAGTCCACTATATAAATGAAGTATTTTATGATTTGCTCTACAGTATTTGCAAAACCTCAGTAAAGGTCGTTTATAGTGAATAATAACATGAGGGAGATATGAGTCTTATGAAGATTAGAGAGTTTTCTAAGTGAAGAATAAAGGAAAATACTTCTTCATAAGATGAGACGATCAAGATCTTCCATGGAGGTGTAAAAATGAAAGGATAAAAAGATGAAGCAACCTCGATATAAATTAGATTTGGAAAAAAAAGCTTGGAGTTTGATGAAGCAAAAGGAAAGAGAAAGAGCTCCCTTCAATATTGAACAAATGGAACTCATACATGAGTATTTATGAGGGTATTTTGGTAATTTTGGGCACATGGTACTCATTTAATGGATGGTCTCCCTCAAATGAGGCTATTTAAGCAATTTACCTTGTGGTCCCTTGATGATGACATCCATGAGTTTAGGAGGTAAGGAAACCTCCTGTTGCTTTTATGGTGATATCAAAAGAACAACTGACGTGGTTTTTTCTCATTGCTTGCTTAGAAAAATCTCCTTTTTTATTAGCTCCTCATCCTTAACCAAAAGAATGTATGTTTGTTCTCTCTCATGATGGCGTGGCACTATTCACATCCTCGCCCTAACCATTAAAATCTATCTTGAAATAATACATTTTGATATTGTGTATGTTATCGAAACTGCCCTTTTTCCTTAAGGGGTTTAACTTCTATCTCTCTGTGAGTTATTTTGTATCTTATTGAAACTGCTCTTTTCCTTAAGGTACTTACCTCGCATCTCTCTGTGAGCTATCCAAACGCCCAATCAAATAAATTAATTTCCCTTAGTTGACCTTTTTTACCATGTGTCACTGAATTATTGGCCTACATTAGCACCCAAATTTTCCCCTAAACAATAATTATCGTGGTTATCGTCGTGAAAATTATAATTACTATAATTATTACCCATACTATTTATATCATTATTGCTAAAGTTGTCATTATTACTACTACTACTATTACTAACAATGTTTTAATAATAATAATTATTATTATTATTTATTATTATTTAAATGATCTTAACGAGCGAGAAATTTTTGATTTTGTTTAAAAATAAAAATGTCAATCCATTTTCCATTTTCATTTCCACCTCTCCTTTGGGAATGAGATTCAATTCCTCATTCTCAAATTTGTGGGCTCCAACCAAAATCTATTTTAATTCCTTATATTTTTAACAAGTAAACACTAACAATGAGGAATGAGAATTATTTCCATTCCCTAATCTAAGAAGTAAACACATTATAAATTTAATGGGAATTCTAAATCAGATTTTAGAAGCTTGAATAAGTATGTTATGCACGTAAAAAAACAGCAGTGATTTTGTTGTTCAATTGACTAATAACTGTTATAAAAAATATTCCAACTTAAAAATTTATTTTATCAATGTCACTAGTCCCGATCTGGGCATTTTGGCTTTGGCTCAAGCCTCAAGCTACGACATTAGTACGAACATCACAAAGGCTCATTTTTTTTGTTTGATAAATGCTTTTTTTTTTTTTTGAAAAGAAACATACTTTCATTAAATTAAGAAAAAAGATACAACAAATGGGGCGGGCATGTGCCCACCCACTGGACATAATCATTAACTTTTAAAGCCATTTTAGCCAAGTCATGTGCTGCTCCATTACATATCCGTGGAATGAATTGCATTTTGATGTCTTTAACTTTCTGCATTTGTTTTTTAATGTCTGAGATAATCCATAAAAGCTCCAAATTGCTTCCTGTCCTTCCCAAAATTTGATTAACCACCTCTGAACAATCACTCTCGACTATCACTGGCCCCCTTGCTACTGCTTCTGCTACGTTCATCCCCAAGTGTATTGCTTCAGCTTCTGCATAGGCTATGTTGTCAATGAATTTGGACATTTTCATAGCAGCTGCAACAAAGTCTCCCTTTGAATCTCTAATTATGATCCCAAGCCCCACCTTTTGCTCTTCCATATAAATTGCAGCATCTGTATTGACCTTAACATACCCTTCAGGGGGAGGCTTCCATGTTTGTTCATGGTTGGACTTTTGTCTGCCCTCTATCTGCATCTGGGGAACTTTGACTTTTCTGTAGACTTCAATTGTTGCTTCAGCTCTGGCCACTGGGAATCGGGGATCCTCTTTTCTTCTTTCAAAAATGAAGAGGTTTCTTGAGTGCCAAATAGCCCAACATAGAGACACAAACAGAGCCACGTCTCTTGTGTTTCGCTTCTCTGCTATAGCTTTCATGGCAGTGAACATATCTTGGTTCTCCATCCCCTCTAGATCCTCTTTGAACTTGGTCTGATTCCACACCTTTTGGGATAACTTGCACTTTATAAGCGCATGAAAAACGTTTTCACCTTTCTTTCCACACCTTTGGCACCATGGATCCTGCAGAGCTTTCTTCTTCCATAAGTTTCCCGCCGTAGGCAATAAGTCTTGGGCTGCTCTCCACATAAACACCTTCACTTTCTCCGGAATTTCCAACTTCCATATTACACTCCATTCTGTTGGGCTGGCTGTTGAGGAGCTCGGTTGGTCTTTAAATTTTAAACTCATGGCGGTCTGGTATCCACTTTTTGTAATATACGCACTTGGACTTTCTTAATAAAGTGCTGATTTTTATTTTCCTCTTCTCTATTAATTTTTAATTTCGTCACTATAGTTTAATTGGGATAAATTGAGCTCGATTATACGCGCCGATGGTCGGATTTTATTTTCGTAACGGGTCTGAAATTCGCTTAATTTGTATTAAGCTTAAAAAAAAAAAAAAAAAAAAAAAAAAAAAAAAAAAAAGGGGCAGAATTGTATAACTGGAAAGAGGGAAACGGGTTTTCCATTTTAGAGAGAAAGAACCCGAGAAGAGAGAGAAAGATAGAGAGAGAAGTCAGACCCGTTGACCCGAGAACCCGACCCAGTAACCCGCGGATTGACCCAACGATTTCTCCCAACTCCAGCCACTTTACCGGCCGTGCTTGGTACCGATCTGAAGCTTGGAAGCAGACCATCGTATCCCTGCTGTTATCGTCGCCGGAAACTGGCCAGAACGCCGGTGATCGAGCTCGAAAAGTCGCGGCTTCGACCCGTTTTCGTTGCCGTTGATCCCGCCGGAGTTGTGACGCGCCACCACTTGGAACTGGTTCCTCACATCCCCAGCAACATTTCCCGACCAGCAACGACCGCCGGGGACGCCCGGAACTCGCCGAATGATCTCCGAAAATTTGCGGAACTTTGGAACTTCGATCCGCCGCCGGTAGCGCGCGTGGCGACTCACTGCCACCACCGTTGGATTCATCGAGGCCGGAACTAGCAGACCTAAGCTCCCCGTCATCGTTGACTGAAGTTCGGTCACCGTTGACCGGCAGGGGCAATTCGGTAAATTCATGAAACTTTGGGGTGAATTTGTAATTTTATGTAATCAGTGGACATTTCGGTAATTTTATGCCCTGAGGGTAATTTCGTAATTTCGGACAATGTGATTAATTTATGTAATCTGAATTGAGGACAATATGGGTATTAACGAATATGAGGATAATTTGGTAAAATCATGAAGTTTGAGGATAAGTTGGTAAAATATTGATGTTGGGGTATTTTGGTAATTTTGGCCTATAGGGGCATTTTGGTAATTTTATACATGCGGGACTAGTTTATCGTTAATAGATATTTGTTTCGAGATTTATTATATTAATTGGTTTTTACGGAGAATAATTATGGTGTTTTCCGTGATTAGGAGGATCCGCATCCGCGAACGAGAATCTACCCGCGGACGTTGTTGATACTGAGTCTAGACATCATCACTGTGAGTGGAATATACAAAACCTATTTTCATAGTATATGCTGATTTTCTTATATAGTACAGTATGTTTGAGAAATAAATGTTTAATGCGTTGATTTAATGATTTTCCAGTGAATTGACTTTTATTTATGTGTTGATATTTATTATGATTGAGAATGAGTTCGATTTATGATTTTATTAGCGTTTTTGAGTAAAAGCATGATATTAGAATTGAGCAGACTTGAGATATGTTGAATAGAAAGAAAATGAGATTTCAGATGGGATCATATGTTTACTATCAGTTTTGAAATCATTAGACAGTACCCTTCCCTCCAGATACAGAGATACAGATAAAAAGAGATACAGAAAAGAGATACAGATAAGATGAGATAGAGGCCTTTAGGGCCCGTCGGGACACACATAGAGGCTTTGGGCCGTGTGTTCGGGCGCTTTTGCCTTTTGGGGGCTTATGCATGCACAGTACAGATATATGAGATAAGAGATATGAGATATGAGATATGAGATGAGATCGTCCCCATCTATCCGTTGTGGCTCCGGGGCGTGACGTTACCCAGATAGTGCGTTATTGCCTGGCCGTTGTAGCCCGGATATGATCAGATTATCCCTTGGGTACTTGTTTGATGACAGTTTTTAGTATTCAGTATTTAATATGAGTATGGTGATTCCATCGATTTTATGCAGATTTATTATTGCAGTTATTCAATTTGAATTAAATGAGTTTATGATATTTTGAGAAATTGATTTGAGAATTGATTTACGAAATTGAAATTGATTTAAGAAAAGATTTGAGAAAGATTAAATGATTTTGAATAATTTATTAAAGTATCAGCACCTACTATCCACTCACTGAGCTCACTGAGTTTTATACTCACCCCTCTTTTATTATATTTTTCCCCCCACAGGAGATTTACAGGTACATCAGTCAACCCAGTAGTGAACGTTAGTTTGATATTGTGGTCACGTGATGGTGCTAGAAGTCGTGGATTTTATTATTATATTCGAAATTTGTGTTATTATTTTATGTTATTAAGGATAATCGTTGTATTTTAATATTCGGATGATTTTGGTGATATTTGAGAAGTTGGTTTGAGAAGTTGGTTATGGAGGATGTTTGGTTATTAAATTATTTCGGGAGTGTTATTTTGTCAATTGCAGGGTTGGATATGTTTTATTTATAAGGGAGACTCTGCCGAAATTTTTATAGAATTGTTATTAATTCGATTTTACGAGTTTAGATAGACTCGCCCTGGGGGAGGTTGCGGGGCGGGTCGTTTCACTTTTTACGGCATATCTCCCTTGCTTGTCATAAGCCCATATCATCTGATCTGGTTCAAGGGCTCTTGGGAGAGGGATCTTTAGAATTTTGTCTGCATCTTCATGGTCAAAATGCTGCTTGATCAAGTTTTCATTCCATTTATGCTCTTTGTCAATCAAAGTTGAGACAGTGGCTTCTACAGGTAAGGTTGCTCTGGAAAGAATTTTGAAAGAGGTCGGTCTAGGAATCCATCTGCTCTGATATATCTTCACTTGCTGCCCACATCCTATTCTCCAGCGCATCCCATTCTGCAGCACTTGACGTCCCCATAACATGCTTCTCCAGATGAATGAAGGTTTTGACCCGAGTTTAGCTTGCATGAAGCTTAAGTTCTTAAAGTATCTTGCTTGTAAAACTCTCGCCATTAAGGATTCAGGGAAATGAATCACTCTCCACCCTTGCTTGGCCGCTAAGGCTTGGTTAAAACAAGTTAAATCCCTGAACCCCATTCCACCCCTTCCTTTTGCTTTACACAAACTGTCCCACTTCGCCCAATGAATGCGTCTCTTCTCTTTCTTGGATCCCCACCAAAATTCCGCAATTGCTTTCTGAATATCTGTACATAGACCTATAGGGAGCCTGAAAACGCTCATAGCATAAGCTGGAATTGCTTGGGCTATGGCTTTGATGAGCACAAAATTCTAAAGATCCCTCTCCCAAGAGCCCTTTGATAAATGCTGGAATATGTAAATTGGTTCGTTATCTTTAAAATAAAATATTTTTTTTCATTCATACCAAAAGGATTATACACATGATGCAAATATGCATGCATCATTAGAAACAGATTTTCGTTGTAAGATTGGCTTTATATAGAAGAGCTAGAAATGGCAGTCAACCAAAAAATAAACCCCGTCCAGTGTAATTTTTTTTTACCAAATTTCTCTTTTACATGGGATGGTGTTTATTTTCGCGAACTGTGCCATTGCTATATATAGAATTTCATTCGCTATTTCATTACCACAATTAATGGCAACAATACATAAGAAAGTATTTATCACACTTCACGATATTTTGTATGGAGCAAAAATTTAAGAAATGTGATTCGAGTCTTGCATGTAGAAAAGTAAGTTAATGTAGATCTTTTTTAACATTTAGTAAGTAGATATAATTTTTTAAACCCAAATATTCAAGCTATCAGCTGCGCCAAACAAAATTATTTTCAAGAGGTTGATTAAATTTCTAATTAAAAATAAAAGTGGAAAAAAATAAATATTTGAATTTAAGTAAAGAGCTCCCCTCACTTGATGAAACACCCATATTCCATATGCGTGCATGTACAAATCTTCCTCGGGAATGTGACCAAACTCCCATTTTACTTGGAAAAATAAACTAGTTTTCTCCTATGTTTTAACATCTCACCTTATTACCTGACTATTAATATTAACCAATCTAATACATTTTTAACAGGGCAATTTAAATAATTGAAAAAAGAATGGATTTTAATATTAATTTCGAAGTGAAAAAGTTGACGGTTAACAAGATATCATTAATGTTTGGAGTTCTTGTCAGTTTTAAGACTTAAAACAAGCAATGTTTAGTTCCATTAAATAAGAGGAGGTTGCAGTCGTTTTTCTATTTTTCCTCTCTAAAACCGTGTGTATATATGTTACTTATTGGGACGGCAGCTTTGGTTCAGCCATTTTAGATGATCGTGGGAGCCCACTAGCTTCAGTAACAACCTCTATAAACAACTAATTAAACTTTTGCTCCGCCAACACCACACATTACACCATTACACCCTGTCCAGTGTCCTCTCCCCATCAAGCTCAACACACCTCACCCCTATATAAATCAAATCGAATTCTCACTTCAATCATCATCCCAACGTCAATTAATTACTAGCTCATCTACGTGCACATCAACAAATATGGCAGCTTCTTTTTATGCTCTTTCTTCGAGAGCAACAACATGGATGCTATTGTCAACGCTAGCCAGCAGTTTCTTGATGGCTGCCTCTGCCGGTAACTTCTACAATGATGTTGATATCATATGGGGACAGGAGAAAGTTGAGATACTCAACAATGGCAACGATCTCACTCTCAATCTCGACAAATCTGGTGGCTCTGGCTTCCAATCCAAGAATGAGTATCAATTCGGAAAGATTGACATGCAGATCAAACTCGTCCCCGGAAATTCAGCTGGCACAGTTACTGCCTACTATGTATGTATCTTCTCACTGATTTTTCTTAGAACTTATTTGTTATTATGAAATAAAATTTATAATATATGATTAATATGATTTTTAAGTAGTAATTTTGATAAAAATATTAAAATTTTTCATCATATAAGTGTGGGATTAAAGTTTAAAAACTACAACTAGCCAAGCGTAATAGCAAACGTGGGCTTAATTCATGTTATTAATTTGTGTTTCTAATGTTTTACCCTTATGCAGTTATCTTCAAAAGGCGAAAAATGGGATGAGATAGACTTCGAGTTCTTAGGAAACGTGTCCGGTGAGCCTTACACTCTTCATACGAATGTAATTTGCCAAGGCCAAGGCGCCAGAGAACAACAGTTCCACTTGTGGTTTGATCCAACGGTAGATTTTCACACCTATTCCATCCTTTGGAGCCCTGAACGCATTATGTAAGCACATCAAATTCTCTATCATTTGAATCAGAGAGAGGCTGATTTTTTTTTTTTTTGGGACATTAGCAATAATCTGTTGTTTGTCTGTACGTATTTGTACAGCTTCTATGTGGATGACATTCCAATTAGAGAATTCGAGAAGATGGAGAATCTTCCGTTCCCGGAGAACCAGGCGATGAGAATTTACTCAACTCTATGGAATGCCGATGACTGGGCAACGCAAGGCGGACGTGTGAAGACAGACTGGAGCTATGCACCATTTACTGCTTCCTACAGAAACTTCAATGCTGATGCATGTGTTTGGTCAAATGGCGCATCTTCTTGCAACTCAAATGATCCATCTACTGGATGGAGCAGTAAGCCCTGGGTATGGCAGCGGCTTGATGATGGAAAGCGAGGACAGATGAAATGGGTGCAGGACAACTACATGATATACGATTACTGCAAAGACAATAAACGTTTTTCCCAAGGTCTTGCCCCCGAATGCACGCGCGCTAAATAATAAATATTAAAGGAGCAAAATCTAGCTCTTTCTTTTCTTCTTCTTTGTTTCCTCTCAATTTATCTAGCTTTGTGTGAAGTGTGACTACAGTTTTATTGTAATTTCCTCCAAAACACAATTCTGATGGGGAAGAAAATTTTGCATTGCCGTGTTTTAAGTAAAGTTTATCTATTCATTTATCTGTTATCAGGACTGTTAATTTTACTTTATTCCTCTTTCTGTTTGAAGCATTAAGTAGTACAAAGAGAATTAGCAGAATGTGGTTACAGTTACTTATTGGTTCATGAATTGGAATTAATTGTTTGGTACGGAAAAATATGCAGAAAAATAAGCATCAAATTTTATATGAATTAATGTCTGAATTTCTCTAGAATGATAATTCAGGTATATTTATAATTAATAAACTTTTGGTTGAGTTGATTGGTATCTCCATCCATTTCCTTTTTTTTGAACATGTCGGGTTCGAGTCTTTCTGTATAATTAGAATAGTTTTTCATGTGATTTTTAGTGTTTATATTGAGGGTCAACCCAATTAATTATTAGATACTAGCACTAAAAATAATGTTTTTGCATGTGGGATGCGTGATAAGAAGTATAAAAAAAAAAAAAAATTGTTCTAAGAGTCTGTAAGAGTATAGGGATCAATCCTCCTCATACTCCTAATACCATTTGGGGTAGTTATTTAAATAATATTCTTATGATATTTCATGTAAATTACTCAGCGTGAATTAGAATCTCTCTCTTGATTCCAACATTATTAGAGATGATGGCAGCTAAGTACAAGTTGTAGTAACTTCTGTAAGCTGAATAGACTAAAACCTCCTCATATGATGATTTATGTACTTTCTAAAAATATATTTTCATTTTCATTTACATGCTAAATTTTTGAGTGATTATGTTGTGATCAACAAACAGGATGTTGGGAAGGGAAATAATTAATCATTAATTCATTACAGAAATGAGGTTTCTTGGATAGAAACTTCTTGACTTTTTCACACAAAATGGTGGCTGCAGAAAAGTTAACGGTTGAACGAGTTCTGAGGGCCCCATATTATCTACTCTTATATTTTCTTTTTAATGTTTCAACAAACTTTATATTAAATTTTTTTGCCACAAAATTAGATTTTAATTAAGAGAATTGGCTTAATTTGCTATCATATCGAAGAAACAGAAGAGAAAAGTAGAAAAGAGTTGTGTAAACTCAAAAGAAAATTGCCATTAAAAAAATGTTTAGATCAAATGGTAGGGGAGGAAGTTACAGGGCAATGAATTCTTCAGGCGGCAGAAATCGTCACCAGCTTAACCAAAAAAATGTGATTTTATTTATAGCACTCGCAGTTTCATGTCTGTTTCTCTATCACACGATCCGTTATTCCTCTTACAATAATGTTATTTCGCCAATGATAAAGTCTAATAAGGTGAGTTTTTTTCTCTTAATTTTTCTGTCTTTTTGGTTTAGAATGAAGTCTTTCTAGCCCAGATGACTGATAATTTTCTGTGATATATTTTTTTATTCATTTTCATTTTTGCTATTTTTTTTAACCTTTTTTTTGGCATCATATTTTTGCAAGGCAGTAGCAAAATTCTTTGTTCATTAGGTATTTTTATATCCAAATACTATTAGCTATACATTAATTGCTATATGTAAACCATCAACATCAATCACTTTGATGGTTTACATATAAACTTATACTATAGCTAATACTATGTTTCAACATACATTATAGTCTATGACCGAAATTACATCATAAAATCTCTTGTACTACGCTCAAAAATGTTATCAGTAAAACCAATTGATGCTTTTCGCTTCTTTATTGATAATTTTTCAGGTAACTACAGATGATTCCAATCTAGACATTGTTCTGAAGAGGGCCTCAATGAAAGACAAGACAATTATCATAACAACATTAAATCAAGCATGGACAGAGCCTCACTCCAACTCACTGTTTGATATATTTTTAGAGAGTTTTCGAATAGGAGAGGGAACCCGTAAACTTTTAAATCATTTGGTGGTAGTTTCATTGGACCCAAAAGCACATGCTCAGTGCAAATACAAGCATCCTCATTGTTTTGCTATCAACACTTCTAGCTTCGATCTTCCTAGCAGTGAAGAAAATGCTTTGACTCCGAATTACATCGAATTGATGTGGATTAGAATTCATCTCTTAACTTCAATTCTTGAAATGGGCTACAACTTCGTCTTCTCAGTATGTTCTTCAAAATATTTCTATTTTCTTTCAATCTAAACAATTGTGTTCAATGCTTCGTTTGTTATAGCTTTTTGGCAGCCGAGCTGTGAATTTTGGTAGTACAGCTGAAGCTGATTATTTTCCACAGATGTTTACAAATCGCCGCGTGACAAAATCTGTTCTTGCGTACCAGGGTGCAGATGTTGTGTGGCTTCGGAACCCATTTCCACACTTTTACCCAGATGCAGATTTCCAAATTTTAAGCGACAGATTCATAGGCAGCTCACGCAATTTGAAAAATTCAGCAAATGCAGGATTTAAATACGTAAAATCCAACAAACGAACCATTGAGCTCTACAAGTTCTGGTACGAATCAAAAAAGAATCATCCCGGGTTGAATGATCAAGATGTTCTAAACAAGATCAAATTTGATCCATACATAAAAAATATTGGGATAACCATAAGGTTTTTAGACACGGCATATTTTTCTGGGTTTTGTGAGGTTAGCAAAAAAGATTTTAACACAGTTTGTACCATTATTTCCAATTGTTGTTTTGGAGTAGAAGCAAAAGTTCATGATCTTAGACTTGTGCTCTTGGATTGGAGAAAGTTTATGGAGTTGCTTCCCAGGCAGAAATTACTTCAACAATCTTGGAGTGGACCCCACAAATGCAGGTATATATATTTCTTTTAACTCATTTATTATTTAATCTCATAATTTTTTTGTTGTTGATTTTTTTCAATAAAGGCTTTTAGATTAAATAAATGATTTTACTTTTACTAGCAAAAGTTTAAATTTTGAGATTTTGAGAGTGGTGGTTGAAAATATCTAAAAATTATTTACTTATTTGACATTCTTATTTCATTAGTTTCATAGCATAATTTTAAATAGTTAACTTTTACAATTTTTAATAATAGCTAATTAAACAACTAATTTTTAAATATAAAACTCTACTCATAAAAGTCTTACTTATTAGAACTCTACTTAAATAAGTTATATGTAAAAAAACTATACCAAACGGCACTTAAAATTGTAATAAAAAGAAACACGATATTTGGTTCTTTCACTAGTATAATTTCAATGTACATCGAGAATAATGTGTTATTCAAAAGGTAGAAAGTGCGATTCAATTATCCAAAATTGTCATCTCAACGTCTATATATTACTTGCTGCTCATAGTTGATATATCTAGCAATGGCAGCTTCTCATTTCAAAATCTTCAAGTTTAACAGCTTGGCTACTTATATCTAGCCAGCTTCCCGACGGTGTCGTCTGCCGGTCCTAGTAACTTCTACGACGATTTTGAAATCACATGGGGACATGGTGCTAAGATCCACGACAATGGCAAAGTTCTCACTCTTAATCTCGACAAATCTGGTGGCTCAGGCTTTCAGTCCAAGAAGGAGTATCTGTTCGGGAAGATTGATATGAGGATCAAGCTTGTCCCTGGATATTCAGCTGGCACTGTTACTGCCTACTATGTAGGCATGATCTTCGCATTTTAGTTTACATTTCTCCATCATGATTCATGGGTTTCTAGGTTTTTTAATCCAATGCTTTTCCCTTTTACAGTTATCGTCCAAGGGTGCAAACTGGGATGAGATAGACTTTGAGTTCCTAGGAAACGTAACTGGTGAACCATACACTCTTCATACAAATGTGTTTAGCCAAGGGAATGGTGACAGAGAACGACAATTCCACCTCTGGTTTGACCCAACTACAGATTTTCATACTTATTCCATCCTTTGGAATCCCAAGCGCGTTATGTAAGCACACTTTCTGCCTAATATTTTTTGCTTTCACCGCTTACTCTCGCACAGCTTTCAGAATATCTCATTACCTCTTTAAAGTCAAAACTTTAATTAAAAGAGGTGTCCATTTGTGGCTAGAATGAATTTTTTTTGTGAAAGTTGTGACATCAAGAGGGTGACAGGGTATTGCGAAAATTGCAGAGAAAGTGCCGATCCCTTTCCTTTTTACCAGTTTCTGTTCATATACAATTTTTGTTTTGTTATTTAATTTTTGGTCAATTATTTAGATTCTATGCGGATGACGTCCCCATTAGAGAATTCAAGAACCTGGAGTATCTTGGAATTCCATTTCCAAAGAAGCAGCCCATGAGAATTTACTCTTCTTTGTGGAATGCGGATAGCTGGGCGACTCAAGGGGGACGTATTAAGATAGACTGGAAATACGCACCATTTACTGCGTCCTACAGTAACTTCACTGCAGATGCTTGTATTTGGGCATTCGGAGCATCTTCTTGCGATACAAATTCTCCATATTCTAACTCTAACTCAAAAACTAAGGTCTGGCTACGGCACGAACTTGACATTGCAAAGAAAAGAAAAATGCGTTGGGTGGAGAAGAATCATATGGTGTACGATTACTGCAAAGACCATAAACGATTTCCTCATGGTCCCCCTCTAGAATGCAGTGTTGATAATAATTAGTTTTGATTTTGAATGAGGGAATATCAATTGACATTTGCCCTTAATTTTGAATTTGATTGCATTTTTGATATTCCATGAATAAAGCTGTATATCTTTTTTTTTAATGATAATATGTGAAGTACTTAATTCTCTCCTAAAAGGAAAATTTTAATTATTTATATTGAATTGTTTTTAAAAAAAATTGATTTCCTCTTTCAGTTTGAAGCATTAAGAAACGAAATGAAAATTAGCATAATAGGGTAACCGAACGAGCATTTAGATATTGCATATTTTGTTCTAACACTTACAACCAGAGCACATGAATTACATATATTGAAGCACCCCATTTATTAAAAACAAAAAACTGCATAATTAAAAACAGAGGAACATGTCCTGGAAACATTCAATCTCAATCACCATCAACAGTAGAAGGCAATGTGCTATGATGGTGCTTCATATAGATCAAAACACAGGCTTGCGAACGAGAATAACTGAGTTGATGACCTCATCTATCGGATGGAAGATGGAGAGAACTTCAAAATCGAGCAAGTCATGCCTCTCCACAACAGGATACAGAAATGCTCTGGCTCCTTTTGCACTCCTCACCAGCAAGATTCCTCCATCCTTCATATACTTCCTTATATGCCTTATAATCTTCATTTTGTCTTCTTTGCTCATTCCAACTAGAGCTGCCAAGAATATGCAATCATATTCCCCTAGCTTCTCCTTCACCTGCAATATGTCACCGGTCAGAAACTTCATCCTCTTCTCAAACTCAAAATCGGTGGCAACAATCCTGCGAGCCACATTATTGGCTGCCTCATCAATATCGAAGTTGTCGAAGTGGGTGGTTTTCAAGTGATTTTTGGCCATTACAATAGATGTAAGAGGCATTGGACCAGAACCCACAAATGCCACCTTCTTCGGTTGCACCACTCCATTTTCCTTGAGGATTCTACATTCCAAACTGGCTAACTTGACATAATTTCCATAATAGGGGAAAAGATTAAGATTGTTTAAAGGTTGGGGAATTTTGTTTAAAAATGTTGCAAATTCTTGCTCAAGTAAGCCTTCAGCGCGACCACAAAGAACTATGAGACTTTCGCGCATTTCTTGAACTTCTTGCGGTAAGTCTTTAATGTCTATGGAATAAGAGGGTGTACATAATTTCACAAGTTGAGTGAAGAGGCTATTGACTTGCTTTGATGGCTTTAGAGACTCAAGCTTAGATATGCTAGCATGGAGTTGCATAACACGAGCTATAAGAAGCTCAGTAGGAATTTGGCTCTCAATGTGGGAATTTTGGAGGGAAGCCATTGATGAAAATATTGGGTGATTTAAATAACTAGTCGTGTGTTCGTCTTGGTGGATTAGCCTTGCTATATCACTATTTATAAAGGCGAAAAACTAATTTGCGTTGGTGCATGAAAATGATGTTGATTTCTTGAAAATGCGGACAGGTTGATATAGGCGGGGTGTTCCATGCCTTATGATCTTAACATCAAGTGTAACGACAAGAAAACAAGTTAAATAATTAAAGATTCCTCCATAAATCTAATCCTTTTATAGTATTTGGTTTTAATCACTATATTTTATCAAATTAGTGCAACACCACATAATTAAGTAGTTTGAAGGTGCCAGTGTCTTCCACGAGTGAACACATTATTTTAATTTGATTCCTTATGTCTGATATTTTTGTGCCTGGGTCACAATACGTAGCTGTGCGTGCCTATGTTTTTGCATCACATTTTGTACCCCACTTCATCAATTAATAATTACGACCTTTATGGACTTTGGCTTTAGAATTGTTTGAGGGCCAAAGTTAGTGAACAAACACAGTATGTTAGAGCTAAATTCTTTTCCCACCACGTGTCATTTGTTCTATGTATGGAATATTATGATGTTAGCATATTCCATAAAGGGTTCGTGTTCCCACTAGAAACCTGAAAGCAAATGAACACAAGAAACCCTGAAAGAGAATGAAACTGGCCTGGAGTCAAGGGGTATATGCGGCGTGAAGAAGGCCGCCAGAACCAAGGGTTCATATGTTTCTTTTAAATGAGTTTGTTATTAATATGTTAACTTTTGGACAGGAAAATAAGCAAAATATTATCTGTAGAATGATTTCTTGCTATAATATTTTGTGGAATAGTCTAACTAATTAATTCAATATCTTTTGTTCTGGGGGTGCTAGTAACTTGCACAAAAATTTTGGGTTTGAATCCTATTTACATGGTATGGAGAGAATCAAATTGCCATAAATTATTAACAAAAACAGATCTGTACCGAATCCTATTCATCTAATTGAGAGTATCAAGAATCTCATTCACATAGTGGACAGTATCAAAGAGTCTATGTGGCATGAAGAATGCCGGAACCATGTATTCATAAGTTTCAAATAAATTAGTGTAGTTATTATATGTGAACTTTCGGACAGGAAGAGAAGCAAACAACATTATTAATTACTTTTGACGTTCTGATAGATTTCTTGCTATAATTTACTAGTGCGGCCTAACTAACTTACAATGAGATCAATTAGGACTTAGTCCAATTGTTTTGTGTTTGCGTCCTAGAAATCGAAAGCGGACAAGTAACAATAACATTTTTAGTCTAAGCAACGGAAAAGTGCTCATTTGAGGCTATTTCGAGGGCCAATCAATCACTGAGCTTAATGAAGAAAACCATTGCATAAGGCTTGGGTTCATTGGAATTTGGATAAGTCAACAGCAAACTTACATTTTTTTAATCATCCTCATTTACTTATTATGATCTCTACTTTGGCCTCTAAAGTTCTTACTTTCTTCCATTATACCCCAGCTTGCCAAGTTTGTGCTCATGGGGATGAATATGGAGTTTGAGATATGTAATGCTACACATATAAAGTTTGGATACAAAAATTATAGTTCACGCAATGTTATGAGAACCAATTAATGTTTGATAGGTGTTGATAACTACACACATTACTAAATTTTTTAGCACATGACAACTAATGATTAGCGACATCACTTTGAATACAAACTCTGTATCCATATTTGTACAAGGTTATTGCAGATACAATTACCGAATATATATATTAAATATGGTAAACCCGCTATGATATGAGTTGGTGTATTTATATAGCTACATAACATTCTTGAATGTTCACTTATAAACACAGCCTTGACTTTCAATTCATATCATAAACGCGCTTGTTATTCAATCTGTCTTTTTGTTCTTTTTTGTTTCAAATTGGTATGTTTTCATTCCCTTTGCAATAAAATGGCTGTTGGCTTTCCGCAGTTTAAACCATCTTCAATGGAGAATATCTTGTCTTCTTTGTCTCCTACTTCCGTGGGTTTAACCCAAGACGAGCTCTAGAAAATCGCCGCGAACAAGTCGGTGGAGTTTGTCAAATCAGGGATGGTTGTTGGGCTCGGTACTGACTCCACAGCAACGCATGCAGTTGATAAAATCGGCGAGTTATTGCACCAAGGGAAGCTGAAGAACATTGTAGGGATTCCCACTTCAAAAACGACACATGACCAAGCCGTTTCGTTAGGTATTCCTTTATCTGATCTTGATTCGCATCCAGTTATTGATCTGGCCATCGACGGTGCTGATGAAGTCGATCCGTCTATGAATTTGGTGAAAGGCTGAGGCGTCTTTGTTGAGAGAAAAAAAGGGTAGAGCGCGCGTGTAAAAAGTTCATTGTTATTGTTGATGAGTCGAAATTGATGACTCTTTTGGGCGGACAGTGGTCTGGCTATGCCGGTTGAAGTTGTGCCCGTTTGTTGGAAATTTACTGCAAATAGATTTCCCGGATTTGTTTAAAGATTGTGGGTGTGTTGCTAAGCTCAGAACTTGCTATGAGAAACATAATGGAAATTGCATAATTGATTTGTATTTCAAGAAGGACATTGGGGATATGGAAGTTGCTAGCAATAGAATTTTAAGGCTTATTGCTGGCGTGGTTGAGCAAGGAATGTTTCTTGATATGGCTACAACTGTGATAATTGTTGGCAAGCACGGTGTCACCATCAAGAACAAGTAATTTTTCTGAGATGGGCATCTTTTTTTGGGTCTATTCCGTATTGCTGTGCCGTATGAAATAATTTTTTCCTTAATTATGTTTAAAAAATTAATAATTTTTAGCTTCGCATAGGAAGGTTGAGTCGTAAGTTTGTGTTATAGTCTTATAGGAAGTATTGTGAGTTTTAAGAATATTATAAAATTTATTAGTTTGGTTAATTTTACTATTTAAATCAATATTAACATACATGGTAATAGCCACTTCCAAAGATCTGCATTAAAGCACGTGTGATTAATGAAATTTCTATTTTGTCATCTTACATCACCAAAAAAATTTAATTTGGAATTAAAGTTCGGAACAAAATTATAATGTTGTAAATGGATTTCTATAACATTTTAAACTCATTTACAACAATGTAAATTCGTCCCAAATTTTAATTTTAGATCTGAAACTGACTTCTTATATCACATCGAATGAGTTTGAAATAAGTTATAAAATTTAGATTCTTCTAGATAAGGAGACGCGCAAGGCATCACAAATCCTAAACACAAAAAATTGATAGATGCAAATAATATTTACTTAGTTGTTGTTCCTATGCAAGAATCTAGACTATTGGACGCATAGTGATATGTTGCAATAAAGAGATCGACAGAGTACCAGACCATCACAAAACTTGTATATATAGCCACATATTGTATTCCAAACTGCAGTTAAACGGCAGTTGGATATCGTTACTGCTACAGGACTTTTAAACATGGTTATATTTCTACAGTAGATTACTGAACAATAAATGGAGTCAATGCATTAGGATAATCAACAATACTAGCTGGGTATTAAGTGGAGAGATTTATCATACTTATTACGTAAATGATAAAAAAAGAAGCCTTGAATTTGATACAAATGTCTTAACATTCTTAGTAGTATAATACTTAAACGCATTTCGCTTCATTTATCATTTAGCTCAGATTTTATAATCTCAAGTGATTCGCTTAATTTGGGATACATCTTGATCTATCAATTTTTTTTTTCCTTTCCTCATTCGGCTTTAGATTTGTGATGGATACAGCTATTTTTTGTTATATTTTTATTATTATTATTTTAAGATCTAATTAGATTTGCAAAGTATGTGTTGCAGATTGATCTTTCCGGAGGATCGATCACTTTGTCAATCGCTACAGACACTTTAATGGTGAGTGAGCGAGCTCAAGGGATGTCGCTGAAGAAGCTCTATTTTGTTATATGCACTATTAGCAGATATGCCTTCTGGCCATTGATTTTCTCCTTATCCCTCGCTATAATTTAAGGGTTTATTCGGTTGCATATTGAAATGAATTTCTTATAAATCAATTTTGATGATCGTTATTGTAACATTACAAGTTTGCTCGGTGAGGTGGTATATATATGTTTTCTGTTTTTTTTTTGTGCCGCCGGGGGGGGGGGGGGAGAAGGGAGAAAGAAATTAATTATATATTTCATATATTGAAGCACACAACTTACTGAAAATAAAGAAACAGAGGAATACAAACAAAACACAACACAACCCAAGTCCATGGAGGAAATCGTGTCTAAAAAAGATTTAAGCTCTTTAATCACCTACGAAGAGTAGAAGACAATGTACGTTAGTACGTTGAAGCTGCTCGATCGATGTAGATCAAAACAAAGGCTTGCGAACGAGAACAACGGAGTTTATGACTTCATTAGTTGGATGGAAGACGGAGAGAAGCTCAAAATCGAGCAAGTCATGCTTCTCCACAACAGGATACAGAAATGCTCTGGCTCCTTTTGCACTCCTCACCAGCAAAACTCCTCCATCCTTCATATACTTCCTTATATGCTTGATAATCTTCACTTTGTCTTCTTTGCTCATTCCAACTAGAGCTGCCAAGAATATGCAATCGTATTCCCCTAGCTTCTCTTTCACTTGCATTATGTCGCATGTCACAAACTTCATCCTCTTCTCGAACTCAATATCAGAAGAAACAATTTGGCGAGCCACATCATTGGCTGCCTCATCAATGTCAAAGTTGTCAAAGTGGGTGGATTTCAGGTGATTTTTAGCCATTACTATAGAAGTAAGAGGCATTGGACCTGAACCCACAAATGCCACCTTCTTTGGTTGCACCACTCCATTTTCATCGAGGATTCTATATTCCAAATTGGCCAGCTTGACATAATTTCCATAATATGGGAAGAGATTGAGATTGTTAAGTGGTTGTGGAGTTTTGGCAAAAAATGTTGCAAATTCTAGCTCAAGTAAGCCCTCAGCACGACCACAAAGAACTATGAGACTTTCGCGCATTTCTTGAACTTCTTGCGGTAACGTTTTAATGTCTATGGAAGAAGGGGGAGTACATAACTTCACAAGGTGAGTGAAGAGGCTATTGACTTGCTTCGATGGTTTCAGAGACTCCAGCTTGCATATGCAAGCATGGATTTGCATAACGCGAGCTATGAGGAGCTCAGCTGGAATGTGGCTTTCATTTTTGGCATTTTGGAGGGAAGCCATTGATGATTGAAGAGATTGTTGGGATTAATTTGGATTGTGATATCAAGTTATTGTGTGTTTGCCTCGTGGAATATTGGCCTTGCTATAGCAGTATTTATAGAGGCAAAAGCTCTTCGGGAAATTTGTACGTTTCTTGTATTGGTTTTGCTTCAGTCTCCTTTTACTGCTGATGCTTGAAAATGATTTTGATCTCCTGAAAGTGATATGTTGACCTCTTGAAAACGCCATCCGGCAGTGGAGGCGTGGAGTTCCATGCCGTGGAACCTTTATTTATAATAAAAGGTACAATAACAGAAAAAAGAAATTAAGGAATTAAAAATTCCCTCTTCGTTATTAATCCAGTGCTTTACTAGCGTAGGTTGCTACTTGAATAGTTTTCCAATTATCGAATTTGAATGGAGATTAATTAAAACATATCATTTAATTAATTGACGCCTTCTAAAATGAAATTTTATAGAAGTCGTTGGCTCATCGCATTTTTTACCCACTGCATCAATTAATTTATAGTTAATAAAAGTCCCAGATGAGCATTGGAGATCCCAGATGAGCATTGGAGTTTAAATTTGTTTAGGAAGCTAGAGTTACTAAGCTAACACAATGAATTGGAGTTGGTATTCTTTTCACACGACGTGTCATTTGTACTTTGTATGAAATACTATGAAGTTAGCATATCTAAAGGTTCACGTTCACACAAGAAACCTGAAAGAGATTGAAGTAGGGAGTCGTGGGTCTATGCGGCATGGAAAATGCCCGAACAAATGGGTCCAGGTGTTCTTGTAAAACGAATTTAGTATTTGCTTTGAACTTTTGGACATGAAAATTGAAAAGAAAGCAGACATTAAAAATATATATTTGAATTAAAAAAAAATAATAAGTTCAGCTATGTTGGAATTCACATATGGTGGAGTACGAATCTCAACCACACGTGCAAAGTGATAAATAATAAATAAAGAGTTATAATGAGTTTTTTATTATTTATCACTTTGTGTGTGTGATTGAGATTCGTGCTCCACCGTAGGTGAACTCTAATATAGTCATAGTAAAAAATAATTTATTATGACATCAATAATCTGTATGTATATCTATTTGGTAAGATTGATTGACAGACTAATAGATATTCATTCAATTTTCATAATTTATAATCAAATCAATTGATCTGCAATTTAGAGTTCTGACTGTAAATTGTTAGATCACTTCTATTTAAAGTTTAATTTTTCAGAATGTTAGATCGTCCAGTCAAAAAAAAAACTCTGGATCATCAAATAGGGAAAACTAATAAATGTTGGGATTTTTAACTTAGAAATTTAAGTTAAAACACTTCTCCATATCGTTCATGATTCATCTCCTTAATGTAGTAGGGTCAATAAAATAACATTTTCTATTCCCAAAAAAATATATTATAAAAATATTATTTCAAATTCAATAACATTCAAGACCAATCAACCATGTATGGAGAATGATTAGGTAAGGTAAAGAGTTGTATTATTGGTACCTCTCCAAAATCCTCTTAAAGCCCCTGTCTTATTATAATTGTATTTATTTTCTCTTTTATTAAACTCATGCTCCACTAGCTTCTTTAATTTGTAATTCATCATCAAATAAACTTAGCAAAATCTCGTTATCTTTTTTTTTTTTCAAATTAACTGTTTTAATATTGCAGTTTTCTTTTTATCTTCTCCATAATTTTTTTTTCATATTAATTATTTATCACCCACAGAAAATTGTTTGTGTGGGGGCTAAGGTAATAAGACTGTAAAATAATTTTGGAGGAGAGAAAATAAATGAAAATTGAGAGACTCACAAACTAAATTTGCTTAGCTGGAAGCATTAAATTTAGTATAATTAAAAGAGGGATTTTAAAAGGATTATTTAACAATGTTATTACTTATTAGCTTCAACTCTTTAATATATATATATATATAAAATTACTGGTATTAAGCGGAATATTATTTAAAAGAAAAGGGTTTTAAAAGAATTTCCCAGGGGTGGGGGAAGGTCATCCGTAGGTGAACAATAATTTTTTTCATGAAGAGTGGATCAAGCCCACTTTTTCCTCGAGCACAAATGCACTTGATTCCCAGAAAACGAACTCCTCTTTATTAAAACTTTAAACACTCGTATATGGCCGTATCAGTTTAGGTAAATTACTTTAACACAAAAGGACATTATGCCCTCTATTTTATTCTTAAAGGTGGAGACAGAAATTTTAAATTAAGCGTTTAGCTAGCCACTCAAATTCGAAATTTATAGAAATTACCCTTAGTAAATGCATTAATATAAATATTTAATAAAAAATAATGGATAAATAAATTTTAATTATACATGGATAATAATATAATCCAGCAGAAAAAATCAATCTTTAAAATCTGATATCTTAGAATACGATTTAAGATATCAGACACAGACAGCCTAAAATTCTCCACGACATTAACCATTGTTAGCCGCCTTGAGCTGATCATCAACCTTTTGCTTAAGGGTCTCCAATTCAGCTTCCACCTCGAATCTCCTTTTCTCCTCCGCTTGCAGTGATTGCGTAAGTTGCAATATGCAGTTTCTCAACTGACGATTCTTATCTTGTTCTGACCTGATCTTCTCAGACAGCTCAGTTACCTGCTTTTGTGCCGCCTCCAAGTTTTGAGCCATTTGTATGTAGCCATCAAAGCTTTTCATAGCTAGGGGTCGGTGGAGTTCAAGCAGATAGGCCACCTTCAAATAACGATAAACAGGCAAGAAGAGTATAAAATATATGGGCAACAATCACAAAATAAAAAAAGGAAAAAAAGTTTGTGAAACCCACCACAGAGACTGAAATCAATACTGAAATTTATATTCAAAATAAATGACTGAAACCAGTACTAAGAAGCTGATTGAGACATAATCAGAATAAGATAAGAATTGAAATAAGAGATTTTGGCTCAGATAGCAACTTCTTCTTCTTCGTCCTTTTTTTCCACCTAAATACTGCTACTATATAGTAGTGGTAGAAAAATTGCTAGACTTCAAAATTTGAGCGGATATGTATCAGTCCAACAAAGTTTGACGAGTTTAAACAAGTCTACTCACATAAAACATGAACCGAGACAAGAGCTTATTAATGGCCCAAGAGACAGAAGTCCAAAATAAGAAACCGATGAACCAAAACACTGGATAAAATGTACGTACTCTAAGCAAGTTTGCTAAAGCAATATCCCATGTAGTTGACAAGGGGATTTTCTCAGCATCTGCTGCATGGCTTTTAGGAATGACCCTATCTGCTTTCTGAATAAGAGGAACGAGGTGTTCGACCTCAGCTCGTTTCTCCCTCAAAAGGTCCGCCAAGGTTAATCCGCTGGATGTAGATTCAATCTCAAGCCACTGATCGCTTTGAAATTTACTTGTGTTGGCTTGAGAGGAAGAAGGAGCCTCCTCTGATGCCTTTTCAGCCCTGGCCATCTTCTTCTTCCCTGTGATCTTAGCACGTTTCGAGGCATCTAATGCTTCAAGGTGATTACATGGACATGAATTGCCATTGAAAAGATAAGGTTTATTGTTAGGACTAGCTTGTGGTAGAAGCTTGTCATGAAGAAGCTGAGACGTGATCCTCGGCCTATTTTCTTGCAACTGGGAGACGCTCTCCTTGTCCTTTAGAACAAGTTTAGGAGGATCTTTCGGTAGTTCTGCAGGAAAAAAACAGCTAAGAAAGTTATTAAAAATAAGTAGTGGCAAAGCCAAGATTTTGGTTCAGGTGGGTAAAATGAAGAAATTGTAAATAATTTTTAGAATATACTAAAAAAGTGATGCATTTAGCGGCCAAAACATAAACTTTTCAAAATGAATGGGCAAAATTTCAATTACCACCATTATTTTCATGAATTTGTTTTTTGGTCTCGAAGGACAAGTCTTCCCAGGCCACAATGCCACATCATACTTCACCCCTTCTAATAAGCTATCATATAAAAAAATAATTAAAAGTCAATCAGGAGTATTCTCTCTTTTAAGCGAGTGCCCTCGCACATTCATGAAATGCATTTTATTTTCTTCTATAAATTAACTTCGATTAAAATTTAGTCAAAGATCAAAATGAAATATACCCCTTTATAAGACAAAATTAAGAAACCAAACTCATATTTCTATTTTTCTATGTTTGCAAGGGGGCTAAATTATATAAAAATAAAAGATGTAAAAACTAAAATCATTTAATGCATTTATAAGTTTATTAAGGTTATTTTTAATAAATTTAACAAGGGTTAAATATAATAATAATAATAATAATAATTAAATAATAAATTTAATGGGACTACTTAATAGATTTAACAAGTACTAATTAAAATAATTTTTTTCTTTAATTTTTAGAATTTATTTCTTTATTAAGACTTGAGCCCCATTGGTCATGAGCAGGCTCCTGAGTGCAAGAGATTAATTAGAAAAAGAAAAAGAAAACTCATTGCTTGGTATAAAATTATTTGACCCACTAATTTAACTTACTAGATAGTGGCCAATGTTAGTACTAAAGCTGCCTTATCTCTAAGTCAATTTAATTTCAAGATCGTATATATGTTACGAGAAATTTATAAAATTCAAATATTTGTATTCTTTTTTAAAAATAAAACTCATCAATAAAATGTAAGAGTTATTTTAATAAAAGATCATATAAGACTACATCCCTTAATTTATTGAAGAAAATTAACTTCAATTTGATCCTACATCACTTAGTTTACCAAATCATGTGTAGATTAAAGACTTACGCAAAAGAACGACTGAGTTGATCACATCATTAGTCGGATGAAAGATGGAGAGGACCTTAAAATCAAACAACTCATGCTCCTCCACCACTGGATACAAAAATGCTCTAGCCCCTTTTGCACTCCTCACCAGCAAAACTCCTCCTTCTTTCATGTATTTCCTTATATGCCCAAGAATCTTTGCTTTCTCTTCTTCATTACCTACAAGAGCTGCCAAAATTATACAATCGTATTCCCCAAGCTTCTCTTTCACTTCCATGATGTCGCTGGTCAGAAACTTCATCCTCTTCTCAATCTCATCATCCGAAGAAACAATTCTACGAGCCAAATTATTGGCAGTCTCATCGATATCAATATTATCAAAGTGAGTAGATTTCATGTGCTGTGAAGCCAAAATGATAGAGGTAAGAGGCATAGGACCTGAACCTACGAAAGCTACCTTCTTGAGTTGAGCTACTCCAGTATTCTCAATAAGGGCTCCATACTCCAATTTGGCTAGCTTAACATAATTTTCATAATAAGGGAAGCGATTCAGATCGTTTAAGGGCAGTGAAATTTTGCTTAGATACGTTGCGAACTCTAGCTCCAGTAAGCTTTCAGCACGAGCACATAGAATTATGAGACTTTGGCGCATTTGTTGAACTTCTTGGGGCAAGGCTTTAATGTCTATAGACGAAGGAAGGATACATAATTTAACAAGGTGACTGAAAAGGATATTGACTTGCTTTGAAGGCCTCAAAGACTCGAGCTTGGATATGCTAGCATGGATTTGCATAATGCGAGCTATAAGGAATTCACCAGGGATTTGGCCTTGAAAATTAAGGTTTTGGTGTGAAGCCATTGATGAATAACTATCTGTATGTCAGTGTGTGGGATTAAAGTGAGCAAGTCGTGTGCTTGTTTGATGAAATTAGGCCTTTCAATGCGAGTATTAATAGAGGCAAAAGATGCGAATTTAGCAATTTTTATTTGTATTAGTTATGGGTGCAGGTTATGTAATTGTTGGCGTACGCATGAAAAATCATGCTGATCTCCTAAAAATTACTTGGTCAAAAGAGGCGTGGAGTTGCATGTCATAATATCTTAATTGAAAAATTCCGGAGTTCCATCATGAAATTAATAATTTTCTCTTACAACTTTAAAACTTATCAAAAAGAACTCCCTATCACTAAAACATCATAGCTAGGGACCTTGGTCTTTAATCGAATAAGGTAGATAATCATGTTAGAAGTTTGATAATTTGTACAAAAACCCAGATTAACTTTCAGAAAATGAATATAGCTGTCTGTTCATGTTTTAGCGATCAAGTGGTTTTCTTCTAAGTACGAAGTGTAGAGAAAAAATGGTAAACTTGTTAGGAGTTAACCATTTTTTCTCACATCCTTTAATGAATAAATACTATGAAAACCCACATCTTTTAGATCTAGCTAGTAGTAGTTGTTGTTGTTGTTGTTATTATTATTATTATTTTTCGAATAAAGGGGTTTTTTAAGAAGAGGCCAGACAACACTAAATGGGGAAAAACAACCCTATACATATAACGAGCAATTGTTTGAGAAACACTAGGCTGGGGATTCTAAAAAATATGAAGACCCAAGGGAAGAGAAGAAGCATGAATGGCAATAAAATCAGCAGCAAAATTGGCTTCACGGTAAAAAAGAGTAATGGTGATGTTCCAGTCACGATTGGTAAGCTCAAGTTAAAATGATGAACTATAAAGCTATTGTGATTAGCCATTCATCTTGTTTCTTGAATCTCAGTCGTTTGATCTGGTGAAGCTTCTAGACTTTTTAATTTAAGCCTTCCGCCAATATTGAATTCATTGCAGCAATAGATCATATAGCTTGTGTGCTTATTATAGATTTCTCATTTTAACTCCCCCTCTCAAGATCAACTATGTAGATAGACATTGAGCTTACTTCTAAAGTATTCAAAACTTGTTGTTGGTAAGGCTTTGGTCAAGATATTTGCCAATTGATTCTCGTTGTTCACATACTTCACTTCTAACTCTTTTGCTGTAATTTTATCCCTGACGAAATGTACATCGATTTCGATATGCTTCGTTCTTCTATGAAATATTGGGTTTTCAGCAAGTGCAATGCACTCTTATTGTCACACCATACCTCAAGGATTTGACTGAGCTCAATTTCCAATTCTGAAAGGAGTAACTTCAACTGGATTTTGTAGCTCCATGAGAATGCTCTGTACTCTACTTCGATACTTGAGTTGGATACAACTTTTTTGTTTTTTTAAGCTCCATGACACTAGATTCCTAGCTAGAAAGATGTTATACCCACCTGTCGATCTCCTATCATCTTGGTAAGCTACCAATCAACATCGGTATATATTGTAATAGCCATTCTTTCTACTGGAGTGAAGTAGAGACCGTGGTTTACGGGTCCTTTAAGGTATCTGAATATTCTCTTACACCTTTGCCACTGTATTTACCTTGGATCCTTTACAAATTGAGACAACTCGTCAACACTATACGTTATATCTGGCCTTGTTATTGTTGCATATTGAAGTGCTCTAATTACACTCCTTACAACGTTTTGTCTTCAAATGCTCTTCCTCTTTCATCTTCTTCAACATGTTGACTATACCTCGGACATGAGCTCATTGGTGTCGGACTTGATTTACAATCAACCATGTTTGTTTTAGTTAAAACATCTTGTATGTATTTTTCTTGACATCGATGCATTCTCCTGCAATGTCTCTTAACTTCGATTCCCAAGAAGTAATTCAAATCCCCCAACATTTAGAGTGCAAAATTTTCTTTCAATTTTTTGATCACAGCTTCTATCATCATGCCATTATTTTCGGTCATCAGTATATCATCAACATAAATTAATAGGTAGACTTATTTTTCTTCATTTTTCCAATAGAACAAGGAAGTATCTGAGATTGCATTATTAAACCCCCACGTCAATAGGGCTCCTTTTAACTTCTCATACCAAGCTCATGAAGCTTGCTTTATACTATCAAGTGCCTTTTTGAGTTTGCACACATGGTTTGGCTTCTTTTTACTTTCAAAATCGTCTGGTTTAGACATGTAAACTATCTTACTAAGCTCCCTATTAAGGAAGGCATTATTCACATCTACTTGCTTGATGTACCATCCATAAGTTACCGCAAGACTCAAGATGACCTTTACTATTGATGATTTTGCCACAGGGCTAAAGGTTTCAATGTAGTCTATTCCCTCTTTCTGATGGTATCCTTTTGCTTCTAGTCTTGCCTTATATCTTGATACAGTCCCATTTGGATTGTACTTTACTTTATACACCTATTTGTTTCCAATAACCTTCATGTTTGTGTCTGGTTCTACAAGCTCTCTCGTGTTATTATTCATGAGGGTTTTGTATTCTTCCTCCATTGCTCTCCTCCACACCTCACTGGCCAAAGCATTTTCTGTATTTGTTGGCAAGTTCTTAACCCCTTGAAGTTCCTTATGTGATAGGTATATCTTAGGTTTAAATATTCCAGACTTGAATCTTGTCACCATGGGATGTATGGAAAGTGTTTATTCAGGTTGAATTTCTGGTGGGTGTTTCGGTTCTGGTGTTTCATTAAAATCTAATTCGTCATTTGGGCTTGTGTTTTGGAAGACACAATGAGTTTTGGTGCATATGTGTCAATTATTGTTGAGTTATGTTTTTGATTTGGTGTGTTCAGGTCTTTCCTTGATGAGTTCTCTTCTTCATTGGATGTGGCTTAGTTCTGATCAAATGAATCTATATGAGTTGTTGCATATGGCACATATAGAAACTTACTGTAATTATAGATAGGACTATTGTTTGATACTTTGTTTGTCACACTGAAGGACTCATTTGTTTTAAATGGAAAATCACACTTATCAAACACAACATTCCTAGTAATGTAAATTCTACCTGAACTATGAAAACACATAGATCGCTTGCATACTAAACTGCAACCAATGAAGACACATTTTGATGTATGAAATTGTAACTTGTTCTTGTTGTATGGTCTTAAGTAAGGGTAGCAAGCACATCTTAAAACTTTTAGAAAGTCATAATCTGGCTTTTATTTGAAAAGCTTTTCAAATGGTGAGATGTGATCAATAACTGGTATAAGCAGTCTATTAATCAAGTAAACTGAAGCTTTTATAGCTTCCCACCATAATTTCATAGGCATTTGTGCTAGTGCTAACAATGTCAATGCAGTCTCTACAATATGCCTATTATTTATTAGCTATATTCATTAACAATCTATTAGCTATATTTATTAACAATCTGATCATATAGAATTGATTTTTCCATTCATACTTGTGTTATATATGAGTTTGTGGGCTAGGTTTGAAATTAATTTCACCACAATGAGTGGGTTAGATTTGGAGCAAGTAAATCTAATGATTGAGTTTATTTAAATCTTATGCAATAATTGTAATTTCAACTTAGTTAAATAATTTTAGTTTACAATGTTCAATGTAATGAATCATTTTTTTTTTCTTTTATGTAGAAATCTAGTAGAACAAGCGCATTGAACTGTAACAAACCATCTAAAGTAGTGCATACAACTAGATCAGTTAAGTTACTGAAGAAGAAAAAGGAACTAGTAAATGACCATAGTTGCCATAAATTTTATTAATATTTTATCATAAAGTGCTTTTAAAGCATTTACTTTGCTATTATAAAATAATTATTTTGATTCTTAATATTTTAGTTTTTATAGCACAAGTTAATTAATTATGTAACATTAATATTATTATTGTTATTGTATTGATAGGTTGAGCAAATTGGGAATGAGTCTAGTCCAATAGATTTTCATGTGCGAAGCTATGGAAGTTGGCCTAGTGATAAAGCTAAGGAACTACATGTATGTTATTTTATTTTATTTTTATTTCAAAAGTTTGTATTATTTTCACTATTGGATATGTTATATTTATCTAATTATTGTGTTCATATTTTTATAAGGCACAAATGATATCAAAGAGAAATGAATTAAATGAGTCATCTGATGAGGTCTCACTGAGAAAACAATAGGATATATATCTTAATGTAATAGGAGGTGTTAAGCATGGTCATGCTCTTGGAGGCCTTAAAACTGAAGATGTATATGAATCCACTTCAAGGCGACCATGCAACAAAGAGAAATGCACACAATGTGAGGAGTTTTTGTTGAGTACTTTAAAAGCGGCGCAAGAGCAACTGACTATTGTATAGAAAAAAGTGGAAGAGTTAAAAGCAAAGCAATCTCATTCTCAAGTTGTTGTGGATTCCTCTTCAATGGTATAATGTTCTTTTCAATCTCAATTTTTTTTAATTTACATAATTCATTATCACTTAATTATTTTAAACGTTCATTTAATTTTTCTATACAGGATTCAACTGGAAAATTGAATGCAAACGACGATGGTGGTGCAAATTCTGGTGATGGTGGTGATACTAATTCAGATGACAATGGTGGCGCTAATTTAGAGGACGATGGTGATGGTTATGCTGATTCAGAAGAGGATGCTGATACAGAAGAGGATGCTGATATTGATTCAAATGATTTTGATGATATTTGATATTTATATGATTTTGATGATATTTGATATTTATATGATTTATGGCATTTGAAAATAATATAATAATGCTTTATTTTTTATTATGAAATGTTTTTGGACAATATGAATGCTGATAATTTCAATTGAATTATTTAGGAAAATTCATTCATTTTAATAATAACGTTGGTTGAATAAAATATAGTCTCAATAGTCATATGTTCTTAAAAATTGTATTAGGCAATTGGAATTGCCAGTGGTAATTAATAAAATAAATTTCAACTACATAGATTATTTTCAATTGTCTATCCCTATTAAAAGCAGAGAATTTTCAACAAAAATATGTCGTCGAAAATATTGCTTTTTTGACTATGAATACATTATTTATGATGGAACAATTCAATTGCAAATATTACTTATTTCAACTAGTATGTAGTATTTTTGATTGCAAAATCAATTAGAACAACATGTATTTCCAATTATAGTTTAGTTTTTTTTTTTGTTTTTGCTCCTCAAAATTAATTTATTTCCAGTGGTCATATTATTTCTTATATGCATTTATCATTTTTCCATGGCTAATTTAACTCGAAAAAAGCATATTTACGGTGGCTGTTTGGAAAAAAAAGTATTTCTACCCAAGATATTATCGACGGCTAGTGACTACCTTCAGCCATTGAAAAAACACATTTGCAACGACACTTCACTTTTTTTTACTGTATTCAACAATTACAAATAATAGATTTTCTTGTAGTGAGTATAAATAGTATTGAAGGAAAATATTTCAAATATTCAACTTCCAAAATGATAAAATTAGATCATATGCACCTCAAAATAAATGAACTAAATCAAGGTGGATGAATGATAAGCATATAATTTAAACATATTTTACCTTTAATTATATATTTATTTAATTATTTTTATTTTATTGAATAATTTTATGGAAAATTATTCACTGACCACCTATTTTTCGTATTTTTTCAAAAATACACAATTCTTAATTTTTTTTTTGCTAAACTTCACTCGAACTTATATTATTTTGCACATGTCCACTTCCGTCTTCAAACTGTTAAGAGAACTAACGAAATATTATATAAATGACTTTTTTACCCCCAAATGTAAAAGGACAATTATTCACCGACCACTTTTTTTTTGTATTTTTTGAAAAATACATTTTTTTTTGTTGAACTCCACTTGAAGTTATATTGTTCTTCACCTATCCACTTCTGACTTCAAATAATGTCGTTGTGAAATGACAATTTTACTCTTATGATGTCAGTAAAGTTCTAACAGTGTTATAACTGGAGTGAATCAGTGAAAAAAATGTTAACTTCAAGTGGAGCGCTGCAAAAAAAAAATTGAAAAAAGCTAGAGAAAACCCTTATTTTATTAAATAAAAATTAATTAAAAATTATGGATAAAAATTACGTAAATAATAACAATTTGGGAAGCATTAAAGAGTAATTGATTTTGGAAGCAATTGGGCCGAATTCACACGCGGAATTCAAGGCAAAATAACCAAAATTCAATTAGTTGTAAATCCAGATCATGCCTGCGCGTGATGAATTAAAGTTCTCTCATGGCTTGTTCTATTTATTTTTTTCCTTAAAGATGAAAATTCACAATTGTAATTTAAGGTTTGTACAAAAAATTTTCACTTCTCTTTGCAAATGAATTTGAAACTAGTAAAAGCCTTTTCAACTGAAAGAACTTCCCATGATCAAAAGACACTAGTAATCTCCTCCTCCCCCCTTCAATTGCCACCGAGTATCAAACTCTTATCAAAAGCTATATTTAGAACCAAGCGACGAGAACTTTAAATGAAGAAAAAAGGCCAAAAAGAATGTTACGATCCCAGTTTTCTTCTAATATGCAGACTGGTATCTAGGCAAAGTGAAAACGTTAAAATTACAATACAATATAATTATAACCATAACAATTCCACAAGATATTCAATTCGCTCCTTATGATGTTACGGTATCACTCAATAATTTTCGGATGGCATTTCAATTTAAGAAAGTTACAGAGCAGTTGATCGATCTCCACTTGCACGGCCTCTCCAACAGCAATGGACAAACTCTATAACTTTCTCCTCCCGCAAGTTCTTGGGCACTCGGCACACGCATGTCGATTGGAAGTTGTGATCACGAGGCTGCATACATCTTAAGCAACATAAACTTTCATAACCCGGCTTTTTGCATTTTGCAATTAGATTTCGGTCTGCATGGCCATGATCCAAACAGAAATCATATAGCTCCATAGATATTTCCTTCTTTCTGTGGTAAAGGTAGAAAAATATAGCGGCTCTTCTGATGTGCTGTTTTTAAAATAGCCACAATGCCTCACATTTTCTCTTTCCATCATGTGGATCATTTTCAGCTTCTGTCATTTTTGCCTGAAATTTACGAAGCGTAGGTTCGATCAAATCCCAGCAGCCCTCCGGAGGATATTAGACAGTGTTTGTCTTTACCTTCGGCATCCTTCTACCTCTACACAATGTACTACCAAAAGCGAATATTTTTTAGATTCAAATTGAGAAGCAAAGCCCTTCTTGGACAGCCGGAACGACCAGGGATTGGGGTGTCACCCGCTTGTTCAATTTATTTTGTTATTCTCCATTGAAGTATGTCTACTTAATTTTCTTATAGTGAGGTTAAGATCCTTAAAGATGAAATCATGTTGAATAAAACAGTTGTCTTTTTGTTTTAGTTTCCCACGTGTATTTTTTTTATGATTACAGTTCTTGTTTCTCATGATTGATGGAATAATTTTTTTTTTATCTTTAATATCATGTGTTTTTACAATTAAGAGATTATTTGATTAAATCTAACGTTGATAAAATAATATTAATTTAATTTCTTTGATTGTATGATTTTCAACAAATTGAATACATAGAATGCTTAAGAAACTTTGATTCTTTGGTTTTCAATAAGATGCTATAATGCTTAAAAATTATACCTTAAAGCAAACCAAAAAAATATATATACATTAGAGATAATTACTCATACTTAATTCTTAGATCTATGAGACGACATAAATTAATTTTGAGTTATCACTCTAAAATTAGCAATTATGAAACCTTGATAACCTTTTTCTTATTGAAATTAGATGAGTGATGAAATCTAAAGAACTAACAGGACTTCCAGCTATAGCTAGCTCATCAGTGACAGATTTCAGTTGATAGTTATAGAACCTTTCTTCAAATTGTTTAACATCATTTTTAGGTGAACTTTCTTAGCACCAATTTCATATCCAAATTGTTGTTCTAAGCTAGTCCACAATTCATGAGAGGTTTTCGAGTTTACCACAAGATTGAGGATTTCAACATTGATGGAGGACATCAACCAACTCAATAACATCTGATCTTGCTTCTTCCATACAACAAATGCATGATTCTCTTGTGGAGCAACATTTGTGTTCTCAGACGAATTGGAGACATCACTTGAATTTCCTAAAGCATTTGAGAGAAATCGATATGGACAAGTTTTAGAGCCATCTAGAAGATTTTCAAGTTCATTGGCTCGAACTAAGGAGAGAATTTGAGACTTTCAGATCGTGTAGTAAGATCTGTCAAGTGATTGGAATAGTGAAGGTAAACGATGATAGTGTTGATGAGATGTTTGTGTTTAAGTTTGTTAAAGCCATGTGAAATGATTGATTATGGCTTTGATACCAAATTGAAGTTGTTTGGTTACTGAGAAAGTGAAAGAAAATCTAATAAACTATGAGAAAATTTTTTGCAGAACAATTCATCAGTTTCATTCATCTAAATTAAAAGTACAATGAGCTTATATACTGGTATCCAGAACATTCAGGATTTGTTAACTCACGTGTGAAGAATGAGCAAAGATTACAAATGATTAACAATCATTACTAACGAAATAACAGATTCTAAAACTAATTATAACAACCTTGCTGACTCAGCTGCCGCATCAGCAGAGGTAGTTACTTAACTAAAGTTATTATTCAACAAAGTCATCCATATATTCACAAGTATACAACAAAGAGAATACTAATGCAGAAGAAGAAATCAACAAACCTGAAAAAAATTCTTTAAAACAACAAAATAGCAGAAACTGCATAGGAAAAAAAGAAAAAATTGAAGCTATAAGATAGAGTGATCGATTAAGAATCACAACAAATAGAAGCTCGGGCATTTCATTTGTAGTGATTTAAAGATAGCCTTGCGAGTTGCGAACTAGAACAACCGAATTGATCACGTCATCATTGGGATGAACGGCTGAGAGAACCTCAAAATCCAACAAGTCGTGCTCCACCACCACCGGATACAAAAATGCCCTTGCCCCTTTTGCGCTCCTCACTAGCAAAATTCCTCCATCCTTCATATATTTTCTTATATGTCCAAGAATCGTCAGTTTCTCTTCTTTACTCATACCAACAAGAGCTGCCAAAAATATGCAATCATACTCCCCAAGCTGCTCTTTTACTTCCATTATATCACGAGTCAGAAACTTCATCCTCCCCTCAAACTCAGCATCCGAAGCAACAATGCTGCGAGCCACATCATTTGCTGCCTCATCAATATCAAAATTATCAAAGTGAGTGGATGTCAAGTGATGTTTAGCCATTATAATAGAAGTGAGAGGCATTGGGCCCGAACCCACAAAGGCAACCTTCTTGGGTTGCACCACTCCATTTTCACTGAGGATTGTATATTCCAACTTGGATAGCTTTACATAATTTCCATAATAAGGGAAGAGACTGAGATTATTTAAGGGTTGGGGAATTTTGGTTAGAAATGTTGCAAATTCTAGCTCCAATAGGCCTTCAGCACGGCCACAAAGAACAATGAGGCTCTCTCGCATTTTTTGAACTTCTTGTGGTAAGGCCGTTATGTCAATGGATGAAGGGATGGTACATAATTTCACAAGGCGAGAGAAGATGCTATTGACTTGCTTCGAAGGCTTTAGAGACTCAAGCTTGGATATGCTAGCATGGATTTGCATGACGCTAGCTATTAAGAGCTCCGCCGGAATTTGGCTTTCACAGCTAAGGCTTCGGAGGGAAGCCATTGATGATTGAGAATTTTATTTTTTTTTGGGGGGTGTTTGTCTTGTGGAATTGGCTAGCTATGTATTAGTATTTATAGGCGTAAGAGCTGGTAGTTTGATTGACATCATCAGATATTTGTCCATTATAATTGTCAACTTAATGGCACGTTCCATGCCCTGAGATTTTGGCCTATAGTTCATTTAAAACTTATGGGCTTAAATGTCTTCAAAATCTTTTCTAATTTGGTACCGCTTACATTTTGTTTTTTTATATTTTTGTTAGATGGAGAAAGCTAGTTAGCTAGCTAGCTAGTATTCTTTTCACACCACGGCTCCTATTTCCCTTGAAGGGTTGTGAAGAAGTGAGGAAATACCAAAGAATATTTATGTTCGCACATGAGAATGAAATTGGAGTCAAAGATATTCAACAAGGCATGGGCACCGCAGCCAACTTCGCTTGAGCTTTTCAAAGTAGCAAAATAGTGGATTTTTAATATTGTTTTTAATACTAAACAAGGGTTGAGTTTTGGCAAGCCACGACCACCCCCCCCCCCCCCTACCGTAAGCAATATCAAATAAATATTAATATATTTTGGGTCCAACAAATGGAGAAGTATATATTTCCGCGTTATATATTTAAACAAAAAAAAAATCAAATTACTTGAATCCTTAACTGCGTATTATGTTAGTTAAAGAACTTTAAAAACTTCAAATTATTAAGTGTGGTAGTAGAGTTGGCAAAATGGGTCACCGGCTCGTGTTCGTATCGTGTCAAATTTAAGTCGGCCCAAACACGACCCATTGAATAATTGTGTTAAAATATTGAGACTTAAACTCGGCACGAAAGATAAATGGGTCACCCAATAACCTGTTTGATATCTAAATATTTAACAAGTGTTAAACACATACACCCCAACATATTACACATTTACACTATTTAAAGTTTAAATTATATATATATAAATAATATTACATATCGATATCATAAATATACATGTGTATCAATATTTTACACACTTACACTATTAAAGTTTTAAATTTATATCAAATTTTATAAATAAAACACTATGTATACATCCATCTTCCCCGAAAAAATTAAAAAAAGAGAATCGTGCCCAATATTTGAGTTTTAATGAAAAGAATCTAAAAATTAATTTGAAATAGAAAATATAATCGTGTCATTGTTCGGATAAATAGGTTAAGAACTTTAACCCTAACCCGACATGAAAAAAATTGTGTAAACCCGAACTCAGTCCATTTAATAATCTTGTCAAATTTGATGACTCATACCCATTTGTTTGTATCATTTTTATATCGGGTAATCGGATCGTATTAAATTTTGTCTGGTTTACGTGCCAGTAACAATAGTACTTAAATTGGGTCATAACAAAATTAACAGTAATTTTTTTATTCCAATGTTTTCTCTACAACTGGGCCTTTCAGTCTATAAGATGGACATTGTGTGTGTATAGATATGACAGTGGATATACTCAAAAAATCTAGGTTTGTTACCACTCACGAGCCTCTTACTGGAAATTAGAAACTCGATTCGAGTTTAGGCTTTAATTTGGGCCAGTTACTGTTGATCTTTTATTATATGATATCCATCATGAGTTAGAATTTTCAATAGATCTTTACTTTTTGTTTTCTTTTTACTAATTTTTGTACCGTTTCAATAAATTACTTCTGTACTATATTTGTTGCATATTCATTAAGCGGTTGAGATGTTAGAACTTTAAATTTATGAGATAAATCAATATAGAAAGGGTTAATGTCCCTTCACCCCTTAGGATTGAGTCAAATGCACCGTCATATTTCTAAAATTTACTTAAAAAAGTCTCAGTTAATATATTTGTATTTATTAAAAGATTATTATACAAACTAATATGACATATTATAATCGGTTGAATTGATAAAAAAAATGTAAGCGGGTTTTAATTTTTTAAAGAAAACCTACTTGCTATGGGTTTTGACAATTACCAAACCCGCAATGGTATCCAGCGGATTTTTTGCGAGTTTTTACATTTAAAATAACAAATATTCAACATATAAATTTATAATAATAACCTCAAATTCTACATAACATACTCAATTTTAATTTAACCAATGTAAATGAAAAATTAAAATTTTAACATCAATCTAACACGAATTCTCAATTTTAAGTGTAAATTACACAAATCCATTAAAAAAAATCACAAACTAATATCTAAAAATAATAATTACATTTCATATTATTATTCAACACAAACTCCAAGAAAAGATCTTCATTTTATTCACCACCATTAGCATCGATCTAACATGATGCCTACAATAATAATTAAGATTAATATTTTCCAAATAATAATATTTTTCAAATATTAATCTGAAGAAAAAAATTATAATAATGAAATAATTCATGCATTAAGTTAAAGAAAAATAGTCCATAAAAAATATAATAAGTATATATAATAATCCATTAATTAAGGTAAATAAACTTAGTTTCTTACCTCATCAACAATATATTCATTTTTGGAGAATTTGTTATTTCCTACTTTATTAAAAGATTATACATCTACAAGTAACAAGTATATCAAGAAAAAAGATAGATGATTATAAGTTTGTAATGTATAATAGATATTATATTCTATTTAAGTAAAAATGTATTTTCATACCATTAAGTTGAGCACACAACCAATTTTGAGCACACATTAAAGCCTCCAACATCTTTGGATGAAGTCTGCTATTATGTTATTTGGCACTTTGCATAATTGCATTATTTTCTTTATATATTTTTTAGATTTAAATATTTTTAATTTAATTTAAAATAAATTAAAAATATTTAAATAAATATTATGGATCTGGCGGATATCCATACAGGTATCCGCCGGATATTAAGTTAATATCAAACCCACCCGTATCCAAGTGCGCATTTCAATTTGAAATACCAAACTCACCCACAACCCGTAAAATTATCCACTGCGGATGAATTTTGACAAACAAATCTAGACGGATTGATAGATTTGCAGGCACAATTGACATCCCTACCCATAATTGGAACTAAAATCCATGTCGATAATTGGAAAAAACAAATGTTGTAGCATTACTACTACAGTAGAAGAATCTAGGAATATATATATGTACCGAGTTAGTAGAGTGGAAGAAAGGGTTGCAGGCTTGCAGCTATAGCCATTAGCCAGCTAGCATATTATTCACTGACAGCATAGAAACACCTTTATTCAATGCAATGGCAATACGGCCATGACAGTCGAACACTGAACATACAAAGACCTTTACCCACACATTCAGAGAATCCAATCTCCCGTAACAATTGGTGGAATAACATTTCGAAAACTCAAGAAATTAAAGTTAGCGAGTGCAACTGTATTTAAAGAGGCAGTTGGGTAGACCAACTAACCATATGGGTAAGTCATTGAAGATTTAATGACCATCATGAATTGGTCAGCCCCTTGGGATGGGGCCAAATCTAATCTAATCCAAACAATATTATTTACATAATTAAACACAGTTAATGCTTTTTAATATTATTCAAAAGGAAAGTAGCAATATTATAAAAAAAAAAGGGAAATTTACGAAAATAACCATAAAATTTTTACTATTTTTCGAATTAACCCTCTCAACTTTTTTCTATCAACATTAGCCAAATACACGCTTTTCTCCCCAAATTACCCTTCTTTACAAACGAAAAGAAACTTGGTGCGACAAGCCCAAGTCTTGGTGCGACAGGCACCTGTCGCACTAAGCTTTGGTGCGACAGGCACCTGTCGCACCATGCCTTGGTGCGACAGGCACCTGTCGCACCAAACTTTGGTGCGACAGGCAACCTGTCGCACCATGCCTTGGTGCGACAGGCACCTGTCGCACCATGCCTTGGTGCGACAGGCACCTGTCGCACCAAGCTTCGTGCGACAGGCACCTGTCGCACCAAGCTTCGTGCGACAGGCACCTGTCGCACCAAGCTTCGTGCGACAGGCACCTGTCGCACCAAGCTTCGTGCGACAGGTTGCCTTCTTCTACCTCAGTATTTGTTTGTTTTCGCCAGTCCTTTCGTCTTTGTTCGTCTCTTCTTATTCGTATGTAATATCTTCTTCTACCTCAGATCGAATCTCATCAGACAACCCAAACAACAAAACAAAATCAGCTTTTTAATTCTCTAAAATCCAATTTCGGAATTCAAATTCCCCGGGATTTTCCATCAAAAGCCACGTTGCGAAATGCTAGGCGGGCTGTACGGATACCTACCTCCACCCTCCGATGAGGACAAACCCACCAACACAACCACCACTGTCTGGTCAATTTTCGCGCCACCACAAACCATCCTCAAGCCCCAATCCAAACCCAAAACCACCCAAAATTCTCTCCCGACTAGACCCCATTCCTCACCTGCAATCGCACCTTCCCCCGACGACGTGGTAGCGCTGCCGCAACCGGCATTGGTCGACGTGACTTCGACCGTAATCGAGGAGCACGACCCCGCTAGACCGAACGATTACGAGGATTATAGGAGAGAGAAGAAGAAGAAAGAGGTGGATGTTGAAATTAATAGAGAACTGGAGAGAAGAAGGCAAGAGGAAGAGGAAAGGGAGATGAGAGAGAAGGGTAATTTGGTCTCAACGGTTCTTTTATGGCTAATGTTGATAGAAATTTGTTTGAGGGGTTAAGATGAAAAAAACTAAAATTTTTATGGTTATTAGTGTAAATTTCCCAAAAAAAAAAGTGATGACTGATTTGAGAATATTAATGTTTGTTGTATGTTTTATTTAATTGTTAAAATTTATAGATGTATTACAATTTGATGTCTACAAGACCTCTAGATATATAAATTTTCAATAATATTCATAAATTTACCGAGGCTGGTTCATCAGTTCAACATTGAAAATAAGTCTCCTTTTATTTCATTTTTTCATCGAAAAGAGAAAGAGCTCCCAGGACGATTTGAATAGTTCTCTCAACAATGTTAAGGGCACTGGGCATAGGTCCACTATTGGACTGCTGCTAAATGGATAGTCTAATGGCAACGTTAGATGTTCTTATTAAAAAAAGGAAAAACAAAATTAGAGTGGTCGATAAAGCCCAGATCTATTTTTGATCCTTACTTTCTCTAAGATTTAAACTTGAATAGCCATTTAAATATGGCGACCTGAAAATTAATGATAAAATTTTTTTTTATGGCCATATCAACACCGATATTGCAGCTAATCATATTTCGTAAGTGTCCATTTCATTTTAGTTGGATTTTTAAATCATATTCACATGGCCGTTTTGGTCACTTCCATGATTAGGAGCCGATATTACCGACCCGCGAATTTAAGACATAGATCGCGGGTTCAAGAATTGTGTAACAAAGTTATCATTCTATATTTGTCAGATAATCGTGAAACAAATTAATGCATTGGTTAATTAATTGATGACCGGGAAATGTAGAACAAATTTTGCTATTTCTCGATACGTCATCAATAACTCTATCATCAATAGGAGAAAGTGATCCTTTGGGTTTCTCTATTTTTAATAGAATAATGATAGGGACATAGATTTTTATGTAAATTGATGTGTAAACACACTATTTCTTGATAAAAATACAAATTTGATATAATTAATAAAATGGGCCATGTGAAAGCCATTCAACCAAAGGCAATAATACATTGAATCATCATCAATTTGTATAGAAAAAGTTCATAATTATCATTATATATATTTTCTTAATCAATGAATCCTCTTGGACTCTGGAATGACAGTACTTTTGTTTACAGAGTGTATGTAGCGCAAGTTGCATGCAGAACCAGCTCACAAATATCAAAGTGCTTGGCGGCTGTAGAGAGATAAGCAATAGAAATTGAAATGGATGTACAAAAAATTGAGGCTTTTGTAAGGGTTTGCGCAGCGTTGCTCCTGCTCTTGACAGCATGTTTAGTTGGCTTGGATACTCAATCCAAGTATATTTTTTACGTCGACAGAAAAATTACTTACAAGGAATTGCATGCTCTCGGGTAAGTTATTTATTATATGCACTGGCTGTTGCATATGATTTAGGCGTTATTATTATATATTTTGGTAATCGTTTCGTTTTGTTTTGATATTAGAGCTTTGGTTTACGTTGCTTCAGCTGCTGCGGGTTATAATCTTCTTCAACTGGGTAGAAGTGTCTTCGTGAGCCGCTATCTGGGAAACTCAAAGGGGTCTTACAGATATCTGGCTTGGGTTTCTTATTTGTTGGACCAGGTAAATTTCCCTTTCCTCAAGTTAAATTCTGTTAAATTGAGATCATACCTAAAGAAAATATTGTGTTCGAAATCAATTTTTTGGAAGCAAAACACAAACTGTGAGATGCCAATTAATGTGCCGTTAGTTTTTTTTTGGCTTGCCTGTGTACAAAAAAATATTTTGTACCCTCATGGTAATTGTACAACTAGCTGGCCAATAATGGTATGACATGTATATTTTTTAAAAGATGGTAGTGTACATAGCATTTGGCACAAACTCAGCAGCAGTTGAGCACTCAGTACTGGCACTAAGTGGCATGAAGGAATTTCAGTGGATGAAATGGTGCAACAAGTTTACCAGATTCTGCTTCCAGATCGGGGGGGCTCTGGTAAGTGGCTACGCAGCTTGTGCTCTAATGGTTTTAGCGACATCCATCTCAGCCTTCAATTTGTTTAGGCTCTATTCATCAGAAAAATTTCTGCGCTTAAAGAGCACATGATGAATTTGTATCTTTACTTCCTCTTCTTCCAAGAAACTGCATTTTACTATCTTATCATAAAGTCACAGTTACTTTTTGTCAACAAATATTTCAATAATTAACTGACTTTGTCACTCATTATCAGTACTTGGTTTCTTTTGCAATAATTCAACTGATCCCTGTGCAATCCACCGGCTGTGGTTTAAGATCCTTATGAAATGAAATATAAGGACATCTGCGTAATAGTAAATTTATATATCTATACACTGCATAAAATACTATATTTTCACTGCCAGTGGCAGAACCAAGATATTGGATCGGCAAGGGCTAAAATATAGAAACATCAAATTCAAGCAGGCCAAAGCATAAAATATAAATAGAAACGAGCTAAATTTCAGATAAAATTACTCTTAATCTTTCCTATATTTCGTTTTTTGGGTCTTGGGCCAGGGCTCCCCGAGCCACCTGGTAGGTCATTGGACGTTAAACCGCTCTTCCTAGTGTTGAGATCCCATGGACATTAGTAAATGTTAATGGATTTGGAGTAGCTTGTTTGTATTACGTGTAGTTTTTGAACTTTTCTTGACCGATCTCCATATTCTGCTATAATTCTATAAATTTAGATAATGTTTGTTTTTTTGTTTGAAATTGGAACGTGTCTGAATTTGGTTGAAATTTGAATAGGTCTATACACATATATCTGAATGACATACTTTTTTTTTTCAATATCTTAATATAAGTGTTAAGTTGTTTATTTTTCAAAAATAAAACTTTGAAATATGATATTTTGACATATATAACATCATAAATATTAACAATACTTATATTTTATTGGTTAAACACATGACAAATTATAAATAAGTTATTTAATTAGTTAAAAAAATCGATAATGTTTACCTTAACAAAGCACAAAAAACAAAATATATATCTAACACATTTTTTTACATTAATATATGATACTTATAATGTTACTTTTAGTATATTATAATGATTTTTTTTCTAGTTAATTACAAAAGCCAATCAAGACTTGTTTAATCATTTGAATTAAAATTAATATGTTAAATAAAATTCAAAATCTATTATAACAATAGTAAATATAAATACAAGGAGATGGGCAAATTATAAAACACACTCACGTAAACTTCTATTATGTTCAGAATTTTTATTCACAAAGAAGAAAAAATTAATAGTTCAATACACGCATATAACAAAAAGAAATGAATAAATAAAAAATATTAAAATAACAATTTACATAATAGGAGATAAATTTATTTAATGGGAATATTAATGAGTGATAATATTAAAGTTTCATTTAGATGTTTTTGCCATTCAGATAAAAGTTAGAATATCTAATTTTTTTCCATTCAGACCTAAACATTTTATAATCATATATAAGTGATAGAAAACAAACAAATTAAAAGTGATAAATGTTTGAGAATAAGTAAAATTAAGATTTCAAATAAAAAACAAACAACATCTTAGACATTTTGTCAAATCAGTGATTAGGTTTAAAATTCGATAGAAGCTGCCTATAATGGAGAAATTACAAATGTTAGTGGATTGTTATTTAAAAAGAAAAAAAAAGTAAAATGAGAAACCCAAATGTAAAATATACATAAAAATAGATAAATTTCAATACAAACTGTTATTCTCCGTGAAAAATCTTTCCAACCCAGGGTGGCCAGAGCCAGACTTGTACCTAGTTCTACCTCTGCTCTCCGGAGATCATTTGTTCATAGTATCAATAAATTGCACCATAGCATCTCCTAAAAAATAGTAAATACTATCCCTATCGTGGCCAAAAAAGCTACAATTGTGCGGTGATTGCTAGCCAACAAACGATACGAATCAATAAGCCCTTCGAAGGAAATAAGTGCTTAGGTTCCATCATTTTCCCTGTACCGATCTAAAATACAAGACATAAATTTGGTTTTGTACCCATCAGAATTCAGTGACGTACAGCACAAGAAGTTATTAGGAAAATGGATATTTCAACTAACACTAGCCTTTATTTGCAGCCGTGCTTTATTTCAACAGGATTGGGCCCCCCGAAAAAAAAATCATTAATTCAAAAATCCACACCCAACTTAATCACTTACATCTAATACAAAAGGTGCACTCAATAATTTATGATATATAGATAATTTAACAACATTTGAATTTGTGGATTCTACTCTTAGGTAGATGTGAAGTACATATAATGTAATTAGTATAACCTCATCAACAAGATAACACGATTTTTTTTAAGTTTAATTTTAAATAAAGAGATTACTCTAGGACAATCATATTACTTTCACTGATATCTGAGTTAAATTTATTCAACTCACTTAACCAACTTTAAACGGTAATAGGGATTGATCAACTTAAATTTCCTATCAATTCATTTCATTTTATTAAATCTAATGGTGTAGATTTAAGGTGAAAGAAAAAAAGAAAAGTTAAAAAAGATGATGAATATGATCACCATTTTCCCTTCAATGATTTTAGCTGTCTAACTGTCTTTGTTAGAGATCAGAGAGAAACTCTAGGTGACTGGGCTCACTCCATGGCGGTGGATAGAGTACTGAATGGGCTGCAGCCCAAGAAGTCTGGAATGAATTTATTCAAATCATATTAGGAAAATATGTTAAAGTTGGCTTTAAAGCTACTAGTTTAGCTTTGATCATAAATTTTGCGCTTGATCAAATTTCATGATTTCTTAATTTCAAGTAGTTATTCATTGACATAAAGCTAAAGTGTCCACTTTCAGAATATATATTTAAAAAAAAGGAGGAAGAAGAAGAAGAAGCAATCAGAAGATAATTACAATATGTTAAATGTGTTGGTGTTGCAAACTTGCAATCTTTCATGAAAATGGAAACCACAAAAAGTTGATAGATCTACGGATCACATGGAACACATAATGATAAGCTTTAACACAACACAAGTTGAGTTCATTTGGGACTTTAAAATCAAACTAAACCCACAGATTATGACGGGATTGAAAGCAATTAATCTTTGAGATATAATGGCTTTTCTTTTCTTTTTTTTCAATCAAAATGTTTATGGCTTTAATGTAACATTGTTGTCCTACACACTAAGTGACTATAGACTGTTAAGTTGAAAGGACATTGGGCCCCTAAGCATTCATTACGTTTACGTGTAAACTTTCCTAATCCTTGTGTCGATTTTTATTTTCTGAATTCAAGTAATCCTTGTGTCACTTAAGTGGTTGAAGTCTCTCAAATCAAGAGAAAATTTTGGTAACTTAAAAGAGTACGCACAAGTGAAATATTATCGCGAAGTAGTTGTCATTATGACTTGCCTCACATAGACATTTTGTTAAATGATTATTAAAATTGGCAGTTTTTTTTTTATTACATGAGACTGTTGTTTAAGAATACAAGTGTACAACTAATATTATATGAGACTATAATTGATATTTATAAATCAGATTATTATTGGGACTAGTTTACATCAATTCTTATGAAGCACCGTCTAGATTTTTATCTTCACTAATATTCGAAAGATGTCTACTACACTCGTATTTTGCAAGACAGGAAATTATTTCCACTCAATTATTAATAATTGAGGAAGGAATAAATCCCCCCATAATACGTTTATGGAGGGTCAAGCAGTTGTTCTAACCACTCGGCCAAAGGCTGAATGGATGCATTCATAACTTATTTAATTTACATAACCTTCGAATCTTGGTAGTGGAATCAACCTTTTACAAAACTAAATTTTCTTTTAAAACATTGTTGTCAAAATTAATACAAGCATATAAAAAATTCAAAAGGTAATGTGTGATGTGAGTTAAATGGTACATAAATTGCACTTTGTTATTGATTCATTCTTGTATACTTGTAATTTTTTTTAAAATCATGTTAGAGCAATTTCGATGGTACAAGAAACTCGTAGTCATTTTTTTCTTTAATGTAAAAATGATAGTCTTTTAATAGATAATCTAACTTAATTAGGAGACATAATTAAGGTAAGTGTTACGCTTCAAAATTGCATATGCAAGAGCTATACCTATAATTCAGAAAATAATCCTCTGATTAAAGTCATCGAATTCTATTTAATCATTTGCCTATTGAAATCTTGATCAGCATATGTATCCGATATATATACCAGCTCATCTAATTAGTGCTCTCTATCTAACCAATATGGTTGAGTTTTACATGAATAAGAAATGTAAATTTATCTAACCGATTCTAACCGATCGTACTGGCCAGAATAATTAACAAAACTCATTGTGGTACATTAATCAAACGAATGTATCTTTGCTCCATTTTAATGAAAAATTTTAGCCAATAATTGAATTTCATTGACCGTAACCATCTTATGAGAGGTGCAACACAAGGTTCCCCATTAGGTAATTTTATTATCATAGCATTTAATTTTATTAAGTTTTTCCGTCAAACTAGTTAATATACTAAAAAAAAAAATAACTAGTCGCATATTGTAGTTGAAACAAATAATGAGGTATATTTTAACGGAAACAAATATATAACATAAGTTTTTTTGAATAATTTTAAGGGATACCAGAACTAATTGGATAATTGACTCAAACTATAAAGATTAAAGGAATATTTACCAACATTATATTTCATAATTTTTTTTTTAATCTAGAAATATTAAAGCGTATGGACCACAATATAAGAGTTCTTCAGATCGATCTAAGGACAAGAGATTAATCAGAATCAAGGACCAGGGACCACCATGAATTAATTTATCACTAAGTTAAACAAAACGACGAGCTACGACAATTAATTATAAAGACATTACATTTGGCTTTCCATCTAATGGGAAAATTTGTGAACTAACAATGACCGTAGTCAGATATATTAATATTACCAAACAGCTTGGAAAAAGAGTTAAGAGTTTACAGTGTTAATTGGTAAAAAAATTGACAAATATATATTATCGAAAATTAATAAATTAATATCGACTTAAGTGGTTCTTTGGTTGAAATTGATCATCTAAAAGCATCTTTGGCTTGATTACGGCTTCATTTTATTTTTCACCCAAGGAAATCATAACAACAAGAAGAATGAAAATAACATTTTTCTCTACCGGAGATAGAAGAAATAGAAGGTAACTAAGTAGTCAGAGTTTATACGGCACTGTTTCCTTGGCCAAAAAGGTCCACATATTTCGTTGCCATTAAGGCAAAAGAATACACTCACAAGTCACAAATACAAATGCTAAGATAATTATTGGTTAAAATAGGATTCTCTCCTGATCTTTTATAAATTTTGTGTCACTTGTATTTTAGTATTAGTGTGATACTTGTTGGGAAATTGATGGGTGAAGCAGACACGCAATTAAAGTGAAATTGAGAAATAATGAGACAATATAATCACAGAGGATATCAAAAATTACATAGTTCGACTTTTAGTCTACGTCCACGGGTGAAGACAAAATAAAAAGATTTTACTAGTAGAATAAAGATTACAAGTATTAAAATATTTTGGCTCACTTTCCAGAACCTCAATATACCCAATCTCTCAAATCAATATAACAAAAGTTTATTTTAAGGTCTCTGAATTTCTCTCCCAACTCTCGACTCTCTTCACAATTGAATGCAAGCTCTAAATTGAGAGCTTGTATTTATAGGCAAAACTTTGCCTAAAATGTAAAAAAGGTGGCTCTAATCTTCAAGCAATACAGCTGCAAACTTCAATTTTTCAAACTTTGAATTTTTGAGTTTTGATTTTTTTTCTTTTTATTTTATCAAACATTGCGGCTTCTAGAAGCCACATGATACTTTTCACAATATTAGGATTTAACTATTTTACTTTTTAATTTATTAATTACTAATTACGTTAATAAAATTTGCTTAGAAGAAAATCAAATTAGTAAAGGATCTTGATCCTAATTGGTTATGGAAGATGACACAATGGGATAGGAGAAGAAAAAAAGAAATTCTACAATACACCAGAGGTAATATAACCAATTGATGCATGCATGAGATGTATAATTGAATTTAATGTAATCACTACTTGTAAGATGATCTTTCAAAATAAGCAATATCATCATTTATTTGTTATATACATGATATGATTCCTTTGATATATTATAAAATTTCTTGAAGAAAAGATATATCACGTTGTCCAACCTTAGGGAGATGAGTCCAATACTGTAGACTTCGGACGACTAAATGATACTCTAATGATGATGATAATAATGAAGTCAGTGTTTAAGTCTAACAAAAAAAAAAAAGTCCAACATATAAAGTTTAATGGAAACCTAACACATAAAATATGATAATAAACCTCTGGCAATACACATTGTGAGACTACCTGCCACCTTAAACTCCCTTTCTTATGTTAACTCAAATATGAAAAGTGAATTAAAAGAAGGATTAAGATTAAAAATAAAGGTCCTAAAAATATATCTAATCCTAATTTAACTCTAATTAAAATGGAAAATATTAAAAGAACCAAAACAATTAAAATTCTAAATTTGTCCTACATCGCCAAAAAAGCGGAGAACATATAAAGCTAGCTACATTCAAATTCAATTATTAGGTTTCATATTGAAACTGAAAACGCGTCCTCGAAAGTATGGGTCAATAATGACCCTTTCTAATTAGAAAATAAGGAACTTTTACTCTTAATTGTAAAACCGAATTGAAGTAAATGGTCCTTACGCATTTGCTTTTGATTTACTCCAGTACACCTATTCAGTAATGTCATGACACATAGCATTGATTTTGAAATCAATCAATTATAAAAGAAAATTTTAACATATGACATCATCATTTTGTTATGTGGGCATATTTGGACCATCCTACCTAAAAGTTTTTTCAAGGTTAGATTTGCAAAAAGGGGACTCGATTTTTTCTTTTCTTTTCTAACTTTTTCCCCTCCTTGATATCAAAAGATTCCCTAGTAGATTCAGTTTTAAACCATGCAAGAAACCGAGTATTTTTAAGCTCTGAATGAGAAGCTCGAGGTCGATTGGCTTTCGAAAACTAGCATACATACATGAATTATATGATGAATTAAACTATATTAAGCTGGCACCTTATATTTATTGTAATATATAGCAAAAAAAAATCGGTTTGGTAAATACTCGTTTAGTCGCTATATTTTTTGTTAAATATCCATTTAGTTTTTATATTTTTTAAAAACTCTCCAAAACATCCTTATTGTTAATTATGCTATAACCTTGCCCTTAATTTTTTTTTGTTTTTACAATAATACACTTACAACAATCTTTGGGACATTAATGGAAAAAAATCAATTTACCAATTAATCTTAAAAGTAAAATAACAATTGATGTAAATTTCTTGTTATTAATATTAAATTAACACTTTATTTTTTCATTATGTCCCCGAATTATTATAAGGGTATTATTGTAAAAACAATAAAAGGCAGGAATGTAATATAAATATTAGTGGGGTTGCTTAGGATATTTTAAAAAATATAGAAATTAAACAAGTATTTAATCCAAAATAAAAGGATTAAACGAAAATTTATCCATATTTGAATACTTTGTAAAACTTGTGTAGCTTTTCCGATTGCGGGAGGCTTGAATTTGCCCGAATTTTCCTTGATGAATCTATTGATTAAAGCCTTTTAGTGCAGGTACGTATACCCTATTCAATGCTGCTGCCGGGTTTGTAAGCTTCTCCCACAATGACTCATAGAAGCTAAGATAACAAAAAATACTTCATAAAAACAAGAACAAAAAATAGACATGTTGCTCGACTGCAAGCTTCTGTACAAATATATATATATATATATATATATATATATATATATATATATTTATAATGCGTTAAGCATAATGCCTGTGGAAAAGTCAATGAAATTTTAAGTTAATTTATTACCCCATAAAATGAAGAGAAAAAAAGAACTAAAAACATAGGTTTTTACAACAACATAATAAGAGTAATGACAGATCTTCTAAATTTTATCACAAATGATGTGTCATTATTGAGTAGTTAATAATTTTTTACAAGATCCAATTGATTAAATTGTATAATTTCAACAACTAATTGATAAATATCACATCATTTAGATTATATTTTTAGATAAAAAATTTAAGATATGTAGCATTACTCATATAATAATGGATCCTCTCTATTAGTTTCACTGCACTTAGTTTTATAATTAAATAGCAACGTTAAATCACATTCCAATTACATTTTATTTATTATTAAAAAAAGAAAAATGTATTCTAATTATTTGAGATTCGAATCCCATTTTGATGAATTTTAGACATGCATAAGAACAAATTAATTGGAATATTGTTTCAGTGACTAAAACTGCACACTATCAGTCTATCATCATCACTAACGCAGCCTAGTACTTGGCCTTTTTCAGATTCTTCTTCATGCTCGATCAATTTATTAAAATAAAGTAATTGAATTACAGAAGGAAGACAGAACTAATTAAATTCAGCTGATCATTATCACACATACCTTAGAAAAAAAAAATGACAATCTCAACATCTCTTCTTCTAATGAGTTAACATTAATTTTCTACAATGAATGGACTTTGATTAGTCCCACATGACCCTACACCATTTTTGTGCTCAATAGAAATATTTGCATATCATCAACAGATACTTGAGTAAATCACAATAGGAGAGATACAATTCAGATAATGATAATAATAATACTAGCACCATGACCATACTAGCTAGATCATCGATCAAAGCCTTAAAGACAAATCAAGCTGGCTAAGCTCATCTTGAACGTTTTCATGAGGACTGTAACTCATGGAACTATAATTCACCTCTCTTATGCCATAATCAAATTCTCCAGCAAACTTACCAGCATGTGCATGACCCTGATGAATACGTGAAGCATGGCTCGAGGAGCCGATTGAGCTAGATCCTGACCTTGGGTTATTAGACACTCCATGTGCCCTTACAGCTGAGCTGAACTCCTTGCTCTTCTTGGCTAAAGTTCTTTCAAGCTTATGAGCATTTTGGTGGCCGCCAAGTGCTTGTGAGCTGTAGAATTTGCGTTGGCAATAGTTGCAAGAGAATATTCGAGGCTCAGCAGCTGGACTGTGAGGTGATGGAGAAGAACAATTAGATGATGGTGATGGTTCAAGAACAAGATCTAGGTTGAGTTGGTTGCTTGGTAGACTCAAATGAAGTGAAGTGTTAGGCTGATAATCCATAGCAAAAGAGAAGAAAAAGCAAGAGCACAAGTTTACTTAATAATTAAGCTTGAAGAAAATGAGAGAGACGTGGAGAGAGTTTTTTTCTCTTTTGGTCACACAAAAGTGAATTGATATAGAGGGTTTTCAGGCTTATTATCTTGCATTATAAGAGATGTGCAAATCGGTTCACTGTTCCTGCAAAATACAACAAATAGTAAGAGTAGTGACAACATAGATGGGTATTGAGAGGGGGTGAGAAAGAAAGAGACATGAAGCTGCAAAGATCAGTGGGGAATCGAAGGGCTGTCGCCTCCATTAAGGGCAGCATTCGACTCACTTGTCGGTCCATGGAAAAAAAAAACACCATATTAACATAAATATTAATCAAATCATTCATTTTAATTAAATTTTTAATGCTAATATAATATTACTTGTGAATCTACGTAATTTACCAATCCAATCATGGGTCCGATCTTATTTTGTTTGTAATCTTTACTCTTTCTCATGATCTTTAATCAGCATTGAGTTGAGATCATGAATGCTTTAATCAATTTGCCAAACTAAGTAATAAATTGTAAACAAGATAAACCCATCTTGACTAGACTAAACATGCAACATGATAAAGCCACTTTAATAATTTGCATTACATATGCCAGCGCATATATATATGTGTGTGTGTCTGTGTGTATTATCTCCACTCAATATGGTGCACTGAATTATCAAGAAATTGCAACCGTACAGAAAGACTAGATGTAGGCTCTCTTCAGTGAACCAACTAAATTATACATAACATTCTTACGGCTACATGATGTTCCCAGACTGTACTTCAATAATCAGTCTGACCAAACATTTCCGAAATCCAAGAGATTTCATGAACAATAATCAGATTTTTGCTTAAGTACAAAGCAGCTTCCATTAATTTTCACTATTGTCTCTCAAGTTCATAAACTACGTTCACATTTAGCTAGATTGTCATTTTACCTCTTACTCCTTATAAAGTTTTTATAATATTCCGTTACTCTTTCACGTCAAAATTTTAACGAAAAAGAAGAATAATGGTTTTACGGAATTGTAGAAAAGAGGTTTATATATTGCCCATAATGCTATGTTAAGGACACACAAGGTTTTAAGTGGTTTACCTTACATCACGTCCAGCGTCTTATTTATCTCTCACATAATATTTTGACAATAGTTAATAAAGGCAAGCACATGGGGTAGGGGATTTGAAGTTTTGAACTTTGAAGCGGTAGAAAAAGCAGACAAATTAAATCCACTACGTACTTTCTCTCACACTAATTAGAACAGAAAAAAAATATTAATCTAAAAACAGATAGATAGGGTTTCAATATATTCATTAACCTAATAATTAACAAAACCACATTACGCCATGATTATGGGATCATAATCTCGCAGGTCGGCTATGATTGCGCTGAGCACTGTCTGTTAATCACGGACACAACACAAACCAAGAAACTACCTTCTTTTGCTTTGCAGTTTACATACTCAACTGTTAAGTCTAAAATTCATAAGATTCCAATTTCCAAGCTTGGAACATTAATTCCTTTGAATAAAAACCATATAATATGCAAATCATCAGTCAATGGTATGTGTCTCTTTGTACTTTAACAAACCTTCAAACACACACACACACACACACACACACACACACACACACACATATATAATTAAAAGAGTAATGAACTTAATAAACTCAATGCTTTTTCCTCGCTCCTTCTCCTGACCATCATGTAATTGGACACCACACATACAATAATATATATCATTTGAGTAAACAAAACAAGCAAAGAGAGGAAGACAGAGACTCACATGGGAAAATGCAACTTTTGGGTAAAGGAAAGAGCAGTGGTTTAAGATGTGAGATGAGAGAGATCCGCCTCTGGTTTTGGCTTTAAATAAATGGGATATCATGAGGATATCATAGGAAGAAAATGAACCTCAGATGGAAATGGGTAGTGGACATGTTTGTGTTTTGTCGGATTTTAAAAGTATTAAATGGGTTATGGAGCAGCCCAACGATATGACTCTTGGTTCTCTTTTCTCCCTACACGTGGATAATGATCTTTTTACTACCATATGCATACTTCATTCCTCAACATTATTGTTTCGGGCATATCTATTATACTGTCGTTCTTTTGCACAGGGCTTCCACTAGATCTCTATTGAAAATTCCCTTTTTTTTTCCAATTTTTATACAGTTCATAGCATATCATAAGCTAAAAGTCATAAATGAAAATTTTGAAGTTTTCAACAAAGAGTGGAAGGCAATGACAAAGCTGTACTTGGTTATATTGTAGTGATTCCCGACTGGAGAAAGTCTAAGTACATCTTAATTAGAACAACAATTAAATGAATAATAATTTAAAAAGTATATATTTATTTTATAATATGTCGGTCCAAGGACATGTCCAAGTGGTTTTTAAGTCGTCTATTTAGTTGATAAACCAAATTCAAATCTTAGAGAGAGAAGGAACAAAGGAAAATGAATTTGAGTTCATCCCTTACCTTTCAGAAATATATATAGAGAGAGAGAGAGATTATCCAGAATTTCTCTAATAACTCTATTTCTTTGTATAATCTTCTTCTTTCTAACTCAATTACTAGGATTACGAGTTTTGATTCTTGTGTTTGCGTTATGTGGTTTTGAATTGTTGAGGCTGCAAAGGGTTATGATGATACCTCGTGAAGTGGCTATGTCGGCATGAGGTTGATATGAAGTTTTGTCTTTACTTAACTCATTTATTACGTCTCTTCTCTAGTTTTCAGTGCATGCAAGCTCTTTGGCTGGCCCGGTCGCTGCCACGATTTTTTCTTTTCTTTTGGTGCTAAGGTGCGTTCCGATGATCCAAAGAGTAGGGGCCCCTCATGAACCTGCTTTTTGCAAGCACTCTGTAAACTTTGGATTTTCTCTGTTTCAGTTTTGGATCCATACACAAAATTTAAAATTGGATTCTTTCGCTGCAAGATGTACATAACCCTACCAAGATAGCAAGAGTCGTCTTTTTATTTCCTTTTTCTAAGTCAAATATGCAAAGTAATAGATTTTCAGTCATGTTGACAAATTTGGGATTGCTCACTCTGCCTACAATAGAAAGCATGCAAGTCTTTTCAACCAATGGTTATATATATATAGTCGTGTCTCACATTAACCGGTGAAAAAAAGTCACTTGAATTTTTAAATATTAAGAAAAATTTATTCATATAATATGTTACTCTTTTGGGTTAGATTTAAAATACTAGGCTGTGCCGATATTTTCTTGCATTTCTTGCCATTTTTGTTCTTGATGTTTCTTTGGGTTAGAACCCCACTTCAGCTTCGTGATGCGGTACTCAACACTCAACAGCTCATATTTCTCATATTATTAATTTTCAAAATAAGACAACAAAAGTTCAAAATATAAATTAAATCTTAAAAAATCCATGGCCTTATTTTTACGTAGGCCTTTGTATAACATTACACAAATTAGCGATAATAAAATCACGTGATGGTTAAGTTTAATTTCAATTGCATAATGATGGTTCCACCCCCGACCCCTCCCCCCCCACAAAGAGAGTGTGAAGTGGTTTTCAAACAGTTGTATTTAATTGGTTATTTAAGTTTGAATCATGGGAAGTTAAGGGACTAAAAATTAAATTTGGGCTTTACACCCCCTTACCTTTTAAAAAATAATAAAAATTACATTATGATGACCAAATATTGTTCTCATCATCTTTGTTACGTAGCTCCTCAAGTTCTTTAAACAATTGACTTTCATCATCTTCTGCCGTGTCGACTAGATCAACATCAATTATAAGTTGCTTAATCCAGCTCTCTCATCCCATCGTATTTATAATTTACTTTAATTGACACCCAAATTTTCAGCTAATCACCTCTCTGGCCAATCTCGACAAAGCATAATAATCTCAAAGTTATGTCAACATTGGTATAGTTAATCTAGCATTATGACCATTATTTATTTGTTATCAAACATGATATATCACCCTCTCTGGCATTCTCACCCTATTTCTCCAGGTTTCGTGAATTGAAAATTGAAATTCTGTTTTCAAAACAAGCTATATTTGGCGTTTAATGTAAAAAGGGGAAAACAAAAAACCAAAAAAAAAGGGGGGAGAAACAATTGGACTGTGAAGGATCCCAAGAGTGGACCATATTCTAGAGTTTTTAAGTAATCATCTCCATGTTCAATAATATGCTGGAGTGGGGACATTTCCCTTTCATGAACAAAGAGATAATTAAGAGGAGAAGTAGAAAGATGAGTACAAAGACAAGGTAGAAAAGTTGGTTTAGGAGACAAATGGGTAAACTAAAACCGTCTACTTGCTTGAAAGGAATGAAAAATGAAAAATGGAAAAGAAGAAAAATCAAGATAAAAATTGATTGTCTCCAAATCCCTGTTAATTGCCAAAATTAATGATTGCTTGTTGAAATCAATGAAAATCAATTGTTATTTCAAATTTTCACTAGTTGCGCCTTTTTCTTTTTTTTTTTTTTGTAATTTTCAATTGCTTTGTATAAATTTTGGGCTACTGTAATCAAGAAGAGTGAAAGCATATTTTTATTATTATATGGTTCGTTAAATTCTACAAAATTAACCATCTTTATGAACTATGAAAATAACCGATCTTATTAACGTCAGCACTTAGCTGGGATTTTGATGAGTTTTAAAATATGAAAGAGGAAATGACGTTAATTTCCTCGAATAAGCGAGCGAGGAGGTTAGGGTTTAGTTTTTTTTCTTTTCGTTTCTTTTCTTTCTTTATTCTTTTCAAATGGTAATAAGTGGGCACACAAAAGATGCTAAATGAGTTGACCAAAGGGAAATAGATGGGTAAACGTGCGCTAAACTAATGGAAGCTGAGGCGTCACCACTGAGTTTCTGAAGTGGAGGATGAAGAAAATGAGGATATATAATAACTCTTCGTACAAGTTTTATCATCACCGTGTATTCGATATTCTTCGATCCATCATTCTCTCAAGTCTCAACGCCATGTGGGGAAATATAATGCTCCACGAATCACAAAGCAAAAATTAGCACACAAGTAAAGACAAGAGACAAAAGAAGAAAGCTCTGGCGTTGGTGGTGGTGGGCTTGCAAATTCATTTTCGAGCAGCTGAATAATGTATAATCCGCACATTTTGAAAGATAAGGATATGATCTTTATATATCAATGCATCATGTACGATAAAACTCTTCGTGAAATTATTATAAGTAAGATTCCCCTTCATTATGAAATCTAAAAGCGCTTGACAGAAAATTGATCTCTTTCATGATGAGAGAAATTTGAGAAATAAAAGCAGAGTCATCACTTCTCTAATGAGTTAAAATTTAATGATTAAAGAAATTTCTTTAATCATTTTGGTAAGTAAAAAAGATTTAGACAATCAGATTTAATAATACAAAGAAATTTTGTTTCTGCTGAGATCATCGACAGACATATGTAGGAAAGAACCTAAACAAGAATCTATAGCCTGCTCGAACTCAATAGTTTCTGGAGCTTTTAACTCGTGTTAAATGTTTCATCATCGGTCTTAGCTGTAGAGTTTGCTATTAAGAAGGCCTGAACAAAAATCGATTCGTTGGTGCTGTGCTCCTCGTAGCTTGTACAGTCCACAGTTCTCTCATGCTTGGCATATCTTGGAGCAAATTGGATGAACTTCAATTGTTCTTCGCATTTTATTTTATCAAGAGGGCACTGACAACCCATTTGACTTATAAAAGTTTTAGTTTCAAATTATGGACCCAAGCAATAGTATTTTAGCTTTTACTCAGAATTCCCTGCGAGTTACTACTTTTCTTAATTAATCTCGATACGTCTTGCTTTGATTTTACCTTTTTGTTCTACGTTCGCATACATTTTTTTGTATTTCTTCTTTTTCAACGATGTATTTACGCCTCTAGTGGGTTCCCAAAAGAGAAAAGAAAAAAGAAAAAGAAATGAATGTTATGCCATGGTGAGAAAATATTGTTGATATTGTTAATCGGGGGAAACAGAGATGTTGCGTATTTACAGGATTTCGGGATCAAATTTGATAAGAAATTCACAAAGATTCTCCCCAGTCAAGACAAATATAGCTGAAAATCTGTACAATGATGACATGTACAGATATGTCGCAAGAATAATTGTTATTATAATATGCATATGACATATATGGCAAGAAATTATGACCATTATAAATTACAGATTCTGAGATTCAAAAGACGAATTAAGTTTTTTTTTTCGTCTTTGTTCAGGTTTTTTAAAATTCATTGAGATGAAAATAGTGGATCAGATTCCAACTTCAGGTATCTTTTTAATTACTTACTTTAGGATACTCACACGGGCTCCCAGTATTTTAGCCCAACGAGTGATCCAAATCGCTTGTTCTTTTTTGACATTTGATCCATATCTCTCTTCACGAGTCATCACCACACCTTTTTTTTTTAAAAAAAAAAAAAAAAAAAGTGCTTCTAACACCCTTCAAAACTCTTACGAAATCCCATTTTTTTTATTTTTATATCTCTATCTCTGATAAAATTAAGAAGAAAATTACGAAATCCCATTTTCTCTGATTAAAAACTAGGATTTTAATGCAATTTCCTCTAACAATAGAGCTATGACTACCAAAATGAGGTTTTATAAGAATATTAAAAGAGTGTGAAAAGCATTGCCTTTTATATATATATATATATATAATTTAACTGCACTCCTAAGTCGTAATGTTGAATTTCTTAAATTGTAGTTTTTATCTTTTAAGTCTTAACACTTTAAACTGTAAATAATGATAATATTATTACTACTATTATATTGTGTTTACTTGCTGGAGTAGGAGTGAGGAGTGTGGATTCCTCCCACTCCAGCGTTTACTTCCTCTAAATAGAAAGGGAGTGGGAATTCCACTCTGTGGGCCCCACCCATTTTTGGAGTGGGGAGTGGGAGTGGGACTCCCACCTCTCCCTTTTTTATCCTTTTATTTTTTTTTAATTTAATATTTTATAATTAATAAAATAAAATAAATATTATTTGAATAATATTATTATATTTATTTGAATAATAATATTATATTTAACTAAATAATAATTTACATTGATTCTAAGTTAAAATTATTTTAAAATAATATTATTATACTAATAGAGAATTAATAAATATAATATTATTATATTTATTTTAAAAATAATAGTACTATATTTATTTAATATTAATAATAATAAATAGTTTATTCTAAGAAAATATTAATTTTGTACTAAATAATATTATATTATTATTTTATATAATAATAAATTTAATATAATTATATTAAATAAAATAAAATAAGGTTTCATTTTGTATTAATAATTTATTGTTCATAATTAAGAATATTAATAATTATAATAAATTTACAAATATAATACAATAAATATTATTCATTAAATATATTTTTTATTAGTTTTGTAATTAAAAACTATAATTCTTTAAATAAGGATAAAATTGTAATTTGAAACTATTTACTCCCAATTCAAGACAAAGTAAACACATAAATTGGATTCTGATCTCTAATCCATGCTTCCATTCCAGTGTAAGTAAACAACCTACTCTCACTCCCACTCCACACTCCCAATCCTAGGATTCCCACTCCTCAGGATTCCTAATCCAATTCAAAAAGTAAACGCTACCATAGTAGTAGTAGTAGCAGTAGTAGTAGTGCTGCTGCTGCTACTACAAACATAAACACTAAACAACCAGTTCGATTTCAAATTTGTCGAAGATCAAACATGTACGGCAATCGGAATCGTCCACGAAATCATATACAAAACAAATTCACAGAAAGCCCCCACACTTTTTTCTCTGGTTCCCTCCCTCTGTTGTGGATTATTTGGCTGGCCACCAGTATCAATAGCAACAAATTAAATTCATGGCATTAAATTGATTTCCTTTCCCCTTATTTAATAAAGCATTTGGCCTTAGACTTCGGCCTTAAAATATTAAATGTGTATATATCACACAAGACCTAGTTTCGCAAATCACCAGCTGCCAACTTCGTTCTCAAGTCTTTTCTCAAGATTTTGCCCGATGGAGCTTTTGGAATTGAGTCTGTGAAAAATACCCGATTGATCCTCTTGTAGAATACAACCTGCACAATAGTCCCCCTCACAAATATGTAAGCTAAAATGAATTTTCAATTTGTTTATGATGATAGAGGCAGTTTAGAATCGGCAAACATGAGGAGACCGTATTTGACAAAAAAGTTTAGAATTATGATACACATGTAAAATATTTTTGTATAAACAATCGTATCTTTACTATTTGAGTTTGTACAAAACTGTTTGAATAAGTGTTTGTCACTCTAAAATTATTCTAAAATTTAATTTAACCTCTTATTTTTTAGAATTTTTTTTTTCTACTCACGATCACGATAACATGAAAAATGGTTAAAGAGAACTAAAGAAAAATGATTCAACAAGTAAAATTAATACATGATAGTAGGTCGCATGTAATGGTAGAACTAAGACTCTGGTTTAATGAGTGTTATAATGTAGAATCTAAAAGATTGAGTAAACTATAACATAAAATCAGAAAAAAAAAAAATGAAAGGGCAACAATGATGACACTAATGCGAAAATCATAAAGTTAAATAGCTCGTAAAATAAAACTTATAAAATAAAGGTGGCTAAATAAAAAATGTGCCCAAATTTGGTAAAATTTCAATATATTCATTTATGTTTCCTGAAATTTTTCTTAGGCCCGGGCCCGAGCCACTACAGTGTCCCGGCCCTGGACACGTGTTCTTTTTCGACTTAATTTTGGTCAATTAATGATTTTTTATTATCATAATAATTACTGCTTGCATGCTGTTATGCATGCTTACACCATGTGGCAAAACAGTTTTTGTCGGTGCATTTTATTTCTTAGGCCAACTAAATTAGGTGAACAGTAAATTAGTTGCATCTGTTCACCTAATTTTTCGGTGATCCTAATTAACATCCTACGCGAATTTGGAAAATTACTGTTAGTTAGAGTCGATAAAATTTAGTATGAACCAATTATCTAATACGAATAAATAGATATTAATTATTAAATTTAATATAATTTTTAAATGGATCAGGTATGAGTTTTTATTATTTTTTTTGTGTCAAGTTAAAGTTAAAGTTCTAATGACATGATTATATTTTTTATTTTAAATTAATTTATAAGTTTTTATTATCAAAACTTAAATATTAATCATAATTCTCTTTTTATTTTTATTTTTTAGAATGATGAACATATACACAATGTTTAATTTATAAAATTTTATATAAATTTAAAACTTTAATAGTATAAATATATAAAATATTAATAGATATATATTTCAACTCACGAAACCAACATGATCCGATAATTTATTTTACCAGTTTTTAGTTATGAGAAAAAAAAATCACCTGTTTTGAGATGTATTGCTTGATTTCGTCCTCGGTGATTTTAGAACCGTTGGATCTTACAACAAATGCAACTGGCACTTCTCCAGCTGCCTCATCTTTCATGCTGAAAAAAAACAGGCGTCAACAGGAAGCAATTATTATTTGAAAGTAACCGAGTGATGATACAATAAATGCGCTAAGCCGTGGGTAGACTTACGGTACAACCGCAGCATCAGAGATGTTGGGATGGGCAATCAACATCGCTTCCAGCTCAGCAGGCGCCACCTGGAACCCTTTGAACTTGATCAGTTCTTTCAATCTGTCAACGATGAATAGCTCATCCTCATCGTCAATGTATCCTATGTCACCCGTGTGGAGCCATCCTTCTTTGTCTATGGTTGTTTCAGTGGCCTCACGGTCATTCAAGTAACCTGTCAAATAATTCATTCAATTTAATCCAAGTAAACTTTTTTTTTTCTTTTCTCGGGTTTTTTTTATTATTATTATAAGGGACTAATGTCCACGATTATGACTTACATGAAAATATTTACTAATATATTTACAATTAGATAATTATTAGGACGAAAGTCTAAATTTTGACCATCTCAAATATTCGATATGCCCGCTCCATTTTGAGCCTCTTTAATATTCGAGAGACGTCCACTCCACTTTCATTTCGAAAGAGAAAAGATTGATTTTACACAATTATTTATAAAATTAAGAAGAAAAAATTAACCTCCACTTAAGCCGCTGTCCTCACGAGTATGAGAGCAACCGCTCAACCACTCGGTCAAATCTCTTAAATATTCGAGAAATATTCACTCTATTCTTATTTGGAGAAAAAAAAACACTGTCTTTACACAATTATTTACATAATTGAAAAAAAAATTTCAGCCCGTGCTTAAATTGCTGCCCTCACAAGTGTGAAAGCAACAGCTCATCTACTCTGCCAAAGGTTTATTAAAACTATGAATGTATGCCTTAATTAATGCTCTACAAATTATAACTTATAAATTAATGTCAGCGTAGTTCAGATATCTATGCCAAAATTGTGGAAAAATAAGTTTTAGGTCACCAGTGAGGAGACTCGAACACGAGACCCCATCTCACCACAACTTTAGTGAAGAAGTAATTTTAAAATTACAAGCAACGTTATTATTTTATCGGGAAAAAATCTTTTATCTGCTGATACAATGAAATTGTCCAATAAAAGATTGATAAGTGGAGGAATTAAAAAGGAAACGGGAAAAGATAATATTGTTGTCGTCTTGAAGAGATTGACGAGTGAGGGGATATGTGGGACCAAACATAAGACCATGCACTTTAATTTTTTGAAACCTATTAAATTAAAAATGAAAAAGAAAAACTTTTTTCCCACAGATTGAAATGATACTTATCCAGCTCCAAATTAAAAATGACATCCTATTACCGATGGGGCTTGGGAGGAGAATTTTTACGCTTACAATATGTGAGAGTAGTGATGAAAGATTTTATAAAAATATTATTAAGGTTAGTTTTAATTTTTTTTAATTATAAAATAATTGAGTAAAAATATTTTTTTTTCATAAAATATAAATAAAATAGACAATTCTTAAATATTAGAGAGTTTTTAAAAATGTAAATAATGCTTATTACTCTCATCGTACTAGCAGTGGAAAAGAAATTTTAAAATTTTTTATATATATTATAATTAATTAATGTATGTATGATATATATAATTTAATTTAATTTAACACATATGTATAGTATGTATTATTTATTTTTTTAACGATTGACATGATTCCTATCAAATATTTTAGAGTTTCTCATGGTGGAAATATCTCACGCAAAGTCCAAAGTCTCTCTCTTTATCACCCACTAAATGTTTGACAAGTAAATTTAAAGTTTTAATTGAAAAAAATTAATAATCAAGGTATTCATGACCATACATAAAAAAGGAGACTAGTGGTTAAAAGAGTAAGTAGATCTTGTGGTCGTGACTTTTGGATATCGGACAAGGTTAGTCACCATCAAGGATAGTGAATTATGAGGTTTGATTTTTAACTTATTTGTGTCCACTCATGCATAAATAAAAACTCAAATATATAAAGGCTGTAGATGAACGATTGTTTTCCTTTTCTTTTTGTTTGCTAGTTCACACTCAGATGATGCAACGAAATATTGAACCCATTTATGCTTTAGGCAGGGGATGAGGTTGACACCTACACCGACGATTAAATTTGGGGTAAAACTTAAAACTAATTTTAATTTTTCCTCCTCAATATTACATTATTATCTTAATCTTGATGATTAAGACCCAGTGAGTCTTAAATCGACTAGTAAAACAGCATGCTACAATCGAAGGCCGAAGGGTATTAATTAAGTCATGGTTAAAGTAACAAAATTCCATATGCCCTGTGCCCCTCTTGCCCATCCTCCAATTTGCGTGTGCATCCAATAAAAATGAACTATATGTAGCACACAATAGAAAGTAAAAATGGAGCATATATATGATATGTACCTTTCATGATCTGGGCGCCTCTAATGCAAATCTCCCCAGCTTGGTTTCGGGGAAGTGAAATGCCGGTATCAGGATGAACAATCTTCATCTCGGCGTTCCTCACGACGGTGCCGCAGGCACCGGATTTTATCTCAAAGGGTTCCTTGGCAAATGCCAAACACATTGATAGAACTGGTCCTGCTTCCGTCATCCCATAACCCTGCACGTTTGATTGGCTTTCACAATAATTATAAATAATAACCATTTGGTCATTTGCCGCATTTATTTTATTACATACAGATTGAATAATCTTAGTGCAACAAGTTAATTTAGCAGTATCATATTATTTTATTTGTACATGTACATTTGTATTTTGAAGAGAATCAAAAAACAAATAATAATAATATAAAACATGTGGATATTTAATAATATGTCACGTTAATTTTTATAAATAAATTTTGATTATCAATTGCACAAAACTTGTATAACTAGTTATATTAATTAATAACTAAAAAGACGCGGTGACTTCCTTTTCCTCCAACCTACCTATGTTAAAAAGCCTTTTTTTTTTTTTAGACTGATTAATCATCAGATTACTGCATTACACAGATATTTACAACAACTGCTTATTGTAGCAGAAGTATTACACTGATATTTACAATCAGATATACATGATTGGGACTTACATTATTAAAATGAATTCTATGAAGTACATGCCCAATACAAATAACCCCTCACAGGAGAGAATGTCCATACTCCACTTGCATTTCGCAAGGGAGAAAGATATAAAGAACATTTAGCTCCCACAATACTTTTGTGGGGGCTATAACCGCTGCCCTCACAAGCAAAAAAAAAAAAAAAAAAAGCCTTTTCTTAAAGAGAGGAGAGACACACACACAAAAAAAAAAAGACTAGGATATATATATATAGATATATTTTGGGTAACGTCAACAAATTAAATGACACTAAATATTTCTTGTGACGCTGAATAGGTAATTCCTGAATTGGGAGAAGAACATTAATGGGACGTTTCCGGCCCTGCCAAAATAATATAAGAGAGCTAACAATCACAAAGCACACGACAAACAAACAAAAAGAAGAAAAAAAAAATCAAATGCAAATATCTTTTAAAAAAAAAAACGAAATTCAAAATATAAGTTACCCACCACACATAGAACTAATTAATTGATATTTTATCATATGAAAGAAAATAAAAAAAAAAAATAAAAAGTAAAAAAGACAAAGAGACCAAACCTGTCCGAGCTTGGCATGAGGGAGCTTAGCTCTCACAGCATCTTCAAGTTCCTTCCCCATAGGTGCAGCTCCGGACATGACCGTCCGAATCGACGACATGTCGTACTTATCGACATCCCCGCTCTTGGCTACCGCCAAAACAATCGGCGGCACGAACGGCGCAACCGTCACTTTATATTTTTGTACTAGTTCCATCAACTTAACAATCTCGAATTTTTGCATGATCAAGATTGCGGCACCAACTCTTAAGGCACATAGCAAGACTGAGTTGAGCGAATAAATATGAAACAAAGGCAACACACACAAGATAACATCTTCTTTGTGGAGATACAAATTCGGGTTTTCTCCATCAACTTGTTGGGCCACGCTTGTGACGAGTCCCCTGTGTGTTAACATGACACCCTTTGGTAACCCCGTGGTCCCGGACGAATAAGGAAGCGCCACGACGTCGTCGGGATTGATCTTGACGGCGGGGATTTCATTCTCATCCGCTTGAGTGATCAGCTCCGAGAAATGTAAACAATTCTCAGGCGGGGGATCGATTGTCACAATTCTGGCACCGTGATGCTCTGATAAATCTCTCACTTTATCGTTATAAACTGCTTGTGTTATGATGATTTTCGCCTTGGAAGCGATTGCTTGTTTGGCAATTTCAGCTGGGGTGTAAAATGGATTGGCAGTAGTACTTGTGGCGCCAATATATGAGGCGCCAAGAAATGCAAAGACAAATTGAGGGCAGTTTTGGAGCAAAAGCATGATCACATCGCCTTTTTGGACGCCTAATTTACTTAGCCCGGCAGCGAATTTACGTGAGGTGAGCTCAACGTCGGCGTAGGTGTAGACGTCGCCGGTGGGGCCATTGATGATGCAGGGGCGGTCTGCGAATTGGGAAATGTTTTCAAAGCAGTAAGTGTGTAAAGGGAGGTGATTTGGGATGTAAATATCGGGCAACTTTGATCGGAAAATGAATTCTTGGTGATCTTGTTTGGCCTCCATTTTTGCAAAGAGAATATGGATATGAGAGAAATGAGAGAGGGAGAAATTTTGGGAAGCAAAGGGGATGGTGAGTGTTTGGTTATTTTTGCTTCCCTGAGTTGGTTTTGAGTATTGGTTGAGTTAATATACAAAGTAGGTGAAGGTAGAAGAAAAGGAGGTGGTGAGATTGATTGAGTAGTTGATTTAGAATTTGCCAAGAGAAGAAATTGACAATCAGTTTTCTTAAAATAGGGTGCTATTAATTAAATATTACGTATATATCTTAGCATATATATTTCCAATACAACCCTACTCTCATATGACACGAAGAACAAATTTTTGTCGTTAAATAAAAATTTTCTTGCTTGTTTTGTACCACGAATGTGGCATTCTAGGATTGCATGCATTAACTTATCATATTGATATTACACGTATTGATATTGCACATTAACACTAAATATCCATTTAAATAGATAAAATTTACAAAGTATGAATATCTATTTTTGAAACGAATCAAATTTAACTGTCCATTTTTAAAACATGAGAGTTTAATTATTTGTTAAGTCAAACATTGGAGGTGCTGATATCCTTACATTGTTGATTAATATTTATCTTTAGATTATTAAATCAGGCAGTAGTAATTTTACAGAATCATTTGACAATCATCAAGAAATTGATTTTATGATGTAATTTTACAAGAACCGTTCCATCGTGCTCTTCTTGGAAATGGGTTTACGTGAGAGGGCGTACTTGGGGATAGACTATGGTGCGTGAAAGTCATCAGCTTTGACTGTAAGCCACCAATTATAAGCCACGGAGGATGTGACCAACCAGTTATGTGGGCATTGCATGTGCGTACTTTAACCCTTTTTGGGGTAATGATGAGGCGGTCGTTTTGCACCAAGCGACACCACATACCTGTCTGCGACTCTACAACCACTAAATTTGATTGTGGTCATAAAGGATTTCAATTTCCCCGCTAAAGTAGTTCAAGAGAGACTAATACTTATGTGAGACAAACACACACATATGTAATCAATTCGGGATCTGGAACTTTTTTTACCCATTATTTCGAAATAAATAAAGGATCATCAAATTTGAATCCAATGATACTTTATATATAACTTAGAATAAAATCTAAGAAAACTATTACACCATATATTGTAATAGTGTAGTGTAATGTTATTATACTATTACAGTATATGGTGTAATAGTTTTCTTAAATTTTAATAAAATTTGTGATCTTTAAAAAAATGAAGATGTCATTAAAATACAAAAAATCATATATTAGAGGATGTGTTTTTTTTTTCCTTATCCATTAATATATTGAAATTTATAATTTTTTTTTTGTTTTTTAGTATCCTCAATTTTTTTGTTAACATGAACCCACATCCACACACAGTATAACTATTGTCTATTAATGAATAATAAAAATTATTTTTCATCCTTACGAGAATGGTAAACATATATTTGGCAGGTAATCGCCATTGCTAAAACATGCTTAATAGATACTTTTGGAAGGTTATTATAGAGTTTTGAAAAGAGTAAAAAGTCCTTTTCACCCTTAAGGTTTGATGCAATAACTCACTTCATTACTATTTAAATAATAGGCCAAAACACTCTTTCATTTTTTTTTTTAAAGGTAAGAGGGGTGGGCAAACTCAAATACAATTTTTTACCCCCCTTACCACCCCCAATAATCGAACCCGGGTTTTGATAAAGGTTATAGCTGCACTGCAACCAATCTGACCACGCCCTTGGGAGCCCAAAACACTTTTTCTTTAATTTACCATTATCTTAGTGTATAATCATTAAAGGCAAAATAGTATTTTCAATTAAATATATACAAACTATTTTAAAATAAAATTCTCAAATATAATTAAATAACATCTGTAGAAATTTAAAATTTAAGGATAACTTAATGAATAAACAATTACCCTAACTTTATTATTATTATTGTTATTATTTAATTCAACAATCACTATCAATATCGAAGTCAAGGATAAGGTAAAAGATAACAAAATACGGATTCTAGTGCAATGTATTTTATTCTATAATATTTGTATTTATTATTATTATTATTAAAAAATTTAGCTGACTTCTTTAGAAAAAAAAAATAGTGAACATGCGCGTGTGCGCACACACACTCATACACGCACACACATATATATATTGCATAGTCTTTTGTGTTATTTTTGTTTCATTATGTTATCTTTCAATTTTAAATTTATGCACAAAATCAGATGTCATTTAATTGTTCTTGAAATTTTTATTTTAAAATGGTTTGTATTTATTTAATTGAAAATTCTATTTTGCCCTCAATGAATTATATAATAAAGTAATGCTGAATTCACAGAATTGTATTTTGAATTATTATTTAAAAAATAAGAATAAAGGAATATTGTTTAAAAAGTAAGGATGAAATAAACTATTATATCAAATCTTTAGAATGAAAAGGATTTTTTCTTTTTAAAAAATTTAGAAAAATATAGTTGTGACTTATAAGTTTTCTTTTTCAAATTAGTTATGAATAATATGTAATTATTAATTTATTGTTACTCTTTATTTTGCATCTTATTCAATTTCCTAGCCTGCCGAGGTTCAGAAAAAAGAATGCCGATCCCGATGATATTTGTTATGCAACGTAAAGTTGCTCTTGTTTTACATTCTTCACTCTGATTGAATCGTCGGGCCATTTTAATGCACTTTTTTAAAAATCTATTTTCTCTTTTTGCCTTCTACGTGGATTGGCCCTGCTATCCAATTTTTTTTTGTCATTCATTTTTTTTTTTACCACGAAGTATTTTAGGGAGGGTCTCAATTGTGGAAGGTACCTTTAAGCTCATACCACAATCTAAATTAGAAGTTTTTGCTCGAATCGAGAGGAACATGTTCTCCCAATAAAAGCGACTTCCCTACGACTCGAACTAGGAAACAAATCCAATCAAACCACTTAAGGGGACTCCATTACCAGTGGAGCCAACACTTTGTTGGTTTTGTCATTCATTTGTTTTAATGTTCCTTTTATATTGGTGGACCACCAGTTAACCACAGGAATAATAATGCATTTATTGCCATTCACGATTATCCTTTTATTCATTTTTGGCTATATACATAAACTTTAAAGATGTGTTTGATATTGTTTTTCATACAGTGTTTTTAATTTTGTTTTATAGAATAAGAATAATTATTTTTTTATAAAAATAAAAACATGTTTGATAGCTTACTTTTAAACTAATGTCTAAAAAAAACTGTAAAAATATATTTGGTAGTTTGTCTTAAAAAATAATGAAGAATTATTTGATATATATTTAAAAAGATTAAATTTCAACAATTACATTATAATAATATATGTATCTAATTTTAATATGTTTTCAAAATAAAATTTAGTCAAAATTTAAGAAAAATATCATCCGTTGATTTTGTAAATTTCTTAAGTTTTGAAAGAAATTAATTTTGTATTTAAATGATTTGTGAGAATTTTAAAACTTATTTATTGATTGTTATATTTATTTATTTTAATTAATGTATGCATAGCAGTTTTTTCATTACAAATTTATTATATTAAAATAATTTATTTATCTAACAAACATGTAGGACCTACTAGATTTTAGTGGTAATTATTGCATTGGAAGTGTGGGACGTATGATGATAAAAAACAAAAAGGTAGAGAACGCCAATTTGGTTCAAAAACACATTTTTTTTTTTTAATTTTTGTATTTTTTGTTTATGGTTCAAAAACGCATCCACTAAACAAGTTCTACACTTTTATGTTTTCATAAAACAAAAAACGGCTAGTCAAAAACAATACCAAACACACTCTAAAATACCCTATATATTTTCACTTGTAATTTTGGCATTCATATTTAATTTGTTTGTTTCCTATCTATATTATGGTAAAAAATGAAAAAAAAAATGTGGTTACAATTTTTTTTTTCCTTATAGGCTTTTTTAATTATAGTTAAACAGTCATCATTATTTAGATGACAAACTCATCTTCTTCCCTTTAGATCCTCACAAGTGATAATTACAAGCAGTGTTTGTCTTCATACGTGAGATTCAATAGTATGATCGATTGTAACATAATAATTATAAATCGTCGACAAATTATGTAAAACGATAATTGACTTGATGCAAATTAAGTTCCCAACTAAAGAAACTCGAAGTTCTCACCTATCACATCTACTACGTATCAAACTTCTTTTGCTAATTTTCAATTTTGATCCAAACAAATGAGAGGTGAAGGATGATTCAATTAATAATCGTATGAAAGAAGAAAGAAAATGAATTTCGTGTATGCTTTGATCATTCTTCTGGTTGCAAATCATTTTCAATTAGGCTCCTTGATAACCTAACTACGGATTTGGTCATGCATGTGAATCTCAAATGGCGTTACACTAAATAGATTTTAAATGAGCTATAAATGAAAGTCCAACCAATCTCTATTAATTTATAGCTCATTTAAAAATCAAAACTATATTTTTTAAGAACATTGATTATCTTATGTTTTAGTTGGTGATTAGATTCAACAGTCAAACAATATGTAATTTACATCTGATTTATAGATTACTATTATGTTTTAGTCACATAACGTAATATGATAAATTAACTTCATTAATCGTCTATAGATGATCTGTTTAGCATACGCATTACGTGAAAACCCTTACACCGGTCCAATGATCCCCCGTCATATGTGGGAGGAAAAAAAATAGAAAAAAAAGTTAGAAAATTAATGTGATTTTTATTCCCACAACTGTTCAATAAAGAATTGATACTACCCGTATACTTTGTCATAATTGTAACTTGAAAAAGTAATATTTAACAAACCAGTCAAACTTTATTATATATCATTACACAGTAGCTCTGGATTACACGCCATGTCACTGAATACCAGAGGAGGAGATTATGTTTGAATTTAAAAAAATAATAATAATCTTTTAATAAGATAATAAAAAAGATCAGAAAGTTAGAACATCAGAAATAAGCATTAATTTTTATCTCATTGTATGCAACAAAAATGTCGTATGTTTATCAAATATTCCAAAACTGGGTTCAGTACCCCCGCAAAGGGATTGAATTTTCAATCAATGCATGACTGGATCTTTTAGTTTTTCTAACATGAATGTGTAAAGCATCGCCCTCCTCGGTTTCGCCAAAAAAAAAAAATTGTAACAAGCTCAAGTATTGAATTCTTTCTTTTTTTTTTAATTTTTTTTTCTTTAAAAAAAGTAGCAGAACAGGGCAAAGTTGACCCCATTTCAAGGCTTCAGAGCGATGGCAAGACCCATTTTGGGAGCAGAATTAATGGCCTTTGAGTCGTACTCAGCCGAAACAGTTACCAGTGACTTAGGTCGCCATTCACGCTGAAATTGCACCGCAAACTTCCCACCATCTGAGAGTCGTGTTTTTACCAATGTCAATGGATCTACGAGATGTGAGCTTCCAATGGTGAAACTGTTTTGATATGTAGAAAATCTATGAGTCATTTCAGCGGCAACTGAAGTGAATGGATCCACAGCATGAATGTATGATGCCTTGAGTGCCTGTCCCTTATCCGCCCTAAGTAGACAAAAATGGTGCAAATTTTAGAGGCAGGACAGCTTAGAACAAACTGTTCTGAAAATAGAAAAAGAAAGAAAAATCAAACAGCTGATGGAACTAAAAAACCACATGAAATAATCTCATAGATATAGACATAAATCCAGTCTCATTTGGTGAACTTTGACAAATTGGTCCCAATGCAAGTGTGTTCCTTTTCTTGAATTTTATTTTAAACTTTTGGTTCAAAACTGACCAATGGTCCAGATTTAGGTGAAGATGCCTGCTTGCTTAAAAAAATGTGTACTATACTGCTACCTTAAAAAATGTGTAAAATTTGTTTAAACAAGTAATAGACACCACAATTCAGTTTGATTTCACCAAAATAAACCGACAGAATGCAAATAAATTACTTCAAAGTAGTTGCTGAAAGCAAAAGCTCACTGTTCACTGGAAAAAACTAGGATTCCCCTAAGATCCACCCATGTTATCCTTCAATTTTGAAGGTCTGATGAGGCTTCTACTAATAATATTCTTTCTTTTGTTCATAATATTCACAGGTTACAAGACTCCCAACCAGATGGAACCTGGAAGCACCAAAGGCTTTAACAGAAGTTTAATGACCACAATTTTACCAGGTCGTGCTAATGTGAAAACTTGGCATCATAATTCTCACAATCACATGATAATAACAATTATACAGTGACCAGGAGTTGCTAGTAATCACCTATTAAATTTGAAAGCCAAACAGAAGCTCAATCTACATAAAAAGAAAGCTCACATTCCTTTTTTTCTTTCTTTGCCAGAACAATAAGAATTATTTAGGACATTGGACAGTGTGTAACCACATATTCCTGTAAAACTGCTTGTCAGTTGCAACATCTAAAGCTCATCATTTTGTAGTCATCATGTTGGGCATCTGAATCCTACATCAGACAATAGTACGATGCCTTGCTACCTATGCGTTAACCATTCCTCATTAAACCATACAAATAGTACATTCGACTACAGGACTGCCAAGCAAGACACACAAAAACATTTTCCGCAAAAAGATTTCATAGACACTTACAGTAAGAGGGCAGCAGAGAAATCTGGCTTGTTCAAGCCAATCCCAGCAGTGTACTTAATGAATGAAGCAGAAGCTGTATCAAATCCGACTTCACCACCTAAAACAAGCTCTTTACTTCCAATTGTTGCTGATAGCTCCAAAAGTGGGGTTGGATTAAGGCCAATACTGGAATCAATGGCAGCATGGGGATGAAGGTACTGGAGATCCAACTGAGTTTATGATATAACAAAAGAGTCAGATACCTTTTACAGCATTCTGAATTGATTACTTCCAAAATAACATTTTCTACAATTTGCCAGACATACAACATAATATACACCACAGGAAGTTTTGTAGAGAAATATTAAATTTGTTTTTCTGCAATCATGGAGGCTCCTTCAGAAACAAATATTAGTTAATTAAACAGAATAAATCATGTGGGTATGGATAACACCGCAGATTCGATGAGATGAAAATGTAACTGGACAAGTTCACGTTCATTGACGAATTTTTCTCTAAAGAGAATAAAAGATGTTGGAAGAACAGGATTTTCAAGCACAATGGGGAAGTAAGGACCATCACATGCTGCAAGTGTAAATGTTTTCCGCTACCATGTGCAATTGTAAATATACAAGACTTGAGACAGCAAATTCGTCTTGGTTGGACCAATGCCTAAGGAAATTCAATTTTAAAGCCCTCAAATATAAATTTTGATCCAACACATCAATATTTTCTCTTTCCCATGCTACACCAACTAACAATTGCCTTACTCCAACTTGCCTCTCCAATTTTCTAAGCAGGTTGTAGTGATGCATCAACTCAGTCATTTTAAAGAAATAAGTAAAATAGATCTCACATACAGTAAAATGAAAATTTCTGAATTATAACTGGTTCTCCCGTTTCTAATCTTCATCTGACACGTCTTAAGCTTCACATTTCCAGCTCTACCATCTATGGTCAAAACTACAACTACATTCACTAGGACATATGAAAGAACGCATTTGTGACTACTCTCACTTAAAGAAACTTAATAATTCTTAAGTTTCAAGAGATCAATGATTCTTGGCAATAAGATGAAATTCACCGCAATCTCCTCAGCAAAGATGAATAAAATACTAAATGCATTACAGTTATAGGCAGCGTGAGCATCCTTTTTTGACGATAGGGGTAAAATCACTGACCTTGCCAGACTTGTGATCTGGTATTCTGAAGCTCAGAGCTGCTTTGGTAGATGGCAAGATATCAACCATAGTTACTTTTGTAGATACCTGCAGATAAGTAGATTTTGCAGAAAATGTTAAAACTGTTGAGAATACACACCAGAGATTTAAATCATGAAGCATTTATTCTGCAACGCTGTATAATAGCATGCGTCATCAAACCCAATTAAGAATAGCCAAATCTTCACTTACACTAGAATAAGTATCAACTTTCACATCCACAGTAGTATTTCCACTCTTGTACACACTATTTATGTCACCAATAAAAATTTCATCCTTCTTCAGACCTGTTGCTGAAAGTCCCTGCACCATATAATTCAAAATTAGCATTCCCAGCCAAATTCCTTAAATATTGAAAATAACAAGCATGCGAAAGCTTATTACAGAATGACATATTTAGTCATACATTAGTGTCTTGAACAACTTTTGCATGCCTAGGTATATACCCAAGGAGAAAAAAACATAAAGATAAAGTACTGAGAAGAATGTGCAGTGTTCAAAGCTGTTTAGGTTCTCTAAGCATAGACAAGAGACACGTTCTAGCTAGGGAAACAATAGTCTAAATTAATATATGTTTGGACACTAAACAGAGAGCACTTCCGACAAATAGGTAATTAAAATCCAGCAACACAAGTGCAAAATGCAAAAGTTGAAGCAGAGAATACCAGGCCAGTGGAGCTTGGCACCGAGAGAGTAAACTTGTGCCCAAAATCGTAATCTTTGTTCAAGAGGTCTGCACACAAACGTAAGTAAATGGCATTTAATAAATAAAGCAAGTAAATAGCTGAAATTCAAACATTAAACAAAGTGATGTAGCATTAAGAGCCCATAACATGTCTCATTACAAACATTTGATTACAGCATCTCCACTGCATCACATTTGTTTGAAACTTACATTTAGACCATCAAGTTAATTTGCAAATTTGCATTTAAAGAAATTAATATGCAAGTTTGCGCTTCAAGAAAAAAATCTTTTTTTTTTTAATTTCCATATATCAACCTAAACACAAATATGTACCTTTGGCTCTCTTGCCAACATCAGAAAACGGTGCCGGATTGCTCCCCATCTCTTCTCAGAAACGATAAAATACACTGTAATCTGAAAATTACGCAAATATAATATTAAATCAATAACAATAAAGCTAGAAAAAGCAAAAATGAACAAATAATTTAATTACATATGAAGAAGAAGACTTACAATGGAGAAAAGCGGCTGTTCGGACCGCTTCAGGCGACAGCTTGCTTGCGAGAAAAAGATATTTTGCACTGGCAGTGTATTTTTTCCCTTTTTTTCTCACCAAGGCCGGGGCGAAGGTCAAGGGGCTTGGCGTAGGCAGCGATTAGGTCACAGCTGATTGACGTTGACAGCTGACACGTGGATATTCATTAACCGGGAATGTTTATTGTGTAGAGGTATTTATTGGTCCGTCATCGGCAGTACAGTCACTGACGGGTGAGAAAGATCACAAGTGAATTACTGAATTTACGGTTATGTCCTGGAATCGGTGGCTTGGATTCACATGGGCTCTCCTGACTGCTGGACCCGCGGGTGGCTTTCGTTGGCTATTCGAGGGATTCTAGGGTTCCCGCTTGGTCCACGTGGATTTCTTTTTTAATTTTTAATTTCTCTTTTTTTGTTCTTATACTCAAAAGTTTTTTTTTAAAAAAACATTCTTGCACCCCAAGTTAATTCTATTATTATAAATATGATAAAATTAATAATTGAAAAACAATAAAATTTGTTTATATTTTTCATCTGAAAAAGATTAAAAGGAAAATTTTCTTGTAGCTCACTAAGGACCTTGATGGCTAAATCATGGATTTGAGAAACTTTATTTACTATTAAGTACTTGTTTAGGGTTGCTTTTAGGAGACTCAAAAATGATTTTAAAAAATTAAAAGCTGATTTTATTATAGCTCATTAAGGACCTAAATGGCTAACTCATGGGTTTGAGAAATTTTATTTGCTATTAAGTGCCCGTTTAGGGTTGCTTTTAGGAGGCTTAAAAATGAACTTGAAAAATTAAAAGTTAATTTTAGTATTTGGTAAATTTGTTAAGAAACCACTTTTAGTAAAATCATCATATTTTACAGCATGTTTTGAAAAGTAAGGAAGAAATACCTTTTTAAAATCTAATTTTGAGAATCACTTTTATATTTAATATAATTCCTTGTATATCCTCATAAATATTATAAAAATATAAATCCTTATTAATTAACAAATAAAATTACTAACTTTAAATATATTTTACTGTTACCAATTATATTGAGATAAAAAAAAATATTTATTTTAGTTATCAATTATTGTATTTACAAAATAAAAATATTTTATATACATTTTTATAACAGTTTAAATAAATTTTATTTAATATTATGTCTAATTCAGTCAATTATATTCTTACAGTAGTTTAATAATAAGATTTACCAAACACATACCGTTATTTTTAAATCTCATGACACTTTTTAAGAATAAATTTTATTGAACATTTAATTGATTTTTTTCACGACTAATTATTTATTAGTATAACTAACAACAATTATTTTTAAAATTATATAATTACTATCCCGACCCTAAGAAGAGTTCAACATGAAGCATGTGGGCTTTGGTGGCAAAAAGCGGAAGAGATGCCCAACAGAACATGTATTTGGGGATAACAATAAGATGCTAAAAGGAAATGATTGCTTCACTCCCAATGTAAAATTTATCTCCCTCGAGTAAATAATAACAATAATAAAAAAAAAAAAACAGATAATTAAATTTCAACAATCAATATCCAAAATTCGATTGAATTTGTGAATTACAACAAAATCTATATCAAAAGAATAAACGTAATGGTGTAAACTCTTTGTCAATTATTACCTTTATTTAAGGTATATGATATAATTTCGATGGCTTCAAATTGGCAGTGACATTAAAATACGTCAACGTCTCAATCCACTTCTCCTGATTCTTCAACAAATGTACAGCAATCGTATCCGCCCAAAGCTCATGGGTACATGCCGTGCGCGGCACCGGAAAATTGTACATGGACCACTTGGCATTGTACCGGTTTTTCGCCCGGCGACCCTCTCGGATCCATGCGCCGAAGACCTTATCCTCGGGCCCTTCTAGATGATTTTTTGGTATATCCGAGTCCCTAATCCACTCAGCAATATCCCAAGAAACTAAATACCCCATCCCTGACATGTAATCCACAAAAGGGTCCATGCTACGGCATGGGATCACATACCCATAATACAAATCTTCCCTAGGCAATGGCACCAATGATTTGACTAAATTTTCTAGCCTAATATAAGTATCATCATCACCCTTCATCACATAATGATAAGGAGGATAAGGTCTGTCTGATGTGTTAAAAATTTCGGGCAAGCTCGAAAAATAAGTGTAGGTTTTGCCTTTATTCATATTTTCTTTACAATTGAGAATAATAATATCATCATAACGCATGATCTCTAGTGCGACGAGTACCTTTTGGTCTTCTTTTGTTAGGTTGCAGAACACAAATTTCACATCAACTTGTGCACCAGTTGGAGATTGTGTGCCGTAAATCATACGTAAAAAATGCCGGCGGTGGTACTGATCTGGGAGTGTCAAGATTCCGATGAGTATCCGGATATCTTCTGATGAAGAGTTTGTGGCAACAACATGACTGGCATTCGAGAATGAATCGTTGGATAGATGAGACGAAGAGTTGAGGAAAGTGCAACGGCCGAATTTGAGTAAGCCGTCGAACCTAACTTCGTTGATGGAAGCAATGACACAAAGAAACAAGATGAAGAAGAAAGACCAGACAATGAATTGGCGTTGGTGTGGCCTTGAGGTTGAGGCTTTCATTATTGTTTTGCGTAAATTGAGCTTGGATTGAGACTATGGAGAGGGTATTGATTTTGCATGTGAATGTGATCGGCGATGTTAATAAATTGTGAAGTATTTCTTGAATGGAACGCATTGGCCTTGCTAGCTAGGATGGTCAGTTTCGTGAACTCGAGACTACCAATTTGACTTTTCATCAACTTTAAGGAAGGTGATGGTGGAAAAAAAGCATGAGTGAATGGGCGAAAGCACGGACTGATTTTATTAATCAAATGAGTGAATATACCATTATGTCCTTGGTTCTAAGAGGCAAGGCGATTCAAGATTTTAAGCTGAAATTCTGGAAAGTTAGCAATTAATTTTCTTTTTTATATTATCATCACAGCATGAATGTACAAATTTATGGAATCCGATAATGCAATCCGATAACTGTGTCTTTAATAGGTTGAATATATCTAAATATTTAAGAAAAAAAATCAATCTCCAATAATAAGCATAAAGATTCGAACAGTTTTTCACAATTGATTTACTATTACGCGATTTGATGGTTCTAATAACTAATTTTACTTGATGAAAGTTGTTTAACCATCAATGGGCTAATTTTGAGCAGGCAGACATATAATTATTTATATTATATTGTGTTCAAAGACAATGCTTTGTATTATTACCAAGGATTTTTTTTTTGTCAGTTAGATATAGTGCCCTTCATTTCCATAACTTTATGGTTTGTGTCTCGCATTTATTTATACATAGAATTTGCAAATCCGTGTGTGAAAAAGAAAATGGTAGCCCAAATGGTGGCATTGAACCAAATTTTGCCGGCTATACATATATTTAGTCGTTCTTTGGACGTTGCCCAAGTCAACCAAGTCAACTTTTTCTTTAATTAGGTACTTTTACATGAACATGGCTTGCTTCAAGACCTGAAGTGCTTCTCACAATACTTGAATTAAAGCAACCCTCGTTGACCCGCACAAAGTGCTTTCTGAACCATCCATTAGCAGCTCGATCTGTTTGTGATCCAAGAAAGCATCATTATTTAATTATAATTTATAAATATGGTCAATTACAGGGATCCAGCTACGGTACCACCGTAGTACTGTACCACTGGTTTTGTCTTTTGTGCCAGTAGTATTGTAAAATTTTATTGAACTCCTTTAATTCATTTTTATTTAAACTTTACCTCATAAATATTAAATTAATTTTTATTGCATCCATATAAACATTATAATTAGCACCTTATACTATTTGCTATTTATACATTTTTCTTCTATATTGCACCTTTATCACAATACCCCCTCTCTTTATCAAAATACCGGCGAACTTGACCCAAATTTTATTTCCATTTCCATCCACGCCACCGCCCAAGGTTGGTACCGATCGGAAGATCGTGCGACGCCAGTCATCTCTACGTCATCCTTGTCGCAAAAATAACCGGGTCAACCCGACCCTCGAACTCGACCCGAATTTTGTTTCCGTTTTCAGCTACTCCACCGGCCAAGGTTGGTACCGATCGGAAGCTCGTGCGACCCCGATGATCTCCATGCCATCCTTGTTACCGTAAAGCATTCAGAAAGCTGCCGATCGAAGCCGTGAAAAGTCACAAAATCCCCGCTTCAATTCGCCGCGGTTTCTCCGATTTCCGATAAGCCACCACTTGGGTTTTGTTCTCCACAGTTCCCTCTGTCTTTTCTAACCAACCGCAGCCACCGGAGGAGCTGATTTACCGTTGATCGGTCGTTGAAAGATTCACAGGTTTAGGAGAAATGAACTTAATATTTGTGAAGCAAAATTCAAATAAAAATATGTGAAAGGGCTTCATGAAATTTTACACAGAAAAGACAAAAGCGGTGGCACGATAGGCGACTCCCAATTACAGATATTATATCATTTATTAAACTCCAATTATAAAAGAATATTTCAATTTTCAACAATCAAAACGCATTTCTTTAAGGAACGCTTGTTCTAGTTTCTAAATTAATATATGTGTCAACGTTTGATTGGCGGACCAATTTGCCACGGAAATTCGGCACCTCATTACCATTTTGGTTCCAATCCCGATGCTTAAAAAGGACAAAGAGCAAATGTTGAATAGTTTTTGCACCATTCTGCATGGGCTGTAAGTTACTTCATAAGTAACTTAGCAAAACCCATGAATTTGGGCTTCAATTCACTTAACAATGACTGAAACATTCAACACCGAAGCGCACTGTGTACATATACCAAGTTAACATGAAATTTGGTCAGATATTCATGCTCACAATCTACCAAGTACATGAAATTTGATGTCCATGGCAAGATGCCCATCACAACCTGATTATTAACCGGAAGGAAAACAACAAAGATATTCCAAACAACATTGGTACTGAGAAATGAGAATCCACCAAAAGAACAGGACACCTGCAATCAACACAAAATAATCATTTTTCTTGATTTCGGCCAACATTTGATATATGAGAACAACTTAGAATCACTTCTCTGTCAGTTCATTATCTAGCTCACTTATGTACCATCTACAAGAAGGCAGTAATATGAAATGCATAATGTTGACCAAGAATTGAAAGCCACTCTTCACCGTAAGCAAGTGCAAGAAATCAGCAAAAGATGAGAACATACTAAATAACTGAGTGACTACTTACAGTTCACGTTTTCCAAATCACAATATCAAAGAAGAAAGAAAAAGGAACAGAGGAAGGGGGTGACAAGGCAAAAAAATAATTCCATTAATGGTCTACTTCCACCAAAAGACCTTAACAATGAAACTAGAATCCATGAAATAGTAAGTATTATACTCCAAACTGGCCAACTTCGGAAGGGGTCATGTACCTTAGTACTTCTTTTTTTTTTTTAAATAAAAAGGAAAAATCAGTGTTGAAGTATTCTACTTCATATCTAAAGCAAAATTTCAGAAAAATGAGAATATATTTAATCAAGTGTGATAACACAATGATTTAACAGCACATACAAGATGCCTTTTTCTCTCTAAAATTTCCTCATTGAGTGATGCCAAAATCCTAGCTCCTACCATTAGAAAAAAACACCTAAGGAGGACAACCAATACATAGTCCGTGCTTTATAGCAGAAGGATCAAACACAGTTGGTGTTATGGTTCATTATTTTGAAATGAAAGAAAGTTATGGATTTAAGCATCAATAAGCAACTAAAGCAGTAAAAGCTCCATACACAGATAGTGATATACAAAATATCTTGACATATAAAAGCTGTTCACACTCACAGATATCGAGCTAGCTATATAATGGTATAACTAATCGTCAAAAACTACAAGTGAAAATAGGAGTACTACCTAATGATCATGCCCATGGCCGCGGTCATCATGGCCCTCCCAAGGATGTCTCCAACCCTGATGAAAACAAAAAGAACATCAAATACAAGCAAGACAGAGGACTCACTCACAAAAGAAAGATGAAACAAAAATGTGTCTTTACCAAAACTACAGGACCATCTTGCTTAGCCCTGTAGAGAACCCAAAACCTGAAACAAAGAGCACACAAAGAGCACTAAAATTATCAACTTCAGGAATATTCAAATTCTAGAAGCAGCAAACTAATAAAATAACGATAACCAAAAGGTTTACCATTTCTCCCACACAGATTGTAATTTTTTCATTTTTTTCATCAGGACTCAGGAGCTCTAACATCTTTATTATCCAACAAAGAAAGGCAATCTAATTTAGTACAACTACAACTGGGGTGAGCCGTAAAACCGAAAGTATAAAAGCTTTTAATCTTCAGCTATTCAATCTTAATTAAACTCACAATTCCAGATGGATTTCAAGAAAGCATTTGGATCGGAGCATGGCACAGCCAAAACAATTAGATTCAATCGCCGGTTTTATGTTCATAAATGAACGAGTGATGTAACAGAATTAATCTAAAATGTAAAACAAAAATTAGGGTTATGCCGGATACCACATGACGGCGCACAAGCCCTTGCCGGTGACGGTGTGCCATCGCTTGGGTCTGTGCAAGGCCATTCCATTGTACTTAACGCTCTCGCCATGATCTCCTCCTCCCATTTTCTCTCTTCCTCTTGCCACGTCCGAAAGCACAAACAAAGTCAGAAACGGTTCAGAGCCACAGCAACTGTGCGGTGCGCTTAATCTTAATGGTGCTTGGAAGTTGCATTAGCAACCGTCGGATGTGAATACATTGACCTTTCTTAATGTAAGACCCTTAAGTTGCCGGACTGGATTCTGCCCTGAACTCATGTATTGGGCCGGAAGCTCGGCCCAGAGTTTACCCCAATCTCTCTACGCGCACTAAATTTAGGGGTGGCAAAACGAATAAACGAATTGAATCGTAAATGAATTGGGTTAAAATTTTATTAATTTAGATTCAATTCATTTATTAAACGAATATCCACTTCAATTAGATTAGTATAATTAATAAACTAATAGAATTCGGATTCGTTTATCATTCGTTTATCATATTACGAATCAAATTGAATCAGGATTCATTTACAATTCGTTTAGAAAAATATAATTAATAAACAAACTTAAGCAAAATAAAAAAAACCACAAATTTAATATCCTACAACAAAATACAAATAACCAAAATCATATTTTAAAATTAAATATACAGTCATTCAAATTACAATATTAACCTTCAAATTTAAAAAAATTCAAATAAATTTAAGAAAAAAAAGTAATTTAATTAAACGAATCGACCTGTATTTGGTTCGTTTATGACCCGTTTATTAAACGAATCTTAAACGAATAAACGAATCAATATTTTCAAATTCGGATTCGATTCGTTTAATTAGTGAATCGAATCGAATTCACCCATTTACTAAACGAATCAATTTTTTCAAATTCAAACTCATTTAATTCGCATTGAATCAAATCGAATAAATAAATCTTGACCCATATTGCCACCTCTACCACTAATATTGGCAAATTTATCAAAGGGTATTGCAATTGGCACCACTTCATTAATCATTATCCTCCTCCTTATTGTAATTACGATAAAGGACAACTATAACCATAAGTCGAACTTAGTCACAATATTTTCTCGCTTAAAAGCTCTTAATTCACACCCAAACCTTTGTTTTGTGATAAGAAACGGAACTGGTAAACGGTGCTGTAACTTCAGTGGACTCGTGATCTCCTGCTCTCTTTTAAAACGTGTGCTGTATCTGTGCCATTGTACAATATAAATATATAATAGTACTGCCAACTCTTCACCTTAAATCTTTTTAGTGCAAAAATAAAAAGTTTTTCTGCTACGCATCACGACAGGGTTTCGACGTATTTTTCAATTGTGATACCAGTAAAAGTATTATCCAATATTTAAGAAAAGAGATAATCTTAGTTAATTATCAATAATCTTCTATTACAACCTAATCATCAAATTGGACATATACAACCGACACATAGTCATAATAAAATATGAATTGCATTAAACTATTCCTTTGTGCAAATTCACAAATGAATGAAAGAATAAAACAACAGGAGAGTAGAAATACAAAATCCAATCCCACAACATGACCCAAAAATCCCAAGAAAGAAAAAACTTAATTGTAATGGAAAAATTAACCTGCCCAAAAAAAAACACAGGCTCCATCACGGATTCTCCAAAAGAAAGTCATCTAAAAAGATCAAGGAGACATATACTCGAAGCTATTTGCCCTACAATATCTGAGCTCCAAAGAAATCTGTCTCTCAATCTGAAGCTGTCTATGAAAATTTGCAATAAACATTTCGGCTCTCTTATCGATATCATCTTCGGACGGATAGCTAATTGTTCTGTGAAGCGATCCCCCGCCGTGAGAGCGAGGGCCTACTGATGCTGAATCAGGTGATGACTCGTCCGCATAATTATCATCCGTGCATGCTCTTAAACCTGGCCTGTCGTTAAAACTCAGCCGCCGTTTGCCCCCTGAAGCGCCGATCATTGAGGAGGCTATGCGCCAGCGATGAAGGCTCAGGTTCAGCAAGACTTTCACCTTCCTTACAGCGTTCCTTAAGCGGCTTAGCATTGACTTCATGTCGATCAATTAAAATTGGCTAATCTTGATGAATAAATTTGGCTGAGGTAAACCTATATATAAAGAGAAAGCGATGTAGGGGTTTATGGAATTTTTTTGACTGAGTATTATCAAGAAGATGCGTAGATAGATTTATAATTATCTACTTAAGTAATAGGAAGTTGCTGGGGCAGTTTATTACTTATATAAGAGGAATTTGCGTATGGAATTGGATTAGCGTGTTCCATGACAGCTACAAGTTGATGAAGAGTACATTCAGTCAAAACTTTGATTATTTCTATTTCTATATGTACAAATTTTAAGAATATATCTATCTCTATAATAAGAAAAGAAACAAAAAGTTAGATTAGATTTCTTTCTTTTTTTCCCAAAATTATTCAGTTGAAATCTAAATAAGTATGAATGAAAATGTATGAATAACATGTTTTTTCAAACTTCAGACTAATAAATAAACAATATCTTACTTTCAATTTTTATTTTATTTTATTATTTTTATTATTATAGATTACCGAAAAATGAAAGTTAAAAACTAAAAATAAAAAAAATAAAAAGTTTGGATTATCTCATTCATATTTCATGTGAAATGGACCTGTTGCGGCTTATTTTTAATATTAATATTAGGCATTTAGACCCTTAGTTTTTTTGCCTTTATGTAAAAGCATGAATGGAGAAGGGAGTGTTAAAAAAAGGTGGCTAACTTTCGGTTTCTTTCTTTCAGTGGGCTTAGAAACCAATAATATAACGGCTTTGCTTTGTCACAGCATGGTCAATTACTACAAGATATATGTACCTTCCTTTAATTAACAACTAATATATTGTATTATTATTATTTTTTTAAGAAAATTTAATTTTTCAGCTGATCAAGAATGAACAGCAACATTTGGCTTGGCACTTGGCAGCAGGGCGGCTGGGGGGTTCGACACTTTTGACTGACGCGGTCGTTGTCAATTAAAACTTGGGGCCGAAGGTTGAAGCATGACCCAAACTTTGGAGTTCGAAAGAGCCGAAAACAGGCCTCGCTGTCAATTAAAATGCATCGACTGAAATAAATATTGAATAATAATAATAATAATAAAATAAATAAATAATCATGCTTTATAATCGATTTGTTGTTTAAATTAAATTAGAGAATTAATATGCAATTTAAAATGAAAAGTTTGGTACCGTTTAACAACAAAGACATGACTAGTTTATACTTTATAGCCCAGATAATATGAGAAGACGGAATTCAAGCCCAAAAATGTGATAATATAAACTACTTTTGAGATAAGTAATAATAATTACGGGAAAAGGGTCAGGACCCGGTTGACAGGAAATGAAAAAAAAAATTATTATGTTTAAAAGTCTTTATTAATTTTATTTTTTAAATATTTATTTACTTATTTATATGATAAAAAGATATTAAAAATATATATTATTCTCTAAAAGATTTTTTAAATAAAAATAAGTTAATATTATCTTAATTAAATAAAAAAAATTTTAAAAATAATGTTAATTAAAATATTTTTCTCTCTAATAAAAATAATAAAATATAAATTGAAGTGAGGAAAAGTAATTTTATAAAATTAAAGATAAAATTATTTTTTATTTAAATAATCTTAATTAAAATATATTTTAAAATTTTAAATACTGTTGTGACTGTTTAAATAAGTAATAAAATCTTATTTAAAAAATATTTTGAAAATGAAAAATAACTTTTGTTGTTGTCTCTATTCTCATTTTCACCCCCACAAATTTTCATTTTTCCCTTCTTGGGGGTCCTCTTGACGACGACGTTTGAAATATTCGCAATAAACTCAAACCCCGTACCAGATCCAACAGAAAATCAAAAATTCCAAATGCTTCCACACTAAAAACCACTTCGTTTTTTTCCAGTCTCGCTTCCCTCTCTAGATCTGCCAATTCCTTGTTAGATCTCGTCACTTTCCCGAGAAAATTTAAATAAGCGTTAAACATTTTCTTAGAAAATGTCGAACCCGCACAGCGATACAATACCTCTCCACGCGTCCTCCCAATCCGACATCGACGAGATCGAAAACCTAATCAACGCCAGCCCCGCCACCGTCCTCCCGGCTCGGCCCCCTAGCCCGCCGCGGCCGGCGACCATCCCGGTCTCTTCTGCACCATTCATCCAGTCAAACATCCCTCCTCCTCCCCCGACCTCTTCCAATCAGAAGGTGCCATCTGTCCCCGTCCCTCCCCCTCTCCCATCCTCCACCATCTCTGGCGGTTCCCGCCCTAACATCGCCTCGACTGGGTTCGGCTCGCCCCCGAACACGCTGACCGAGCCGGTTTGGGACACTGTCAAGAGAGATCTGTCGCGAATTGTGAGTAATTTGAAGCTCGTTGTGTTTCCGAATCCATACAGGGAAGACCCCGGCAAGGCGCTTAGAGATTGGGATCTGTGGGGTCCCTTTTTCTTTATAGTGTTTTTGGGACTCACTCTTTCATGGTCAGCCTCTGTCAAGAAGGTCAGCTTTCTATCTTTTGCATTTTAGTCCTATCGATATCTTTTCTGTTGTCTAAGCCTTCGTTTTACAATAGCATAGATGCTGTTTAGTAGGCAGTTTCAGTTTATGCAGCAATTAACATGTAACAGTGCGGCTAGTATAGGAAATGATCATCTGCATTTTGTGATCGGTTTGGGTTATCACTCTTTGTATGATTATAACTTGCGATTGTATTATTCGAAAGATTTGGATGACTTTAAGTTGATGGCTGTGGACATTGTGGCTGGTATAGTTAGGTTTCATCCTATTCTTGAGACAGCTTGATTGAGACAATACGTTTCACCTATTATGTAACTTTTGTTCGGAAGCTTTTTTGCTATTCCATGCTTCAGGCTGGCTTTACATTGTGATACCAGTATTTAGTTTATGTCGAAATGAAAGAATGAAAAAGTGGGTTTTGCATTTTGGTCAAGGTTGATACTTAAGTCCTGGTAAAAATAAACTGAATCAGAACCAGATGACAAAATATTTTGGCTTCAGTAGTTTAATTATATGTAAAAGCATCAAACAGTGTAACTATAAGGAGTGAGGTGACCGCATAATGTGTTAAAACTTATTAATGGATGAATTTAACTGATTTCATCATTAATATTTCCTTTGAGAGACATGGTCTTGATTTGTATAGCTCCAAGTTTATGATTCGAAGATGTCTTCAGGATGATATTTGCTTAAGCAAAAAATATTGGTCAGGAGGATCTCAATTTTACCTCTAAATGACAAAGCAGCTATGTGTCCAATTTGCAGCTAATATTTACCTGTCTCGTTTCAATCCCAGTTCCTAAAGCAGTCCTATGGCATGAGACAAAGTTGTATGATATGGCTTTTCCCGTTGAGGCTTAATCAGATTGAGTCAGTGTTTCATCTTTCTCTCTCCTGCTCTCCCTCTTTCTTTCGCTTTTTGCAAATTCAACTGTAGCTATTGTGCTAATTATGATTTGGAATAGTATAATGTACGGTAGAAGTTTACTTGGCTGGACCCTCTTAATTATTTGTTTTTGTCTATTTTTTTGCTCACTCTGGTAATATGTTGGTCTCATCTCCGTTGAATGAGGTACTTTTTTCCAGCATAACCTAGAAATCAGTTATGATATATACTATGCAATAGCAATATCTTAACCAGAGGTCTGGCCTTGCTCAGTTGTATGTTCCCCTAATACATTTTGTATTATCAGAGGAATCTTCTGCTGTATCACTAACTCCATTATATTCTCTGTTTGGTGTCTTTATTCAGCTTATATTATGTCATAACCATTTATGCATTACTCTACTAAAGTCAAAATTAATAAGTCACCAGTGGCATCGTAGGAGTTGCTTGTAAGATAGAAATACTGGATGACTAAAGTCCTTGGGTCTTCCAGCTTCCTGCTTCTGACCTCGTGTCAAGCTTTTGGTTGATTTTAGTAAATTTCTGGTCAATGCTTGTTTGCCAACATTGCGGGGATTTTTATATTTTGAAATATGAAGGGAGTGCAATCCAAGTACACAGGTAGCATGCAGGATTATCTCTTAAAAATAAAATTAAACAAGCAGAAAAAGATTTTTAAAAAATAAATAAATGCACTCAAGTCCTAGAAGATAAATAGTAATGTAACTGCACTACTGTACTGTTGACAAGAACCACGTAAAAGGAATCCAGATATTCCATGACTGCATTTATATCTGATTGAATTACCTTCATGAGCCAGTGTCTCCCTCAAACTGGCCTGCATCAAAACATAAGTGCATTGCATGCCAAGATTTCACATCCATTTGTACATATGGACTTTGTGGTTCCTACAGTTTTATTTCTGTTGATTTTTGTTATATAGGAAATGCATGATATTAGCAACACCCTTGCCCTTATCTACGAACGAATATTGTCATAGGCCACACTATATGGTAGGGGTCTTACTTTTTAGGTTGACATGTATTCGTATATAGATGTCCGAATTTTTGTCAGCTTATGGTGGCGAGTTTCCTATTTCAAAGTGTTCTTCTCTCTATGTGATGATCATTTCTTCTGTTGAAGTACAGATCATGAAATTTCATTCATTTAGAACAATCAGTTGTTTTTCTGCGGACAGAGTTTCTAATTTTGCCTACTTTTCTTCTAGTCTGAGGTATTCGCTGTTGCATTTGCACTACTTGCTGCTGGTGCTGTGATCTTGACCCTGAATGTACTACTTCTGGTAATACTCTCTCTCTCTACTGCCCCCCCTCCCTTCTCTGTGTCTGTTGTGGGCATGGCACTCTCTCTCTTACCAATTTGCTTCCTTTTAGATGCTGCAAGTTATTGGATTTAAATCAACTCATTATTCCTACGTGTACAAGAGAAACTCAAAAACACTGAATAGCCATTACATTGTAATCTTTAAATTTGAAAGCCTGCATATGTGATTGAGTATACATTGACTTGGGTGAACATTAACATTTTTTCAGGGTGAACACTGAATACCCATTACGTTAAAATCTTTAAATTTGAAAGCCTGCATATGTGATTAAGTATAGATTGACTTGGGTGAGTATTTACATTGTTTCAGGGTGGACACATAATTTTCTTTCAGAGTCTGAGTCTGCTGGGTTATTGTCTATTTCCTCTTGATATTGGAGCCTTAATATGCATGTTGAAGGACAACGTGTTAGTGAAAGTGATTGTAGTGTGTGTGACACTGGCTTGGAGCTCATGGGCTGCCTATCCTTTCATGAGTTCTGCCGTGAACCCCAGAAGAAAAGCCCTCGCCCTCTACCCTGTCTTTCTCATGTATGTCTCTGTTGGTTTTCTCATCATTGCCATTGATTAATGTGATGGTGCCTGTTATAGGGTATTCCAATATGCAATTGTAACTCACTTGTAGTCATATAGGAATTTTGTGCCTTGGTTTATCCCGCTTTTATGTTAATTCAATTTTTTGACACTTACTTGAAATGCTTGGAGACTAGATCTACTTAATATCAAAAAAATATTATTATACTAGTTGTATTGAACTTCGCTGCGTCTCTGTGCATGTATCATATTTGTTGGAGTGTTGGTCCATATGGCTCAAGCTGCAATTGTTTGTAACCAAATGACAATTACTGCAAAGGCATGAAACTGTTGAATGGAGATTCAGTTTTAATGCCTTCGGCTGTGGTTGGCATATATTTCTGATGATGATATCTACTGATTTTTTTCAAGAATACTGAAGTCTGTGTGCTCTATATATTTGGTAAGCTGATTTTTGTTCGAACCTCACAAAAACAATTAGATGTTCCGGTCCATAATTTTGCTCCAAATTGTATTGATTTTTCAATTTTTTTTCCCAATTAGTTGATGGACTCTGCTTCTATACTAATCTGCCCGAAAGGAGGAAATATATTCTTAAGGCTAACGGCTAAGAAGCCTAAACTAAAATTCGTTATTCTTATAATTCAAACAATGCGGTGTATTTTTCAATAATTTGGAAAATATTAAAATAATGCGTACAGAGATGCATATTATGCAGTTACCAACATCTTGAAAAAGGAATAATAGCAAGAAGATGATAAACTAACAGTGGTGCAAGCATTCTAGTTCCACAAAATGGATTTGGAAAACCGATGCTTCGGGCGGCCCCTACAATTGATTGACTAACTGGACTGATGACTTGGAAAGGCTTATATCAATCATTGTTATGTTTTTCTTATGATTTTATCATATAACCACCTATTATCGTGTGTATTTTATTCAACGAAGCTCAAGATCCTTATACCTTCATTTTCATGTCGATTTTATCTCTGTTTTTCATGTCGATTTTATCTCTAGGTAAATCTGCAAAGCATAGCTCGCAAGGGGGAGAAAAAAAAAAGGGAACTTTTGAGAAAAAAATGATTACGATGGGTTAATTACAGGGGCAAAATTATATCGAGCCGTTAGATCCAATTACAGTTGTTACCATAAGTTGGATCTAACGGATGGAAACAACTGTGCTATGGTACCATAAGCCGGACTCTAATTACAGATCAAACTCAAAAAACACCCATCAAGAATTCATCTAGCAAAGTCAAATTTATTTATTTATTATTATTATTATTTTTACCCTTTCATCTTTTTAACTTCCAAGTTTTAACCCTCCTTGTATTATGATTGATGCCTGCAAAATAATTACACTGTTTACACACAGTTTGACGACACCAATGCCCGATGTACAACTGTTACTGCAGCAAGTATAGTTTGGTTTACGTGAACCGTGAGCAGCTGCAGCTGAGCCTGTACGCACAATCCTTTTCAGTTCTCTGCATTTTACTATCATTTTGCACTGTAACTCAGCGTGAAAACTGAAACGTGAGTCAAAACAGAACCAGTCAACCGGGTGAGGAACTTACTTTGCTTTGCTTGGTGGTTGAGCTTAGCTTTACTTGTAGCAAACACTTTGTGTGCAGCAGCCAGCAGCAGATGGGGTTGATTGATTTTTTGTCCTGCAGCGCAAGCCAAGTGACTTATACCCAAAATAGATTGATGAAAATTCAAATTGGGTTAAAAAAATTTAAAAAAAAAAATTTTAAAAAAAAACGCGAGCCTAGGAGGGATTCTCTACAGACAAAAGAATCTAGGACAGTGTGCCCTAGACGACTTTAATCAATCTCTTGTGCGTTGTAGGTCAGTTGTCCTAATAAGCGAACAAAATGAACCAAAAACACAAATATGATGTGTGAAAGTGACAAGAGAATTGAGATTTGATTCTTATCACGTCCTCTGGCACACACTCTCTCTCTCTCTCTCGTCAGCATCCCCTGGTCCTTCTAGCGGCCTACCTACTTACTGTTATCTTTATATTTTTCAAGATTCATGTTTCGGTAAGAGTTACTTGCTGGGACTTAACGAGCTGGCTCCAAGCAAAGCAAAGGGATTATTGTTATCGCACCAGATAACGTCATCACTCGTTAGTGTGGTATTCTAGTTTTGTTGAAGTGAAGACGTCGCGGATAAATTTAAAAAAAAAAAAAAAAAAGTAATTTTTTTAAAATGCTTGTTTCACAGAGAGTCAAGATACAACTTCTCAAGAAGAGCGGAGCGGTGTATCAATTAATGTGCACGTGATTTTTGCAGTTCGCATTTGACGAGTAGACTAGAAGTGTGTGCGAGTGTGACAGTTGTTGACAAGGAGAAATGATATATCTGAACTAGCGGCAGTGGATCATACTAAACGGCAACGTAACGGTGCAAAGAATGGTGGGAAGAGGTGCTCATTTTGCGCCGCTCCAGTAAATACGTGGTGTTATTATTCTGTGCTTTACCTCCTTGGAATGAATAAAAGCGAGAAGTGTGGAAGAATTTACATTCTAACCTTCTCTTACGCAACGCATTTAAAGAAATGAGTAAAATTCTTTCACTCTCATCAAAAAATGGGAGTGTGTCCACTTCTTTTTTTTTATCCTTTTTCTTATTAAAATAATATAATTATATTTATTAAAATAAACAGCATTACGTTTTTTTAATTAATAATATAGTATTTATTAAATAATATTATCATATTAGTTTCCAAAAATAATTTATATTGATTTTAAGTTAAAATTACTTATTATATTTATTTAATTCTAATAGTATTATAATTATTTAATATTAATAATTAATAATAATAAGTGGTTTATTCTAAGAAAATATTAATTTTCTACTCTATTATTAATAACAATGTTTCATTTGTGTTGCTCTTATCAATACTTTTTAATTTACACGATTAAGAATATTAATAATAGTTATTAATTTATATAATTAAATTAATAACAAAATAAATATTTATTTAACAAATATATTTTTGATTCATTTTATAATTAAAAACTACATATTTTTAAATAAAGATAAAATTATAATTTGAGACAATCTACTCTCAGTCCAAGACAAAATGCTTCTTTGGGAGTGAGATTAGACAGTTGTAACTTCTAAGTTACAACATTTAAATATTTTGTAAACTCTAATTGGTGTAACTTAGAAGTTAAGTCGCTTTGATTTTATACTTGTATGATGAAAAATTTATTATATCTTCATCAATTTTGTCAAAATTATTATTTAAAAATTTTATTTACTGCATCATATTAACTTTTATTCCATAATTACATTTTTTTTCCACCAGCAGCTATAATTTAAAAGTCACAACACTTTAATACCAAACATGGACAAAGTAAACATATACATGAAATTTTGATTCATACTCCACACTCTTATTCGAGTGTAAATAAATAACATATTCTCACTTCCACCCCACACTTTCAATCCTAAAATTCTCATTTCAATCCAAAAAAATAAATGGTGGTACCTTAATATATAACAACTTGAAAAAAAAACATAATAAAAATTTGACGATATTATAATATATAATGGTGGTAAGTATTTTTTGAGGGATATACTTCAACAAGACCAGCCATGCCCTGGACGATGAGTTAGTTTCCTTATAATGGAGCAGATGAGCAGATGTCTGGTAGCAGGTGTCCACGAACAGGAATATTTTGCTTGTTCACGAATGCACCCTCCACGATGAGCCAGCCTCCTTATAATGGAGTAGATGAGTAGATGTCTAATAGCAGGTTTCCACGAACAGAAATATTTTGCTCGTTTGTGAATGCACCCTCCACGAGACCACAGCGGTTGCCGGCCTCCTACTAGGAGCTTAAGACCATTCCTGCTAGAGGTTGAAATGGGTAGACACGGTCAATGGCGGTTGACAAGACGCACACTCCTGCTCGAAAATCAAGGCACGAAGTCCACTCAGCCACAATTACGATAATCAAGCACCCACTTCCTTGAGTTGAGGGAAGTGATAGACGTGGATTGTAGGAAAGGCCGGATTCAAAGGAATGTTATAAAAAGATAACCAATAAAGGTAAAGGGGTTAGACTTTTTGAGATTAAAACTTAGAAAAAAAACATTCTATTGAGAGATCATAAAAGGTAACCAACGAAGGTAAAATTATTTTCAATTTTTTATTCGCCTACAATTATTGATTAACTAAAAAACTGCACTATCATCAGAGATTTCTTTCATTCCTGATAATTATCCCTTGAATATATTATTCCAATAACAAGGGCTGTTTGAAACACGCGCGACCTCAGAGAGCGTGGTTTAATGGGGTAAAAGCTCATTTAGTCCCTATATTTTAAGATTAGTATACATTTAGTCCCTATATTTTTAAAAATGCCTCGAAACATCCCTACCGTTAAAGTATTGATACCCCTACCGTTACTTTTTATTTCTTTTGGCTTACTTTTACAATATTACCCTTTCATAATAATTTTTTTATTTGGACATTAATAAAAAGAAAATAATTAAATTACCAATTTAACCCTAAAAAATTATATTAATTTTTAATTGTCAAAAATTAAATTATTACTTTTTATTTCTTTTGGATTACTTTTACAATATTACCCTTTTATAATAATTTTTTTGTTTGGACATTAATAAAAAGAAAATAATTAAATTACCAATTTAACCCTAAAAAATAAAAATATTAATTTTTAATTATCAAAATTTGTATGCAAACTACGAAGTGTGCAAATGGTGCTTGCAAAAAAATTAATATAATTTTTTTTATTTTCTAGGGTGAAATTGCTAATTTAATTATTTTCTTTTTATTAATGTCTAAACAAAAAAATTATTATAAAAGGGTAATATTGTAAAAATAAGTTAAAAGAAATAAAAAATAACGTTAGGGGTATCAATACTTTAACGGCAAGGATATTTCGAGACATTTTTAAAAAAATAAAAACTAAACAAATACTAATATTAAAATATATGGACTAAATAAGTTTTTATCCGATTTAATAACCCACTAAATACTTTCATTAAAATGAATTGAATTAATTAAATTAAAAAACAAAAATAATTACTAATTAAATTAATCAGAGAGCCTGTCTCTCAGACCTTTCAGACAGGCTACGAGGACAGAGCCTTGTGCACAGACCACAGTGCCCATCGAAACGACTAAACATAAAGTACGCAGTAAGAGTTTGACACGTGTAATATATTAAATTAAAGATGAAGTAAAATAGGAAATCCCAATTTTAAGCCTCAAACCAAGTTGATTTTTGAGAATTTCAAAAAATTAATGACTGAAAAGAGAATCATTCACCGTATCTCCTCTGTGAACAATTGATTATACTCAAAAGCAACCTGAGTCTTTTAAGATTTTATTAACTACATGAAGTAATTTTGGCAGGCCTTTCAATATTTTGTAAGTTTTGACCAACAAAAAGAAGGATCTTTCATTTTATTTTATGCATAAACCGATGGTTATCCAGGAGCTGTTTAAAGGCAGAGCATAAATTACAGTTGTATATATAAAATAATAAATAATAAAAATTACGTTATAATTTTAATAAAAATATACTCTATCTTAAAATAATTCCATCGTAACTAATTATATATATATATATATATATAATATTTGATATTGGGATTACATTAAATAATGTATTTTTTTTAAATACAGTGGGTAATGGCATTGAGGGGTAGCCACGCCCTGAAATTGACGCAAGCACAAGACTAGTTGAGTTGTTTCTAACTTTTTATTTGGACTTGTTTCTAAGTTTATTATCATTGAAAGCTTGTGAAGACCGAAGAGTAACTGAATACGAAACCTATTCACGAATGTTGTGCCTCTAAATTGGAGCAAATTTAGGCAATAAAATAAGATCATTAAAAGTTGTGTTTCATTTTGATTTCTGTGCCCCCAAAAAAATGAAAAAGAAAGAAAGGTCTTGGATCCACAAACCCGTAGTCTTTTGCTACATTACAAGTTTACATTTAGTATTTCATTTTAATATTACATTACAATCTAATAATATTAGTGATGTACATGCTTTAAGGCTAGATTTGCCATGTAAAATTAGATTGAACTAATTATTATAATTGGATTAAATTAAATTAGACTATATTATATAATATTGTTTTATATTTAGTACAATACTGAACTGGGTTATATTAAATTATATTTGAATAAAATTAATACCTTTTAAGTTGACATTTAACTATAAATATGAACTCTTTATAAATATTTAATAATAAAATAATTATTAAAATTAATTTAAAAGATAATGAATAAAAAATTAAATAAATAGAAAATTAGTTATTAGGTAAACATAATTATAATAAACAAATATAAATTAGATCAGATGAAATAAATTAAATTAAGACTATTTAAATATGTTTTATTTTATCAAAAAGCTAGGTAATAATATATATAAAAGCAACTAATTACTTGTATTATTCATTTTCATGATAAATTTTGATAAAGTGATTATTAAATTAAATATATACTGGATATAAAAGTAATGGTTGATTAAATAAATAATTATTTTTAAAATTAATACTACTAAATCTATGTGTAAATTGAGATTGCCAATCCAATAATCTAATCTAAAGTGAAGCTTGACAAATATAAAATAAATAAATAATTTCAAAATTAGTCCAACATTAGGGGTTATTTGTTTTTTGTCTGAAGTCTGAATCTTAATTATGTTGAGACATTTATATTTTTTATTTTATTTATTTTTTTATCACTTATGTCTAATTATAAGATGTTTAAGTCTGAATGAAAAAAAATAAATATTCTGACTTTTATTTGAATGACAAAATATTTAAATAGAAATTTAATATTCTTTCTCATTAATACTCCTACTAAATAAATTTATTTTCTATTATACAAATTGTCCTTTTATCATTTTTTATTTATCCCTTTTTGTTGTACGTGTATTCAACTATTATTCTCTTTTTTTTTGGTGAATTTTGTGAATGAGAATTTTAAACAGAACAGAACATTATGTGAATGTATTTTATAATAAGCCCATATCTCTGTATTTATATTTACTATTTTTATAATAGATTTTAAATTTTATTTAATACACTAATTTTAATTCAAATGATTAAACAATTATTGATTGACTTATGTGATTAATGAGAAAAAAATAATATAATATACTAAAAATAACATTATAAGTATCTATATCAATGTAAAAAATATGTTTGTTTGATATATATTTTATTTTTTATGATTTGTTAAAGTAAAAATTATTAATTTTTTTTTACTAATCTAATAATTTATTTATAACTTGTCATATATTTAACCAATAAATATAAGTATTGCTAATATTGATGAGGTTATATATGTCAAAATACCATATTTCAGATTTTTTTTTAAAAAAAATAAAAAAACTTAACACTTATATTTAGATATTTTTTTAAAAAAAATCATTTAAATTTATATATTCATAACTATTCAAATTTCAACTAAATTTCGATCCATTCATATTTAAAACGAAAAAACAAACGCTACCTTGATCTATCTCTCGTTTTTTTAAGAAAACTCACATTTAGTTAAAAATTGAAAAACGAAATTATTATCTTTTCACGCAAGTGGGCAATTGCTTCGTTTGCTTGCTTGTTTTGTTTTGCAGTCCTGCAAATTTGCAGCAGAAGCAGCATCTCGTTATTTGATTTGATTTTATTTTATTTTAAGCTCACTCACGGTCACTTTTCCAAATCTTGAAGTCTTGAACTTTTTTTTTTTTTTAAATAATCTAATCTTGAACTTGAAGCATACAAATCACGCCTCTTCTCTCGCTCTCACGTTTCACAATCCTAGGCTAGAAGTGCTTTCTCGCAACGACTGAAGCGGAAGCAGAAGCATCATCAGCAAAAAGCAACTTATTATTCAAACCCACAATAATAATAATAATACTGTGTGTACAGGCATAAAGTTCGACAATAACCCCTGTAATTCACTCAAAACTCAAAAATCCAATTGGCCCCATTACTGATCTCTCCCCACAACTCAAAACCTCTAAACTCCAAAACTCCTTTTTGTTTTCTTGCCCCCCCCCTCCCCCCCTCCCCCCAAAAGAAAACTCCTCGGCCTTTTCAGCTCCTCTTTTTCCTTCTGCTTTATTCCTCCCACCCTCCAAATTCCTGAACCCTTCGTTTTTCCTCTATAAATTCACCCACAAACACATACTTTCGCTTCAACCCACTTCCCGTTTCTCTCATTGCTTCACAAATCTCAGTTCAAAATCGGAACTTGGCCGTCACAAATCACAATGAGAGAATATTGGACATCACTAGCCTCATTACTTGGCGTTTTGGCCTTCTGCCAGAGCCTCCTCCAAGTCATTTTCCCACCAGAACTCCGGTTCGCTTCTCTCAAATTATTCAACAGAATCTTCAACATCTTCTCCTCCTACTGCTACTTCGATATCACCGAAATTGACGGCGTTAACACCAACGAGCTCTACAACGCCGTCCAGCTCTACTTAAGCAGCTCCGTTTCAATCTCCGGCAGCCGCCTGAGCCTCACCCGTGCTCTCAACTCAAGTGCCATCACCTTCGGCTTGTCAAATAATGACTCCATTTACGACTCCTTTAACGGCGTTGGCGTTCTCTGGGAACACGTTGTGTCTCCAAGACAAACTCAAACGTTTTCCTGGAGACCGTTACCCGAAGAGAAACGTGGGTTCACTTTACGGATCAAGAAAAAGGACAAGTCTTTGATTCTCGACAGCTATCTCGACTTCATAATGGAGAAGGCTAATGATATCAGAAGAAAGAATCAAGACAGGCTCTTGTATACAAATTCGAGAGGTGGGTCTTTGGATTCAAGGGGCCACCCTTGGGAATCCGTGTCCTTTAAGCACCCGAGCACTTTTGATACACTAGCCATTGATCCTGAGAAAAAGATTGAGATAATGGAGGATTTGAAAGATTTTGCAAACGGGATGTCGTTTTATCAGAAGACTGGGCGAGCTTGGAAGAGAGGCTACTTGCTTTATGGGCCACCTGGTACTGGTAAATCTAGCATGATCGCTGCCATGGCTAATTATCTTGGTTATGATATTTATGACCTCGAATTAACTGAAGTGCACAACAACTCTGAGCTGAGAAAGTTGCTAATGAAAACAAGTTCGAAGTCAATTATTGTGATTGAAGATATTGATTGTTCTATCAGTTTGAGTAATAGGAATAAGAGGAGTAATGGGTCAGGTTCGAGGGGTAATTGTGGAAATGGCAATTACTATGAGCCTGAAATGAGATGTGGGTCAGGTTCAGTGGGCGGTGAAGATGGTAATAATTCAATTACTCTTTCAGGCTTGTTGAATTTTACTGATGGGTTATGGTCTTGCTGCGGGAGTGAGAAGATTTTTGTGTTTACTACTAACCACATTGAGAAGCTTGATCCTGCATTGCTTAGAAGTGGCAGAATGGACATGCATATTTTCATGAGCTATTGTTCTTATCCTGCATTGTTGATTCTGCTGAAGAATTACTTGGGGTATGAGGAAAGTGACTTGGAAGATGAAACTCTGAAGGAACTGGAGGATGTTGTTGGTAAGGCTGAGATGACTCCTGCTGATATTAGTGAGGTTTTGATTAAAAACAAGAGGGATAAGTGCAAGGCTGTGAGGGAATTGTTGGAGACTTTGAAGGTGAAAGCCGAAAAGAATGTGAAACATGGAGGGATTATTGTGAAAAATTCAGATTATGAAGAAGAAGAGCAAGAAAAGAGAGCATTGGAGAGTCCTATAGAAGGCAGTGACATTGAAGACGCTAATAACTGCGAGGAAGGCGATGATGATCATGAAGAGAAAATAAAATGAAAGTCTTACTTTTCACTTTCTTTTTCTGTCACATGAGTAAATTAAGTCAAGGTTAAGATGAAATTGGCAATTGATCTGCAAATTTTTGTTAGGGTGGGGGGGGCCATTAGCGAAGGAATTTATTATCAAATATACTGGATGTGTCCAACTTTATGGTTGTTTGATATTATATCCATCATGGATGGATCTTATGTTTAGTTTAATCATGTCAAATATATAATATATGATCTAAAGATAAGCTTATTGGCATGTGGGTTTGGTTTGCCATGTGGGATTTTCTTTTTATGTTATTTTAGTTTATCTTATTGTTATATTTTTGAATGAAATGAGTTGTATAGCTTGCACATGCTACGTATTATTATCATTTCGAACTCGTTGGGTGTCTACGTGCCATTGAGTGAGTGCACATGGGTTGATTTTTCACCCAAACGCAACATTTTCATAACTGGGAATATTATAGTTGTTTTTCGAGGATCATGAGATCAGCCAAAAATCTGTGATCAATTATTAATGATCGAATTATGTTACTGTGTTAATGTGGAGTACGTTGTGAAGATGATGTTGGAAAATGATATTGTTGTTGTAACATCAATTGTTGTAAAATTTACAAAATTGCATGAATATGATGATCAATAATTAATGCTAGGAACAGAATTATTGTTAGTATAAACTTTATGTCTATTTCGATGTAGTTAATTCAAGGAATTAATTAAGAAATATATATTTTTATCATTGAAGACAAGAGTTTCCGAGTTGTCGTCTTGGACGTACTTGAAAAAGTTTTCTTAGACCTTCTCGAGCTTTTTCTTTACAATCTTTGTTTTGTTAGTTCTCGATATGAGTTGTTTCCATGTAACCTCTCAGTTCTCATTATTATTAAAAAATTCCAAATGCCAATTGTCTTTCATTATTATTAAAATATTTAGTATTGTAACTTAATCTGAATTCCAAACACACCCTAAGGAGACCATAACATTAGCAAGCGTAATTTCTCCCAATTTTTCGCTTTGAATTTTCTTTTATTTTAACAAAATTCAGAAATAAAAAAATTTCCAAGGTTATTGTCATCTTTCCATGCTCTTCTAACTTCTAAGAAACTATTTCCGAAAATGAGAAAGAAGTCAATGTTTTGCCGTCCATCCATTAATGTATTTTACCAAATTTTATGTCACGTGTTTTGCTACATTCTCATATCTTAAATTAAACAGTATCTTAAATTCCAAGTGACTAGAGAAATGCAGCTGATAACTTAAAATTTGTAACGGAAATTTTGAATAATATAAGAAAAAAAAAAAGCCGGTGTGATGTATGGCGCAGCTGATGCACCGTGTCACACTCACACCCGCTAAAGAAGCGTAGTTAAAAGCCGTTTTGATAATGGGATCTAGCTATCATGCACTTGGTTCATGCGACCCGAAACTTTGTAGTTTTGTGATTCAGCCGTGGGATTTAAGGGAAAAGATGTTCGATGGCTAGACTTTTTGCTTTTTTTTTAACGTTTATTTTGCATTGCAGTCGCTGCTGTTTGATGAAAAATCATAAAAGCTGAGAGTTTCAAAATTTTGATTTTTCAAACTGCTTGTGATTTTACATATTTAAGCAATGCCCCTGCTTGTGATTTAGCTTAAAAATATCACATATAATACTTGACGCTTTTGAGTTGTTATCAATCTTTAAAATATAGTTTTCATTCAGCCATTTCAATTTCATGAAATCCAACTCGTTGCCAACCACCGGGTACTGAAAAATTACCTTAATATACTAATAATAAACTATACATAAAATAGAAAAAGTGACGATGAGTACAACTATTGAAGATACGGTGTCGCAGCAGCGGTACTATAGTTTTGTCATCGGTAATGAGTACAACTGTTGAAAGCGAAGATCATTTTATGACCTTTTAAGAAAGTGAACAGCTAAATGGGGTGCTTGAAAACGATAAAGTGCTGTTTTTCACTTTATAAATACTTTATAAATTTATGGAGTAAAAGTTGAAAGCCCTAAAATACTTTTGATGAAATGACATGATTCGTGGATAAGATTGGAAGGGCAGTTAAGTAATTAGAGAGAGCGAAAAAGTTTGAAGACAAATGAACAAAACCCAGATTTGGTGTTGGTGTTGGCGAAAAAGGGGGGAAAGATCATCGAAGTCTTGTGATGGATTGAGAAAAAGTTGGCCCCTTCTCGATTATGATTTGGAAAGGCGTTTGGTTTGTCAGGCCGAGCAAAAGATTTTGCCTCGCCTTCTCACGAGTCACCGCAGCAAATGCAAAACCATGATTGAACCCGAAATTAAAAATTAAAAAAATTAAAAAAAGTTGTTTTGAATTTCAGAATCGCCCATGTTTTCCATGTAAAACGCGTCTCTATCAGCTGGAAAAAAGATCCGGATGATACTTTTTACCCTGTGTGCTGCAATGCATTGGACTTAATTCGTGCATTTCTTTTTGGCTAAGCATTGAGAATTGGTAGCCAAATTGTGTTCCGATTGTGTTATAACACAATTGATTCGGATCATAGCCAATTAAGCGTCCGACTGTTAATTTCAATTATTTAAAAACACCAAAAATATAGCTCAAAGTTGTGTTTTCATAGATTTAAATTAAGTGCTTAAACTTACTTTTTGTAAATTTTTTAGAAATATATAATTAGTAGTTATTGGGTAATAATATAAAACTAATTGAATCTTAACTGTATATTACCAACACACACACGTAGTAAAAAATTATGAAAAGTTGAGAATAATCAACTCAGTACTGAATTCAAATATATGTTTTTATATACAATACCATTAGAGATAAAAGCAGCGAATAAGATCATTGTCAATATGTTGTTACTATTGTTTCAAAAATCCCATACTGCAATCTACCGATATTAAAATCATGGGGCCACTACAAATTAAATTCATAGAAATATAGCATAGTACGAAGGTGTAATCCTATGAAAATGAATTTTCTAAGAGTAACAAAATTTCTTAGTTTTTAAGGTGATCCTTCCGATATGTGGATATGCTTCGATGGAAAAAGCAGTTGGGTTGGTGGGGATGGTCGAGATTTTAATTATATACCAATATTCCAATGAAAGCGAGACATCAAAATTCGTAGATGAATTGACAATCTCATATATGGACACTGAAGCAGACATATATTTCTGATAGGAACTCCAAGGGCTCCCACAGCTATATTCAAACAAGCTAACTGGTAAGCAACAAGCATACATCACATTCATTTAGTTTCTTCTCTCATCCAACTTCAATAAAAACAATCAATTTTATTCCGATGGTTCCCCATTGAATACATGCAGTGGCCCACGAGCAAAAATTATGTGTTAGGTGAGCCATGGCCAACAATTATTCCATTAATGGTACTGTTTGCTTCTGTGTGTACTTTGAAAAGTTAGAATAACTTCAAAGGTGCCGACTTACTAGCATTTCTTTGAATAAAGCAGAGGATCAGAGACTACCTATGCATTGGCCATTGCCTTCAACCTAGAATCTAAAATATGAATTAATAATTATCACTTGTATTTAATCTATTGTCATAAGTTCTTAACTCATCGGCCGACATTGGGATTTGGGAGTGACGAGTTTGGGATATTTTGGGTTTTGATTTTTCTTTCATTAGATCATGTGAGATTGTGAAAGATAAAAATCTCTCGGATAGCACATCATATTTTGGATTTGAATCTTGCTCGTAAGATATAATTGTAATGGGATGCTTAATTTTTATTAAAGCTGTATCTATAATTTTTTTAAAAGGAATTAATTAGTACATTGGGTGGAAATATTATTTAAAGGGACTAAAATTTAGTACTGAGTTAAATTTTTGTTGAAAAAATATTGATTAATATTTGTTTTTTATCTTTTTTTGTTAAATAACTACTGATTTAATGCTAAAAAAATAATTCAGTACTTCCATATATTTTGATTGTAAAGTGATTTAAACATCTATTATAAACTTGATTATTTAAAGAGATGGAAAAAGAAAAAAAGTCCCTTCTATTTGCAATCAGATTATTCAAATTTTTTTGTACTGTCAGTCTAGCAATATGTTTATATACATGGTTTCCATACTTTATTAAAGTACGAAAATATTATTACACCATATAATATAATAGAGTAATGCCCATTACACTATTACCCCACGTGATTTAATAACTTTTTTGTACTTTAATAAAGTGGGTAAACCTTCACTAAATAATAACTCTATATATAAAAAAAATAAATCATCAGTTGATGAAAGAATACATTGGAAAAATTGGTCGCCGTTCTTTACAACATATAGTGAACTATTCAGAATCCAATCTTTGATTCCAGAATTTTCAACCATTGATTTAAGTCCAAAAAATGAGGCCCCATCGTCCTTTTAATTGGTGCAGAGGAAACACTGGAAAAGCATATGATCACATGAAAACCGAGTAGATTTTGTGGGGAAAAGGAATATATGCATTGCAAAATTTTAAATTTGACCCTACTACCACTGCATGCATGTAAATAATATCATTTACAAAATGTCGACACCTTTCTTTTTATTATGTATAAAAAAAAAAAAAAAGAGGGACTGAAATAATAGACACAACACGAATCACTCTTCCAAATATGCCGTACATACAGAATGAATTTTCAGCTTCATCGGCGGCCATCGATTCATTGCACATCTAACATTCAGAATCAGATACTCATCGTGAACGTGAAATAACAAAAATGAGACCATCCATTGTTATATTTTATAATCTATACGATCAACAGTTTGTTAAAAGCTCAGAATCTTGGACTGAAAAGGCAAAAGAAGATCACGAATTAATGCTGGCCGTTCATTTCCACCAAGTCGTCCAAAAAAACTTGCATGGATTCTCTACTTAGATCGACCAATCCTTTTTTTTCCGTTTCAAAATTTTCAAGTCTAAAAGGTCCAAAGAAGTGGGAACCGTATATAGCGAGAGAAAAATAAACGTGACTAGCCAAAGTAACAGCCATTTTTGTTTTAGAAAAGTTTAGAAAAGCATCCGCTCGAGTTAGTGGATAATCTATTTCATTAAAAGTTTTCAAGTCAAAACTGCAATAGTTAGTTATTCATTAATCGGTTTTTATATATGTATTCAATGAATTTGTATGTTTCTTTATAAGCTTTGTTGAATTTTGAATGCTTTTGGTCAAATTTTGTCTCTGTATTTGCTAGGATAAGTGCTCCTAGTCGTACCAGAAGATAATCTCGCTCCACTTTGCTTATGGGTGTTTGTTTAAATAAAATTTTATCTCCTTTTTTTTTTTTTTTTGGTTTCGTCTCTATTTTTCTTGAATTGATTGGGTGGGATAGAGAGAGTGATTTTGTGCAAAGCCGAAAGATCATTTCAATTTTCAAGCGCCCAAAATTGAAATTTATTGTTGAAGAATCAACATTTAAATTGAGTTTGTCCATATCATTTTGAGGGGAGAATTTTCAACATTTATATGCCAGCGGAATGAAAGTCATTTTACCGAATGTTGCCAACTATTTGGGCCGACTTCCATGCCCTTCCTTATTACACACCCCCCCCCCCCCCCCTCCCCCAAAACCCCACAAGAAAATAAAAATGAAAGTCACCTCTTGTAGTTGTAATCCATGTCTTGACTTAATCCATTTTATGTTTAAACTACTGTCCACGACAATCAATGAATCCAAACACCGAAATAACACTCTCTTTATACATTTTCAGAAGAAATCAAATATAAATTTCATGACGAATATATGATAAGAATTAAGATTAAATCCGTACCAAGTATTAAACCTTTTAGCGAACCAAACCATCCCCTATAATTAACAATGCATTATTTCTCAAGTAGTATCTCAACCATATATAAAAGCAATAAGGCGGCATACTTTACTTTTTAAGTTATAGCTATTGTGGAAAAAAAAATACTGTAATTATGAAACAAACATTAATAATATATAATGAATATAAAGTTTAAATAATAATTTTGAAAAAAATATTAAAAATATAATAGATTTTCCATCATATAAATGAAAAATTATATCAACATAGTTTCCGAGCTACAACAACTAGTGTTTACCAAACATTTTAGTGCTGTAGTTTTTAAGTTACAATTATCCAACCTCAATTCCGAACACACCCAAAATGGACTAATAAATAATTTATTGATTATATATATTTTTAAGAAATAAATGCCACACTTTTTTTTTAATAAGTAAGTATATACCACACTTGAAATTAAAGTGCTGATATAATTTGAAGTGTACCCTATTTCTCATAATTTGAAACTAGCTATTTTACTCCATTTCTTAAAGCCCAAAGTTTTGTTCAGCGGCACAATGCTGTCGTCGAAGCCCAAGTTTTATGTCAAATTGGCCCAACTTACTTTTGAGGTGGAGTATCCTTTTACCCCGTAAAAGTTCCTCTTAAAACTCCTTTTTTTTTTTCAGGTCTTAAAACTCCTTTTTAATTTAAATTAATTAACCAACATAGCATAAATGAATTCATTTCTTGCTTTGAAAAAAATTAATTAAAAATTTAGATAAATTATTCTTTTAGTAAAATTTTTATATCCACCTTATTTTATAATTCATATTTATATTTTAAATTTTAATTCAATTATTTGAGAAAATTAAACAAGAGTTATAAAATAGAAATTATATAAGAAGAAAAAAATTAAGATGAATATTTTAGGATTTTTATGTAATTTAAAAATAAATGGGTAGAATTTATGAGTAGATGATTAATTTTAATATAAGAATTTGTATTTTATCAGTTAAACCGAGAATATTGGTTTAATTATTTCTTAATCTGCTAGTTCTAATGGTTTTGGTTTAATTATTGCAGATTGTAGAGATTTAGCTCAGTTAATTGGAGAAGTGAGATTCTCTTTTGTGCGACGATCTGCGAACGCCGCTGCCCACCGTGTAGCTAGGGTGGGGGGTTCTATGTCAGGTCCTGGAGAGTAGAGGGATGTTCCACCTCTATGGTTATATCCTCTGTTGACTATTTCTCTTGTTTAATGAAATTTCCTTCATCAAAAAAAAAAAAAAAATTCAAAAGGAGTATTATAAGGATCTTAGAGGGGGTGTTAAAAACTCCCCCCTTTGAAGGGGCTGTAAGGCCCAAACCATGGACCGGACTTGATTTTAAGGCCCGTAAAGAGAGTGATTTTAAACGTCAAATATTTGATGCTACTTCATTCACAGTATCACTTGAATTTGAGTTCTTCAATGGCGGATGTTGAGGTAAAGCCAGACCCTTCACGTTGTAACTTTATTTATTTATTTGTTTTTTCAATTAGTCATGCTAAAACTGATTGATTATTACCTTTACTTTTGCTTTTATTTTTTTGGTTTTGCTCCACCAGTTCTTAGCAGGCAAGCTGACCCTTTTTGTAGCCATTCTTTGTAAAGCTTGAATTTTCGGGTTTATTTTTTTAGCTTTATAGAGCTGCCTGCGGTTTTTGTTTGAAGTAACGTGAATTTATTTCAATAAATTGCAGGCATGTTCATCAAGGGACTCTTTGGAGAATGGTGATGGATGTTCATTGGTTCTTGAGCTCACTGAAGATGATCCTTTATTCCATAAAAAGAAGGTGACAGATGCATTGGATAATTGACAAAAAGTTTAAAGTTTTTATTTTTATTTTTCTAAAAGAAATGTTGATTCATGGATTATTTTAGTCTAGTACATTGATTGTAGCTTTCAAAAGAAGTTCTCTAACTTGATAAGAGTTGCTAAGATGCTAAGTTCTAATTATATTTCTCTTTCTTTTCGACAGAAATTACTAAATGATAAGGGTTTCGGTGTCAAGGAACAAATACACCTGCAGAGCTCGATGTGTCCTGATTCAATAAGTAACAGTTTGGAAACAATGCTTAGGATAGGAAGAATTATCCACTTAGATGAGGTAAATTGCAACTCAAAAATGCATATTTTTTACACTTGAGACATGTTGTAAAGCTGTTCACAGGGAATCTGTTGAACGAAATATCCGGTACATAACATGTCCTCTTTCTATTAAGTGAGCTCATGGTGGGTGCAGGTGGAACTTTATTTTGGTGAATTTGACACACAAATGGGATTTTACAGCCCTAGGAATGAGTTGGAAACCCTCAATTCGATCCTTGCGCGTGTTAACACCTTACTCTCTCGTCAAATGCACAAGAAAATGAATGTCTGGCAAGGATTACAAGCTGCAATTATTCTTAAGATCCAGGAGTTTGGGAACCAGATCAAAGAGGTCGCCAGAATTGATAAAAACTATACTTGTGAAAAGGAAAAATGTCTAGTGCAATGGGGTGAAAGCAATGGTGTTAAAACAAAACTGGAGATTGCATGTAAGTTTTCAAGGTTAAGATGGCATCTTCGATGTTCACTTATCTAGTCTACTTTTTATGATGGCTTTATTTGACATTGAAGCATTCAAGTTTGGCTTTTAATATATTATGTTATTCATGCTGCATCATCATATAGATGTAGGCGGAGCCGGTAGAGGAGTTGTTGCGATGGAAGATTTGAGAGTTGGAGATATTGCTTTGGAGATCCCTGTATCTATTATCCTTTCTAAGGATCTTGTCCACAAATCTGACATGGTACTTTTTCATAATTTAAAAACTTTCAATGATTTTATGATGTCACCTGCATTAGGTTACACCGACTGTTACGGTTCTAAGAAAAATGTTCCGGAAGACTCAAAGGAGAAAGTAGTAATCATCCTGCCATTTAAAAGAACTTTGTCAGATTGGTGCTATACTGAGACAACAAATTGCCTTTCTCTTGAGCTTCAACTTCTATGTTTCTATCCTCAGTATGAAAACCTATTTGGCTACGAGAATAGGAATTGAACCCACATGTTGTAGATTCATGATCTACATCCACTACCTGTGATTATGCTAGCAGCATCTGCCCTATACCATTCAGAAAATTGAAAAAAAAAATATTCAAGGATTTCAAATGCTACAACTGGTCATCACCTTATGAAGATAATGAAGGGATTAAAATATAAGAGGTAGAACATTCTTTCCAATAGAAGCTATACAGGATTTAACCAAAGAGAGGGGAGAGATGTCTGTGCAGTATGTATAAGGCTCATGGTTTTAGGTGCCTGAGCAGTTGACATATGAAAATTACAATTTATTAGATAATACGCTGTTGTAAGCTAACTATCACTGAATTTAGAGCCATTTGCAGACTCATACTGAGTCTAAAAATTTTGGTCCAGTTTAGTGTTGTTGAGGACTTTTAGACTTTATTTGACTGCAGGATAATGTCTTGGGGAAGATTGAAGGAATGTCCTCTGAGACTATGTTGTTGCTCTGGAGCATGAAAGAGAAGCACAATTGTGGTTCAAAATTCAAGAATTATTTCGACAGTCTGCCAAAAGAATTTCATACAGGTATGCTTGCTTTGACATACTTTTCTGGGCTAGTTTACGTGTAGGTTCTTGCAACTACCATTGGAGGTGTAACTGCATTATGGCTTATAAGATTTTCCTTTTGCATGTGGTTGTGTGTGCGGGAAAATAAATATTTCCATTGTAAAATTTCTAACACTATTCTTTCTGCTTGGTTCCTTTTAATTGCTGCAGGTTTGAGCTTTGGAGTTGATGCAATTATGGCTCTTGAAGGAACCTTGCTGTTAGAAGAGATAATGCAAGCAAAAGAGGTTATTTCAGCTGGCCATGGATTATTGATAAATTTAACCTTTGTGCTTTTCTTATTTCAAGAAAAATTTGCTTGTCAGAAAAATGTTGATCCCGAAGGAGATGAGTTTCGCATCTTTAAGTTTAGAATGGTGATCTGGTAATCTGCAACTGCTCGTTAAATTTTCCTGAATCTCAGTGGAGTTCAACATATAGCCTAGAGTCCTATATCAATTCTTACTATTGTGCCAGATCTTGACATGTATAATAATTTGGATCAATTAACTAAAATCAATTCCTTGTATCCCTTTGGCAATATTTTCTCATTTTTTCCCAAATCTGAACTTTTTGGGAAATAAAATAAAATATAAAAAACTGAATTGTTCTGGTTGAAATATTTCATGTTTTGCTTGCTTGCTTACATATTTCTATATTGCATGAAGAAAACTACTTCCTGACCACTATTTCATCTTACCCTTTTGCAGCACTTGCGCACTCAATATGATGAGTTGTTTCCTCGACTATGTAATGATTATCCTGATATATTTCCTCCAAAGTTTTACACGTGGGAGCAGTTTTTATGGGCTTGTGAACTCTTTTACTCAAATAGCATGAAAATCATATTTGCTGATGGAAAGCTGAGGACTTGTTTGATTCCTATAGCTGGCTTTCTTAACCACTCGGTATTTCATTCCTCCTTCCTCCTTCGTTTGGTGCTCTGTACCCTTTTATGCCCTGTATGGAAATCAGAAGTCATTCCTCATTAAGTTCTGGCATTTACCATCAAACTATGAGCAATCTGAGGTACTTCAGTTTAGGCTTCAAGTAGATGCTCTATGTTGGATTATACTGATTTTTTCCCCCCAACAAAAGCTTACCGACCATGTGCTTCCTTTTGGTTGCTACAGTCATTTGAATTGTTCTAGTTTGGCCCTTTTTTAATCTTTGCTGTTAGAGCTTATCATAACGTCCTATAGACATTAGAAACGTTATACTTTGACGTCCTCTTGTCTGATTTTTCCCCCTCCCAATTTTCATGTTCATGCATGTGTTTTGGTTCCTTTTTCAGTTAAATCCACACATAGTGCACTATGGCAGAGTAGATTCAGCTACAAATTCGTTGAAGTTCCCTTTGTCAAGACCTTGCAATATTGGAGAACAATGCTGTCTTAGTTATGGCAATTTCTCTACTTCACATCTAATTACATTCTATGGCTTCTCACCACAAGGAGACAACCGATATGATGTTATTCCAATAGGTATATGTTTTTGTTGTTGTTAATTATTTTTTCTTTTATCGCATTCTTATTACCGTCCGTAGACATCTTTCCAGGTGTTTGAGAAAATCCAAGTTGTATCCCCATTTGAGATTGGTTCTCATTCTTACTTGAATTCACACTCTTCTCTTGTACTCTACTCCCTATCGGTACGTGCTCATGTTTTGATAACATGTCTATATATTATATCATTGTTTTGGTGCAGATATTGATGTTGGTCAGGCTGATTGTTTTGATGATTGCCCAATGTCTAATTGGACCACCCACATGGTGCGGGGTACTTGGCTCTCAAAGAATCACAATATTTTCTATTATGGATTGCCATCTCCATTATTAGACTATCTAAGGAGAGTTCGAAATCCAATGCAGTATGAGAAGACCCATGTACTTTTTCTTTCTCTTCTTCATATGTAATAATTACAGCTGGCAAAATTTTATTATATTTCTTCCCAATTTTTGTTTTTGCCAAACTATGTTTTCAATTTTCAATAAGGAACTTGACTGCACTTCAATGATTAGTTCATACCTTAGTTAATTTTATTTATTCAAATCTTGGATGTGTATGATTTCATTTTTAAATTTTTTTTTTTTTGGAAATTTCTAGCAACAACCTGACCTGGAAATTGAATTGGAAGTCCTGGAAGATCTTCAATCCACCTTCAGCAACATGATGGAGATTCTGGGAGACACGGATTTTGGCGATGGGTAAAGAAATCTCTCACTTATTTAACACAAACTCTGTAATTGAGCATTAAAAACTTTCTTTTGAAAAGAGATTGTGCCATCCTGCAGTGAAAACACAAGCTGGGATGTAAAACTAGCATTGGAGTTCAAAGATCTAGAACGGAGGATTATATCTTCTATTTTAACTTCATGTTCTGCTGGTCGCTCGTTGGTTGAAAGTGAACTGTCCAGAGTTATGTCTAAGGATTGAAAACACCATTGGCTTGTTCAGCTGGCTGGATTGATATTTCCAATCGTAAGCCATAGGTAAAAGGTTACCAATATATAGGGGATAACTATTTTTTGCTAGCATCTCTGTTGAAATTTTGTTTACATGATTAATTAAACTATTAGACAAATATATTTGACTATCTCTATGCGCGACATGAACACAGTCAGTCCACATGAATTGTCAGCCCTAGTTATAATATAACGTGCCACTGTTTTACGGAGCATACTGCATATAACACAAAGACCACTATTTCTTTGTATGAACGGTCTGCATCTGGCATAATTTTTGTTAAAGTGTTAAGCATTGGTTGTCTCTTTCATGATGCATCTGACTTTTTGCAACAGCACGTTTGAGTCTAAATGTTTCAGTGTAAGTGCTTTTTATTCATATTTTAATAGCATTTTAATAAAAGAGGCACCAAATATACCTCATTTTTGTGATTGTTGATGTGGAGTAGGATTGTAGAAATCAAAAGGAACAGTGCTAAAAAAAAGATATGCCCACTACTTTTAAACGTGCGGTCAATTTTAGAGTGTGAGAGAAGAAAATGCCTTTTTGTAAGATAAGATCTAAACGCCAAATTGACTGGTGCCACTAACTGTCGTTATTCTGCCTAAACATCATTTATAGATTAGACGATCTTTTAAGAGGGTAAAATTTCATTGACTACCTTTGAGGTCTGATCAAAATACTATCCGATGATTCAAATTCCTTTTGATTTCAAGATTGTTTCTAGCTAATGTGGTTTGTTTGTGATTAAACTAAACTCTGAAGGAAGTGAATGGTTTTATTTATTTGTTTTTCTTATGAAGTTATTGACTTTCAAGATGATGATCATCTAAAAGGCTATGACTCATGAAGCATGACAATAATGGATTGAATTATTTTATTGGGATGCTCACTTATTGGAACACAGGTGTTAAAAATGTTTTTAATGTGAGAGTATCTGGAAAGAATTATAAAATCCCGAAAAGACTCTCATTAGTGTCTTATTCTTATTGGCAAAAAATTCATTTATCAATTCATGTGTAATTTGTGAACACATATTTTAAAGTTTGTATATACTGTGCCAGCCAAACTACGTATGCCAATTACACAATGCTAGTCCAACAATGTTGACAAGCCAATTACTTTCCACAGCTTTTGCCATCAGACAAAAAAATTGTTGCCTCCCTCAAGTGGTTGTGGCTCAGTTGGCAGCACATACTAAATATGTGAGAAAAGTTTTCGAATTCGATTCTCTACTAAACACGCTATTTGGGAGGGGTAAAAAGTCTTAACTGTGATTATATCTCGAATTCAGATTAGTCGGGATCCAATACGGTTGTTGGATACCAAATGAGTTACACAAAAAAAAAAAAAAAAAAAATTGTTGCCCCCAAATTTAAAAATGGGCGTTTGGCTTAAACAACAACACTAACAGCTTATTTCCAATTCGGTTCAGATATATAATTATTGATTTTCAAAATGGGCGACCATATTCGTTGCTACTTGCTCATTCAATAAAATGGTTGTTGAAGTGGTTGTGAATTGTGACTAGAAAGCAACCATACTCTCTATTAATAAATAGAAAATTATTATTATTATTATTATTATTTTAATCATACTAATAACTGCGCCGATTTATGTTCCCTTGATATTCTCCATCATATATATACCGACAAAATCATCTCAAGCCTTCACTAAGATAATTAGAAGCATGGTTTATTTTCTTACAAGTGTTTGGCCAAAATTTATTTTGTTCTTACAGAATTAGTTAGTATTTACAATCTAATGAAAACAATGCAGTCTTTTATCCTAATTCTGTAAAGACCAAAATGAAATTTTAGGAGAAAAAAACAATATATTAATTAGGTACGTTGATGGGACCCGTGAGAGTTGGCCAATGACAATCATGTGCTGGCTGTGCCACCTCATCACCCGCCGCTTGCTTGTCCTTTTTCCTTCTCTCTCCAACCGCCGACGCCGTTTTTGCTTTCTCTATTAACCACCTATGAACGTCAAAACACTAAATAGTTGACCCCCAATCGTTACTTTCCACGTCACTGAAAAATACTAGTCGTATATATCTGGCAAGTTCTGGTGCGCAACCTTAAATGCGTTAAGATAGAGCCTTTAACAGAAAATAGAACCTCTTCTTTACTTGAACAAAACAAAAAGGCCTGGCATTTTTATTAGCTTAGCCTTCACCAAAACAAAAGGAAGAAGAAGAAGAAGAAGAAGAGAAAGAAATTTCAATTGCGTGTGGCTTTCTCTCTCTTCTCTTCTTCTCTCCTATTTCTTTATATCTCTCTTCATTCCTTGCTTTATCTTATCTCTGAAGAGAGGAGGAGAGAAAGAAAGAGAAGCATTTTCATTTTTTTTTATACCAATTAAGAGTAATTACTTCAAATTATTGCTGTTGGCGGTGCTCCTGTGAAGATGATGGTAGCTAATAGCTTTGATCTATGGAAAAAGGACTCCTTTTTTTCCGCAGCAGAGGAGGTTCAAGAATCAGCTGATATGTATGATTTCTGATTTGGAAGTTTTAATTTTTTTTTCTCCTTTTTTCATCTCTGTCATTTTTTTCTGGAATTCTGGTTATTTTGTTCATTTTTGTGATAGAAATTGTGGATTTTGTCTGTTTAATTGTGCGTTTTATTGGTTTTTGTGATGTGTGCGCGAATTGTTTTGGGTTACATTGCAAGTATATTGAAGATGTGTGCATAAATTTGATATTGGACTGGTTTTGTGATGTGGGTTTGGAATTTTGAGTTTGAAATTGAGGGATTATAATCCTAAGGCTTTATTTTTATGTTTTTGTTTCTTAAGGAGAAAATATGAGTGCAATTTTTTTGGTATTAGATTTGGAAAAAGGAAGTATGCCTATTCTATCAGAATAAACTGTGAACTGCTATGCCTTTAAAGAATTGTCTTTTAAAAATATAAAAGAAGCAGCTTTGTTGAAGTTCGGAGAAATCTTTTTAAATTCCAAACTTCCTTTTCTGCCATTTGAAGTTCATTATTTTGATTGGTTTATGTTGCCAGTATGGAATCCGCTTACAGATTGTGGGTAAAACAGAAGAACGAAGGTCTAAACCCAGAGGATTTGAATGAACTCTCAAGGGAACTACAAACTGCTCTTGGTACTGCTAAATGGCAGGTATGTTTTCTCTTCTGTGCTTCAACAATTATGATGCCAACTGGAGGCTTATAAAGAAGATAAAATCCCCAAATTATGTGGACTAGTATTTTTCTTGGGTTTCAGAAGTGCATTTGGCCTTCTATTATGTTTTCATCCAACCAGAGCTTATATGTGGAAATTCTTACTCAAATCTATTTAACTGACTCACTAACGTCTGAAAATTCTGATTTTCTGTTGTTTGCTTGTGATTGTTGAATCAGCTGGATGAGTTTGAAAGGGCTATCAGGTTGAGCCATGGACATTGTCATAATGATTATACAAAAACTAGGCATGGGCAATTTATTGAAGCCATTGAGAACCAAATTTCTTGTGTGGAAGCAGCATTAAGGGAAGCTTTTAATGAGGAAGGAAAGCAACCCCTTCGATGGATAGAATTGGATGAAGAGGAATGTGATGATTTAGCCATGTTTCTTTCTGGAAATTCCTCCTCCTCATCCACTGGGAAAGAAGAATGCGTCAAGTTGACACCTTCTGAGAAAAACTCACTTTTGGAGAACACTCACAAGAAAATAGATACAAGGCTTAATCTTGATGCTACCTGTGCCACGCAAAATTCTGATGAATTGACAAGTTCCAAAGCTGCTGTTAGTTTTGATAAAAATAGAGATTGCGTCATAGAGATAGAAGAGGAATCTCCTGGAAGAAGGGATGATATAATTTGTAAATCAGATAAAGCAACTGGTACACGAAGACCATGGAGTTCACCAAATTTTGCCTCATTGAAGATTGCAATTGCTAATGAAAATGGAGAAGATAGCAATTTAATGGCAATGACTGAGTCCACACCTAAGGAAAAAGGTTCCAAGCCTGTTTTCTGGAAGCACATGTGTACAGAACTTCCTCAGGCAAAGGGAACAGGCAATCTGTTCCACCAGGTCAGATTTAACATGCTTGCTCGGTTTGAACTGATTTCAATAAAAATTTAGCAATATATGTATAATGACCTATATCTCTATTATGATCTGATGATTGAAGATGATTTTAACTGATTAAAGTCCTGGAAATCTTACAAGCTTAATCTTTTGCAGGTCTTTGGTGGTTTTCAAAGACGGCGACAGAGTCCTGGGCAGTTGCAGTTTAATTGTTCTGTCCAGCTTATGCTTGTTTTGATGCTAACAATTTTTTTGATTGGTAAGCTCTTAACAGTTGAGTTTTAATAATTTGTAAACAGCAATATTGGAGAACAATTCAGTGATTGGTACTGCATATATCACTTTGCTAATGTAAAAATTATTTAAAATGGTTGCTCCATTCTTCATGCTCATCTATCTTCTTAGGTAAAACACATATGAATATGACTATCACTATATTAGGAATTTGAATAATACTGTTCAACATATGACAGGCACAATAATTCAAACTTGTGAACTGTGAAGTATCTCAATCTCAAACATACTTATTTCTATTGTGAAGTATCAATCTCAACCGTGCTTAGTTTTTTTGATTTGCTGATTTGCCAATGGCGGCCAATGGTTGTCGTTTTGAGAAAAAATGCTAATGAGAGGTTCTCATCTTTTCTCCTGCAGTGCCCTTTGTTTTCTATTCGGCATGAGAGCCCGTGGTAATTTACTACGTGACCAACATGAAAGGTGATTTCATTGCCTTAGTTACCTTAATTCATAGATTTTTGTTGCATAAGAATGTAAAAATGATGTGGTGGAGCAACTTTGCTTATCCTTCCTTTCCTTACCTGGGTACAGTTTTTGCAATTCTTTTCTGGAGATTACTAAAATATGGGAAGTGCTTCTCACACCTTCCTACTTTATATTGTAATAACCTTGCTCTCACAAACATGAAATGGAACTATAAAAGTCAAGTTATTTGTACATAATGGTTAATGGCCGGCATGAAATTGCCCCAAATTATTGTGTTCTTCTTCTCTTAAGATCTTATAGAAAATTAAATTCTGTCGTCTGTTGAATCTGCAGGTATTGAACCTAGCCAGCCGATGGAGGATTCTCACAATTCTGGGCAGCTTTCCAGTTTCTTGTTCCGGGCCAAACAAAAGCTGTAAATTCGTTCCTATAGTCTTAAAAACACATGTTTCGAAGACCTTTTGGTAGTGCTTACAGTCCCATTTGAATTAAAAGCTCAAAATTGGAACACACATGAAATGTAGGAAAGATTGCTTGGGGGCTTTGGGATGAAACCCATGATTCTCTATGTACTGTTTGTGTCCTCCCTTAATTTGTAAACGTCTTGTCTTGATATTTGCAGGCAGTAACTATTTGTTGAATATGTGTGCAAATATTTATTCGACTGAACTTGATTGGGAAATGTGATCCCCGAGTCTGCCACTACTTGAAATCAAAGTTGAGAAGTTTTAGATAGCCGGTAATGATTCTGAATTGCGTTTAAGCATGAATGCTTGATTGGATGTCTTATGTACCTGTGAGGAGCCACGTCATTCTTAAAATAATCAAACAACAAAACCGTTAACAACCAGGTGGTTGTCTTAAGTTTAAAATACGCGGGTTGGTGAGAAGATGAAAATCATGCAATATTTTATGATACTGTCGTGTCACTGTTCTTGTTAAATCATTTGTTTTAAAGAAATTTTTTTCATTCTGCATCATCGTCTACAACGAAAACTTTATCAACTTTGACACAACGTTGACAAATTGAGTAACCTCTGTTTGTTATTTCAAAAGCTTAGAGACCAAAGTTGCAAAGTGAGCTTCATATCTGAATCCAATTCGTTGCCCTGCACTTATCCTCTTCTTCTCAAACAGCTCAATCGTGTCCTTGAGACGATAATAAGGAGGTTCAAATTGCAGCTTGAGTTCATATATATCTCTGGTGTCATCATCATATGCGCAAACGTTAATAGCTTTACCGTCTCTCAAGTCACTGCGATCTTTTCTCTTCAATCCTGGAAGTATATATTTATCAGCTTCAATTTGAAGAACAAGGATCTCACGTTCTGTTTGCAAATCAGACTCCGACACTATCCTCTGAAACAGCCACCGTTCATCTCCAAACATTGCTTCCGTTGCCCTATCACTGCGTTCACCCAACATTGTAAAAGCTAACTAATGATGCTAACAAGAACAAACAAAGATTGCTTTTTTATATTGGAAGGCTACAAAATTACAATATTATTATATCAATTTGCAGGTTTGTAAGAAAGGAAAATGTTTAATGCTAATTTTTCTTTTTGGCTTTGGGTGACGATTCCTTATTTTGTAGAGACTTTCTGATTCATTTCCTAGTAGTTGTAGATTACAAATCTAATATTTATTTATTATATATGTTAAAAGGTTCGTGTTATTTGAACTCTGAATTTTCTTCTCTAAATTTATTTACTCAATAAACTCATCATGTAGATTATAAAAGTAAAATTTTATTCTATACACCTTCAAAAATCATAAATAACCCTATTTTCATTTGCAATCTAATTAACTATCATTGTACTATAATAATCTTTATTCTAATTTTTTCCCCTCAGTTATTGAATTTTTTCTTGCTCATCACTCGTCCTTCTTGGACAAAAACGAATTAGAGAGAATAATGAAGGATTAGCTACAAAATTTATGATATATCTGTTTGTTAACTGCGGTGATGGTCAAATCAATGAAAATTTAAAGATTTAATCGTAATTCAATAAATTGAAAATGGTAAAGCCAACAACTTGGTTTCCTTTCATCGTCTATTGCCTTCCATTCAGACTTTGAAAAATCATCACAATTAGTTGAGTCGCAATCAACTTGTGGAGTTATACACAGCGAAAGAGAGTGTACGTATTCTATTTATTTAAATTCAAACGGACCAATTAATTCTTCTCTGGCTTAATTTTCATCTTTAAATTGATTTATCAATCTTTTATAAATTTAAAAATAGCAGAAGATTGTTGTTTGTCTATGCAGTGTCCCCATGAGATTTCCCCTTTTTTTAATTTAAATTCTTGGTTAATTGTATCGATGGATATATTGGTAATAAAAAAACTATAGAAAATTATGGGTGTAGAGAGTACTTTCATGGGGCTCAAATAGCCTCATCTTATATCCAAACTCAAGCCATTAGTCAAGTTTTCTTACCCCGAAGTCCGAACTGTATTCGGTTTCCTCATAAATTTAAGGTTTGAGATTTCAATCAAATAGGGCCATCTGAATCTTGGTCTTTCAGAATCTCCATACGGATGCTAGGGTTAGTTTTTAGTTGTCGCCTTCTTCAAAATTAATCTTCTAATAAGTGTTGGCTCTAGGGTTTGCAATCTCATCGAGATGGCTCCTGCTTCAGTGGGATCCAAATCAACGGTAGATTGGGAAGAAATCAACACACATGTTCCTCTGTATATGAAGCATGCGCCTTGGTATGCAAAGTCTGAGGTACCAGATAACTTGAAACACCAAAGAAAACAGAAAGAATCACTTCAGAGCAACATAAACTTGTGTTATGATAGAGGTGCCAAAACTTTCCAGGCGGACTAGTACAGGAAAGGAGCGTGTGAAAACTGCGAAGCAATGTCACATAATGCTAATTCAATCATGGAAAGGCCGAGAAAAAGAAGAGCAATATTGACAAACATGCGCATTGCAGCAGATGAAAAGATAGAGAAGATTGTTATGATCCAGCAAAGTATGCCCGTGATGTCAGTAAGAGACATGAAGCTTATAACGAAGATGGTTTGAAGCTTGATGAGAGTGACACTACGAATTTTGCCCCAAGTTAAGAAGGGTGTTTGTGGTAATGGCAGTGGAATCACGGGAACTAATAGAGATTTGCGTATTCGTGAAGATATACCTAAGTATCTCCTGAATCTTGATGAAAATTCCGCATATTATGATCCAAAAATTCGGTCTATGCGGGAGGATCTCAACCCTGATGACAATCCGAATGAGAAGTTCTATGCAGGATATAACAGATATAGAATGGGTGGGCAAGCATTGGAGTGGAAGCAAGTCAATATTCATGCATGGAAAGCTTCCGGAAGAGGGCAAGACATACACCCAGAGGCTGCTCTGACGCAGGCTGAGTTGCATTATAGGTGGGAGAAGGATATTGAGGAGAAGAAGAGGTTGTGTAAGAAAGAAAAGATTATGGAGAAGTATGGCAATGCTGCCAGTGAAGACTGAAGAGGACATGCCAATGGAGCTTCTATTTGGAGAAAGTGACAGCATACTGAATAGGGATCTTGCCGAGAGGATTCTCCGAGCAGCTAATTAACTGTCTGTATTGAGTCCTTTATGCATGCAACAAAATTGAGGCCACAGATTTTAGTCTAGATTCCTTTATGCGCAGATTCCTGTAAATCAAAGAAGTGAACAACGTAAAATACAGTTCTATACTATATGCTTATGCATTGATAGAGCACGCCATCTCAACACAACGCAAGGACATAGGAAATCAGTTCTTGGTCTTAATAAAAAAAAAAAATTCATTGAACTTCAGTAAATATATAACTCCATTTCATGCTAGCGTTTGCTAAATACAATACTGTAAAAAATGAAAGGATATCGTTTGCCAATACAACACTCTGAAAAAAATGTAAGGATGGTATCAGACCATCAGTGCAAGAAGCCTTCTAGGCTGTGGCTCAATACCTAAAAATGGAGAAAAAGACACAAGTACTAAAAAATCTGGTATAGGAAAATGAAAATGATGAAATATAGCTCTTTTATCCATTATCTAAAACAGTAGAGTTTAGCTCCATTTCAAAAGGATATTGAAGATATGAACTGAATGAGAGTACAGAGAAATCAGCAAGACAGAGGAATAGAAATATGCGTTGCTGATGTGCCATGCTCACATAAGTTAGCAAGTGAGCATATGTAATGGCTGCTGCTGGTTCTTTCTTGCTGTTTTATCTTTCCAGTTTACCTTGTTTTGAAACTATAGCAGATTACATAAAGGTGTAAAGAGGCATTGCTGAGGTAAAACTACAAAGGCCAAAATGTTTATCCTATATAAGATAAAATGAAAATTCGAAACCACAGACGTCAAATTAGGCTTCTTTCTAGAACAAGGCTCGACTCCAATGAGATAGGAGGAATGGCAATTTGATTCTTCCGGTGCTTCAATGTCTTAGCATTGAAACATTCCAATCAACGATCTGAGTCAAGTCAATCGTAATCTGAAAAACAAACTTGTACAGATTAATAGTCAAGAAACCATCATGCAGCCGCTTGAGTTTATTGCTATTAGAAAGAAGAAAAGAGCTCCTCAACAGAGTTCTAAACAGCTTCTGTAAGATCAGACTTCGCCTGAACTGACCCAGGTCAGACTACATAACACCACAGGTAATTCCAACTATCATTTACATCATGTATGGATTCAGTGACCACAGAAATAAGTGCAAGACAAATGTAAATTTGATGAGTAAATACATAAAGATGGTCCAACAGAATTAAGCACCAAATATCAAACAATTTACACCTGAAAAGAAAAGCTAAACAAAATTGTCTCTGCCAATGTCGCGCTATTACTCCAAAAAGATCATGATAAATAAGAATGACGTTGCATAAATAGAACGAAATCAAAAAAGACACATACAAGCTCTTGCTCTTCTTCCCCCAAAAGTGCACACATAAACTTGAGAACAAAATTCAAGAAATTTGGCAATAATACGTCTGAGATGACATAATTTACATAGCACTATCTTTCAAATCCAAAAACACCTTCTCTAGTAATCTCAAACTCACAAGATGTATCAGCCAAATGAGGGGCAAAAACAACATGAAGCGACCTCCTTGTCCTCCTACACACAAAATCTTCACTACCACTACCGCCAACACCACCATTGACCATCTGATTCTCTCGGACAACAAAATCCTCATTCCTAGACAAAAACAACCTCGAATTCACACAATTAGCCCAGGCTATCCCCAAAGCCGGACAAATTGGTCTCCCTGAAGAGTACAAGCAACCTAAATTCCCAACTCTCAACCCATTAACCCCTTCATTTGGCTCCATCAAATCGACCACCTGGTTGGTCACCAGAACTGCCAAACCAAACCCCACAGCCATCGCCTTCAACATCCCCGATATCTTAAAAAACAAAAACGACCTTTTCTTAAGGTCATCCATGGTGTTGTCAAAGTCAGACCGAAACAACGCTGCGATGGAATCAATGACTATAAGCCTAATGGGCAATCTGGAGTTCGAAGAATTTTTAATAAAAGATTCTATCTTAGGCATTATATCGAGCAGTTGGTCCACGGAGTGGACGCTCTGAACAAATACGTAATCGCATGGGTTATGGTCGTTGGAGGGCCGAAATGTGTGGCTGAGTTGGTGGAGGCGGCGCATGGGAAAGGGGAATTCTGTATGAAGATAGAGAGAAGAGGCGGAGAGGCCGCCATGGGAGCTGGGGAGTTGGGCGGAGAGGGTGAGTTGGAGGCAGAACTGGGTCTTGCCGGAGCCGCTTTCGGCTACCAGCTCCGTTATCGAGTTGCAGGGAATGCCGCCACCAAGGCAACGGTCGATTATGGGGCAGCCCACGGTGCACTTTTCGGTCGTTAATGGGTTGTCGAGCAAATTTTGTGGTGTCATAGGCGTACCCATTAACGACCAAAATAAAATTGGCGCTAAATGAATATGGGTTGATATTGTTTGTTCCATGACTTAATCAGATTTATGATTTTAAATTTTTAATTAAGAAAATTAATATTCGGAGTCGGAGATAGTAAATTTTATGTTATTCACTTTACTTTACTTTTGTTTATTTATTTATTCTTTCTTTTATTATGATGTAGTGGTATGACACACATCAAAACCAATCAACATAAAATACATTACAATACACGATCGGATAAACTATTGAATTATACCGAGGATTTGTGAGAAAATCAAAGTGCAAAAATTACATCTTTTTAAAGAGTAACAGTAACTCGATAAGTAGTGGGCATAACAAATTAGATTTTAAAGCTCCTTCAATAACATACTAAGCCCTTTTTATTTCAATCTTTACCATTAGAATAAGCCTTTTTATTTCAGTCTTTGCCATTAGAATGAGGTTTACAAACGATAAAGCGATCGGTTTTCAAAATAATAATAATAATAACGATTTGCTGCTTGTAGCTTGAAACGAAAAATAAACCCTAACATACAAAAAATATAATCATGCCCCATAAATATAAATCTTAATTGAAAAAATAGTTCCCAAGTTTAGATTGTTTAGTTAGATAAATGAAAAACCTCGAAGAGGAATAGCACGAAGGAAAATAATAAAAATTGAAGTTAATGTTGATTTGGTGGTACAAATAAAATATGTTCAATTATCTGATCCAAAGAAAATCTAGTAACAGGTCAAGTTATTTTGATAAGGTTATAATTATTTTACTTGAATATCTATTGTATGTGTTGTGTATAGACTGAACATTATTAATCAGTAATTTTTCTTCTATAAAAAACAGGTTAATTCTTTTTAATATAAATCTATCAAGTTTTAACTTTTTCAATGACCTGTATCAAAGAATTGAATCGCGGGACACACAAATTAAGAGGAAATTGTTTTTACTTTTTGTTTGCATTAATCAAATCATTAATCTTTTTTTTTTTTTAGAATATCAAATGAATATATGATTATTAAAATAGAAAATGGGTTCTCAAAAAATTTAAAAAAAAATTGAATGTATGACATCATTTTTGTCAATATGAATATATGATTATTAAAATAAAGAAATGGGTTCTTTATTGATAACGCTAAAAATTTAAGCCAACCAAACGCGGCAAAACAAATTTTTTCTTTTTCCCGGCCTACCACTAAAAGTAAGTTTTCTCATAGTTCCAGTTCCCCCCAAAAGCATCCACCCGCTCGTTCCCAATTTCCAAAACCCCCCGCGATCCACCACTCAAATTCAATAAGCCACAATCCAACGGATAATATTCCAAATTCTATCCTTCACACGGATCGCTCTAAATCCAACGGCCATCACTCCATTTAGCCTCCTATATAAACCCCTCCGCCCTTCGTCACCTCAACGAATGAAACAAATAAAAGAAGCATAAAATTAAAGAACTGAAAAGAGAGAGAAGGAAAGCAGAAGAGAAATGTCAGGAAGAGGAAAGGGGGGCAAAGGATTGGGAAAGGGAGGAGCGAAGAGGCACCGCAAGGTGCTGAGGGATAACATTCAGGGGATCACAAAGCCGGCTATCCGGCGGCTGGCGAGGCGTGGCGGAGTCAAGCGTATCAGCGGTCTGATTTACGAGGAGACTCGCGGGGTTTTGAAGATCTTTTTGGAGAACGTGATTCGTGATGCTGTGACTTACACTGAGCACGCTCGTCGTAAGACTGTCACCGCCATGGATGTTGTTTATGCTTTGAAGAGGCAGGGCAGGACCCTTTACGGTTTCGGTGGTTAAATTTAGGGTTTCTTAATTTTTATGTTTTGGAATGCTATTGAGTATCTGATGACTTTGTAATTTGTATTGATATTTGGTCTATCAATGAAATTTTATGTTAATTGTTGCTAAAACTCTGGATTTCATTTTTTTTTTCGGGGAAATTTTGGGGCTAAATGTGTTTGGATGCCGGGAAATTGTGATTCAATTGAACGGCATGGTAATGGGAAATCTCTTGAAACAAAAATAATTGATTTGTCCGTAATTAAGTGCTCTGTGCTCGAGCTTGGAAAAAGTAAATGAAATTTGTTACCGGATTATAGCACAGAAATTAATTTAGGAAGCGGCTGTTTAATCTTTTGAATCAAATCGCCGAATGAAGTTGAGACTCTTGGCGAGGGATAAAGTTTCTGTGGTTTCTGCAAAATGTACTTGGTTTGTTTAGAGCACACCAATTCATTAGTAAACCAAGGAGCATACTTCTTCTCGGCGGGTTATTACTATACGCACCCCACAATTTTAGTGTCTTGGTATTTTTGTACAGTATGTAAAGTTCTGTAGTGTGGAAAAATTGTTTCACAAACAAAGATCGCATTAGGCGTCCAACAAGATAAATATTTTGTCTATTTATTTTCTTATTAAAGGACAAAAGGTCCGAGCTCTAGCATTGCCCGTCGTTGGCTTAAGAGGATGCTTGTAGTTAATTTTTTTATTATTATTACAAAAGAAATAAATTCAGGTCTCATTAAGGACTTCAAAAGAGTAATAAAAAATTAAATAGTTAAATAGTCAAAAAAGAGTTACCAATGAATTATACTGTAAATTTCTTTTTACAATATTATATAATGTAACACAATTTCTTTCGTTACAAATTTACACTACAATTTTAGTTGTCACATTCACAACATTTTTATAAATAAAAGAAAATGAGAAAATTGAAGAAAATAATATAATAATAATATTGTTGCAATAATGGGTTGAGCATTAGGGTCCAGCTACTTTGCCCAAGCGGTTTCTAACCACAGACGTTTGTCTTCTAGCGAATCCACCATAGATAGTAAGTCAACAGATCCAACGGTTCTCATCTGAAATGGAAAAAGGCAGTGTAATTCATGCGTTATCTACGTTACCCGTCTGAAGTTAGATACCAAGAAATGAGGTTTTTGTTGAGTAATTAAAAAGTACCAATCGGGCATATTCTCATTTTTTTTTCCGAGGGTGAATCTCCTCGGTTGAATGGTATGAGCAGATTTCTTGTGGCATATCCGTTAGAGAGTACATATCGACCAAAAACGAGTGCTGACTAAAAATTCATACCGATCAGACGTTTGTCACTCAGAAGGAGGGCACGATCTCACAACTACATGATAATTTCGCCACGCCTCAAACCGGTGGAGAAAACACGATGCCCCATGTTTACCCACGTTTGGTTGTTGAGACTCGTTAAGACCCTTAATCACCCGAATATGACGGGCATGGGAAATGTTCTAAAAACACGGAACGATTGCCTATAGTAACACCACATTATTGGGCCAAGCTAATGCAGCAAGTTGCCGCATTAACTAAGTCGGGTTTAAATTAAGGAAAAACCTATTTACCCCAAATTTACTACCCGAATCTGCGCCCCGAAATCAAAACGCACCGTTTACTTTTTTTCTCTCCACACGTGTTGCTTCATTTTGCCTTCATTTTCCACTTCCTTGCTTTCACTTTCCACTTCTCTAGTTAAGCCCGTAAAGCAAGGTAAACATTTTGCTTTCACGTTCCATATCTCTTTCCAGTTAGCAGCACTCTTTTTCTTCAGGCAGATTCGTTTATTAAGTCAGGAGGATTTCATTCCATTTTTGGTTTCAAATCCACTCAACCACGCCACTTGCGTCTTAATTCAATCTCTTTTTTTTCCCCCTTCCCTCAACTCTTGATCGATGGTTCGTTCTCTTGCTCTCGTTCAATTTTCGTTATTGTGTTTGATGCATGTATCATCATCTAATACAAAGAAGAAAATAGCAAAGAAGAAGGAAATAATAAAGAAGGAAGGAAATAGCAAAGCAAAGTAAAATAAGCGGACCACAACTGGACACAACAAATTTTCTAGTTAGGCCCACACATTGACTGAAGAAACACGTGAAGAAACAGCTTTGCTTTTGCTTTTTCTTTCCCCAGCTTTTTCTTTTCCTTTATATAAAGCAAGATAATGGACACATGATTAACTCATAGCAAATTGTGCGTTTTGATTTCGGGGTGTAAATTCGGGATAAATAACAGCACTCTTAAATTAATGCGGCAACTGCCGCTTGGTTTTTTTTTTTTTCTCCCTTTTTCGCTTTTTGCCTTTGCAACTTGATTTTTGCTTTTGCTTTTTGACTTTGACTTCTGTTTTATAATAATAATAATAATAATAATAATAATAATAATAATAATAATAATAATAACAAATTTTAATATAATATAATATTTTTATTTTTTATTTTTACATTATAATTATTAATATAAATTAATAAATATGTAATTTATTATTTAATATTTTTATATTATAATTTATTAATAAATTTATAATTTATTATAACTAATAATAAATAGTTAAATATGAATAAATTTAAATAATATTAATTTAAAATTAATAATAATAATGTAAAATATTAATACAATTTAAATATATTAATATAATATAGTATAATATTTAATTTAAATTAATCAAAAAAATTATTACAGTATAGTGTAGTACCAAAATATTGTACAGTATTATTATAATACAGTGCTAATGCAATACATCATAATACAATACACCAGCATTAAAATAATGCAATACATCATAATATAATACGTGTATCAAACGCATCCTGAAAACATTGCTGTGAGTTTGCACGAGCTTAAATTATACAGTTTTCCCGAAAACTCCAAATACTGACTTAAGCATTGGAAGTTTTTGGTCGGAAAAACCACCGGCGCCTCTGATTTGTTTCTGTGAGCGTAGATCTTAAAGGGAGAAAAATGGTGATTCGAGTCCCAGGAATTTGAGTAACTGTAGAAACTTGTGAAGTGCAGCGTTTCGTCGTGGTCAATATAACCGTTGGTGAGCCAATTTGGTCGGGCAATTAGTTTTTATTTCTACTGCAAAATACTTCCCTCCTAGGTAGGTTTTTCATATACATTTTTATATGGGAGACGGTAATTAGTTTCCATTTTGCATTTTTTTAATAATTTGTTTTGGTGTTTCTTATCTGGTTGGGAATGAAGAGATAGAAATTATGATAATAGGTGGTCTTCGAAGAGCGAAGAAAACCAGGTGCTTGAAAATACACTGGGGGTATCTGCATTATATAGGAGTGTCAGTGACTTGTGTCATTGGAGAACCGGGAAGGTGAACGGGGGCCTTTTGCCCACAACTGGTCTCAATTCTCAATGGATTAAAGTCGCAATATTTGTGCATTAACAATATCATACTGCATCTGATGCTATTATGTGGCTTTAAATACTGTAGGCCATACATAGTGGGAGTTGGTGGTGACTCGTGATTTAGGTTATTTGCTTGGCTTCTGATGGTAGAAGTTAGTTAAATTGGATTTCATTGACAAGGAAAATTGCTATGAAGATTGTGATTTCGAACATCCTGAGTCTTGACTAACATGAGTTGGAAGAGGTGCTGCTGCTGCTGGACATTACAATTCCAATGAAAGACACAATGAAGAAGAACCAGAAACCAATCAAGAAATCTAGAAGAAGTAAGGTTCAGTCACAAAAACATAAAAGTCAAAAGAACGGAAAGTAAGGTTAAAAAAAAAAAAACGCAGGCATATGCTTCGCTTTTGTATTTGTATGTTTGTATTCAAAGTTAGAACTGGGAACAACCGGGGTTATAGACTTGTACTTGGTATCTCTTGAGTCATTAACGGGGAGGCTTTTTATGATCATTTTGGTTTCATCTTCACTGCATTGATTTTTGAATAAACTTTGGTCAAAACATGCAGACTTTCAAATTTGCAAGAACCAGGAAATTTGGGGCATTAACATATTTCCGAAACTGAGAGACATATATATTACAGCCTAGAAAAACGGCGATTGGAAAAATAGCAATAAAAATCATTTGATTTCATATACGTACGTCATTACTGTTATTTTCTTGTGACATCCACACATAATGGTTTTACGAACATCATGATTATGGTAAAATTAAATTTTAATATCACGTGTGGTGTGTGATAGTGATACAACCTTTGAAAGAGCAAGTGTAAAACACATTATAGAAAGAAACCTCAATTGGTGGATAGGTATATTCACAACATTGGCTAGTCCATTGAAAAATACAGTTTCATTAATTGAATAATTCATGTAGACTTAGGGATGGCAAAAATCCCCACGGGGACGGGTACTCTCGAAGATTTTCCCCATTCGGGGAGGGTATGAGGATAATTTTATATTCAATTTCTTATTCGGGAAAGTAATAGGTAAATTTTTTTACCCAATTTCTTATTCGGGGAGGGGACGAGGATGAGGTGGAATCCCAATCTCCTACCCATTTCCCCATTTTAATTTTTATTTTTTAAAATTACTAGTAAAAAAATAATAAAATTTGAATTATAAAATTATAAAATTATAAAATTTGAATTATAAAATTAAAAAATTATAAAATTTGAATTATAAAATTAAAAAATAATAAAATTTGAATTATAAAATTATAAGTATTGGTAAAAATAAAAAAAAATCAAAATATTTATATTATTAAACTTTTAGGCGTAATTAACTAATTAAAGTCCTAAATTTTTATTTAGGACATTAAAAAGACCGGATAGATTCTATTAGGTTAAAACTTTTGTTTTAATTTTAATATTCATGAAATATTTTAAACTTAAATTTATTTTTTATTTATTTTTAGATGTTATAATTGCCTACAGCAAATCACAATTTTAATATCTAATCTAATCTAATATTTGTTATTGATTTGCTACGACTTAACTATTGTGTTGTAAAGTGAATAATTCAAATTTATAAAGTGCCCACACCACCATTGAAAAGTTAATTTTGAATCTAAATTTGATTTTATTTGTAACAATTTTGTATTAGGCTATTAATTTGTTCATGATAGTTTGTATCCCTTGCATGCTGCGTTACTTACTAATTTAATGTATGTGACTTTTGTAATGGATATTAATGTAAGATATATTTCGAACTTTACTTTTATTTGAATTTTTTATTTTAATATGATTAACTCAAAATCGAAAATAAAAAAATGTATTAGTTATTCGGGGATCGGAGACACTCGGGGATCCCCTGTTATTATTCGGGGAGGGGATGGAGATTCTCTTAAATAATTTTAACAGGGACAAGGACATACGCAAAATATCGGGGATGGGTACAGGGAGATTGGTCCCTCCCCTCCCCTCCCCATTACCATCCCTATGTAGACTGTTTAGCCAGTAAATGTTTATGATATAATTTAAGTTCATCAGAATTAATTTAATTAATTTATTTATTTTTATAAGCTATAGTATGCTTATGTTAATTCAAGACTCTCGCGCAGTGTCGTTTATGATTTTGCCTGTTTGAATTCCGTATGTATATATGTGTCTATTGCTTTTTTACGTAAGGGAAGAAGCATGCTGTTATGCCGTGCAAGAGAAATATAAAACTACCAATTGGATACGGGCTAATGTCATGGGTTCATTGAGAATTTGAGAGTCTTGATATGTGGCCCGTCGCTCACCTGATATACTCAATCTATTTCAAATCCAATAGTTTATATTGGATCTAAAAGATTTTTTTTTTCCGAGATCCAAACTAGAAGCCCATCAATTTGAGTTTCGGCCCATAGCCACTCCCTCAGCGCCAGTCATCAGCAGCCTCGCTCGCTGTCTCTCTCGATCTCGATTCATTTCTGCAACCAGAAAAAAGATCAAATCAAATTCCTCCATACCATCGCTGCGCAATGTTGCTATCACACCTCGGTCACTACCTATAAACTTGTTATTTACTATAGCTCACTCGTTAGATCCGATCCGATCCGAAATGTCGTGCCTAGCACTCTCGCTACAACCCGTAAACGGATCCGATATCCTCCTCCAAACCCGAGAATGGTTCCCGCCGACCCGAGCGCTTGCCGCCCTCTCCGCCTTCCGCCAAACCCGCGAAGTCTTCGCCGCCACCAAACGCCTCAACCCCAACCCCCAACATCAATCCCCTGCCAACATCTCCGCCGATTCGGAAAGCGCCCTCGAATCCATCGCCTCCCTCGGTGACGACCCCCTCGCCGCCTCAAGCGGCCAGCTCATAGTCGGTGTCGAGTCCCGCTATCGCGTCGTCTACCGACTCGTCAACTCCATCTACGTCCTCGGCATCACCAACGCCGATCACGATAACTCCATCAATGTCTTCGAGTGCATCAACATCGTTAACCAAGCCGTTAGCGTCATCGTAACGGCGTGCCGCGGCGTTGACGTCACTCCTGAGAAACTCAACCGTAAGTACGCCGAAATTTACATGGCGCTCGATATCGTCCTACGTGGCGTCAGTAGTATTCGCTTGGCGGCAATGTTGGGTTCGATGCACGGAGACGGGATTGCGAAGATGGTTCACTCTGCTTTGGATACGGAGGCCAAGATTCGTGGAGCGGATCAGTGGAATTCACTTGAAATTCATTCGATTGAGCATCAAGCCGCTGTTGATTCTTTCTCTCACGCGACATTTGAGGTTCCAGCTGAGACGCTGGCAGCAGGTGATGAGGTGGCAGCGACGCTTGTTGTACAAACGGCAGCCGAGCAAGATAAAGAGCAAGAGAAGTCAGAGGAATCACCTACCGAGAAAGACCCGTTTGCAGCAAGCGAAGCTATAAATAAGGAGCCGGAATTGGTGGGTGGTTTTAAGAAGAATAAGGATTCAAGCAATGATTTAACGGTGGCGTTGGCGGGAATTGAAGTTACCACATTGCCTCCGGCTGAGGCTACTCAGTCGACGCACATTAATGTTGAGGGTTTTGAAGGTGAGTATGGTGGAATTGAGTTTAGTAATGACCAGGCTACTATGGAGGAGACTTTTGAAGGGTTTAGTGATGCCTGGGGTGGAGGATTGGATGCTTCTGAGTTCGTTGGTCCCAAAAAGATTGCGAAAAAGGAAGGTCTTAGTGGACTTGAATTGTTGCAAACAGGGCCTGATGCTCCGGCCCCTTCATCAAAGGATGGTGCAGGTACTCCACTCGATAATCTCGTGAAAAGGACAGAAATGAAGGGTCCTGAGATGTATATTGTTGAGCAAGTTAATGCAGAGTTTAGGGAATCATTGCTTGCTAGAGTAGGGTTGATGGGTGCCGTTTATTTGAGAACAATGCCTAAGAAAACCTCAGGGGATGATAAAGATACTGAATTTTCATTTAGGGTGGAGGGTACAAGTGCTGTTAAGAGATTTGCTGTGCAGAGTTCAAAAGTTAGTAGTTTAGGTGATGGCATGTTTCATGTGAGAACAGCTCCTTCTGATGAACCTATTCCCATTTTGAGGTATAGTTTGCTTCCTAGGTTAACGCCATTGCCTTTAAGAGTTCGGTTGATTAAAAGACATAGTGGAACTTTGCTTTCTGTGATGGTACAATATGTTTCCAACCCTGATTTGCCCATGCCGTTAAATGATGTAACATTTTCCTTGAAACTCCCGGTTGATCCTACATTGTTGAAGGTTTCGCCTAAAGCTGTGTTGAATAGGTCTGATAGAGAATTGAAATGGATTGTGCCAGAGATACCTGTAAAGGGTGCTCCTGGAAAATTGAGAGTGAGGATGCCCGTGGATTCAAGTGAGGAAGATGGTGGGGAAGAGATTGACGTTGTCTGCCATGTGAAATTTGCTTCACAAGGAATGCTATCATTATCTGGGGTCTGTCTACGGCCTGCTACTGAAGGTAAGACGGACTTTTATGAGGTTGGTCACAAGTATGAGAGTGGGGTTTATATATGCAATTAATTTGTGATTAGGTGGCTTCTGCTTAGCAACTGTTGGTTTTCATTTTCTATTTGTATTTTTCTTGTCTGTGAGGGGACGTCAAGTGAGTATGTGATTTGGGTTTTACTTGTAGCCTTTTTTGACGCTGAGCCTGTAATTTAGATCAACATTTATGTGAAACAATGTCTCTTTTTGTAATCAGTTCATGTTCTTCATTAATGGATTGTATATGTTGTTCTCTATGTTGAAGTTTATGATTTCAATTTTAGTTGGTGCATTTTGCTACATACATACATGTTATTAAGTTAATGTGTGCTGCAAAATGATCTTGTTACTTGAGTACCAGTGTTGATGATTGACTATTGCATGTATCTAAGGACTCCAAATATCTGGATCAAGTAAATGGTTGCCGAATGACTTATGATCATATGCTGTCTAGATGGCAATTTAAGTTGAAATTGAATGTTGCATAATGTTCGTAATGGAGCAGTCTTGAGACTAATTATTCAAATCTATTGAAGCCATAAACCTGAAAAATGCTTTTATGAGATTGGGATGCTTTGCTGAGGAGATAACTAAGATTCAGCAAGGAGTTCTTTGATTGCAGAGAATTTAATTCTCTGGTGTAGCCGGTTAAAGTTATGCAGAGTCTCTTCTACTTTCTAGGTGTAGTTGGTTGAGGTTATGCAAAGTCTCTTCTACTTTCCAAGGTCTCATGGTTGATTATTTGTAACAAATGCTATAATGACGGTTCCAAGATTCAGTAGCTTGCTACTGTGTTTAGTGGTTTTAGATTCTTTTGGTTAAATATGAAATTCATTTTTCTTGCATTTAAGTGTATTTTGTGGACCCAAGGATTTACACAATTTCAATTTTGGAGTTCTGAATATAACATTTGAGATGCTAAATTTGTGAACTAGATCGCATGGAGGAAAGGAGGGAGAAATGCTGAGGCAAGTTCTCAAGTGTCTAGGGTTGTGTGGCTCCTTGAAACTTTTTGCCCCAACATAGATTGCATTTCTTCTTGTACGAGGCTGTGTGTTTAAGTTTTGATCAACTAAACAGATTTCTTAAAATGTAGGCACTAATTTGTGGTATATTTTTGTATAGTACAAAAAATTTGCTTAGTGGACAACTGGTCCACTCTCTATTTTGATTTTTCTCCATTAATACATTTTTATTGAGTTTCATATAAAAAAATGTAGGCACTAATTACTTAAAGCTCCTACTTTCCTAGGAATTTTTTCCTAGGAATTTGGATAAATATTGCCTTGGGATTCAACAAAATATTATTGAAATGTAACTTTGCATGACCTATATACTTTATGATGTTTTGAATTTTTTGAGCTTCTTATAAACGAATATGCTTGTAATGGATTTTCTTTTATCCTGCTGATTCTTAGCTTCTTATTCTGGGAACTTTCTTCTTCTTCTCATTCTATTTTTCCTTTTTTTAAATTTTTTTACCTATATTGTTAAACCTTAAGTCCAGCAAGAGTTTCTCAAGGATATACACTCATTTAGGACTTCTGAAAGTTCAATTATACCCAACCATGTTGGGACACGGAATAAACTTTATGTAGTACCAGGAATGTGCTTACATTAGTGACAATGAAGTCTCGCCTACATGGTTAGATAGAGTGATATTGTTGGGCTGCCATGTCTTTAGTACTCTTGTGCAGTGTTCCCTCTCCAATAGATCAGCAAGAGAACTGGGAAATCCAGAACATTTAAACTTTATTCCTTTTATATGATTCTGCTTGTGAGTCCTACACTGCAGAACTGTTTCCGGTGGCTTAATCAGGCACCTGGGTGTGTATGATAATCAACTCTGATGCCTTTCTTCATTGTTATATTTTTCCAGTGAGCACAGAGCCAAACTTAGTGATGGCCTCGGTTTGTATCCAATAGGTGGTAAAAATAAGAGGAATTAGGACTGGCATGTGCTTGGGACTAGAATGTGAAAGATTTTTTACTCTCATATTGAAGAACTTGGTTGTGCTGCGTGCAGATGAAAATGTGTGATGAAATGTTGCATTTCAATGGATTACTGGCATTTGGATTCCAATTAGATGAGGGTTTCAATGGTGTGCTTCGAAATGGAGTCTTGTTTTTGTCATTTAGTGCCAAGTGGCAAGACACTGAAGCTTGTGTTTGTGTACAGGGCGTGCCCAGGTAGCATCGGTCCTTAAATACTTCCATGCATGTAAAATTGCACGAGTTTTTTGTTGTTACTTGTAAAACAGCTTTTTCATATATTCCAGTATTTGCAAATTTACCTTAACTTGAGATGTGTTCAAGTTGATGTTAACCTTAAGGTATATGAGCTTCTATTGTAATGTCATAAGCGACTCAATATATAAAAATAAATTTAAAATTTTTAGAAATAATTTGAAAAAACATGCACTTTTATAATATTTCATTACTGAAAATTGTTTTTAATTCACCCCAAAAAAATAAAAATAAAACACCTTGGTTCATTTGAGTTTCTCGAATGGTGGTACTATTGGCAGTCAAGTTTGGAGCTATCTTGAAGATTTCAGCAAAATGGAAAGAAACTGAAAAGCGAAGCAACAAAGAAGAGGTTGGATTATAAATATGCTGCATCATTTATTATGTTATGAACAATTCCACCATAAAAGATTGAAAATTACCACCTTTCCTTTTCAAACACAGAAACTTCATTCCGAAAGTCATAATTTTAATTATACACTACATCAACAATTCCCACAAGATGGGTCAATAGTTAATGCAGATTGAGACAAGATAAGCATCAAACATGGCTCGCCTTCTAAGAAGAATCAAACTGTAGTTTACAAATTTCATAGTCTTGAGTGTTGACAGAGAACTCAGCGTTTTTTTTAGTTCCCTTTGGAAATTTACTACCTAATAGTCCACTCTTGAATTCGTACAACATGCAAATAATTTCTAAATATGATATCTAGCCAAGTCCTTACAATTAATAATTTTGGTCCAGAAATGTAATTGTCAAGCCGTCCGGGAAGGTGAATAGAACCTTCAAATAAGTTAGATTTTTCTTGATTATTAGAGTTTCGTATTAGTTGATTCAATTATGGTCTACAAAATATATATTTTAATAGCAGCCTGGAGAACATTTGAAGATGGAACGTCCAGAAGTGAAATTCCAATTATGTGGGTTTAATATTACAAATTGGCCATTAGAAACATGAATCATGTGCTTGGAAATTGGGGACTTAAAAATTGGTCAAAGGAAGGCAGTATGAAGCCGGTATCGCGCGATAGAGGGCCTCAACCCACTCTAGCTATTTTCATTAGAGACTTCTTGTTATCTTATTTAAATGCCTTCTATATTATTATATCGCGTCTTCTACTCAAAACGTGGAGGGGCTAAGTGAAAATTTTATATGGGACAATCTAAATGATCTAATAAAATTATATATACACTGTATGGGATGGATCATAATCACTCCATAGAAATCAATTGCAAATATAATAAGAGTCATTATGTACATTTTGGTAATGGAGATATCTTTTCAATATTTGGTCTCTATGAGTTCTCTTCTTCATTATGATCCCCTATTTAGATGTTCATTTTTAAGATTTGATCTTTATAAATTTACGTTCTTTTTCATTATGGTACTCAACTTTTGGCTTTGCTTCTAATTACTAATATAGTTGGTCAATTTTAAAAGTAATATGTGTATTAAAATATTATTAGATGAATAATGATACACTTGTTTTCACTTAAGTCTTTCTCACCGGCTTAAATTGTATCATGGAAACCCAAAAAAAAATAAAAATCATTCATTTCAAATCAAATGCCTTGACTGCTTTAAAACTTTGCCACCTCAAGATTTACTCTCTACGTTTATTAAGGTTTTTGTAAGTCATTTCCATTATCAATGCTATAATTCCCCGGCATTATCATTGTTGACAACATCATAATAATATAATGATTTAGTAAATGAAACAACAATGCATCATCCATACTTTACTTCACAAATTAGATTGTATTATTTCGCATGGGAACTTTTTTTTTTCTTTTTTTTCCTTCTCCCTTGAAAGGTCGCATGGAAGCTTTAATTGAATAAGTGGATATCGATGCAAGATAAATCCAAGTTAGAATTTAGTGAATATGCCCAAGCTATCATAATTTCGATCGGTTCTTAGATAGCTGTTTGCTAAATACGACGTTTTAACATATAAATTGATATTAAATGAAAATTTGACATTTATATGAATTAAAATTCTATGTTAAAGTATCACGTTTAATTATCATTCAGCAATGTGTTTTTTATCTCAATGTTTTTAATGTTAATAACAAAAAGTTCATTTGAAAAGAAACTTAAATCGCAAGGTAAAAAGTGTTAATAATCTCCCTAACATCATAGAAAACGAAAATGGAGTAAAAGGATTGGAACGAGGTTGGTAAAGGGTAGCCTGCAAATTACTCCTCCTATAGTGAAATATTGTCATAGCAATTAGCAAACTAGCAATTATGGCACTGACCCTTTCCCCTCGATTGCTTGGAATTCACTTTGTCCGCCACCTTTACCTCATCCTTAAATGAGTACAAGATTAATTTAAAATACTAATTAAATGATTAACTCTAGCTTAGTAATTTGTCTGACGTGAAGACAAACGTATGTACTTGGAAACTACACAGATACTGAAACAAACTCCTGGTTTTAATCAACTAAGTGCATTTAAGACTAAGACTCGTGAATGTAAATGTCTAGACATTAACAATCTTAATTAACTAGGTTCAATTTGTATTTGTTCAAAAATCAGTATCATATATATACGTGTGCGAAGATTGTCAAAGTCTCAACATCCACACACGTATTGTTATTGTTATATTATCTTTCGTATAACATATTCCCTGCTTCTAGAAATTAATTAATTAGTCATAATCTTCATATATAAACAAGAGAGTTGAAATTAACTTTGATGTCATCTAATTGAGAGCCGGCAACATAGTTAAAAGTTAGTTAAGTTGTACCATAACAAACTAAGAGCATATAATTTAAATAACGTAGCATAATAAAATTTTACATGTGTCAATCACGCCGATCGATCTTCCAATAGTATTTTATATTAATTAATCAAGCACTGTAATAATAATAATAATAATAATACCGTACCCATGGCAGCATAGTTTGAATTAATTTGTATCTTCTTACGTTAATAAATCGCTGTCAAAAGATTAGGATTTTATGTGAGCAAATCCCATGAATCCATTCGGCAAGCACTAAAGTTCTTGTTCAAGCACTAGAATATAACAATGTCAATTCCATTAATATTTTAAGGTGAAAAAATGGTGACTAATTGGGAATTTTTGAGACGGGCTTATAAAAAAAAAGTAAAAGAGTCGATGCATCCAAAAGAAAAAATGGCTGTATCATTAATTTGATGAGAACATGTTCACGACGTGGAACAACATAGAGAAATTTGTGAATAGCCCTAAAATTAGGGTTATTTTATAAAAGTAGCGGACTTCCATTTTTTTTCCCAAAAGAAAAAAAAAAATGAAGTCACTGGCTAAATATTAACATTTTGAAGATAAATGCTCCTCCCTAATATATATTGTGTCAAGAGAAATAATATTAGCAACTTCATTTCTTTTTCTAATATAAATCTATCTTTAATCAAACTATTATATCAGTTGAGATATTAATCATTTTTTTTGTTCTTTTGGATAGGAGTTGAGATATTGATAATACAATAAAGTATAACCAATATTTTTAGTTGTAAATAAAGTATATGCAATTCAACCTCCAACTCCCATATAAAAACAATAGCAAAAAACCAAGCAAGGAAGAGCAAATTTCTAAATTTAATCACAAAAATTCAATAAAAAAAAATTAAAGCAATGAGCTGTGTATTATAAATTTCTGATATTATATCATTGTCGGGAGTCTCGTGACGTGATTATCATTGATTTCTATGGCCCCGCGTAACAAACCAAAAAAAATAAAAAATAAAAAAACCTTCGTTCTCAATTACTACTGAGAGAGACTGGAGAGGAAGAGAGCACGAATGCATCATCATCCATGTTCCATCACTGTATATTATCATCCCTTCTACGTAAAGTCTTATGATAATTTTACCCACGCGTACAAACAAAAGCCATACACTTTATACTGAAATGACCAAAATATCCCTCCCATGCAACGAAAGCCGACTCTATGTGCAATTTCGACCAAAATACTGAAATATGTATGCATGGCACGTGATGATCCTCCTCAAGCGTGCGAAACGCAAAGCGACGCCGTTACAGCAACACTGGCATGGTCGCTGCAGCTTAACGCTTTAATGAATTTCCAAGAAGAAGAGGAGGAAGAAGAAGAAGATGATGAACTCTTGCTGCCGGTGCTCCGGTTAGCCGGGAAGTTACCTTCGGCATCCAATGATGGGAACATCACGGACGAACTCCGGCGAAACTGCCGGCTTCTAATGTCTCTTATGTCCATCTCCGGCGGAAATTTCACGATTCCAAGGAGGGGAAAGTACCATTTTGGCTTCGATGAAGCTCTCTTATTGTTATCAGATTTCCCCACGCTTTTAACGGAAGCGCTTCTCTCGATATCCAAATCAGACGATGTTTTGGAGCTGCCGAAACGACGGAGCCTTTGGTAGTCAAGGGAACGGCTGATTCTCAAGAATTGGTAATTATTCTTGGTACTATTAGAACGAGGAGTAGTTGCATAGCTATCTAAGTCTGAGAGGGACTCCGATCGACGGTGTAAAATCCCTTTTGTTTTAGCTTCATTCGATAAAACTCGTGAAGGCGGATCAGGCTGTGGCGTTGAAGATATGAGCTTCCCGCAGAAGATGATATCCTCTGCGGGGCACATCTCAGAGCTGAAGTCGCCGCTAAGAAACTCAAAGAATTGATCTTGTGCCTCCGTTGACGATGATCGCGGAGTGTGCCTCTGGCTCTGGCTCGTTGCTATTTCCTGGGAGTTGTTGTTGGCGGCGTTATCTTCTTCGTCGAGAGGAAGGTCGCAAAGAGAGAGGGCCTCCTCTGCTTCTTCCTCGGCAGCGCCGTGAAAATTTCTACCGCTGTTATTGCTGTCTTCCATTTTGTTTTCGGAGAAACACTGGAAATGGAAGCACATTTGTTGAAAGGGTAATTGGTGGGCTAATTCTTTTTTTAACAACGCTGGATCTTTTGAATAAGCATAAGTAGGTCTCAAGGCAATTTATATGCTTAAATAAAGCTATTTGGATGGACATACGATTACGATTATATATATCAAGTCTAAATTGAGTGGGGAAGCTTTTTCATTTATTTATTTATTTTTTCTCTAGGTTGAGAATATTTAATTGGACAGGTAGGTATGTATGTATGTATGTATGTATGTATATACACACATGACTTAAATACGAGATAAATAAATAATTTGTTATAAAAGTCATAACTAATATTTATCGTATACTTTTTTCATTTAATACAATTTTGTAGATTTTATATTTAAAAAAAGGGGTTCGAATATATTTAAGATGATTTTAAATTTATTTGAAATGATATTTATAATTTGATATATAATTAATTTACCACAATAGTATTGTCAAGTGTATATGTGCCAATGCGTGTATGTGATGATATTGTCACGTGATAGGACATTCTTACACTAATATATATGAGGGCTATAATTACATTTCTTTTTGTTTTTTAATTATAAGGAAATAGAGAGGTGTAGAGAAAGAGACAAATGTGGAGCGCTTATTGGAATCAAGTAGTTTCCTCCCAACCACTTAGATTGTTTGGAGGCCACATGTCCAAAGTCCATGCAGAGTTATTAATTGTATGGACATTGTTTATTTTAATTTAATTACTTTTAATTCTCTGCTAAATTTTGTCGAGTTCTAGTAAGTGCAAAACAAGGATAGAAATAATTTATTGTCTAGAGAGAGAGAGAGAGAGAGATTGTCATCAAAACGGCATAAAGAGGATTTGGTGACTTGGTATTAATGGTGAAAAGTGGATTTTATGTCCATTTTAATTAACATCCTTTCGGCAAAAGTTTTGGAAACTAGCCTCTGTCCGTCGTTTCGGTGGTTACTAATGGTCATTTTTTATTCGGGTACGCCAGCTAAGTAAAGATTTACACTAGCCTCATTTTTTTTGTTTTCTTTTTCAAAAAAAAAATTATCAATTTAATTATATGACACCACCAATGGTTGCATAGCAGGCATGGTGGGTATTCACCCTAATTCATCGGGACAAAGAGAAATGACGATTAGCCAAGTACCAAAATGGAGGGTATTAAAGTATCTTAATTGGCAGTAACTTCAATTTTGTGAGCATTGTAGTTTAATTAGTTTGAAGTTACTGCAACCTAGAAGGTTGTTAACGAGCTCCAAAAAAAAAAAGAAAAGTTAATTAACGAGGACGAGCCTCGAATTTACCGATCGACCACAAAACGACAAAGAAGAATTTTTATAACGAAGTTTAGATGCGAATCTTTTCATGAATGTCACCTTGATTTTACATTCCCACGTTCCTAACTCCCAAGGAGATCTAAACTAATCATGTCTGTCGAATAACAAAACAACACCATCTAGGCATGCATACGTAATCCAACTTCGGAGTTCGCATAAATAAAACAATCCGAACAAGTGGGCTTGAATAGAGATAAGCGTGACCACATGCTGGGCCAATATGATTTCGTGACGTTTGCATATGAGCGCAGCCTGGCCTGCGAGGGTGGACTCGCCGTTAATATTGTTTTATTGGTCCTGAAAGTGCCAATTAATTTGAATTTATTGAGGTTTTACTATTAATGTATGCGCTAGATGATTATATTCACTGATGTGCCATCGTCTATTGAAGTGTAGGTTTTCATAGAATTACTTAACCATTGCGTCCTCATAAAAATGAACAGCCAAATCATCAAACAAGAAATAGGAAAAGATAATGGAAATATAGCATTAACACGAAAATAAAGTGTTGGAAAATGATTTTAGTGGGGTTACGGTTCCAACTCCAGCGTATATTCGTATGCAAGTAACGTGCCATTTACAAATTAGCACCAATATTACTCTGGATTCAAAACTATGAGAGAGATTTTTTTTTTCCTTTTTTTTTTTTTTTAATAAGTCTCGAAGGTACTCGAGAAATTTATTAATAACGAAAACAAAAAGATACACCTAGCTAAGGGGGGATGAAGTGAGTCTAACTAGTTACCCCTCGTAATAAAGAAGACTATGCTAACATATTTGTGCAAAGACATTATTTATGTACGAACACATGCATGCAGAGAAGCAAGTAATGACTCTCACATCACTTGACCCAGCGATAAAGTTACAGCAACATTAGCATGATCCTTGCAGCTTAACGCTTTAATGAACTTCCAAGAAGAAGAAGAAGAAGATGAGGAGGAGGAGGATGAACCCTTGCTGGAGCTCCGGTTAGCCGGGAAATTACGTTGGGCATCCAACATCACGGATGCAGTAGCCCGGCGAACCTGTCGGCTTTTAATGTCTCTGAGGTCCATCTGCGGCGGAAACTTGGAAATTCCAAACATGGGAAAGTACCATCTTGGGCTTGGCTTCCCAGCAGGCCTTTTATCAGCCGAATCAGTTGACGCTTTTGAGTTACTAAAACGACCCATTTTTTGATCGTCAAGTGAACGGCTGGTCCTCATCGTCAAGACCTCACGATTCTGTGAACAACGAGTTGCATAGCTTCCGAACTCTGAGAGAGACTCCGATCGTCGGTGTTGTTTTTTTCGTTCATAAATATTGGATGCAATTTTTGTTTGTTGGTGTTTTGGCGAATCATCAAATGAAGAAGAAGAAGAAGGTGTGAGTTTATTTCCACAGAAGATAATATCTTCAGCAGGGGACATTTCAAAGCTGGGGTGGTCGACGCTCACAAACTCGAAGACCTGGTCATCATATTGAGGCTCCGGCTGGCTCCTTGTCATTTCTTCGAAGTCGTTGCTGTCAAGAGGAAGCTCGGAAAGAGAGAGCACGTCCTCTACTTCCTCGGCACCGTCTTGAAGCTCATTTTCTGTGTAATTATAATTGTCTTGCATCTTTTCGGGGAAAGACTCGAAATCAAAACTCATATTTGTAGAAACTAGAATGATTAAGGGAATTAGACTATAATTTTAACAAATTTAAAGCTCACTTTTTTCTAGTGTTAGGCAAGATGTATCTCGACTCGAGTCTTACAGAAAGCTATGGGAACGCTTTATATTTATACACCGAAGAAAGCCTAGAAGGGGGGGGGGGGGGGGGGGGGGGGGGGGGGGGGGCGGGATGGACTCTTTTTTTCTTGAAAAGAAAAATTGTTTTGTCCTCAATAAATATCAATATTGTTTAAATAGGGAAGATATTTTATGTGCACAAACCTATACGTTAAATAAGAGATAAAGTTTAATGGAAATCAAGACTAAGACCATTCCTATATATCATGATCATCCCCATATACATTATGCATGCAGCTTATCCAATCTCATAATTATCTAATGGGTTTTATATACATTAGGTGCAAAATTAGACTAGTTAATAATAACAAAAAACTACAAACTCTAATGCAGTTTTTTCAGGTCTTCTATTAATAATTCGTATTTATTATAGTTATTAATTACTTGTCACTCGTAACTAAATACAATATGTCCATATTTTTTATAAAAATATATTATATCTACATATTTGTACTAAGAATAGTTCGTAATAATATATAATTATCTAACATGTTGTCAAGCGTGTGTGTGTGTGTGTATTGAACAAAGCAAGTGTACACTTAATTAAACGTGATATAACGCAAATGGATATTAGTATATATAAATAAGACGGTGGCTATGATCACAATTTTTATTTTTAATTATTAGAAAAAAAAGGAAGTGAAGAGAAAAGCACAAATGTGGGGAGAGTTTATTGGGTTTACGTCGTTTCGTTCCAACTACAACTTCTTCTCGTTTGAATTTTTTGTCCAATTGCCCAGCATCCGCGCAAAGTGATGTTATTGAATAATAATATTTAGATTTTTACGTACTGTTATTATTAGTATTTATTGATCGCGATTTCGTTGACTTCTAGAAGACAATGATGTGAAGAGAGAAGAGTCCGAAGAGAAGCAAGACATCTAGAAGGAACAGAGCAAGGGCATTGTCTAAAGAAAGATCAACGATGTATCAAAGGTCAGAACGGCAAAAACAGATGATTTAGAGACTAGCCATTGATAGTGTGAAATAGGTTTTAATTATTACCAAATTAACGCCGAAGATTTGGTCGCTATCCAATGTCGTTTTGGTGGTGCTTCGAGAGGAAGGCCGTGTCTCATTCGGCCACGTTAGTAATGCATATGATCTACTATCCTTTGAATGCAATGCATATGATCTACTTTAAAATATTCAAAAATTTCTCACAATCAAAAAATTATACTCGACTTCAAATATTAATGTTAAGGTTTGATCTAAAAACTTAATTTTATATATATATATTAAAATAATAAACATGGCAACATCAGCAATACTGCGCTTTTTAGTGACTTTGATCTCAACATCAAAAGTACAAGAAAACATCGAAGTTCGAGAATGAGGAGACGATCCGTATTCCTTTTCAAGAATAAAAAAAATTGGATATGCGTGCTCTCCTTAGCAAATATCTACGGCAACCTATAAATTTACCAGCCGCTATGTACTGTTGTTAGTTTAATTTCGTTAATCAACGAGATGGCTTTGAGGTTAACGACCCCAACTGATATAACAGAATCTGAATAACGAATTTAGTTTGATACAATACTTACAAGTAGATCACTCAAAACCTTAATGAACATATGATAACGACTAATTAACATTTTATCCATGTCGATAGACACAATGAATATATTGACAAAACCAATTCAGTTGAACAGTTACGAAGCTTCAGTTAGATTTTTATATCGTTGTGTTCTGTCTTGCTGTTACGGTCCTATTCTGTTCATACTGATCTGTCTTGTTGTTGTTTGTCTTGAATCTCAAACACTAGTTTTGGAATAAGCCTCCTAAAAGAGTAATGCTTTTCACACCCCCTCCAAAATCCTTATAAAGCCCTACACATTTTTTTTTATTTTATTTTCCCCCAATCACACTTCTGTTTTTGGATGAACTACATAACAGGACAGTTATGTATTTAACTAATTTTAAATATGTTTACACCTATAAATTATGAACCCTCCCATCTTTAAATCTTGGTTTACAATATAATTAGTTTTTTTCAATAAAATCAAAATAATTTTGGACAATGAAGTAATAAATTATCTACTTTTATTATTAAAAAGTACGTTTAAAATTTAATTAATTCTACTATAATATTTTGTCTTTTTCCGTAATCTTAACGAAGGTAAGGCTATTGATTCTCAACCCCTCCTAAAAGTAACCCCGTTCCAACCAAGTGGGCTTCACTAGAGCTAAACTTTGCCAATGGACCGGCCCAAGAGAACAAAGATATGTTAATTGTCTCAACACATGTATTTTATCTATAATTAAGGAACTTAAACGTTATATATATAAACCGCCGGAATCCACTGGCTTTGGTCTGGCAAAACGATCATCATTCTATAAAAGAATCTTTTTTGTGGTTTTTGTCCGCTTCTCATCAAATATTTATTTACGCAGAGAACAAAACCCAAATCTGAATGGCGGCTGGTTCGAACAAGAAGCCAATCACTCACGTCATCTTCGACATGGACGGTCTCTTACTCGGTAATTTAATTTCATCGAACACGCTCAATTATTCTTTCATGTTCATGTCATAAGTAAGTCTGAGTTGAGTTCAGATCTTATCTTATATTGTGTGATGATTTATTTGGTGGGTCTGAAATTTCCAAATGCAACTAAACCTCTTGCATTATGGATTCTTTAAGTCATTTAATTTGACAATGTAAGTAGCTTTACTTATAATTCAAAGCTTCGATACACAAATATTCAGTTTTGTTCAATCAGAAATCTGGCTGTTGGACAATTCCGTACGTGTGGTCTTTTTCAATGACATAAATGTTTCATCTAATATTTAGTCATTGATTTAATTTGCTTCGATTGCAATGCTTGTTATGTTAGTTCTTATTGATATTAATATCTTGCTTTGTACATCTGACGGTCTTTCTCCTGCTGATGACTGCAGATACAGAGAAGTTCTATACTGAAGTTCAGGAACTCATACTTGCCAGATACAACAAAACTTTTGATTGGAGTCTTAAGGCAAAAATGATGGGGAAGAAAGCTGTAGAAGCTGCTCAAGTCTTTGTTGAAGAGACTGGGATCAGTGACAAACTTTCGGCTGAGGACTTTCTTGTACAAAGAGAAGAGACCCTGCAGACCTTGTTCCCAACGAGTGAGCTCATGCCAGGTATTAGTTATTGTGATATCACGTAGGTTAGTACCGCTTTTTAGGGAAATGTTATTGTTGCAGAGTTGAGGATGAAGTTCTCAATTCTGTCTGTATTCATGACGAATTGGTTACTGCATCCAATCTCAATAAAGTTAACGACCCCAACTTTTCATCCATTTGTGTTGATCGTCTGAGAAGAAAGTTTGCTCTGTCAGCAGCGTTACCCATACCATTCCTTGTTGCATTATTTCTCAAAATAGATTAATCAATTGCTACCAATTATAAATTCATTCTTACTGGTATCACTATTTGTTGTTTATGGTTTCTGATAAAGCTCAAAATTTGAAAGTCTTAGACAACTTTGCTGGAACTTTGTGTCAACTAAGATCACATGGGGCTTGAAATGTGAAGTCTCGATTAACTTAAAAATTTATCTGTCTGTCCATGGGCGAACCAGAAGGTAACATGTGAAGGATCCTGAAATAGGTCAAAGTATTGATGGCTTCCTTCAGACACTTGTATGTGAACAAACCTCATAGTCTTCCATATCTTATCACACAAACACGAATTTGATGCAGATACACATCCGTACTAGGGGAACCAATTAGAAAACTTTTATATGTATACATCAGTTTTCTTGGCATTTAGAATTAGTTGCATATCAAATGATAGTTAATTGTTTAATTGTTTCCTGTTGTAGGGGCTAGCCATTTGATCAGACATCTCCACGCCAAAGGAATACCAATGTGTGTGGCAACTGGGTAAGACCTCTCCCATACTCTCTGCTCTTGTTGTGGTATTGTTTCATTCACTGAGAAATCTAAAGCTCATCTACCTATGAAGTTTTCTCTACCTTCCAGTGCTTACTGGAAAATTTGCTCTAACTTAAGGATCTTAATGTGACCTATTTATCTTCAAATGTGTTTTGTAGTTCTCTCGCGCGTCATTTTGAATTGAAGACACAAAAACATCGTGAACTTTTCTCATTGATGCATCATGTTGTTCGTGGGGACGATCCAGAAGTTAAACAAGGCAAGCCATCCCCAGACATATTCCTAGCAGCTGCCAAAAGATTTGAGGTATAACCATCTTATTGATGCTTTTCTATGCTTTGAGTTGCATTACTTGCATCAGTAGCATTTCCTGAAATCTTTGTAAAGCATTTTGTCAGTTCCAGTTCATTAGTTTGGTTGACGCTGCTGCTCATGACAATTTGTGCGTAAACAGGGTGGGCCAATAGATTCACAAAAAATTCTCGTGTTTGAAGATGCCCCTTCAGGAGTACTTGCGGCTAAGAATGCTGGGATGTAAGCAATTCTTCCACATGTTCAGTTTTGATTGTCTGAATACTGACAATTTTATATTCTCAACAATATGCCTCAAGTTGTGTTGGAAAAAAATTTCTTTTGAGGCATAATGCATTTTGGAAGTAGATGCGAAATTTACTTTACAACTCAAACATATAAGTTTTGAGAACAAGAGAAAGCAACAATTGAGTAATGTGGCATTGATTATGATGTTAATTATGATGAAAGCTTCCATCTACCTTGCAGGTCTGTAGTAATGGTTCCAGATCCAAGGCTGGATAGCTCTTATCATTCTAATGCAGACCAACTATTGAGCTCATTATTAGATTTCAACCCAAAGGATTGGGGTTTGCCGCCATTTGAAGATGCACTAAACTAGATTTTCATATTCATGAAATTATCATGGCATCGACCTGAGTACTGAGTCATTTCCATCGATTCTTGATATTTGAAGGCTATTCTTTATTAATATTCTTGTCAAGGATATCACTCTTTCATTTGAACTTCTGATCTGATTGCCTATTGTTGCAAGAACCCAGTTCCTAGAAAGCTGATTTGATATGCAAATGAGTAGAATGTAGGAACTGAAATATTTTGAAATAAGAAGAATGTAAAAGGCACCCAGGAATTCAGTGAGTGAAGACAAATTCTTTTCAAGTTTGCTGTTACCTCTTTTATCCTCGTTTAAAATTTCATTGTGCAGTGTAGATGACTATGGGAAATTTTTTCCAGGGGTACTTCTAAACACTTGAATATGTGAATGTTCCCTGTAAAAGCACTTTTAAGTAAAAGAACTTCCCAAGTGAAAAGCATTTTTACCATGTTGAAAGCTATTTTAGCTGTTATTACTTATTATCAAATGAACAGTTCATTCCATTGAAAGTAGTGAAAGGACCAAGGGACCAGACCCATGACGGCAGAGAATGAATGGATGGGGGACCTTGTCCGTTTCATAAGGATGCCCACTTACCGACTCCTTGAATTAAAAATTAACTAAAATTTGCATTTGCTTTGAAAGTATATGTCATCAGATGCAATTAAAAATAGATTAATAAAACCAATAATCAAGTGTTACATTTCTCCTATTCTTAAACACTTCTCAGCCAGTGGCCAGCGGTTAGCAAGCACGCTACAATCCCTTGTCAAAATAGTTAAAGCAACGACCCTTCGATGGTGGCTGTTTCAAGCAAGAAGAAATCAATCACTCATGTTTGAAGATAGATTCACAAGAAATTCTCTGTTTGTTTAAGTAGCGGTCAATTTTCTGTTTGTAGGGGTTAGAAACATCTCCATGCCAAAGGGATGCCAACATGAGCGGCCGCAGCCCACAAGGCAAAACAAGGCAAGCCTTCACCCGATATTTTCCTTGCAGCTGCCAAAAGATTTGCGGTATATAAAACAACTAACCAACAAATGCAAGTTCTTAAATGCTAGTTGCACTCGAACTAATATATTTATTGCTTGTTTAATTGAGTGTTTATTCGATTGACGTCATCAAGTTAAGCTAGCGAATTATAGTACCACCACAGGCTTAACTCATAGTGGAGGAGGGTACATATTTAGTTCAAGATTTTTGTTTTCTCAACCGATGTGTGAGATTGTCTTCTTGACACCAACTATACATATAACGTGCAGGTCTGTAGTAATGGCTCCAGATCCCAGGCTGGACAAATTAAAATTAAGTAACATTAATTATTGGTGGTACGTGAAGCCACATCAATTGATCAACGTGTTCTCTATCTGATTGATATTGTTGCAATAACACAGCTCTTTTGAGCGATAATGTTTGAATACATATTACCGATAATTAAAAGACTAGATAATATGGATGATTTGAATATTTATAAGAACCAATCTCGATAGAAGTAAATAAATAAATTCAATTAAGGTTATATGGATGCAATAAGAAAACATTAACTAGTATCAGTTTATACAAAGCAACACACACATAAATATAAAACAAAGAACGTGACTTGAAATCCCAAAGGCAGAGCACACCTTCCCCTTTGATTCAGGAAGCAGCATATATTAAATCGCTCGCTGCTGTGTCGGTTTTGTTACCTGCTTTTGCAAGCAATGTTGCACGTGCCCTAATGAATTGACAGAAAATTTTAGTTGTTATTTATTCTAATAAATTAATAATGTAATTTGAACCCACACAAACAATAATAATAATAATAATAATAGTAATGTAACAATGGTTTGGCCTTATGTTTGAACATTAAAGTTCTGATATATAACCACCATGCCGACCACCCAATTGCTGCTATTTAATTTCGTTTCAGTTCTCTCTCTCTCTTTTTTTCGGGCCAAGCAATAATTCATCTAGTACAGGAAATAGTAAAAATTCAATAAAAGCTATATTAATGCTGGAAATGAGTCACTTTCTGCTTTTTGTTTTCTTGATTTCATGTTATTTATTGTCAATTAGGAAATGTGTTATCTGGACCAGCCCAAGGCCTAAATTAATTGAACCTAATTCATGAAAAAGCACAGCAGCTATTAATTGCAGCTGCAAACAGCGAAGCTTTAGGGTCGGCTACACAAAAGTGTGCATATATAGGTTGTGTTTGAGATTAAGGTGACATAATTTTTTAAAATATAATTATTATAAAAAAATTATAATTATAAAATTAAAGTTAATAATATGTAGTAAATATAAATTTTAAATTTAAATTTTAATAAAATTATTAAAAATATAAAAAAAAATTTATTGTATAAGTGAAAAATTATATAAACACAGTTTTTAATTTATAACAGTTAGTATTTATCAAACACTTTAGTATTATAGTTTAAAAGTTACAGCTGCACAAGCTCAATCATAAACACACCCATAATAATCTTTTAATGTAAATTAAAGTTTGTAAATGCCTCTAATATTAGAGAAAATGTGTACAATGGAGAGAGATAAAAAGTTTATTAATTCAATATTATTCCTTCTACAACCAAATTATTAGGCTTTAAAACCATTCCCTTCAAAGATTGTGATACATCCACTCTCTACTTACAAATCCTCACAGGTACCTTAATCTCCCATTATATTCTTTTTTTTTTTTTTTTGCCGTTTTGGGATATGATATAGACATATTTGATTATCCTTAATAATCGATAACATGATATTATTAGACCCAAAGTGTTGCTTTTTAACCCATTTTAAGTTCTGTCACAGTCACTCCATTATTCGATCTCATCAAAAGCATGGTCTATCCCAAATTTGAATACAACCAATACTATTTTCATTAAATATGATCGCAGTGAAAAATAAAAAATCTTCAACATTTCCCACTATTAGCATGAAGTTAACATTTTAATCATTTCAATTTGATTATAATTCGTTGTTTGAAACGTGAAAGGTTCATCTTACCTACTTGTATAATTTGGCGCACTGAGAAGGACCGTATGGATACATATCTTATTCTAAATCATAACATGAAGTAATATCGTGATTTGTGACAAATAATTAGAATATGTAAAAAGGAGTTTAAAGAAATTTCAAGACATGTATTATTACTTGTAATCGCAGTGGCTAACAAGGGAACATAATAAGGACCACATCTCTAAGAGTCGTCACTTCAATTTATTTTATCATGTAAACTCTTGAATTGTTCAAAATATTTATTGATCACTTGTTATTAAGGGACAATAAATTCATCACTTAACCAATTTCACCTACAAACGGTCCATATCTTAACCAACAACACATTAATTAAAACGGTCCTCAATAGCATCAACAAATATCAGTCGCACCTTTAGAAGAGTATTTTTACAAAATGCATACGCTCGCACCAAATAAAAATGGATTTGTTCGTAGTTTTTTGAAATGCCTACTATAACCCAAATTTTTTCTCCCATTTCCACTCCGAAAGTTTTGTTCATTAGGAGTATGATGATGATGCTCAGAGCAACAATGAAATGAATTATTTGCCATAATAGATTATTGACGTATAACTCATATGTTGCCTATAATAAGTTGATCACTTACGAAAGATTAGTGAATAACTTCTCAATAACTCAACAAATTTTCATTTAAAGTTAAACAATTTTTTCCTTTTTTTTTTGTAGGATTTACGCATAAATGAATAAAGAAAAATTACTAAAATCTAGATATTGATCTTCCAACAAAGAGAAAAAAAAATTTGAACATGTTTGTTGATTTTTATTATCACTCTCTGTCTCTTTTCTCTTCATCAAATTGCACAAGATACGGTTTTCTTTCTCATTAGATTTCATGATTTCATAAAGAAAAGTTACAAGTGATCGAGAGATACTAAAATTTTCTCCTAATTAGAGTTATTCTTAAGTAAAATACTAAGCAATTAACAATTAACCATACACATCAGATCATATATTTGTATGTCACAAAATCTTTAAAATCTCAAAATAACTTGCTTGTCAATAAAGGATACATCCTAATTCCTAAACTAAGAGGAAACAATTATAAAACAAACTCCTATTTTCTGCTCTCATGCCAAGAAAGTACAAAGGAGAGTGGGGGAAAAAAAATCAAAAGATACAAGCAGTGAAGAACCCCAAAAGGATCAAACTTAACTTATATATATGCAAATCTAGAAAAATAAAGGATATTTTATTCATTTAGGGAAACCAAGAAACTTTACACATGCATGCAAAGATTAACTAGCTAGCTATATATAGCTTAGCTGAGACATTTCATATAACAATCCAAAACATTGGTTTCGGTTCTTCGTTGATTTTTTCAGTCATATTAATTTTCTTTTGACTTGCTTGGAAACTCAATAATCTGCAAAAGGGCCAGACAACACAGCAAGCTCTATGCCACTCTTGTTGGTCCCTTCCTCGAATTCCCCTTCACCGGCAGTATCCGAATTCTCTTAGCAACTCGTACAAAATCCCTATGATCCACAAACCAACCAAAAACAATATATTAAATTAAATTAGTAAAATAATTATGTATAGTTAATTTCTAAAAATACGGCAACATTACGTACTTCCAGTTAAGGTCACCGGCGAGGAGGAGATCATTTTCCATGTCTTCATAAGCAATGAGGTGACCCGGGACAGCATTAGAGAGATCAAGATCTTGCTCTGAATTGATTGCAGCAGCCTCGCCGCCCTCAACAAACATCTGCCTTAGTGCCTTGGCCAGGCTCTGGTAGCTTGCATGCTTATGAAGACTGATGCGTTGGCAGATCGAACGGCCCTCGAGGACTACAGTCACCGGAGGAACCACCGTGGAGACGAGATCATCATCATCAAGGCCAGGAAAAGCTTGGAGCCTGTTATTATTAGGGTTATTAACAAGTACTCCTGTATTCGTAGTGGTGGTACAATTCATATTTGGAGACATAGCTCTTCTCTCTTGCCATCTCCTTTTCAAAGATTCTTGTCTTTGAGCCTGATCAAATGATCTATTCATGTTTAATTAATTTGCTCCGAAAGGACAGAAGACAAAGAAACTGAAGAGGGTTTGGTCTGAAGTGGGATGAAAGTGAAAAGGATTTGGTTTTTTTGGTGTGGTGTGGGCAGAGAGATCAATACTTAATAGACGGTCTTTTGGTTTTACACGTTGCGTATATGTAAGTGTTCATTATGTGATTATGTATGCACACACACACACACACACACACACACACAAAAGAGTATTCAATGAGAACACATGCAGCCACATATGTAGAGAGAAACTGTGAGCACAAATGTCGGGGACGGGTCAAGCTGGTGTCTGGAAACACCCTAAAACTTGTGATATGCCTTTTCTTTTTCCAAATTCGATGCCCTATATTTAATGAAATTGTACTCTTTTTTATTTTTCTTTTTTAAATAATTCATCACTGCTCTTCATTGATATTCTTCTAGATTATATATAGTTCTTTAATTTATTGTCTCGCCGTTTGAGACCTCATACATAAATATATTTATCATAGGTATTGTGATTTTCTATCTTTCGCAATTATTATGAAATAAACTACTAATTGTAAGGAATAAATAAGTATGTGAGTGATAAATTTTAACTGTCAATTCTAATGTGAATGAGATTCGAATTTTGAACACTTATTATTTTGAGAAAATCGTAGACACGCCTCTAGTACCATGAACACTAATAATTTTAAAAATGATTGTCAATCACACAAACCTACTTATTATTTAAATAAAATATTTTGGAAACAAATGGGTGAGGGTTAAGTGGAGGGCAGGGATGTTTGCTTGTGAGTGCAAAAGAAGGTGTTTGTGAATATATATATATATATATATACTTGGGTTTAGAATCTGGGATTGAAATTTAGGACAAATTTTTAGTGTTGTAAATCAGCTTATAACATTATTGATTTAAGATACTATAAAGTTATATATATATATATATATAAGTCGGAACAGATTTACGGTGTCATAAACCAATTTTTACAAACATTAAAAATTATCTACGATACTATAAATTCATCCTAAATTTTAGTCCTGGATTTTAAGTTCAAATCTAAGAAGTGCTCTAGTAATTATATACACTGTAGGTAATATTTTTATTGAATATTCTTGTGTTTGGCCATGAGAAAATTTTTAATTATTATATATAAATAAAGTAATATTTATGGGGATGGCGATAAAAGGCGTGAAGGAAAAGCAAACCCAATAAAAAGAAGTGTATTTTAAAATATCAAAACACAAAAATTGGTTGTTAAAAAAACAAATTGATTAATAATTAAGCAATTAATAAATCTTGTAAATTGTAACGCATGGGCTACAGAGACGACCGCGCTGCGGTCGCCGAACGGCTCGCTACTTTGACTCTCAGCCGGTCGGGAAGTCCACGTCATCTTTTATTTTTGAGTGAAAAGACCAATATGCACCTAAATCAAATGCTTTAGAGGCAAATTGCAGATGTCGCCTATGGGGTTAATTTGGTAATATAGTATAAGCGAAAAGGTGCAAAGTTGCCCTTTGGCACAGAACATTTTGCAGCATGATACTGCTGTCTGTGGCCATGATGGAAGTTCGTGAAAAATGTCCGTTTTTGATGTTAGGTAAATTATTTTAAACATTTAAATAATATTTTTTCAAGTATATATATATATATAAAGTTGGGACTTGAGGAGGTGACGTGGCATCATCATTTCTCATATTTGTATATTCTCTATTATCTAATAAATAGATAAATTTTCTTTTAGATTTAGTTTTCCGTCTTCACATAATTAATTTGATTGTTATTACACAATAATAATTATATAAAGATTTTAATGAGACATATTATTTGTAATGAACATCTAAGGGGGAATGTTATGAATTTATTGTGTAAAGATTTTACACAATAACAACATTTGTATATTCTATATTATCTAATAAATAGATAAATTTTCTTTTATATTTGGTTTTACATCTTCACATAATTAATTTGATTGTTATTATACAATAACAATTATGTAAAGATTTTAATGAGACATATTATTTGTAATGAACATCTAAGGGGGAATGTTATGAATTTATTAAAAGGGTAAAAGCTTGTTTAGTCCTTATATTATGAGGTTAGTGTCCATTTAGTCCCTGTTTTTTTAAAAACACCTCAAAACGTCCCTGCTACTAAATATTGACACTTATGCCATTATTATTTTTTATTTTTAACTTGCTTTTACAATATTACATTTTTACAATAATGTTTCTTTTGTGGATATTAATAAAAAATTAAATTATCAAATTAAACTCAAAAATAAAATAAAAACAAAAAAGGTATATATTAATTTTTGTGAAAGCTCACGTATGTCTAAAAAATTAATATCGTAAAAAATTACATTATCAATTTTTTTAGAAAAATTAATATTTTAACTCAAGAGTGTGTTCCACAAAAATTAATATATTTTATTTTATTTTATTTTATTTTATTTTATTTTTTGGTGTTAAACTGGTAATTTATTTTTTTCTTTTTAATAATGTCTAAAAAAATTATTATAATAGGGTTATTTTTTTCTTTTTAATAATGTCTAAAAAATTATTATAATAGGGCAATATTATAAAAATAAGTTAAAAGGAACAAAAGATAATGGCAAAAGTGTCAATAATTTAATGGTATGGATAGTTTGAGGTATTTTTAAAAATATAGGGACTAAACGGGCACTAACTTCAAAATATAGGGACTAAACGAGCTTTTACCCTTTATTAAAATAAATGTAGATGTTCATAACATATATTTCTTAGTCTCCCTACTATCTCCCATTAGCAACATTTAACTTCCCTATAACTCCCAATATCTCACAATGAATTATGATCCATAATTTTTCATTAATTTCATGGAGTAATTATGTAACTATAAAATGAGAGCTCATCTTTTTGTTTTGTACACATACAGTTGGAATGAATAAAATCAATTTATAATATATTTTCTCATTTTATTCTTTATCTTGCGTTGCTTCTTTATTTGTATTGCTGGCTAATGGTTTTTTTTTTTTGTTTTTTATAAGGCTGCCTCATCTTAAAAAAAATCAATTCATATTTTTTATCAGTTTTATCAAGTGTAAAGTAAGAAAAAAAAAGATAATACTAAATTCTTTTTTCAAAGCTGCGTGAAGCGCGGTTCTATAATATAATAAATTGGTTGAAATTAAAAAATAATTACATTACAAAATATTAAAATAAAAAATAATTATTAGATTATAAATGATTACATATCTTTTCCTCTTTTTATTTAAATTCAACAATATTTAACCATTAATAATAATTAATTATAAGTCTTGAAACATTCATTTATTTTATTGTGCTAACAATTAAATTTTAGTGGCTTAAAATACATCAATTAATTAATATAAGAAGGAAGGTTCCTTCATCTTCCCTCAACAAGGCCATTAGAGCCTAATTTTAATGTTATAATCCCATATTTAATTATTCAATCTTTTGTTTAGTGCCTTTTGGCTTCTTCAAACTACATAAACATTAAATATTTAAGATTTATGGTATCATTATTTCTCATCTTTTTATATTCTCTATTATCTCATATATTGGTTGAGATTAAAAAATAATTACATTACAAAATATTAAAAATCTATATCTATATATATATATATAAAGTTGGGACTACAAGAGGTGGTGTGGCATCACCATTTCTCATCATCTCATATTCTTTATTATCTAATAAATTGGTTGAAATTAAAAAATAATTACATTGCAAAATATTAAAATAGAAAATAATTATTAGATTATAAATTATTACATGTCTTTTCCTCTTTCTATTTAAATTCAACAATATTTAACCATTAAAAATAATTAATTATAAGTCTTGAAATATTCATTTATTTTATTATGTCAACAATTAAATTTTAGTGGCTTAAAATACATCAATTAATTAATATAGGAAAGAACGTTCCTTCATCTTCCCTCAACAATGTCATTAGAGCCTAATTTTAATGTCATAATCTCATATTTAATTATTCAATCTTTTGTTTAGTGCCTTTTGACTTCTTCAAACTCTATAAATATTAAGTAGTTAAGATTTGTGGTATTATTATTTCGCATCTTTTTATATTCTATATTATCTAATATATTGGTTGAGATTAAAAAATAATTATATTACAAAATATTAAAAATAGAAAATAATTAGTAGAGTATAAAAGATTACATGGCTCTACCTCTTTCTATTTAAATTCAACAATATGTAACCATTAATTATATGTTTTCAAACATTCATTTATTTTATTAAGCCAACAACTAAACTTTAGTGGTTTAAAATACATCAACTAATTAATATAGGAAGGAAGGTTCCTTTATTTTCTCTCACCAATGCCACTAGGACCTAATTTTAGTGTCATAATCCCATATTTAATTATGCAATCTTTTATTTAGTGTTTTTTGACTTCTTTAAACTCTATAAATATTAAGTATTTAAGATTTGTTATGTTTGGGTTTTTTTTAATTATTTAATCAACATCCTCTTTAGAAATGTTATTGTGTTTTTATTTTTTGACTTATTTAAATTTTTTGTATTGTGTGCTTCATGGAGTACTTTTTTCTTCATGAGTTAAACAATGATAAAGATAGTTAGATGATAAGAGTTAGACTTTGTAAGATGTGGGAGTATGTTAATACCAAGAAGAATGGAGAATTGATTAGTGTGAACATAATTTTTATTGATGAAAAGGTTGTGTACACTTAACTATACATATTAATATATATTTTTAAAGTTAACAAAAAAATAATTAACTTTCATAAATAACATTAGTTTTATAAGGCTGCGTCATTTTAAAAAAAAAATCAATTCATATTTTTTATCAATTTCATCAAGTGTAAAGTAATAAAAAAAGATAATACTAATTTTTTTTTAAAGCCACACGAAGTGCGGTTCTATTTCCTAGTTAGATAAATAAAAGAATAAATTTCCGATTACGTCTTTGTTAAATAACAATCTTTAAAACATCTCTAAGTTATTGTAAACCTCAATTTATCTCATTTTTTATTTAAAATAAAACGAAATTATTTTTTTTTTGTCTTCTTAAAAAAAGTAGAGGATAACGGGAAGTTTATGATAATTTTGAATAGGTGTATTTTAAAAAATTATCATTTTATGACGGAATAATTCAAAATTAACCCTAAAATATACGTTAAAGCACCTTTAAACATATAGAGTGTGAGTGGGATTCAAACCTTTTGCATGGTAAAAATATCTCAAAAATTTTATTGTTTTGGGGCAGAATTCAAAATTTTATCAATTAAATTGACTAAAATCTTCTTAGTGAATTAATGTCTTTCAAACGTATTCTTAGTATAAACCTATTTTCTAGAAAATGAGACCTAAACCTCTTTCAGGAAATCCATAATATGTTTTATTAGTTAGGCATTTATAAGGTAACTTGTATTACGGAGCATGATGTTTCATGTTTGGTTTGTACCCTTTTCCCACTCACAAGTCCTTATAAATTCAAAGACATTGGTTTTTATATAATTTAAAGAAATGCGAGCTACATCTCCAACTTATATGTTCCAAATTTTTTATCTCCTATTTTAAAAAAAAAAAAAAACTACGAAAATTGGAGCTAAATGCAAAGCCAACCCTGTATTGTACAATTCATTTATAATTAACTGATCAGTTCAGTTGAACATCTTAGCCAATTTGGTGATGTAATTTGAAATTGACTAGTACTTAACATCCCCTTTCATTTCATTCAAACTTGTCAATTCTTAATTAATAATTATGTTATCTATTTTTCTTGTCTTTTATTACAAGAAACAACATTAATAACAATCTTTTCAAAAGCTAGTCGGCCAATCATATTTTAATACGTGTAGAATATATACGTTAATTATATATATATATATAATCTAATCATCGATTACTGAAAATCAATTCACTTATATGGTCAACTTCACATTTTAATGATGATCAAATTTTTTCACTACCCATTTTTCATTGGGTAAAAGCTCGTTTAGTCCCTATATTTTGAAGTTAGTGCTCGTTTAGTCCCTATATTTTTAAAAATACCTCAAACCATCCCTACCATTAAATTATTGACACTTTTGCCATTATCTTTTGTTCCTTTTAACTTATTTTTATAATATTGCCCTATTATAATAATTTTTTAGACATTATTAAAAAGAAAAAAAATAAATTACCACTTTAACACCAAAAAATAAAATAAAATAAAATAATATATATTAATTTTTGTGGAACACACTCTTGAGTTAAAATATTAATTTTTCTAAAAAAATTGATAATGTAATTTTTTACGATATTAATTTTTTAGACATACGTGAGCTTCCACAAAAATTAATATATACCTTTTTTGTTTTTATTTTATTTTTGAGTTTAATTTGATAATTTAATTTTTTATTAATATCCAAAAAAGAAACATTATTGTAAAAATGTAATATTGTAAAAGCAAGTTAAAAATAAAAAAAAAATAATGGCATAAGTGTCAATATTTAGTAGCAGGGACGTTTTGAGGTGTTTTTAAAAATACAGGGACTAAATAGACACTAACCTCATAATATAGGGACTAAACAAGCTTTTATCCTTTTTCATTTTTCACATGGAAAGGAGGCTATACAGTACCAGTACTTCGAAAAGAACAAGAATTTGAGTTTTTTAATAAGTACCCTAAATCGTCACATTCACACTAATGTAGAATTACTCAAGTACTTAGAATAATATAATTAATTGAATCTTCTCAAAATAATAATAATTGAATTGTTCATACAGACTTGAGTTGTTCAGACGACATTGATTAGAATGTTGCACATTGTAGAATAAAAACAAACAGTTTCGAAACTTGAGAACTTTCCAATAATAAACTAAATTTTGAAGAGATTAAAAAATCATCAGATTCGCTATATTCTCCGAATCAAAATTTTCTCTTATTTAGGACATTTATTACTAGAGCAATTATAGAGTTTCATGATCGATAGTTATTACTAAAGATATGCAATAAAAAATCAAAGTTGGTTGGTGTGAGTGGTTCGGCACTCTCACTCCTTAAGAGAGGTTAGGGGTTCAAGTCCCACTCTCGTATGGAGTCACCACTTTGGCCAGTACTTTACCCCTTATGGGCTGACCCGGTGCGAGCGGGGATTAGTCTGGGTTGTGGTACGGGCTTAAAGGTGCCTCCCACAGTTGGGGCCCACTCAAGACCACCTTGTGGTTCAAACCAAAAAAAAAAAAAAAAGACATGCAATAAAAGAATTATTCTTGAATCTTAATCATATGCACATAATATAGAAAATCATATTCAAAAGAAAAGAGATCTCAATTCCTTTAAACGAAGGGAGCATAACAACGGATATGGGCTCAAAAGAATGAAGTTGACCCAACTTAAAACGACCAGGGACCCTTGTAAATATTACTAAATACACCCATCAATTCTCTAAGACAACCACTGTCATTTTCAGAAGAACGTGAAGTCAGGGAATCGATGGGGTTCATTGAGTAACTGATACAAATTACAAAACCCTAGAAAGCAAAAAACCCTTGCAAGTTGCAACTGCTCCACCACAGATCAAGATCATCAATAGAACACGCAGCGACAGCGTACTTTCCTTCCTTCCTCGTCCTTCGATGGCTGTAAGTGACACCAAAATTAAATTGCAAACTTTTTTTTGTTAATTATTTTAGTTTTCATTGTATTGTGGTAAATTTATTTTCTTGTTTGATTATTTGCCTATATAGACAAGTAACTTTTGTATTTCGTAAGAGTATTCGTGATAAATTTTTGAGGGTTTAGTTTTTTTTTTTGTTCGTATATGTTTTTATAATATTACTTTTGTACCTGCACAAATAAACATCACTAAAGAAAAAGAAAAGAAAAAAAAACTGAACTAAATTTGGTTGCGTAAACTTATCGAATGCTACTGCATTATTTGATGGAATTTGCTGTAAGATATAATTGACATTGTGTTTTCAACTTAATTGCTATGATTTATGTGAATATTGCAGACGATACCGGTTAACCCGAAACCTTTCTTGAATAACTTGACTGGAAAGACTGTCATTGTTAAACTCAAGTGGGGAATGGAGTATAAAGGTACTTTCAATTTCGTTTTTTATTCGACACAATTGGCTTCCATTGTTTATTTTTTAATAAATTTATTATCTTGTTCAGGTTTCCTTGCCTCAGTGGATTCTTACATGAACTTGCAGGTGCAACTTAAGATTCCTTTCCTTTTTATTTCTATTTGCTTATCTAGTGTCCATTGTTAATTAGGTATCTATGTCAGGCATAGCACAACTTTTTCTCGTATAGAGGATGCATGAGTGCATGTTGTTAATAATCTTTTGCTTTGATTTGCGTTATGGTATCCGCAGCTAGGAAATGCTGAAGAATATGTTGATGGACAGTTCTCTGGAAACCTTGGAGAGATCTTGATCAGGTAACTTCCACTTGATGTTATTGTTTTGTTCCTGAATTATCTTATCACTTAAAATGCAATGATCAGGACAAAAGTCTCTCAGGCTATTAGTAAATGAAATTACGTTAAATTTTGTTGTCTATGGCGTAAAGGATATTGGCAAACTAGATATAACATTTGAGGGTGGACTTAAAGCCTCGTTTGATTTTGGTCATTGCGAGGATAAGTAGAAAGTGTGTGGCTATTGATATTATCTAGGGCTGAAATTTTCCTTTAGTATCTTGTTCATACTTAAACATAAGAAAACAAGATGATATGGATTTTTTAAGATTCTGTTTCTTAGAATGAGTGTTTTGCACTTTTGTGACAAGATTGCATTTGAGTATTCCTTTTAGGGATGGCAATGGGCACCGCCCGCAGTGGGTTTTAATTTTTTTAAGAAAACCCACCCGTTATGGGTTTTGACAATTACCAAACCCGCAATGGTATCTGGCGGATTTTTTACGGGCTTGTACATTTAAAATCACAAATGTCCAATATATAAATTTACAATAATAACCTTAAATTCGACATAACATACTCAATTTTAAATTTAACCAATGTAAATGAAAAATTAAAATTTCAACATCAATCCAACACAAATTCTCAAATTTAAGTATAAAACACACAAATCCATTAAAAAAAACCCACAAACTAGTATCTACAAATAACAATTATATTTCATATTATCATTCAACACAAGCTCTAAGAGAAGATTTTCATTTCATTCATCATCATTAGCACCCATCCAACATGATGCCTACAATAATGATTAAGACTAATATTTTCTAAAGAATAATACTTTTCAAATATTAATTCGAGGAAAAAAATTATAATAATGAAATAATTCATGCATTAAGTTAAAGAAAAATAGACCATACAAAAACACTTTGGTTATTTGGTACTTTGCATAATTACATTATTTTCTTTATATATTTTTAGATTTAAATATTTTTTCAATTAAGATTAAATTAAAAATATTTAAAAAACCATTGCGGGTCTAGTGGTTATCCATGCGGGTATCCGCCGGATATTGGGCTAATACTAAACCCACCCGCATCCAAGTGGGGGTTTCAATTTATAATACCAAACCCGCCGCAACCCTCAAAATTATCCGCAACGGGCGGATTTGCGGGTTTGCGGGCACAATTGCCATCCCTAATTCCTCTTATGGTTAATGTTTTTAATCTGCATTTCCAAAGACCCTGCTGACTAGCTTGCTAATGTTTTGGTCTGAACTGAAGAATATCTAATGCATATTTTTGTTTATTAGCAATTTAGATACATATATTTAAGTGTTAATCTATTTTGATTGTTTTTGTTGATTTTTTTTGTGGCTTGATTATCACTATTGTTGTCTGTCTGCATTTGTATCAGTATCTGCACCATTCTTGTAGTTGGGTAAACCTGATAGATAGACGTGTAATCGGTTAGGAAAGTAAGAAAGGACTTGGATAAGTGGCTATCTTAGCTTGTTAAGCTTCTTGAACTTAGATTTGGACTGGTTGCTTTTTGCAATAAGGGAGAGGTTTTTTCTTGGATGACTTTTGCCAAGCTTACAACCAATGTGTTTACAGTCGCTTCGGCTTCTTGTCTTTTACCACTGTTGAAACTGCAACCTACTGAGTTTGATGCATCTGATTTTTGTTTTTTTCCCTTTTCTTCTTTTGTTTATTTTTGTATGCAGATGCAACAATGTTCTCTATCTCCGCGGGGTTCCAGAGGATGAAGAAATAGAGGATGCTGATCGAGACTAAGGGATTTGTTCAAGCATTTTAGTCATCGGCTAAATAGAACTCTGTTATTTTAAGCTTAAACCTGCTCCATTGTACTTGTATGTAAGTTTCAGATGATTTGTAATTTTACTGATATATTCCCCATGCCTTTCATCGGGGCCTGACAAACAAATTGATTTCCCTTTGATATGAATTCTGGCGTTTGAATGCCCTGTAAACTTAGCTTCGGGTAATTCTCTCGGTTCTTTGAAAAACAATACTTTTGTCGGGAGGAATTTATCATTTTGGTACTTACGCTATTGGCCAGATGGTCCTCCATTGAGGACAAGTTTGAACTGAGGCAGTGGGGAGCTGCCTGTAAAATGAAAAAAAAGATTTTCAACTTTTTGGACTTTCATTTTTCTTAAATTTAGACCTATAAAACAGCTTCTCTTTTCCAAATGTTTTGGCTTTTGAAATGAAGATAGTAATCTTTTTAGACTTCGACCTCTTCAAGTTTACTCTATTGACGTTTGGTTTTGCAAAACTTCAAATGAAGACTTATTCCTTCTAAAGTCGTAGATGCAAGCCTCTAAATCCTACCAGACCAAGATGTTGAAATTATGCTTACTAAAATCTTTGATTACGGTATATCAATCAATGGGTTTGAATTATCAAATAACTCTTCATAGGTCGTTGAAGTAAAGTGGGTAGGTAAGAAAAATACAGGAAATAGGATTTGCCGTCAAAAGGATGGATGTTAAATGGTAACGCCACCAATCTGTCAGTCAATGAGATAAAATAATCGAGATTCAGATCCATTTTCCGCTTGATCTTCGCATATAGTTAGCTCTCAGTCATTATCAAACTAAATCAATGCCTTTGTTTGGTACCCTCTCTGCACAATTAAATCACCAACAATTTGATATAATTAATAGGTTTATGTTATATTTTAAAAATTGTTATATTCATACAAAGAGTTGGTAGTAGTAGTAATGGTAGTACATATAAGTATTTTAGAATATACGTATACTGATGTTTAAGAACATGTTAAAATTAACAGAATGTGAATGAGGCACGACAAGTCAACCCATATCTTCAACGTTATGATTGAAATTTTAACTTCATCCATCTACCCTTGAAAAAAAAAAACTTGAGGTAGTTTGCAAGCTGTGGCTTAGATTCAAGCTTTGTGTCGAACGACCAATTAAAATCGAAACACGTTGAGAAAGAAGTAGCTTTATAATCTGAGTCTACCACCCAAACTCAAATGAGTTGAGTTGAGTTGCTTTTCCTTTCTCCCCATTCATTTCTCATTTCTCAACCACCGAGGCCCCCAACTTTAAAAAAAGAAAAAAAAAATGGGGGTCAAAATCTGTGGTCTATATATAACACGCCCACAGTTTCTTTCATTATAACAAGAGGAGGAGAAGCTCTTTAGTTGAAACGCTGTGGCGGTGATTAAGTGTCCCCCACCAATAGGGATGGCAATGGGCACCGCCCGCAGCGAGTTTGCCAATATTAAACTCAAATCCGCACAAAATTTAAATTATCAAATCCACCCGCAACCCGCAGCGGGTTTTAACAATTACCAAATCCGCAATGGTATCCGGCGGATTTTTTGCGGGTTTCTGTATTTAAAATCACAAATTTTTAATATATAAATTTATAATAATAACCTCAAATTCCATATAACATATTCAATTTTATATTTAAACAATGTAAATAAAAAAGTAAAATTTCCACATCAATTCAACACAAATTCTCAAATTTAAGTATAAATTACACAAATCTATTTAAAAAGCACAAACTAATATCTAAAAATAATAATTACATTTCATATTATCATTTAAAACAAGATCCAAGAGAAGATATTTATTTTATTCACCACTATAAGCACCCATCCAACACAATGGCTATAATAATAATTAATATTAATATTTTCAAATACTAATTCGAAGGGAAATATCTTTAGTTTTCTTTAGGTTATGACTTTAGAATAGGAGATGAGCCATATACACACATACATAACTTTGAGCCTTTGGTTATTTAGTAATTTGATTAATTATATTATTTTCTTTATATATTTTTATATTTAAATTAAATTAAAAATATTTGAAAAAAATTATTACGGGTTTGGTGGATATCCATGCGGGTATCCACTGGGTATAAGGTTAATACCAAACCCATCCACATCCATGTGCGGGTTTTAATTTATAATACTAAACCCGCCCGCAACGGATAAAATTACCCGCAACGGGCAGGTTTTGGCGGGTGAGTTTGAACGAATTTACGGATTTACGGATACAATTGCCATCCTTACCCACCAATAACACAATAGCGGTTGGAATTACATCAATGTTGCTTTCGGGGAAAAGAATGACCCCATAAATATATATATTTTTCATAAGCCAAGTGTTCCGGAACCTCCCATGTGTTTGCTTTAATTGCCCATTTTGTCAAAGAAGGTGGGAATATCACGATAAATCATTTTTTAAATCTGTCTTCTATTGAATTTATGGGATTCAATATGTGTTGTATTATGTTGACTATACCTTGATTGGTTCATCTAAAAGGCGAACACTCGTTGTTGGACTTTTATAAGTGTCCTTTAATCAGCTAAAAGTTCCAACGACCGCGTGTTTTTGAGCAAGGAGGGACTGATCCAAGTATCAAAGCTTTTGGACCTTATACGTACACGTAATTAGGAAGTGCTGTCTGAGTTGGGATTTCTTTTAAATTAAAATTTAGAGTAAAAATGTAACTTAACTTTTTATTAACTAGATCTCTTAATCCAATCATAAAAATTTAAACCTAAAATATTATTTGTCTTCTCTTCACCCATTATCATTTATAATTAATAAATTATAAATAAATGAGATTTCTTTTAACTTAAAATTTTGAATTAAAAGTTATTTGAATTTTTCATTCATTAGTTTCCTAAATCCAATTAAATTTAAAGTTAAAATATCATTTTTTTTCATATATATATATATATATATATATATATATATCAAACAGAAAATGCAATCTCTATTTTTTTATATTTTTTGCATCTGGTCTTATAAAGTAGTTATCAGTCAAAACTAAACGAATTAAGAGACAATGTAGCTTGTGGTAACATTTCTCTGTTACGAAAGGACATATAAAATGTAGACAAGAATTCCATGTTACCTAGTGATGACTTTTTTTTTTTCTTTTTTAATGATAGTCTTGATTTGAAGTATGCATAAATTGACATCGGGAGCCTATTTCGATTATTCCTTAATCAATCAGATTCTGTTAAAAAATAATAATTTTAAAATTAATCATCCTACAATGTTTTATATTGGCGAGGTGGAAGAAATGAAAGAAAAGTAATATGAGAAACCAAACTTGCAGTTTATATTATCCATATGCAAAAGAGTTACGTAAAGAGGGGTACAACATATTCAGTCGATTGAACCATTTTTGGTTCTTATATGGAAAATCTGAGTTCACAATGCTACGCCTAGCGAGTAACGATAATTACCATATTCTGTATTTATAAATTACATGAACAAAAAATTCCATCATATGGTAAGGGTAAAAAAGAAAAAAAAAAAAGAAAAAAAGAATCGCAGTTGCCTTTTCGGGGTGCGGGAGGCAGGACCCACACAAATAGCCTTTCCGTTGAGTGCTTTTCAAATGAGCTGGCCCGAGATAACATATTTATGTATGTATTATGCAATCACCTTCGAATTTTACTAGTGAGAAGACTCAGGATCAGAAGGATGGTCACCATACATCACGTAGATACCTGCCAGTCATTTGCAAATTCTTCACCATGCTCTCAGCTTTAGAGCTGTCAAGAGATCCCTGAAATTGATAAAGACACAGTGCAATTGAGTTTAAGAGTCTTAAGAGAGACTGGGCAAACTAAACCAAGTAATAGGAATATATACTAAACACAGCATGGCAACAAAAACCACACTAGCAAGAGTAACAATCAGCTGCCATATGAAAAATCTCAGCTCAACATCATTACACAGATTTATTTCCTTCATACAAAAAAAATGAAAAAGTAACCAACTATTTTACACCAACTCAATTAAATTATCACCAATTATGTTTTTTAAATGAGTTGGACTGTTGGCACCCCTCTTATCTCCTCAAAAGTTGTCAATCAGTAAGTTAAATTACATATTATGCAATCGTAGGTAATAAGAATTCTTAATCAGTAACACATACGGAAAGAACGTTATTCTAAACTTTTACAATTTATTTTGGTTAGATTGAAGCGACGAATAGAAAACAAGAAGGAAATAATTGGATTGATTATGAATGCAAGTAATGTGCCGGAAAAATTCTTAAGTGTGGTTAATTCTTCTTTGTCCTCAAATGTAATTTTATTTGAAGTGGGGTTAACTTTCACTCTTGTCAAATTATTATTTCTAACAATAAAATAAGCAACAGCCCAGAATTCTTGTAACTTTTCAAGCAAGGTCCCTTTTGTTAGGTAGGTGTCAACTACAACCACATGCATCAAATTCATTAACATTTTAAGCTAAAATGACAATATTCATATTAGCATACCTGCTCTTGAACAATAGTGTGCAGAGTTCGGTGGACATCTCTAGCCATGCCTTTGGCATCACCACAAACATACAAGTAAGCTCCCTCAGAAAGCATGTTCCAGATATCCCAAGACTGGATTCGGAGAAAACATGAGCTTTTAGCTTAATATTAAGGAATAACTTTAACTCATTTACTTTAAAGTTTCTTTCCCACAAATGGTGGTAGGTGAAAGAGTTCAAATACCTTCTCCATCATTTTATGCTGCACATATTCCTTGATGGGTCCCTCACGTGAGAAGGCAACAATCAACTGTGAAAGTGCACCACTTTGAACAAAGTTGTTGAGCTCATCCTCATAAATGTAATCCTGCAATTTAAGCAAATTAGATGAAGTTTCGGAATCCAGAGCTTACCTAAACAACAGCAGCACTTAAATGGCCAGCACTTACCATCTTACGGTTCCTGCATCCAAAAAATAATAGAGAGGGTCCCAGTTCTGTTCCAGCTTCCTTCAGAGCAAACCTTTCCTGAAAAAGACAGAACAAAAATAAATACATATAATTAACTTAAGAAACTAAATGGGATGCAAGATCAAAAAGTGAGTGAGCATCTAGTCCACCAACCTGTAGGAAACCCCTGAAAGGAGCTAATCCAGTGCCAGGGCCAATCATAATGATAGGCACTTTAGCATCTGCAGGGAGTTTGAAGTTTGATTGCCTAACAAAAATGGGTGCCCAGCTGCAGTCATTGCTTTTCTCCATTGGCAAAGAATTCTGCAAGAAACCAAGAAGAAAAATGGTAAATACTAAGCAATTTCAAATAAGCGATGCAATGTGGACTTGCCCAAAGGCTAACAAAACCACTTAAAATCAGACTACATAAAGGCTCCCGTTCCAGCTCATGCAGGCAAATGCACAGACATAATCATGCTTTTCTCTGTGAATGGGTTAATCCAGGAAAACTAGAAACAATGTTATTCAGTGACACAGTTCTTCAATGTTCCACTATAGAAAATAAAAACGAAAACAATGTCAAGTACCTTCATCCAAGTGGAGCACAATCCTTTGTGAACACGTCCTGTTGGTGTTTTCTCATAAACCAGAGCACAGGTAACATGAATTCTAGATGGTGCAACCCTGCATAACATAATTTTTAAGAACATAAATTTTGTATAACTTCACATGGTACAAATGTTACGAGAATTCGCAAATTTAAGAGGATAGAAATGGGACTGTGAGAAATTGCTGAGTTGATCTTCAGATGGCTATACTGAAACATCCCTTACACCCACCAAACTTGCTCTCTGCACTAAAAATTAAATGATATAACTTCTACAAGACTGCCCTCTCAAGCTCTCCTCAGAAATCCTAACTTCTTTCTTCTTATTAACTATGAGACTGGTCCTTCAAATTTCATCCTTATTCAAAGAAACACTTATGTTGAAGAATTTAAACAGCTCAAAAAGGAAAAAAGAAATATATATTCACCTTGGAGAAGATGAAATTGAATAATATCTTGGTTGCAAACGTGGGACAATTGCTGCAAAAAAGACACCAAGTGGGGGCTTGGCAGAAGGAAATTCACTCATGACCTCCAGAAGGCTTCTCTGACTTGCAACAATCCATTGTGCATATTCATCCTAAAGAAGTATGCAACAAAGAGTTATATCTGCATTAAATTATGAAGCAGGAAAAAAAAAAGCTAATTCAATCAAATAATTGATACTATAAAACTTGTACAACCTTTCCAGCAGGTGATGCAAGATGTCTTAACCGATCTGCTTCAGTGGGGTCAGATGCATGAGCTGCTAAGGCAAGTAATGCAGACTGGCAAGAACATGCAATTAGACAATCAAATGTTTGTTGCATTGCAGCAAAATTTAACAAGAACAAAAAAGGAAAAGTGCAATGGCAAGACTCACTACACCAAGAAAACAAACTAACCTTCTTTGGGGAGCTCAAAAGATCAGCATATTTAGTTAATGCTGTTCTTAAAGAGCACGGTGGGAAAGTGGGAGGCAAGGTGCTTTTACCAAGTGGTGTGCCATCCTCTTTATCAGTATGAAGGGAAAAATAAGTGTCTGGTGATAGGCCTAATAATGACAATGCCTCCTCCACGGTCTCAGATAGATTCTCACAGTAAACACCAACATGATCACCTGTTTCATACCTGAAGAAGAAAAAGAGAATTACTTTCCCTGAATCTAGATTTCTAAACAACAAAATCATATTAAGACAAGAAAACAGAAACAAAATCTTACGTGAGGCCAGTGCCAGCAATGTCAAATTCTAGATGGGTGCAAGAGCGATCAGATGATGGAGTATGAAGCTCCTTCCTTACTGCTACGTTAGACCTTCAAAGCATATAAGATGTAGTTTAGAACAGTTTAAAGGAGAATGCTGAACAAACCACACTTTGAATAACAAGAGAGTACTTATTTCATACCTGCAGGGGTGTTGAGCATCATAAACAGCATGGCCATTTGCATTGCCCCAGCTCTTCTCCCCCATAGATGCATCTGCATTGTCATAAAATACAACCCGATATTCTGATATGGCAGCGGTATAAGGTGTAGAAACAGTTGTTGGATCATCGTCATCACGAAGCAAATTATCCAGCTCAGGCCACACCAATTCTCGCCTACCATAAATAACCATAATAACAACCAATAAGATTTTTAATAATACCTGTCCGGCCAATTCAAATATAATTCTAGTAATTAATACCATGCACTGAAGTCATCTTCAATACATTGATCATCATCTCCAAGACCCACAGGAACAAGGCGTTTTGCACCTGCAAATGGAAGCAGGGAAAAAAGTGATTCATTGATACCGGCGGAAAGAAAACCAAAAGTGGTCATAGAGAAGTGAATTAACGGGCAATGTGGCACCATAAAATTCTGTTAAAATAGAGGAATAAAGTTTATCTGAAAGTATATGTAGGTTAATTAACATGTGACTTGACGCAGCACATGTACACTCCACCATTACAAATATTTTCATAAACAAGAATCCTGCAGGTATGCAGAAATAATTGTCCTGCTTATACTCACTCATAATAGGTACTTGAGCAGAAAATGTCTTTCAAATAATAAACCTAATTGATAGTGGATGAAGTAAAATCATAGCATTAACATGCATATCGATGGCAATCCAAACTAATGCCTTGTAATCCAAGCAAGCTATGTTTTTCTTCTTATTCAATAATGAGTTCAAAAAATAAACAACACATTATCTTATTGTCACTGTAGCATACCCTGATTAGCAAGAATCTCATCCACCACCTTTGCAATCTGTCGAGAATCACAAAACCAAATAAGCATAAAAAGAGAACACGTAATTCATACATACACAAAACTAAAGCTAAACCAAATGCATTTCAGCTGATTATTGGAATCCAAACCTTGTTGAAATGTTCGTATTGCCTGTTTCCAAGACCAAACACTCCATACTTCAGCTTCTGTAACCACTCCCCTCCCTCTTTCTGCTGCACACACAACCATTCAATCTTTTAATAAACAAAACAAATTCTGCTTTAACAATTATAAGAAATCTTAAATTGGAATTAAAATATACCTCCGTAAACCATTTATAGAACCTAGCTGCATTGTCGGTTGGCTCACCATCTCCATATCTGCAGCCAATAACATAAATTTTCATTTTTGAAAAAACAACCAAAAAAATTAAAAACAGAAAATTACGAATAATACTTACGTAGCCAAGAAGAAAAATACTATATTCTCTTTCTTCAATTTCTCTTCATATTCATCTTCCTCGTCGGCGTAATCATCCTATTTTTCATCATTTGTAAATATTAAGAAAAATGAGAAAATAAATAAAGTAATAAAAATTGATAATATCGAAAATCAGGTTAGAGAGAGAGAGAGAGAGTGGAGCTTACAATATCGACGACTTTAAAAATGGCCTTATCATATCGAGCCCTGGCTTCGTCAGCTAAAGCCTTAGCAAATCCTTCAGCTGTGCCAGTTTGAGTACCGAAGAAGATAGTGACCTTCTGCTTTCCATCATCGACCTCAACTTCCGGCTCCTTAACAACCAAAGGCTTGAGCGGCTCAACCTTCTTCGGCTTGGAGCTACTAGATCTCCGCAAAATAAAAACGACGACGCAGCCGATGAGGACGGCAATAGACGTGGTCAAGATCATAACGAACTCCTTATTGTCGAGCACAATCGAAGCAACTTCAACTCCTGAACCGGACGACGACACGTTGGACGGATCGACCTTGCCACCTCTGATGATCGCGGACATCAAGTCGAACGGCGATACTTTCATCGTGCCTGATTCTGATGACGACGACGATGATTGCATAGTATGAATTTGTCGGAGAGCGAGTGGAAATGGAACGGGAGAAGAGAAGAACCCCCTCTCTCTCTCTCTCTCTCTCTCTCTCACTCTAGCGCTTTGTTTTGTGTAGGTGAATTTGGTGGTGTAGGTGAGAGCTTCCCTGAGAGAGAGTGTGATGGAGGAGGGGGCAGTTATAGTTATATTATTGGTGATTGAACCAACGCCCACCAAACCAGACCCGGCGATTTAGTCAAACCCACCTAACACCGGCTATACTTAACCATGGTTAAGACGCTAACGCCCGCTTGAGTAATTACTTAACTAAACTAATTAATTAAATCAGAAGAGGTACCTCCTTTTGTCACTTAGCAATTAGATGTAATTCATTTTAAACCATTTAATTCACTATCAGTTAATTTTTTAGATACAATCATTTCTACGTATTAGCTTTTAAAACAATCTACAATATTTTTACTTTCAAATCTAAATTTTTTATGATATTTATTATATGATTTTCCTAGGAAAAAATCATATTTTAATCCTAAGATTTTTGTACCCTGCATTCATTTTTTTTCCTTTAGTTTAGGAGTTATTAATATACTATCATTATTTTTAATATAAAATTTAATCCTAAAATAAATTTATACCCTACTTTTTGATTTGAAATAAATGTTTGTGGCAAAACATGAGTTTCACCTAACCCATTCCGCCATATAAGATGAAAACATTAATCTCTCGTGCGCTTCGTCCAATGATTTTTAGGTGAATTTGAATATTAAATAAATATTAATCTAAAAATATCTATGATGTTGTGGTATTGAACCATTAATGTTAATGAAATTTTGATCACTAAGTCTTGTTCGGTATTAATTTTTTACTTGTATTTTTATAATATAAAAATAAAAATAAAAATAATATTATACAGTTGTTGTATTCTAAATTTAAATATCCGTTCGGTATTATTTTTATAATCTACTACAAATGTTTATAACATGAGCTCAAAATTGAATTTGATTTTTTTATAAAAAAAAAAAAAGAAAAGAAAAAGAAACCGAGAACCAAAAAGTTTAAAAAATTATGAATCGAATCATAGCAGTGAACAAGTACTGTAGTTTGGCTTTTTGCTCTTTTTTTTTTTTTTTTAATCAAAGTTTTGTTTTGTAAAAGGTGAAATTGAGAACTGACCATAAACTGATTTTCATTTCTCAGCAGTCCATTCGATTATTCAAGGAATCTTTGCCCGATTTGGTTTAGGGAAAGCCTGAATAGTAAATAAGTCTGCCGACTAGGGATGGCAAAAATCCCCACGGGGACGGGTACCCTCGGGGATTTTCCCCATTCGGGGAGGGTATGGGGATAATTTCATACCCAATTTCTTATTCGGGGAGGGGACGGGGAAATTTTTTTACCCAATTTCTTATTCGGGGAGGGGACGGGGATGAGGTGGAATCCCCATCCCCTACCCATTTCCCCATTTTAATTTTTAATTTAATTTTAATTTTTTAAAATTACTAGTAAATAAATTATAAAATTTAAATTATAAAATTATAAATATTGGTAAAAATAAAAAATATCAAAATATTTATATTATTAAACTTTTAGGCCTAATTAGCTAATTAAAGTTCTAAATTTTTATTTAGGACATTAAAAAGACTGAGTAGATTCTATTAGCCAAATTTTTTTTTAATTTTGATATTCTTTAAATATTTTAAACTTAAATCTATTTTTTATTTAATTTTAGATGTTATAATTGCCCACAGCGAATCACAATTTTAATATCTAATCTAATCTAATCTAATATTTACTTTTGATTTGCTCCGATTTAACTATTGTGTTGTAAAGGGAATAGTCCACATTTATAAAGTGCCCACGCCACCATTGAAAAAGTTAATTTTGAATCTAAATTTGATTTTATTTGTAACAATTTTGTATTAGACTATTAATTTGTTCATGATAGTTTGTAAAATAAGTTTGTATCTCTTGTATGTTGCGTTACTTACTAATTTAATGTATGTGACTTTTGTAATAGATATTAATGTAAGATATATTTCGAACTTTACTTTTATTTGAATTTTTTATTTTAATATGATTAACTCAAAATCGAAAAAAAAATGTATTAGTTATTCGGGGATCGGGGACCCTCGGGGATCCCCTGTTATTATTCGGGGAGGGGATGGGGATTCTCTCAAATAATTCTGACGGGGACGGGGAGGGGATGGGGACATACGTAAAATATCGGGGATGGGTACGGGGAGATCGGTCCCCTCCCCTCCCCTCCCCATTGCCATCCCTACTGCCGACTAAGATCAGTCATATTTCTGATATAACGGAAGTATTCAAATTTAAAACAATCATTTATGTGGCAAGCGATACTGAATGCTAGTGACCAATGTGGGTGTCCGCGGCGAGTTTCATGCCCTTCTATGTCGTTTTCTTGCAGGAGACCCAGCGTGTGAAAATGCTTTTACGTGTTTTATTTTCAGAGGCAATCGAAAATACATACATATGTGCGTATATATATAAAGAATAATAACAATTTAATTTAATTTAACTAAAAATTAGTGATAATTTTATTTTATACACAAAAATTTGGGTGCATACTCTTCCTCTGACTGCGAATTTGAACTCGCCACCTACGTTATTATAAAACCTCGTGTAAGCCAAAAAACATATTGGAAAAATAAAACACTTCATAAATATTTAAATCTTGTGACCCATTTATTGTGGGGTTATATAAATCTAAGGTATGAAACATTTTTTTTTTGTACTTGGATGAGTTGTGTACCAGCTAATATACGATTGTGTTGAATATAAATGTGCTTATTAGATCCCGCATCTTACGATTCTTCACGTGCTTGTTAATGAAATATTCAGTGTGTATGCATGTTACTTATATTTTATGGAACAAATCATGCAGTCGATCTACTTATGTTCTTATTTTTTTGGGGAAAAAAAAAATCAATAACTTAGGATTTAAGAAATGGCTCGTGTAATTAAATAATTGCGTGCTGCATGTATATACAATCATATACAATTTTGAAAAAACAAAAATAAAGTCAATGAGCTCTTTTTTTCCCCCCACCTTTATTTGGGATTTAAAATAAGCCAAGTGCAAGGAACCCAGCCAACCATAATCGAAAATGACAGCAAAGAAGTTTTGGAAAATAAAATGCAATTCCAGACGTGGACCAAGCTCGTTCGCTTAAATCCATTCCATAAATACTGTTATATTAAAATTACACTTTTAAATTTATGAATTATTAATACATCGATCTAACATTCCATAAATATATGGGTCGAAAATAGACGATTAGTAGGAGCTAATATATTTGTGGAGTTATGAGGGCCCCGGATGGCCAGGTTTGTCTCTGGTTCTATTGGCCAACATTGTAAACAACTCCCTCCCAAGTTACAAACATCACGATCACAAAATCAGATTACGGTTTGGGGTTTGTTCATCTAATTATTCGGTGTTTTGAGAGTCGATTGGTTTGTTTTTAACTTGTATCTAAAAAATAACTAATTAATGACATTTGTTTACGATAATGTCGGTCTTGTATAGTCATGATATATGGTTTATGTCAATTGATGCAATACCAGTTGTTGATTATCTCGTAATGTATTAAGTAATTTTACTAATCATTATTTATAAATCAATTTTACAACTCAATTTATTAAAATAATATATCTCAGTAATATAAATATATTAATATTCATTTTTTTAAGAGTAGTTAATAACATTTTAAAAGATTTTTTTAATTAATAACCCACGTTCTGACATGCACATTAAAACTCAAATTCGATATCAGTTCTAAGAAAATAACTCTTTACCATTAGAGTTAGGTAGTGTTGATTTTTTTAGTTTGAAATCTGAATGAGTCTAAATTTTTTTGAAGTCTGAATACAAAAATTTAAATCACATGTTTATTTTTCTTTTTTTAATATCTAAATATAAGTGGCATTTTATTTTTTTTTATTATAAAAATTCTTAAATTTGGTTCTTTGATATTTACATAATTGTAAATCAAGATAAAAAATGAGGATTCTATTTTGTAGTTTAGAAAGTAAGTTATTTTATAGAGATATTTCTGGAATGTAATATTTACTTATCATTCAAATCTTTTTCTATTTAGATAAAAGTCACAAAAACTTACTTTTTTTATTAAGGTGTAAATGTCCGAAAATCAGACATAAGTTACAAAAAACAAAAAAGTAAATTTTTAAAAAATGTCTGAAATTAGTAAAATTTTATATTTCAGATATTGAACAAACAATCTCTTAGACTTGACTTCATCTTAAAAGGTTATTAAACGCCATAGTTACAAACGTAACTCTTGGTTATTGGTTTTATAATCTTCTTTAGTAAATTTGTCTAAGAAAAAAGAATAAATAAATAATCTTTCATTGGTGGGGACGTAACCTTAGTCGGTGCTATAAAAATGATTTCCCATTGTAAAAGTTATGCTATTATTTGCGTAAAAGACATTAAACTGTGCCGTGTAGTTATTAATTTTTCTTAATTTGTCAAATGATAAATTTTCCAATTTTTTTTGTCAGTAATAAAAAATGAGATTACATTGTTGATGCTCGCACAAATTAAACAACCTCAATATTCGGTGAACAATAACTATCATAGTATTATTATTGATTAATAATTCTCTAAGGTACCAAAAAATTCACATTTCCCCTTGCAACTAGGGATGGCAAATATCCAATTATAGATGGATAATATCCATCCAAATGCAAATCCATAATTATCCATAATTGATATATCCATATCCATATCCAATATTTAATATTGAACATGAATATGGATTTTATCCATATAACCATGGAGATCCATGGATATTTTATTTTTATTATATAAAAATAATAATATAAAATAGTTAAAATTTCAATATTAAATTTAGTTATTAAACTATTTATATATGTAATACACACACACACACACACACACACACACACACACACACACACACATATATAATAAAATGGCGGTCTGGTGGTCGGTGGCGGCGGTCTAGTAACTTTCCGGCGGCGGTCCGACAACTTTCCGGCGAAGCCGACGGTGGTCCGGCGAAGCCGACGGTGGTCCGGCGACACTCCGGCGGTGATCCGGGGAGGTCCTGTGGTGGTCCGGCGAGGTCCGGTGGCGTTCCGGCGATATTCGGCGATGTCCGGTGGTGGTCCGGCGAATTTCGGTGGATATCCATTTATAATATTAAATTAATAAAATAAAATAATAATTATTAATAATATTAAATAAGTTAAAAAATTAAAGGATAATTTTAAAAATTTAATTTTTAATATAAGAGAAATTTAAAATTTTCACTAGTTAATATAATAATTTTATATTTGTTTGTTTATTATATTTTTAATTTTTAATTTTATAAAATTAAAATTTTTTAAACTTGTGTTGGGTTAAACGGATATCCATTGGGTAAAAATAATTATCTATATCCATCTATATCCATCTAGATATAATTTTAAAATATCCATTTCAAAATCTAAAAATTTTTTGATGGATATTATCCGATCCAATTGGATGGATATTGTAGATATTCATTATGGAGCGATCCAGTTACCATCCCTACTTGCAATGAAAGTTTCCGAAGATTACATTTATATACTGCATTTATTAAGCTACATAAAATTAAAATTAACAAATCCTGCGATGGTTAAATTTGTTGCTAGAGATATGTAAAAAAACTTCCACAATTTAATTAATTATGTACACTTTAAAGAGGACGATGACTGTGTTTGCCTAAGTGGTACGAACATTTGGAATAATCAAGGTTAAGGGCCCATTTGAACATGCAAATTAGATGCATCATAAATCATATATTTCTGTTATCGTATGCATATTTTAGATTCTTAATTTTGTACATGAGTTTATGCTGTAATATCTCCATAAATAAATAAAATAATAGATTCTTAATCTTAACTGGTGGGAGGTTGGGATTCGGTCCAATTATATTCAGTCATAAGCAATGCTTCGTAACTATAATATGATATGCAAATGTACAACAACAGATTATTTCAAAGTAATAAAGAAATATTTTTGCGCATGTTTCAAATTGTCAATTTGCGTGCACTACCAGCCACTGGGCCCTGAAGACGATTGCATTTTTAATTGGGTCAATTTTGGTGCTCCCCCTGCACTTTGGATCCACTTGAATATATTGCTGAGGCCGGTCAAAAAGTATTACACGGTGGAATACTTGAATGATTCAAACTTCGTTATAATGCACACGTGTGTGTATACACATATATGCATAATGCATGTATGTGAATTGGTTGATTGAAAATTAGTTCAAACTTCATTAGACTTATTCTTAGATGTTTATGTATCGATTTTTTTTTTTTTTTTGGTACAATGGGACTCTTAACAAGAGCTGAGGACAGACAAAGCAAGAATAGGCAACTCCTTTTTGTATATATGTTTTTGTGTGAGTACATATAGTAATTTTTCAATAAGACATTAAGTAAAGAATAAGTTAAAATATAGGAAAAATATAAATTCTAATACAGTGTATTTTATCTTAGAATATATTAAAATTTACATATTTTTAATTTATAGCTGAATTGTGTCGTAATTTTTTTTTTTCGGTTCAGTAAAACTTAAAATTAGAAGGTGGAGCACAATAAAACACGTGTGAGTTGTCACTTACCTCGCAAAATAATGGTATATCACATAAAAAAGAATTAAAAAAAAAGACTTTATTAAGTTACGCTATGATGTAACTTATATCAACCATTGAGTTGTAACTAGTGACGCAAAAGTTACATTATGATATAACTTGCACTGTTTACACCACCATGATTTAAAGATTTAAGCCGTTGTTTCACGCGTACACCATTAGCTTACAGCCTTACACCGCCATGATTTGAAGATTTAAGCCATTATTTCGCGTGTACAGTAGTAACTGCGTTCATTCTTAGAAAATCCATTTTTCCTGAAACTTTTTTTTCAATTACAGTCACAACTGTGATAATAATCACTAATTTAGTGGGACTATGTTAAACGTGCTTGTTTGACTTAGAAATTCCCTGCCACAAACTTGTGGTATGTCGAGAGGGTCTAATCTTTGAGTTGGTGCTCTGACTTAGAAATTTCCTGCCACAAACTTGTGGTATGTTGAGAGGGTCTAATCTTTGAGTAGTGTCAAATATAGGTTACATACATTTAATTTGTTTATTAATCATGTCAAAAGTTTTAAATATGAATCTGATTTATTTATTATTTGCATCGATTATTTAACATAATTTTAGTATTTTTTTAAAACTTCAATACTGTGACATAATTGACGTGTGTGGTAAAATTAATCACAATTTATTGGATTTGTTAATAAACATACTAATGCAGTCATACAGTTTAGAGTAGGCCTCTCGACACCACTCAAAATTCCTCATAAAATTATTTAAATAACCTAACACAAAATTAATTCATTCTTATTTGAATTGAAATTCAATTAAACACTTAGATAATTATTCTCTTAATAATTTTTTTACATGCACCCCCGTTTCATAATTTATATTTATTTTTTATTTTTTAATTAAAAAATATTTTTTTTAAACTATAAGAGGATAGAGTTTAATAAGAAATTATATTTATTATAGGATATAAATTGTATAATGAGAAGAAAAAAATTAAGATAAATTTAATATTTAAGAATTTGTATGCAGCTTAAAATAAATTAATTTTTTTTTAGTAAAATTTTATGGGAGTATAGTTAATTATAGTATATGGATTTGTATTTTATCAATTAAATTCAAGGCATTTTAGGAAATAAATTCAAAAGAGATTGATGTTAAAAGCTCCAATCTTATAAATTTTCACTGCAACACAAGTAAACTGTAACGTAATATTAAGAAAAAATCATATATAATATGGGTTCCAATTTATCATACATTTTAAGTCCAATGATATTTAATTTTTTTTTTTCCAGGCAGATTGCAATTATTCTGTTTATTAAAGGATTGAAAAATATGATCGTAGTGGAATTATAACTGCTATTATAATTTGTTCAAAATACAAAAGGAGACTCTCATTCAGTGATATGTGTTTTTTTTTTTTTAAGTATGTTATACACAGATATTACTGACATTACATCAGACATTACAATTAATATTTACAATCATACTATATAACTGAGACTATCACCATATATTGACACATTGAAGTATATGCCAGATATTTTAAACCCTCTCTAATATTCGAAGGGTGCCTACTCCACTCACATTTCGTAAGGGAGAGACTATCTTCACTCAATTAATTGATAATTAAGGAAGAACTAAAACTAACCTTCATAATGCTCTTATGGAGGCTCAAACCCTTACACTCTATATTATAAGTACAAGTCTTTTCTCATTGGATCAAAGGCCCATTGGTAGTGATATGTGTTTAAAACAAGCAAAATAGAAGTTCAGCCCCAACACTCATGGCTATGTCACGGTGGTGTGGAGTTACAAGTCCAAAACCTACTGGGCTTCCTCAGTGGGGTTGCTGAGCGAAAGAGCCCAATCATGTTGCATATAAATCTCGCAATTTGTGTTATCGGGGCGAATTAATGTATAATATAAAAAAATTAAGAACAACATGAATATAACCTATTTATAAATTCATCATAGAAAATAGAATGCAGATACGACTATATTACTAAAACATAAATATATCTAACCGTATTCACTTGTTCAATATGGATAATACAATTTTAATATGATTCGACATGTTTAGTATTAACAATCATCCCTTTTTTTTTGGGCGTTAAATGTCAATGAAATGAAATATGGTTAATAGATGGGCTAGGGAACCCAATCAACTAGAGATATAGTGCATAATTATCAAGTGTGTAGTTATCAGACACGTATGTACATGAGAACATAACTCAATAATAGCCCCGTTTAGATTGAGATTGAGTAGTTGTATCTCAAAAACTACAGTATTAAAGTGCTTGGTAAATACTAGTTATTGCGACTTGAAAGTTAAGTTGATTTAACTTTATATTTATATGATGAAAAATATATTATATCTTTACTAATTTTATTAAAATTATTATTTAAAAAATATATTTATTGTATACTATTAATTTTTATTTTATAGCTATATATTTTTTTACAGCAACTTTAATTTAAAAGTTACAACACTTTAATACCAAATAGGATCAATAACCGGTGTCCCCATGTGTTGTGATATGAATAAATCAGAGGCGTGCTATTATCACTCCCTGAAATCCTCAGAAAAAAGCATCTTTTAAGGGTACTTTTGAGAATGCACATTATTTTTTTAATAAAATAATAGTTAGGATTATTTGAATCCATCAATTTTCTTTTTTGATCTGCTTTTTATTTAAGAATTTTATTGTCTTTATAATTTTTAAAGAAATTACTTAATTGATTGTTTCTTTTATTTATTTTCTTAATTTTACAGATTCTCATCAATTTATTCACATATATTCTTTTAGCTACAAATAATTAGGATAACTAACTGAGAGGAACAAAACTCACCATTTAAAGATGAACATCAACAAATTTTTATTAAATATAAAAGACAATGAATATCAATAAATTTAGTTTTATCAAACACAAAAGCTAATGAATATCAAGAAAAAACTAAAGGTTATCAAGAAAACAATTCATATATATAAAGCATGAAATATGAATCATGTTGCAGGAAGAAAACCCCAAAAGGAGAATTCAAAAGAGAGTTAAATTAAGTATTTAGGTTGTAGATATGAAAGTAGAGAGAGAAAGAAATTAGTGAATGGTAATTTTGAGATTTTTAAACTATAATTTTTAATAATGAATTTATTTTTTAAAATGGGTGTAAAGAGAAATTTCATGAGTTGAAGTAGCCGCACCTAGGGATGGCAAAATCTGGGTTCGGGTCCGGGTCCGGGTCCGGGTTCAACCCGGAAAAATCCGGGTTTCCAGATTCTGGGTTTTGAACCCGGATCAATGAATCAATATTAATTTCTAAAATTCTAAAAATAAAAAATTAATACATTTCTAAACAATAACACATTTAGATTAATCGATAAAATTAATTAAAAAATAATATAAAAATTAAATATCCGGGTCCGGGTTAACCTAAACCCGGACCCGGACCCGGACCCGGATATATCCGGGTTATTAAAATTTATTCCGGACCCGGATTTTTTTATATTCCAGTGCGGGTTCAACCCGGCCCGGATTATCCGGGTCCGGGCCGGGTCCGGGTTATTTTGCCATCCCTAGCCGCACCCTCCAATTTCATGAATTGAAATAGTCTCACCCTCTAAAATAATTTGTCTCCTTATTTTCCCCACTCCATCTCCTTTTATCTCTCTACTTGTAAAATCACAAACTTTGAATACAGTTTGTAAATTCTCATCTCTTAATGTGTTTGGTTTTATGTATCATCATCTTTTTTTGTTGGTTGGTTTCTTTAGAAATAAAATCCAATCTGATTTCTTGATTAAGTTTCTTAAAGTTTTGAAACGCGCCAAACATACACAAGTTTAATAATTTCCACTCTCTTAAATAAAAATTTTTAAAATAAATATGACTGATAAGAAGGAAATATAAAATTAAAGATTCGCAAGCTTTTTGTTAATTTTATTTTCAGATGTAAGTTTCAAAATTGCAGAGAAGATGCGTGCAAAATAGAGTGCGAATGTTTTTTTAAGTTAGAGAGAAATTATGTCTCAAGTAAAGGTAAAAATATAAAAATAAATAAATAAAAAAGAGATCTAAAAGAGTATTAGTGGGGTGGCAGTAGCAGTGCACGTTATAAATAACAATAAAACATGGACCAGGCCCACAAATTATCAGGCAACTGAATTCACGTGATTGATTTTAATTGAATGGATCCAACGTGTGGAATGGACCCTCCATCCCCTATGAGAGTCTGAATTATATTCTTTGATTTTAATTGCATGCAAAAGCTTGTAATACTAAATTTGGTATACGTCCCTTATACCCAAAAAAAAAAATAAAAAAATACCGATGTTTTGTTGTGGAAGATTGTATTGTATTAAATATAGTGCATTAAGTTGTAGGTTGCACTAAATTATAATGCAGTATCATGCTCTGTGATATATAATTACTGATTTTATTTATATTAAATTCATTTTATTTAGATTTATTATTATTTTGATATTTATTATTAAACAATATTTATATTAAGAGATTGTTTGTCTTTTGACTGAAGTCTGATTTTTAATTATTTTCAGACATTTACAGTTTTTAATTTATTTGTTTTGTATCACTTATGATGGAAATTTTATTTTATAATTAGTAATATATAAAACAGAAAAAAAGGAGGTAGCTAGTGTAACCCGTGCAAAGCCAAAGGGAGGTGCGGGCTTGTCTAATGTTGTGAAATCTAGATTGTAATGCATTAAAAATTTTAAAATTCACTAAACATGAGGTTGCACTGCATTAGCTAATTTAATCTCACGTAATCTGATATACTAAACACACCTCTAATATTTTAGCCTAATAGTCTTTCCCATTAATTTTACTTCAACTTTTTTTAAAAAAACATATTATATACAGAGTATTTTGCAAGCAAGGTTAAGTAGCTAATGATCGAAAAGACAATTAGCGAGGTCAATAGTTTTTTATAGATAAAAATATTATATTAGTGTAAATAATAACGAGTCTTAAACTAACGTCCAAGCTATTACTACTTTTCAAGTTTTTAAATAAGCACTCTTTAAGTAATATTAATTTTGCCCCAAGGACCTGATCAAATGATTTTTTAAAATAGTTGTTCTACCTTTTAATTAAAGTAGTTTGCGGAACCGGCGAACCGCAAAAAGGGGTTAACTAAAAACTAAATAACAGTTAATTAAGGTAATTGAAAATTAGCGTACTTATAAAATATTCCATTTTATGGGCGCATGGCGCCACTCATCCTCCTTCCATTTAAACTAAAGTGACAAGGCAAGCACAGGTAACACGCCACGTCACCAAGAAAAGCAGACCATTTCACAAAAAATAAGACTTTAGGGCACTCGATCCTAGCTCCCAAATTCAAATTGGGGGTAATAACATCCAGGTCTTTTATTTCACAATTTCTCAAATAAGTATATAGTTTTTGTCGCTTGCACCAAACAGATCCCCAACGAATTCTGAAACGACAAAACTGTAGCAATTGTTGGAATCCCATATCGCTCCTAATTCTCCAGGGTAATTCAGTCAATTCATTTAGAGATTAAAGATGCATTTGGTATTATTTTCAAATTTTATTTTCTGTTTTTTAAATTTAGAAAACACAAAATACGTATTTAGTAGATTTTTTTAAAATGTAAAATAAGAAAATAATTTTTCTTATTTTTTCATTTTCAAATATAATATTAAGTTTTAAAATGAACAACTTTTTTCATCATCAATAATAATAACAATAATAATTATCATTATTATTATTTCTAAAAAACCAACACGACAACATCTTTATGATCGACAACATTACTAGTAATTTCTATTAGTGATATTATCATTTTCCCACCAAAAGTATTCTGACACATCATGTCAGTACCATGGTTTGGTAAAACTATCAATTTACCACTAAACGTTTAAATTGTTAGCATTTTCCCACTATTCTGTTAAAACTCAGTTAATATGTAAGAGAAAATTCATAAAAGGTCAATTTTACTCTTGGAGCGTAAAAGACTATGTAATTAACCTTTTATGAATTTTGTAATCAAATCATCATTTGTTGTTCTTCATTCTTAAAGGACAAAAATTACCCTTTATAAATTTTGTAAAATTGACCGTGTGGTGCTAGGTACTTCATAAATTGATTTAATTTATTTAATTTTTAAAGGGTAAATTTATTTATTAAATTGACGAGCTAAAGACAATTTATTCTACTACTAAAACTCAATTTATGAAAGGGCAAAAAAAAAAAAAAAAAAGAATGTGCAAAAGAAGCAATTTAATCATTGATATGATGATAATAATTTTACATAAAAAATTAAATAAATAAATTTTCCCTTTAAAAATTAAATAAATTAAATCAATTTATGAATTACCTAACACCACACGGTCAATTTTACAAAATTCATAAAGGGTAATTTTTGTCCTTTAAAAAGGAAGAACAATAAATGATGATTTAATTATAAAATTCATAAAAGGTTAATTACACGGTCTTTTATGCTCCAGGGGTAAAATTGACCTTTTAGGAATTTTCCGTTACATATTAACTGAGTTTTAATGGAATGGTGGGAAAATGCTAACAGTTTAAATGTTTGGTGGTAAATTGATAGTTTTACCAAACCGTAGTACTGACATGATGTATCAAAATACATTTGGTGGAAAAATGATAATATCCCTTTCTATTATTACCACTATTATTATATAAAAAATATTTTTCCTTGCAAAATTTTTTTTAGGCATCATAATATTTACGTTTTTATATATTAGCTAAATAAATTATCTATCGTTTATCTTTTTTTTAAAAAAAAGAATAAAAAAGATCACCTAATTTATTTTTAAAATTAAAATTAGTCAAGCTAATCAAATAATGCAAATGATTAAATACTACTTATTTTTAGTTAATTGAAATTATTCCAATAGTAATCTTTTAAAATATTCCTAAAGATATGTTTTACTCTTTTTTTCCATTTTCAAGATTTTTATGACAATGATATCGAATAACTTTTAAATTTTAAAAGTAAATTTTAAAATAAAAATTTTATTTCTATTTTTCTTTCATGAAAACAACAAAAATTTAAATGATAAAATTGTTGTTTTCATTTTTATTTCATGAAAACAACAGAATATCAAACACGCCCCCAGGACCTATTGATGTCATGGATAAAATATGCACTTAAATGATAAAATTGTAGAACGATAAGGATCTAAATATTATTATAAATTTATAATACCAATTTAAATTTCTTAAACCACTGTCACCGCAGTGCAGTATCATCAGATCTATCTCTGATGCAACATCAATACATTCATTCTCTCATATTCCCATTTTCCCACAATTAACAAACAAACAAACAAACAAAGACTCATTTTCAGTCTTTTGTTATTCTTCATTTAACAAATAACAATGCCAGCCACTGATGCAGACTTCGATCTCAGAGTAAGCTTTCACTCACTCAAAAGCCCTCACATTTTCAGTTTTAATTTTCTCACTTCGTCTTCTTTCTTTCCTGCAGTCGCCAACTCAGTCCTCCTCCTTCATCGGGTGAGTGATTGTGTAAATTACAAATTAGTCCCCACATTTTCTCTCTCTCTTTTTTTTTCATTTCAAACGCTTGTGTGTTTTTTCGCAAAAACGTTAAAATGTTTAGGCTTTTTGATTTGAATTTTTAAACTCTTATTAGAGACTATAAATTTGCCGATGTGGCGAACCTGGACCATTGTGCTAAGTACTTGAACCAATCTCTCGTTACCTTCGGATTCCCGGCTTCTCTCGATCTCTTTAGCAATGATCCGGTGCGTTTTTGCTTTTTCTGCTTTTGTTGTAATGTAAGGTGTAGCTTAATTAATTAAATTTTTTTTTTGGTGATTTGGTGTAGGTTTCCATTGCGAGGACTTGCAACTGCATATACTCTTTGTTGCAGCAGAGGCAGCGTGATGTGGAGTATCGAGAGTCTGCTAATGAGCAGAGACAACGGTAGTACATTTATTTGATTTTTCGACTTCAGTTTTTTTGTGCTTATTTTGTATGATCATTATATGTTCATTTTGTGAAAGTATATTACACAAAAATGGGTTCAAGATCCGGGAATTCGTTCAGTGCATGTGTGTTTGTTTGCTTATGCGCGAGTACAGTGTGACCAAGTTGATGTGTTCAGTTTGTGCACGGAGTAAGAGTCATTTTGCTTCTTATGTTATAGGCTATTATCGGACATATCAAGATTAGAAGCTAAAGTTGAGAGGCTTGAGGCACAGATTCAAGCCAAAGATAGAGAGATAGCAACAATTACCCGTACGGTGAGTGACATTTTTAATTTTGTAAGAGTGAAATGCTTTGTTAGGTTGATGAGTATGTTGAACCTGAGTGAATTGGTATATATTATTAGGAAGCCAAAGCTACAGCTGCTTTTAAGGCACAAATTGAAAAGCTGCAGCAGGAACGAGATGAATTTCAAAGGATGGTCATTGGTAATCAGGTTTGGACAATTTGATTTGCCATGCCTTTCTTTACCAGCAGTTCTTCTTCTTCATTTCGATATAAGTTTCACATTCAGATTTGGACAAGGCCTAATGTGATTCTTTGATACCTGCCAAAGCAAGTAAGGACTCAACAAATACATGAGATGAAGAAAAAGGAAAAGGAATACATAAAGTTGCAGGAGAGGTTAAACCAAGTGTTGATGGAGAAAAAGAAGGAATCAAGATCAGGCATGGAAATTATGAATCTGCTGCAGGTACAGATTTTACCAACAGTAATAATGCTTGAGGAAGTATGTCAATTTTCTTTTTCCCTTCTAATAATCTTGATTATTTTTTTGAATGTGCAAACAGAAGGAAGGACGGCAACGTGGGACGTGGAATGGGAAGAAAACTGATAATGATTTCTATAAAAAGATTGTATGCAAAAATACAGTATCTAGTTTAGTATGTTGTACTAACTGGACTGTGAAGATATGATTGATAGTGTACTGTTGGCAGGTGGATGCTTATGAGGTGAAAAATCAAGAATTGATGGCAGAGAATGCTGATTTAAGGGCATTATTACGTTCAATGCAGGTACTAGTTAAACATTGTATTCCTGTTGTCTCTTAGCCTCCCCATAGGCAAGCCTCTACTTAGGCATGTTGAGAATCATACAATGATGCAGTTACATTTGGAAATCTTCATTTGTATGCATGTGAAGTATAGTATTACCTATGCTATTTAATGTTCTTTTAATGGAATGATAGAAAGTTTTTGCTTATTGGGAACTGTAAGTTGATATTACATCACAGAAGTTGTCTAAATTAGTTTAACTTTGACCAAACTTGGTATATTTCCTCCAGATTAAGAACTCATTTTTTAGCACAGGGGTGAAAGACCAACTTGTTTTGTGTAGGAGGGAAACCTTGTTAAGGAAGTAATGCTGCAACTTTTTGGAGTAGAATTTTGTTTCCCTGGAACAATTATGTGTGGCTAAATCATTACTTTTGGGGTATGAAAATGCCGATGTGGTATGCAATGCGTGTACGATAATACCCCCCTATAATGTTATAACATATTCAAAGCATGATTTCATGGGTTAAGCTATATATGTCTCTATTCTTCTGGGGATTCTCTCATGAAGCAGTTTTGATGGCTTGAGGCCATCCTTTGGCACTTGCAGTGGAGACAATTAGCATTGCACCAGACAATGGCCATTGGACCCCTTTTCTTTTTCATCGCCTGTATTGGCTTACCGTGTAGATTGAGTTACCTTGTTGAGCACAAGTAGGTTTTTTCGAGGAATGGTGAGCAATTATGGAGATCTAAAGAAGAAAATCTCCAAAGTTATTATTCACTTAGTTAGCAGCAAATTTGGATATTGGCTCTGGTCTATTATTTGTTTGTTTGAAGAGTGTTACATTTCCAAATGGAAATCTGTTGAAATTTACCTATTATTTTCTGTGTATTTATAATCTTTGGAATTGTTACCCAAGTTCGTTTACACTGTTTGATACTTTTACTTGAAGCTTTTGGGTATTATAAGGTTTCACTTTTTTTTAGTATTGTTGTACATTATGGCAGTAATAGGCATGACTGGATTTGACTGGATTACAGGTGGATATGCGTGATTTTTTGAATGCTCCAAATGGGTCCTCCAAACAATCTATGGCCGTCAATGAAAGACTTGAAACTGACCCCACTCAGTCTCCATTGGGGGGGAGGACTGTATGGCAGCTCTCTTTTAATGCAAATTGGTTCATTTATAGTTGATTAGATGCGTGAACTTTAACAGTTATCATTACAGGATGTCTTTGACCTGCCTTTTCGCATGGGTCGAGATCAAATTGAAGAAAGTCTTCGAACCAAGATGGCTTCTATAAAGGTAATTTTCTTCGATATCAATTTTCATTTCATTATCTTGTGGGTCATGTGATGATATTTTTTTTTCTTTTGGTTGATTCTGTTGAAATTTAAAGGAGCGGTTGGGTCAGTTACAAGATGCACAGAAAGGGGCAGAAGTTACTTCTGAAGCAACTGAGAGAGAGCTTGAACTCGAAGCTCAACTTGTTGAGGCAAGAAGCATAATTCAAGAGCAGGTACTTGACTTTTATATTCAATTTGAGTAAAGTTTTTTGTTGGTTGGATGAACTGCATTGCTAATCCTGACCTGGAAAAAGAAAAGTGGCTATTGCTAGTCCACGAACAGCGAACCATTGCACTGTAAAATTTGGACGTGACCCACATAATAGTGCAATTATGAAAATGTAATGATGTGGATTGTTTTCCAGTGAAACCGATCAGTTGTCTAGGTTAGCAGTAACTGTACTGTTTGCTTGTTATTTTACTGCCTTGGAATCTTTGTCCTTTTATTTTAGCATTATAAAAGCTCTCGCCCTGACCTTCTGAAATTGTAAACGCCATGAACTTTGTTATCTTGATTGTCATTGTTGCATTTTAAGAATTTGTTCGATTATCCTGAAAATTGTTTCCAAGTGTCTTTCAGTGGCCCGCAGCAAATACAATTCAAAAAAGGTCTGAGTCTTTTTTTTTTTTTGGGGGTTCTTTGTCTTATTTGTAGAGCTACGCTATATTTGGTTAACCACGTGCACTTTAAATATGTTAATAGCATCAAAAGTTATTGTCACATTTGGTTTATTCGTTAATTGGTTTAAAGATGAGAAACATGTAATGTTGGGTGTTATTGCAGGCATCAATAATGTCAAAACATTTAGCTAAGTCTGAGAGACCAAGGTATTTCCATGTGCATATGCTTGTTTTTAAATCTGAATACAGATTTAAATCATTATGTACATATGTAAACAGGAGACTAATATTACCATTTTAATTCTGACAGGGAATCTATCATTTCATCATCAGCTGAGGTATAAAAATAAACTGTCTTGAGATCTTTTTCCACAGTAATCATCATTTTGTGGATTTTCTTTTGAATTCTAAACTTAATCTAAAATCTTTCGTGTTTTCTTTTAGTAAATGTCCTACAATTCTATGAGGCCATTACCCATGACATAAGAGGTGAATATATTTACATGTCAATTCTCTTAAGAGGCAACCTTTGTGCAATCAAATATGAAGTTTCACATGAATTGCGGCGCTGTTCTCAATGCCTTATAAATATGTTCAGGGCGTATTAAGCTAAGGAGATTGATGGTATTGTGAAGATTCAGCCTCAAAATAGGTTGATTTCAGCCGTATTCAATTGCATTGCAACAAGCAAGCGTGTAAACCTTTGTTTACTTGGTTGCCTGATTCCTTCATGTTGTTGTAAAACTATGATAGCTCACCTTGCAGCTATATCCAGAGTATGTTAATGTAATTTAGTACCTGAAGGTTGTAGTGTCGCTATAGTTCTTGCTTAGTGAATTCCTTTATTCCAATATATGCTATTGTGTTAACGAATCCTCTTTATGTTTTGTGTATGATTTCTTCCTAGGGGTTAAGATAAGATCATCTGGCAGTAGAAAAATTTTCACGCAATCAATTGTTTTTGGTTGAAAATGTCATGCCACAATTACATAATAAAATGTGAACAATTTTATTAATACTGATTCTAGCCCTTCTAAAGCCATCCTTCCAGACATGCACGTTCAATGAAACTTTCAAACGAACAAAGTTGCCTTCACCGCTTTTTTCTCCTTTTGCCTGCAATCCGTGCGGATATTAGCCGCATTCAGATTTGCATAAGTTAAAATTTAATTTAAAATTTAATAATTTATTTAATAATATTAAATAAAATCTAATCATAATTCAACAATCAACAATTTAATATTTAAAATAACATACAACATCATAAATTCACAAACAAAAATATCACAACATAAATCAAATGTCAATAATAACATAAATCTAAATCTAACCTCACTATAAATCCACAAATAAAATTATAAAAACACCAAGTTCACATAAAATATTATGAATCCCAATATATATATTTTTTACTTTACTTCCACTTATATATTTTTTAATTAATTTTATAATATTTTTTCATTTAACTTATATATTTTTATTTAATTTTAATTTAATTAAAAATTAATGTGGATCCAAATATTCAATTTTCTGAATACATTTGCATCCAGATCTGAATCTGCACGGATTCTATAATTTAGCATATGGATCCGTATTTTTTAATGTATGAATCCAAATTTTTCATGATCCGAATCTTTCAGATCTTTGCAGAGCTAGACCGACCCCGAATATTTTTGTCATCCTTAATCCTAAGTTGAAAGTGAGGGACGAAGTTGAAAATCAGAAATAAAACACGAGCGAGGTGTAACAAAGAATTTAAAATTTTCAAAGGAAAATTTGGATCACGGACGGTTACTATAGTCTATAGTCATTTCCCCAAAATAATAATGCGTTGAAGTGTTGAACTTCCGGGAATTTAATATAAATTTGCTTAAATGACGAGGGCCGGTTTCTATTTTCAATGATTTGGTTAACCACCACCTTCCTCTTCTCCATGTTCATTAATATAAAGACTCTCCACTTCATCGTTAGTAAAATCACATGACCAAGAAGGAAGAAGAAAAAAAACCTCAATAAGTCAAACACAAAGAGCCTGATTATTTTATACAAATACAATGAACCAACCTTAATGCTTCTCCAAATCAGCAATTAATCTTGTTCCCTTTTATACGAGAGAGTGACTCAATTTGCTAAAACAATAGCTGTAGTGAGAAATTGGGGCCATTCCTGTCACCATACCAACAAGTGTAGGGGCACATTTGATTTTTCACTTCCCTAGAGAACCAATCGTGCCCCGACAAGTGTCGAGTCACGCAAATTTGAAAATTACGACCGCAAATTGCAAATAACATTAGAGGTAATTAACAAGCAAGAAAAACTAGGGGCCATATCTTAAGGGTTTGGTAAAATTGCACATGCAATAGAAACCGCCCAGCACAACATATACATATAAATTTTTAACGTAACCTTAAGAACAAAGACAACTATTTCATCTTTTTCCCTCGGGTTTGCTTGCCTACAACAAAAGAAGTCAAGTTACTCCAAAGAGAAGTAACAAAAATAAATGTTAAAAATGAATAAATCAACCCATAATTTGCTCTTAAATAATCAAAACAAAAAGGATCGTGTGCCCTGAAACTCCATCATTGGCCATTAAACCCGGACCATGATTGGACTCTCTATATATACACACACAACTTCAATCATCAACATAAATACACACACACACAACTTCAATCATCAACATAAAACAAGAAAAACGACATGGATTACAATCATCAAAGAAAGGTTTCACTACTCGAAGGAGAAGATTTTTTCTTCAATAAAGTTTTGTCTAGAGGTTCATCCGTGGGATGCTCTTCACGTGCATTGTATTATATAAGCAATACCGAGGGGGTTCCATTTAAATGGGAAATGCAACCGGGCAAGCCTAAGGAGCCACCAAAGGAAGACATTATCCCGCCGCTGAGTCCCCCACCGGCTGTGCTCAGCTTAGGATTACCGAAGCCTGCTATTGAAGAGCCGCCCAGTAATAATAAGGCTTCAATATTGAAATCAATAAAGCTAATGTTTTGGAAGCAAAACAGGAAAGGCCAAGGAGTATTGCTGAACAAAAATAAATATGTTATCCAAAAGGGGTCTAATAATAGTAATAAAGGAAGTATTGCTCATGTGAATGACTTTAGCAGCTCGGAAGAATCTGTCAACTTTGAGTATTACAGCTCTGATGATATTGGCGAAGAGTTTACGGCCTCGTCCCGTAATTCGAGCTCCTCCTCATCAAATTATTCTTCGTTTTCGTTTTGTAATAACAATAATAATAATGCTCATCATTCTTCACAGTCGTCATCAAGAGTGCAAAGCCCTGCGAGGGAACAAATTGATGGGGTATTTTATGGTGGTTGCAGTAAGTGGCGTATTACTTCTGTCCTTGCTCGTGTTGCAAGGAGGATTTGATAATACTTGATTAATTTGATCATGAATTTTACGTTTAGAACGGCATTTTATTTTATTTTTTCTTGTAATATGTGGTGTATACGTAACATAAGCATGTAAATGAAACGTGAATTTTATTAGTATTACCAAATTATCTTCGGTTGATTATGCGACTGAATGCAGGAGCGTATAATTAACCTGCTGCCTAACCTGCTGGCTACGTGTGAGTAATTAAGATGCAGATCAAGAAAATGAAAGAGTCTAAGTTTTCAATAAAATGTGAAAACCATTGTATAATTGACAAACACATTTTTTCTTGTAGGAAATATAAATTTGACCCTTTTTTTCTCAAAAATTGTCAAAGAAGGAAATACAAAGGGCCAAATCCCATTTGAGATCTTTGAAAATATATTTTCCTAAAGGTCTCTCTCTCTCTCTCTCTCTCTCTCTCTCTCTCTGTGGTTTCTTTTAAATATTATTTTGGTCTATTGGAAGTCTAAATCATGATAATAATAGAAGAGCTTGAAAATTTGGTGCAGATTAAGGCGTAATCATCTGCCTCACAAATATTTGTAAGTTTTAATATTAAGTTCTTGTAGACTCTAACGCATTCCCTCGTAAAGCTATTGGGCGTATGACATATTTTGCCTAAACTAAAGCTGTTTCGTGTGTTAGAATTTAAGTATATGGATTTAAACTTTAAGGTGACCATTTTTTTTTTGAAAACCAAATCAACATAATGATATATATAGACACCGATCTCAATGCTCCCCTCTGAAGTTAATCAACTTTTACCTAACTTTTGAAGAATATTTCATAGAAATGTTACTGTATTTCTACAAATTAACCAAAAAAATGATGATAAAAGATAATATTTGGTAAATTCTACAGACAAAGAAAGAAATTAATTAAATGCACAGAAATATTTAATATCAAGTTCCATAAAAATGTGAAAACCGTTATGCAAATAGCTCATTTTTCTTAAAAAGGAAGTAGTATCATTCAAGGATTGTTTTTTATTCAACAAAATATTTATCATTGTTAATTAATTCCTACATTTACCTAACTTGATATAATTTTGATATACTTGCCAATTATGAAGCATGCAACCTCTCTTTATATATATATATACTTAAAATTACTTTGATACAATTTGCATCTACATAAAAAATAAACAACTAAAAACCCAAAAAAGAAAAATGTCTATGAAAGGAGAAAAGAAAGAGAAGCCAGTTTCTGTGCTTGAAGGTGATGAAAAATTCTTGCAAAAAATTCTTTCAAGAGATTTTTCAATGGGGCGTTATTCGCATGTTTCTCAAAACTACCGGAGCGCCGGTGAGGTCCCTTTTCAATGGGAGACGATGCCCGGAACGCCGCGGAATCCGTCAAGTACCGGAGAGAACATTAGGGCAACGTTAATTGAAGAAGAAGAGATTGATATTGGAGCAGTGAGGCCACCGCCGGCTGAGGAAAGCGTTGGCCTGCCAAAGCCGCGAGTGCTGTCGAGGAAAGGAGATACAGCCTTATCTCAGTCCTGCTTTTGGAGGAAGAACGTATGGAAAAGAAGTAAGAAATTTCATCAAGAAAATAGTATTAATAGTACTTTTGATGATAATGAAAGTCTCAAATTCTCGAATTTTTATGACGCTGATTATCGGCCGTTGGCAAGTAACTCAAGCTCTTCGTCGTCGTCGTCGTCATCATTGCCTTTTGCTGATGGCCATGGTACTGCGCATTCATCATCATCATCAAACCTCAAAGGCTTGGCTCGAAAGATTGTAAATTGGGCGTTTTAGAAGTTGCAGTATGAATTTAATTATGTATGTCTCCTATGTTCAGCTATTATGTATTAATGTGTAAACCCTTTGCTATTATATGTTACAACTCTGTAATTACATACACAGTGAGCTTACATATATATGCTGTCACATTTTATCAGAATTAAAATCTAAATCATATCAAAGGTTTTATTGATTATCTTCTCGAAAAATACATGTATGTAGACTATTCTCTCCTAATTTGTGCGAGACCAAGATCCAACCCAAGTCTCTTATTTCTGCAAATAAAAGATATTATAAATCTTATTCAATGAAAAATATCATAATAGAATCAATAAATGGGAATTGGTTGGAATTGAATAAATGAGAATTGGTTGGAATAAGAATGAGAAATCTAAATCCGAATAAACTATTAGAATCGAAATGGAAATGACTTGTATCGCCATTTATGTGTTTATTTCATCATGGAATTAGAATAACTTATTTAAAATTACTAAAATGCCTTATTTAATTATTATTGCTATTTGTTATAATATTTATATTTTTTCAAAAAACTTAATAATAATAATCATCATCATCATCATCATTATACTAACCTATGCTAGCTATTGTTCTTTTAATCGAATAACAGAAAAGATTTTTCATATTGGGAATTGTAAGCTAATATTATATCCAAGAAAACTGTCTTAATTAGGTTTCGATTGCGAGGACTTGCAATTGCATATGCTCTTTGCTGCAGCAGAGGCAGTGCATTTATTTTATTTTTTGACTTCAATTTTCTTGTGCTTATTTTGTATGATCATTATATGTTAATTTTGTGAAAGTATATTACACGAAAAAAGTGTTCGAATTTGTTCAGTGCGTGGTATCAATAAGTTGATGTGTTAAGCTTGTGCATGGAGTAAGGGTCATTTTGTTTTGATGTTACAGGCTTTTATCTATTGATGACCAACGGGCCGGGCCACTAAATGAAGGCTCATGCATGCTCATGCCTGTGCCTGTTATTTTTATTTTTATTTTTTATTTTTGCTTAGACCCAGCTTAGCGTATCTATCATGCCCACACGTGTCGTGCCGTGGACTGTGTTATACCGTGCCTAAAAAAAAACCCGCTAAGAACTTTTCTTTTTTTCTTTTTTTAAGAGCACATGCCAAGTGTTAGCATATTTTTTTCAAGTATATGTATTTTTCTAGATCCATGTGCCTTTAGTCAAATTCAATAGAATCAAAAATTAAAAACTCAAGTTTATATTCAATAATAACAAACTAATAATAGTAAAAGAATATAATATTAATTAGCAAGTTAGATCCTATGATATTAATTTTTTTTTAATAATTAACAAAAACCATAGTAATAAATTTTTCTTATGAATTAACTTAATTGTTAATTTGTACTTATATAGTGTTGTAGATCATAATTCATAATAACATTAAAATAAATTTATAAAATCATGATATTTATAATTTTATTTATTAAAATCATGATATTTATAATTTTATTTATTAAAATCATGATATCAATTATTCATTTAATAAATTATAAATATAAAATAATTATAGTATTCTTTTTAAAACTAAGAATTAAATGAATTTAAAAACATACGATAATAAAATATATTAAATGATTCAATTTCAAGTCATTTGTAAAATTGTAAAATTTTAGATTTGCTTTTATTAAAAAGTGAAACATGCTTATTGTAGGCCTTTTAACGTGTCGTGTTTTAGCCCATCTCTAATCGTGTTGTGCCTTTACGGCTCACGTACCTAAAATTTATAAGCCCAACCCAGCTCGCTTGTGTGCCGTGCCGCCACTTACCTTACCAAAACTTGCTTGTGTCGTGCCGTACCATACCGTATTGTACTGACACATGTCTTCGGGTTGTGCCATGTGCCGTCCGGTCCATTGACAATCTCTACTTTTATCAGATATATGAAGAATAAGACCAAAGTTGAGATAGAGAGATAAGAACAATTATCCGCACGGTGAGTTATATTATAACTTCATAAGAGTAAATCGCTTGCTAGATTGATATATATATATATTTTTAAAGGCTTGCTAGGTTGATGAGTACGTTGAATTGGTATATTATTGGGATGCCGAAGCCAAAACTAAAGCTGCTTTTTCTCATTAAGAGAAGACAGAGACTTCTGAAGGTCTAACTTGTCATATTACAATTTAAAAATTCACCCAATTATAATTTACATTATTTTTCAATATAATAAACTTGTCATATTATTTATTATTTAGTATTATTGATAAATTTCATAGTTTTTTAAAAATAATAAATTTCATACTTACAGTTAATATTTTTTCAAAATAAATTTTATGAATATTCATTGTGGTGGCAACTGTCGTTTGGCAAATACTATAAAATGAAATGAAATAACATGGCGGGAAATCTACTCATGAAATATTATTTGATATTTAAAAATAAATAAAAAAAGACATAATAATGACCGACCATTATCTGACAGAAATCGAAGTAACCAAAAAGCCAGTAAAATGTATTCAGGCGAATTCGACGGAGCTGCCGCCTTTGCCGGCGGTGGATTTATGCCGTCTCAGGCCACCACTGTTCCTGATCCCTCCTCTTCTTTCTCTAAAGTAACTATCTATCTCTCTTCTCTCTCAAAATTTTTAACTTTTATTTTCTATTTTAATCTGTTCTTTTTATGCGGTAATTTCTGGTTAAATAAAGATTTCCTATCCGGAAGATTGAAGAGTTTAATCATATTAGCGCTTTGTGAGTTTCTGAATTAGGCTTTAATTTAATAGTAGATCGGAAATTAGGTTTTCTGAATTTTGCTGGCATCAAAATGGATGAGAAAAGTTCTGTTTGGCTTCTGAGAAAATTGTCGAAACATAGGGCTCCGCTTTGTGCTGATTATTAATTTTATACCCTAAACTATTGAAAGGTAGATAAAAACAGTTTAATTTAAAAGAAAACTCCATTTTTGTTAGTTTTCATCATTGCGAGTGTGTACACGTGTGTGTGTGTGTGTATTTATAAATAAATTTGTTGTGCAGAATCGTAATGTGCGGACCTTGCTGCCGATGACTGTTAAACAATTAAGTGAATTATCAAGTAATGATGAATCGAGTGCTAGCATTGATGGAGCAGATGTCAACACTGTAGGTTTGATGGAAACGCCAAGTTGCATTCATTTTTTTTGCTTTCTGATGATTGGCTTTCTTGAGTTTTGAATTTTGTTTAGATTACAGTTGTGGGGATAGTTTGTGATATGCAAGACAAAGAACCTCAGTTTATATTCCTTATTGATGATGGCACTGGACGGATTGAGTGCAGTAGATGGTGAGTTTTCTTCTATGGTTCTTTCTTTGTGAAATTGAAGTTTAATTGGACAATCTTTGCTGCGTAGTATCTTGATTCTGAGCGAGTTGTATTTTTGTGTTTTGTAGGGCTCATGAACAGATGGAGTTCAATGAAGTGAATCAAATCTCGTATGTCTTTTGTATGCTGAGTTCTTAAACTTTTAGAAATTTTGCAATTTGGGACCATTTCTTAAGAATTGTTTGAATATGCTGGATTCGAAAGTTGAATAGACTTTTCTAAGAATTATAGTAATCATACTTTTTAATTCATTATTCACTGATTAATCTGCAATCAAGAGGAATTGAGGACTTTGAAGTTTTGTGTCGACTGGAATAATTGGTAATTGTGCATGGACAGGCAATTAATCAATTCTGCTCGACTTGTTCTCTCTGTTACCAGGAAAGGAATGTATGTTCGTGTTTATGGACACTTGAAGGCTTTTCAGGATAAAAGAAGCTTAAATGCATACTCCCTTCGGTACAGATTCAACTTATTCTTTTTTTTTTTAATGTTTGAGTTAAACCATATGAAGAATATTAAGGTGTCCATTTACCTCTTGGTTGCAGTGTTATCTATTTGTTTTATGCTATCCATACTGTGTATGCAGCAATATTCTTCATATGTTGTTCGTTGATTACATTTTTTGAAAATGTGAAATCTTCCTTTGTTGAGGTCAAAGTTGTCCATGCGAATGAAAGCCATTTACTATTTAGCATGCAGTTCTCATAGTATTTTTGTGGTCGGCAGCCGTACGTTGTCATGTGCCAATTTGTTGGCCAACTAAATACATGCAAATTGGATTATGATAACGTACACCTGGGTGTTTGTCTCTGCATATCACTTCCACTTTTACTATTTGTTATCTTTTCATGGTAAATGCTATTTTTCAAGTTGTTATGTTTATTCTTACTGCACTCATCTGCTGAGAAAGCTTAAAGATTTACATCCTGTAGCTAGTTTCATCTGTTAAATGATCAAAGTTGGTATTTACGGACAATGGAAATCTCCCATGGTGGTTGTTCTTGTTCCTCATTTCCACTTATTGATCTCGCAAATTTTGTATGATACAATGCTTCATATTAACCTGAGGTTCTACCACACGGTTTGACTTTGAAATTGGTGTGGATTTCAGGCCTATCATTGACTTTAATGAGATTACAAGCCATTTCGTCGAGTGTATATATGTCCAACTCTACAACACCAGGTTACGGGTATTAATCTAAGTGGTGCTCTGCTTCTTGTTGCATGACATTATAATCGATATATATGTGGATGATTATAAACCTTTCAGATGCCAACGAAGCTTTTTTCCTGATAGCATTAGAATTTATTCTGATAAACTACAGGGTGGCAGCAGTAATCAACCCCAGATGACAAATTCTAACCATTTGAAGGAATACAATGCTATTTCCTCTAATCACGTAAAGCGTCAAGCATAATATGATTTTGCTAAGTTTTTGATCGGTTTGTTTTGCGCTCTTTTTAAGTTTCTATCATTTCTCAATCCTCTGGCCAGTATAGCTTTGATGAAGGAAAGAGCATTGATCAGATGGTGTTAGACTTTTTGAGAAGACCTGAGTTTCTGTAAGTTATCTGATATTTTATGTTGTGAAAGTTCTGTTGCTATATTTCAGAGACTCTGACCACACTTCTTTTTTCCTCTTTCTTTTCACTGTTCTCTTTGCCTGAAGCCAATTAATGTCGATGATGCCATAATGAATTTAACACCTTGTTCTCTGACTAGCTGTTGATTTGCTTTGCTTGTGTGTTCTGGTCGATTTTATTTTTGTTTGTTTCTTTTTCTTGCTTGCGTGCTCAGTGTCTATTCAGAATCAAGCCTACTCATATTGGCATGCTGATGTATTCCCTCTTTTCAGTGCAAATAACAATGGAGTTCATCGCAATGTGATTTCTCAACAGCTAAATCTGCCAATGGATAAGCTCATGTCTCTCTCTCTCTCTCTCTCAGTCATGCTTTCTCTCCTATCAAATTGTCTGCAATGCAAAATGCAACATCATAACGTTGAAATTATTTTATTGGCCTTTGACAGGGAAGCTTTAGAATCTCTTAACGAAAATAGCTTGGTTTACTCAATCGATGAGTTTCACTATAAATCAGCTGTCAATGCATGACATGTCGGGCCAAAATTATGCCCATTTGCCAGCCTTGCTATCCCTCTGCAGGTACTTCGCATCGTTCATACTTCATGGTCTGAACTTGTTCCAGAACTGTATTGCGTAACTTAGTGTACTTTTCCTAAGCTCGGTAACCTTGCTCGAGCACTGCATTATGACTTAATGTCTCTCAGATCCAGACAATATTGATTCTCATCTAGTTCGCTTTACTAATTTAGGCTGTGTATGGAATGTTTTCAATTAAGATAGTATCTAAATGAAATTACAAGGTGATCACTGATTAATCTTGTGAACTTGAAGGATTCAAGTTGGCTTAACTCAACTTGTGTAAACTGAATCATGATATACGTACATCAGGGGTTTTAACCCATTTTCAGTCGTAAATGTATTTGCCCGCTCATCCAACAAAATTTTGACATGTTGAAATGGCCGAAAGTTTAAGATATGTGTCAGTTTTGATTGAGCAGAAATGTATGACTTCCTCTCGGATCATTTGTTGACTATCCCGCAATCGAAGTCTGCGAATCACATGGTTTAGATTCGTTGCTGACTTTATTGGAGCCATATCATATCAGATTGTCGGATATGCAGATTACAGAATGTTAAGACAATAAAGAAATGCATATAAAGACAGTGGCAGTATATATCTAACCAGAAAAGATAATGACAAAATATTAATATTAAATTAATAAATTAGAAAAAGGTCATGTGAGAAGTAATCATAAAGTAATAATCTAAATAATAAATAATAGAACAATAAGTAGTGAACGTGAGGAATGATTCGTTTCACTGGCCACGAACCCAAACTCACGTTACTTTTTAAAACATAGTTTGACCGCTATCATTTATCAAAATGACAGCTGATTTCTTACTGTATTTTGGAGGGCCCCATCACTCATTTTTAAGATTTTTCTAATATTTTTCTTTTAAAAATCACCGGCTCGGTTTTGTTTCATTGCCTTTTATCAATTTTTGTTCTCATCAATTTAAATTATGGTTTTGAAGTGACTTAGAAAGTGAATTTAAATGGAGTCCAAATGCAGGTTCTGCAACTCTATCAATTGCTTGGATGATAAATATCATTTTCCACACGTGTGGGCTCTATTTGCCATGAGTTTAATTTGTACTTTTATTATGTAAACTGTAATGTAAAATATTAAAAAAATTGAAATTTTCTACTAATTATAAAAATATATATATATATATATATATATATATAAAACATACTAACCTTAATTTATATATATATATAAAGTTAAAGTCTAACAATTAGTTACTATTCAAAAAAAATTAAAGTATGCAAGTGTCCTACTTACTACTTAAAATGCTTTTGCAAAAAAAGTACTTAGTTCTTCATTAAAAAAAAATGTAGTTATTTTTTAAAAAATTGTTCCCAAATGCATTCTTTTTGTAAAGAGAGTCAAAAACACTCCTGCCGAACTCTCTACCAAATACCAATCTCCTTTCTAGGATCTTTTCCATTAGTGTCTGGTTTGCTTAGTGTTAATTAATTTAATTTTTTAACACCAATTGATAACATATCCAGGTTTTGAGGGGAGTGCATGCGCTTGGTTTGTAATTAAACCTAATCTTTGAAAAAAAAAATCACGTGATGCTTGCTTTGTCTTGCAGGCTGCAGCTCAACTTTATCTTTAGGTTAATAATAAGACACAATCTTGCGTTAAAACTTGGGACATGTGGGCGCAAGGGCCGGAGTGGAGATGGCCATGGGGTGGTGATCTGATCTTCTACTCACCTAATCCTATTACAGGGTAACAGGTACATTGAATTTATTTATTATATACATTAAAAAAAAAAAAGCCAAACTTGGATTTGTCTTTGGAATTTTTCTCTTTTGGTAGGTTCCCCTTTTTTTCTCTTTTACTTTTTAGTTTATTTTTGAAGATTCGAATTAAAACTAAAAAAAAAAAATTGATAGATTCACAAGGTTGTGAATGAATGAATCGAATTAGAATTGATCTTCAAATTGATCCAATTTGATTTGATTTGGTTTCGTCGTACTTTTAGTAATTTTACTACTTAAAAATATTTTTAAAAATAAATTAAAAGAACGATGATTGTAATATGAGATTTCCAAACATAATCTCTCTCAAGCAAGAGCCCTCATTTTCTTTCATGTAGACACGTAGGCACGCTATTAAATCACATGATTTAACAATGTATTCACATTTAAAAAAAATGAGGATATCCACACATGAAAGTGATTGTCTATATAATTATTTTCTAATGGGACATCTTCACTTAAAAGAAACGAGAATGCTAGTAAAATATTAAAATAAATTTCAATATACTAATAGACAAAACTCCAATACGTTGAAAATATATATATACGTGTGTGTGTGTGTGTGTGTGTGTGAAATAGTAGGTCAATTGAGTGGCCTGTTGCAATGAAGGTAAGAAGTGGATTGTATAAGTTCAAAGGGATACGAGAATTTGAAGGCGTGGTGGACAGGAGTGCTCTCGGCTGACTACTAATCCAATTTATGCTCGTGTTAATTTTAGTTGGTATCATAATAATGGGGGAAATGTTTAAGTTTAATTGTTTAGTGAGTGATTTTTTTATTCCATCCAAAGCTATTTAAAAAAAAAAAAAAAGACAATAACAATGAATAACTTAAAAATAACAATGCGTAAAATGTTTTATTATTATTATATAAATGATTATCTATTGGAGAAACTCTTAATTATGCTTATGAGCTATTAATGCACTATATTTAAATGTATATTCTACATAATTTTTCTCCCAGATATTATCTAGATCTTACATACAAAAGCATGATTAGATAATAATATTATACGGACTCTAATACATCCAATAATGTAAATGAAAGTATACATCAAGATGAGTGATTTGCTTTTGCCACGTTTTAAACTGATTCGCTATATGAAAATAGAAAGTGTTCGGATAATGTGAAAGGGACACTCGCTAGACCCGTTATCATATCTTGACATGATATTGAATTATTTTAAGAATTAAAGCGAAATAGATAATTATTTATCGGGTAAAAGTCTATTTACTTTTTATTTTGAAGTTAATATCTGTTTAATCTTAGTAGTTTTAAAAATATTTTAAAATATTATTAATGTTAAAATTAGCGACGCCCTTGCCATTAGCTTTTGTTTCTCTTGATTTACTTTTAAATATTACCCAGTTACACTAATATTTTTTGGACATTAAAAAATTAAATTACCAATTTAATTTAAAAAAAAATAAAAAAAAATATATACATTAATTTTTGTGGTACACTATGCTGAGGAATTAATATATTAATTTTTTATTAATGTCCAAAAATTTGTCAATTTATTTACAATTTTAATTTTTTTGACATATGTAGACTTCTAGAAAAATTAATATATATTATTTTTATTTTTATTTTTAAGATTAAATTAGTAATTTAATTTTTTCTTTTCATTAATGTTATAAAAAAGAAATGTTATTGTAAGAGAGTAATATTATAAAAATAAGTAAAAAAAAAAAAACAAAGTATCAGCAAAGATATCAATAGTTTAACGACATGAATATTTTAACTAACTTCAAAATATAAGAACTAAATGAGTTTTTATGCTTATTTGTTTCAAGAAAATAAAATCAAAATCTCAGTACATATCGTGGTTAAATTTGCACGATTTCAGTTACTAATTGTGAGATCTATCCACGCATAAATATTCGGATAAGTTGTAACTTAATTAAAATTCCTCTTATTTCATCGGAGGTGATAATATGCATAATGCTTCTGGTTTTTATATAAATCACTTGATATTCATGATCTCATTTTTTAAATTTACGTGCCAACAATTCATAAATATTATTAATTGTTAAAGCATTATTTAGGTATCGTTATATATGTGTAGGCTAAACGTATGCTTCTCTTCTTTTGAGAAATAAATCAAGCATATACAGTCAACGGTCAGATCGTCGATGCGTCAATCAATTCCCCACATGGGCAAAAATCTCAATTCCTGGCCTCAAGCCTACACCTCAGTCGTTGAGTCATCGTCATATAATCTATTTTAAGTTGTATTTATTTATTTTATTTACCCAAAAAATAAAAGATATTTATAAAGTTTGAGTTCCTGGCACACCCTAGTCTATTATTACTCTCTCACAATTCACAAACAATCTTGTACATGCATGCAAGTGCAACATGGCATCTTTGGGCCGTGAGCCGACACGTGTCCATGATGGTTATGGGTAATACGAAACACAAAATCGTAAAAAATGCACACGTGTCCAGTAGGTGTCATGCAAGCATGTGGATGCCATTAGATTTGGCATGCAGAAAGCAGAGCAGAGGAGCGAACGAATAGCCAGCACAGAACTCGCCCCATACTTTTTTCTTTTTAAGTTTTAATTATTTAATGGTTTTTGCCTTTCGATACTATTTTATTAAATAATTTTGAGATTCTTTTTCTTTTTTTCTTTTTTTCTTTTTTTCAAATATACGTCCAAGTAAGCGTTCCTGGTTACGTCGAATTATGGTTTTCCCTCGTTGTAATTATTTTTTTTCTCATTAAAACTTATAAATTTATATATTCATTTATCTAAATTAGCTCAGCCGATGGTGTGTGTGTGTGTGTGTGTTCGAATAACGATTACATTTTCGTTTTTAATAAATATTACCTGTCAAAAATAAATAAATAAGTAAATTTTAGGAAGCAATATAATCAGAAAGGGAAGATAGAATTAATCTGGCTAATAAAAATATTAAAAAGACAAGACGATAGATAATGTAACAAATGGTGAGTAACAAACAACTGGTGTCCAATAATGGTTGCGCGTGAAATTCACGCACCTCGGAATCAAAAGTCAGAAACCCTACTGGCTCTACACAAACTTTGAAAAAAATAGCACAAGCCATTTGGTTACCAGGCAGCGCAGGAAAGTTCTGTTCAACCCAACCGGTTAGCTGTTAGGAATTAGGGATGAGCGATGAAAAATCAAATAAAAATGTGAGCGCCCGAGAGGCGCGAATTGTCTTTTTGCCGTCAGTCAAAAAGCAAATTAAAAAAAAAAAGCTTTAACGTAGACAATGAAATGACACGCGGCAAACTTTGGGACCAATTTTGATGATTCCCATTTCTTTTTTTTTTTTTTGGCCCTTTCCTGGGCTCTCTTTAAAACCAAGTCCTCACTTCACCAAATGGGTCACCGTGTCCCCTTTTCCTCCTCCTTGCTTCTCCTCAACGAACATACACATACACATATACACATAGTACCAACGTACAACGCCCATTCAAAAATATATTCCCCTTTTATGTGCCACAATTTAATGCTTTCGTTGCGGTACATGGCTCACCTTGTAGATCAAATTAATACACGTAACGAAATTATGTGCCCCTCAGAATCCCCCAAATTGTGATAGTTTTTTTTTTTTCCAATTATTTAGCACAAACGTTTGTACTTTGTCTCGGATATTTATATTCGTAATGAAAAGGATGTTTATCTCTACTTAATATTTAATCTAGAGAGAATAATAAAGTCTCCAAACTAAAACTCAAATTCACGTCTAGATTTAAATTATGATTATTTTCTAATTTTTTACTGATCTTATACCATCTGTACGTTAGTGTTAGTACATAATTAAAATTTAATTATTATTTTTAATTTATTAATTATTAATCATATTAATAAAATTTAGTCAGAAAAAAATAAGATCAAAAGAGAATCTCAATCTTCTAAATGATTCACCCCTAAAATATTTGTACTCACTGAAAATGCAAAAGGATCTAAAAAATTGAAAAAATAATATACAAGCGGATAATTTGTCTCCGAGTAAAAAAGTGTATATACAAACACAACAATTCCACGATGAAAACTAAAAGCACGGTAGCAAATCCCTCCGACCTCATTCTCTCTCTAAATCTGGCTTCATTCCTTGACCAAACCACAATGAAGAAAGAGAAAAACTCTGTACGAAGCAAGTGGAAGCTTTTTAGAGGACGACTGTGCGGCGTTTGCCCCACGCCTCTCTCTGAAATATTTTTATCCAATAACAACAATAATAATAATAATAATAAACAATAGTACTGAAATAAACATTTAATTTTCTTCACTCAGAGGAAAAAATAGAAAAACCTCGATGGTCGTGCGAGCTCTCTCTCACCCTTCACAGTCATCCCTCTCTCTCTCTCTCTCAATCTTTCTCTCTTCTTCTACCTCTATAATTGTGTCTTCATAACTCGCTATTTCCCCTTCATCTTTCAAAGACAGCACAAAATTTTCTCTCTTTCTTTCCTTCCACTATTTCCAAAGAAACAAACACCCCTCCTCTTTTTCTCTCCCCTCTCGCTTTCTTATTTCACACTCACCGATACAGCACAAAGCAAAATGAATAATAATAATAATAATAATATGAACGTCAACCTAAGCAGCAGCAGCAGCAGCAGCAACAGTATCAATATGGATCATTCCGCTTGGCTTGGCTTCTCTCTTTCCAATAACAACTTGCAAACTTCCTCCACTTCTGATCCTGAATCCTCTCACATCTGCCTCTTTGAAGCCTTCACCACCGCCGCCACTGCCACCACCGCCTCAGGTATGTAGAAAAGCGCCTAAACCTTCTCTTAATCTAGCTAGCTGGGACGACCCCACTTATTTGATTGTTTGGCTTCTGTTATTAACTACAACAACAGGTAGTACTATTAATTTAGCAAGAGGAGGAGGAGGAGAAGCAACTGGGATAGCAAGTGCAACAGACTTATCTATATTCACGGGCAGCCCTAAACTTGAAGATTTTCTTGGGGGTTCATGCACCGCTACGCCACCGCAGCCGCCACAAGTGCAACTAGGTCATCATCATCTTTCCAGTGCAACGACTGCTCATGATATTTATGACTCCGAGCTCAAAACAATAGCCGCTAGCTTCCTTCGCGGCTTTGCCACCGAACAAACAGACATCCACCATCAGCAGCAGCAGCAGCAGCAGCACCTAAAACACCACCACCACCAACAACAACTAGTGCCGCTTGTTGCACAGCCCGCGCCTAAGAAAACAGTTGATACTTTCGGCCAACGCACCTCTATTTACCGAGGGGTCACTAGGTATATATAAAATAAATCATCTTGAAAGACAAATAATTATTAACAAGTAAAATTAGTTATTTTCTTTCTTATTTATTTATTTTTTTGGCTGCTTTGATGATGAAGACATAGATGGACGGGGAGGTATGAAGCTCACTTGTGGGATAACAGCTGCAGAAGAGAAGGCCAAAGTAGAAAAGGAAGACAAGGTAACTACAGTCCTATTTTTCTTTTTCTTTTTTTTTAAATAAAAAAAAAATTGTTCTAGGGTTTTTTTTTCCTTCAAAATTTTCTAACGTGCGCCGCGGCCGCGTAAGTTTTGTAAATGGGTCCACGCTGAGATCTGGGTGGGAGGTGTCTGACTCTGAGGCTCTGTTAAATATGGTCCTTGAAAGAGGGTGGTCAGAGCGTGATCGGAATAAATGAAGATGGAGGAAGAAAAAAAAAAGTTAAATGAAAAAGAATGTAAAAATTAAACGGTGCAAATCTCAAGAGCTGACAATGTATTTAATTTGAAGGGCTTAGATCTTGTCGTTTTGAACACTGTTGGCGCATTAGATTTTGCATTTATGAATAGGTGAATTGAATGGTGAATATTAAATGATAATAATAATAATTTTTTTTTTTTTTTTGGTTTTGGGGTTTTGAAGATTCTAATGTGCTTTTGTTGCTTCTTTATGTGGCATATAAATATATGTACATGACGAATGATTGCTGCTATGGATGGATATGCAAAATATCATCATCATTATTATTTTCCAGTTTATTTGGGTAAGTTCTTTCTTTCGAATATTAACTTTTATAGATAACTACCAGCTAGTACTTGCAAGTATTATTAATATCATCATCATCATCATCATCATCATTCATCATTCATCATTCATCATTTTGTTTTCACTGGAACATGGAAATTATTCTTGTTCTTTCTTGCATGAACGCATCTTGTCAAGCTCACATACTTCAGATTTGACTCTAGATTTTGGGTCACTGTGACAAATCATTAATTATTATTATCACTACTATTTTCTCTAGTCATTGGATACTCATTTTGCTAATCTCTTTTTCTTATTTTTTAATTTGTTGTAGGTGGCTATGATAAAGAAGAGAAAGCAGCTAGAGCTTACGATCTTGCAGCTCTCAAATACTGGGGTCCGACCACTACTACAAATTTTCCGGTGAGTCCTCAATTTTCTCACACCATGAGTGTTTTTATTATTTTTTTAGCTGGAATTTTCTTTTAGTTTATCAAATGTTTTACTCAGAAATATTATTAATTTGCTTTTTGAAGGTTTCCAACTATGAGAAAGAACTAGAAGATATGAAGAACATGACTAGACAAGAATTTGTTGCTTCCCTTCGAAGGTATATTAACCATTTTCACTCTCTACATTTAATTTTAGGTTCTGGGTTTTCTGAATTGGGTCATTGTGCCAGGACAAAGTTATTAAATTCATGCAGGGTAATTAATTTCTCAATCTTGTAGGAAAAGTAGCGGTTTCTCTAGGGGAGCTTCTATTTACAGAGGAGTAACAAGGTTTGTTACTTTTAACTTTCAACATCTTAAATAATAATAATAATTGTATTAGTAGTAGAAATAATAATAATAATAATAATGTGGTAGCATATTCTAAATATTTACTGTATTTTACTGTAGGCACCATCAACATGGTCGTTGGCAAGCAAGAATCGGACGAGTTGCTGGAAACAAGGATCTCTACCTTGGCACATTCAGTGAGTTTCTAACCTTTATTTCCACTATTTTTGCTAACGTATTTAGTTACTGGTTTTGTTTCTTGATTATAATCATGTGTGATACATAATTTTTTGAAAATAGGCACACAGGAAGAAGCAGCTGAGGCATATGACATTGCTGCAATCAAATTCCGAGGCCTAAATGCAGTAACCAACTTTGACATGAGTCGTTACGACGTAAAAAGCATTGCCAACAGCAACCTTCCCATCGGAGGAATCACCGGCAAGTCCAAGAACTCATCTGAATCAGTTTCCGATTGTAAGAGCCTGGATGGAGGAAGCCGGTCGGACGATCGGGATATATCATCTGCATCATCTCATCTGGCTGCCTTTGCATCATCTCATCCTGCTACCTCAACACTAAGCTTTGCATTACCCATCAAACAAGACCCATCGGCAGATTACTGGTCTAACCTCCTTGGATACCAAAATAACACTACTGCCACTCCTCTAACCAATGCCAAGTGCCTAAGCATAGCACCAACTTATCTTCAGAGTCCCACATCGTCACCATCTTTCAACGTGGACTTCGCTGCAAATCCATCATCAGCAGTCAATGAAAGCAGTAATAATGGGTTATTCAATGTTGGTAACTATCTTCAGCAACAGCAGCAGCAGGGTGGCGTTACTAATAGTACGACCACCACAACAACTAGTGCCCATACAGGTTCTTCAAATATCCCATTTGCCACACCCATTGGCTTGAATAGTAACAGTTATGAAAGCTGGATTTCACCATCTTTGCATTCTTTCCAGACTGCGAAGCCAAGTCTCTCAGTGTTTCAGACACCAATTTTTGGCATGGAATGAGATCACTAGTGTATGATGAGAATCTGTGCAAAATAGATGGGCACAAGTTTGCTTTTTTTATTTTTTTTTTTATTTTGGGCGGATTACTGAAAATAGTTATGATCATCAAGTGGGACTGACAAGAAATTCGAAGTAGCTGTAGCTGACTGTACTAACTCGAGTTCTTTTGTTATGGTGATGCTTTTTCCATCTTTTTTTTTTCTTTTGCTTTTTCTTTATTTACTGACAGCGATCGATTTACAAGGGTACGTACGTGTAGATGGAAAAGACTCTCTTTTGTAATCTTCTCATCGTCGGTATCAATATTATCCATTTTCAAAGTTCACATTTTCTGCTGCGTGTTTTTCATCTTCTTTACATAATATATTTCTTCAAAATATGAATTTCTTGACTAGTCAATGTCGCTCTCTAGCCCCCCCCCCCACAAAAATAAAAGAAAGAAAAAGAAATCGAGGTCATGATAATCACTTTCAGTAGTTGCTGAAGCAAGCGACTTTCACTAGTTAGATATTTCCATTTATGAAAAATATTATTCTTCTTCTTCGAATATTTGCTTCCCTGGCTGGATCCCAATGAAAAGTTGGGACATATTTGTTAGTAAATCTTGTTTAGTTAGTAGTGATGATATATTAATGAGTGTTATTATTTTCTCATTAAAACTATCAATGTACCGTAACTCTGGTTGTATCCTCTTCGTTCGGCTGTTCAATGGGGTGTCCATTTCCCTGTAGTGGAAATTAACAGTTCCGTTATTTTCATGTGATAAGTTATTGTGATGTGGATGCTGCGTACTTTGCTGACTTTGACTTTTGGAGCGTTTAAAATGATCTGAAGACAAATAACTTTTATTGTGAACGAAAAAGATTGGGATTGCCAATTGTAACACTCTTTTCTTCAATTTTCTTTGGTGTCGATTTGTGTGGTTGGTGCTTTGAAATTTCGAGGTGCCGAGTTCTCAAGTGAGTGATTAAGCGGGTGATAGCACACTCTTCTTCCTAGTACGGGGAAATGGTAGAGAGAAAGAAGGCTAAAGGTTATGCCTAGCCGACCGAGAGGAAAGCGAGTGGGCCGCTTATTTATTTTATTATTTTTCATCCCGGGGAGTTATGTCGGACCAGCTCCGTCGACCTTCATTGGTAACTGGTAGAGAGAAAGAAGGCTAAAAGTTATGCCAAGTATACGAAGAAGAAATCACCAACTGCGACTTAGAACCTAATAGGGTTCTTATTTTCTTTGTTAAGCGAATAGGTCTTACTTACTTTTTTTTTTTTTGACGTAGATTTTTGAATTACGGTTAATAGACTTTGAAATTATGTTATAACCGTGACGATTTAGACAAAAAAAAAAGCACTATAGATTTTAAAGCTATGTTCAATCGTTCCTTAATTATACTACAATCGAAACTTAGATAGAATGTGCTATAATTGGTTAAGCTCAAAGTGTTTTGTCATTGCTGTATTGTTTGTTTACAGCTAAAAAGCATTTTCTTCGTCGTAAAATCTTTTTTTTTCTTTTTTTTAAGCGTGCAATAACGCATAGACGCGTGAATTATTATTATTAGGCTATAGTTATGTTGAATTAGATTTACGGTGAAGCATGAATCTCTACCGCACACACAAAGTAATAAATAATAAAAAAATATTAAAACTTTAATGATATAATTATGAAAAATATTCTATTTTAAAACAACTCTAATATAACCAAACCCTTATTATTATTATTATTATTATTATTATTATTATTATTATTATTATTTAGAATATACTGTCATGCATATATGCAGATTCCTTTATAAAAATTAAAATTTAAACGCGCAACAAAACAAAAATTGAACTTGTGGGTTGAACTGAGTTAAAACATCTGTCGTCTAACACAAAAAGGCAGTCTAAACTCTTGATTAACAGAGGGCCACTGCCCCCTTGACCTAAAAAAAGTGAGGGAACCAAAAGTGAAGTAGATATATCAAACTTTAATAACGTAATGATGTGCAATGGGACAAAGAACAAAACCACACACTTATTATTGTTGTTTTAATTTTAGCCTTTTGTAGCTAGCTCTCAGATTCAATTGGAAAAAAATTTGTGTCTTTTCTTGTCTCTTCTGTCTCCAACTTCCTTTCGGCGCTCATTAGCACCACTTTTGCCTTCAATTTTGACCGCTTCTTTGACTGTTTTTATTTATTTCTATTAGTGAAGTAATTTAAGTTTTGCTCTAATTAAGCAGCTGAGGCCTGAGAGATGAAATGAGATCACGTGGGCATCTTGGGAGATCATTGGCTTAAGTTATATCTTTTGCTAACTTGGAAAATTATCTACTCATAAAGTTATGATGTTTCCAAATAATATAATCACATTCATTATAGTTAAGTCGATAGCTAAATGTCAAAATGGAATTATGTTTGTATATACAAGTTAGCAGCAGCAATTAGAATAGAAAGCAGTTTTTTCTTCTTTTTTTTTGTTTTCACTTTTGGGTTGAAATTAGCAGGATATTGAAAAGAGAAACGAGTTTTGCGTTCTAAACGCATGAATGAGCTTTCTGCAAAGTGATATATGCTTGTAGCATTGCACTTAATCACGAAGTAAATAAGAATGATTGATGGAAATATGAACACCACCTTTTCTTTTGATTTATTGATTTACAAATGCGCCCTGTGATTATTACAGTAGATCAAAGTAAAGGGCAATTATACCAATAAAGTGTTTGCTCCATTGTCAATGGAGTCCCCTTAAGTAGCTTGATTGGGTTTGCTCCCCAGTTCGAGTCGCAAGGAAGTCGTTTTTGTTGGGAGAATCTGTGTCTCTCGGTTCGAGTGGGAACTTCTAGTCTGAGTTGTGGTACAGGCTTAAAGGTGCCTCCCACAGTTGGAGCCCTCCCCAAGATACCTCGTGTTCAAAAAAAAAAAGAAAAAAGTAAAGGGCAATTATTTGAACTTCATTCTATCGTCTATGTTCTTCTTCTTCCCCTACCCCCCCCCCCCCCCAAACAAAAAAAAATCAGATTCTTATCCGTTGTAGACATTTGTATTTTTTTTTTTTAATACACGGATTGGAATTAGTTATTTGATACTAATTATAGAAGAAAAGAAAATGTCGAACTTTAATACACTAAATGCTACGTTAGATTTTGTTTTTTCTTATGCTTAAATTCATATTTTGCGGGATGCATAAGTTCATTTTCGATAATATTTTTCATACTCAATAACATGCATGTTGTTTTCCCCCAAACACATGTATTTATTGAAAAGCTGAAGTTCATTAAGTTTAATTGTTCATTGATGTTGCCATCGTACGTGACGTTATTTTCTTCATGAAATTAATGCATTGCAACATTATTTTTCTGCTGGTAATTAAGTCGTGCCATGTGTACTCCAATTTATGATAAAATTATTGAAAGACTACCAAAATGTTTACACCTAATACTCTAATTAGATTTTATCTTTCTAAACAAAATCAGAGGCACATGCCATCTCTTGAAAAGGCAACGTTTAAAAATTGCAGCTAAGTATTAGTCAAATGCAATACTGCAAAAAGATCATCTCTTTTTGGCCCTTTTCTTTATCCCCGACTTTAATTAAAAACTAGTGGGGGAAACCCTGGCTAGCTAGCTTTTCTTTTTATTCTTTTTTTGGAGTTTAGTCTCAATCCTTGTTTCGCTTTTGTTTTGCATGTCGGCCACCCACACCACGTACTACACTCGTTAACTTTTATTATTATGTTGTTTTGACCAAGGACCCTATTGCTATAGCTTCTAATTACGTTACGGGGAAAATTCCCCAATACCCCTTTTGTTTTGCAACATTAAATAATTTTCTCATCACGTTTAATTTAAGACTTATAAGAGCTCCCCTGATTTTATAATATTAGACAGTTTAATACACCTTTTAATTTAGAGGATAGATGAATCTTTTTATTTTTTATTTTTTGCAAACTAATTGTAATGAAGAGACTTTAACATTAGTTTGAAGTAAAAAGAAAAAAAATGACAATTCTGGTGGGTTTTAAAAGATGAGGGGAAGAATGAATAATTTTGACAAACAGTAGATGAGTTTCCGCCAATTTCCCTTAAGTTATGTCATTATCTCGGCAACCAAACTTTCTGTTCCTTTACGTTATTAAAATCATCTAAGGGATTAGATTAGGGTTTGTGCCTTCTTGAATGAGAACAAGAAATCGTGAATCAGGGACGTTATACATTATATTATAATTTATAATTACTTTGGGTTATATGGCTGTGATTATAATAATCACCTAGTTAATTATGAGGCCGCACGTGCTCGGCCACTCGGGTTAATAGTCCGCTAAGCGTGCGGTTTGATTGGTTTGACTGTGATTAATCAAGAGCTTAATTCCTTAATTTGGAAGTACTGGCATTATGTTGAGATGTAATTGATTGTGTATGCACTTCAATAATGCTAGTGGAAGTGAAAGGAGTTTGATTTGATGACATATGCACGTTGGAGATTCCTCAGCTACTAGCTGTAGTTGAATTTCTGTGACATGATTACAGGTTAAGTTAAATGACTTTTTATGGCTGAATCAATTATGTAGGATGGGATTGTAGAGAATGTTTGGACCAAATTCAAACCAAAAGTAGGAGAGAGAGTTTGAATGAATAACAGTTCGCAAATAAAGATACCGACATTGATGGCTTCACTACACAACTGGTTTTGTAATAAATTTAAAAATAAAGGCATTGTGTTAAAGCTTGTGATATAGTTGCATGGACTTGGTTGAAACACGGTGAATTTTATTTATGTTTTCCCCCATTTGTTAAGATAGAAATAGTACATATGAGTTGGAATTCTCCAGCAATTCATCTTGTGTTTGAGTGTAAATTTCTCAAAATAAGAATTGTATCAAAACAAAAGACATAAAGTAATGTTTGCTTTAATCAAGTATGAAATGCAAATTCCAAAAGAAGAATTTTGAATTTAATTTTTGAGCAATGAATGGGAACATAATTCCTATTACATTTTTTTATCATTTTTATTTATTTATTCTTTTTTTTAATACTGATTACACATCGGACTACTGTATTATACAAATATTTATAATTGCTATTACAATAGATCATTACATTGATATTTACAATCAAATATATAACTTGGGACTTACGTTATTACATAAAATTTTATGAAGTATATGCCCAGACAAATAACTCTCACAGACGAGGGATGTTTATGCTCCACTCGCATTTCACAAATGAGAAAGAATTATAAAGTAACTCCTCACAATCATACTTAATTGAGGGAGGTTGAGTTTATGGGAACTCGAACCACTGCCCTCATAGTCATGCTTAACTTTGAGGATAGTGGTTCACAACTCGACCAAAGGCCAAGCAGTGTTTCCCATTTTAACTTGAAACAAAAGCAAACGAAAAAAATAATAAAATCAATCTGCTCTAGACTTCTTTTTCTTTTTAAATTTTGTCTGATATTTTTCTGCATTGTTTCGAGAAGTAAAAATCTGAAGAAAAGAGGGAGGAATTCCATCCCAAGTCCTTGAAGAAACGTGGGCTTTCCAAAAAATTACAAGCATACTATGCCCGAACCAAGACCCACGATCGAACAACAAATGTTGTTGGGCTTCTTGAGAAACTTCTAAGGAGGGCCCAAGCCTCTTTTCAAGGCCCACTTTTTGCCCTAACCATTAACCAATCTCAGTCGCCGCACGTTCATAAATCATAACTGTTGCTTGAAGTTGAAGAGGTCTTGTGCTGATGGATTAAGTGCTGGGACACCATGCTTTGGTAAATATGGTCTACCAAATTGATGCTACAAGGTCTGCAGCACTTTGCATGTTGCACTATTATTATTACTACTATTTATGAACCTGAGAATTCTCTTAGAGCACAAATAATCCGCACAATTATCGAGCGTCCAGTTGCTAATACACCCAACATTTATTCCATAATCCAACGTATTATGAGTTTCCTATTTGAAATCAAATCCATTCGATTCCAAGTGTCTCGTATCACTTAATAGCCAATGAAGTATTAGAGCCACCGTATGTTCATTAGTTTGGTCGCTGCCATCAGCAGGTTCTTCGTCTTCATTTAAGGGCAGGCTAAGCTGCCAAGCGAATCTGAAGCTAAGATATCAATTTATATTTGTGATTTAAAACATAAAACTTGCAATACATCTTATTTATAATGTTACAAATATTTGTTTTTTTTCACAAAATACAAACTCCAAATTCTTGGTGGTACGAAATTTTAGTTTAATTGAACGATTTAATGTCAATTAATTTCTAATATAAAAAATACCATGTTGGCTTTTTAGTAAGTAAAGCCCTTGATTGAGAAACTTGATTGGAAAAATCAATTTACACGATTTCAAACTTGGGAAGGGTGTAATTTCCCAAAGGTTCTGCTGTACCTATATTCTCGGAGTTCCCGATGGTTGCATTATTGAAAGGGAATCATTATTCAACATACTAACTTTACTTAGAAGACAAGATAACATCGTGATTAGAAAATTAGTCTCCTGGGAAATTGGGAGAAATTATCGTAAAAAGCTCACTTTTATCAATTAATTAATTAATTACCTCATAAAGGTTTAATCCAAAAAAAAAGAGGAGAAAATAATTAATTATACTCTGGCTCTCGTTACAAGCTGAGAGATTCAAATTCAGTGTCTAAAAAATGAGACGAAAACTAAGTAGAGAATTTGTGAACTATATTATTTGTACATATTTAAGAAAATTCAATATACATATATATATATATATGTTAATAAGACTCACTTTCTTTTTATCTTTACAGCTTGCTTCCATAAAAGTGAATTCATTTCAAGTCTTCGATCAGCAATGTAAACGCAATCCTCCCCTTTTAAGCCTCAAAATTTGTGAGTACTGGAATTGTAATTTGTAATTGGAGTTTCTTTTTAGCTTAAGGTGACGTGTTTTACACTCGAAAAAGATTTTATCCAGCCTTGTCTTGCCTTTGCTTGCTGTCACTTTTTAGTGAGAAAAGCACTTTGAGGAGCAATAAACAAACACTCTCTCTTTCAAACATTCTTTTTTTTTTTTTTTAACCCCTTAATTTCTTCTTCTTTTGTGTGATTCTTCCCCTTACATACTTTCGTGATAAATATGAGAATCATTAGATTGTCGAATTATATTAATTCATTTTGTCTCTTTATATTTTGAACGAGGGAAGCTTCCTCTTCAAGCAACCGTACTTTTGCATCAAATTCCTCATTTGCCATGTAACATGAAAAAAGAATCTTCTCCATAATGTGATTGAAAAGGCAAATCGGATCAGAATTAATAATCTTTATCTTAATGTAATTATTGGTCTTTGAATATTAATATGTGTGGGGTACCAGCTATTTGTTTAACCCTCATCAAGGATACACTTTCTCCGATTTCAAGAAAATAGTGAAAATTCTTAAGCAAGAAATTTACAAAAAAACAAAAAATTCCTGCTAGTACAAGAGTCAGTATAGTATTGTGGAGGTTAATAAAAAAAATAGTTTAGTATTTGATAAATTGTATTGATATGGTTGTCGTGAGTTTAAAAAGTTGATTATATGCATTTAGTAAATTTTATTATGAAAATTTTATTTTATTATATAATGACCAAAATAAATATAAATTTTAATGGTCCTAAGATAAGAACTACCATGGCGAAAAAACTTTTTATGCATGTTAAACTCTTCTTATTATTATTATTATTATTATTATTATTATTTTGTATTTCAAGAATTAAAAGTAATCAATTGAAATTATTTTACATGCTCAGCAAATGGTAAGTGAAATTATTCACTAAATCATCTATGTACTATTTTTTAAATAAACAGAAAAAAGACACTGAAATCTCGAAATTCTATTCTAATTTATAAATAGAACTCAAACTCAAAGCAGTAAAAGTAGACACCATAATAATAAATGGTAATATAACATTTTAGGACAAAGTTTATCTAACATTTAAAGATAGATAGGGGGAACAAACTAATAATCTTACGGATAAGATTGGATTTTTTTATTTTTTAATTTTCAAATTTAATTTTGATGTCATGACATGATCGAAAGATGTAAGGACCACGGTGCACAAAAGATGATAACATTGTTTTTTGTTTGTTGGGCAACCCACGAAAATAACAACAAGAATAATAATAACGGCAATAAATTAAATAAATAAAATAAAATTTCTAGAATGTGTCCACATCTATATCCTCCACTTCACATTCTTTTTCTTTTTTTCCAAGTGGTAGCTGCTAGCTGAAATATATATGTGTGTATAGTGGGTAAGCATAAATAATAATGAACCCAATTCTGCAGCCAATTTATTTTGCTTTTACTCTCTTTTGCTTAATAATGCTCTCTCACATGTTGCAATCATCAATACAGCCTCGAGAAATATAATCTTAAACAGTACGTGCAGCATGTGAGGCTTTCAATGTGTGACCGTGACCCTACTCGAGGTCTGATTTTTGTTGGCAGTTGAGTTGACGACTCACTCGGCTTTAATCTTCCTTCTTACTCTGCATTTATGAAATGAATACTCAACACGTACGCGATTGCAGCACTGCTAGGGAAGTTCCCTAACAATTAACCAACACTACATTTTTATTTCATCAAATATATCATTAAAATATAAAAATATATATATATATATATATATATAATTTTTATGTAGTGAAAGCGATATTTTCTTGGTTTGTTAGTATATTGCACTATATATATATATATATATATATATATAGTATCTATCATTGCAACGGGCAAATGATGTCACAAATGCGCATTAAAATTTACATAATTTCCAATATGTGCATGATTTTGAACACGAATGAGCAGTCGCCTTGCTATTTTGCTAATTTGGTCATCAAGTTATCTTTTGAACGGGCGATGACTTACGCTTACTTCGCCTTTTTTGTTTTTGTCATTTTGCTTTGCCGATAAGGGAGAAGAGATAGGTGGCTATAATTGCCTCATGTATGCCGCCCATTACATCAATAATCAGGTTGAGCCTTATTTTCACTCCGCTCCTTCGAATCTATTGGTGTATATATATATATAATTTTCAATCAGATTTCTCGCACTTGTTATCGTATACAGTGGTGATGTGATATTTCGTACTTTAATAAGTACAAAAACCCCTCTTCAAATAAGTTATTTTTATTCATAAAATCAAATTTCGAACCTAATACCACTTTAGTACTTTGTTTGGACATTTTAGGTAGAGGTGGTAAAAATATACGTCCGGTTCGGATTCGGACTGTATCCGGATGTTGCGGGTTGGGTAATACCCAGTCCGGGTATGAAGCCGGGTCGGTCTTGGGCATCACTTGATAAATCCGAAATCTGGATTTTATTAAAAAAAATTATAAAATATATATTATTTTAAATATTTTTATATTTATTTGACTTATTTATTATACATATATAAAGTTTTAAACACTTAAAGTTTATATTTTCATGTCAAATTTTATTAAACCCGGCCCGGACCGGTTGCATCCGGGCAGGGTCAGGTCATGGCAATACCCGAACCCGACCCGGGGTTTTGCCATCTCTAATTCTAGGTCCTTGCTTGCATCTTTAGCAACTAATTTTTAATCAATCATCGCATAAAAATCAATACAAATCCGTGAGAATGAGGAGAGGTTAGGAACTGAAATCTTAATTGTTTGTCTACTTATACATTTGTCAACTTATATCACAAAAATTTTGAGTATAATTTACATCAACCATTAAGATGTAATTAGTGACTTAAAACTAGAACAAACTAAACTCCTTTTAGGTCACTAATTACACCTCTTGAGTTAATGTAAGTTTTATATTATAATGTAATTTAACAACACCCATAATATATACATTCACGTGTTATTTTTCCTAATTTTGATTGTCTGGTCTAGCTGCTTACATCTCTAAGTCACGTCAATTTCTGTACTCTGAATCCTATCAAATTGAGTCATTAATCAAAAAATGAATCCGGTCCAGATTAAAACCTAAATATTGAAATTGAACGACAACATTGAGCATTTGAGATTTACAAGCCATTGACTTTGATGGATTACAACAAATCAAGCGTCGACCGACCCACCGACTTTATCCACCGTCCGATTAGGGATCAAATCAAGATCATTACTCGTTAGCCGGTGTTAGGAATCCAGGTGGCAAATAATTAGATGTCATTCCCAACACACATATGCAACAGAACAATTTGCTCCCGTTCAATCACATAAAAAGCCTTTCGCCTTTGTTTTTTTTTGACAAATTCTTAGTTTTGTCGGCGCCTAATTACGCTTACCTTATCTCATCCAACCCATAGGCCATATGTCACTTTCTCTAACGCAATCAAAAAATTTATGATTGATCAAAGCAGACAAACTTTATTATTATCATTATTTTTGATAATCCAATTGCAACCGTCCACGTAGGTATCATAATTATGATTAGCATGTGAGACTATCATTCCCCTAAAATTTGCTAATGGTTAGTATAATAATGTTTTAGTTGATACATAATGATGTGAGCACCTTAAGAGAGTTGAATATAAAGATGGCAATATCTTTATATTTTATTATAATGTTTCTTTTTAAATTCATTTAATGGTGGCTACATCTTAGGAGGAGCATCTTTGCACGATATATGTCCATGGGAGGGTTGCTTTCAAATGTTAGTTTAATTTCTCAGTGTTTTACGAAAGAAGAGATTTATGGTGAGGCTTTGAAAATTGTGTGTATATGTGAATCGAATAATGTATTATGCCATAATTAAAGAGATAATATTTGGTGTGCGAATACAAAAAGGGCACTCCATAACTTTTGTGATACAAGATGGAAAACTATCGAAAATACATTTTTTTAGAATTTGAAGTTTGTACTCTTTTTTTTTTTTTTAAGTAATTTCAGTTTTGAATTATGTTTCAAAAATTATTTTGAAGGAAAATAATTTTGAAATGTTAAAATCTTGTAATTGCATTCAATTTTTTTTTTGTTTCTCAATAAATATATATATTCAAAGTATGTTTTGCTCTTCGTATTTTCATAAAATTTTGGTTGCTTTTACGTCATTTCTTATAATTTTTTATTATTACTCATAATTTGTTAATTTTAACATTCATCGATGCACACTGGATAAATTTTTCATCGCTTTTGAATGTTCGTTTTAAACATTTTTTTTCACATTTTCGTTTCATATTTGAAACATTCTCAATTTTTTTATTTATCACATTTTCATTGACTTTTTCTAACATTTGTTTTCTTTTATCTCTTTCACGTTTTAATATTTATTGTCGTATTCTTGTTACTATCGTCACTTTCTTAATATTTCTCATTATATTCACATGTTACCGTCACTTTCTTTATATTTCTCGTCATCTTTTTAATTACTTTTTTTTTGCAATGTTACTTGTCACTTTTTCAACAACTTTTGTTAATTTTGTTTTTAATAACTATAGCCTCTTAATTTGTCATTGCATTCTTGTTATCTTCTGTGTGTGTGTGTGTGTGTATCAAATTTTATTTTGACAATTCAACGTTAGACTTTTATTTACTTCTATTAATCATGGATTTTTGAACGTCCAATAAGTTGAAATTGAAACTTAAAAAATGTCATGCGGCTCATGCCACCCACCAGCCAACCATCAAGCGTTCGTATTCTTCTCAAAAGCAATCGTCTTTGAAAAGTAGAAACCGACGGTGCAATTTCATATATATAATTGCAAATTGTGTGCTTTATGTGAATAATATTCATCGCTATTCTATTGCCTGCTATAATATCTAACATTTTTGTTTAAATAATTTATTTTATAGGATGAAACTTCACATTTCACATGTCACAAAGACTAAATAAATAAATAAGAAATTAAAATTGTAAAAATTCATTAACTCTTACTAAGTCATAAAAGGGGTCCAACTATATTGGAATTGCTCTGCAGTAAATAACTGATGATGACATACGATAATAAATATAAATATTAAATACGCACTTACTATTATGATTTAAAAATCATTATTAGTACTCTACAGTAGAACAGCTTCACTGTAGCCACTAGCTTATTTTAAAAATTCACATCATGTCAAATTTCATGTCTTAAGGAATCCAACTTGTACATTTAACGACTATTAATCAAATAAATTCAATGGTATCTCGTTGTATATATATATGTTTCATTGAAATTGAAAGAAAAACAAAATATGTTCAAACTATTTAATCTAGACAAAATGAATTTGATCTACATATTATATGTTTCATCTCTGTAATGGAAATAATTAATTACCCAACATGTATGCTTCATTATATTTTAAAATTTATCCACTCCAAGCTTCCTACCAACTAAATCTGAAAATTGATTAGATGGGTTGAATTTGACGGATCTTATTAATTGTCCAAACCCTATTAATTTGAATTAAAAAGAGGATGGTTGGCTGTTAGGTAAATGTAATAAAATAATCTAACAATTTTAGAAAATAAAAAAATAAGAAAATAAATACAAATCCACGAGAGAAGAGAAGTAGCTGGATGAAAAATGATTATAGGTCCGATAAATGAAAGACAACGATAAGTTAATACTTAGGCATGGGGAGCATTATCATTTTACAATTAATTAAAAATGACCAAACTTTTAGACAAGCATATGTTTTAATATCTCCTACCCTTTTTGTTCTCTAACACTCATGCATGTGTACGATTTTATTTGTGAACTGACATTTATGCCCCTCTTTGCTCTCTTCTCATTGGTTCCGCAATGATCCATTAACATACGGGCTGGTGAGATTAAGCACCGTTCCATTTATTATTATTATTATTATTGTTATTATTTATTTGTTCTCACACTCTTTCCTATAGTAGAAAAAATGATTATACAATTAGGACCTTAAAAAATGACTATACAATTAATATTTATAAATAGATTATACAATTAGGACTTTATCGTGGCATGTATTTTTCTGAAGTGCGGCCCAAATTTTTTAAATTTTTTCTAACAGTCGAAAGGTGTCCACTTTACTCACATTTCGTAAGGAGTAAAGTGGTTCCACTCAATTATTTGATAATCGAGAAATGAGTAAAACTAACCCCTATAATATTTTTATGGAAGCTTGAAGCCTTGAACCCTTATTCTTAACATTGTAAATGTGAGTTCTCTCACTGGACTAAAAACTCATTGATAAATCGAACTTCATTTAAAGACAATATTTCCGTAAGTATTTAAACTTGCAGTGTAACTTTCTTGAAAATAATTTTGCACTATTCACACTATTTTCTTCATTTTTGACATTACAAAGAAGGAAAAAAAAAACAGACAAATCACACCAACCAAAAAAAAATGTAAAAGGGAAAGGGGAAGCAGAGCAATTTCTAGTTGTAGTTAATTGGTAACGTGAAGGGAGAAAGTGAGAAGAGAAGTTGACGAATGCAACAATTACATGCAGCAGCTGGTAGCTTTTGTTATTAATTAATTATTATTTTTTATTTTATATATATGTGTGTGTGAAAAAGAAAAAAGAAAAAAGAAAAAAGAAAAAAGAAAAAATAATGTCATTATTTATCTCTCTGCCTTTAAGGCGTCATTACAACATTGTTGAAATAGAAGAGATTGAATAAGTCGTCCTCGAATCTCCTTTCACTACTGCTTCGGGTCCTCAAAGGCACAGCCCACAGACAACAAGATGAGAGGGGAGGAGAGGACCCATCAATTAAAACACAAACAAATACAACACAAAACCATTTGCTTACAATATTATCACTATTATTAAATATTTGCATTAAATTTTAATATTTTTATTTATTTTTATTTTTCGAAGAGAGACTCTCATCTCCATGGATTCTCTTGTTATCTTGTAAGAATTTCAATCCCGCCTTCATCCTTTCTCTTTCGGTATTTCTTATTCTATTCTTTTATTCCTTTTCTCCTTCCTTTTTGGGTTCCTTTTTTTTTGGGTTTAATGGGTCTCGTTTCTACTTGCAGGATTTGATGAAAAGTTTGGATTTTGATGGTAATGTGGTAGCCTCTGCCTCAGCATCAGCCTCAGCCTTAGCCTCGGTTGTTATTATTCAGCAACTTTGTCTATGGATTCTTCTTCTCTTGAGGGTAGCCGTACTTTTTTTTAAAAAATATTTTATTTATGTCAAAAAGATCATTTTCTTTAATTAAAACTCATCTAGGTTTTTGATGTTTGATGGGATGAAGGGACAAAGCTTAAATTTTTTATGGGTTTGTATTCTGCATGATAGTCAAATTGTTGCAATGTTATGTTACTTGTGATCTTGATGTTTTGGTTGTTTTTGGGTATTAACTAAAAACTTTCCCCCTTTTTAATGTTCAGTTGCTCCATGCAATACATTTTTGTTTGTTGTTTGATGTTGAATTGCAGATCCTAATGTGTTTATGCAATTTATCATTTTAAAGATTGATAGTAAAAGTATATTTTGGTGGGTAAATTTTTTGTAATGGTTAGCTGCATAAATTTGACTTTACGATCTACTGTTGCCTATTTTCTGCATATTTTATTTCAGCATTATGTGGATTTGTACCGTATTCATATTAATGAAGTAGCCTTTATTATAATGTAGTTTTGTTAATCCCACAAATCAACAATGAGTGGACATTTTCATGAATTATATTGGGGCCGCCTGTAAAAGTTATAGATTATTGGATGAACTTGGGATGTCTTTGTTTATGCAAGTCAACCCTTAGCTTACATGTCTTAGTTGAAGTTGAATTAGTTTTGTTTGATATTTATTTTGGTTGAATTAATGGGTAATTTAGCGTGAGTCATTCAAATGAGTATCGTAACTGGGTGGTGCTGATGTAACATGGATGCAACATGCATTTTTATTTGGTTAAGCATCCTCACCTACGATTGTATATGAGGTCAAAGACCTCAATTTAATTGGAAAGATTTTATGATGCAGGACAAGTTTAGGATTCTTTGAATTTTACTGTATTTTCCTTGTTTTAGTATGATAATTCTTATTTTATTAGTTTTTGTGTTTGAGTCAACCTCCAAGTAGGTTTTAAATAGTCTCCTACAAATAATGCTGAAACCTCATAGAGTTTTTCAACCTTTCAGTAAAATTTCCTTCTTAGTTTTCACTATGGGATTATTATTGTGACACGTGTTATCGAGCATCTTGGACTGGAGCGATATCCGGTCTCATATGTTAACCACCTATAACCATCTATATTCAGCTCTTATCTCAGGGCTTGAAAACATGAAATCATCTCACTTTCACTGCCTGCTGAGTCAAATTAGAAGCACCGATTTTGTTAAATCTAGAATTTTGAGGATTTTATGCCAACTTTCATATTATTTGATTGTGTGTTTGTTCCTTATTAGTCATCAGTCACGATGTCTTTTTTCTTTCTTAAAATGTTCTGGGGACTTTTGACAAGGTTATGTTTGTTGTTCTAGCTTCTACTTATTTCTATATGGTTTCCCTTTCCATGGCTATAGGAGTTGCACTCGACCCATCAAAATGCAGTAAGTTGAGTATGGAAGAAAAGAGAGAACTAGTGTATCAATTATCTAAGCAATCGCACAGTGCCTCTGAGACGCTGCGATCATGGACTCGTCAGGAGATTCTACAGATCCTCTGTGCAGAGTTGGGAAAAGAAAGGAAATATACTGGCTTGACTAAGTTAAAAATTATAGAAAATCTTCTGAAACTTGTATCTGAGAAGAAATCTGGGGAGCGTGAGGCCAAAACAGATATTGAGCCACAGTCTTCTCCAGCATCTTCCCAGAGACCGTCCAAGAGGCAGAGGAAAAATGATAACCCTGCTCGACTGCCTGTTCCAGTGACTGATGCTGCGATGAACAATAGTGGCAGTGATTTAGTCAATGCTATATATTGCAAAAATTCAGCTTGTAGAGCTACCTTAAGAAAAGAAGATGTGTTTTGCAAGAGATGTTCATGCTGCATCTGTCGTAAGTATGATGACAACAAGGATCCTAGTCTGTGGTTAACTTGCAGCTCAGAGCCTCCATTTGGAGGTGATTCCTGTGGTATGTCATGTCATCTGGAGTGTGCATTGAAAAATGAAAGATCTGGCATTGGAAAAGACAGATGCTATTCTGGACTTGATGGGAGCTTCTATTGTATTTCATGTAGAAAAGTGAATGACTTACTCGGGTAAATGTTTCTGTATGTTATCTCTATTTCTTCTTATTGTTCTTTGATAGATTGTCTTAGTTCAAAGGTTTTCTCTCATGCTGTGTGATCCTTTTGTGATTATGAATAATTGATATTTATCAAAGTACATTATGGTACTTACTGCTGGCACTATTTACGTACAAATAATTCATTTGAAGATTCAGAACTTTGAGTATGTGGAACCTGGAAAAGAAATTAAGAAAAAAAAAAAGGGACAAGTTGCAACGATGATAATTATATGTTGTTGCATTCGCTAGTTTGTAGTTTCTTGTAGTTGCCTGTTTCTTTTCTATTATACCTCCTTTATTCTATTTCTTTTTCAACTCCTCAGTCTCAAATATTTAATCTGGCTGGTGCTTTAATTTATTTAGATGCTGGAAAAAACAATTGGTGGTGGCAAAGAATACCAGACGAGTTGATATACTGTGTTATCGTCTCTCATTGGGCCAAAAACTTGTAAATGCGACTGAAAAGTACAAAAATCTCTCCAAGATTGTGGATGATGCTGTTAAAATGCTTGAAGATGAAGTGGGTCCATTAACTGGTTTACCAGTAAAGATGGGAAGGGGTATAGTCAACAGACTTTCTTCAGGACCAGAAGTTCAGAAACTCTGTGCTTGTGCTGTGGAGTCATTGGACAAAATGATTTCCAACACCATCTTGCCCAATCCTTCAGTACAAGGTAATCTTTATTGCTTATTATAATCGCACCAAAATCACCATCATTGTTCTTCCTCTGAGCCTGGATAAAGGGGTTCTTTGTGACAACCATGACCACAGGTATAATCATATCAAAAGCTGGAGTGTTAGTTATTGATCCTTGTTTTGTGTGTAGCTCTGCTTAATTGTGCAATGATGGAGAAGCCATGAAGTTGCTGCTGCTAACAGAATAGTCTTTAATTATCACTTTCTTTTTTGTCAAATGATGATCTTGAAGACCTCTGTTTTCGCAGGATCAAATGTGATTGTTCCCAACATGGTTAAGTTTGAAGATGTTCGCGCAACATCCCTTACTGTGGTGTTGGGTTCTGAAGATCCTTCTCCCGGGAATATTATTAGTTACACTTTATGGCATCGGAGGGCCCATGAGGGTTTTCCAGCTAGACCTACTTGTACTCTCTTTGCACCTAATACTAGGTTTGTTGTAACGGGACTTTGTCCGGCTACTGAGTATCAGTTCAAAGTTGTTTCCTCTAATGGTACGACAGAGTTGGGAAGGTGTGAAATTTGGTTCTCAACGGGCAGTAGCAGGGATGAAGTGACAAACTGCTCAGTAATAGAACGAAGTCAAAGCCCAGCAACAAACTGTAGCAGCCTTTCTAATCCATCTTCAGTGGAAGATGAGACCAATAATGTCACTCCAGACAGGGACCCAAATGATGCTCATGTTAACAATTATTATACATACAGCAAGGAGACTGATAAAATAGCTTCCACTAATTTATGTGATGATGCTATTGACTGCACTGTTCTGGGCCGAGGAACAACCCCAGCGGATGCGGTTTCCTTGTTAGACGAGGAGCGTGCCAATAACATAGATGGCTCCATGCCTGATTCTCATGTCCAGAAGCTTGAGAGCAAGCACCCGCCAGAGGGCCGAATCATTGAGGAGATGAGCACTGATAATGGGGTAGATACCCCAGTGCCAACTGGCATGGAATGTGTGCCATATATGAGAAGCTTGGAAGCTGGATTGCCCATTACTCCATGCAAAATAGAAATACTTAAAGATGCTCAAGCAAGGAATGGGAGATCCAAATTGAACAGTAAGGATATGGAAAATGGTACTGGAAATCGAGATGAGCCTCAAGATGGTAGCACGTCAAAGAAGAGAAGCAGCGAAAGTCGGGATGAGGATTGCACAGCAAACGGCCTTTCGGATATGGATTTTGAGCATTGTGTGAAGGTCATCAGATGGCTAGAGTGTGAGGGACATATTGAGAGGAACTTTCGGCAGAAATTCTTGACTTGGTACAGCTTACGAGCAACCCCACAAGAGGTTAGGATTGTGAAGGTTTTTGTCGATACATTTGTTGAAGATCCGGCATCGCTTGCAGAGCAGCTTATGGATACCTTTTCAGATTGTATCTCTAGCAGGAGATCATCAGTTGTGCCGGCTGGGTTCTGCATGAAACTCTGGCATTGATTGTTCTGTCCCAGGTCCTGCCATATCATCCAATGAATTCTAAGCATAACCCAGTTAGGGTTTGCATGGCATAATTCTTTAGATCCCTTAACATTAACTATCATCTTCATCATCATCATCATCATTATAATTTACTTTTATCATTAGCACTGCCATTCTTGTGATGATGTAAGAATGTTAGAATTTATTTCCGCCTACAATACAAGAGTTCAGTCCTATTCATTTATAAGTTCCAATTGCGAAATTGGAATCGCTGACGACTCCTCAGTTTTTTTATTCCTTTTGATGCTAAGCTCGGTAGGTCAATGCAATATGTGAATATTTTTGACAAATTCAATAGTGGTAGGAATATTCAAATCCTACGGGGTCAAATTGACGAAGTACTTATTTCTTCTTGGACCGAACTCGATTTTTTAGGCATGTGTATATATATTAGACTGTAAGTACATTCATTGCCATCTTTTTCATCAATGGTCAATGCCAAGCCATTATCAGTAGAGGCTTTTCTTATTGATTGAATCAGGCGAAGCTTCATTTTCTTTTAGATTTTCAGGTTGTTTCTATAAGTAGGTCAACTTATTAGAGTGCGAAAGCTTTGTTGAAAAGTACTTCACCGTCGGTGTGCTTATCCAAGTTAAATTTCCGAACTGCGTCATAACAAATCTATTTAGACAAGGAAATAATTATCGTAGATTATAAAAAATAAAAAACAGAAATTGTATGCCAGTAGCGTCTATAAGCGTGGAACCAAGGCTAGGGCTTTGGCTCAGGCAACACCATTAACTGTTCCAGCTTGCGCCTGATGAGCAAATTCTTGACAATCCTCCAATTATTGTTCTACTGTAAAGATGCAGAAGCATGAACGAACTAAAGCAAATTCATGCTCACACAATCACAAATGGTCTCTCTCGTTTCGCATCCACGAGCCGCAAAATCTTAGCTTTTTGTGCACTACCGTGTACCACACGGTGACTTGCAGCAGGAAGAGTCCATATTCGATCAAATTTTAACACCCAATATCTTTGATCACGATACCATGATAATGGGTTTCTTGCAAAACTTGAAACCTGAAATGGGTATCTTAAGTCTTAACCTACACTAACATGAGAAGTCTTGGTATCGAACTAAATGCACGTACTTTCACAGTTTTGCTGATAGCATGTGTCTCTTTATCTTTGCTCGATTATGTTTATGGTCATCTAGTTCAATATGGACATGTTTGTGATTTTTATGTTACTGGTTCGCTTGTAGGTATGTACTCAAAGTATGGTTTAATGTATATTGCAAATAAAGTTTTTGAACAAAGTTTGAATAAAAATGCGGTTTGTTGGGCTATTATAATTTTTGAGTATTGTACTAGTTGTCTGCTTTTTGAAGCGCGAGAGCTGTTTGATTAAATGTCGGAGAGAAACGATGTTTCTTGTAGTGCAATGGTATCTGGTCGTGTTAAAAATTACTGTTTTAATGAGTCAATTGAGTTGTTTCACGAGTTGAGGAGTTTGGAAAATGTGATGATTAATGGGCCCCTTTTCTAATGCTTGTGCTGTAATAGGTGCATTTGACGAAGGGAAATTGGTGCATCATTAATGAAATGGTAGTACTGGGTTGATTGATCTCTATGCAAAATGCGAGTGAAGAAATATTTAACATGATGCCACCTAGAGATGCAACGACTTAGAGTGCAATGATATTAGGGCTGGCTAAGAACGGGAAGAATGAAATGGTAGTACTGGGTTGATTGATCTCTATGCAAAATGCGAGTGAAGAAATATTTAACATGATGCCACCTAGAGATGCAACGACTTAGAGTGCAATGATATTAGGGCTGGCTAAGAACGGGAAGAATGGAATGGGCGTTGAGCTTTTCATGTCGATTGAAAAGAGGGGGCCTAGACCAAATGCTGTGACTTTTGTTGGGGTTCTTACTGCGTATGGCAAAATCAAAATATTTGGTGTTACATTGATGGGCATACAACCTCAAAATCTTTGGTATTACATTGATGGGCAGATAGACGCATGGCAAGCTGCTTGCCAGATTTGATGTGGTTGTAGTATGCAGAACCTAGAGCTGAAAATAATTTGCTTAAAACTGTTGCTACTAAAGTGACTTTTTGACCGGGCGTTTCCTTGGGATTGTTGAAGATGACTGGATAGAATCCAGACCTGCCAATTCACAGTGGTCTTCTTCATAAGTCTCCTTGATGGAATTGAAGTCTCATGAAGACTAGTATATACTACAAGGTTGTTGATGGTTAATAGGTTCCAGGATAACAATATCCACAGGCGTTGTTTTTTTGGCTGTTCGGTACCTAGTTGATTAATAAAGTAATCATAGTGATAGTATCTTGCTTTGTGGATGTCTCCGTTGGATGGATTCCCTTTGATTCGATTTGGAGACAAAATCATGCTAAACAGCTAAAGGGCTAGAAAGTTGCTTCATTGAAGTTACTGGGTTTGTCCTATTGATACCAAATGGTACACTATGCAATTCAACGTGGCATCTGAAAGCCAATGAAGACAATTTCACATGCATGCAAAGGAGGCTGTGAGAGTAGAGACGCCACGTCCACGTTCAACCATATTAAATAAATATTCAAGCACCGAGAATGGACAAAGATTCATCCCTTGTATTCAATTCAAGCGGTTCCAGTGATGTCTTCAACCAGGTAAGCATCAGTCTTATGTTGGCACCATTTGGTTGGTGGGTCCTATAAGCATATCTCAACCAATAAAAGAACAAGTCTGAGGTGATTCTGTTCTCATCACACCATTATATGATCATATGATCATACAGTAACATACTAATACTTATTGTCGTGCATACACAAAATGTATTTGTATTAGAGTGATTTAATAATAAGATAGTCTCAAGTTGACACGCGGGATGATCTCACCTAAAACTTTTCTCAAAGAAAGTTATCGAGCGGAGAGTAGAAAGGGTGGTGATGAAACCAAAGCTGTAAACACTCCACTTTCCTTATACAAATCCTCTTCTCTTTCGAGCTTTGATCTTCCCTAATCCCTTAACAAACCATACAGCACTTCACAAACACCTAGGCTAACTCCTTTTGTCCTTTACTTGAACGGTTTCCATTGCCTTGAGAACTAAAATAATTAATTATTACTCTTTTGCTATCTCGGTCTTAAGTGTCGCCTCTCTCTTTTAACTATCTTGTTTCTTGAAACAGTGCCCGAAGAAGATGTCTGCAAGCATCTTTACAGCTCCAGTTGCTGGTTCTGGCTATCTTGGCCTAAAACCCACATCGAAAGCTTTGCTTCCAGTTAAGGATTCCATTGCATGGAGCAGCAAAACAGTCTCAAACGGTTCAAAAACTCGATGCATGAAGGTAAAGTTTTTAGCTTCTCTTTCTGGGTTTTGTGCGATGTGCTTATTGTGCATTATTTTTAACAGACATGGAATCCAATCAATAACAAAAAGTTTGAGGCCCTCTCCTACCTGCCATCGCTCTCGGATGATTCAATTGCAAAGGAGATTGACTACATGCTCAAAAAGGGATGGATCCCTTGCCTTGAATTTGATGAGGTAAATTCACAGTTCATCAAAGTGTGTGTGTGTGTGTGTATAAATATATATTTTATGTATGGGATCGGAAGAAAGTCCTAAGATCAATTAAAAGTTAGGGCAGATTAGTTGATACGATTAAAAGAAATTAATCTCAGATTAATTATTGCTTGAATTGTCAGGTGGGATATGTGCACAGGGAGAATAGCAGAATGCCAGGGTATTATGATGGGAGGTATTGGACAATGTGGAAGTTGCCAATGTTTGGATGCAATGATTCATCTCAAATCCTGAATGAAATACAAGAGTGCAAAAAAGCATACCCAAATGCTTATATTCGCTGCTTGGCATTTAACAATCAGAAACAGGGTCAGTGCATGTCCTTTCTCATCCAGAAACCTACCACCACCACTAGCACCTAAAAGCACTTCTCTCACTTTGTTTGGTTGAATTCTATAATGCAGCTTGTTTGATTATGGAGATGCTTTTCGTTTTAAATAATAAATACTTGATCATAATCTGTGTGACATCATGTGATTAGCACAGAGTTTAAAGGTTCTTCTTTCGGCGCAGCTGGTTGGAAACACCAGACGTTTTATTATAACTTTTCTTGTAGCAGTTTTGACTCTATATGCATCATTGCATCCTATGCTGGCTTTCACTGGCATTCAGTTTACTTTCGAAGTTATTGTTTTCTCTTGTATGGTTGTGCTATCAGCTCCAGTGCATTCCTAGTATTTTTCTATTTTTAATAGTCTTGTTAGGTATTACTTTTACCACTTTAGACAATGAGCTTAATTAGATATACTTTTACCTAATATTTCTTTTGACCCCTTGTGTATAATTGGAATTAAGGGGGCATAGGCAACACATTTTAAGACGTACGCTAATTAGTTTGACAGATTAAAAATCCCTTAAAACATTAAAATGAGGTTTTAAGTTTCCAATCCTTCTTATACATGTTACGAGTTCAACTTAAAATCAACAAAAAGAATCCAACTCTCCTGCCAAAGGTTTGTTTCGGTTCCACAGCTAAATCCGACCCTGCCCAAGTCGTAATGTCCTCCATCTTCATCGAATAGTAATGTTATTATGTTCTTTGATCAGTAATACACCTGGGTTACATTTAATCTCAATTAAGATATATCTTACTACCCTTTGGACACACCAAATCCGAGTTGAACAGCTAGCAATGGATGCTCCGGCAACTTGAATGCTACAGGAGGTAGGCTTTGACTCTTTGACCTTTAGAAAAAAGATAGCGCATCATAAGAGCACTGATGAAGCCCTGTAGACATAGGTGTTAAATCTTCATCCCTGGTGATTAATACTTGCATTACAGAAACATCCACAGCCTATAACTGGTAGGAGAATTGTAATCTACCTTTTCTGCTCTTTTTCTTCCAACTATGTATCAGCTTCATGCAGACAGTTGTTAAGTCGGGAGATGGTGAACTATGAAGTATGCCCAATGTACAGAATATATGACAAAGAGAGCTACTAGTTTAAGCACACCCATAGAGTAAATCTCCTATTGTAAGACAACATCAAAATTCATCTGTACAAATGAAATACAAAGATCCAAAACCTAAAATAGCAGTATTATGGCTAGAAAAATATGCCAAAAACCGTAACTCAAGAAATTCAAAAGCTAGGATCATGCATTGCTCAACCATAAAAAAATCAGTATTAGTAAAAATAGCTTGAACATACCAGTATAAAAATGAAAGATCTGTCTCAAATGTCACATAGGAGAATCAGATGCACAATAAGAATTACTTAAAAAGATGTTGTAAAAGGTCATTCATTTGGTCCTTCTGCAGCCAGGTTTCTGCGTGCAAGTCATCAACCAATTCAACTTGTGCTAGAATGCACAACCCACCTGAATAAAACGCAAAATTGATAATCAGGACATATGAACTTAACTAAGCAAAATAAAAAGATAATGACAGTCTCATCCATCCTCTGATGCAATCCATTCCTCATTAATATACAGTAAAACTTCTCTACAATGATAATGCTGGGACCGACTAATTTTATTACTGCGAGGAGGTTATAACACAATAGAGGTGTAGTTAAAAAATATTGTTCTAAAATTATCCTTAGTACAAGTAAGATATAGGTAATGTATACACTAAATTAATAATTAATGTCAAATCCTTTTATAGATGTTGATAGAAGAGATGGACACAGTTTCAAAAAATTAGTATATATAATAATGTAGTGTTCGGAATATTCAAGCAACCTTTAATGTAACAAAACATATATATTTTGCAATATACAGATAATTATTACTATGCTAATGCCAGTTTCTTAAGATCGGATCTTGAAAAATTATAACTTATTACAATGTGGAGTTTATTCGTATTTATAACTAGCCCAAATTAGGACTAGAGTTTTTTATGAATACATGGAGATTAATATAAAGTATTACTATAGAGAGGTTTTACTATATACATAAAAGACATGATCACAAATATATATGCTGTACAACAGGCAATTAACAACTCAAATCAACATAGAATTTGGGGTTCAATTATTTTCTGGCTAAAATTGGGGCATCTGTTAGTATTTATATACACACTAAAGATCATATCCTACAATACCAATGTCAAAGCAACAAACTTTAACATCAAGTGTCAACAATAACATTTGAAATTCAGTAGGTATACAACCCATGAAAGAGGAAAAAAAAGAGGGCAAAGAACTCCACAAACACATTCAAGGGTTACCCATACGGTGAACAATGCAGGCTAGTAAGGATCCACAACTCCACTGTTCTTGCAACAAAGGACAAATCAAAAACCAACATGCAAATGGACTGAAGCCAACAAAGATAGAGCCCTGAATCAAAAGACTCCCATGTTGATCATCAGTTTCACACAGTTTTAGTTGTTTCTCATGATATCTATTACAATCAGTTCAGTTCAAAATTTTCACGAAAACCAAATCAACTTAAACATGTATAGTCCCATATCTGCTTCTCTACCTAAACAGAAGGTAGTGATGGGTGCTTGTAATATTTGTGCAAGCAGTGAATGCTTTTTTATAACAAATGCAGATATTGATGATTACTTACACTGTAGGACATACATGGACTTGATTTTAACCAAGGCTGGATTTCAAGTCCATCACGTTCATCAACTGCTAAAAACAAAGTAGGTTCCTTGAAAACTCACTATCTTCACATACTGCTTATTATACTTCCAATTTACCCACTTTTTCTTTCTAAAAGCTTTTAAGTCATCTGAACTGTTCACGGAATTTTGTCCAAATACTGAACTAGTAGATTCTTAACACAAACTTACGAGAACACTCAAATTATGTCAAAACCACTTCAAATGAAACAGGAAAGAAGGGAGCGATCTGCTAAGTAAATGGATGGAACTTCTTAAACTTAATAGACAAAAATTCCTAATTATCAAGCATTGCATATCAAAGACCATACAATCACCAACAACACAAACTAAGCAAAGTACATTCTTAAACAAGTCGACCAAAATCCAAATTTGAATCAATATCAAAACCTGGAACAATCACTAAAAAATACTACATAAGATAAGACATTGCAAAACCAAAACAAGCCAAAGAAAAAGCTTAAATAAGAAACCAGAAAAACAAACCACCCACCTCGCAATTCACAATCCTTAAAGCTAGGAAGCACCTACTAGCGGTTCCGCTCTGGGGGCAAGGGCCGATTAAACCCACCTCTCCTATTCATATACTGCCTCGGCTGCCTCTTCGTCACAGCCCTAACTCCACTCACGTCAGCGCCCGGCACCGGCTTCCCTTTGGTCGAATCAAACCCAACTGGAATCCCCAATTTCTTCATCATCTCAATCTCATCCTCATCACCATTATCCAAATTCGCATTATTTATCTCATTATTATTATCGTTATTACTTCCGTTATCCTTCTTCTGCTGCTGCTCTTTCGCGATTTCATCGACGGAATCCGATACTGCTCTCTCCTCAGTGGAATGGCGGTGCCGCTTGCGCGGCGGTTCAGGAGATTCCGTTCGATGGCGGTGTGAACGGTGAGACCGCTCGGGAGACCGCTTGTGGCGAGAGCGCGAACGGTCCGGCGTTCGAGAACGGGATCGTTTGCTTCGGCTTCTTTCCCTGTCTCTGTCTCTATCTCTGTCTCTGTCGCGATCGCGGTCTTCTTTTTCTCGCCGTCTTTCTCTGTCGCGGTCGCGGTCGCGGTCTCGGTCCCGGTCGCGATCACGAGGTCGGTCGCGGTCCCCCATCGAGAGTGGCGAGATGGCAGTGAAGTATGATCTTGGACGGACAGTGAATTGCAGGGAAACGAGCGGGCGAAATCGAATTATCGACCGCTGGGTTGCAGAGATTCGAGCCTTGCGTTAACTTAAACCCTTGTCTTGTCACTTTGTGTGGCACTGTGTTTTTTTTTTTTATTGTTTTTACTACTAATTGACTTTAAGTCTTCCTGAAGTAAATTACGTCATGGTCCCTGTGATTTTGGTTAAAAACGGTTGGATAGATCAAGAATATTCCGAAAGGAACATCGCAATTAGAATTAGGTAAATTAACGGACAAGTAATCTAAGAAATCAATTGACGTGATTTCTATCTATTATGGGCGCAACTCAAATTTATTACTCCTCTGCGAAAGAGGAATCTGCTCCCATTTTATAGAGACTGAAGCTCGCTTCCTCGTAGCCAGGGAATGAGTTCTCAATTAAATACGCTATCGATTGCGCAAAATCTACTGAATGTGCAATAACGAGATAACTAAAGTATTTTTATTCCGATGAGATTGTATGTGGTTTGCTCCCTAAAATATTATGAATGCCCATGTACTTTTGTGTATTTATTTGCATAATTTCATAATCAAAACTTAACTCTGAGCCTAAATTGAATAATAAATTATTTTCTTATCTCGTCCCTGATACGAGAAGGCATACGTAATAATTTTCTCTCTTATTCTTGTGTAGATATTATCACTTGCGCATTCTTCAGCACCGCAAACTTGATTTTGGATTTTACACAAGGACGAAGCATTTTTTACCCAAATAATAATAATAATAATCTGGCTAAAAGAACCAATGTCTTATAAAGACTTTTTGGTTCTCCTCTGTTTATAATGTGTAATGTGAGGCTTAAAGAATTACAAATCCAATCAAACAACAACTCTATTTTTCACAATTTTGAAATAGGATTTATATTGTATTTACGGTAAATTCGTAATGCACAACCGATGAAGCTACAAGAAGAAAAACCATGCTTTCGAATCAAATCCGTCATCTCTTTTAAATTTGTTTCATTGCGGTTCCACGAGGAAGAGTGTTATTACCGTTCGGCATTCCCTCCGAAACAAATCAACCAGCCCAAATGTGCTCTGCTGGGCTACAAAATCGAAGATCCAAGCCCAAGCCCAACCCTAAGCCTGAAAATTAACTTTCATATATTTATGATCAAATGGTTTAGACACTAAATTTTTGAATGATCAGCCCACTGTGGACTTGGATGAGGAGTAGTTTTGTTGGACTCACAATTTTTGAATATTAAATTTTGATAGGCCTCAACGTGGACTGGATCCATTCATTTTTATCCTAACGTTAGAATCTACAGACCTGTTAAGTGATAGAGTATCATAGGCCAGTCCTACCACCTCATCGGGCTGAGATGGTAGGACTGCCGTATATAAGTTTTCCTCTTTTTAGACTGTTGTCTGTCGGGTCCCGAGCTCGCAGTCAATCGTTTTTTGCATGCTCACACGCACCGATAAATATATTCGCAAAAGCGGCAAAAACTGGAAAACTAATAAAAACCCTAGAGCCTTCAGCTTCTTCAAGCACAATGCTGCATGCACATAAAGATTTTGAGAACAGCGTGAGTCTACTGTATGCCATGTAAATTAATAAACAAAGCACCAGAAAGAGCAAAACATGAGCATCAATGCACGCCAACGCTCACTGTGAAAGCTAATTAATGAGATATACGAAATGGGTATTTATCAATCAGCTAGCTACAATTTGACCGAGTGGGCACTGGTGCACTTCATCGATCACCTGCAACTGCAAAGATTCCAAATTAAGATGTCCTCGGTGAAGTAAAAAAAAAAAAGGGTGCCACTGCAGAGCCCGTGAAGAACAGTAACGCATCGCTTTCATTGTTTAATCTTTCATTTTTGAAGATATTGCTTTGTTTATTAATTTTGGTGAGCCAAAAAGGTGACAACGTTTTCTTTATATATATATATATATCTTTATAAACGTTTCAGTGGTCCTGGGTTGGCTAGCCAGAAATTATCCCTGTACAAGTATAGATGAATTTGTATTTAATTAACGTATTTTAGTTGCACAAGGCACGGGCTAGCGAGCTTTGCAAATTAAGTTCAATCTTTGTCGATTTTCGTTAAAGTCTATTAACTCCTGTGCATTGACCAGGAAAAATTCTCTTGATGCATGCATTTTACCACTTTTTTTTTCCTTTTTTTTAAAATGTGATTGAATTGTGAAAGAAATTGAATGTAACAAAAATCAACATTAATCTTTAATTATTTTGTTAATCTAGCACACAGTTTAACAATGCCGGAATCAGTATATTCTTAGATTATAAAATAGCAACTGGACTTTTCCCTTCATTTTCCCTCCCCCAAAATTGTGCATCTCGTATAACATATATAAAATTTGTGAAATAGTCCACAATCAAAATATATATATACTACTCGTTTTTTTTTTTTAAATTTTGTATCAATATATTTTTTTAATATAAAAGAAAGTTATCATAAACTTCAGTACTTGATAAGTTGAAAAGTACATATGTATATATCATAGCGACACAAAATAATATATGTATATGGTGTGTGTCGTAAAATTAAAATCAAGATAGCCAGCTATCATAAGATCTAAAGCATTTAAATTTGATTTTTTTTTTTATAATTTTTGTCAAGGAGGGGGAAAAAAAAGGTTGTTGAAACAGGAAATAAACAAGAAGAAAAAGCTTATACTCAATGAACTTAGAAAAAAGGAGTAGAAAATACTTGAAGCTGGAGATTTAGTTGATCTGTGTTGCGACAAAATGTTTTGTTTTCATTATGTACCAGAACCATTCAAATATTGCCACTTGGTTAATTCGTTTACTTTCAGAGAAGCAAAATTATTGATCTTCCAATGGATGAAGCTTGATTTCTAAAAATATATGTGAACTTGTTGATGATTTTAAATGCTTTGGCAATTGAAAGCATTTTATTTTTAATCTTTAATATTTTTAACAAACTACCTGAAACTTGAGATATATGTGTGTGTGTGTGTAGAACAAAATATTATTGCATAAAAGCACTTATCATTTTCCTGAGAAAAAAAAAAAAAAAGGAAGAAGAAATATTAGTGATTGATCAGATAATCTCTAACCCATATGTTACCTTCAAAAACATTATTATTAGATTCAAAACAGATTTTTACACCTAAGCCAATTAGCCAAAACTCCAATTCCCCAAAATTTCTCCAATCAAATTCAATATGAAACAAATGAGCTCAACCAGCCGTTAGATCAACTTTTGTCACTATTCTTGAGTGTCAAAATCCATAAATAGACAAAACAGGAGCCAGCCTATGCCACCTCTTCCTTCTTTTATATCAAAATGAGACTAATGAGACGCACACAGGCCACAGCAATTAATTATTCTCTTGTATAAATAAATATAAAACTTTATGATAAACAGTAATTTCCTCAGACCAATCAGCAAACGCAAAACGTCTCTCTTACAGAAAAAAAAACACCTATAAGAGAAGAGAGACCAGTCTCTGATCACTTATAGTTTCTGTTCTTGTCCTCTGCATGAAACACAGTTTGTTACTGTTGCAATGAAGTACATTAGAACCAATAGCTTGAAGCGTTTGTTCTCTTTAAAACGGCGCAGCTTTGATGGGGATAATGCAGCTGTAAGTCCAAATGGTTTCACTGAAGAAAGCTTAGAGAATGTTGTTGTTGCTTGCGAATCAGAGACTACAAAGCCAACTTGGAGGTGCTTCTCATTTGAAGAAATATCCATTGCTACAAATGCTTTCAGCTCCGGTTTGCTTCACAATCTTTCAACAAAGTTAATGTCTTTGGCTTGTTTTTGTTCCATTGTTCCGTTAAAGTTTTGATTTTGGTATCTGGGATTTCGTTTTTCTTTTTTTCTTTTTTTGTAGAGAATTTAGTGGGCAGAGGAGGATATGCTGAGGTTTATAAAGGAGTGTTACAAGATGGCGAGGAGATTGCAGTGAAGAGATTAACAAAAGTTGTTACTGATGATAGAAAAGAGAAGGAATTTTTAACTGAGATTGGAACAATTGGCCATGTTTGTCACCCAAATGTGTTGTCACTTTTGGGATGTTGTGTTGACAATGGCCTTTATCTCATTTTCCAATTCTCCTCTAGAGGCTCTGTTGCTTCACTTTTCCATGGTACAAAACTTGTATTTGATGTTTCATTTCTATCATCTTTTTTAATGTTTCCCCTCTCAGTTTGGAGTTTGTTAGTCATTTGAATGGTGCCCGACTGCAGATGTGAATTCGCCAGCAGTTGAATGGAAAGTAAGGCATAAGATTGCAGTTGGTACTGCTAGAGGCTTGCATTATTTGCACAAGGGATGTCAAAGAAGGATTATTCATCGAGACATCAAGTCTTCAAATATTCTGCTCACCGCAGATTTTGAACCACAGGTTTGTTTCTGGAATCATATTTTTTTATTTTCCCTCTTTTTTGTTTTCATCAAATTGTTGTTGATTCAAGTGTTCTTTGATCATTTTTGTTTCCAGATATCTGATTTTGGATTGGCAAAATGGCTTCCATCCCAGTGGACTCATCACTCAATTGCTCCAATTGAAGGCACATTTGGGTATTTTAAAAACTCTCCACACAAAATTGAGAATTGGACTATCTCTAAATGTGATTGTAATGGATAGAAATTAATTAACTTTTTTTCCCCTTTTGCAGGCACTTGGCTCCCGAGTACTTTATGCATGGAATTGTGGATGAGAAGACGGATGTGTTTGCATTCGGAGTCTTTCTACTCGAAATCATTTCAGGGCGGAAACCAGTTGATGGGTCACACCAAAGCTTGCACAGCTGGGTATACTGCCAATCATTTTATATATATATATATTATTTGCAACTTGTTTTACTTTGCTTAAGAAAATGTCATCAGTCACCCTGTTCATTAGGCAGTCTCACGTTGGTAGCTTCTAGTGCTGAGCGAAACAATAAAGACTTCGTAATTTTGTACAGTGTACTTGTTGGTTTCAATTATTAATTGTTTAACTTATAAATCAAGCAGGCTAAACCAATATTGAACCAAGGGGAAATTGAAAAGCTGGTAGATCCAAGGCTTCAAGGGGCCTACGATGTTACGCAGCTGAATAGACTTGCATTTGCAGCATCTCTCTGCATTCGGGCGTCTCCAACGTGGCGCCCTACCATGAGTGAGGTAGGCCACAACAGCTCAGCTCCATTTCAATTGTGCATATCATTCACCAATAATTCATATTCATGGTCCATTGAAGAAGTAGCTTCTTTGTGCCCATTTTGTTGTTGATGACTAGGTTTCAAGTTATTACAACATTGAAAACAGAGATAGATGAGTAACAAACATATACTATCTCATATTTATGGAATGATTTTATTGTTGTATAGGACATGTAACTACCCATAATTTATTGTGTACATTGTATTTACTTAATTTTTTTTTTCACTTCATTTCCCACCTTTTAAAAACATTTTCGATAATGAACTTAAAAGAGTTTAACGACAGATTCATTGACGATATTGTACAAGTGGCCCTTTTTAGGATGATTAAAATGTATTGCTTTCCTTCTGAAATAGTGAATTAAAACAAACAAACCACCCTTGTGTGTATTTTTCAAATTTTGATGATAAGGCTCATTATATCATAATAATTTATGTGTCGTGTAAATGATGAATACAATCGATGCCTTTTAGTTGACTGGCTGCGTGACTAATTAACAGCATATATGCATGCATACGGCATCAATTTTTGGAATTTATAATCACCAAATTTCCCGATATAATATTGAATCTTCTCAGCTGATATGTACTTGATTTGGTAGATTGCCTGTTTTACGACTTTTGCATATCATTTTCACCGGTTAATTAGGACGGGGGACTGCTACATGCAAACTTAGATTTAGTCTTTTTTTTCAGGTTGGTGGTGGTTCAATTCGTGTAAATATTCAGAGGATTTTCAAGCCTACCTAACCTAAATCTTTAAGGCTTAAGCAAAAAAGTTGACAGTAAAATTTGGTGCTCTCATGTGATTAGAAGATCAGAATATGATTAATCATCAAAATGATAGTGAAATGGGGTCCTAAATTTGACTCACTATTCTAATATCATGATTATCCATATACAAGATGTTGTCTTGATGATATTTAATTAGTTGGAAAGCTGTGATTCATGCAACAGCTGAAGCAACTGCAATTAAAATTGTGTCGCATTTTTGTTTTTTTAAAATGTCAAATGGACATTTAAGAAGGCACTATGTCACCCACTGCATGTGCTGATATACAAGTCTACCCAGAAAAGTGCTGATCAAAACATGTAATTAATTAAGCTGGTGGGCCTCGTGTTTCTCTTCTTATGAACATTTTTGTCCCATATCATGTTTTGCTCTCTTAATTAAGTTGAAAAAGCAAGTAATAAAGCAGCTGTTAGTTGTGTCTGATTAATAATCTTTCGTGCTATTTGACTAGGTATTGGAAGTAATGCTCGAAGGTGATCAGATAGATAAAGAGAGGTGGAAAATGCCGGAGGAAGAAGAAGAAGATCAAGAAGAGTTCTGGGGATTTGATGATCTCGAATACGAATGTGACAGTTCCTTCTCAGTTTCTCCTCAAGATTCAATCTCCACTGGCAGTTCTTAGAGCTATGCTTTGGTCAGTGAGGTGATTAAGCAAATCAAGATCATAATCATAATCCTAATCCCAATCGCCCCGTTTTGTCGACGTGTAAATATAGAATATGATCACAAGATTATTATTACTTGTATGTAATTAATTAAATCAGCACAACTTAATTTTCACTCTAATTAATCAAAGTCTCTCTCTCTCTCTCTCTCTCTCTCTCTCTCTATATATATATATATATAAGATCAAGTTTTGCTCATTGAAGCTGTGAATATGATTGCTGATTAGACTCCGTATAATATGATATAAACCCCATTGGCTTCGGACAACTCATCAAAACCAAAATATGTGTTTGTTGCAGATGATGGGAAAATGTGAAATGCAGGCGGGGCAAAAAGTAGTTTCGGGTATTGATTAAATAATCGATAATCTTGTGATATATCGGCAATGCAGCATTGATAGAGTGCGGGTCCAATACTAACAGGTGTCTATTATGAACAATTTAAGATGATGGCAAAGTTCCAGAGCGCATAATTTTTTTTTTTATAACAAAATTGGGTATATTGATTCAAGTAATTTTATTGGCTATTCAAAATTCCGTGGTCGGCTGTTACCTCCTCATCTTATTCTCACATTGGATGTTCAAGTTTCTGATGTGCTTCTATTAATATATTTGCCGGAGAAAATTTATCCCTCAGCGGAGGTCTTAATAATAGATCTCTAACTAGTCAGTGTTAACTATAGAAAAAAGTTACAGTAAAAATTGATCATAGAGAGGACGAAATTAAAATTAAGAGTCGGAATAAAAAATAGACTCGATCTAAATAGGTCTTAATAAATTTCTAAATAATAAGTGTTAACTATGAAAAAAAGAATTCTCTCAAAACAATTTTCATAATTCTTTTATGGTGATAAAAGAACAATGGTGATTGTTCAAGCAAAATTTGGCACGGAAGCCATCGTCATATGAAAACAACTAACGCCCCGACATTAAAAGTTTAATAATGTGATGTTTGATAATGCTGGATGGAGAATGAAACATGAAAATGAAGTTGATTATTAATACTCGTCGTTGGGGCGTGCTCTAATTGATGTGATGTGACCACATAGTCGGCAAGCTGCAGCAGCCATGTAATTTAAATTTCACATGAATCCGAATTTGAAATCTAATTTTCAAACTGTTACTAATCAAAACCTCAAAATAATTGAGTAATTTATTCTACTTAATTAATTTGAGACTGAAAAAGAAACTGTCCCAGGATCTTTTTGAAAATCGGTATTGATAGTCACATTGTGAAGCTGTTTCTGCCGGTTGTGTTTTGGTTCTGCTCCAAATATCTTCACATTTTTTTAATATTGATTACACATTATATTACTGTATTACACAAATATTTACAACTGTTATTAGAACAAATATTGCACTGATATTTATAATCAGATATATAGCTGAGACTTATATTATTACATTAATTCTATAAAGTACATGTTTAGACATATGACCCTTACAGAGGAGAATGTCTCTGCTCTACTTATAATTCGCAAGGGAGAAAGACTTACAAATTAACTCCACTTAATTTTTTTTCTTAATTAAAAGAGGTTGAGCGTATAGAGACTCGAACCACTACACTCATAGTTCTGCTTAACTTTGAGAGTAGTGGTTCACCACGGGGCCAAAAACCAAGTGGCTTATGCTTCACATTTATTGATAAGATGATAATTGGTTTTTTTTTTTCCATTATTTTAATCCAAAAAACCAATATTTAACTATTGTTCAATCATACAAAATTTCAAATTGAGTAACACTTACAGACTCACTGTCCTATTTTATAATTGTTATTATATTATTATTAGCCAAGACAAAGTTCTTCGACAAGGATTCTATATTTATACTATATTTATCAACAACATAAATTGTGATGCTGCAATATGACTTTTATTTATACATACATTACATTGTGCAAATAACACGTGGCCGTTGATGAACAGGTAGTCTTGCCTTTGCGTAATTATAGTGTGGGTCGGCAAATATATATATATATATATATATATATATATATGGATGCTTCAAAATGATGAACAAAACTACGTATTATATCGGGTCACATAATGTGTGTTAGTTGAACAGTATGAGACACTTTTAAAAAAATAAAATCCTATTTATTTAAGTATTAATAATTAATTAAAAAGTGCTTTCTTTTATAATTAATTAATGGGTTGAAGTTTGTTTTAACTTATAAAATAGACTTTTTGAGGGAACTGGTAGTGCAACGACAATGACAAAGGCGTGGCATTTCCAGAAGGCCTAGCATATTAAAAAACAAAATTTAAAAAGGAAGAAGAAGAAGATTACATAATTAAGAATAGTTAATTGTACTGATAAGTTTTGTAACTACTGCACTATGTTTTAGGAAATTTGGGTTTTCGTAAGTTGATTGGAATAAATTAAAGATGTTTGCATAATCTAAAGCTTTTTTTTTTTAAATTTAAAAAAAAAATTGGAATTTTTAATAAGAAAAAAAATCATGGAATGTTTTAGAAGCAGAGCACTTGCAGAAGCATGAATTGGAGGTAGGTAGCTCCTTACCGACTCCCTTATGTTTTAGGCAGATGCCAATGAAATTTAGCGCCATTGCATATTAGGTTTAAGAACTGAGATTCTATTTTGGACAGCTTTCTAGCTGAGCAATAATTTAATCAGGTAACCAGTAGTTACTAAAAATTTATTAAGAGATATATTTTCATCACTCTATTGAGACCTTTTTTTTTAAATAATAATATTATTGTTGAGTCTTTATTTATCAGTGAAACTCTAAAAAGTTTCAGAATGGATATCTTGGTTAGTAGAGCTTTTTATGGTGGATTTAATTAGAAGAACAATAAATTTAATTTTGGGTAAAATGAGAGGGTTAAAGGCTTTTTTTTTATAAAAAAAGTCTTTTTAATACTCTTAGAGCAGTTTAGCTAACAGTTATGGGAATGGTGATAATATTTTATCTCGTCTGATATCGAAGTCAAAACTTCTGACCTACGAACTCTCGTGCTAAAATGAGATCTAAATATAATTCTCTTCAGGACCACTAGGCAACAAACAAGAAGTACACGTACAAGAGGGGGAAGTGTTGACTTTCATAATAAGAACAGAAAGGCTATCCTCTTCCTGTGGTGATATTAAATATAAAATAAACCTAATTTAAGCTAATCACGCTAGGAGATAGAATTGATAATATTTGAACAGGCATGCATTTGGGCAAATACAACAGGGCTGCAGCAGATGGGCGGTTAATATAATGCAGGGTAAACCACTCTCTCTTTGACCACAAAATGTTAATGGTTTTTTTTTTAAAGTTGAATGCAACAGATTCGATTGCAAAGTAATAGTTTATCATGCACGCACAGCAGCATACTATCAGGACTGTTGTTGTGTTTGGTTTTCAATAAATCTACCTCTTTCTGGACAACTAGCAAGGTTTCGTTTTGTTTATGCAAAAGTCTGTTTTTGGATTATAACATGAGAGTGCGAAGCAAGCTAATAATCATCAGTTGAATGGAATGGTTTTTGCATAGAAATAGAGCTCTAGGGCCTAGGTCGGGTCAACTTGCGGATTGGTGCCCTTAGAACAATATTTCAATTCTCTATGGGAGTTGAGACATGCATGGCTCTTGTGCAAGGCAACGCACTTTGAGCCTGCTTTACAAAAAATTCAATGTAATTCAGAAAGTATCCAATACAAAGATGAATCTACGTCCCCTTCAGAAGCAACTTTGTCAATAAGTTTCAAGAGTTGGTACAAAGCTTTTTCGCACATACTATTGCAAGATACTAAAGCGTAAATACAAAATTTTTCCTTAGCGAATAGACCTACCTCCTGAACATTGTAAGTGGAAGAAAATGATCCCTACCAAAATTTCAGAAGCCATAATGCAGGCTCTCTTTGATTTGAATACAGCTGCCATCTCAAAATCGCCAATTTGAGATCAAATGCATCTAGTTTTTCCCTTTTAGGGCCTGATAACTCGGTGGTTGCAATCAAACCATGCAGCTTCTTTGTCTTCTTACATGTGTTGAATGAATAGTGGGTCTCCTGGCGCGTCACGCAGGATTAGCATAAAGAACATTTGTGTTTAATTCTCACTCCAGAGCAGCAGTCCTCTTCTCCAACAATGACTCCAAAAATGCCGAACACAATTTGGTTAGAGGAGGAAGGTTATGAGATGATCCACTGAATATGGTCTCCCAAGGTTTCTCAGATGGGACAGATGGGGCCCATAAGTCCTGGTTTCTCTTCAGCTTAAACTCTGGTAGTTCACCGTAAATAGATGCGTAGCCAAATTGCCCTGTTACGAAAATAAAAGAAATAAAAACATAAGAAACAGAAAAGGGAAGAGAACAAAGACCAATTCAAGGAGCTTAAAGTTTATTACGTGTAAAATAAAGTACAACAGAAAGACGTACCTTTTTCTTCATGTGTCAGACGATCCCCCCAGTGGATTTTGCTAAGCTCATGTACTTCTTTGCCATATGGGTCAAAGAGGACATACTCATGATCCCCATTTACGTATGCAAGCAATGTTTGAGGTGCTTTTCCATCTGAGATATTCTCGTATGTAAATGATGGGTTAGCTTTAAGAAAAGCAAGGGCCCCTCCCTTGGCCTGTAATAAAAGAGTAAATGAAAAGATTAAAACATCATTCCGCTTAGGTCAACATAATCATGAGTTATCTGTGCATCCACACTTCTGCACATGTTATTTTCTTCATCTATTAATCAGGTTTTTTTTTTTTTGCTTTAAGCAAATATACAAGAATGGAAGAGGCTCATCTGGAACTTTACAATTTTATTGCAGGATATTAAACTCCACTCGGCTTGCATAAAAGAGCCACATATGGCTGCTTGCTTAAATGATTATAGAGAACATCACAAGTTTGCTCATTCTTCTCTTCTTCATATTCATTTCCATCATGCATTTGTCGCCAATTAACTTATCAATATATTGGTACACTTTAAAGATACACTCAGTACATCTCACAAAAGACTATCAGGAAAATAAAACATTAAAATGCAATGCAATCGTTTATGTTAAATGATATATGATCAATTTTATTAGAAGGAGAAATTGACTTTAGTTGATTCCAAAAATATCAGGGGCTAGAGACGTGTCATACCTTCCTGGCAGACCAGCTTGCCACTGGAACAGGATCCACTGCATTGAAAAGTAAGATTACCCCATCTCTTCCTTGAAATGTTGTTCCGTTGGCCTCCTTGCAATTAGACGATTCAGGAAGAAGCGCAAGGGCTGCAAAAGATGACATATCTACTGCACAGGCTACAGCTGCACAATATTTTACATAACACTAAGTCAAATACCTTGAAAGCATAGCATCAAATTTGAACCATGACACTTAAGAATGGTCTACGAGCAAAAGGAAGGAATTTTCATTTAAGAATACAGTCAAACACACTTTTAATCTAGTATATGGATCTCTATTTTTAATCGATAATATTAAGAACAGCACCATAACAACACCCACAAGATTGGAGAGAAAGGGGGGGATGAGCGGTTTCACCTTCTACATGAAGCAAGTATGACCAAGATATAGACAGTTTTGACATATTCCAAACAGAGAGTTGTGGTTTTGAACCCCAAGATGTAGCCACAAGATACTCTGAACTTCCAACAAATGACATGTTCATAATTGGCTGTAAGATTGAATAAAATAGTCAAGTTATGAAATTAACAATGCAAATAAGAAAGAGAAGAAAAAGGAAAAAAAAACAATTCATTCATTATTGCAGTAGCCATGGTGGAAAGCCACATTATGTTACCTAATATGCAGGTACTCAAGTGGTTCTTATTCCATAGTCCCTTTGTGCTATTAACTTAGAAGCTATTAGTTTATGCACTTTGAAGTTGTAATTTTTGTATTCCTTTATTTTTAATCTCACTTAATAGTTTTGTGCACAATATTTAGGTCGTGCTCCATCACACAGTTCCATAGAACCAGATAAGGAAATCAGAAGCAACCTGCTGTTATTAAATTTTCAGCATCCGACTACTAGCATGACTCCATCAACCCACTTTGTCTCCAAGGGGTTAACCTAGTTAGATCTCTTGCAATAGAACTAGATGTCTACAAACCGAATTCTCTTCATTCCGACTTTGACCAGGGTAATAAACTTGTGTTTATGCTTCAGAAAGGGGTAGGGTAGGCTATGAAGTAATTAAAAAATTAGAAAAGGAAAAGAGATGGGCTCGATTTAAAAAATCACCATGAGAGTCTCTCCAATTACAGCAACAAGAACATTCCTATCAGGGTCCCATAATGTAATTACAGTTTCTGCTGCAACAGCGAGAACAGAACCATCGGCAGAAAATGCGGCTGCTGTCATCGCCTTTTTTCTACAAGGTGAAATTAAATTAATCAGAATGACCAAAAGCCGCAAGTGTCAATCCCCAAGTTACAGGCATCATGCAAAATAAAATTTAGATAAACATGTTAATATTGTGGTATTCCATTTTGAAGAGCTCCCTTTTTCATGTTAAATTTTAGCACAATTCAAGCAGGTTCCGTAGGAGCATTTCATCAAAATTGAAGGGAAAAAATCTTAGCACAATTCAAAATGACCATAATTCTCAACTTACCACAAAAGATACTAAGAAAGATGACATTCTCAAGCCAATTTGAAGGGTACTCCCCCCCCCCCCCCCCCCCCCAAAAAAAAAGCAATTCATACATAGAAATGTTTTCCTTCTACTTTTATTTTTAAATTCATTTTTTCTGGTTATTTTTAAGTACCATATTGTCTGTCTCTTAGCAGACTATTTACAATTTTTTTTGGTGCAAACTAACGCGGCATAACATGATTGATTGAATTAAAATATAAAATAATATTAATAAATAATGTGAATAAAATTCAGCCAATTATGCTATGCCACATCAGTTTGTACAAAAATTTTGTACCTGTATCATTACCTAATGTTGAAAATCAATTTTCTGACAAGGAAAGTATACCAACAACCACTGCAAAAGAAAATAAAGCAAAATCATACTTATATGAGCCAACAGCATGGCAACTCCAGCCAGAACTCTGGAGATCTTTCTGCTGCAATTCATCATTGCAAATCCAAACCTGACACATCAGAAAAATAACTGAGTAAACTATCTGAGAAAATAAGGAACTCAAGACTAAAATTCCAGCCACCAAGATCACCTTGAAGTCCCCACCATAAGAAGAGCTAACAGCTGCACGACGATTAGGATGAAAAGCAACTGCAGAAATGCCTGCATCCCTATACAACAACAAATTAGATTAATCATCGCTGCCAGACACAAAGGTTAAAAAACATGCTATAACTACCTACAGAACATTTCAAATATTTCTCATTGAGTTCCTCAGTAATTAAGCAAGGGCCACACCTGTGAGGTTCGTAAACAATTGTAGACAGCGTGAATTCTTTATTTTGAGTCTCAGATACCCAGAATTTAAGACAAACAAGGCTTCCTATGCCCTCCTCAGCAAGCTTTATATCTACGGTACTCATCAAAGAACCATCTTGGGAGAGAGCAACTAAAGTTACTACTACCTGTAAACATCATGAAGAAATCAACTATAGTTTATTTGATAATATTTCAGTAATTGAATGTTATAAGATACAAATAAATACAATAACAATAAGATTAAAAATGAACTACCGTGACATCATCTCCAGGTTGATGGTTTCTCTCACAAACTTGAACCTGAAATGGGACATCCAGAAGCTTCACTAACTAGCATTTGATAGACAGAATCATTATGTATGGTAAATTTAAGTCCTAATTAAGTATATTTTTGTGAATGCTAAATGCTGTAATCAAGATGGTTCCACAATGCATTTGATTGCATAAAAGTTAAAAACAAAACCCCAGGAAAAATCAACCTATTCCCAATTACTAGCAAATGAAAATATCCATACCAATAACCAAAGCAGAGAAGCCATCCCCAAAACAAGCACCATGAATAGTTTTCTTAACTATAAACATATTAAATATTGGACAAAAGCCCCCAAAGCATAAAGTACAGGATGTCGTTGTGAAATTATTAAATTACATATCAAGTAACAACTTCAAATGCCCACCTCAGAAATCCCACGATCATCAAGCAGACTGTAAAACTGGATGCAATAATTCTCTGCCCGCAAGGCAACCAACCCACCATCATGATTGAAGGCAATGTCACGACATAAGCCTTTATACTCCTCAGGCAATGGACAAGGAAGCTGAAAAATGCAGAATATAATTGTTTAGAAAGCAAGAGGTTTTATTTTCTATGTCAAACAGAAAAATAAAACATGAATACACATTGCAAGAAAAGCACAAGCGGAAAGCATTGAAAGCTGTAGAAAAATGAAAGTTGCATTTTCACAGCATAACTACATATAATATGTTTTAGAACGTAGCATAAACAAAACATTACTATATGTACGGAGTTCATGAATCACTGCTGAGACTGAACCGGTAATACTCCTAGAAAGTTGTTATAAGGCTTGACTCATCGGCAGGCAGTCACAGATCAACTCAAGCAAAAAGATATTTGGTAGAAATTCTCATCAAACATATGCCTCACAGGCCAAGGCTGGCAGTCAACAATGTGCTTTCAGCACGTTGTTGTGCATGAGCCACGAGGATGTCAAAAATTTCATTATGAATCAGCCTAAACCAACATAATTTTAAATCATCTCAAGATGTTAAAACTAAAGAGATATTTTTTCAAGCATATCTTCAACAAGCTCAGAACAAACCTTAATCCCTGAAATGGACCTTAGTCTCTCCATTGAAGGCATCTTTAGCAGATGAACCTGATTATCTGCACATGATATCTGAAGAACCTTATGTTAGTAAAAATTTGATAAATTTTAGGTTCTGTACAACAGAGAAAAATGAATGAAACACATTTTCAAGTTCTTGCACACAAATGCTACTTACAGAGGACAGAGAAGGATCTGGAGATTCTGTAAAATATAGAAGTGGAGACCCAATTCGAGGCAAAAATTTCTTCTTCCCTGTGTCAAGCTGCCAGACCACAAGAACTCCTTCCTTTCCACCTAAATGCTAACAGAACTTGAGAGTCATAAAAAAAGGAAAAATACTTGAAACACAAATAAATGAACCTTTTTGTTTTGCAACATATATAATATATATTAGTTTTGCAACTATCTAATATATACGCTGGTCTACACAATTACTGTTGAGCTAGCATATTATGCAATTACGCTGCACAGAAGGCAAGGCCAACTTCATCTCAAAAAGATAAGCTTTATGTTTTAATAGTAACTGTTTCTTTTACCTGAATACAAATATGCTCCATCAGAAGAAAAAATGAGAACACTGACTTCAGAAGGGTGCCAATGCCATGTAGTGCATAAATCTGCATCATCATTGTCCCTCACCCCAGGCCTTTCTTCCTCATTATTCATCAAATTTAAATTCATTTTTTTGTCATTTGTAGCAAATGTTCTATCACCAAATCCTCTCCAGATTAAAATTCTTCCTGTCACATCACCTGCGGCTACAATTCTTTGAGTTGGATGGAAGGCAAGGACTGTCAACTTCTTTGTATGATGTAGGGTTATCTTCCTCATCACCACACGCTCGGCTTCTACATCAGGAACCTTCCATATTAAAAGCTTGCGCTGTTTCCGGATGCCAAAATATTTTCCTGATGAACTAATGGTTATGACCTGAGGTTCTTTCATCTGCCGTAGAAGGATGAAAACATATCAACTCTAACTCTTGGAAAAAGTTTGCATAATATGTACATACAAAATACCACTAGCAATCACTTCAACTAACATTCATAATAGTAGGTCAGTTAAGGTTGGCAATTCCTTCTTCACAAGGTTTCAGCAAATTTCATCTCATCTGGACCACCATGACCTTTCAAACAATATATTTTTCCTTTCTGAAAATAAAAATTCCATCAACACTATTATATTATCGACACAGTTAATATTCACGTCAACTTCCCAAGTTTATTATTGCTTAATCTCTTTTACAAACTTTAACTAACACCAAGGGAAATATCTGGAAGTTGAAGTTAGGCACCCCTAATGAAGGAACACTAATGCAAGTAGAGTTATTTTGTGATAACAAATTAGCCCATATAATATAAACAGATCTAACCACATATCTAGTAGTGTTGTAATAACTATAACTCATGAACAAGAATATTATAAAGAACTTTCAACAACAATTTGCACCTCAGCCAAAGTTACTCCACCAGCAAGACGAGACTCGGTCAAGTTACACTTGCAGATTCGTCCGTTCATAGTATTGGGCCTGGGCTCCTTTTTATGGGATTTTGTTGTTTCCCTTGTATCTTCAACAGACAAATAAGCAAAAAGTTTAGGTGGCTTCTCGTCGCTCTGAGCTGGTTGGCGTAATAAAGACGGAATCACCTGATAATCAAAACAATAACAATAATCAGCACTCACTTGAAATAACATTAGGGATGCTTTATAGAATAATTTCATAGAAAATATTTTCAGCAAAAGCACTCCAAAGCAGTTTCTAGATGGAAAAAAAAAAAACCGGGGCTATCGAGTGCTTCTCGAAAAAGCAGATTTTGTTACTTCAAACAAAAAATTTGACAATTCAATAGACTGCCAAATCCCCCCTCCCCGCTTACCATAGAGAAAATCGAAAATTTAACATCAATGGTCTTCAACAACTCTGGCACCGAAAAATCCCAATATTTAATCGTCCCATCGAGCGAAGCAGTCCAACAATAAGAAAGTATCTTAGTCGCAGGAGTCGACGCCGGTACCACTATCACCGTCGTCACAGGCGCCTTGTGACCCTCTAGTGACGAAATCTAACCCCAAAAATAAAAATTTACAATAAGAACTAGTCCTTGAAAACAATTATATCAACAAATAACGAAATTAAAGTACTTGTAAGCCGGTGGATGTGCTGAAGATAGAGACGGTATTGCTAGTGCAGACGAGAAGTCGCTTGACGTCGTTGGAGAATGCGGGAGGTGACGACACGTAGCTTCTGCCTCCTCTAATCATTTTAGAATTGACCGCCGGATACTCAGCGGTTCTGCAAAGGCCTGAGCTTCGAGCGACTGCAAAGATGAAACTCCGGCTTCTAGGTTTTCTTTCAATTAGAATATGTATTTTAATTGCTTTTAATTTAGAGATTATAAATTTGTTTTGGATACTTTGATGGCTCGAAGCTCGGAACGGGACTACTACTAGGGTTTTAGAGCTGACAACAAATAGGGTTTTCCTTGGAGAGAAGAGGGAAGAAATTCAACGAGTTCAACGGCGTCGTCTCGCATGTAGGATAATTTTGGAGTATTTATCATCTAGATCCCTAAACTTTTACATTTTTTTATGTGCTGACTTAACTTTTTAAGTATTCTCAATATGACCAAATCTATATTATTTTCATCAAGTAAAAGTTTGTCTTATTGAACATTTAGACCTCCAATGGAGAGCATGTACATTATTATTATTATTATTTTTTCAGTTTGTTCTGTCTGTCATGATCAACATCGTGCTTACGGCGCTAGTAAATGAGCTGGTAAATGATTCAAACTCAATAGGATGTAGGCATGGGCTCCAATTGTGTGGCCCGTTTAATTAGATGCGTACAATAACTCCATTAGGCCCATTCTGAAGGAGCAAAGTCTTAATCAAACCGAAAGCAAAAAGATTTCAATTCAATGTCATGTATAGTCAGTGGACACAGAAGTTGACAAATCAAGAAAAGATGGTCTAACGATATGGCCAACTTTTAGTTAATTAACAAAATTCCAGTGAAGTGGACGCGACGAAACAAAAAAGCAAACCGGCAACCCATGATTTTATTTACTGTATAATAATTACTAAATATTCCTTTAAGTAAGCAAATTATATCACTCCACCTCCATAAAATAAGTTATAATGTACCGTCGGCCGGTTCTTTTATATCTAACTCACATTTGAAACTTGTATTAGAAGTTAAACATAGTCTCCATTTGCATTTATCCGGGCCAATATCGATTATTTGATTAGTTTATAGCTCTTTCTTCATATTCTCTTGACAGAGTTGGTGACTAATTTTTATTAATATCTACAAGGGCTTTAGGCCTAAAGCTAATTAAGCTAGCATGGAGAAAGAAGAAGGTGGAATGTTGGTCGTCGGACGAGCGGAGATTGACACACGGCAGCCTTTCAGATCGGTTAAAGAAGCTGTGATGTTGTTTGGTGAAAGAGTCTTGGTTGGAGAAATATATGGCCACAGGCTCAAAGAGGTCTCTTATTTCCCCTCCCTTCTTGTGCTTGTGCGTGTGTATTTATTTGAGGGATGCAACGCATGCATTCTATTAATTATATCGTTTATATACTGCTATCATATGCATCCGGAAATCCACTTGTTAAATATAATTATATAATTGTGGATGCATTGCATGATTGATAGATGCAAGCAGAAGCAGCAGCAAGTAAGAATGAAAATTCACAATCCACAACCGGAGCCTTAACACAAGAGCTTGAACAGACAAAGCAAAGCCTCAAAAGAGCAAGAGAAGAAATCAACTTGATGTCAAAGTGCATACAAAATCTCAAAAAAGAACTTGAAGAAACAAAGAAAGAGATGAAACAACTGCTGGTGGCCAAAGCTTACGGGAAGCAGCCTGTTAATGATCCTGAGATTGAAGAGCTTAAGTTTGTTGAAATTGCATGCAAAATGGACAAGGGGAAAAGATACGTAAAATTTGCAAGTCCTCCTTCAAAGCTGCTAGCTGAAGAAGTGGTCGTAAGCAAAGAGAAAATGGCAGAGGGAAAGCCGTTTACCAAGAAGATTAGGAAGATCAAGACACTGATCCCTCTAATAGGATGGCTCTTCTCCTCCAAGAAAAGTGGTCAAGAAGCCGATTCTCTTATTTGAGGTGTATATACCAGTATTCTTTTTTTCTTGCTGTCTTCGGTTTTTACCACTTCTTTCAAAGAGGTTACAAAGTATTATCATCATTTCAATAAACTATTATCATGTATGTATCGATATCCTTATATTAGTTTTTCTTTAAATTTTTCAAGCCTACGCGCACATATGAGAACAATCATTGGTTGTAATGTACGAGATATTGAAATAAAGCTAGTCAAATTATCAGAATTCAGTTTTGTAACACGTATTTAGGAGGTTGAAAAGCCACAAGAAATGTTAAAAAGGAATTAGTGATTCCAGCACTGTGTAATTGCTTATAAGTTGTTGCCATCTAAATTGTGTACTCTTGGGATATCCATACCATGCATAAGAAAAATTATGTACAATATGCACTCATTTGGTTGAGTTGGATATGTCAACTTCGAACTCTTTAATGATGAGTAATGAAATCAATACTCTTTCTATATTTGTTTGGAGTATAAGGTAAGCTCCTCCATATGCCCATTCATTGCTTCTTAATTGTAAAGGCATTGATGTGAAAAGTTACATTTTCTTTGCTTGTTTTCATACATCATGCAGCCCAAAAAGAGAAATACAAACATTAATACATATTCAAAGTCAGAAATGAGGCTCTTTAGACTTTATATATATACACACCCCTAATCCACCTTGACTAAGCGAGGAAATCATCTTTAGCCTATTTATTTATTTGGAAGCCATTTCAATCTCATAATTTCTCTTCACAGATGAAGGAAAACCCTGAAACCTTGGAAGCACTTAAATCAGAAAGTGCTTCCAATCCAAGTTGCAGAAGCAGCTTGTAAATCATGAGTGCCAGAGGATCCAATCAAAAGGTGCTTAAAAAGGGAATAGGAAGGAGCAGGAATTTCTATTCCACCTTCCAACATTCACCACAACACTCGTCAACGGCCTTATTTCAGGCTTATCCTGAACACACGAAAGAGCTACCTTAATCATTCTCTCAGCTTTTTCTTTATCATTCTCTTCCATCCCAAGTGAAATAATCACCTCTTTCAATTCTCCTATCTATAGTTCGTGTGATAAATCTAGTGCTGCCACGATTCCGTGGTTTTTCCATGAGACCTATTACTACTAACATCAAAAACTGTATAATCAAGATCATTGCTGTGAGGTTGCTGGTGAATCAAACTCATCAGAACTAGACGATGACGTTTTGGCAATTGGAAGAGCACTTAAAAGCCACGAGATAATCACGTGTGTAGTCACTTGACCTTAAAGCTTGAAACGGCAGTTCAGCCTTGTCGTTTAAAGGAAGGTTATAAGTGATGCACGTGACACAAGCATGAAGCAACTCATCTCAGTTCGTTAAGGTTGTTATGCAGCGTGTAAGCAATCTGTACGATCTGGGTTTAGCTGATTAGTTGCTCTCGTAGCTATAAGAACAGGCTGAAGGCACGGTTGTGGGTTAAGCTTGTGAGTTCATATCAGAGAGAGAGAGATCAGGGAAGGGGTTAAGAGTTCTCTGAAATCTTGTAAACCAATCTCTGTTGAAAAGATCCTCCATTGTTGATTAATAAAAGCTCTGCAGAAAACTTTTCCCGTGGATGTAGGTTGTAGCAATTGGTGCAACTGAACCACGTAATTGGTTCTTGTGTTCTCTGTGATTGTTAGTTTCTTGATTCTCTATTCTTTCTAGTTCTTGGGTTACATTGTTACTTATCTGGGTTCACTCTTCATTTGTGCATCTTGAAGTCGTTCTTTATCAAAGGTCCTGGGAAGTGTTTTCATTTGTCTTACGTGTTATAAGCAGATTAAAACACTACAAGTGCAAATATCAAAAAAGCAATGTCAAAAAGATACTCATAATTCACTACTCTGCCTTGTAGAAAAACCTAATAAATAAAAGGATAAAAAAAATCCATAAATAATTAGTGCCAGAAACATAATTAAAACTTGATAAGAAAAGAGGATTGAAAACTATTCATTTGAAATATATCACCTTCGCATAAGCTTTTAAATATTTTTGTAGACTTTATAATTTATAATTTTTTGTTCTGGGAGTTCTATTCATTTGAAAAAGAGAGCGACTAAAGAGAGAACTTATGAATATTGTTTCAGAATATAGAGCTCTGTAGTTGTTTCATAAGTGGTGACAGGCCGGCCAAGAAAAGACAAATACTAAGAAGCAAATTAAGGTAAGATTGTCCTGAGACCTGAGTACTTGAAACAAATTCTCAATACATTAATCTAGAAGCAAATTGATGCAATGTGTTTTTATTAAGCAAAACGTGACCTCAAAGACAATTGTACCATTGAACACCACTTGTTACCAGCAGGAAAAAGGACTTACTAATTGACAGCGTAGTCTAAGGCTAGGACAAGTAAGGGGGTGGGGGGGTGGGGAGGAATTGTTGTTCTCTCATAGACAAGGCACTTGACTCACTTTACACTTACTAATTGATGGCATAACTACCAAATCGTATTATATCAACGATAGACTGTTACAATTTAAAAACGAAAAAAAAAAAGGTACTTTGTTTATCTTGGTAATTAATAAAATAGTAGGTGCAAGTGGTAAATATTGATTTATTAAGGTAGTTGTGAGAAAGTGAATTAATTGTATTTATTATGGTAGTTGTAAGCGTCAAGTATGTATATATAAATTTGTGTTTCCTTTCATTTTTTTTATAGCAGCATCCAGAGATTCTTTCGTATTCTGTCACTTCTCCAGTTGAGTGTTCTCTGTTTTATTGGTAACCAAACACCAAGAGTGCAGCATAAACACATAAACAAACTAAATTTAAACCCAAATTCATTTTATTTGAATGTGGCGAAGCAATAACAAGTGAAGATCACTTTTATTTGTGTTCATCTCTTGAAAAGTGTTCTTAGACTTATTATTGCAGTCGCCACATTCAGCTTTGTAAATGATTTGAGAGAGACTCTTAAGTACAGAAATGGCCAACCACCATTCCAACCATGTTCATATAAGTCGACAGCAGTTTCTTTGTAATTTGTATTCATCTCTTGATACTGTTCTTCAATTTATTATGGCAATCTCCCCAATTCAACTTTGCGAATGGAATGAACGGAGTTGAAATGGTAATCCCACTCCATTTTATTCCAGGGATCATACCCAGTTACAGGTTCGACTACTAATAGATTTCTTGCGATGGCATAAGAGTTTGGTGATGCATTTGATTTACATTTATGTATGTACCATCGAAGAGAAGAAAATGACGGGGGGGGGGGGGGGGGGGGGGACATATGAAGTTCAGTCCTTCAGCCTATTCATTTATCCGTGGGCCATCTGAATATCATATTTCCTCATTATAGGACTCGTACATATGAAGGAAGACCATGTAAAAGTGCTTCCAGTCAATGTTGCAGAAGCAGCTTGTAAATTATGAGTTCCAGGAGATCCCATCAAAAGGTGCTTAAATGGGTATAAAAGTGCAGGAATTTCTACTCCACCTTCCAGCATTTTCACCGCAACACTCATTATAGGCCTCAGTTCAGGCCTATTCTGAATGAACCAAAGAGCTACCTGAATCATTCTCTTCAAACCCAACTGCAATCATCTTTTTCAGTTCTCCTATCTTTTTTTCCGGACCCATTTAGGAAACCATTCTTTGGTTTCTGAAAGTATCTTTATCCATGTTTCTTCTCCAGCCTACGACTTCCAAAAGCAGCATTCCAAAACTGTAAACATCACACTTTCGGGTCACAGGATATGCCATCAAGAGTTCAGGAGCTGCATAACCCGGGCTCCGACTCCTTCCTGTCATTGTTATATGGGTATTTTCCTCTTTGAGAGAGCTTTGGGCAAACTGAAATCAGCCACTTTCGGCAAGAAATTTTCATCCAAAAGAATGTTTTTTTTGGCTTTTATGCCGTAATGTACAATCTTCTGTTGGCACTCTTCATGCAAGTATGCAATCCCTTTGGCTGTACTAACTGATATTTCATGAAGTTTTTCAAATGCTAAGATGTTTTCTTGCAAAACAAGTAATTTTCAAGTGAGCCATTTACCATGTACTCATAAACAAGGGCTCTCAGGTCTCTTTCAGAGCAGAACCGTAGGCCGAAACCAGATCAAAATGATGGACCCTTCTGATGAACTGTTCTTAATCCCAGTTTCCATGTAAAATCTTCACTGACACACTGGTTCTGCTGCCAAAAATCCCTTTGTAGTTTGTACAAAGCTCCAGAGCCTCCTGAGACGAGCAAGTGGGTGAAATTGTCAGTTGCAATCGACAGTTGCTGAGAAGTAAACCTGATAGGATTGTCTAATTCCATAGCATTGAGGAATTTATCGATTGTGAGAGACTGTGTGTCCGGAGTAACATTGCTGCCACTATGTCGTAATCTTCTCAGCCATATTGCCACCAAAAAGAGAATCTTTATAACAAGGACCACTGCAAAATTGTAAATAAAACAGTAAACAATATCGTAGTTTTATTGCACCCTAGTTGAAAATATCAACAATCCACAATTAAAACCTGAAATATCACCTGTTCATAAGATATGATCTGAAATTCCAGATTATAAGCTTTCAAATCTTTCTTTAGACTTTATTGGGAAAAATTATTCATCACTAGCTTCATTCATATCAACTAAATCAAATTTAATTGAATAGAAAAATCTTACATCCAATGACGGAAAGGAGAAGTGTTTTAGCTGGTGCGATGCTTCGATCTCCATCACTTTGACATTGCTGATGAAACATTTAGCATAGATGCAAGAGAACCATGTAACATAAACTTAGCAGGACGCTAAGTTGGAGAATTGTCAGGAACTAGAGAACAACGAAGTTGCGACGAAATTGAGAACTAATTCAAAACACAGGGCTCTGCAGTCATTTTCATTCTGTGGGCGATCATTCCAATTCTGTGGTAATCTTCTCCTTTGTACCCTGACTATACTTCAACTCGACATGGCCGGCTGGAAATGGACAAACAATTTTGGCCATTGACTAGAATAATAACAAATAATGACAGTATAACTGGGGCCGTTGCTTCCTTATCCTATCCGAAATGTACAAGTTAAAAAAAACTTCTTGGTATATTTAGCATACTTATGTTCATCTAATAAAATCATATTATATATAAATGAAAGTAAATGTTCACATTCCGTATCAGCTTCAAGTGCATTGATTCTAAGGATATACCAAAAAGAAAATTGCTGCAATCTGTATTCATCATAAAGAACAATACTTCAAAGACAACTGAGATTCTGGGAAATACCTTAGGCAGGAATTTGTAAATTACAAGGAGAAATAAGACATACTTCAACATATACATTGAATTTAAGAAATGCAATAGGAAATCTATTCTTGAAACAATACCACTGTAAAAGTTAATGAAGATTCAACGCATCTTACATCTTCTGACATTGAAACAATCAAGTTTTCCTCATGAAGTAGGTATTTCGATCTCAATTTTTTCAAGAGTGAGAGTCATCGGGGGAGGAGACCTCATCATCAAGTGTGAAAATCGGTTCTTTGGAGTTGGTATAACCACTCCTCCTCCTAACATTTTACCACTGTCATTGAAGGCATTGCCTCCGGTTTATACTGAACACGCCACAAAGCAACCAATGCCATCCTTTCGGCTTTCTCCTTATTGTTCTTCTCCATTCCACAAACAATTATCAAATCCTGAAACTCACCCTTTTCAAGTTTCTTCCAAACCCACTTGAACCCACTTGGGAAACCACTCCTGGCTTTCTGGCAGGTTCGCATTCTTCTCCTTCCCAATATCTCAAACAACAGCATTCCAAAGCTGCGAACGTCACATTTGTGAGTTACAGGAAATGACATCCACGTTTCTGGTGCTGCATAGCCTGGAGTCCCTGCCGTTCATTAATGTCATATGCATCTTTCCCTGTTGCAAAGCTTAGCAAGTCCAAAATCAGCAGTCTTGGGACAGAACTTGACATCCAGGAGAATGTTTTCAGGCTTGATGTTGTAATGGATTATCTGCTGCTGGCAACCATCATGCAAAGAGACAATCCCTTCAGCTGTGCCAATTGCAATGATATGCATTGTATCCCAATCTATGCTTTTATTGTCTTTCTGAAATTAAAGGCGATCCAGGGAACTATTTTCTCTAAACACATATACAAAAGCTCTCCAATCTCTGTCAAAGCAAAAACCATAAAGCTTAACAATATTAATGTCGTTGGTTCTTCCTATAGTTCTCAATTCTGCTAAAAAATGATCCTGACTTTTCTTGTCTGGCTCCCATTTAAAACTTTTACGGCCACCAATAAGCCAAGGAGATTACCTCTGTAAACTGCACAAAAAACCACCGGAACCAAACAAATGTGAGAAATTGTCTATAGCAATTCTCAGTTGCTGAGAAGAAAATTGGACAGGCTGCCCTGTCTCATTCAAGGCCCTCTCAATTGAAGTTGTCCTGGAAGAGGATCCTGAGGATTTGAACTACATCTTGCCCTTGCTCTTTTGGAACATCTGTCAATGCTCAGCTATATTCTCAGGAGCACTGCAGTTTCAAGATCTTAAAATTTTACACGCACAGAAATTTTATGTTAATGAAAGAAATTAACTAAAACACAGAAGCCATTAAAGGAATAGCTTACAGAAAAAGATTATGAAGAAAGATGTCCCAGTACCCAGCATTTGATCACCGGATGCAATTCAAAATTAGGGATAACAATGCTATCCGAAAATCCGCCCAAACCCGCCTATTGTTGGTAATTTTGGGGGTTGCAGTCGGGTTTGGTATTAGAAATTGAAATCATACAATGTTGTGGGTGGGTGTGGTATTAACTAAATATCCGATAGATATCTGTATGGATATCCGTCAAATCTGCATTTTTTTGTCCCAAATATTTTTATTGTAAAAATATAATAAAAAAATAATTAAATCTAAAAATTTATAAATTAAATAAATATAAAGTGTAAACATATTACTGCATAACCTAACTTAAAAGAAACTCAAACTATTTTTTTTTCACCTGTGTAACAGTAAAACCTAGCATTAAAAATTATTTCTCTTTCATCTAATGAGCAGTAGTCGCACACCTATTTTCCTTTTACCGATAAGCCGTAGCCGCACACCTATGAATTTTTCATGGCATTTGTTTTTTTAATGAATTTATATATTTCATACTTAAATTTGAGGAATTGTGTTGGATTGATGTTAAAATTTTAATTTTTTATTTTCATTAACTAAATTTAGAATTGAATATGTTACATGAAATTTTAAGTTATTAATATAAACTTACATATTAAATATTTATGATTTTAAATGTGAGAATCCGCAAAAAAGTACTATTGCATATTTAATAATTGTCAAAATCTACGACGGATGCAAATTTGATAATTATTATACAAGTACATATTTAATAATAAAAAATTTGTTGCAGACAGCACCCATTGTCATCCCTAGATTCAATGTTTAGAAGTAACAAGAAGAAAAGCTTGGTTATGCCGAAACACAAGGGAAAGTGACGAAAATATGATCCCAGCTGAAGGATTTGGATACTTAATAGAATCTAAATTTAAGAAACTATAATAATAATCAATAAATTCTTAATCAGGCTTGTCTATTCGATAAGGCGCTGGAAGATTGAAAAAGAAAACTAAACAAACAAGAGTTAAAAACATAACCGAACGCGCTTACATGAAGTTGAAACTGACCAGGGACGGCCGGACATCACCCATCAAAATACCATAAACGGCGTGCAAGGCAAATAATTCTCCGGTAAACAAAATTCTAACGCTACTAATATATTTTCTATCCATAATTATTGCCTTCCCTGTACCATTATAAACATCAGCTTCATTTTGCAACCAAACTGATAATAAAATCAACAGAAATGGAAAAAAAAAAAAAAAGGAATATTGTTTGTCGCAAACTATTGCTTTTACTGAGAAGAAACAAAAGAAAAAATACAAAAATTACACGAAATACATCCCCTTACAGTACCCTGAATCAGATTGCAGATCAATCGAGTACAAGAACAAAACCATGACATTCAAATTTAAACTGTAATGAAATTACATAGCTCATAGCCTAGTACACAACCAAATTCGGTTAACTGCTGCAGTTGGTAGAAATTGCAATCAATCTGATCCCCAGATGTCTGGACAAGGTCCCTTCGTGCATCCAGATCAGTTAATGATGTCCCATAAATTAGCCATTATAAATATAGTATACAAAGAAGACTCAGCTCACGTCCGCACTTGATATAATTTCTGCATGTCAACGATTTATAGTCACTGAAATAATCAACAATAATCTCTGGTAGAATAAAATATCCATACACTACATTACCAGCCAATAAGCATGCTAAACACTCTGTACTTTGCTTGACATTTCTTTAGCTTTGGCAACTTCCTTTTCCTGCCGTAAGAGAATTTTCAAAATATAAAGTTAAAAAAGTCACAAGCATCAAGAAGAAATAACAAATCAAATGAGTTAATGAAGAAAGAACATTCCCAAACAAGGATTGAAATTTTAAGCCCATAAATTATTTTACCACACTGCAGCATTTTCTTTGTGGTAAGAACAAAGCAACTAATAGTAAGTACCCACATCTTTGTAAACACTTGAGGAGATAATGGCAATTTCAACAGATGTTTAGAAGAAACAATGAACTTTTTCTTTTCCTTTTTTCCTTTCCTTCTTATCTCCTTCATCATTTTGCGCCAGGCAAATCACTAGACCTGATCTGACTTCTTTAGAGCAGACTATAACTGCAGTAAAACCTTGTCCTGACATGTGGAAAACAGTGACCAGGCAATTTTTTATAATCAGCACATAATCATTTTATACTGATTTTTTAACCAACATAGACAACCGTTTCGATTTGTATTCCTTGCAGTCGATCTGGCTCCATATTTGCAGGGAAATATCCTCAATTCTCCACCAAAACCAACCTCCCATGTCCAACCCAAGACCACCCAAGATCCAGCTCTTTTGCTGCCATTACAATACATATAAAGCTACAAGTTCCATGTCAAAGAACAAGTTTCTGACCCTTTTCTAAAAGACTAAGTGTACTATAATCTATCATCGCGCAAAAGAGGGAGAAAAAAGTTCTCAATTTTGGAATTGGACATTATCTATCGCTAGGGTGCCTGTTGCTGCAAACAAGTTTGAAGAAGAAAGTCACATGCAACTTGCAAAATTGCAGTAACATAACTGCCAAGACCTTTAGACGTGCAGATTCTTCCAGTACTAATGGTGCATTTTTGCACATATAACACATTTTCATTAAGGTCCTCATAATATTTATCAAAGTCTGTAATATAACCATAGGAGCGAAAATGCAAAAATTCTTGAATGGGGAATGAAAAGATCTACATAATTTAACCAGCTTTCCCCAGGAGATTGAGCAAATTCTATTTAAGTATTCTATAATTAAAGACTAATAACAAATTGAAAATTTTAATGTTCTAAGAGCATGCTAAAGAATAAAACTGAATTCAAAGTAGACTAAAGCAAAAGAAATGAGTTTCAATCACCAATGATGAAGCAAAAGCCATAGTAATAAGTATAATCATGAAACTGATTGCTTCAAAGCTACTTCACAAGTTCCTTGATCAGATGTCCATTTATACATACTTTATTCACCAAACGTACTATTAATAATGACGTTTAAAGTACCTAAAGACATAAAATAATCAGGCATTATTTGATCTCTGATTACTAACCAACATGAACAGAAATCCTGAAGACTAAAAATGAAAAACAGAACAAACAAATAGAAGGAATACTTCAATGAAAATTAACATTGTAGAAAGCTGAAAAACAACAACAGAACATTTTTGCCATTCCATTCAATCAAGCTCACCAATCCTTTGCTCTCATAATAATCATCCAATGCCCACTGATACTTTGACTGATTTAATCCAAACCAGCGTGCCAAATGATCATCCAAACTTGAATGAGCTGCAAAATTTCCCAATTACACTTGATTAGTTACAGAAACAAAAAACCAAAATATTTAACAAAGCTCCTTCGAGTAGCAGAGAAAATGAAGAAAAATCACAAAACAAAATATCCATAACTTGGTCATTTTCCTGTTCTATATCAAAGATCTCAATTTCCAGTTCCACAAAATTTCCTCCACTTCTTCAGAAACCAAACAGCAAAACCAAAACTGAAACCCACAATTAAGTAAGATACCAAAAAAATTTCCATTTCTAATGATTCCCCCCCCCCCCCCCCCCCCAAAAAAAAAAAAACACAAAGTAACCCAGACAACAGAAACGCCCACATGGAGAATAAATTACATAAACTCAATAATAACGGCGATTTAAAACAGTATACCGTTTTGGACTTTGGTGACAGCATTTCTGAAGAACCCAGAAACAGAGCCAGAGTGAATATCACCAGCAGCAGCAGCAGCAACAGATTTCTCAAACTGATGGGGTGGAGGCTGCACGGGAGGAGGCGGAGCCACCACTTTCTTGTGAGGGGAGTTAAAGACGGGATCGTTGGGGGGTTTTGGGGTGGAAGGTGGGGTCATGAAGACAGTGTAGGGCCCGATTTTGCCGATCATTGGGGGCGGCGTGGCGGGGTCCTTGTTGATTGGCATTGTGGAAAATTGTAGAGAAAATAAGTGAGAAAGTTGTCTAAAGAGTGAAAGAATGAAGAAGAAGAGAGATTTGGGAAAGTAAAAGAGCCAAAGAGAATGTAAAGTGAGAAACAGAGACAGCGAGTGCAGTGAAGTCTCAGCTCAAGAGTCGAGACTGAAGTGAACAGTTTTGCACGCAGCCCCAAGCTGTTGCTTATCCTTCGATCTTTGTCGTTGTCTCTAGGTGTTAATTCTATTGAAACCCCCCACAATCTTTGTAATACTATAAAAAAAAAACAAAAATATTATTTAAGCCCCTTATGAAACATTCCAATTTCCAGCTATATTTACATTTAGTAAAACATAGGGACCTAAAATGCATAAAAAAGAGGGTTAAAATTCAAGTACTATTATATTAGTTCCAAAATCTAACAATTTTTAAGAATTTTGGACAAAATCGAACGAAGATTTGAAGATAGCATCAATATTCTAATTTCTGTTAATATCAAGTAAAGATAGATAACTTTTTTTTTTTAACTATATCTTTACACTTCTTGATATTAATAATTACGGGAAATCTTAGAGGGTCTCGTTAAGATTTTTTTTATTTTATTTTCTGTAAATAGTATATTATTATTGCCGTTATTTGACCAGACTATTCGGTATTATAATATTTCGGTGTCTGCGGGCGGTTCTGGTTAAAATTTAGCTTATGAGAGTTTTCTTTTTCTATTTTCTTAAAATTAGAGAAAATGGCATATTTTGTATTAAATAAAACACACCGTACAGGCGTATACTACTACTACAGCAATAAAATCGCCAGCTTCTCATACAATTGTTCTCTATCTACTTTTCTGAAAATATATTTATATTCTTTATTAAGAGTAAGATTAAGATTCAAGAACCAACAAAACAATCAGGTCAATCTCGATAACAGGACCATAATGATACAATTTGATAACCGAACCATAATGATACAGTTACTGTGGCGGCTATGATTTGTCAACGTATTTCTAGCGTAGATACTGTCTGTGATGAGAAAATGCATATGGTGCCAAGAAACGCGACCTCATTGAGTTGAACCAAAGCCTTAAAACCTACTTAAGCTAAAAGCAAATTGTTGCTTTAGACATTGGAGTCCTCGTTGTTTCCAGAATCTCACTTTTTTTGGCTTTGCCGTTTTGACAAGAAGCATAAAGCTAAAAGTGAATTGGCATCCCCAGCTACATAACTATCCTCTCTCTTTATCTTTTTGATATATAAATGAAGTCCAATAGCAGCCCACCCCGTCTCTTGCCCGGCTATTCATGATTTCACATCAAAGACGAGTGAAAAACAGAAGAAGAAGCAAACAAAGAGATTAATCAAAATGCAAGTTTACCAGGTCTCTTATAGTCTTATCCATGTAAGCACAAAAAGACATAAGATGCCTTCTCTTCAATAATCATGTTACTTTTGCTGTCACCACTCCCCGAAAATAGTGAAAAAGGAAATTACATTCTCTGACCACAACTGTAGCTTCATCCCTAAAAAACAAAAGGGACCTTCGTAGTGAACGTATGTTGTGTATACCAAGGATACTAGGTCGTGACTTCCACAACCTAGAATTTAAAAAAAAGTACAAATGTAGAACTTGCAGTGTAGAAGAAATCTTGCGAAGTGTAAACTTAGAAGTATAGATTAAGGTTGCAAGTTTTACATTCCCAAGCAGTATGCTCTAGGTTGCAAACCAAGAGTCCCAGTTCCTTGGCCAATACATCACCCATTCCATAGTCAAGCAAATCCCAACAAAATAAAAACCATATAGTTGAACTCCAAAAAAATAGAAATTAGTGGCATGTAATCTACCACAACAGGAAGGACTTTCAGAAATTTGAAGGCAAGATATACAACTTATTTATATTTATATATGTACATATATAACCCCTCCAGATGCGGCACACTCACACTTAAAGAGTGGCCATAAATAACAGATTCAAACATTAGCAATAATACTATAAACATGCAACTCTTTTTGCCTTTTTTATGGGTTTAAATTACAGATGCTGAATGAATGTAGCAGGTGAGCATAGCCAGAAACTAAACCTACGGATAAATACCTAGCTGTCTAACAAATACAACTAACCTAGCAAGAGAGTAGATTGTGAGCAGAGATGTGCAGGATCACGCAAAACCTTACAAAAAATTAAACATGGTTTCAAGTCACTCATTGAAAAGTTCATCCCGGGCCAGAACAACCTTGTACAAGAATTCGTTATGAACAACCACCTAACACAAAGGCGTCCTGATTAATAGTTGTCAAGAGTTTTTCAGTAACTGACCACTATTCTCCATGGACTGAATTGCCTCAGAATTATCATATTTTCCAGTTGCAGACTCTTTGTGATCCCTTTCACAGCAGCCTGCCACTCCATATTGTCTGTCAGAACATATTACTTACTAACCAATGATAGCTCATGAAGCTCGCTTAGCATCCACTCCTCCCCAGTTTGACCTCCAAGGACTATAGTCCTTGTACCCCCAACAACACAAGTACTGTGTCCCCAGGCAAATCTTGGAGGTCGTCCAGGTACATTCAGTATTCTCCATGTAGGCTTCTCCTCAGTAGGGTCCAGGAGGTAAAGCTGGGTCGCTGAGTGAAGACCAGCCACTGACCCACCAAAGATAAGAATTCTTCCACCCGGAAGGCTCACAGCTACATGATCGAGCCTAGGAGGAGGAGCTATGCCCCCTGGGTTTCCAGCACCAGGCATTCCACTTCCAGTTACACACCTCCAACAAGGTTCCTCCTCACTTAGATCCATTGTAAACACATCACTAGAACGAAAGCGAAGGGGACCGCTCTTAGCCAAACCCCCAAACATTAGTATCTTCCTACCACCATAGACTGAGAGTGTATGGCCCAAACGAGAAGGTGGGGTCCATGTTACAGGTATCTCTCTCCAAACAGGTTTCTCCATTGAGAGATCAAGCAGAAATGTGTCACTTAAAAGAACTCCAGAATCTGCACAACCACCAGAAACTATCAATTTGGTACCATCAAGAGTGCAAGAGCTGTGCCATGATCTTGGAAGCGGGGGAGCCAATCCAGAAATTTCACGCCAGGTTGGAGGCTTGGCATCCAAATCCAAAACAAAGACATCATTGAGTAAGCCTTGCCTTCCACAGCCTCCAAACACCACCAAATGAGAACCATTTACACAAGAAAGAGTATGACCCCAACGACCTGGTGGAGGAGAGCTCACATGGACATGCTGCCACTCTGGGTTGCTAGAATTCAGGTCCAGTACAAAAGTGTCATTCATAGGTTGCATATTTACCCCTTCTCCACCAAAAAGAACCACTCTATTCCCAACTGCACAAGCACTAAAGTTGCACCGTGAAGGTTCAACAGTGCCCCCAACTGTTAGCTTCCTCCATGTTGCAGCTTCAAGAGTAGTTAACTCCCTCGCCAGCCGACCCCAGCCCAGTCTCTTTGCACCAGGCACAGTCTCTAAAACACGAGTTGTTTCACTACCCCAGGCATTCTGGCAAACCATTCTCCAAAGATCCTCATTCTTTGTGAGCTCATAAAATCGCCTGCAGACAGAACCAACTGATGCAATATCCCTTGGTGATAGCCACGAAAGTATTTTAAGGGATATAACCTCATCACTCAGTTGAAATATCCCACAAACTTCACGACAAACATTTCGGTCTCCTACTGGGAAAGTACGGTTGCCAGAAAAAAAGGATCGCTGCTGTTCAGATGATTTTAGAAACTCCTTAACAGGATATCCCGGCACTGGACCTAGATCAACATTAGCTTCTGTAAAGAACTGGATTCCAATGACATGAGTTATTGTTTCGTCATCTCCATATATAGGAGACAGTCGCAATCTATTCATCAGAGGGGATCCATCTTTCCGGAAGTTCAACAACTCGCCTTGGAATTCAATACCCTCCTCAAGACATCTCCTAATTTCTGAAACTACTGAGGAATCCACCAATGGATGTCTTCTCTTTGCAAATGGCCCTCTACATTGCAGGAAACGGCTGTGATGCCACAATTTCACAACCAAACAAGGGGGAAAAAAATCACCAATCAGTATCTAATCAAATGATGACCCAAGAACAATCAAGATCATAAATAATCAGCAATCAAGAATTGCAAGTAAGAGGAGAGAAAGCAAACATACTCTGTTAAATTGATCCCAAAAGAGTGGACAAAAACACAAAGAACTGAAAATGATATCAAAGATTTACAACAAAGTGTAAAAACATCATATAGGGTGGCTAATGACCAAATAGAAACCATTCAATCCATATTTAAAAACAGGCAAGTTCAACCAATGGAAAGCAAGGGAAAAAAAGGTCATAGCAGCCCTAACAAGTCAATTCCGCAAAATCACAGTCTTAGCTTTAAGGCATACAAAAATAAAACAAAATTTTCGATGTAATCCATCAAAATGTTGTACATAATATCCATTCCTCTGCAAGAATATCTATTAAGAATCTCACTAAATAATACATTGACAACAAAATCAAAATTTCTATTCATAAAGGAAAATATAAACATTAATTCATTTCTCAATGTAGTACATCACCTATCAGTGCTCCTCCAAAGACAATCCAAATAAGTTCCCAAGAAATTTAGTTCACTAGAATTTCGTACTTGAAAAATACACTAATTAGTATCAGTCACCGGTAAATCTATTGATCCATCAAATGTCAATTGTATGGATTGTTGACCAATATCAACAATCAATATATTTTTAGATAGATAGTCAACCAAATAAAACAAGTTCATTTAATGATTGTAGAAACACTTAATAACTTTTGGAAATATGAACGACAATAAGAGAATAAATTAAACTAGATCCATTGAGAAAGAATCCAAATATGCATATTAGTTGATCAGTGGAGGTATCTGTCAAAAAACTGTTACTGGAACACAAAAGCAGTAAACACAACCAGTGAAGGATCACATTTCATGCCAAAATTTGCAATAAAATAATTAAGATATTTGAAATTCAATGACATGCCTCAAGATCACAGATGAAGAGTTAATGAATGAAAACCTTCAATTAGGAAATTTCTGACTACCTAAATAATACCATACATGCACGTGCACGCAGGCACACACACACGCACATACACACAAGAGAAGTCACAAAATGATACATTTTCTTCATTTAACTGACACCAAATCTCAAAATTCCACAAAAAAAAAAAATAATAATAAATTTGGGAAATTTTTCATCGAGTACCTCCACCTCTTGACATAAAAGCAAACCTGAAACCTCTATGAGCCAAATTTCAAGATTCCATATACGTGCAACATTTTATTTGATGGTACTATTGGAATTCTATATCATTCCATACAGCCGATGGGGGTTGAGGGAAGGAAATCTCTATAAACCCACATTCCAAGGCTTTATATTCATACAGCTTATGCCAAATTTACACATTTACAAGATATCATCTACAGGGAAAATTTTTACCTGAAAATTGGAATGTTAACAAAGTTGAAGTGTCAAATAAAACGATGACTATATTCAAAAAGGAAAAAATAAATTAAAATTATCACTGGGCCAATTTACTCGACATGGGCTATCGTACATCCCATCATTAGTTTCTGCCCCAAGATCTCTCATCTTATTAGCTGTTTGGACAACAACTAATGATAAGAAACAGAAAGGGATGCATTACTTGAATAGAGTTTTATGAAAGCGTGAACAAGCTGTCAACAAAGGCTTCCTTCCCTCCTCATCTTTTTGTAAATAGAGAGAGTTGATAGCAGTTGGGAAAACATTTACGAAATTGGGTTGTACTTGCAATTACAACAGATGTGACTTGCAGATGAAAAATTGAGGATACTAATATTCCACAGCAGAAGTATCATCCCCTAAGAAAAGATCATCTACTGAAAGAGCAGAGACCTTATTTCAACTCTCTCCCTGTTTCTTATGTGCTCTTCGGTTATCTTTCTCCATCTGTCACATGCATTTTTCCTACGAGCATGAGTGCATGACCATAAAAAGGTTTGTCTTTAACACAAGCCCGAATTCTGCCTCAAGGTTCTACAATCAGCTCCTCAATCTATGTCAATGATCTAAAAGGTTTAGGTATCATCTCTATCCACTTAACATTGATAAATGTCAGAAAGACAAGAAACATTAGCACACTCTTATAGGAATTAACTAACCCTAAGATGAAAGCCATGCTAAATCAATGAAGACGTCTACTAAGTTTTCCCAAACGTACAGGGGTAAAATCATCAACAAGCATATATGATATATTGGTTTCCAACTGAAGCCTAGGTTAAGAAACAACAAAGAGCATCAACACAGGCTCTCTAGCCGTAACTTTTTAAACTAATTATGTATCTCCTAGTTCAAGTCCCATTGCCTACAGAACTTTTCTGACAAGAAATAAACAGAAAGGTCTATATCTCGTGCTCAAACTCAGTTGTGTTCATCCTAACCCCTTAATTTAGAGAAAGATTCCAAGATGCACCTCCAAGAAGAAATTAACCAACCGAAAGCTAGCCGAATTATCAAATGGATACAATTCAACTAGTTTGTTCAAACAATTAGCTCAAAGAAAAGAAAAAAAATGAAAACTCCTCATTTAGCTACCTTAATTTAACAAACATAATCAAATAGCAATATAAAGATACCCGTTTAGTTCAAAGTCCAAGCTTATGTTATGAATTATATAAATAACTAACAAAAACGAAAGGTAAAATTAAAATGAAAAAACATGTGAGTTCTGAGTACTGACCAATTACGACCCAGAACATCTTCAGCACGATACCCAGTGATGGACTCAAAGACAGAATTGACATAAATAATGGGATGGTCGGGTTCAAGAGCATCGGTAACAACGAACCCACAGGGCGCCGATTGGAGCAAGTTCCCGACAGGGAAAGGTAGCGGGCCACCACCAAAAGCAGCATCGTCGTCGTCGTTAATCGTCGTCAATTCCTCATCCTCGTCTTCGCTAAAATCAGAATTACTATCCCACTCCATGAATTAACCCAAAATTACAAGAAGAAATTAAAAAAAAAAAATTCAACCCATTTGAGAAATGGGGAAATAGCAAACCCTATACCTAGGGGTTAAATAGGAAAACTGGTAAGCAAAAAAAAGAAAAGGGGTGAGCAAAGAAACGTGGGGTGAGTAATGTTCGGGAGAGTTTAGCTAAGGAGTAAGGACTTGCGCAGAGACAGTATTTGAGTTCTCTTTTCCTTTTTCTTTTTTTTTTTCCCCCGGAAAGAGAGAGAATTTTTGTTAATTTTTGTGTGCCTTGCGCCCCCTCACCGCCTCGTTTGATGGATGAGAAAAATCTACAAGCCGGTTTTGCGTTTTGGACTTGGGTTTGGGTTTGGGTTTTCGGGTCTTCTGGTCTTTTGTGTTAAACCTTGGATTTTAAGATAATAAAAGAGCATTCTAAATCATTTTAAAAAAACCAGTGGATAGTTGCAGACACGCGCGCGTGATGAGTGAATTTTTTTTGTTCAAATAAGTGGACATAAGTGGACATATACCTTTCTTTAATTTGCATTATTGTTAATAAGAGTGTGATTCTATCCACCAATTTACGTACAAATTGCGTGGGGGAAATTTAAATACGCCTTTAATACGAAAGCGGTCCGGTTTACCACACGGGCTAAAATATCTTCACGTGTGTCCATGCTGCCTCCGGGGTACAATTTAGTCGTATGGCAAGTACAATCACTAATGCCACGTCCCTTCTCCAACTTTGTGTGACCACAAAATTCAATGACATGGGCAGCTCGAGTCAATTCATATACGCTCCCCACAAACTACACTCACGAAAATATAATTAAATACGACGAAATCAGATATTTCCCTGTTGTATCATTAAGTCAAGATATATCTCAATATGGGTCCATGTGAGTTACGTTGTGTCATTATATCCGAGTATATATAAGTGAATTATAATCAATGTTTTGTATTCTGTGTTTCTTAATTGATTATGAAAAGATTAGGAATTGATAGTTAAGAGTGTAATGCATTGAGAGTACCTCATACGTCACATCAAGCGAATACTACTACGTGTTCAATATCCATCGGTTTTAAGGGAAAATTATTGGGTCATTTTGAGTTTGTCCGTTCAAAATCATATGCTTTGGATTCCATTATTTTCCGTAGGTGTATCCGAGTGCCAAAGACCTTTTCACATTCGAATATTTGGTTTCTATTTTAAGTGAACGATTAAATGTTGCATCTCATGACTATAGAGACCCATTAAATTGCGTAATTCCTGTACTAGTAATTTTTCTTTTTCATTTTGCTCTTCCACGTTTTGTTTTAAGCAAGATTAGTTAAAAGCATTCACGTTACATGATCCTCTTTTTTTTTTTTTTATAATTATATGAGACTAATACTCAGATAATTATTAGAACTAATTTATATTAATTCTTATATAAAACTGTCTAAATTTACCATCTCAAATATTCGAGAGATATCTAATTCACTCACTTTTATCCTACTAAATAACATTAAATTTACCCTCTCAAATATTTGAGAAATATCTACTTCACTCACTTTTATCTTATTTTACTAATTTACATTAATTCTTAGATATGACTGCCCAAATTTACCTTCTCAAATATTCGAGATGTCTACTTCACTCACTTTTACCTTACCCTACTAATTTATATTAATTCTTAGAAGAGACTACCCAGATTTACCCTCTCAAATATTCGAGAGATATCTACTTCACTCACTTTTACCCTACCCTCTTAAACCCTACTAATTTATCTACTTCACTCACTTTTACCTTACCCTACTAATTTATATTAATTCTTAGATAAAACTGCCTAAATTTACCCTTTCAAATATTCAAGGAATATGCCCAAAAAGGGAGAAAACTGCCCTATATTTGTCGCGAAAGCTCAAACCACTACCCTCATAGTTGTGAGTAGAGAGTCCTAGCTATTGGGCCTTACATGATCCCATTTAGTAATTAATATGAAGTAGCAATTCAATGGCAAAAGGAAAGCGTCGTATATGAGTTTCCTATGCGAGCAGAAGCAGCTTTCCTATTAAGCATGAACGATGATGGAACATGAAAAAGCAGTTTACTGACAGGATTTTGCAAGGGGAATTTAAAAAAGAAAAAAGAATTTATTTGATAAAAGGAGCTAATAAATATATCCGCTTTCCGTTGGCCCTGCACACTTGGCCAACTACATACCTTTCATCACAATTATAATATAACTTCTTCCATCATCACTTGCATTCAATTGCTTCCTTCAAGAAACAAGCAGTTTGCTGTACAATATTGCTTCACACTAGCAGATCTTGATAAGCACTGGAGCCAAATACGACAGAATTGTACCTGTGAATTGATTCCATTATTGGTACCTTGTTTCATCTGGATGTTGTAAAAATCAAAATTGTAAAGGATCATCTTTATCTGAGAAACGTGAAAATTGCTGCCTCACAGAGTTTGATAAGCAGCTACTTGATAGAGTTTCCTTTGTTACCTCAGGTATCTAGTTCTGCAAAGTAGTGGAGTATCTGTAGGAGCAAATGAGAAATTTGCTTGGCTCATTTGGTGGATAACCACAATACACACTCCCAAGGACCACACAACTCTGATGCAAATGATAGGATTGTGAAGAAGGAAGGTATTGAATAAAACGACCAAAAGCAATTCTCACATACCTACTCCTAGTTACTTACTAGTCTAAGTTTCTGGCTAACCCTAGCCTTTTTAGGCTTTACTTATTCAAATACAGATTCAAAATATAACTAGGCTGGTATTTTAATTTGACAGACATAAGAATCAGAAAATATCCTTGGAGAATATCTCAGAGACAAATTTGTATGTGCCCATCTAACTGTAACCGATTAAACAATTATGTGGCCAAAAAAAAAAAAGCCTTAAAGAACAAGAACAATCAAAAAGAAAAAAAAAATTATACACTCACCAAAAGAGGAAAGTTTTGTTACATTTGACATGGCAAGAACGCGAAGCATGCAACCATGGCTAAGATCAGTTCACTTACCCACTGCAGAAAGGTTCAGCATGCCTGGATAGACTTCCGTAATAACTCTGACATGACATGCCACAGCAGAAAGACCTGCATTATTGCTCTCTTGAGCTCTCGATTATAGCAACATGAGTGAGTTAGTTCAACAGTATTTCAGAATTCATATGCCCGTGAATATCTCAAAGAAGAGATGAAGACAAAGTAATAGAGATATTTCATAAAACTAAGATTCCAAGATCTCCCGAACACGGAAAGTAAGTCTTTTTACAGATTCATCATTAAAAGAATCATCCCTCTCCTTAATTTTCGACAAAAAGTCCATGGCTTCCTTGTACTTTCTAGCTTTACAATAACCATCCACCACAATCTTGTAAGTTAGCTCATTTGGTTTGCAATTGTGCTGAAACATATGCTTAATCACTTCATCTATTTCTGTAAACATTCCCTGCCCTGCATAGCCAGATACAAAAGTATTGTAGGTAAAGATACATGGTCGAATGCCTCTATTTGTCATTTCATAAAGCATTCTCATGGCCTCCTGCATTAGCCCTTGCCTGCAAAATCCTTTGATAACAGTGTTGTATGAAACAAGATCTGGCGTTCCACCAGACTTTAAGATTCCTTTGAGGATTTCTTCAGCTTTCCAACATTTTCCGGCTCTGGCATACATGTCCATCAAGTTATTGTAGGTGACAAGATTAGGTTGCATCCCACTTTCGAGAATCGAGTGCAGCATCTCATTAGCCCGGTCATACATGCTGTTCTTGGCACAAATTGAAAGCATAGAATTGAATATAACCAAATCAGGTTTGTATCCATGCTTTTGCAATTCCTGAAATGCCCTCTCCATGCCCTGCAGAGCCCTGCATTTGAAGTTTACAAGAATGAGGGTTCTCAAAAGCATCCAGCTAGGAAAGATACGACCAGCATAAATTTCCTTCTCAATCTTCCTTATCCCCTTCAGATTCCCACCCTTTGCATAACAGTTGAGCATCAGTGAGTATGAGGTTTCACTGGGCTTGAAGCCCTTATTTTGCATGTCCAGAATGACAGATTCTGCTGCTTTCCAATCCCCTCTTCGAGCCAAAGCATTCAAAAATGCATTGTAAGTTGTAACACATGGGGTGAATCCTGTCTTCATCATATCCTCAAACATTTTTGTAGCATCAACTCCTGAGCCACAGCGACCATAAGCACTAATCAAGGTATTGAATGTGTCTCTATCAGGTTCAAAACCGCAGCTCTTCATTTCCCGAAAGACTTGATTCACGTACTTGTCCAAACCTTTATTACCACACATTGTAAGCATAGTGTTCCATGTGATACGATTTGGGGAACATCCACTGGATTTCATATCGCAGAGTATCTTCATCATCTCCTCAGACCTCCCTTTCTTACCCAACATCCCAAGAACAGCATTGTAGGTACACACATTTGGAGCACAACCCGACTCCTTCATCTTGTTAAACAACCTTAAAGCCTTGTTCACCTTCCCAGCTCTTCCATAAGCATCTATCAGAGTAGTATATGTAACAGCATTTGGCATTAATCCTTTACTTGACATTGTGTCTATTAAAGCAGCCCCTTCCTCATAGAATCCAGCCCTCACGTAAGCACCCACAACCTCATTATATGTCACAGAGTCAGGCGGGCAATTATTATCCTCCATTTCTTTCAAAATACTCAATGCCTCAGAGTAAACCCCCGCTTTCCCAAACACCTGAAGCAATGAATTATAAGTAACAGTCCCTGGTACATACCCTTCCAACTTCAATCCTGCAAAAAACTCTTTCGCTTCATTCAACAAGCCCTCTCTCCCACATGCAGATATAACCGTACTACAAGTAAACTCATCAAATTCAAGTCCCCTGCTTCTCATCTCATCTAAAAGTCCCAAAATCCTATCCCAAGACCGACCCATCTTCCCATAAACGTCAAGCATTACATTGTAAGTAACCAATGTAGGAGACAGGCCCATCTCCTTCACTTTCTCAAACAAACTTATAGCCTTTTCGTACTTCCCGGCCTTAGAGTAGGCATGAAGAATACTTGTATACGCCCTGACATCAAGTGAATACTTCTCTAAGGGAATCAAATCAAGTAGTTTGGAAGCAATCGAATGCCGTGACTCTTTCCCCAGAATCCTAACCATTAACTGGATAACTTCTTTATCCAATTTCCCATTTTCAAAACTAGAATTCACAGCAAGCCATTCAAACAACAAAAGCGCTCTTTCCCTATAACCCGATACATCTAAGGCTTTCAATACAGTAACCAAATCAATTCCAAGCAACTCATGCTGTGAATTATCAAAGAACTCATTCAAACTATTCAAAGGATAACCCACAATAGAATTAAAAATCAACTCACCCCTTTTTGACAAAAACTCAAACGACCCGTCATTTGAAACACTACCCTTGTCGTCCTTTCCATCAAAAACTGAAGTGGGCTTCTCGGAATTGGCGCGCTTTGCGGCAGTGGAAGCAGCAGCAATGTGAAGAGGGGATGATGATGATGATGATGATGATGAAGAGAGATGATGGAGGTGTTGAATGAGGGAGTCTAGAGGGACTGAGGGGGGTGACTGTGGCGGAGGTGGTGGGAGCTTTGCAGAGCTGAATTTGAGTGGTGGGTTTGGTTTTGATGGTTTCTTTCGAATTGGAGGCACCGGCCTGTTTGGGAAGATTGTTCCCTCCATAATTTGATTGCAGTGAAGTAAGTAAGAGTGGGTGTCTTCTCTGTTTGTGTTTCAGAGTCAAGACGGGAACATTGCTCCTCCGTGTACTGTTTTGGGTTTGGTGAGATACACAAATCTATCTTCGATGATTGGTGTTCATTGAAGACGACGCCAACTACAAGTATTTTTATTTTATTTTAATAATGGGCTGGGAAAAAATGAGGACATAATTTTCACTTTTCATAGATTTTTTTTTTTAATTGTTACCATCTAGGTACAAAGATTAAACTCCACTCATTGAATTGAGTTAATTAAATTTATGGTGCGTGAACAATATCTACATGTACCTCAAAGTTCACACCATGATACTGGTTTTCAAGTCCCTAAGGGATAAATCATGCATGATACATCCACGTAGGCCTAAATAAAAATCTTGGGATTCCGTAGGTTGTTTTTATAAATTTTATTTCTTGTTCTATAGAGGATACGAAATAACAATTTTAATGGAATTAATAAAATAAATCATTTGAATAAATAAGACAATCATTCAAACAACACTATTTTGTAAATAAAAAGAAAAAATTACATCGTTATCTCCTCCTATTATTATTATTATTATTATTATTATTAGAACGTCACCAAAAACTCTTCAAATAAAATTTTATTACTTATTTAAAAAGTCACGTCAGCATTTAAGGTTTCAAAAAATACTTCAATTAAAATTTTTTAAATAAGAAATGACATTTTCTCTTCAAATTTAAAAAATTACTTTCCCTCTCTTCAATTTATATTTTATTATTTTTTATTAGAGAAAAAGAAAGCGGTACTTTAATTACTATTGACTTTTACTTTAAAAAAAATTGTTATTTTAGTTAAAATAATATTAACTCATTTATATTTAAAGAGTCTTTTGGAAATAACATATTTTTTCACTCTTTTATTTACCAAATAGGTAAGCAAATAAATATTTAAAAAGTAAAATTTATAGAAGCTTTTGGAGATATTATTACTGTTATTATTATTATTTTACGTAGTATATTTCATTTAATATTTAATTATTTAATTATTTATGTGCCAAGCGGATCGAATCGGATCGGACCAACTGAAATAAAACTCGTGAAGGGTTTTGGGCCGAGACCTGACAACTTAATATTATATTTATATTTGATTTTTCATTGTATTTTATAATTTAGAAGCAGAACCACTGGCGTTTCGTGAATGACGTGCATGGAATTATAGAATAAAATTAAGAATTTAGTTAACTTTTGATGCGCTGTAATGCATGTTCTATGGGGGAATTGAGCGAAGTTGAGTATTTTTTTTAATACTGATTACACATCAAATTACTGTATTACACATATTTATAATTGTTAATAGAGCATACATGATATTGATATTTATAATCAGATATATAATTAGGACTTACATTATTACATTAATTTTATGAAATATATGCTTAGACATATGACCCTCACAGACGAGAGATGTCTTTACTCCACTCACATTTCGCAAGGGAGAAAGACTTATAAATTAACTAATCTTTTTTTAATTTTGAGAGTAGTAGTTCACTAGTAGATTAAATCCTAAGTGGCAACTTGAGTATTTGTTAAGTTTAAAAAATTGATGGAATTTGCATAATTATTTTGGAGCAAATATGATAGTAATGGTCCGCAATGAATGGGCCAACATTTCCAGTTAGTCCTTTCAAACACTTTAAAATCACAATTTGCGTTCTTAACGAGAAGTTTCAATTTCAAGGGCATCCAGGACTCTCCAGTTTTTTTTTTGAAAAGAAAGCATACTTTCATTAAATTAAGAAAAAAGATACAACAAGTGGGGCGGGCATGTGCCCACCCGCTGGACATAATCATTAACTTTTAAAGCCATTTTAGCCGAGTCATGTGCTGCTCCATTACAATGATAACTTTTGTCTTGCTTCTATAACCGGGAGTATTTTAGCACCCTTTTTTTTCCCTTAAATATGGAATATGTTACAATAACAACTCTACGTAGATTTATCACTAGAGTTACATTGGCACTAATCTAGATTAATTATATGGAGACGCAATCTAAATTTTTACTCATATCCTCAGTGCATTTAAATTTAAATTTTAGCCAAAGCCTTAAAAATTATGATCGAGTCAATCGAAAAAAGGGCCAGGTCGGACCATTTGACCGTCCTTAAGTGCATGGTTGGGATCAAAAGTGGACTCCTCCTCCAGAAAACATCTTCAAAATCAATGTAGATGCAGTTGTTAGCATGAGGGACCAAAGGGCTGCGTTTGGAGTTGTGATAAAAGACTCCAGGAGCAATACTGTAGCTGCTGGAATTAATCAAGTTCAATTAACAGGTAATGTTAGCTGGGCTGAAGCTGAAGCAGTTCAGTGGAGTATCAAAGTCGCTAGAGAAGCAGCATTACATTCGGTGATCATAGAGACAGATTGCTTGGAGGTGGCCGAACTAATTAACAACACAAATGGTAACAGAACAGAAATCTTTTGGACTATCTCAGGAATTCGAAATCAGATGAAATACTTTCAAAAAGTTGCAGTCCAGCATGTGTGTAGAAACTGTAATGCTAATGCCCACTCCCTAGCAAAGTTTGCATTAAGAAAAAATACACCTCCTGTCTCGCTAAAACCTATACCAGAGGTGCAATCTGTAATTGATGTGTTGTGATGGAATGAAAGGTTTACTTTCCTTAAAAAAAAAAAAAAAAAAAAAAAGGGTCTAGTTGTTCCTATTTTGTCATTTTGCTCGTCCGCCAAATCTACGAAATTGTGCTAAAGTTATAAGAGAAATCTTTTTCAAAAAAAACAAAAGTGCATGGTTGGGTGCCCACGGCCAACTGTCAGCAAGTACCTGTTATTATTTAATTGTTAATGTTTGTAACTACTCATTTGTATTTATAACGGACGGCTACCAAAGTGCCAAGCACCACTGTAAGCAAGAAAACTCTTTCCAAAATATCATTAGGGATTTGCTAATTACTATGACTGTCCATAATTTGCTTCTATGACGTTTAATTGGATGAGAGTACTCCACTTAATTTTGAGTGCGAATTGAAATTGACTCTGATCTTGATAGAATCTTATTGATATTTTAATTGTAAAATAATACGACAAATCCGTATTTATTGCTACTGCGAATGATCGAATGACGTCTGGACATTACAAAGTGCATATCCCTTGACTAAAGAGTTTTTTAATCAACTAACGTATGGAATTAAAATTCAATGTTAAATTGAATTCTTGTTGGACACTTAATTAATGGTAGTGATAAATAATTTTTTATTTATTTATGTTATTCATTAACTATTGGTGAAGTGCACCCTAAAAAATACTTGAGTCAGTGATTTTTAAATAGTTTTATTTAATTTAAAAAATAAATAAATATAAAATTTGATAAATTAAAAACTAGAAAGCAAAGAGATTTTGAAATGACGTGGATGCCCGTCAAGGATCCAAGTGAGTATAGATCCGAACAGCAACAAAAAGTTAACATCGCGAATCCGAAGCGTACACCGTTACACGTAACTCTAGTGGGTCAACGGGCGCTCCCCAGGGCCACCACTACAGGCCAATGGCTCCCTGTAGACTCATTTGCAGCTTCAAATACCACTTCAAATTTGATTTAAAATGTTTATTCCAATTAAAATGCAGCTTTTTTTCTAACTTTGTATAGAGAGAGGTTAAATTGGAGCCCAAAAGTTTTCAGCTTTCAGTTCATGAACCGTACCAAAGTGTTCCTTATTTGCTGACGCAGAGGGCACGTATTAATCTAATGGAGTCTTTGCTTGTTGGGTTCTCTCCCAGTTCTGCTTTAGTTTCCTCTGGTAAGATTAGTTTTTTTTACCTTCATTTTGACTCTTGTTATCTGGATTTTTTTTTTTAAAAAAAAAAATTTGTTTATTGAACATCTTGGTTAGTTTATGTTGGCTACAAGTCAACGCAGGAAATATGAGATTTTTTTTAATTTTATTTAAATGTTGCAGAAATCAATATATGAAATCATGAAAAAAATTTTACAAGCTTAGGGGAGTAATTTAGAGTTTTATTTTCTTTTTTGGGATCACGGTGTTGGGCCTATTACATTACCTGCAAAACAAAATGTGCTAAAAGTAAGCAGTAGCATGACAGTCTCAAATATCTACCATTTAGATTTTATCTTGTGCCATAGGGTACAATTTCAAGTCTTATTCTTTCTGGTTTTTGGGTGTGGTCTGTTCTTCGGAAAGTGTTAAATTAATGCTCATGTACATTTTTATATGTTTCACCTCATGCATGGCAAAATTTACGAAGGTAGTAGTTGTTGGAGGAATAAAGATTTAATGGCAGGTCATTTTCCAAGTAAGTTTTTCACTTCTCACCATCTAATATTAGTTGCATGGACATTAAAGATAATTGCAGAATTCTGTGTTGAAGTCTGTACTTTGGAAAATTTCGTAGAAGGAATTGAAGTTTGGATTATTTTTCATTTCCCAAAAGTGTCATTATGATATTCATGATGCCAAAAGTTGGGTAATAAGCATATTCAATTATTTACCAATGTCAAACTTGTGGTACAGAGACTTAACCCCTTAAGGTTCTGCTTTAAGATTCGACTACCAACTACTCTGGCTGTCAATAAATTAGTATATTAGCTCAAATTAAACATTGGAAAAACTGATAACTAAAACTGTGCAGCTCATTAGCTGAAAGCTTATTTACCAAGTGCTACTTTGTTGGGGCTTGCAGGTTGATTGCAATCAATCTCAATAACCCCATTTCATCTTTGCTAATTTGGCGGACATGTTTATTATATCAATCCTAGCTGGCCCATTTCTAGTCTTACAAAGCCATTAAGATATGTGATAAGTAACATAACTACATAAGACCAATGCATCCAAAAGATTGAAGTTGCTTCCCACACGTGATTATTCATTATTTCATCAATCTTTAGTTTAATTGTATGGGTAAACTGTTTCTGTCACATTCAAGTAACTGTTCCATAATATTTGATGTTAATTATTCAATAAAATCTCTAACATGCTAATCCTAGTTCCTTGCTGCAATAGTTGAGCATCAGTTTGTTACTAGAAATGCATATATAAGCATGTAATATGAAATTTTCTTGTTATATTTAACATTGAATTGGATTAAATGATTTCTTTCTTCACTCCCTTTATCCTTAGTATCTGATTCAATTCTAGTCCTTCAAATAACAGGTTTTTATAAAGGACTCCAAGTTTCAAGGTGCAAAGTATGGAATATCATAGATAGGACTACTGTTGTGAAATTAGAGCGGTATCATTTGAAGCATCACATTAGAGGTGCAAAGGATAGATCCATATACCATCAGAAAATAAAGATTAAGCATCTGGCAAATGCAGCCTCTGGTCACCCACTGCAGTCTAATCAGCCTGACGATTACAAACCCAAGAGCCCTTTGAACTCTGTTATAAATGCATTAGATGCCTTTTACAGGTTTTCAAGGCCTCACACAGTTATAGGCACAGTTAAGTTTTTGTTTAATGATATAGATTCACTAGAGTTAAGGGTGATTGGTTGATCTCCAAGATTCCACTTGTATTTATCCACAAATCCGACTTATACTGGTTCTTCTTGCTTTTGTGTTTTTGGTTTCTATAGGGAAAGGACAAAGTTAAAGCTAACCTTACTTTTTTCTCAACAGGCATTGAGTATTGTGTCAGTTGCTCTCCTTGCAGTTGAAAAGGTGTCAGATATTTCTCCACTATTCTTCACAGGAGTTTTGGAGGTAATACACCAAGCATCTTTGATCATTTGAAGAGCTTTGTGTTGCACTGGATAAATGCAATTTGTAAACATTAATTGCTTTCTTTTTCAGGCCATTGCAGCTGCACTCATGATGAATATCTATATTGTTGGTCTAAATCAGTTGTCTGACATTGAGATAGACAAGGTATTACTAAGGATAAACCTTTCCATAGTATCTTAAGAATCTTTTTGCGAGGAAAATGTAATTTCAGACTGCCTCCTTTTAGACCTGAAAGTTATTGCACTAGCAGCTGATAGGGTATATATGCAACTGCTGGGAGGATCTGTTTGTTGAATCATTTCTCTGAATATCTCATCTGACCCTGTATTGAACCAACCAAACAATCTAGGTGTTCCACCTATTCTCTATTCTTCCTAGTATACTCTTTTGGCTTGTAGTTGGGACATCGGAAATGAAGTTGTTTGTGTTGAGTTGTTCTTAAGAGCTCCTTTTGACTTTCTTTACCTTGTAAAGGGTTCAAGATAATTGTATCTGGATAATCTAATGATAAATGAACGATGTTTCATTGCAGGTTAACAAGCCATATCTTCCATTAGCATCAGGGGAATATTCCTTCAAGACTGGTGTGCTAATTGTTGCATCGTTTTCCATCATGGTATCAGTGGAGAGTTCACATTATCAACTTGAATTTAAACATGAATGAATATTGCAGCACTTTTATGTAGTGATATAATTCTAGTATGCAAGCAGCAGAAGGAAATTTACCTAATGTTGCTATCACTTGCTTACTAAGCTTACCATTAAAGAAACAATACATCTTGTCCTGTTTAGCATTTTTATTTTTATCGGATGTTCAAGCAGTGCATCTGGATTCTTTAGTGTTCTAATCATTTCCTCTCTTCACTTACAGAGCTTTTGGCTTGGGTGGATTGTTGGTTCATGGCCATTATTTTGGGCTCTTTTTACTAGTTTTGTGCTTGGAACTGCGTATTCAATCAATGTGAGTTGGTATTGCTTTATTCACATTTGAGTTCTTTACATTCCTCAACTAGCTGTGGAAAGCATAACTCGTTATGTGTTACAGTGCAGTCTATATACAATTGGTCAATGCTTGATCCTGCTCTTATGATTTTTGTCATGCTTCCAATATCTCTCGCAATAAATGTTAAAAGGAGAACTATGTTAGTTGGTTTTATGAGCATACAAATCATTCTGAAACTCCTAAAAGGAGCATGTGTTACTCATAATGCTCTATATGTATAAATTGCTTTTGAACTTAATGTTGCAATGCATTGCTTCATGCCTCCAAAGTAATCTGCAAGGATCTTAGATATAATGCCCACTCCATATTTGTTTTCAGTGCTTGATCTGGAACATCCCAAATAATATTTCCACTCTTGTGTAATTAGTTACTGAAAATACTATCTATTAAAGTGGAAGTACAATAGGATTGTTTGCAAGGTTCTAGAGGCTTGATTATTGATATTTCGGTGATGAAACCTTTTTAGATCTCTCAGTAAAGTGTCAAGCTCATGAGATTAGGCAGATTTCTCATTTCTTCAGCTTCACTAATTTTGAAGGTGAGAAACTTACAAACTAGAAAAGGAAAAGGGCTCTTTTGAGATAATTGTTATTCATGTTATTCCTTTTCTTCTTTGAATTTCATAATTTGATATTTAAAAGTGATGTATTGAAAACATATATGTAAATTCCTGTTGCAAAAGTTAACAATATTCTTCTCAGTCACTGAGGGAAACTGGACCTTTGGGCTTGGTACTGTGTTACTGTTGACCATGAAACACTATGCTGGAACTCTCATGCAAATATCAAATGCGGTGTTGGTATCTCAATCAATTTTTCCCACGTCATATATTTTTGAGGGTTCAATTGATTGCTTATATTCCCTTGGAAAAATCGAATGGAGAAACATTGCTTCTACTTTAAGATCAAGGACTATTGGGGAGTGAGTTTTTATTGAGCTTGACAGAGTTGAACATGCATGCCAGTATTAGATGATTGCTGAGATTGGGGGTTTAAGAAGTTCTAATGTTTTGAATTATGAGTACCTGAGTTCATTCTTCTAAAAACTATGGCTGAAATGTTTCCTGTTGAATAACGTAAGCATAAAAAGGTCGCAGTCTTTTGCACACGGAAAACACTTACTATCTTCATAGTGCAAGTTTGTTTATGAAACATATGTTTTGAACTTATCAAAAGAAAAAAATGGTTTAGGAAAATAAGAAAATAAAAAAATTATCCAAGGTATGTGTCAAAACATGTCTCTGCATAATATATTGCAAAGTCACCAGTATGCCAGACAGGGATTTTATATGCAAAAATAGACCCGAAACAGGCTGATTGGAGAGAAACTAGTGACAGACATGCAAAGTTCATAACATAACATATCAGAGCATCTATCGATTTTGCTCTATTGTACCTTCTATTCACCAATGGTTGGTCTCTATATAACTCAAACAGAGTCTAGGCAGCTGTTAATAGGGGAATGATTGTCGATGTATTTTACTCATCAACTTGTGCTTATTAGGTGAATGATATCAGATGGTACACGTAGATTTCTCTGAAGGCTAGGCAGAGGGTTTTGTTCCTACCTAAATTCTGCATGATAGATGCATAGAAAACCAAATATGATGGTTAAATATACTGATAGATGGTTTTATCACTTGACGGTCTTTTGGAACTTTCAATTATCGCAGTTAACAGTTAAGCATCTTCAAAATTAGTGTCATGTTATACATGATGATAGCTTACAGAGTTGGTTACAAGAGTTAATGGTCTTTGAAACTCCGTGCTATTTCAGTTGCCACTACTGAGATGGAAAAGGTTTGCAGTGGCTGCGGCGATGTGCATCCTAGCAGTTCGAGCAGTGGTTGTCCAACTTGCCTTCTATCTTCACATGCAGGTCGTTATTATCCTGCCTCTCATCTCTCTCTCTCTCTCTCACAGTATGACCACATGGCTCATAGACCTTTTTTCTGAGACAAATCAGGATGTCTCTATAACAAAGCTGATATAGTTAATGATGTCAAACAGACAAACTTAAAAAGAAAATTGCAGCGTGTCTGGCTCACACATATTAGAATATGCAGAAACAGGGTTGGTCTCAGTGGATGACTTGTTCCAATGTAAGCGTTTGAGAACTCGAACAGGGACCTCAAAAATTAATTAACTTGATATGGATGGCTGGGACCCAAATATTATCCAACTAGCATGTCTGTCAATCTTGGAGTTATTCCTTTTGGATTGTCTGATACCTTGAGTGCCTGGATACTGATGTAGTGGCAATTTCCAGACTCATGTGTACAGAAGACCAGCAGTATTTTCAAAGCCTCTAATCTTTGCGACAGCATTCATGAGCTTCTTTTCAGTAGTTATAGCATTATTTAAGGTATGTGATGTTTTAATATGGGAAAATGTAGGTCAAATTAATTTAAATATTGTGGTAATTTTTCTTTTTCTTGAAATTGTTCAGAAAGATAATTTCTACAATTTTTTTGACCCAGCATTTTTTTTTTTTGGCTCAAAATGGATTTTATACAGGATGTACCTGATCTTGAAGGAGACAAAACATTTGGGATCCGAACTTTTACTGTACGTTTGGGTCAAAAGCGGGTTAGTTCAGTTCACTCATCTTCTGAATGCAAGTGTCCCACAGGTTATTCTTTCTTTTACCTGATTATTCTTTTCTGCCTAACTGACCTTGGCAGGTGTTCTGGACTTGTATTTCTCTACTGGAAGTAGCTTATACTGTTGCAATTTTAGTTGGAGCAACGTCTCCCTTTGCCTGGAGCAAACTTATCACAGTATATTTTAGTTTTACTCTGGATCATATTAGTTGCTGTCCATTAAATTTTATTCCATTGAATGATAGCTTTTTTTGCCTATACAATTTACGCGCTGTGTATTTTGTGTTGTTACCTCATAGGCAGTGAGATTTCACTCACTTAGTTTGATATTATGATATCATTTCATCCATAAGCAGCAGAGGTTTTTCACTCACAATGTTATCTTAGCCAACATGTTTTGCTCCTCCTTAGATTTTGGCATACACTAACTTGCTAGATAGATATTTAGTTACTTCTGTTTTTAAGGAAAGATAAGGACTTTTAAAATTCCTATGTTATTATTAAAAAAGTAAATGCAACGACCCCTATGATGGGGCTAAAAAACGCTCACTCCATCATGTTTTGTAAGTAGTCCACAAGCGCTATGGCATGATTTGCTGTCTCTGTGTTGTTGTTCAGGTTTTGGGTCATAGTATTCTGGCCTTAATACTATGGAACCGCGCAAAATCAGTTGATATAGGGAGTAAAACGGCAATAACTTCCTGTTATATGTTCATCTGGAAGGTAACCATCTATCTTAGCCACACATTTTTGGTCTTCGGAATGGCCAACAGTGTCAATCTAGCATGTCAGTGTGCTGGAGAAACTATTATTTTTCTTTGCTTTCTTAATATCATTTTGAACCCTCAACAGCCTTGTCTGTATCTCTCTCACATTTGAAGTTGAATACACGCGCACAGTTGAATCTAAGATGGCTTGTTTTTTCTTCTTGCAGCTCTTTTACGCAGAGTATTTGCTCATACCATTTGTAAGATGAGCATTGAAGAATAGGACACAGAGAAATGGCCCTAATGGTTACCCATTTATTAGTTAGAATTCTCTGTTTCATCCCAAGAGAAAACATGAGAACTGAGACATGATCAAACTTGTATCATCTCCATTTCTGCTATCGATACTTGACCATGAAATTCAAATAAGCCCGGTTGGGAAAATCATGAGATTCTAACTGCCATTTAGTAACTATTATAAAATTATTATGATCTGTGGCCAAAATTGGATTTCATATATATGTTACGGGTGTTTGAGAATATATATACTTCTGATTAGTTATCATATTCAATTATTCACCATTGCCGGCGGATGCTAGTTTAAAGAGCACTTGGCACAAGAACTCTGCAATTTGGAACTTCATTCACATCATATGAGTGGAGAAATAATTGAGTTGCCATCAAGTTAATAATACTAATACTAGAAGGTCTTGCCTAATGCCTTGACGAGTGATTGTGGTAGACGCTGTGCGAGAATATTTCAACAAAATTAGGTGGTCAACAAACTTGTACAGCAAATAACTTTTGCGTTAAGCTTAAGCTAGAAGGTTGGCTATTATTGTAATAACCCCCAGAAATATCGTTATTTGCAAAATGGAGCTGGGTGTGGGTGTTCAAAGATTTTGCAGTGGGCGCCGTATTTAATAAAAGAAAAAAAACGGCATAAACTCATCACTCACAGAAAGTGTAATTTTAAAAAACCTCCCTTAAGGTTTGAGGTTGTTGCAAGTAGATGGTCAAAATTATTTTATTTATAAATAACCCTATGTCGTTAGTAAAATTTTCTTTTGACTGGTAGTTAATTTTAAAAAGACAATATTATCCCTAGTTACAGTAAGATCCTTGGCGCGAAAATCTTAGCTGGCCTGTAATGGGTTGTAATATTTTTTTTTTCACCTTTTGGCGTTGAGAAAGAAAAGACTGCCACTTGATCGCGTACTAGAATCAGATGATGATGGAGAAATTTCACTCGAACAGCATCAGTGACGACACCGGCTAACTCAGAATCTATAACGGACGCCAGCATTGGTGGCGGTACCTGGTATTGGCCGATACACCGAATTGCACTGACAAGCTTAAGCATCTCTTTGGCCAATCTTTTTCTTGATTTCAAATACGAAGCTATCTTTGCGTCGTCTTTTTTCCTTATAGCAACTTTGGCAGCAAACTGCTCTTCCTTGAGTGTCATAACAGATGTTTGGAAGATTCCAAAGACATCGACGAAGCCAAGAAAGTCTTCGAGAAGCGTCTCAACCCACTCAAGTAAGTCTCGTTTTACGCGGTTCACTGAAGATTGTAAGTTTTCTGCAGGATTTGCACTGGGATTCATGCAAAGCCAAAACCAAATTTCAAGTCAGGAGTTATTTCTGAATCAACAACGGCACTGAATGTTGACCAGACTATCACCAACATGGACCAGAAGAACAACACACCATCTGGTGGTGCAATACCATTGCCATTGGCGCAACCACTAGCTCCTTCCGCAACAGCCACTAGAGGAGGAAATAATCAGGATCAGCCATCCGCTGCTGTTCCAACAGTGGAGAGAGGAATCGGCGGGTCTGCTACAACACCCGCTTCCGCCACTACACAAAAGAAAGAAGTTGGGCTGGCAAAAGTCCAGGCTGACAGAAAGAAAATAGATGCTAGGAAGAAGAGTTTGAAGAGATTATAGTTATGGGGGATTTTTTTTTTGTTTTTTTTGGTTGAAATTGTTGAAAGTGATGGTCTGAAAAGGATTGGTTGTGCCTGGTGTAATGCGATTATGTTGGGAAAAGTTCAATTGGGCTATTCTCTTTGATTTCATTAACATCCTTTTTAGACTTTGTTTTATGAATACTGCAAAACAGGAAGGGGCTTGGGGTGGCGCACCTTGGTACTTAGTGATCCAATCTTTGATGTGGGATTTCAAATAAATAAATAAGAACAGGATAACCAAGAAATGAAAATAAATGAAGTGAAGAACATTAAACCATTTGATTAAACACTCCAGCTTTCGGTTCACAAGGATCGTACAGTCATCAGGGATAAGATTGTCTTTTCAAAATTAATTATTAGTCGAGAGAAAATTGAATTTTACCTCAAGGAGGTTTTTAAAAAGGGTTATTTTTAGAGACCTCCCCTGAGGTTTAGTGTATTAACACTTAGATAGAATGTATTGATATAATTACAGCAACCTCCCCTGTCATTAGTATAAAAATACGTATGGCATCAGTATAAAAGGGTAAATGTGTAAAATCATATTTAAAATTCAAAATATATTTTTACTAGATCAATGATATTTTGACCGACTAGCCCACTGTTGACCGAACTTAACCAGTTGGCCATGACTCCACCGGCAGCCAATAGCGGTGCTTTGCCACTGCCGGAGTCCCCTATTCACCCTGGCTACCAACCCCAGTCACGGAAGCCTCTGAATCAGCCGCATCTACCACCACGCATTAACCCCAAAAGATGGCTTTTGTCTCACAACAGCCCACACACCAACCTAGCCCCTTTGGCCATTACAGATGTCACCCAACCGCTATCACCCTTGAGCCATCCCGATACCATGCAGCAACCTTTGACATCCCAAAACTTAACCACACACAGCTCTCAAAACCATAGCTCACGGCTGGTCACGCCGCATACCACTGTCGTAATTTCTGCCATCAGTGATGGTTTCATTTCGTCGCCGTCTATCTCCTCAACCAACCCCCATGAAGTCCCGACCTCAATAAACATCTCAACAACCACAAAAACCCACGATTTTTTCATCCCACACTTGCAGCCACATTCAAACTCATGAGATCTCGTTGCCGCCATCTTGTCAAAGTCCGTTGATGGTCCTTCACTGCAAACAGAACCTCTTTAAGCCCAACACACCACCAATAGGCATTTTGTTGAACTGGGTTTTCAAACAATTTGTTGATTCTGACGCAGTTAATTGCTTTGTTGAACTGGGTTTTCAAACAATTTGTTAGAGTCCAAATCTAGCTATGGCTGCAAGACCGTGAAATCTCCTGAAAGCAAGAACAATTGACTGGCCTCGCATCTATTTGTCTTTTAGATAGGCACCAACTTTCAGATCCTTTGCAGCCAACTGATCAATTATTAAAAATAGTCAGAGACATAAGAAAGGAAGCCGTAAACATCTGGAGGACACGGGTTGGTTTCAAAAGCATAGAGCTGGGCAGCGGAGAAAGAAAGGAAGGGAACAAGGTAGAAAGAAAGACATGATGGCGTTGAAAGTGTATAAGCCAAGCCAAAGGACGGCGACAAGGAAGATGGCAGGCAGCAAAAGCAGTGGTTGAAGACCCGGTTAATCGGTGGAAGCAGCAGCCGGCCAAACCTATTACCCATAAATTCTCAAAACTACATTTAATAATTTATTATTTTGGTGAGAAGGATATTTTAGTAATTTTGACGGTCTACTAACAGTCAACTTAACGATTAATTAACGGTAGGGGAGGTTTCTGTAATTATATCAATACATTCTTTCTAAGTGTTAATACACTAAACCTCAGGGGAGGTCCTTAAAAATAACCCCTTTTTAAAAATTACCCCTCACAGAAAAGCAAAACCCTACTTACACGCAGACTGGCGGCTTTCAATCCTCTCTCTGAATAACTCACCTCACTGTAACCTTCCTCTCCTTCACACGGACCAAAATGGAAGGGTCTGTTGACGAAACAGCGAAAGCTGTCTCGAACTTAGCCGTGGATTCATCTTCATCTGATCCCGCAGCTGGAGAAGAAACCATCAGCAAAAAGTATAAACCCTTTGTTATCATTTTTATTATTAGTTTACTATTTTCTCATCTGGGTTTAGCTTCTTCTTTCGAATTATGCTTTATTATGTCTTTGTGTAGTGCACGCAAGAAGGAACTGAAAATGAAGCAGAAAGAGGAGGAAAGGCGACGTAAAGAAGAGGAGAAGCGGCAGAAAGAGGCTGAGAGGGTAAACTTTTGTTGGGTTTTTTTTTTTTAAATAAAATTTCAAGTCTTGTTTTCTAAATTCTGTTTCGGTGGAATTTGGTCGGTTATGAAATGTTTTTTCGGATTTATCTCTGCATGTAATCAGCTTAAGGCAACACACTAGGTTAATATTGGTGTAATGTGTGTGAAAATTGCAAAGTAATTTTGCCATTTTGGTCTTTTCTTTCACTTCTTGGAGTCTTTGTGCTATGGTAAATATGTTATTATTCATATTGCACCTAATAATGTAGAATGTTAGCTTTATCATGGGAATCTTCAAGAATTACTTATTGTATGTTTTAATTTTTATGTGATTTAGCATTACTACATATACAAGCTATTTGTATAAACTGATGTGAGTTGATATGTCTGAGAGTCAAAAACAAAATAGTCAAAGAAATAAAAGAGATAAACAATATATAGTATGATTATATGTGATTTTCTTCCTATCATAATAAATATGATACTTTATTGCTCATTAACTTCTTACATCTTATTATCTTGTGATCCTTTTACGGTAAGTAATGCCTCTGTTTATAAATTCCAGGCTGCCACCAAGGCAAGCCCCCAAAGTCAGAAACCGGCTGCTGATGATGAGGATATGGATCCAACGGTATTATTTCATTTGTTAATCTTGCGTTAGTTTTGGGTCCTTACAGAGCATTTTTGTGATATACTACTGTACACTGTTGTGTTTATGCTTTGTTTGTTCTGCAGCAATATCTTGAGAATAGGAAGAGGTATTTGGAGATTCAGAAGAAAGAGGGAAAAAATCCATATCCCCATAAATTTTTTGTGTCAATGTCCATCATTGAATATATAGCAAACTATGGAGGTTTAGGCAATGGGGATCATCTTGAGGACATCTCAGTATCATTGGCAGGTATGAAGATACAGGACTTTTAGAAGTGTAGTTATCTTCTAACAATATGCATATATGTTTTAGAAAAATAAAAGTTGTTTTGATTTTGTAATGCTAGGAAGAATCATGAGCAAACGATCTTCTTCATCAAAGCTTTTCTTTTATGATTTGCATGGTGGGGGTGCTAAAGTACAAGTTATGGCTGATGCAAGGTATCAGTTCGTTGCTACTTTGTCTGTAGTTGAAACTTGTTTTTGCTTGCTTTTTATTTCTTTACTGTTTTCCATTTCAGGAGTTATTAGAGTATGTATAAATTTTATGGAAAATAATGTTTCTTAATAGGATTGAGATCTTGTTTTTGTTAATTCTTTCTATTGAGTTGATCCATTTATCAATAAATCCGTTTTCCGTAGTTCTAAAGCTTCTATATTGCAATTCTTATTTAACTTATTTGATGTTTCTCTTCCTTTCTTCTCTTTCCTATTTCTAGGTTGCACGTCCCATAGTTCTTGTTTATGTTAATTCTTTCTCGATAAATCTTTTTGTGTTGCTTATTATTTTCGTATGCTTTTACATGTTGCCCACCATTTCCTTGTTCTCATTTCCTTAGTGTGGCCTACTTAAACATGTAAAGATTTATTTATTTCTTTTTTTTTCTGTTCTTATTTCCCTTTTTATTTCTTGACCATTTATTCCTTTATTTCATTGAAAAGACAAATGAATCGATCATTTGCTGATTGCAGCAAATCAGACATGGATGAAGTGGAATTCTCTAAGTTTCATGCTAGTGTGAAACGTGGTGATATAGTTGGCGTCACAGGGTTTCCAGGTTTGGGTTATTACAATCTTTAGTTATTTGCATTGTATTGTTCTTATTGGTAGTATATTTATGATTCATTTTTAGTCATCTGTACTTGATGCTGCGCTGCCTTTATTCTGATCTTACTGGAAAACTTTTCACTGGGTAACTTTCATATGCCCTTTTTACCATTCAGGAAAAACTAAAAGAGGGGAACTTAGCATCTTTCCAAAATCATTTGTAGTTTTATCCCATTGTCTCCATATGATGCCTAGGCAGAAGCCTGGTGTGGATAATGCCAATGTCAAGGTGAATAAAGCTTGTTGTGACAGATTTGTTGTAAGGTGGTATCTATTCTCGATAACACTTTGTTTGTTTTGTGCAGAAAGTTGATGCATGGGTCCCTGGAAGTACCAGGAATCCTGAAACATATATTCTAAAAGATCAGGTATTTATTCATACTCAATATGTTAATGATAGCTAGTTTCACTGTTTTAGTTCTCTTGTTAATTTCATATGGTTCTTCTGTGCATATGTGTGAGCTTTTCACGTACAAGCTCGCCTACACTGGTATCCAGGCTTGTGAAGTATATATTGGCTTATGTTTTGTTGTACTTGTCTTTTGGATGTGATTAAATTGGTTATTCTTCCCTTACAGGAAACTCGATATCGTCAACGTTATCTGGATTTGATGTTGAATGTGGAGGTTCGTCAGATATTCAAGACCAGATCTAAGGTTGTTTCATATATTAGGAGATTCCTTGACAATCTTGATTTCCTGGAGGTTAGTGAGGATTTATTTTGTCCTGAATTGCTGATGCATCTGCTTATTGTGTTTTTTTCTTTATTATATATTTTTTTCTTTACTATTGTATTCATTTTCAGGTCGAAACACCCATGATGAACATGATCGCTGGTGGAGCAGCTGCCCGTCCTTTTGTGACCCATCACAATGATCTGAACATGAGGCTGTACATGCGTATTGCACCTGAGCTATATCTAAAGGAGCTGGTAGTTGGTGGACTGGACCGAGTTTATGAGATAGGAAAACAATTTAGAAACGAGGGTATTGATCTGACTCATAATCCTGAGTTCACCACCTGCGAATTCTATATGGCTTTTGCAGACTACAATGACCTGATGGAGCTTACTGAGAAAATGTTGAGCGGTAAGAGGGGGGGATCTTGTGTTGCAGGAAACTGTTTTCTTACTGCTGCATTTTTGGATTTTTATTTATGTGCTTGAAATGAAACAGGGATGATCAAGGAAATTACAGGGAGCTATAAAATCAAATATCATTCCAATGGGCTTGATAAGGATCCAATTGAAATTGATTTCACTCCCCCTTTCAGGTCCTTAAACTTTATTTACTGGTGTAAATGGTATAAGATTTATCATCTAGGCAGGTCTCTTTTGTGAATAATTTATCCTTTGACTTGAATATTACAGAAGGATAGACATGATAGAGGAGTTAGAGAAGATAGCAAACCTCCAAATACCAAAGGACTTGGCCAGCGTAGAAGCAAACAAATACTTAGCAGATGCATGTGTGAAGTTTGATATCAAATGCCCCCCTCCTCAGACAACAGCTCGATTATTAGATAAAGTAAATCTTCTTTCTCTGTTCGGTCTATTTCCTAATCTATAGACATTTATTAAGTTTTTTTTTTGTTTTGGGGGGGGGTGTTTGTGTGCTCTCTGTGGTACTTATGCTATAAACTTGAGGTTTGTGCTACCCTACACCTCTATCTGGATGTGAGTCTCTGACTTGGCTAGCTAGATGGTGAGACTCATAGCTGAGATTATTTCGGCCGTGGTTAAGAGTAGTGCTATAGGAAGTGTTTGTTGGGAAATATAGATGGCCATTTTTTTGTGGTCTCTTTAATTGCTATTACTATTATTATAGTTTTTGTTATTCTTCACATGTTACATGTGCACACCCCTGAAATTCTGTGCATGTGTATCCAGTTCAACATTCACACACCATGCTTTACATCCAAAAGTGTACATTTAAGATGTGTTTATGTTATTGTAGGCTGTAGCTTAATTTAAATTTTATGTGATATCAGCTTGTGGGGCACTTTCTCGAAGAGACGTGTGTAAATCCTTCTTTCATCATTAACCAACCTGAGATAATGAGTCCTCTGGCAAAATATCACAGATCAAAACCAGGCCTGACTGAACGTTTTGAATTGTTCATTAATAAGCATGAGGTGTGTTTACTCATTTTTTAAAATTTATAGCGTTTATCTTTTTCTTTCTCAGAATATTTTTTTATCTCTTTTCCCCCTTAAACCCTTTGCTTTGTATTGTGCAGGTTTGCAATGCATATACGGAGCTGAATGATCCTATTGTACAACGGGAGCGATTTGCCGAGCAACTGAAGGTATTATACATGTTTAGCAGAGCAATTCAGTCTGTTTTAAATGTCCTGTTTGTAATCTGTTCAAGTCTAATGCTGGTTTGGATATTAGGATCGAGAATCAGGCGATGATGAAGCAATGGCTTTGGATGAGACATTTTGTATGGCTCTTGAGTATGGGTTGCCTCCGACTGCTGGCTGGGGTCTAGGCATCGATCGGCTGGCTATGTTGCTTACTGACTCACAAAATATCAAGGTATGTGGATTCTGTCTCTCGCTCTGCATTCATGCCCACGAGACATTCATTATCAGTACTCACCATCTCTTGTATGTTTTTGGAGGACAGGAGGTTCTTCTCTTCCCAGCCATGAAGCCTCAAGATGAACCTGCTGCTGCTAAAGGTAACAAACCTTTACTTTCTTTTTTCCGATGTACTGTATTAGAAACATTTTTTCAGTTCTTGATTATTATAGCCTTAGGTTCTTGTTGCATCCATCATAGATTTTGTACATTAATCTTATTTGCTTGCAACTGCAGCAGCAACTCAGTGAGTTTGAACTGTTGAATTCGAGAAAGTTTAATTTGTTTCTTGTATGCGCTATCGGCATTCCAAGAGGAAGTCCTGCCAGTCAACTTTTTGTTATTAATTTTGCTCCGGTTAGTTATTGTTTAGGGTTTTATTATAGAACCCTTTCAGTGTGGGGTATTTTGTGAAGTGCCATATCATGGTATTTATTAAGTATAGTGGACATATATATTATTTTAAATTTTACCAATTTGAATCAGCTTGTTGACCGAATTTCTTCAGATAATTGTGATTATTTCAGCTTCTGAAAGCAGAGTTTCAATCTCTCTTTCTCTCTCTCACTTTTTGATGGTGGAATTTTGTGTTGATTCGGGAATTTTATAGAGCCCCCTTCGAAGTCTTTTCTAAAAGAACCCACTAAACTTGCTTGGGTTAAGATGTCCTTGTTCGATTTTCTAGCCATTTGTGTTGGTGCAATCTCAAATATACTTAATTTGTATTTTAACATTAAATATTTAGTCCTTAATTTTAACTTATTCTCAAAAGAAAAAAATTATTGAAAAAATTCTTTATGTAATTGCGATTTTTGATATGGTATGTGATTGAGTCGATAATTTTCTTTAGACCTAGTGATTTATCAATAACATTAGGGATCTTAAAATTTGAGTCTTAATATTATTTATAACTCATCTATTGGATATGAATCTCATAATATATAAAATTATTTGGCCTTCATCTAATGATGAATGTCACATCAGAGTGCAAAACAAATTAATAAAACACTTTGTAAAATCATATTATGCTTGATCAGACGAAATCCCCTTGTATTCCTTCCAAGTGTTAGAATTTGTCATCTGGGGTTGGTTGCTGCTGCCACCCAGGTTTTTTTATTTCTGGCATCCGAAAGGTATATAATCATTAGCATCTTATTAAAAAAAACAACGCCTTACTTAAAATTAATGATAAGTTAAAAAAAATATTAAAATAAATAAATATCTAAAATATGTTATATTCAGACATCAGATTGAAAAACAAACAGTACCTTACTTTCTAGCTATTTAAGTTGTAACAATCTCTAATATACTTTAAATTTTAGAGTCGGACTATTAGCACCCCTCCAAAATTATATTAAAACCCCTTTTTCAATTATATTTCATTTAATATCAAAAATACTCTTTTTTTTTTCTAAATGAACACTCTTTTCATTTATAAAATTTTCAATTTCTAATAATTTTCTCCGTCTTTCAGCCTTAATATTTATATTCCTCTCTTCAAATTGTCTTTATTATTTAATTTCTAAAGAAAAATTCTATAAAAAAAAGTAAGAAAAACATTATACTTGAAAAATAATGAATTTTTCTTGGGTTTAATACAATTTTATCCTACTTATAAATGTTGGGTTCATTGGGTTCAACATTTATTTTGAGAATCCTTAAAAAAATTAGTTGCAAAGAGGTAAAATTTTATTTTATTTATTTTTCCACTATGTTGTATCTTAATTAAGTTGTTATGTTTATTACAAGAATTTTATTTTGGCTTAGAGGATTACTTCTTAAATTCAAATTATTTTAATGATAATCAAAAATTTATATTGTGCGAGCAAAATAAAATTGAGGAGGGAAAAAAATAAATGGTTTAATTTTATTTATATTTATCCTTAAATGTAATTGCACTATAACACGAATTTTATAAAATTAATGAGGAGGTGCTATTAGTCCTAACTCTAAATTTTATTTTAACATTGAAATTCACTCGTTATTAAAACGATTGAACTACGTCGTTACACACACACACACACAAAAATAAATTAAAATTTGTATCAGTTTAGGCCTGCCCCGCTGCCCGTGACTGACCAAACTTCTGTTTAAACCACAAAATTTGTCAAAATGGATCCATTGCTGAACTTTAATTTCGTTGACCAATCGCTTGACTCCAGATAACGTGGCTTTTACATTTTTGATACCTCAATGGCCCAAAGAAATGTCATGCCGGATCTTCTTCTACATTTTATTAAAAATTCTTTCTAAGACAATCAATGCATCCTCCTTATAGCGTTAATATTGTAGTCCATTTTAAAATACATAAAATATAAAATATCATACCCCTTTCTTTTTTCTGCTTCTTCCTTTTTAAAAAAAAAAAAATGTAAATAAGGTCCAAATATCAAACTTAATAATATTTAATAGCGGAATAAACTAGTCCCCATACTAAGATTATCATGATTTAGTATAAAAATATTGTATTACAAAAATTTTCCTGATCTTCCTCAAGAAAGAACATCAGTACGAGTGATTGAATTGCCGCTTCTAAAAAGGGAAGTAACCTTTTTTTTTTAATTATTTTTTAACTTCATACTTAACCCAATTGCAAAGGATGTCAAAAAGTTTAACAAGAAAAACAAAAGTTGACTAATAAATTGAATTAAGAAAGTACTAAAATCAAAGCAAGATACATACGTCTTTGTGGAGCCCAAAGCACAGCCCCTTTACTAGTTGGAATTCAACTACATTGGGATCATCATTTGCTGCTTTGAGATAGCACAGTGAAAACCATGTAAATAAAATGAGAAAGTCAGGCAACAAGATGCCAGAGCCAGAGCCACTTGCTTAAGTGGATCTCTATGTGCACCTTTCATTTTCTCTGAATTATGAAAGCCATACCTTAATTCAAAGCACCCATCAATCAATCCTATGATTGAGAATATATCTTATGCAAATGCCTTTTGCAACGCACCAAAGGATCACAGATCTGTTTGGGATTGAGATGCTGTAATTTTTAAGGTACAGCTGCTGTGAAAAAAAAAATAGTAATTATGAAACAAAAATTAATAATATATAAGAAGTATAAATTTTAAATAATAATTTTGATAAAATTATTAAAGATATAATAGATTTTCTATGACACAAGTAAAAAATCATGTTAATATAGCTTCTAAAACACAACAGCTAGTATTTATCAAACACTTTAATACTGTAACTTTTAAATTACAGTTGTCCAACTTCAATATCAAATGCACTCCAAATCATTGAGAATATATGTACATACAGATTTTAATGAGAAACATCCTCACCTTATAAAATGTACCTAAAAATATTATATATCTTATAAAACGTATTTGCATACTTTTCTCTATTGAACAATGCTTTGAATGAAACTGAAGTCTCCTCGTTATAACATGAGTAACGACACTTACTAAAACATTCATGTATACGATTCTAGCTTTTTCTTCTTTCTCTTTTTCTATTCAACCATGCCATTATTCTTGAAGCAAGCCATGCTCATTATATTCAAGAATCTCTGTAATGGAGAAAAAAGTAAGAGGCTACACACCACCAAAAAGGGCAAAAAAGTTGGGACAAAAAAGGGTGGATACGATCACTTATAAGTTATAACCTCCCCCAAGGAGATGCTAGGTTTTTTAGTGGCAATAATTCATTCTAATCTTGCCCTTTTTATTTCAGCCTAGCTCGTAGTCAATTTTATTATTTTGCCCTTTCAATATAATAATAGCCACATAATCTGTTAGCTAAGTGGGACAACGGGATCATATCATGAATTGTTGAATTTGTGCAAGTGCAGTTGTCCTATAAAGGCTAAATAAAGTGTTCGAAATTAAAGTGGGAGTAAAAGAATATATATATATATATATATATATGTAATGGTCCAACATGGTACAAGATTGAAAGACAACATGCCATTTGCATATAGGCTTCATTGTCTTAATTAATTTGAGTCTTTTAATATTGTGCCTTTTGAAGAGAGAGATAGGGAAATTTAATTATTTATGTGGAAAGTAAGAAGGGCTATACCTATCCACACTACACCATAACTTCATAATTTGATTCATTCCCTTTAGTACAAGCTACAAAATTCTCTGAAAGCCGCTTGAAAAAGTTGAAATTGATGAAATAGACTGTTCTTGAATGACCGTACCAGAAGAATGCGTGTTTAATCTATTAGTAACAACTAATATAAACCTCTCATGATACGAGTTTATCAAAGGTTTAAACATATCTTATCACTTATGTGTATTCTCTCTCTTTTTTTTTAGATGCTAACTTATGTGTATTCTCTTTAATGTATGGTCAAGATTTACTTTTAATTATATTTTATTTATTAATTATCAAATGTTAGTTTTGCTGTATAATTCAAAATAAAAGTTTAAATGATTATGAGAACATTATGGTCCATTTTAAGGGGTTGGGCTTAGGATTTTGAGGTATCTAGCCTAATTTTTAAGTATCCAACTTAAAAAACTAATTTATCAAATAAAATGACTAATCCTACTTATAAACTCAAGTAACTCTCATTTTCTATTCAATGTGGGACACGATTCAACAATCTACCTCTCAGGCGAAACTACCATTGAACTCTTACCCAAATAACTCTCCTTTATTAGCCAATGTAGATGAGACCACTATTGAACCCCAATCCACCCAAGTAACTCTCGTTTACTAACTAATACGGGCGAAATCACCGTTGAAACCACTATGGGACACAATTCAATAATCTCATCCTCAAATGAAACCACCACCGAACCTCGGTCCTTTTGTCTTACATGTCTAATAACTCTTGTTTGCTAGCCAATGTGGATGAAACCACCGTCGAACCCTGACTCACCCAAGTAACTCTCATTTATTAGCCAATGTGGGACACAACTTAGCAATTTGTCCTTCAAATGAAATCACTGTTGAATCTTGGTCATTTTGCCTGACACATCTGGGTTGTTTCACCATCACATTCTAACTATTATAGTATGTCACTGATGCCTTGGGATAACAATGGTACCTACATACCCGCAAATCCGCCCAAATCCACCAGTTAAAACTCGTCCGTTGCGGGTAATTTTGTGGGTTGCAGGTAGATTTGGAATTAGCCAAATAACCGGGTATCCGCCAACCTGCAACTATTTTTTAAATATTTTTAATTTAATTATATATATATATATATATATATATATATATATATATATATATATATATATATATAAAGTAAATCATGTAAAGTGCAAATGCGTGTGCAAGTTGCAACTTGCCTAGGTCCTAATAGGCTTTAACTTAATGCACAGATTGTTATTTACTTATTATAATTTTGTATTGACTATTATTATTTAACTTAATGCATTAATTATCTCATTATTACAAATTTGTTCTTTGAATTAGTATTTAAAAAAATATTATTTTTTAGAAAATATTAATCTTAATTATTATTGTAGGAATTGTGTTAGATGGGTGCTAATGGTGGTGAATGAAATAAAGATATTCATTTAGAGCTTGTATTGAATAATAATATGAAATGATAATTGTTATTTTTAGATACTAGTTTGTGACCTTTTTTTTTAATGGATTTGTGTATTTTATACTTAAATTTGAGAATTTATGTTGGATTGATATCGAAATTTTAATTTTTCATTTACATTGGTTAAATTTAGAATTTAATATGTTATGTAGAATTTTAGGTTATTATTATAAATTTACATATTAAACATTTATGATTTTAAATGTGAAAACCTATAAAAAAATCCTTACGAGTTTGATCATTGTCAAAACCCCTAGCGGGTGGATTTTTTAAAAAAAATTAAAACATGCAGTAGGTTACTAATGGGTTTGGTAATTTAAATTTTATGTGGGTTTGAGTTTGGTAATGACAAACCCTTGCGGACAGTGCCGGTTGCCATCGCTGTTGATACCACTTAAATTTTCTAAGTATCAACCCAAAAGATTAACCTATTAGGTAGAGGGAGCTATCCACCTTTTAAACCTAAAAAATTACTCTTTGTTAGTTAACGTGTGACATAACTTAATAATCTATAAATTTTTTAATTTAAAATATATACAAAGAGTGAACGGAATATTAAAAAAAAAATTACGAAACTTCAAAGGAGGTCTTTGACTAGATGTCGCGATGAATTTTAGAATTCAAAGAAATATTTTTGATAAATTTCGAAACTAACAAAACCAATTTGTATAATACAATCAACGATGGAAAGCGGTCGGCGGAATTTTCCTCTTGTAATGGCAGCCACTGATGCGCATTTCAAGTTGCTAAAGTTTTTCTCTCTTCTAGAGTGTGGAATTATTCATGTCAAAGAATATATATGTTACATGTTGCTTGCAACAAGTTAATTCAGAGTAGTGGATTGTCAAAAGAAAAAAATTAGGTAATGATTAAAGAAAACGAAAAACCATACATTAAACTCAAAAACTAAAAGCAGATTTGTCTTGAGAGTCAAATTCACAGAAACATCCACCAACTTGTGAGTCGATCTTCACATGCTTGTTGCTTTGCCTTCTCATTTATTCCTAACTCTCCCATTTCTTGTCCTTTTCAATATCTTTATTGCATATCTAGAAATGCTCTTTGAATCTTAATCACCAACAAAAATTTCACTATTCAGAAATTGAAGTTTGCACACAACGTACAAGCAGCAAGTTTTAGGTGTTGTTTTCTAGGTCAAATCCTACAGAATTTTTGGCCAACTTTATCTTGTTGGCTCATGTGATTATTATTTTATTTCACAGCTATCTTGATCAAGAAGAGACAGATATTGTTCATGCATCATTTTAGTTATCATGATCCTGTCAAATAGCAATTCTCCAATTTGAATTTCCTTATGAGCGTCATTAGATGATGAAGGTTATCAGATAATTTGGTTCAGTATTAACCTCACTTGTAGCATGTCGTTCCTTGTAAAAGTATTCTTTGTCACTGCTTGACTGGTTTACAAATATTTAATACCCCATCTCCTTCTTAACATTAAAGAGTAAATTTTACATTTTAAATTGACTGCACAGGTGTAATTGTTATGCCAGTACCATTTGTGTTCAAGGGTAAAACTGTAAAAGAGTGAAAAAAAATTAGAAAATAACATATTTATAATGGGGAGATATTAGAAATAGGAATAAGGCTATTTGAACCGAATAAAATACTCTCTACACTCATTTATTAATAATTTTTATCACCATAAAACCCATTGAGTAATTTGCCACAAAAGAGAAGATAATATAAATTTTAAAAAATAAATAATTTTTCAAATTCACACTCGGGATTAATAATTTTTCTTCCTTAAAACCATCATTATAAGATTTTAGTGACAAGAACTAATATTCTGACCATAAGTATTATATGGATGATGATGGCTAAAATAATCTCTCTCTCTCTCTCTCTCTCTCTCTCTCTCTCTCTCTCTCTCTCTCTATATATATATATATATATATATATATATATATATATATATATATTTACAGCAGTTGGATTTTTATTTTTTCATTTTATTCTCTTCATATTAATGAACTTTTAATGTTCTTGTTACAAGTAGCAAATCTGCAAAATAGTAAGTACTTAAAAAGAAATAAATGACGGGTAGGGATGTCAAAATCCTCCACGGGTTTGGGACCCCATGGAGCCCCACCCCAAATGAGGAAATTTTTTAATAATTTTTGGGGAATGGGGTGGGGAGTGGGACAAAAGTAATCCCCAAATTGTTAACGGGGTGGGGTTTGGTATTGCACTCCCGACCCCACCCCCACCCCAATCCCCATTATATATAAATATGTTTTTAATTTTTATTTAATAATTTATATTTTATCAACTATAATGTCAATTAATAATTTTTTTAATTTTTATGTAATATATATAGAATATGAATAAAAGAAAATTCTACAATATTTTTCAACTTTAAAACGTTAATATATTTTCTTTTCTCTTTTAAGGTGATGCTCTCTTTAAATATTTTTCACTTTTAATATCATTTTAAGATATTGTTTCAAATTTTTAGAGATTTTTAAAAAAATTTAAATACTTTATAATATTGTGATGATTTTATCTTAAGTCTCTAATTTTTAATTTACTGAAATCGTATTTTTATATCTACTATAAAATAAGTAAATGGGGAATGGGGTGGGGATGGAGGAATCATTCCCCACATGGGGATTCCCCATCCCCAACCCACTAAATTTATTGGGGAATGGGGTGGGAAATGGAGGCAAAAAATTTTAATGGGGTGGGGAATGGGGTAGGCATCCCCACCCCCACCCCGCCCCATTGCCATCCCTAATGACGGGATCGTAGTTTATTAAAACTAAGCCCAAGCTATTACCGCATTAGCTTAAGTGTGATTCAATGGAAATGAAATCATACAAAGACTAGAGAGAGAAAGCGAAAATTTTTTTATTTTAGTTTATATGAGAATATTTGACATTTAAGTAGGTGTATAGAGTAAAATTTAAAAATTTGAATTAAAACATGCGTATAATAAGTAAATAAGTATTGAACGTATTTTGGTAAGTTTAAATAATTGTACTCTAAAGAAATTTATAAAGAGTATGGATAAAGAAAAATGCGATAATAAAGGACAAAAATATATCTCTTCTACTTTGAGTGTGTGATTTCATGAGATATGTCGCTATATTAGGGCCTAAATAATCTCGTATTTGATCATGGAATTGATCTTCAAAGCTACTAATGATAGGTTTTAATTGATCATTTTCTAATATTTCAACTGACCATGGTAATTTAAAAAAAAAAATCCCTTGGTGGAATGATGCAATCATACCTTTGATCAAAATCCCATCATACGTGTCAGCAGGCACATGGTGATTGATTAATGCAATGGTCTGGCACCGGCAGTTCATGGATCACGTAAGCCCCGTGTATAATAAATATCTAAAGCTTGTTAACTTATATTATTATGTAAGATACTTAATTTTTTCACAACTATTTAATAAAAATTCAGCGGTTGTGGAAATATAAGGTAATGAAATTATATTATTTTTATCATTATTAGATTTTTATTAAGCGGGTGTAAAAAAATTATGTACCTTACACAATAATATAAGATAGCTAAAGCATAAATATCTCACAAAGAGCATACGCCTACCGTTGTTAAAAAAATTATATTGTAAAACGGCTACTTTCAAAAGGAATTAAAATTAATTCCTTTCTTTTTTTGGGATTTGATTGTCCATAATGCAATTTAATTTTCCAAACCAATCGATTCAAACCGATGTAGCTTTTCATTTGGCGAGGTTGTTTGATCGGGCAATAATCTGGTTCGTTTAGGTTTTCAATATCCTATTTTTACTTAGTGAAATAACCGCTCATACTGTTTTTCGAAAATAACAGCATGAAGATGTTCAAAAATTACCAAAATTTCGATTAAAGAATATATAATAAATCTTTAAAAAGGTTATAATTGTACGAATATGAGGTAATTAGTGGATCATTTTTTTTATTTTTTCTTGAAAAAAAATTATCTCACCTACATTTAAAAAAAAAAAAACAAATGTTAGGAATAGGCTTTATAGGTTACAATAATTGAAGCAAACACATAACACATGGTATAACACGTATTGTAAGGAAATGGCGATAGTGCCTAACTGTCTATACAAATGAAAATTTGGACCCATTATTATTGAAGGGCATTGATACATTTATAGCAGTATCCAAATTAATACTGTGTATTATAAATTGGCTTCAATAATTTATAATAAAATGTTTGAAAAAATTGTGTTCGGTAAAGTAGGATTCTCCTTCTTAATATTATTGATTATATATCATTAATCAATGATTTATGTTCACATGCTGACATGTTAGTTCTCTTCAACCTGTTTCAGATTTTGCCTTTATTTTAGTATCTTGCCCTGTTTTCCATGCGTCGCCTACGGGGTATCACCATAAAACTTGGGTTAATTTTCTTCAAAATAAAATTTAATTTTAATGTAAGCATTATTAATCCCCATGCCTTGTTCGAAGGCATGCGGCCGGGAAAATAAAATGAATAAAATAAAAGAAGTTAGAAATGAATGTGCACATTAGCGTTTAGCAAAAGCATGATTTGGGTTGGGTTATTACTACTAATTAGTTTGTCTAGCCCAAGCTAGGCTGCATGCATCATAAGGTTGATTATACAAGGAACAAAATTATCGGCTTTGTCGTTTTTCATCCATATTAATCCTCAACTTAAAAAACAAAATTTAAAATCCGTAATAATATCGTTATAAGTTTGTATTTCATTATTATTTTCACACTTACTATATAGATGATTAATTAATGTTACATATCTCAATATTTGAATCCTAATTAACTTGATATTTATCTATTAAATATTTTAATAATTTTACGAGTTAAAAATCCATCTTCCAATAATTGAGTGATACACTGTATTAATAACTCAAATATTTAAATCCTCAAATTTTATTATTATTCGTACATAAAAAAAAAATCTCGAGTAAGCAAGGCTGGAGGGGTGGATTGAATGGTGTGGATTCTTTCTTAATAAATTTAACTAACAAGCTAGATTTTTTTGTTTGTAACATGGCCTCTTTAATTTTAAAAAATTGAAATTGTACCTCAGGATTTACAACATTATGGATCTGGCCCTTAAAGTTTTTACCTCCATAAATTTGAACTCCCAGGTTTTCAATAGTGGCTTCTTTAGTGTCTAAGTTATAACAATATAAGGAATTCTACGGTGAAGAAGATTCATAACAAGCGGACACTGTACTAGTCAAGCCCTTATCTTGTAAAGCAACAATAAAAACAATTTAGTCTCAAACTTGTTGCAAAAAGCTGCACAAATAGCTAAGCCCCTAGATCCTAATTGATTAACAAGCTTGTTTATGACTGCTTTGCCTTCAATTCTTTAATTTGTAAATGGGATTAAGCTTCCTTTAATTTGCATTTTGACGACCAATTCAATTCTTTAAATCGACTCTCATGGCCTCATTGAAAGTCATTGGAATCATATTTTATATAGATAGTTGCAATATGAATAAATCCTGGATTAAACGAGCTTGCCACATTATGTATACATTTATCTTGTAAATATATTGTTTCCTCTAAAAATTCAAGCTAATAAGTAAATGTTTAATAATGATATTAAAGACAAATCTCATCAGGTCCGTTTTATTTCAAACGTGAATGAGAGACTTATAAATAGACCGATAGGTAAGAGAATAAGAAAATTTGTCAAAAAATTAAACTTGAAATAAGTTTGTACATAATGAAAGAATCATCACATATAAAAATTTAGGCTCTGATGTCATATTGAAAAACTGATTAACCTTAAAATTATATGTAGTCTCAGTATATTTTTTTCTTTTTGATAAATGAACATTTAATTTAAAAGTAATCGAGTAGCTGGAAATGACAAATTAATGGTAAGAAATAAGGTCAAAAAATAAAACATATAAATACATTAATTTGAACTTAACAGTACAAAACCGTTGTTAATGTTGCCATTATTTGACAGCCTCAAAGAGAAGCATGCACCTTGATTGATTGTTATTTTGACTTGCAAATGTCTCAGGAAAAAAAAATAAATTAAAAGAAATAATAATATATAGCAATAATAAGGTGAAGGAGACGAACAAAGCGTGCCGGTTTGTTCTATGAATTGAATCAACATGCCGTGTTGTCTTGCTTCAATTTTTTCTGTAGGGATGTTTGTCTTCATCGATTAATAGAAAATGGGTATGATTAGTGAGACTAAACATTTTCTTTAAGTAATTTATTTAAAGATTCATTATGATGATGATGATATCTATCGCATCATATAAAGTTGACTTTGAAATAAAATTAATTGCATATATTCCCTTCTAAATTTACTTGCTTTTTCTCTTTGATTTAAAAATTTCTTATGTATTCCTGCCCCCAGGCCCCCCCATCTATCAGAAATTTCAACTCTTTATCCGTCACTGAGATTCACAGTCCTTAAAATATTAAAAATTGGGTTGAAAAAGAGCTAAAAAAAAACGTGACTCGAAAAATTTCTGAACATACATGTAAAGTCAATAATAACTTTTTTTAAAAAAAAAAGAAAAAGAAAAAACTGTATAGAATCCTCCGTTGTTGGCTAAGGCTATCTCATCAGTCATCTCTCACGGGGACAAGATCATTATAAACCACAAATGCCATCAACTGTCCTCTATAATTTTACTGCCATATATAATTTTTTGTACAAGTCTTTGGGCTGATGTGGAATTAATTTCTCATATTCATTTTTAGAAAATAATGTTAAATTTTTTTAGGAAAATAATTCACAAACGTATATATATCCGAAAAAGTGACAATGTGTTTAGTGGATATCGATTTATTCAATTAGGTGATCAGATTTTCTAGTGGTGGTACTGAGAGATTTTCTCTTTCTTTCTTTCTTTTTTCGAACCCTCATTTTTTTTTTTAAATTCCTCAAAGATAACGAGAAAATTGGGAGGAAAATCCTCCAATCCACAGAAAGTAAAGTAAGTCAAGACATCTGCTGCTTGGATACCATGCTGATATATATGATATTGCATTGAGCAAAACAAAAAGTTTGATTGTTGATTATTTGATAAAAATATATTTTTAATTAAATCTTAGTTATAAATTAATATATAAATACACGCGTGACATAAAATTTTTAAAAATACAATGGAGCTTATATATGAATATGAAGTTCAAATTCCCAAGGAGTTGATATTGAAAGGGTAAAATTACTTTTTTAAACAACATTATGTAAAGCATTGCCGTATAAACTTCACCAGACAATCAAATTTAATTGTCGTATATTATACCGTTGGAATCTCTTCGAAATTGACGTTTAATGATCTGTAGAGTCTTAGATTAATAATTAATTTAATGCCAAATTTTAATGATCAGTAGAGCCTTGAAGGGCTAATACAAATAATATTTCTTCTTTTTATTTTCCCTACAAATAAATAATAAGAAGAATACGGCCCTGTTCTTACTGCATGCAAGTCACGTACGTAGTAGAAGCGTGTCCGCAAGCAACTCTTCCATTGACATAATTAATTAAATCAACGAGACACCTACTTCTCCCGTGTTAATTATTTTGTGAAAATACAAACATTATTGCAGCCACGGCCAAATGACAAATCATCATCATCACTTGCATTGCAAATTGTAGCTTTACCTTTAAAATCATAGCCATATATATATATATATATATATATACTAATTAAATAAGATTTACCATTTGGCATGTTTTAAAATTCATTAAATTAACAGTCTACACTTTCATTGTTTAGTAGGTGTACATTTTATTACATAGAGAAGCCTATTGATATTAAAAGTTTTTGAAAATATTTTAAAAAGTACAAATTTTTTTCATTCTATCAAAAGTTTTGAAATTAAACAATACATTTCTCTTAACGTAACCTCGTTTAAAAAAGGAGCAGATTCTTTTGTGGCCTAAGTTTACATTTGAACAAATACATAGGAAAGATTGATATTTTGAAAGATTGATTGTTGAAACAGTAGAAAATATTAAAACACAAAATCTTTGACCCGAAATCTCCCAAACAAAGCCAATTCCAAAACGCATTGGGTTTGAATTTGGCATGTAAAACCTCTCGAGCAATATAATAATGCCTTCGTATATGAACAACAGTGGTAGTGTGTTTTTGCACGTGATCAATGATGCACACATGGCACAAAATTTGAAAAATTTAGGAGAGCTTACGCCGAAAGAGAATCTTTTATCTATTTGCATTAAAAACACCTTTGCTAAGTATTAATGTGATGCGGTTTTCTAAACACAAGTAGCATGTCAAGTTGATGCATTTATATTGCACCCCATGAGATCATATGTGTTCATCAGCATTAAATTTTAGAAAACTGTCAATTTATTCAGAAAAAAGGGATAAATAAGTCATTTAATTGACAATTTATCTTGAAAATATAGAATATATATTTATTACTAGAAAAATGTTTTAAAAAAACTACAAAAAAATATTTTATTAATTTTTTATATACACTGAAGCATATATTTCTTATTTTTAGTATTTTAATTCTTAGTTACATGATTTATGTAATTTATAATTAATACTAATAAAAGTTTATTTGAAAATAAGAGTAATACTGCCATGAAAACTTTTAACTATCATAAAATTAATAAGCGAATAAGTGGCGGTATATACTATTTTCGATAGAATCCGACAAGCTCCTTAAATTTTCTAAACTTAAAAATTAACAAGTTCACATGTAACGTATAAAACGTACAAGTGCTTGTGTGCTTGAGTTTTTATTTTTATTTTTATTTTTTTAATTTTGTGGTGTTATGTACAAAAGGTGGTACTTCAATTTTGCCAAATTATATCATTTGTCCCTTTCTATATATACTGTTTGTTATTTGGCATTTTTTAACCACCGATAGACTACAAAGCTTCTATTTTCGATCAATTGTTATTGTTTTGTTTTTGTCCTACAATAAAAATTAAATAAAAAAAAGATCCAGATTTCTTGCGCATTTTTTTTAATCTTCGTTTGTGGCAATTCGCCTGTTTGAGTCAACATTAATTATTTCACTAATCTTTTAATTTTATTAATTACTTAAAAATTACGAATTGGTTGATAATATCGAGGAATTCCTTTAGATGGAAGAAAAAAGAAAAATGAAAGGGACGGTGAGGTACACACAGTAGTACTTCCAGATCTGACACACAGGAGATCACTGAAGATTTTTTATTTATAAATAACGGTCCTACTCCTCCTACGCCAGGTCTCACGGGCACTTGTCGCAATAACATGCAACTCTGTCAACTTGTTATTTACTCCCTCTACGGAGCCTTGTTCAGATCGAATCAAATAGTTAGAGGTAGGGTTTATTTTTTGGAGTGGGAGTGTAGAGTGTGGATTCCTCCAACTTCAGTATTTATTTACCTTAAAAAAGGAGGGGATGGGAGTGGAAATTCGTGAGTCCCACTTAATTTTGAAGTAGGGAGTAGGATTTCCACTCCTATGGAGGGAGGTGGGAGTGGGAATCCACTCCCCCCTCTTCCCTAAATAAATAATATTTAATAAAATAAATAAATAATATTTAATAAAATAAATAATATCATATTTATTAAAAATAATAATTATATCATATTTATTTTATTAAATTTAATAAAATAAAAATAAATAAATATTATATTTAAATTAATAATATTAAACATTAATTTTAATAAATATTAATTATTTAATTATTTAATTAATAATAATAAATATTTTATTCTAAAAAAATATTAATTTTGTACTATATTATCAATAATAATATTTCATTTGTGTTGCTATTATTAATAATTTTTATTCACATAATTTAAATTAAAATTAATAAAAATTATGATTTACATAATTAAGAATATTAGTAAGTATTATTAATTTAGAAATATAATAAAATATTTATTTTATTTTCCAAATATTTTTTATTAATTTTTTAATTACAAATTATAATTCTGCACATAAGGATAAAATTGTAATTTAAAACAATTTACACTCAATCCAAGATAAAGTAAACAAATAATTAGGATTCTGATTGACAATCCATACTTTCATTTAGTCTAAGTAAACACCCTACTCTCACTCCCACTCCACACTCCTAATCCAAGGATTCACACTCCTCAGGATTCCTACTTCAATCCAAAAAGTAAACGCAGCAATAATGTAGCTCCAGTTTCGACTCTTACAGTCGATATTATACAGTCGAAAGGGAGAAACTGTCCTCCTACCATGAGCTGCTGTTTCAAAAAAAAAATTATATATATATAGTTATAAAAGGTAGTATGTGGTAATGTAATGATATGTAAAATTGTTAAATAATAATTTTCATAAAAATAATAAAAATATTAATATTTTTCATTATACACATCGGAAGAACTTGCAACACTTTCATGGATTATGATGTTCATAGAAAGGTATAGACAGTCGAAATAATTAATAAAAATAAGGTAACGATTCTATGTCGAAACTGCCAAAAGTATCCAGAGAATTTATTGTTTATTTTTCTTTCAGATCACATAAAATAAACCAAACTGATTTTTAGAATTTATAAAATTATTGTACATTTTCTCGATATTAGAGCCTAATCTAAATCTATTGATTATTATCGAATACGATAAAATTGGGAACAAATACAAATAACTAACGTTTCCGCTTAAATTCACATGCATGTACCCTTATTCTCAACGGCTCCTGAATTAACTGCAGAATTTCTAGGGGCTTGTTACCTTGGCCTTAATATATAATTTTATTAATTCTTTTTTAATTTACTTTTTTATATTATAAAACTGTCTTTATTTACTTAAATTATAGTGCAAGTGTCGATGTACACAAAATCTAAACGAAAATGATTGCAATACTTTTTAAGAGCAAGTATGCTGTTTACCTTTTCTTTTAGGATGAGAAGAAGGAGAAGACGATAATGAAGATTCAAAAGGTTGTTTAAAACCATTTGAATATATTTACATAGTATGAATGCTCAATCTTAATCCAACAAACAACTAAAACTTACTAAAGCTTATAATAAGAAATTAAAGAAAACAGTCTCATAGATACTCAGAAACTCGAACTATTAACCTTAGAGTTAAGAAGAGTAGGTGTAAATAAACCCAAGTGTGAGTTTTTTTTGGCTGTTCAGATTGATATTAATTAGTTCAACACAAACCAATGATCAATTTATAAGATTTTTAATCTTGAGAGGTTAGTTTGGATCATATTGAAGTCTTTTATTAATTCTTTTTTGAGTATATTATTAATATTATCGTATGTATCAATTTTAAAACAAAAATATGTGGTTTATATCGCCGAAGTCGATACATCCACGTACTCATCTAGGCGTGACAAAGAAATTCAATCATTAATTTTTTTAACACATAAAATTGATGAAGCCAAAATTTGATGCTAAATTTGATCATCTAAAATTTTCTTTCATAAATTATTTGTATTATTGATACATGACTTCATCTTTAGTGCTTGTGAACAAACGTGATAGGGAGATCATCAAATGACGCTTCATTACCGAATTTAAAATTTTTGCTCTCATTAGTAAACCCTAGTGTGCTTGCCCACGCAATGATTGGGAAAATTATTTAAAATATGACTTCAATTTCTTAGTTAATTCTATTTATAGGCAACTTTAAATGAAACATAAAGAAGTTGGTCATAAAATGTTGGCACCCTACTAAGTTACATATAATGTAACTAACTTACAGTAACCTAATACTAAAACCTAATAGTATGTGAAACAAGTGAGAGATTATGGGTGAATATTTTTAAATTTATTGTAAATTACATCATACGTAACTCATTAGTTCAATTCACAACACTTCCCTCTGAGCAATCATGAGAGCAGAGGCTACACGAGAAATTCTTTTAGAAAAGAAGTCATTTTTTAAATTTCAATAAAGAAGTTTTATTGGCATATATAGACACTGGAAAAATTAATTATTAAAAAGAATTAATGTTCTATTTTATATATTTTTTTTTTGGTGGAATCATTCTCTGATTCTCTCTTTAATTGAACGTTCTAATTGTTAATTATTAAAAAGAATTAATGTATTATGTTGAAAGTATTCTTTCGCTTTATTGGGAGAGGTTATAAGGTATGAGCCTTAAATTATAACAACTAAAAATATTTTAAAGGGGAATTGCTTCCTAAACAAGACATGATATAGATGAATTTGTTAATGTCATTTATATCCATTGAAGGGCAACCTTAAGCAACTTTTATATAGTTTCTCTAGGATTTATTGTTGGAAAGTACAGCAATGAGTGAAGTGCGGTGACAGCTATATCCGAAAATAAAGGAAGAAGCAGAAAAATATAAGGTATTAATTATTATATAAGTTTTGCCAATTAAGCCAGCCAGCCAATCATCCACCAATCCCTGCATCTGGCATTTGCATGAGTCATCACTCACAAGCATTAAAATAATTAATATTCACATCCCAAAATAAAATAAAGAAGATAATAATAAAGAAGGTGAACTTGGTCGGGGTATTATTAGCAACAAAAATTTGGAGAAGACAGTAAAAATTAGAACTTTTCAAATAAACGAACACTAGTGTGTCAAATAAATAACGTTGTATTAATGTACTAACAATATTATTGATAATAACAAGCGGTACATTTATGCTATTCTTTTTAATTGAAATATAGTATGACTAGTAAGGATTTTTTTTTTTTGTTTCAACTGGTACTGCATAGGAATTTAAACGGTCTAGGAATTGACTACAATTTTTCCTTTCAGTTTCCTTGTTATCGTACTTATGTAAATAATTAATAAACAAAATGTTTACTTCATTTTCTAAGGTGTGGTTAATTTATTTTCAATCTAGTAGTTATAATTTATAACTACTCTTTGACTTTGTTTACAATTTTTGTTTTTGTAAACATATGACTATTGGGTTTTGAATTTTAAGATTCAAGTTATTTAATTAGTTGAAAATGGGGCAGGGGCAGATTATTCAATTGAAGTGTAGAAAAATCAAAGGCAGGCGAGAAACAAAAACACTTTTAATGGGTATGATAGGTTATTGGCTTTTGGATCGAGTTTATATGGCCGTCTTTTAATTAATTTGTATGGAACGACAAACTATTAATTATTATTATTTATTAGAGAAGGGATTTCAGAAATCAATAATGCACAATTAACAAAATCTCTTGGAACATTGATAATGATCGTCTCTCCTTTGATCAACAAAGAGCGATGAGCAATACCGTTCTCGAACGGACAGCCATGAGTAGGAACCGAACGTAGGCATGGCCACACTTGATAACTCCATTCAATTTGCTATGGTTGTCTTTTGCTTGATGTATTATTTTCCACATATACTAAATATATATCTAACTCGTTGAATAACTGTCAAGAGAATCCAACGGTCAAGAAGTATGAGCTGGCCTCATTTCTCGTTTCCCATTTCCCCTTTCCGAATCGAGGAGGCAGGGTCATTCTTATTATTATTATTATTATTATTATTATTATTATTATTATTCCTCTTTTTTTTCTTTTTATTTTCTCGCAATGAAAGGGTTGCCAAGGTGCGATGACTTTCGATGATAATTGAGGAGGAAGGTCCCATCAAATTAAAAGTCAATCTTCTGATATAAAAAATTAAAAAAAAATTAACATTATCAGGTTATCCTTACTCTTTTATTTTTTTCAAATAAATTTCATCATTATAAAATATGATAATTTACCTCCACCATGTGCCACCGGTTCCATTTTTTACCTTGCCATGCTTTTCGTCTTTGACAAACTTTCTTCCTATATTACGTCTTGTTTTAAATATATTTAATCTATTGATTTTGAAAATTAAAAATACCTCATCGTAATTGTAAATAAATAAAAAAAAATATATATCTTGCACGAAGAGAATTTTGCTAGAGTCTTTAAAATGCACACATTTACACATGTGTAAAACGATTGAAATTCTACTCCCGCGTGTGACCTTAACAAACCCAAAAATTTAGATGATTAATTTGTTAAAAATTGAAATTCCACGGAAAATCTATCTTTTAATCTTACGTTTCCCACTTCAGCTACCGTTAAATGTACAACAAAGTCGGGTCCACCCCACTTGTGAAGCCACCGATATAGTTGACTTGAAAGTAGCTGTACGCCAAGTACACTGGATCATATTTCCGCCCTTTTTTTTTATTTATTTCCACTATGTATTATTCTGAGTAAAATTTGAACTAGTTTATAGTTTATACAATATAAAAGGGGAAATAAAAAGCTGAGTCCCTTATAAAATTTTAATTACCTCATTATATCCTGGCACTAAAACATGCATTAACGAAAAAAAATACGCTGTAAAATATTAACTCATAAATGTAATACTAGATAAAAAATTGACTCCACACAAATTAAACTTATCCGAATTGTATCTTAAAAAAATCACATTTTCAATTTTGTATACTTTTCGTTTTAACACCACCGATGGATATTTAAAACGCACCAGGATTCTAATATCCACAATTTGATTAAGTTAATTAAAATGTTTTTAAAACGACAACGTCATTGTTAATGATATTTCTTTAAACCGTAAATTAAATATCTCATTATTTATTAATGATATGTTAAATGATCATTAAAAACTAAATGATAAAGTTTGGATTTTCAGCATTCCCTATGTATATTATTCTCATTTCACTGAAGGGTTATTAATTTATTAGTAATGATACAGCCACAAACTTTTGTACAAACTTATTTTGTACAAACTGACGTGGCATTAATTCATTGGTTGAATGAAAATATAAATTAATGAAAACAAATCATGTGGGCCAAGTGATATTTAATTCAACCAATCTTATCATGTCACATCAGTTTGTACAAAATAAGTTTGTATAAGAATTTGTGGCTGTATCATTACTCTTAATTTATTATAGTTTGGTACCTATTTTCCAATTTAAGAGCCAGACTCGGGATATTTAGCTATCTACTGAATAAGTAAATCGAATTAATTCTAAATTTCCATAATAGCCTTAGAAAAAAGAAATTGCCAACAAAAATATCCCAGCATAAATTACATGCCTATGATGTCTCTTTATCAGAAAGTCTTATATGGGAAGTTGTGGTGGACTTTGATTGTCTAACGAAATTATGAGAAATATTTTAATTTTTATCTCACTGATATTAGCTCGCACAAGTTTTTGAAAATTAGTTGTCACCTGTACATTACCAATATTAAAAATTTAACTATTCTCATCTTTTTTATCTACTACCTATCAATTATCTCCTTTTTTTTTTTTAAACTCAAGAGATAAATTAATAGTTTATATAATAAGGAAGGAATTAGGTACAGGATTTTGCTAGAGGTTTACCATAATATGTTTTAACAGTGAGGTAAAACGCAAATTGACAAGGACATTCCTTGAATTTTAAAATCTTATTACTAAGATTATTAATTTGTTTATTTGTATAAAACAAGTCCAAACTCTTAAAAATGTACAAATGTACGTAGAGTGGAGCCCACAAGACAGGGCATCATCAGGTATTCGGGTAACGGGAAGGCCTGAGTGAAAATAAATCCCACGAGAGGGATCGTTTAATTTTGACTTTATGTATAATCCGTCAGTCACCTCACCACCTTCGCCGTCATTATCAATCAACCGACAAGTTACCAATAAGAATAGGGAGCGATCGATCAAATTTCCCATATTACATCAATACAAAAAAAAATAAAAATAAATAAGAAAGAAAAAAAGAAGCGAAGGCCCCACTTGGGGCAAGACATTAAACGGCGGGCCATATTGTGAGGTTGGTTCTGGCCTTTGAGAGTATAAAAGGAGACTCACGCATGGCAGAAACTCCATTGCCCTCTCTTCAAGGCTCTATATAGCTTTGTACCTTGTTCTTCTTCTTGGGATACATAACAATCTCATTCAATGTTCTTCACTCCCTCTTCTTCTTGATCCTCGAAGAACAAAAAAAAAAAAAAAAGAATAAAAGAGCACACTTTTATTGATACTATTAATTTTTCATTCAAAGTTGAGTTTGAAAAGATATGGGTGACAAGACGGCTATTAGCCTTGAAGAGATCAAGAACGAGACTGTCGATTTGGTATTGTTTACTCGCTTTCTTGCGGCTTTTCATTTTTTTCTTTTTGCCAAGTTAATTGCATGTTTAGTACGAAATGAGATCTGTGAATGAATACAAATTTTACCTCTTTTTTTTTTTTTTTTCCTTTTTTGGTATTTGGTTTCATATTTGCTATAAGTTTAGATCAGACGTATGGAACAATTATGAGTTTTGTTCTTGAATGGATTTTCTGTTTCGATGAACAAAGTCTGAACTTTTAAGTTAAAATAAAATTTTCTTTTACGCTTCAATCTGTTTGTAAAAAGGAATCTTTGTTTCTAAGGGACCAATAGCCATTTGATAGAAAAAAAAAAAAAAAGGCCGAGCAGCTTAAAAGTTAGATTTTTATTTTTCTTTTCAACTTTTTCCCAGTAACCAAACAGACCCCTCATAGTTATTCGTTCCAAAGTGGATCCAAACACGTAAATTAAAAAAAAAAAAAAAGAGAGAGAAAAACAGCTAGCTAGCTAGCTAGACTTTGAGTTGGATACGTTTGGTTTATTTTTTATCTCAATTATTTTCTTAAGTTTAATTTTTAACTTTTATTAATTTGTTTCACTGTCTCTCCCTGTGACTTCGTTTTTGTTACTTTGGAATTTTAAGTACCTTTTCCGTGGTACTTTTGTTCCTTTTTTTTTTTTTTTTTCCTTTTCCTCTCAGTTTGTGAAAAATAAATAACTTAAATACCCTTTTTGTTTTCAAGTGTTTTCTTCTTTTTTATATGTAACCTCACATTCAACTGTACTGAGTACGACTGACCTATTTACCTGATCGAGTTTTCTCGGATTCATCAATTCATTTAGTACCGTTGCTTTGACTTTTTTACCCCTCATTTTTTTTCTAATTTACGCATGCGTGGCAAACCAAATTAATATTTTTCATGTTGGGTTTCGTACGCGTGTTCTTCATGCACCTATCGTGTGTGGAGGAAGTGGGGGGCTGTCGAGACCCAACTTGAGCAGAACACTTTTTTGGTCTTACACGCCGTTAGTCAACGCTTTCTCCTTTGGCCCGAGTTAACTCAACCCTCTGAGTCACGAGTCAACTCTTTGACCGAGTCATTCATGCCATGTTACCTAGAATTTTAGGAATGGCCAAATATTTGTAGCAATTAGGTAACGTAAAGTAATTGAATTTTATATGGCAACTACGTAAATGGAAATTGGATACATAAATTTCATTTGTATGTGTTGATGATTCTAATGTAGCTGTGGTAATCGATTGATTTACAGGAACGGATCCCTATCGAGGAAGTGTTTGAGCAGCTGAAATGTACGCGAGAGGGTTTAAGTTCCACGGAAGGAGCCAACAGGCTTCAAATCTTTGGCCCCAACAAGCTAGAAGAGAAAAAGGTCTTTTTGTTTGATGACATACATAATAGCAAACATAACAATTTGTTTGAGTCTCTAGTTTGTTGAGTTGTGATACTGATTGTTTGTGATCATCATTTTTGTAAATGAATAGGAAAGCAAAATCCTCAAGTTTTTGGGGTTCATGTGGAATCCACTCTCATGGGTCATGGAGGCAGCTGCTGTCATGGCCATTGCGTTGGCTAATGGTGAAGGGAAGCCCCCGGATTGGCAGGACTTTGTCGGTATTGTTTGCTTGTTGGTGATCAACTCCACTATCAGTTTTATTGAAGAAAACAATGCTGGTAATGCTGCTGCTGCTCTTATGGCTGGTCTCGCTCCTAAGACTAAGGTATCTAGCTTAGCTTGTGTTTTGCATGCATGCAGATTTAGTGGGCTAGCTCTTTTTTGCGGGAAAATTATCCAATATGCTCAGTTTTATGAGTATATACTAGCTTATAATGATTGGAATGTCATGTGACTTTTTAAAATATTAAGAGCATGTGTTCATTTTGGTTCTTATATTAATAGCCGTTTGGATTAATGCATACTATGAAACTGTTTTGATATTTCATAGCCATATTTGATAAAAGCATGTTATGGAGACTTCTTTTATTGTAAAGAATGGTTACATATCTTTTCACTCATATTCTGTGATGATGTATGTGTAGTTGCTTAGGGATGGTAAATGGAGTGAGGAAGAAGCGGCAATTCTGGTTCCAGGAGATATCATTAGCATCAAATTGGGAGACATCATCCCTGCTGATGCTCGTCTTCTTGAGGGTGATCCGTTAAAGGTCGATCAGTCTGCCCTCACAGGAGAATCTCTTCCTGTCACCAAAAATCCTGGTGATGAGGTTTTCTCTGGTTCTACTTGTAAGCAAGGAGAAATCGAGGCTGTGGTTATAGCCACTGGTGTGCACACATTCTTCGGGAAGGCTGCTCATCTTGTGGACAGCACCAATCAAGTTGGACACTTCCAGAAAGTGCTTACTGCCATTGGAAACTTCTGTATTTGTTCCATTGCAGTTGGAATGTTGGTTGAGATCATTGTCATGTATCCAATTCAGCACCGCAAGTATAGAGATGGAATTGACAACCTCTTGGTTCTCTTGATCGGTGGCATTCCCATTGCTATGCCGACTGTTTTGTCAGTGACGATGGCTATTGGTTCTCACAGGCTGTCTCAGCAAGGTGCCATCACCAAACGTATGACTGCCATCGAGGAAATGGCTGGTATGGATGTCCTATGCAGTGATAAGACAGGAACACTGACCCTTAACAAGCTGAGTGTTGACAAAAACTTGATCGAGGTGTTTGCGAAGGGGGTGGAGAAAGATCATGTGATGCTGCTTGCAGCCAGAGCTTCTAGGACTGAAAATCAAGATGCCATTGATGCTGCCATTGTTGGAATGCTTGCAGACCCGAAGGAGGTATTTAATCTTTCCACACAGTTTATGATGTGCTCTGGAAATACTTCTTTCGTTTTTACTGATAACATCAATCTGCATGTACGTCTTGCAGGCTCGAGCTGGTATCAGAGAGGTGCATTTCTTCCCATTCAATCCTGTGGATAAGAGGACTGCTTTGACCTACATTGATTCTGATGGCCACTGGCACCGAGCAAGCAAAGGTGCACCTGAGCAGGTAGCCTTCTTTACCCTCTGTCCAACTTGGCCTCACTCTGGAAACCCTTCAAAGGTTTACTAATTTCTGTTTTAATTATTCTATTTCTTTTGACAGATCTTGGCTCTTTGCAATGCCAAGGAAGATCTTAAAAAGAAAGTCCATGCCATTATTGATAAATATGCTGAACGTGGGCTTCGTTCATTAGCCGTTGCTAGACAGGTTTCTATTCACACTTGTGTTTTATTTTATTAACTTGCATTATTTTATAATAGAAAGCATCCTTTTATATTTCCCTGGCTGCAATGTCTACAGGAAGTGCCTGAAAGAACAAAGGAAAGTCCTGGTGGTCCGTGGCAGTTTGTTGGTTTGTTGCCACTTTTCGATCCTCCTAGGCATGACAGTGCTGAAACCATCCGCAGAGCTCTCAATCTTGGAGTGAACGTTAAGATGATTACTGGTATTACAATTTGTTCATTACCTATCCTACTAAGTGGTTATTTGTTTCCTTTAAATAATGCTGACTTGTACAACGACAATATCAGGTGATCAACTTGCCATTGCTAAGGAGACTGGCCGGCGACTTGGAATGGGAACTAACATGTACCCTTCTGCTTCTTTGCTTGGTCAAGACAAGGATGCAAGCATAGCTGCTCTTCCTGTAGAAGAGTTGATTGAGAAGGCTGATGGGTTTGCTGGAGTGTTTCCAGGTGGGTCTTCCTCACATACTGGCTGGTCAGAATGCTCAAGCAAGAATTTTTTAAATTGGACAAATATTTCTTATCATTTTTTTGTTCTTTCTCTGCAGAGCACAAATATGAAATTGTAAAGAAGTTGCAGGAGAGGAAGCACATTTGTGGAATGACTGGAGATGGTGTCAATGATGCCCCTGCTCTGAAAAAGGCTGATATTGGTATTGCTGTTGCTGATGCTACAGATGCTGCAAGAGGTGCTTCGGACATTGTCCTCACAGAACCTGGACTGAGTGTCATTATCAGTGCTGTGTTGACTAGCAGAGCTATTTTCCAAAGGATGAAGAATTACACTGTATGTTTCTCTCTTCTTTTTTACTAGAAGAAGCTTATGCCCATTCATTTCGAGTAACTCACTTTTATTCCCTTATTTTTTTTCTTTTTTTTGTCCTCTTTTTGGCAGATCTATGCAGTCTCTATCACAATTCGTATAGTGGTAAGTAGATACTGGTGTTTTGAACAATGTGATTTAACATTAAATGCAACACATATTGATAGTTCCTCTGTCTTTGTGCAGTTTGGTTTCATGTTTATTGCTCTCATATGGAAGTTTGACTTTTCTCCATTTATGGTATTGATTATCGCCATTTTGAATGATGGTTAGTGCATAAGATGTTCCATTTTTTTCTTTTTAGTCTATGAGCTTACAAGTAGTGATGATTTTGAGCATTGAGACCATTAATTTTATGTGTTTTAGGTACAATTATGACAATCTCCAAGGATAGAGTGAAGCCTTCTCCTTTGCCTGATAGCTGGAAGCTTAAAGAGATATTTGCTACTGGAGTGGTGCTCGGAGGCTACTTGGCATTGATGACTGTCATATTCTTCTGGGCAATGCATGAAACTGATTTCTTCCCTGTAAGAGAGATGAAAAATTTGCTTTGCCAGCTCATCCATTTAATGAACCTTCAGAATTGCTCAATTTTATCCGGCTCTAACTTTGCATTCTGACAAATGCAGGATAAATTTGGTGTAAGAGCGATAAGAGATAGTGAGCATGAAATGATGGCTGCTTTATATCTACAAGTGAGTATTGTGAGTCAGGCTCTCATTTTTGTGACTCGGTCACGCAGCTGGTCATACTTGGAACGCCCAGGACTTCTTTTAGTCACTGCATTCGTACTTGCACAGCTGGTAAGAATTTTTTCCATTTGAATATTTTCTCAGAAAATATATTTTGAAGGATGGTTAGATTCATGCTTTGCATTTTTCAGGTGGCAACTTTGATAGCTGTATACGCCAATTGGGGTTTTGCAAGAATAAAGGGTGTTGGCTGGGGATGGGCCGGTGTCATTTGGCTTTACAGTATTGTCTTCTATGTCCCACTTGACCTAATGAAGTTTGCCATCCGTTACATCTTAAGTGGAAAGGCTTGGCTCAACTTGCTCGAAAACAAGGTACATCTTCTTCCACAAGAATCTTTTAATTTAATTGTAGGAAATGTAATTCGCAATTCAATGACTAAAGTCTACATGTAACCTATCTATGTAACAGACTGCATTCACCACCAAGAAAGACTATGGTAAAGAAGAGAGAGAAGCTCAATGGGCTCTCGCGCAAAGAACCCTTCATGGGCTTCAACCACCAGAAACGAATAATCTCTTCCCTGAAAAGAGTAGCTACAGAGAATTGTCTGAGATTGCTGAGCAAGCCAAGAGACGAGCCGAAGTTGCAAGGTACATTACCATCCATTAACCATCCTAGGAACTGAAATACTTTCCACTGTCATCTAGTTCATTAACAAGAAGCAATATTTTCCTTTTTGATTCTAACAGGCTTCGGGAGCTTCACACACTCAAAGGACATGTCGAGTCAGTGGTGAAGCTGAAGGGCTTGGACATTGATACGATCCAGCAGCATTATACAGTGTAAAAAGCCAGAAGGAAAAAACATTACTCGCGGAAAAAGGGCCAGTTCAATGACGGCCTTATTCGAGAGAAGGTGTCTCAATGATAAAAGGGCTTCTAGATAGAGATGAGAGCTTGTTTTCGCTATAAGTCTCCTAGTGTTTACTTTTTTTTTTTTTTTTAATATCAAAATGTATTTCCAATGCCGGAAGAATGGATTGTGTATTTTCAGCGCCGGAAAGAAAGGACTGTATTGTAGATTACATTCTGCATCGCATGCAATGCAATGTAATGTTACTTGTTGCATAATTTTCTAGCATCGATGCTAGTTTCTCCTTGCTTCTCATTCCTAAATTAACCATGGCACACAAACACAAGTTACCTTCAAATGGACGACCAATTTGAAGCCGCGTACTAAATATATGCAATCCTATGATCATTTTGCAAATTTTACATCAAATGAAAAAGTAGCATTTTGACGTATAATGAAAGATAAGCACTGTTCAACGAACTCATGGATGATGAAAGTTTCACTTATAGCTGTTTAGCACATCACTCATTCCCTTTGCTTCTAATCCGATGAAGGTACATAAAATTACAATTTAACACCAAACTTCCATCCATACTCTTTAAAACAAAACTCTCCACCAACACATTACTTGCAAGTTCTTTCCAACCAGAATCACTTCTACTCTCTTCTACTTTATATGCTTCACAATTTTCCTTCCAACCCTCTTGAGTCTTGCAAACTTCTTAAACCCTCACAAACTACTGAACATAAACCTAACTTTACTTTTCTTTTCCTCTCTTCTTGAACAAGAGCTCTAAACCAAATAAACTCATCATGAATACCATTTCCACTTTCCTCATAAGTAACTTGCCTTCCACCCAAGAAATTCACTTCCCTTTGTACATCACTGGCATCCAGAAGGATGGCATTGCCTTTGTTGCCGTTATTGATGACGCATGGATAAATCTCTTCCCAATATTGCTCCAAATTTAGTTTGTAAAATGAAGATTTCTTCATTTGATTCCTCAAAGACATCTCCTATTTCACAGACACAAACGGAGTGTACCATTTTCCAGTAGTTATATGTGTAGAAAGTTTTTGAGAAATGGGAAATTCAAATTCCGGGAGATGATTTAGAAGTGAGGAATCAAGGCTTCGAGCTTCATCTAACTCCAGTTATTTTGAGATGGAAAGTAGCATCCGTTTGCTTCTTAGGAAAACTGGAGGGTAACTGTTAAAGAAATGGCCTTAGCATAAAAGGCACCGCTTGCCACGTCTACTTATTTCCATTCACTGATTTTGGTTCCTGTGATCCAAAGGCTTTGGACTCACATCACTAACACTTTTACAAAAGCAACAGTTAATCATACCCTTTTCTGTTGAACATGTGCATGCTAGCCTGCAAATCCATATTTACAAATAACTGTTAAAAGCTATTGCTGGGCCCAGAAACTTAAGTTGATTGGTAGGGCGCCTCAAACAATAAAATAGTATTAAGTTCTTGTACCCCCTCTCACACGTGATCTCATATCGGTTGTGGAAGGGGTTGGTGGTGATCTTATAAGTGTAGGGAAAAGCCTTACCCCATGAGTTAATTTTTGGGGTTGAGAGAGGTCTAGATCACCTAACACTGGTATCAAAGCTCAGGTTCACAAACATCTCAGCCCAATAATCCAATTGAGAGAGTTGAACAAGAAGAACGGGTGTTTACATCGATTGTGGAAGGAGCTGGTGGGCTGGTGGTCATTTTATAGTGAAGGAAAGTCTTAACCCTTGTGCAAGCTTTTGGGGCTAAGAATATGCAACGTCAATACCAAGCAGACTAATGCAAAACCAATACAAGCTTGTCGCATGGAACGAGCCCAATTAAAGGTGGAATAGAGAAAACCAAATCCAAATACCAAAATATATAAATGATGAGATGTAATAATCTCATTCTTACCATTTATTTGAGCCATCTGCACGGATAACACAGTAGTGGTTTGAAGACGGGCTTATTGTGCACAGGAATGAACAAGAGCTTATCTCCATAATTTGATTCATCAGAATTGCTCAAGATTGTGTTTTGAGGGAACAGAAGCTTTCCAGTAATACAAGGACCGCAGCATCAGCACGATGTATCTTCATCATATTGCTTCTATTCTCTGTCTCTGACTACTAAGAAACCAGAATTAGAAGCTTCGGGTGGTGCTGAAAGCTCACTCAGATTTATTCTGTTTCTTGAAGGAGGCTTTGACACATACATTATTTTTCTCCCTCATTCTTCTGAATACTCATTGTCCCACACACACAGTTTTGAAATGTTTATATGCAAGAAAATTATCCACAGGATTAAGTAATTTCACACTTAAAATATTTTTGCTGAGCATTTCTTTTCAAATATTCAACTTTTCAAATAAAAAATTAACTTTTTCACATTTAAAATATTTCTGTACGTTTGAATAATGTGAATATTGGAATCAATATTGTTACAAAGCTACTGCCTCATCTCATCAGCCACGAATGTAAAAATTTACTTTGATCATTAATAATACCTAAAAAAGACTTGCAAGCAAAGGCAACGAAGAAAACCTTAATTATTATAACATTATTACTCATAATTTTCAATCATATTATTATATAGTTGTTTTCAATAGATTTTCACTAGGATTCTATTTGAACCATTTAATAGTTGTTCTCGCCGAATCCAAGTTAAATCCTATTCAAACAAATAAATTTATATTTAGGAGGAGGTTGGACTAATAAAGACTTAAGTTTTTTTTTTTTCTCCTGATGTTTGAGGGAAGAGGTATAGCTGAAGCCATCCAAGTGAAGAACTAAGATGATTTGAGAGGTAAACTGAGGTGTTATGAGTTTGGAATAATATAGAGAGTTCAATAGAGCCCGTGAGAGTTAATATAGAAAGTTGATATAGAGAGCTTGGGGGTATATCAAGTGCAGTTGAAAGATAACTTTTAGAGAACTTATTTGAGGATCTGTGTAGAGCTCATGGTATAACTTAAGTGAGCTCATATATGAAATATAATATGAGCATCATAATAAGAAGAAAATAAGTATAAATAATGAAGAAAATATAAGATTTTTAGCCATTTGGCCTACATCTATAGGAGTAATTTATCTCAAATCTACTATATAAAAATATTATATGATTAGAGAAAGTTTTTTTGAGAGGTGAGGTGGTCAATATCTTCTATGAAAGTATAAATTTGAAGAAAAAAGGAGATAAAGCAGCCTCTTAAGAAATCAAATCTAAAAAAAATTAAAATTAAATATGTGGAGCTTATATAGAAGTGTTTCTAAGGATGTCTTGATAATTCTGAATAGCTAACAAATTTTCATTGATTTGTCTACCTCCTCGTCTTTTTTTTTTTTTTAATAAAGACTGTTAAGGAGTGCTGACATGTCATTTTTTCTTAATTACTATGCTCAGCTAATCTATTTTCTCATTAGCCCCTTATTTGTAGTGTAAATGTCAAAGATATTTATATATTTTATGATGGCATGCAACCGCACATGCCAGGGCTCATCTTTGCTATTTTGAATCCTACTTTTAGTCTTTTATCACTTGAACCGTCCAAATCTACTGAAACTATCCTCCCCTTTGAGGATACCCCTGGCTTGTCTTGAATTACATTCAATTCCAACGAAATATTGTTGACTTTTTTCTTTTCTTTTTTTATACAGCCACCTGTAACTTGTCAATTGGTCTAGATCAGTGTCCTCAATTTACCCCCCAAACAATAGTAATTAAAGTAAAGAGAATTCTCGGATCATCCCGATACATGCAATTCTCCCTGTTGAAAATATTTCAAATTATATAAAAAAAAAAAAATCTAGTATCTACTATATAACCATATATATTCATTTACACAAATATATTATTGCATTTATATAAAAAATAATAATAATTCGGAAAATGAGATTGGACAAATGGATAACCAGAGGAACATGCAATTCTTTGAAACTTCGAATCAGCCATCAAAATCTAACCACGTGGCACACTCGAAATCATGAATGGATGAGCATATTTTTGTTCCAAACATGGAAGCACTAAGTTCTAAGTTCTAACAAAACAAAATTAATCAACAGAAAGAATTGATTTCCCCGAATTTCGTCAGTGTTCAAATTCAGCAAGAGTAAAAATATGTCAATCGCAGCATCTCAACAAAGCTTCTTAACCAACGCTCTCGTAACAACTCACAAACCCAGAACAAAAATTGTCACTTCTGTTAAAGTTATCTCATGCACTAACCGACAGGACGACCAGAAATATTCTTCCAGGTAGTGATTTCGGTTAATTCAGTTAGTTTCCCATGTTTCGCTCTGCAACCAACTAATTTATTTATTCATTGTTCAGGAAAAATGATAATCAATTGGCAAAGCTTGCAGTAGTGACATTAGCAGCTGGAGTATTGACTCTGGGGTCAGTCGGTGATGCAGTGGCCGCCAAGAGTGGTGGCAGAGTTGGTGGTCAGGCTTTCCGGCCATCGGCTCCTCGTTCAGCTCCCAGATCTTATAGCAATTCAAGGTTTTATTTTTTACGTTTTTAACTTCTAATTGCTCTTCTTTTGAGTTATTGATTTAGGCTACCATTTCCCAATTCTTGTCTAGAGAACTATTTTGATTTTAATACAGATTTTGGATTTTTTTTTTTTACCATAGCTTGTTAAATTGGAAAATTTATAACTTGCTATGAAAAATTGGCTGGTTTGGCTATGGTGAGAGTTCTCACTTGTGGTTCATAAACCCCATTTTAATCTCACTGTAATTGTTTCGAAAAGTAGAAATATTTTGACTTAGAATGTGTCGGTAATAATGAATGTGTAAGTTCATTTCTAAGAACGGCAATTGAAATAACTCAGTATAGGGATATACTGTGAGGTCCAAGTGTAATCCTTGAGCTATATTTTCAAGCCCTCATTTTTGCTATGCTGAGAGTTGTCAAATGTGGTGTGGTTCACAAGTCCTATTTTAATCTATCTGTAATTGTTTTGGAAAGTAGAAAATTGATTATATTAATGAAGGCATTGCCTATCAGAAAAATAAATAAATTAATGAAGGCATCGGACTTATTATTTGGCGTTGCACGTTCCATAATAATGAATAAGTTCAGTTCTAAGAAGTACAATTGAAATGACTTGCAACATTAGTGTATATTTTTTGAGGTCCAAGAGTATTCCTTTGAGCTATGTTTTCAAGCCCTCATTTTCCTGAATGGATTGCACTTGAATTAACATTTGAACTATCAACTTTTGTTGGAAAATTGCTGCTGATGATTCTAGAGGACCTGAAACAAATTAATTAATCCAGAACAAGGGTAAATATTTGGATCTTTAAGCAAAATATTCAGCCTCCGAAGGCTCTTGGTTTCTGGGAACGGATCAAGTACCTTGCTCCTGATTATAAGAAAGGGCGTCTCACTAGTAATAGGCATCTGTCCTTTTCATCTGTGATATTAGCTTTGTTTCCATCTAGAAGGCATGAACAGTTTTATGATGTATTTAGGAAACCTTTACTGCAAACTTCTGTGATTTACATGATGTTTTCGTAATGTTAGCATGTCAAACACAAATGTGAGGACAGTCTTTTAGTGTTGCTTACAGAGTCACAGATATCTTTTTGCTTTAGTAAGATTCTAGGATTGCCATTGCTGGCTGGGCACTGGAAGGAAGCCCGCTGTTAGTTTAAAAACTATTGTGAACACTGAAGCAAAACTGAAAGACTTCCGAGAATGGTAAAGTAATGCATATACAGATACATGCAGTTTTATATTGATGCACTAACTAATGAGAAGTATGGTAACCTCTGGAATTTCTGCATAAATTCTGACACTGTTGTTAAGTACATCCATCTTCCATTCTTGCTAGCAATTCAGTAGTAATGTTAATGCAACTTGAAAACAAGTTGAATTTGGCTGCTGAGATTGGAAACCATGTAACTGGATTATTAGGTAAATCGTAGCTATGGGACTCAAGCTTAACAATATAGGTATCTTTGGATGTGCACAACAATGAATTCTACCTTTGAACTTGATATATCATTTGGCAAGAGCTTCATTTACCATTTAATATGTGAGGTTGCATTCAACTATTTTTCTTTTCATCAAATGTTGATATAATTGTGTTTCTTTCCGAGCAGGACCAATATTTATATCAATCCGCCAGTGGCTCCTCCTTTGGTTGGTGGTTATGGGTATGGTTCATACTATGGTGGCTGGGGTTGGTCACCATTTTCCTTCTTTGTACCTGGTCCTAGTGTTGCCATTGGACTTGGAGGAGGATTCGATCTTTTGGCTCTGTTTTTGTTTCTTGGTGCTGCTGCAGCTGTTGTGAGGAAATTTTTTGGGTCAAGAGAAGATGAAGAGGATTACTAGTTTAAGATCAAACATTTCAACGGTGAATACTGAATATATTTTACCTGCCTACTAGTAGGCATTTCAGTAGCCAGCTAGTATTGTATTGTTAAAGGCTACAGTAGGGAATCTTGTGCTGGTCACGTAATGTAATTATGCTTATAAAGGAGAAGAAACTTTGTGGTGCCTACAACTCTGCTGGCCAACACATAATTTATATAGCCGCAAGCTAGAATTGAAAGATGTATAACGAAACTCAGAAAACATAGACTTTCCGGACTTTGCAGATAAGTGCAACATTTGTATATAAAGAACAAATTGGACACAATCAGTTTCTTCCATTTTTATAACTTTAATCAGGAACAAGATTTTCATTTTAATCCATATTACAGTCTATCGGCACCACCGAGTATCTGAATCCGTATAATTGTAGCATAATTTTAAAATGATGAGTGACAAGATTCAGAAAAGGATCTTACTGATAGTGGATGAATCTTTTTCAAAAGAGTGGTGACGTTACACAAGGAAAAATCTTAGCAACAAAGCAACATCTCCCAGCAAAGGAAAGGAAACAATGATGGTGTTATCATGCGTATCCTGGGGCAATTTTGCTGAAGCCAAGATTCAGAAAGACAGAAAATATAAAGGAATTTAATTGAGGCTTTACCCTTTTATGTGACCTTTAAATTTATCCCCTCATATTTATATTTTTCATGTTTTGGCTTCTCTAGGTTTGTAATTTATCCATTGTGGCCTCTATTGAACTAGAATGCTGGTTCAGTTTGGGCTAGTTTGGAATTGTGGTCACTAATGAAATAAGTTAAAAAAGTACCTTAGTATTTGATCAGTTGTTGATAAGTTAAAAAAGCATAGTAGAAATAAGTTGTTGATTAAAAAAAATCTTTATATTTAATAAATTATGTTGTTGCATTTGCTGAGTTTAAAAAGCAAAATACATGTGTTTGGTAAAATTTTATTATAAAGATATTAATACACTATATAATGCAAAAATAAACATAAATTTGAATTGCTTTCTATTTATATATAAGGGTTTATGAAAAAATATGATAAAATTATCTTTTTTGTTAAAATATATTTTAAAAAGGTGTGATATCTTATAAAATGAATTGCTTATAAAAAGCAATCCTTACTTTTAAAAGATATTGTCAAAATTGGGAAACTTACAAAACAAGTAAGTTTTAAAAAAATTTACTAAATAACATTTTTGTCAAGTGTTAGATTTGTAACGTGATCTTAGTAATTAAACAAGGTGGACTCAAAGTCAAAGTACTCAACGGCAATATGCAGAAAAATGTATTGCACAAGAAGATTGGAAAAAATACATCATTTTGTGGCAAGTAGTCGATTCCTTATCAGTTACATCTACAGAGGTTTACAGCAAGGGCAACATAACTCTAATATTTCCCAGGTGCAAAACTTTTTATATGATAAAGTTGATACTGGATTATTCATTGTCGATTGTTATCTTTGCAGCCGATGATGTTTGTGATGATTCTTCATCAATCTATCAACTGGACAGCTGCAATGGAAGGTATCTTTTCCCTCAACTTCTGTGTCAAAGCCACACGAACAGTCATAACTCCAGCTGCAGGACCACTAAGCCGAACTCTTACAACATAGTCATCAATCTGGATCAGCTCAAGAATTCCACCACCAGTGCCAGCAAGGTATGGCCTAATTTCAGCAAGAACCTGAAAAGTTAAAAATTTTCAGCCATTGCAAAGTGTTCGTATCTCTCTTTCATCAAAAACTTCATGACCTTTCTTAAACTCTTGATTAGGGGAAGAAGTGACGCCAACTCCTAGAATTAATGCTGATATAATAGTTCTCAAGGGACAAAATAAGAAGATTATTTTGGAAAAGAGATCGTAATTGTTGCAACAAACACTATGAAGACAGTTAAATCATACAACTTTTTTTTTTTTTGAAACTACGCACTTTGCTAGTCGTTTGGGCAAAAATTATGACCTTTTTGGTATTTGTAAATGTTAACATTCTCGTCATTGTCACCAAGTACAAAGACGGTTAGTTTTACTTGTCGAATTCAGGCTACAGGATGCGATCGACTGAAAACGCCTCTTAATAAATTGTGTCTCTATGAAACTATAAATGGCTCTACTATTTTCAAGAAAAACCAGACTATCAAGTCGTGAGATTGAGGGATATTAATCATTAGAATCTTCTGAATCCACTTATCTTCCTGTAAAATCTTTTCAGTCTTTTACTGTGATAGCTGTCATACTGAAAATATTCAACAAAGAACCAAAATACTGGAAACAATCAACAGAGAACATATTGTTTCCAAACCATATGGTGTCAGACAATTTCATGGAATCACAAGTTTGTAGCACAGTTCTATAAGGTCTGTTGTCTAACCTTTTCAATGTTTTCCTCATTTAGCTCAAGTCCTGTCTCAGTATCCAGGATTTGCTCCACTTCCAGTATCTCCGGGATTTTATCCCGAAGCCTGGTTTCAATTCCCATCTTTAGTGTCATTGTTGAGCTTGGACAGGATCCACATGCTCCTTGTAACTTCAATACCACAACAAGGCCATCTATCTCATGCAAAGCCACATTGCCCCCATCAGCCATCAAGCCAGGTCGTACCTCATCCAACACTCTCTCCACATTCTCTTCAGTTAACGGCAGGACGCAGCATGGTGAAACAACAAGTCCTTCAAATTGAATAAGCACACCAATGTCACAATCTCATTCAAGATTACTTTAATATTAGGTTGAAGAATCCGATCCAAATTCAACCAAGACAACAAGCGTGGCTTAGTTGATCTTAGCTTCTTGAAACATTCAGAATTTTTTATTTCCAAATTACCCCAAAACACATTAGTCCACAAAAGATTCCTCATTTTTTAAAGCTCTTTCAAAGCAACAATTCTACATTGTACAACAAAGTTTCTTGTGACTAAAAACAATATAATTGAAAGCCATAGGAATTAATGTAAAATATGCAGATAAATGAACATCTAAAATTAGTTTACCTCTATGCTTTCTCCGAACATGGTTCAAACTAAATCCAAGAAAAGAGCTTTGTTTTGAAGAAAAACCACTGAAATCAGAAATGGGATTCTGCCGAAGAAAAAAAGACAGCAAAATAATAATCAGTCAGTTATATAAACAGTCACCGAAGCTAGTGTAAAAAATTCTTCAACAGAGTTGAATGGCACCTTAAACAGTGATAAACGGAAAGAAGCTGATGTTTTTTCCGAAAAAGAAAAATTTTGGTTGAGAATTGCAGTTGATGATGCTTTGAGACCTTGAGTTTGAGTTGAAAGCGCCCCCATATTCCTCTGCTTTATAATGAAAAGCAATGACACCCCATGAAACTAGAATGGCGCTGCCACAAAACTTCGGCAGCAAAACCAAATGGGAACTTAATTCTTGTCTTTGTTTTTAATTTTTTAACCTTGTTGGTTTTTTTTTGCATGGTAGATATGCTGTATTAGTTGAAGATGATGATAAAGGAAATCTGCCAATTGTGCTCCAAATTTGTGGATAGAATTTACGGGCTTAATCTTATGATCATAGTCTATAAGATTGAGAAAGGAATGAAGCCACGTTGGAGTTTGAGAAAATACAACAATGGGATTAAAAAAAAATATATTGTTTCGGGCCTTAAGGGTAGAAGCCTTTTTAGTTCTTCCCCCATCCCTGGGCCTCCCATTTGATGAATGCTTGATAAACGAGAATTAGCTTCTATCGTTCTTACTTTGCTGCTGTCAGTCTCTTTACTTTTTCCTTGTCTTTGGATTACCAACACCTTAGTTAGATATCTAATATGATTGCCTGAATCAATTTTATTATAGGGCAGTCAAAAAAAAATTACGATACCCAGTTTATTATAGTGATTTATGTATTCAATTTGAATGAAATCTACTCATATTTAAAAGAAAGACATCGAAATGAGTTCGAATCCTAAATATCATAAAATCATGGTATATTCATTTGATGTAACCCCTTAAAGATGTTTTATGTACTTGAACTAAAGTACTACAGAACTTATAACAAATGCCAAAGACACTGAATATAATCCTAATTGAATTTGCTAGCACCTTCATGTTTCTCACCTCCCTTCCCTCACTTCTTTGACGCAAGCAAGGGGATTTGATTCTATATTTAGCGAGTAAATTTCGACTCCTTTGGGCCTACAATCTCAAGGCTATAACAGTAGTCGATCTTATCGAGGCTTTGAATAGATATGTTTGTTAATGCTCAGAATAATTTTTTTTTTTAAAAAAAAGGGAAAAATTGCCAGCATCTTCCTATGCAATTAGCCGAACCAATATACTAGCTGATCTAAGCATGGCTTTCGACAGATACATTGTTATTAGACTTGGACAGTTGTAAAATCCTCGCATAGTGCTCCAGCAAAAGCCACCCAAAGGAAAGGAAAATAAAAAGGAATAAACTTAAATTCACAGGTGGATGAAGTTGGCAAGTGGAATTTTGCAAGTTTCTAGGAAATATAGGTACATAATCCATTCTTATATGTACTTCAAACAGCACAACGAACCCAAATCACAATCATTTTTTACTTGAAGAACAACTCATCCCAACACATGGGTTTCCCTCTTTCTCCCTTTTTTTTTTTTTTTAATTTCTCAATTCGGACAACCTAACAGATCTCCTCCAGGGGCAAGCAATGCAATCGAGTTCTCAAGATTCTTGTCTCTTCCCCTCCCCTAATTCCCAGTACAAATCTGTCTCCAATAATACCTCTTCCATGTGATCTACCTTGATCGGCGCATACATGCTTGTCATTTTCTTAGTGGCCGATTAATAATTTATTAATTATTAAAAAAGTGTGTAAAACGATGCTTTTGCTTTACACTTCCGTATGTAATTTTTTTATTTAAATCAAATGACAAATGAACATTAGAAAATTATCAATGATTTGGCGAGCAATAATTGAAGTCGAGGGAACAAAAGGATATACAAGAACGAAAGTTTTTAAAAGTAATAACAAAAAGGGTGGGCAGGGGCACTGGAACAACGTGGGATAGAGAAGATATTATTGTAAAATGAAGCTTTAAAAGTATTGGATCAAGAGACGATAAGCTTTGGCCCAAAAATGGAGAGATTCCCTTTGCAAAATTACTGTTTGTTTTTATTCGTTGATACGTCTTATTCCGAATCTGATGCATTGAATGTGGGAACTCAACTCAATTGGAATCAACAGATTTTCTAGTTTTTTTTAAGAATGACCCTGTTTCAGAATCTTCCACTCATGTTTATATTTTAAGGATTTGATTGTGACACGACAATTGCAGCAATGTCATAAGCTAGAACCTGAGAAATCCGTAAAATATTTACTCCTATTATAGAGAAATCAAACATGAAATCGTTGAGCGAATTGAAATCATTTTTTAAAGCTGGAGAGGAAAGTGAGGAAGGGAGTTTTGTTTGCATAACTTCAATTACATGGCTTTGAAACTTGCAGGGAGCTTTAAAAACACCTGTTCTGCTTACGTCTTACATTTTGCTCAGCACAAGTCATGTCAATATCAAATTTAAATCTTAAAAGGCCAAAAACACAATCTTCGATATAAAATTTTATGATTTGAATTTAATTCCAGTTCTAAGTTGAGGTCAGCGCAAAGAATAGTTTCGGAACTTAACCCAAATTCTTCTATTTTTCAATAATTGTAATATTACCTGTAATCGTGTTGCAGAAACATATTTATTTCTATCTCTCTAATTTTAAAAATAAAAATAAAATTCTTCTAGATGAGCGTTAGCTGGAATGGGAACTTCATATGTTCGGGGGTCAACAAAGGTGTGTAAAATATTTCTGATTTTCTGTTCCGAATTCTCCCATTTGATTGGATTTGTTCAAAGGTTTAATTAAAAAATTTCTTGGGCGTAACGCAAAGCCAACAATCAAGTGTTTTTGCATGTGAATGAGGGATCAATCAAAGTTTGAATTCTATGGATTTAATAATCCACATCATCAGATTAAACTAATTTTCAATCTCAAACCATAAATCAAGTGGCTAGGAAACCAATGCGATCTGATAAATATTTAAGAAACTACGTTAATCTTTGAGATGCTCTAATGATTTGGGGAAACGGTCAATGAGAATAAAATTTATTTGATATATTTTAACATTTTAAATTGTCTTATTAAATGGAAAATCCCGAGATATATTAGTTAAACATTATTAGGCTTTGGTTGAAGGTTCTTTTTAGGTTGTGCTTGAAGGTTTTTTTGCCGAAAATTATTATTATTATTATTATTCAAAAAGAAAAGAAAGAAAGAGTAAGTAATAAAGTTAAGATAGATAAAAAATTGACCATCATTGGTTTACAAGTTCACGCATGTTATATAAAGTGATCTCGTAAATCATAAACATCTTCGAAGATTAATTAAAAAGTGATGCATTATTTTTGTGTGACCATGCCAACCTTAATAGTATATTTTTTTAATCATTATTTGGCCGTATAACAAGACTATGAGTTCATATCTCATCCACATTGAGGATGAAATTAATATTAAATTTTATTTAATTTTTATATGACAATGAAAATGAAACAAAAACTTTCAAGCTTTCTATTCAATTAAGATAAGATCAATCAAGATCAAGATCAAGAGTCAATTTGCTTATTTAATCATCCACCTAGTATTAAGTTGGGCCTCTAAGAATCTCTATAGAAGAATAATGAAATAATTATATCACCGTCAAGTCAACTCACGAAATGAACATTAGATTTTCTCCACTTGGATTAAACAACAAGTTATAAAGAGGACCAAAATCATGTTTATTAATTGGGCGTATGACAAGTGTCACTTTGAACCCCACTTCATTTATGATAGATCTACACACAAGCACGCAAAACTCTCATGGGAGCCAATCATATTCAAAAAATTAAATATACAACAACTCTCGACCGCAAACGTTTATAGCCACTAGGCTAATAGTGGTTAGAATTCAAACCTCTTAATTGTGAAATTTTGGGTTTGAGTATCTATAATATATTGTGAGAGTTAATTTTTTTTCTCAATTTGAGTGAAAGTAGTCATCTCTTTTTTGAAATATGAGTGAAGTGGGCCTCTCTCGAATATTAGAGAGGATTAAAATCTGAACTAGGTTGTGCTATATGAGATTTATAAATTAGTCTCAGCAATTGTCTGATTATAAATATTAGCTTACTAATATCATTAAATATGAGTTGTAATTTGAACATTAGTCTCATGTAATTGAAAAAAAAAAAGCAAACGTTTATAATTAAGTATTACATAAATTTGATCTATCTGATATTAAGTAACAATGTATGGGTAAAATTTAAGTCAGTTTATCTCCCTTTCAAAAGGGTTTCTTTTCTTTCTTTTTTGATCAATAATGAAACATTCTCTTTAAAATATCATGTTTATTTAGTTGTTGAAAAAAATTAACCCATTATAATCTTGTATATTACATTAAACAAGTCTGCTAATATTTTCAAGCTAAAATCTATCAAAACCTCTCAGCTCAATAATATAATGACATAGCATAGATATCAAGACTTTGAAAGAGCCAGATATGCTTTTAAATATTTAAAAAAAAAATTGATAATATACACTAGGGGATTGAACTTGAAAGTGCTGTTTCATCCTATGTATTGAAAGAATTCTATTGCAATACATATTTAAAAAGAAAATAAATTATTAAAGAAGTTGATTATATTAAGGGCAAATTATAGTTTGAGTTGGGTGTGAAATCCTTCTAAAATTAAATTTTTTAAAGTTATATTTATTGTAATTTATAATCTAATTTTTTTAATATATATACAAGTAATAAGATAGTGAGGTACATTTAATGTAACTTTGGGGAACCTCTAAAATTTTGGAAAAGACAAACCTTGAGAGGAAGATAAGAATAGGTCGAAAGAAAAATGAAAGCGACGACTGATGATGTTAGGTGATATTGAGGACAATAGGAAAGGCTTGGCATTAAAGGGTCCACAATATTAAAGCTTGTGCCTCCGAAAGGCTACAACGCGTGCTGATAAACAATCCACTGGATTAGAGAACGAACTTCATTTCCAATTGAAAGATGCCTAACCTTCACTTGCTTTGTCCTCTTTCTCCTTTATCTACTATTCACTTTTTTTTTTCTTTTTTCTTTTTCCATTTATCTTGTGATACAAGACATACAAGAATAGGAGTGGATTGAGAAAGAGAATTAACTGGGCATCACGTGGGTGTCAATTCCTCCACCTCGCATGGGAGATATTTAACAATTCTTTCTGTTTATTTTTCTTCAAAGAAAGCCCCCCTTCCAATTCTCAAGTGTTTTCCTTTTCTTTTTGGGTCGCATCGAGACGGAATTTATAATACTTTAATTAAGTATAATGGCAAAACTAGAATTTGGTTCGGCAAGAGACATGATACTGAAAGTAAATTTAGAAAAGGAGAAAAAAAAAAAAAAAGTGAGGAGGCCATGCCAGATGAAGTTTTTAGCTTGAGGTATATTTTTCAATTGGAAGTAGAAGACTCAACGTAGTTCCGTCATGTTTACGAATAACCTTTAACAGAAAACATTAAATCGTAATTTAGGAAATGCGAACTTGTGATAGTGAACTGTTAATTACAATAACTGTTCTAATTAAATAATTAATACTAAAAATCCCCAGTCTAACGGTAATATAATCATAATTTCTAATATTAAAAACGGTAAAATCAATACCCAATAGAAAAAGTTGTAGACAAATATGATAAATACCAGGTACCATAGTAGGTTCGTTGTCAACACAGACGGTGCATGTTATAAAATCCGAACCTCATACACAAATGCGTTTTGTCAAATCCAGATTTTGGCAATTGGAAGTCATTTTTTGTATCATCATTGTTCACATCAACCGATTGGAGACAAATTAGTCAATGCTAAGTATGATGAATATGAAGAGGCTTAGTGCACAGAAGAAAGCGTGATTAAGTGAGTCGAGTTGGAGTTGGATTTGGTGGATTGGTTTTCTACCAGATATTTTATTGATGACAGTCAAAAGACACCAATCAATCGGTGAAATAAATGTATGAGTGAAAGACAATTTAGTACGTAAAAATCTGAAGAAGGCTGAAAGGGACTACTAGATTCTTCATCAATTTTTATGTTTTTTTTTTCGGCCAGCTTAATTAATTCCGGTTTTGAAGATCAAGACGGGAGTTATTGTCTACGGACCAAAGTATAACCACTTGTGAAGTGACAGCATAACTCCTCCGAAACTAATGGAGGGTGAAAATTCTCTTATAATATATTTAAAAACCGTTGTATGTACTAATGTGGGTGCTTCACATGCATGGTGCTCTGATCTCTGTCTTTAATTATCTCTTGTATGGAAATGATTTTAGATATAAATCTAATTCTAAGATTACTACTGTGAAAGAGATTCGAAACATAATTTAAGGAACGCCTTCAGTGGATATGTACGTACGTATTTTACAAAATGGGGATTTTATCATAGGTGGAAATTTGTAAATTCATTATAGAATATTCATATAGAGGAAGCCTGTGTACTGTGCTAAGAATTTAGTTCTATTCTCCAATCCCTCAAGTTTACGTAAATAATCCAAGATTTATTATCAACTATTATTGAATTTTTATTTTCCCCTTGACAATCCGCACCTCAGATTGACTAATACCCTTGTGTTAAAGTGTCCTTTAAAAAGAAAAAAGAAAAAAGAAAAAAGAAAAAAAAAAAAAAAAAGAAAAGAGTACCACCTCACATCAAGATTCTTAAAACGAAAGTTAGTTTGTGAAAATGATATCAAATTTGAAAACTTTGTGACGCAAGTTGATTCTGCAAAAGCACTTATCAAAATCACAGCCTAATAAGCCAGGAGGTCACAGTACCTGAACCGTGGTCCCCTTGAAGTTGTTGAATGATATCGATGTTGGCCAAACAAAGCAGCATTATTGCCCTTGCCCTGGTATATATATTACTATTCAATAGATGTTATTGGCTTCATTCTGCTTCGTTATTAGATCGGGGGGCGCTGCACCTAAGAGGAGATCAAGTAGGTTAAAATGTACTCGTCGTATTTATTCTTGACCAATCCATGTCACCGTCGTCTTCACTTGGATCTTAGAGGAACACACGTTACTCCCACGACCAAAGGTTACCCAAAATCTTTTTTTTTTTTTTTTTAATCTCCACATCAAATTTCATTGATCAAGAGAGAATCTTGATAAATTAATTTGATTTTTAATTTTACCCAAATTTAGATGCAAACTCAACTCTCTATTTTCAAACATTTCGGCTATTTAGCAGTAGAACTTATCCAAACAGTTATATGATGATTGACGTTGATAGATAGATATATATACATACACCCACAGACATATATATACATACATACATACATTTGATTTATTTAGAGATATCAGATATACCATTGATCAATATATATTTTGCGAAACCTGCGCAATTCTGAGATTAATTAATTTTATAAAGGAAAAAAAAATGGGAGATAAAAAGTTGACTATGATGATCTAAGCTAAAATGAAATATGTGGATCCATTTCTAAATTATCAGAAAACCTTGAGAGCCTGAGCTCCATTTTTTTTTTTCATTAAAGTATACATACAAACGGACATATCCCGGCTTGAAGATGTGGGCATGAAAATTCGTGCATATTGCAGATAAATTATGGTGTGCAATTTATATAGATAATGACGAAAGCCCGAGGCCATGTTATCGTGGGACTTTGAGCAGAGATAGAGATGAAGGTAATTAAACAAAGTAGAGAATTAAGACAAGGACAGGCGAAGGCATGCCTGCCCACAAATATAAAATCTTTAAAACAATTTTGTATTCTTATTTTTCATATAATAATCCACTCAGACATGTGCATATGTATAGCTGTAATATATATATATAAAGTTAGGATCTACATTAAAATGAAAAATATAAATTGTAATATATTAAACACTATATTTTTTTATTTGTTAATATATTAAAATTTAGATTTTTTTTTATCTGTTTGTGACATCTTATGATGTTCTCACCGGAGAATTATTAATAATTTTAAAATTTAAAATTACACTTATTTAGGTGTGGCTTAACATGTTTTTATTCTCAATTTAGCTTTTGCAGGAAAACGATGGATATGAAGCTTCCCCTTTTTGAAAAAAATGCGGATTCGGCTATGCAATACGGTACTAATATTTGTACAGATTACATTTCTATTTGATCAAGCTATAAATTTGTTATTATTACAACGTGAACATTAATGTTAAATTCCTTTACAAGTTTCTTCATTCATACTTAAGTCTGAAAAAAAATTTATTAGGTGTGGGATTTTGTATGATTTAAAATGTAAAATTGAGATTAGTTACCACAGTCTATCTATTGTTGGTTGTAATTCAATGTTGTACTACAAGTTAATATAGAAACTCGTTATAACCCTGCAAACTCAAAAGCTTAAGCTACTAGATAAACGAGTACTGAATTTATTAAGACCCGAGCTTATTGAGTCAACCCAAAAGTTAAGCAATTAGAGAAGTGTTTTAATTTTCACTTTACTAATTGTTAGTACACTTTTGTTCCTGATTGTAGGGTATCTCGTGTTCCATGGAGAGCAAGGAAAATAACAAATGAGTGATGATAAGCCGTAACTGGATTTTCTAAGGACATGTGCAAAAATTTAATTGGTTTTTCAGTTATCAGACAAAACATACGTATGATGGCTACTTTGTTATATTAGTAACAAAGATATAAATGCCAAAAAATTATTTCTTTTTCAAAAGAGTAGATATTTATGCTTATGAGATACAAGCCAAAAGTGGTTGAGATGATTCCATTTGATAATCTAATAAAAAAATTGCCATAAATCATCTTTGAATATTGTTTCACTTAAAAATACATAGATTCTCTTTGTTGATTACAATTTTTTCTTGGTTATTTAAATTAAGGTATTTGTCTGTGTCACTTTTTACAGCGGCATGCATGTTCACGGAATGCCAATGTCTGAAATTTGTGCTAAAATAAATTCGCATGACAATGATAATTTTACTTAACACAAGGGGGGGTTTGGTCATTTTCCTAATAGAATAATTGTCAAATGGGTGTCATTGAATTTCTCAGAAAATAAGTAAAAAAAAAAAAAAAAAAAATTGGGCCCAATAATGAGAAAGAAAAAGTACCAACTTTCCATCATCCATGCATATCTCTATGTCCTGGGAAACTCGTTACTTGTCTGGAATATCTTGTTCACAGATTTATATTAATTGGCTTAAGAAATTTAGAATTGTCATTTTTTTCCCCTTATAATTAGTGTATAACACAGTGGTCCCGTCTCCCTTTGATTTTCCTCCAACCTGCAGTTTGCAAACAGAAATAGTACTAAACAAACAACATCATGATATGATAATACAACATAAATTACATTATATATATACCCACACATATATAAACAGAACACATCTAGCTCTCTCAACACACAAAAAATATTATACACTCATTGCTAGCAATTCCAACAATTTTTTTTTTTTTTTTTGGCTTGCCTCTCTCTCTCTCTCTCTCCCCCTTCTCTTTCACAGCCTGTCATGGTTGAATTATTAAGACCCCGATTGTATTTTTTTTTTCTCTCTTAAAGTGTGAGGGATTCTCTTTGTTGTTTATCTAAGGAAAGTGCTTCCTGGTTCTTGCCTGTCAAAAGCGCTTTTTGCTGGTGCATAGGGGTTGCACTCCTTAGGTTGCTCCGTCCCTGTTTATTTGCTCAAAATGAATCACAAGACATGGTTTTCGCGTTGTTGAGTTCTTTTCTTTTTCTTATGGATCAAAGGACTGGCTTTGGTACCGGGGAAGAAGAATATAGTTATTTTCAATGAGATTCGTACACGAAAATCGCGATCCGGCTATCTTTTTTTTGCAGGTAATTAATGAGAATAATATACATATGCTGATTAGTAAAAGTTTCATGATAATTGATTGTTCTTATGCAACTTCATCACTTCTTGTTGCACTCTTATTGATATTCTTTTTCTTTTTTTCTTTATTCTTGCAAGAGATATACACTAGGATTTTAATTAATTGCTTCAAGTTTCTGCGTAATTAAGCTTAAGCTTTTTGGTGATATAAGAAACATAAAGAAGTGGAAACTTTTCTAAAGATGATACCACTTTCCTAGTTTTGGTCTCTGTATTGGCCACATCTCATATCCATTTATGGTGTGGAGACAGTGTTAGGTATAACAACAAATCTAAAGCTTCCAAGAGCAATTTTTGGAAACAATTTCATTTGGTTTCCACCTTGTTTCTTCAATCACTGAGACAAAATTAAATTTAACCACTACAACTTGAAACCAACTTTAATTTATTCCATGTGGGTTACTTGTCTTACTCCTAAACGTGGCCTGCATTCGGTTCCCCAATTAGGGAACCGTAAAGTTTTTTTCTTGAAAAAATTATTACACACCATGTAAATTACTGCTTATTAGTGTGATTGAACTTGAAGAATAATCAATAGTCTTTTATGTCTTCTATTGCATTCAATTTTCAGATCTTTTATATCTTTTATTGCATTCAATTCTCAGCATATATAGTTGAAGATACATGACTCAAATTGATCAATTGATCAGGTCTTTTGGTCAACTACACCCTGTCTTCTCTATGTGCCTTCATTCAGAATAAATCTTACCAACCCCATTTACGAAAGCAAATTAAAAGAGATCATATTAGTTAATTTTCTTCTTTTTTTTGAGTTTTTGCTAATATATACATATGTATGTGCTGAGATATAATGGATCAATTCCGTCATTCATTTTATGTCAGGCATGGGAACCAAAATTGAACATGCATTTGATCCATTAACAGCAACTTCAACAAATAGCAACAGCAGCTTCACTTTGCCATATCGAGTTGATGATTGGAACTATTTACAAGCCAGAAAGTTAAACAAGTTTCATAAGACTGACAATAATTTTAGTGACTCCATGGAGAAAATGCTTGAAAAACACAACATAGAATCCATAAAAAAGACAATGCAGATCCAAGAAGAGATCTTCAAACATCAGGTAAGAATCGAACAACCCTTCTGCTCTCTTTTTTTTTTTTTTTTTTTTAAGATACAAAAATCATTCTATTAATTAGCTACCATTATATGAATAAAAGATAATGATAATAAGCTTTGTTTTTAACACAAACCATATATACATACTTCTTTGACGAAAGTGTACACAATATCAAACATAGTTTAAAATATATATATGCACTTAAGAAACTTTTAAAATTCAAAGAAAGTGGCTTCCAAGCTAGTTCACATATGTATCATGCATGATCTTACGACATTTTTTTTTTTTTGGGGTGAACTTCGAGGGATTAGATAATTACATAATAACAAGGTATAGAGACCTATAGCTTTGGCGAATTTTTATTTTTATGTTGAAAAAATAAAAACCTGAATTTGGTTTGATTAGTTTTATGAACAACAATGAAAATGGAAATTAATTATACGTAAACTATTATTACAGGTACAGGAACTCCACAGGCTGTATGGTGTTCAAAAGAGGTTGATGGGGGAGCGAAAGCAAGAATCAAAGCAAAACACTAGAATTTGGAGCTCATCAGAAATTAACCATTCCCAATTCAGCAACAAAGGGAATATCAGTCATGCCACAACAACAGCACAAAAAAATTCTGGCTTCATTTTGCATTTTCAAAATGTTATTGATGATGCAAGGGAGAGGAGTGGAAGCTGTTCTGGAGAAACCATAATGAAAATGGCAAGAGGCGGCTTCGACCTCGAAAGGCCGGCAACTTTAGAAGACAATAACATGACAACAGGAGTCAGTACTGCCATTGATGAAGAAAATGCAGCTGGTCCAAGCAATAAAATGAGCACTGACCATCATGGCTCTGATGATAATGAAGATGGTGAAGTTGAATTGACACTAAGCATTGGAGCTAGCTCAAGCAACAAAAAGAAGAAATCAAAAGGCCACAAACTAGGATGCCTTGATTCGCCAGCTTCATTTAAATCTGATCGAGGAGAAGATTCTAGTTGCCCTAACACACCAATGAGCAGCTCAAGTGCAACATTTGATCGAGAAAAAAAGATGCCACATTGGCTTTTTGGTTTAAGCATAAACAGGAGCTGAATTAATTATCATAATTAACCTAATTATTAACTGTATGTTTGTAATGTAATCATTTAAACTCTCTCTGCACGCATGGACCGATATTGAATTAACTTCGGTTCATCAGTTATTGAGATTTAAATCTCTTCAAATTATTTTAATTAGTTGTAACTTTGAAGCTAATAAATTGATAATAACTGGAGCACGCACCGATTTGTGGGTGTATATTATTGTAAATACTAAATATTAGTCCATTATTCATGGCATTTGTTAATCCAGCTAGCTATTTTTGTTGCCCATCGGATACTCTATTATTATTATATTTTTTTCCCGTTTCCATACAACTACAAGATATTGTTAAAGTTCTAAGTGATATGTATGCTCGATAATAATCGAAATGAAAAATAAATTTCAAACAGATGGGTCAATAATCAATATCGATAATAATCGAAATGAAAAATAAATTTCAAACAGATGGGTCAATAATCAATATCGATAATAATCGAAATTAGAAAAAAAAAAAAAACTATGACACCACTTTTAAATATCTATAAAAGTTTTTCATAATTTACTAAGAAAACATGATCTCTCTGCGCACTAAATCAATGCCCAACGATGACATATACATGGGCCACGAAACTAACAATATATTTTTGAACATTTTTCTAGCTATTTTCGAAAGGTATATAATAAATATGTGCGCCGCAAATTGGCTGAATTGACACAAGCCAACATCCTACAAACGATAACGATGAATATGCTATTGATGATAGTGCTTGTATGTCGTTCTTCTAAGCCAAATAATAATAATAATAATAATAAACCTGTCTCAAATCCTTGTCATTAATCGCATAACAACTAGGTGCAAATGATACCTTACAATCTAATTATGCTGTAAAAATATTGGCATGATTAATTTTTTTAGAAAGGATTGCCGTCTCGTATCTATTAATATTTGTTAATGGTCGTATGGATGAATGAAAATGAGAAAGAGAAAAAGTATCCTCCTAACTATCTAGAGAATTTTACTTTCAGATTGTTCAAGTGAGAATTAATTAGTTAATTAATTTTATGATGGATTTTGCTACCTTACGTTTAACGTAAGGTACATCCACTCACACAATTTATTTGTGGGCTCCACTAAAGCCCACCACTAGTGAGAGGGCTATACCTTATGTTAAATGTAAGGTAGTAGCTCCCTTTTATGATAAGTTCTAGGTCTATTGTTATTTTACTCTTCTAAATTTAGCAAGTGACTTATATAATTACAACGAAAAACAATTTTTGTTATTAATCAAGAAGGCCACAAAGTTGATAATTTAAAAAGGCCATGTTAGCATATAACAAAAAACAACTTCTTCAAATTTTATGTGACAAAGCGACGCATAATATTATCATTAATGTGAAAATTAAGAAGCTATGTGTGCACTACTGTTGTCTTGCTAAACCTTCAGGTTTTGTAAATGTTGTTTTGGTAAGGAGAAATCTAAATATTCTGTTAGTTCCATAGCCGCTCGTCCTATTTGTCAAAAAGATCAAAAGAATCTATCAATTGAAAAAAAAGAGTTTCAAGTATTGGCACCTCTTCAATCTCCTCATGGAACCCCTTTTTTAATTATATTTATTTTATTTTCGAAATTTCTTTTTTTTTTAATACACTTTCAGTTTTTCATATAATTTTTTATTGTTAAAACTCAAAGTACTATTGTGTTATTTTCATTTCTTTTGCAATCTTATTATTACCTATGCACAAATTAAAAAGTTTTATAGGTGATGAATTTTTTAATGTTAACCATTAGCTTAAATTTAAAATATTTTACACTATAATTTGAAAGAAATCCTAAGTGCGAAAATATTTAATCAATAGAAAATTTGAGAAAAAATAATAGATTATTCTAAATTTTTACAATTTATTTTAGTTAGATAGGAAGCAATAGGTAAGAAGAAGAAAAAACTAAGTTTTTTTTCAATTCTATTTGTCTTTTAAGTAGTTTTATTTGAAGGGGGTTTATAAGGATAATGAAGGGGTGCCAATAACTTCACTCTTGAGGAAAAAACACTAAAAGCCCATTCTATAAAATTTTCCTTTTTGAAGAATTTTAAAGAATAGTATCCAATAACTAAAATAGACACCAAATATATGCTATATATTTATGATTGTTAAAGGAAAAAAATATCGTTCAAATCAGTCTCCTTGATTCTTACAATCCCAAAGATACGATTCTGCGATCATCAAGATTCTTATGTAGTTATGAGAATTTATAGTGCAAAAGGCTATTTTGTCCAGACAAAGCTTACCTCCACTCGTTAGCTTGTAGTTTTACAAAGGATATAGGTCTTGGGTTGGAGTCAGATAGAGTGTGTGTGTAACCATTCTTAAGTGTGGGTGTCTTTATTTATTTTTAATGTGGATATGGTGTTAAACCATATGGTTTAATAGAGTGTCTGCACTAATTTTATTAAACCACACAATTTAATTAACAGCGTGTCCACATGAAAAAAATAATAATAAGAGTACCCGCAGTAGTTGTGTGTGGATATATTCTCACTTTATTTAAAGTGAGGATTTTATTAAGCAATATATTGAAAATTATATATTTTTTGTGTCTGTTAGTGTATATATATATATTTTTGTTAGTAACATCTTCATTATAACAAAGTAAGGATGCCCTCATAGAAAATTATTGTAATATATAAAAATATGTATGTGTACATGTGTGTGTATCATTATCTGTACATTCAAATATAGACTATACTGTGAAAAATTGAATTCATTTTCATTCGTTAACAATGATAAAGGTCATTCTCTTTTTTTTTTTTTTGAGAAGAAAATAAAATTCACTCCATAAAAGAGTTTAACAAATTCATGACTTCTGAGGGGTACGAATCTACTCAAACAACAGTTATACTTTTCTCTAGAGCTAACTTTGCTAGAGAATAAGCAATGGCATTACAAGATCTTGGCGTGTGCAGTGTTTTCCATGAACAAAACTCCTTCAATCTATTCTGAACTTCCGAAATTAGTCACTGGATCTCTGTTCTGCTGCTCTTCCTGTTGTTAACATAATCTACAGCTTCGAGAGAGTCTGATTCAATGATTATGTTTGCCAGCCCTACATCATAAGCTACTTTCATTCCCCAGTTCATTGCCTCTGCTTCTGCAAAGGTAACGCCACTGTGCAGCCTTGTATTCTTGATTGCAGCAGCCAAAAAATTCTTGTTAGCATCCCTTATAACAATTCCCAGCCCAACTAAATGATCCTCCAGATTTATAGCTGCATCCACATTGATCTTACACCAATTTGGAGGGGGGGACTCCAACATACACGATTCTCCACTGTACTTCCAATATTGGCCATTTTCCCAGTACTTTGGATCCTTCTAAAAGACTCCACAACAGCCTCAGCCTTAGCTGCTGCTATGCCAGGGTCCTCCCTCTTCCCTTTGAACAATCTTTGATTTCGTACACCCCAAATTACCCATAGAAGAGCGACCACCAACTCTGTATCTGATTTCCCCACTCTTTTCACCAGCTCATGCAATATGCCAATAATGTCATGGCCACCAATGTTTTTAAGCTCAGCATCAAACTTGGTAGTTTTCCAGATTTTGTGAACAGATTTACACTCCACTAACGCATGACCAACAGTTTCCACGCTGATTCCACAAATTTGGCATTCGGGTTGTGGCACTATTTTCCTCCTCCATAAGTTCTCAGCTGTTGGAAGTATGTTTTTGGCTGCTCTCCAGATGAAGATCTTAATTTTCTCTGGTAAGGACATGGACCAAATAATCGACCATTAGTTGGCTGGCTGCTCTGAACAGGACAGGGTATCCGAGAAATTAATCCTCAAGGCCACTTGGTATCCACTCTTAATAGGTCGTTCTCTTTTAAAATGCATACATAGGCTTGTGTTCACAGGCCATTAACAATTTATTTCAATCTCATAGGCCATTAACTAAATTTCAAAAAAATATAATTTATTCACTATCAAACAATCATGCTCTTATCCCACAAATAAAACTAGAAAAAAAAAACTAAAGAACTTGAGAAATAAACAAAGATTATACTAATTAAATCATTCTTTAAATTTAGTTCACAAGCGCGCAATCCCTTCGAATTTCTCCTTGATTTCCTGTCTTGACTCCCACACGTCCAAGCTTTGTAATAGCAGAAATAAAGGCCCTATTAAAAGCTTCTTTGTTGGAAGCAAATCGAACAACTGTGTCTCTTGATCTTCCATCAGAAAACAAAATTTGATCAGACGTAAACAAACCCTTTCCCTGCTGAAGATTCTTGTAGTAAGCATTGTCGAAAATTCGAGGCGTCGTAGGGTCCATGTCAATGGCAATTCTAGGATCAACTCTTACAGGGCACATGCCCCTCAGCTGCATTGCATAATTGAAATTTAAAGTGGGATCGATTCTGTTCCTGGGGCTGAAGTTGTAGATTCTTTTCGAGAAGCGACTGCAGTGAGAGAATCCTATCGTATGTGCACCTGAAAAAAATGTTCGGTAAGTCAATATTACACCGGAGTTAAAGATTTTCTTTTTATTTGAGTTCACACTTTCAAGTGTTTATATATATATATATATATAACAATATATACGGTTAAGATTTCATTACTTTAACATTTGTTATAGTTATCATCTTGTATTGAAATGTGAACAAACAAAATAAAAGATAAATATGACATTTTAACGTAGAAATTAAAACTAGTTAATATGTGTTCATTAAAAAGTTACATTGACTTTCAACAATATGTTTTTTTTTTTTTTAATCAACATTTTAATGCCAAGAACGAAGAACGAAATGGGGTCTTAAAAATTTATAAAGAATTCTCAAAGAATGAAAAGTCATTCTCCATAGTGGTAGTTCAGTGGAGATATAAACATACCTGATAATGCAATCATGTCCGTTTGATCGAGACCATGTGAGCTGAACATTCTGTTGAGTTGGTCTAAATTAAAATCAGGTTGAGGAAGTCTGTGCTGAACACTTGCTATTGTCGATATTCTGCCATCACGCCTCCCCAATTCAACTTTATAGAATGGTCCCCCTGCCTGCATTTATATTCTTGTATTTTAGTCACCAAAAGCATATAATTATGAATATAATAAAGTTATAAACTAATATGAAAACTCTCAAGACTCAATCATAGAATTGTAGCAGTTGGAGTAGTCTTAGATAATTTATTCAATTATTGAAATGGGAAAATGTAATGAGGGATCATAGTATTTAACCCAACAAATCAGTGGATGCTTTTCATATATACTCTCTTATTTATTAGATTCATACTGTGGCTGTATACTCAATTAATCAATTATGTAAAAAACAAAAAACTATATGCATAATAAAAGTTCAATAAGAAAAGGAATGCTACGTCAAAAGTAATTATGTAAAGATAATTACATGATAAAATTCAATAAATAAAAGAGTAGACATCGAAAACACCCAAAATTATTTTTTAACAATAATAATGAGTAATGGTTAACCTTTTTCTTTTAGCCTTTTTCCATGTGGAATCTAAGTAACAAAGAGAAAAAGTCTAATGTACCTCTCATTCACCTTTTTTTTTTTAAAAAAAAAAATACATTTATATTTTAATTCTACTCTTTTTAGGTGAGAGAGAAATTTTATTTGTTAAAAACTCCACATGCAAATGGACAATTAGTGAATGAGAAAAGAATGCATACCAAGGAAACAACATCTCTAGTGGCAAGAGCTAAAATATCAGCACATGAAACTTTGTTTCTGCACTGAGGATCACTATCAACAGCTTCCTTAGCTTTGACCACAGTATCAAATCCATCTCCAGCTAGTGATATATCTTCTGGGTGATCCTTCTCTGCCCGATTATTCGGCGACGATAGCAGCACTGAAGCATCACATCCCTATCAAGCACAAACAGCATATGTAAGAAGAAACCCAAGATATAGCTCAGCCATTAACCATCATTAAAAATCAATATGATTTAGATAATAAATAGGCTCACTGATTACCCGGACAAAGCAATCGTGGAAAAAGAGTCTAAGAGTTGCTGGGGCTGTGACAAAGGTCTGAGTGAACTTCTTGGTGACTGCCGAGCGTACAAGCGATTCTACATTTGGGCAGGTGCTTCTATAAAAGTCTTCACGAAGTTGAGCAGAAGCACCTGTCATTATGAGAGAGAAAACAACAGATGACAGAATAATGAAGAAGCTTTTAGTTTCCATGGCTTGTTTGTTAATCACCGTGCTTTAGCTTTTGCTTAATTCAGAAGTTGAATGTGAAGTGTGTGTATTTATATAGAGAGAAGCACCCAGCTATCTTCAGCAGTTACGCACACTCTGGCCAATTATAGGAGATTATATATAATTTTGAGGTGCACCTGATAATATTATTAATATTATTATTATTTATTATTATGATTGTCATAAAGTTGACGAATTTTGCAGATGATTGAAATTTTATCTTTTGGGGGTGGTACCATCACATGTAAGAATGCACTGGAAAATTCAAATATTTGTATTTTTTTTTTCAATTTTGTTCATGGATATATCTAATTAACTTGATTATATATTATTAATAAGAGGTTTGATGAAATCATTAACTAAATGACAACTCAACTTCATGAATCATGTTGGTACCCAACAACTCCCAAATGATTCCAAAGATTAAATACAGTAGTAGGAGCATTCCGGGGGCTGCTCCTTCAATAATTATAATTAATGCAAAGCATCACTTTTCTAACGACGGCTTTGATTGGCCACATAAACAACGGGAAAATATTTTGGTACACTAGTGTAATAGACGTGTAAAACTTTGTCACATATGCATATTTGACTTCTGTTGTAAACCACGCGGTCCAACAGTATCTGGCACAGCAGTCCCCCAAATCAAATCTTTGCTGTTTTAGTCTCATTTTCAGCCCCCATTCTCTATGGTAAAACCTTGCGTATCTTATTATTATTATTATTATTATTGTTTCTGTTGATTCCCTTATGTTTTTATTCTTATTCCTCAACTCATAATATATTATATAAATAACTTATTATTAAACTCAAATTGTCGATAACAAAAACTTCAGAGGGTGCAACGGGAAACCGTAGGTTTTCAACGGAGAGCGTTTTTATCGCAAACAAAACTGCGTTGTGAACACACGCTGGCCCTACCGAGTACCGACCACAAGGTCTTTGACATTTAGCAATGGACACAGTAATACAGGCGGCGTCAGCAAAACTAGGTGCATTGACACTCGCTAACTTTCACATGGCGTCCCCTTAGCCGTTGGTAACGAAAACTTGTTAGATAATTTTAGCCCATGTTATTCAGTCTTCTCATGTCGTCAGATCTTTTAGCCTGTTTAGGCTTACGGCTTACCTCGCAAGTACGGCAATAATCATTCAGACTGTGTCATGAAAAACACCTTCGAATAAAATGAGTTCATAATACCAACTCCATGTTCACTGGATGTTTGTAAAAATAAAAAATGCCGCGGAATTTAAAAAAAAAAAAGCACCAATTTTTAACTCAAGAAAGGAATTCTATTTTACAATGTAATATGATCTCATTCGTGGTATCCATAATTTTCACCATTCTAATCATATTATATGTTTATTATTCGTTCTACTTTGACACAACTCGAGTGATACTCATCCATCGTTCAAACAGTCTTGTCTTTAAGAGCTACATTATTTCACAACTCCTATTTAGTCACGAATCCATCTCTTTGACCAGGATAATGGAAATTCACATGGAGAAAAAACAAAATATATTGGCCAGACATCAATACAAATCCACAGGCTGCTGCAAACAAATACGGATTACCTGCAAATTAGAGCATCCGTTACTACAAATGCATAGAATCTCTGATATAGAATAACTCTGATCCAACAATAGTAAAACTAATGTCCGAATAAAACAAATCCATGAAACAAGCTTCTTCTTAAGTAGCACAGATGTCAGAAGCACACACCCAGCTTTCCATTAGATTTCCCAACTTACATGTTCGATAAACCCATTTCAATGTTTAAAAAAAAATAAAAATTGAAAGAAGTAAAATTTAACAGAAAATTTAATGAATGAAAAGTTTTAACTTAGAGGTTATATCATTACAACTGCTGTACCGTAGCTTTTCCCCAACAAAACAATTGACTAATTAAAGAAACAACTTGACAGTATCTAAAGCAATCACATGCCATTATTGAATGGTGGACCAAGGAGTTCAAAAAATAACAGCCTGTTTATCTTTTGGCAGTACCAACTGGGCAGCCAGACAACAGAGCCTAGGGAGGACACCAAAAGGTATAGGCTTAGATTTTAAAAAATAATGAGAATTCTCTAGATATAAATGATAATGATTTGTTGAAACTAAAACTATGACCCAAAAGTGTAGACCAGAAAGTGTAGTTGTTATTAAATAATCATGGGACCCCACCTGTCATGTCATCTGTTCAATTTCAAATATCAGATGGTAAAAAGGGGCAAAGCAGCTGATTATTGAATAACATATTTAGTCACCAAAAGTTTTAACATTCAAATGTGAGATACCCCTTTGAAGTAATTTCATTTAATTTAATATACTAATCATGCTTCTCTTCTTTTGTATGTTCATGCACTTGATTAGTAAAGACAAGCAATGGAGCCATTCAAATACAATCAACCACAGAAAAATAATGTGACTTCTGTATTATCCAGAATAACGCTGTTTGTTTTATTTCAGCCTTTTCTCAAACAGGTATTGCATTGATACAAAAGTGGATTTTCACTAATGACATGCATATACTAAACATACAGAGTATTTGCTTCAAACTTAAATCCAAGTTACCTGTACAGAATATAGACCAGACTGATGGATCCTTCAGCTGCTCGAGAGAACTTTCTGTGGATCAAGTTGCCCACTACAATAACTAGACGGAACACCAGAAAGTTCCAGCCTTCCTTTCCACTCCTCCCCAGGTTTCAATGTAATCGGTTTTTCAACAGCAGCTGCCTCCACGCACAACATATGCTTATACTCATCATCCCCAAAATCAGCCATAGCTTTTGCTTTCTTATCCCATGGATTCCACACCACTGCATGAATACAACAGATATTTTAGGTCCTACTAAACTAAGATATATTCAATGCAAAGTAACCATTTCAAACAAGCAAAAGACGCCCAATGCAGCCCTTTGGCTGAAAAGCTATGTCCCATTTTTACCAAGGCATCATCTTCCCACATCCAATTTACTTTAAAGATTTATAGAAGTTGAAAACACTTTGGTTGGTAATCTACAGCTATGTACAAGAGAAGTTCTAAAGTATATATACGCCATTTAGACCCAATTTACAAGTAACATGAACATTGTTAAGAAAGCATACAGGTAGAAGCAATCTCACCAGCATCTGGAAGCCCATCTTTACGAATGACAAACGTTCTCTTCTTTTCATGATCCAGAATTGCAATCTTTGTAGGAGTACTGAGGTATATCTTGTCCACCTGGACAACCATAAAAGCATTAGATAAACAGTAGAGTAAGATAATGTAAGCACACAGAAAAATGGTACCCTGAACTCACTTCTGATTCAAATGTTATTGCATCCCCTTGTTCAGTAAAACGCTCCTTATTCTGCAAGTTGTCGAGGTAATCCAGTGTCTCCAATCCTTCAACACGAACTTCACTGAGCACAAGCAACTAAACCAGTTTAAAGACAACTCAAAACTGCATAATATAGAGTCAATATACGATTTAAAAAACCAATGATTATTTTCCATGATTCCCCAAAATTCAGTTACCAAGAACTTTATATCATATCTACCTTGGAATGGTAAATAGCAGACACGCAGCCACAAAACACATAACATATAAGAAAGTAATTCACCATTAACAAAATGGAATTCAATTTCCCGATCCAAAGTAGTCCAATGATGATAAATTGTAGCTGTGATACTACTTGTGGTTTCGGAGCATCTGCAATTCAAATTAAGAGCCACAGAAACTCACAGCAAGATCAGGCCAACCCAGGTTTAAACCTTAAATATACAATGCTTGATCTGAGTAACTCACATTATCGTTGTAGTTTGGCAAGAAATAATTTTAATGTTCTTATTTGTGATAGCCCATTCAAGTTCCAAACATTTTCATCGCAAATCTGGCATTAGATACACAAATTCAGCTTTAGGTAAGAATACTGGATCTGGGATTAAATTTCAGACAAAAACTCAAGTCAAGTTACTGTTCCAGGAGAATCATAGATTGCAGTTAAATAGCATTGCTATCATAACCTCACAACTTGTGCTTTTAGAAGAATTGATGGCAACATGTTGAGATTGACATTTTCTACTCTTAAGTTTGAAGGAAATCAGAAGAAATTAGCAGCAGACACTTGTAATTTAAAATTCCACCATTTTTCTTATTTACAGACTCTGAATTATCAAGCAATGTCATGAATTACCTGATGTCTGAAACAGAGAAATAGGTATGATATGCAAATGTGAACGAAAATGGCTTTCCATCAGTGCTAGTATTCCTAACGCGAGAGATCAACATCAGATCACCACCAGGAGTCAAAGCTACCCTGAGACGGAACTCAAAACTGGGAAGGGAAAAACAGTAAAGATTTTCATTAAAATTCCCAAAAAAAAAAATTTACCTAAATTTCAGCTATATCTATCTTCATGAAAATGTGCAGGAGAGTGATGAAAGATCCAACTACTAACCTGTGAGGCCAGATCTTCAGATCTTCTTCCGAGGGCCTTAGTATCAAATCAATATAAGCCTTACTCGAGGAATTAGTTGGAAAAGCAGGCGGGTCAGTGTCAATACTCCAAAACCGATTTCTAGCAAACCCATGCGACTCCAGAGAGCCATGACTTGCAAACTGTAAAAATGGACTAAGTTTTAAGGATAGATGAATCCAGTTGAAAGAACCAAGGAGTAAAGCTGGTAGAAGCACATGCCTGAGGAAAGCAGATTGGAATTCCTCCGCGAATCGCTTTGGGAGGCTTGAATGTAGCCTGCACACGATATAAAGTAAATAACTCTATGAGACATTTTAATTTGGACGGAAAATATATTAAATTAAAAATCTGAGACACCAAGAAAGGTAGCCCATCAATAAATTTTAGCCTCTTTACAGTATTGAAAAGGGGCATGTTAGTATCTTTTGGAGCTAAGGTAACCCATATCTAAATAAATTACAATAACTGCAAATAGGCTAACTGAACATCTAATGATGAGAGGATAAGCCTACAGGGCATCGAAAAAAATTGATCTGAATAAGCAAGAAGTGTTTATTAGAGTATCGCATGGCCCCTTACAAATAACATGGCATTTTACTTATGGTAAGAACTATGAAGCAATAAATCAAAGATGGTTGTCAATAGAATATAAATATCACCTTACTACTGACAAAAAGCAATTCCTCTCCATGATCATTCTTCCAAGACGTCACATGACCCCCGTACAAATACACCTGGAAAACCCAAAAAGAATAGATTACTCTTAGTATAGAAAGCAACAAACAAGAATATTTCAGACAGCATGCCAGATAGACTCTTGCAACCTGAACATTGATAACTTATTATAAAAGTGAGGGAAAACAAACTAGAGCAATGTGGACATCACAGTCATAGAGAAGCAATTGCTTTTGAAGTTGTGGGCTTCAGTGAGGTTACAGTATCATTATGACCTTAGCTGCATAGGAATTGAGATGTGTGGGGGTGGCTTAACAACAAGCATCACTTTTGACATGTCATGAGTGTTGAGTCATTTAACGACTTCTTCCATTCCTTACTATCAAATAAGACCAAATGAATCTAAAATGTGTCTGTAATAATGTGATTCTCAGACTCTTCACTGGAAATCTGTAAGTTTTATCAACTCGGTGTCATAAAATGAAATTGAGATTAAATAATAGCTAGATCGGATGAAACTAAATTCCTAGTGTGTAAATGAATATACTTAGGCCTTTTGTATATCATCTATGTACTCATAACCACTTTGACATAGAGGAAAAAATTGATTCTATATAACTAAAAGCCAAGATTAGCTACTTGGTTTGACGAAATCCTAGAGAATTGCAGATAACAATGACTTTGTAAATGTATCCCTTTTCCTTAATAATCTACCATCCTTTCTAATGCATGAAAGTGGAGGTAGTTAGGCTGCAAATAGCAGCAATCTGTAGTAAGATCTACTTCAAGATAGCACTCAAGTTAAAATGAAGTTCTGGCTCTGACAGATTCAAAGGTTTTAGTTGAATAGCATAGTTGTTGCAGTAAATGTGACTATGTGAGATGTTCTTAATCGTTCTCTACAAGTCTTTCAAAAACACAAAAGATTTCGGTTGAGTGGATCCGTCTCGAATTAAAACTCCAATTTCTCGTGTCAAGATAGGAGCCTAATCGATATTACGAGTCTTTCAGAAATAAACACAGCTAGCTCAAATTCACTTCTCCGGATCTGCTGAAACCTTAGCAAAAGAGACATAGCTATTCCTTAATCGGCCACTGTATTCGATTTAACTAACCAAGTGATCTATATTAAACAAGAAATCGAACAAGATTTATCCATTCTTAACCAGAAATCGAGAGATAGCAGAATCGGATCACGCATAAATCGAAGAAATAAGAATGCGGAAGGTGAAACGATGTCGTACCTCAGCGGAGCTGCCGCGTGACTCGCGGAGAACGATCTTGTCGAGGCCGTTATTGCCCTTGCAGAACTCAACTGGAAGAAACTTCTCCGTCGACATGATTTTGAAGCCGCTGCCGCCGCCGCCGCCGCCAAGATTTTCTACTCTTCGTTTGATGTGAAAATTCACAGCATTCGATATGAAAATGAAATCTCTCTCACTTAGTGTTAGCTCACTTCAGTAGAGCGAGAGATATTTCGTTCTTTTCTTCTTCTCACTTCTTCTCTCCGTTTCTTTAATTGACTAATTTCTTTTATTTATTTATTTATTTATTTTTCCTTACTTTTGGTCTCAATTTTTGTTTTTCGAATGGTTTATTACGCGGAACCCCCTAAAGTTTACGCAAGTTCTATTAGCTTACTTTTAAATAACTGGACCTTGTATGCCGGTTGGCAAGAGCTCCCTCCCATCGGATTTTTAATTAGTCATTCGTGTACTTTTTTAAAATAAATTCCCCGTCGGTGGAAAATTAGGGGCAGGCAGTATTCTTTTTTTTTTTTTCCTGATTTAATGAGAATTATTTACTTTCAAATTAAATGTAAGTACATCTAATAGTTATTAAGGTAGAATTTTAAATTATGTTTGGGAGACATTTAGACTATGCTATTCTTATGCGAATTTAATTTCTTAATTGTAATAAATAATCCATATATCCCTAAGCTATGCTATTGGTAAATACTCGATTGTATTATCAATAGATTGTAATGTTACCTTTGATTGTTCGTAAACCTTCGAATCAATAAACCTCTTATTATAATATTAATAAATTGTAAATATAGTCCGGATAGATCGTAATATATACAATTCATAAACTATGGGCGATGCTCTGAATTTTGATTATGTATAGACCCAACGTATAGTGTTCGTAGACTAGCTAGGGATTATGCTCGTGACCTGTCGATAGTCTAAATAAACTTGAAATGTTTTTTTGTCCTTCAGAGTTGAGTCTTTAAATATCATTTTCCTGTTCTCAATATGTAGAGTTGTTTAAATATCATTTTCCTGTTTCTCAATGTGTAGAGTTGTTTTGTAAATCACATACCGTGCAACGTTTAATTGATTTTTTTTTAAAACTGTATGATGTAACCCACCGCCCAATTGTACGGCAATGGTATATTTCATGCATTATCTTTAAAAATAATGTAATAAATAATCAATTGTTATAAATTGAAATGATATATAATCTCAGGATAGATTCCTCCAATCACTTAAAATATTTTGTTTTATACACACACACACACAGAAACACACTCTGGTGCAGTCATCTTCACTTTTTAAAAGTGAGAACACTACTAACAAAAAATTAGATTTCAACACACTAATAAATAAATAATATATAAATTTTTATTTATTAAATTTTTTTTTGTATTCTATTGATATCTTCACTTTAAAAAAAAATAAGGATGTTCTCGTTAGAAAATAACTATAATACTATATATAGTTCTTCTCTCATGTAGCACCCCCATTTTTTTCATGTGGACACTTTATTAACTCATACGACTTAATAACACGTGTTCATGAAAAAATAATAATAACAAGGATGCTTGTGTATGTATGTATGTGCGCGTGTGTATCACATCGTACCTTTCAATCCATATAACCTTATCTAAAAATAAACACTTTTTTTTTATTTTATAAACAAGTGTCTTCTTCTTCGTCTTTTTTTTAATTATTTTTTAGAGGATAAAAGGATAATATCACTCGTATACCCTTAAATGATATTTATTTCAAACGTACTACAATACTTTTAACATGTATCACTCGTATACCATAAGTTGACAAAATGTATCTGCCGTCCACCAAACTGTTAGCTACTGTTTGCAAGTGCTGACATCATAAGAGTAATCTAGTCTTTTAAGATGGAAGAAATTTTGATTAAAAAACGACATGTCATCCTATTTATCTAATAAAAAATGACATGTCATGTGATATATATTGACAAAAAATGACATGTCATCACATTTATCGGAAGATGACGTCACCTATGTGTAACGACGTTGTTTCAACGGGACTAAAAAAAAATGCTACTCCACAACCCATTCTATTCTTCCAAAATTTAACCTGAATTTTTTAATATCTACTCCTCCAAGCTCCAATTGAAATTTTTTATGGTATAATATGTATAATTGTAAATAATATGTTGTTAATAAATTTTTTATAGTATAATATAGATGAATTTTTACGGATAATTGTTAATAATATGTACCATTAATAATTCATTTTTTAATAAAAATGTATTGTTAATAAAAAATTTGTGTATTGAAAATTGACATTAATTTTTTGGGTAAATTTGTCTTTTTACCTTATTTTGAGTTTTAAGGTCGAAATAGTCAATTTACCATAATTTTGTTAACTTTCTAATGGCAGTTAACGGTTTAGTGGACGGCATACATATTTTATTAACTTAAGGTATACGAGTGATACATGTTAAAAGTGTTGTAGTACGTTTGATACAAATATCATTTAAGGGTATACGAGTGATATTTTCTCGAGGATAAATAAGTGACTTAAATCATCATTTCTTTACCAAAAGTCTAATGCAACTTATTGTGATTTACTGATGTTGATATATTTGTCTGTGTATAACAAATTCTTCAAATTCAAACAAGAACAATTGAATTCGTACAATGCTAAATCAGTGTCGATAGTGAAATGTTATCAATAACATCAAAATACACATGTAGATGTTAAACTAATGTTTTTATAAAATGATAACGAATGTTGATCACTAATCCTTCTTTGAGATCACTGATGACATGTTAGATGTTTAATGTTTTGTACTTCGTACCTTTAAAATTTTATTTTATTTAAAATAATTCAAGACAATAACTATGTTAGAGGCACTCTACCACGAGTACTCGTTCATTACCACACGAGTAAAATAATAAATAGTAAAAACTACAATATAATTTTGATAATGTGGTTGTGAAAGAGTATTCTATAGTAGAGCATCTATACTGTTGTCGGACCTATAATTCAATCATGAAACCATACAACATATCATGGTATCATCTATCTATGCGTTGAAAATATCATCGATATATAAGGTTGGCAAAAAATCTCAGGCCAGCCCTAGACCTACAGGCTTGAAGCCCGAATTGCATGGGTTGAACCTGGATATAGGCCAAAAAGTACAAAACTCGCACAAATTGGGCTTGTTTAAGGGCCTAAGCCCGGCCTTTTAATTTATAAAAAATAAATTATATTTAAATAAGAAAGAAAAACTTAAAATATTAAATTAATTTTTTTTATATTAGTATTTGTGATTTATTATATTGTGTTACTAATATTTTATGTATTGAACTATTATTTTATTATAAATTAAATAATTATTTTTAATTTAAATATTTTCTTTATTAAAAAATTATTTTATATTTAATTGAAAAACCAAGGCTCGTCCAGGCCGGGCCCATCCAAAATTAAACATGCTTTCAAAGAGTTTGAACTTGATATAAATGAGTTTGGGCCTGGGTTTGAAAAAGCTTGACTCAAACCCATATTTTTCCAACCCTACCGATATACCATACTATTTCAATAAATGAGTTCAATGTGTCATTTATATGATGATTTTTTTTTTTATATAAATGATGGATCATACAATTTTCACTATGAAATAAAAGAATTTACAACATGTCATTTATGTACACAATATATAAATAATTTATCATACTAACTTTTTAGATAGCACGAGATGTCATTGATACGATAAATTTATAAATAACATATTACAAATTTTATGATCATCTATTTTTTAAGTATATAAATGACACATCATATAAGTTTTATAAACTTGTACAGCATATTATCTATGCGACGAAGTTAATTTTAATCCAAGAATCAGGAGATGCGTACCACCATAATTTACATTTGAGAAATTTTATGAACCTTTAATTAAGAGCAACTTTGGACCATTTCAATGAAAATTTGAGCCGTAAATTTGAAATGGTTTTCAGATTATATGTATTAACCAACAACACGTTTTTGATTATAAGATGCAATCAATATCTTTAGTGAGATTTTAGAAAAACAAAAATAAATTTCTTTTGAATTTGACAAAAGTCTCCATAAAAAACTTCACGACACTGATTAAATCGTAGCAAGATCTCTATGATTTTTTATCTTCCAAATCAGGAGAGCGTGGATGTATCCGCAATTAAAAACTAAATATCATCTTAAATTCTTAATGAGCTAGGCTGTGTTTCGGATTTGATTCACTTGGCAGAATAAATGTGCAATGGTTTTGCCTTTGTTGTTTGCACGTTTGAATGGATAAATATACATTTGATACTCAACTAAACCCAAAAAAAAAAAAAAAAAAATCCCAGATGAAAAGTAGATATTAAAGATAATTTCTCAAGTTGAAATTCGGAGGCTGGGCTTTTTCTTTTCGTTTTGAACTCTATAAATTACTCTACACCTAGTTATTTTAGAAGTACATATTCATAATTCATTAGTAAAAACCACTTTAAAATTATTTTTTCATTCTTAGTTATTAAAATGTTCAACTTGAAACCTTCCCCGTTAAACTCTATAACCCTTCAGGAAGTATAAATTTTTAGAATAAGATCGTAACATTTATTTTTCTTCATAGCCCAATCAAATGCTTTAACATAACGAAACAAGTAGCTGAAAAAATGCCAATCACCTATCATCTCATATCCTTAAAGCAGAAACCAAAAAAGAAAACCCATCACTTCGATGTTGGTGGCCAGCTAGCTAGAAATCATTAAAATGTTTCCAAAACCAGCTTCTGTACAAAATTGCCAGTTTCTTAATTCATTTGCCTTGTTTCGCAAAATGAAAAACAGATTTAGGATTATACCCAAAAAAAAAAAAAAAAAAAAAAAAAATCGAAGGTCTATCATCTATGCATGTCTCCTACCCATCAGGGTTTCTGTGCAATGAATAATTTGTTTGCAATCTTGCCATGCAGTCAAATGTTGCTTGGTCCGCCACTACTGATTATACTAATTCGCAGTTGATAGAAAGATGTAATGTAATTATTATAATCACTGAAATGAATTTGATTAATGAGTTATTTATTAATCCTAAGTTTTTTTTTTAAAGTTACTTCAATTAATTATTACGATAATACATAAAATCAAAAACCTATTTAACATAAAATTTAATTTTTTTGTTATAAGTTTTTTTTTTTTTTTTTGCTGTCTAATGACAACCTACATTCCTCAGCGTAAATATGTATATCTTCGTATATTTGTTAGGGTAAATTTTTGAAGTAATCTATGACAGATCTCTAAATTGTATTACAAAATATATGTATCTAATCTCTCTAGTATTGAGATATTGGTCCAAAAATAAACTAATATTTTGTATATAAAAATATAATATAATGCTACGATCTTGACATATTTGTATCCTGAAGTATAAACTATATATGTTGCAATCACTAGCATCCCTTTCTCGTGCTTCCTCTTCGAACTTGTCAAAGTTCAATGGAGCACTCAAAATTAGGTCAAATCAATACGTCTTTCAATTATCACATCCATTGTGAACAAGAAGATAACCTTTCGCCGGGGCTATGGCGGTGGCCGGCGATGGAAAATTGGCGGCGGAGGCGGCGCTAATGTTCTATGTGTTGGCAGTTGGCACACTTTTTTTTTTATTTTTTCAATTAAATTTTTTCTGAAGCAACTTATTAATCTTTTTAATATACCACGTAGTAATATATAAGGATATAAATAAATTGCTGGAAGCTTACGGCTGGGCCCGTTTATTCTTCCTAAGAGGGGGAAAATGGAATATTCCTATTTAGAAGTCGTGTACCCTCTTTAAAAAAAAAAAGAAAAAGAAAAAAAAAACTGTTTGGCTGGCTGAAAGCCTGAAACTCTATGCGTTTCTTCTAGGCCGTCAATTTTTTTTTTTCAATATATAACATTATTATGATAATGATAATTCATATTATATTCCATTGGGGACCTTGGTACACACTGACACACATGATGTGAAGATTGTGACTAATTTGAAAATCTTATTAAATAATTATATTATATCACATTATGTCTTTGGGTAGGCAAACTATTTCTTATTTTAACATCATGGCTCAGGTAGACTAGCATCACTAAGAAGAATAAAAGTTACCGCGGATTAGATTATCATACGGTAAAAAATTACTTCAATACCATATACACACTCCACAATCCTTGTGGATGAGAATCTTGACTATAATTTAAATATCTAATGAACTTTTTGAAGTGTAAACAACAAAACCTACAATGGGTTATGAAATTCAAGCGAAACAAAAATATACTATAACGAATACCAAAGTAGATAATATTTATAACAAATCGATGTATTTAAAAAATAAAAGCACTAAATTTTTGTTGGATATAATACTTTGATTATTGTACTCACAAACTTGTAAGGGTGCATTTGGGATTGGGGTTTGACTGTTGTAGTTTAAAATGTACAATATTAAAATATTTGGTAAACATTAATTGTTGTATTTTAAAAAAATATGTTGATATGATTTTTCACTTATATAATATAAAATTTATTATAATTTTAATAATTTTATCAAAATTATTATTTAAATTTATATTTACCATAAATTATTAAAATTTATTTTATAATAATAATTTTTTTATAATATTTATATTTTTTAAAGTACAATACCTCAATTTTAAATAAGATCGATTACGACAAACATTATATAGTCTAATATTTCATTGGTAATAATGGTAATATTACATGTAATTTGGGTGATTAAAGTGGGCCTATGACGGAAGGGAAGCCCCCACAATATTTACCTTTCTGGCAATGCATGAATGATGGCCGGTGACCGACTTTTCTGAGTTTGTTTCGTATTTCTCTCTCTTGTTGTCCATAGTCCGATCCTCACAAAGCGGTAGTCAGCTTTCTTAATCACCAACCATAATTTTTTTTTCTGTTATGAAAAAAAAATTTCTCATTCACTGAAAAAAAAAAAATGGACACCCATTTCTGATTTCTACATTCAAATCTGGAAAAATACCATCTCAAAAACAACAAAATTAAATTAAAAAAAAAAAAAAAGACAAGACAGCAAATTCTACCTGTAAGTGACTTTGATTCCTGATAAAGCCATAAAAGGTAACTTTTTCTTTTCAAATTTTTTGACATTTTTTTTTATCTGATTTTACTTTCCTAACCAAAACCCAACAGTCATAATTGCTGTAACTCTTTGCCTTCATTCAATTTTACTCCCAATTCCAACAAATATGACGAGATTGATTACAAGAAACAAAAAAGGGAAAAAAATGGAAAAAATCAGTAATTAAGCATTATTATTGGTGATTATGATTATTATTAAAATGCAAAATAACAGTTCATGTGACGTTGTGGGGTGAGCTTTTTGGTTGCCGTTAGTGATAAGCACGCCTGGCATTCATCATTCTTCCCTCCAACTCGACTCTCTCTCTCTAACTTTTTTCCTTCTTCCTTCTTTAGCTTCAAAGCCCCACTATATTTTCCTTCCTTCACTGCTGTCACCTTTATTTTTCAATCATCACCTTTTTCGTCAAAAAAGAATTCGTTCTACATTTATTTTTCTGTCAAAAACTGGATCTGGGTTGCCGCTGTTTTTTTTTTTTTTTCTGAATTTCAGGTAAAGCTCGAATCTTTTATATTTTTGTGTATCTGGGTTTTTTTTTTTTTTTTTGGCTTTTGCTGTCGTTTTTGTTTCGTTTTGTTGAATTCGATAAGAGAAATGGACATATGGGGTGTTTTTAGATTATTCAAGCTGAAGGAAAGTTTGATGAATGGTTTTGATTTTTATACTATGTGTTGATTGTACTGAAAAACTTGATCTGATTTGTTGGGATTGAAGTTTTATTGATCTTAATACCCAGTTGCCCTGTTTTTCAGCTTGTTTGTTTATGAGAATTTCGATGCAAGTGTTTTCGTTTTTCGGGTTTTGAAAATAACTTGGGATTGTAAATTTCATATTTTAGATATATAAGCCTCATTATGTTAAATAAAATATGTTGCTTGCATGCATACGTAGACATACAAATAAGGATAATTCATATTCTTGACTTTCAGGGTAGTTTATATTTGTGCCAGTTGTTTGCGCTTTCTGTATGTTTCATTTACTGTGTTAGTTGCTGACTGTTATGCTGCCATGTGAGCTTGCCTGGACATTAAAGTGATTACGGTTGCACAGACCTTAACGGAAGGCCTTGTTCTAGTGGGCACAAATTAATCAGTTTTAATGGAATTGGCTGAGACAGTAGATAATAAATTGAGTCCATTGGGAACCCGTAAGGTGCTAAGTTTACTGCCTAAGTTGATTTCAAGTGTTGCTCCTAGGGTTGGTTGTAATGTCTAGCCCGCTGATAATGTAGTTCTCTAGTGCTTTGCTGAGTACAAAAATATGAAGAAGAATTTAACTCTGGCCTGGAATCAAAGAATTATTGGATTATAAGGAAATTTTGATTGTGAATCCTTTTAGAGCCTCCTGTAATGTGACTTTGTAGGTTTGTATAAGTGGATGGTTTGGAACAGGGATAATTGAATCGAACTAAATTATGCTGCAGTTCTTTGTTCGACATGCAAGGAAGGTACACAAACTGACAAATAAAAGATAAGATTGCAAATATTTTTTTGAAGTCTAAGACCTTTCCGTGATTGTTTGCTAAAAGTATTCTAAGAAGTATACTTCCATGTAGAAAAAGTCGTGTGATTATCCAGAAAAGCAAGAGGAAATATGAGCAAATAAATTCTAGTTGGCATTATGTCTTCCATCTTTAGACTCATTCCCATGAAATGGTTTGCTGTTTCTGTTTCCTTTTTCCTCATCTAATAAGTAATTGTGCAATCATTTTTAGGGTGCTTCTATTCACATCTCCTAGTCAAAGTGGGGGGAAATCAAGTTGTTGATTCTGCCAGAACGTCATGTCTGTTTCTATGCGAGATTTAGATTCAGCTTTCCAAGGAGCTGGGCAAAAAGCGTATCCTTTTCTCTTCTGAAACATGCAGCATCTTTTTGGAATTTTATCATAACCCCTAATTTCAGTCTACTTTTTTTTAATATAATATTCTGAAAGTTTCAATTTTTTTTTAAAATTATGCTACATATAAAGTAGCAGACGGAAAATAATTCAAATGATTCCTGCAATATAGCTGCAGCTGCATGCTGCTGCTGTCTATCTTGACATATGGTATTGAATCAATCATGCATGTGCAGTTTTTCCTTGACAATATACAGTGGAATTGAAATATGGCGCATTGAAAATTTTAAGCCTGTTCTTGTACCAAAGTCCTCTCATGGGAAATTTTTTACTGGGGATTCCTATGTGATTTTAAAGGTAAGTTATTTGATTTACATTCCAGTTTCCTTGCATATCTACATGCTGTGATTGGCTTCCAAAACAATATGAACTTAATCTTGTTTACTGTTATCTTAAGGGGACCGTAGTACGAATTGTATATACTCAAAATCTGTTTTTTGCACTCTCTTTCATATATCTATTACATGGTTAATTTAAGAGCTCTCTTTTAACTACCAAAAGCTGTCGAATAGGTCAATTTTGAATGTTTAACATACTGTGAGCATTGCTGCTTGTTTGAATTTCGTCTTAACTGCATCTTCTGAAAACAAATACATTAGATTCAAACTACAACATAAGTGTCATGTACCACATTAAGATTTTCAGCTGCCTGAGGTGCCATCCATCATTAGAAACTGTTTTATTTCTCATTTTACTAGATATGGCTGTCACACCTGCTTCTTAGTCATCTAAGATATCATTTTGTTTGACAATTGCGCAATAGCTTGCAGTAAGTCTTTGTTTTATTGCAGTTACATCCAAATCATGTTTGGTGGCTTTAGATTTGAGACGCTAATATGAAATGCTGTCGTGAATTATTTTATCTTTATACTTAATAAAATCTCCTGCTAATATGCTGGAGCTAACCTATATTGATAACCAAAAATTATATTTATCCTTGTTGATATCAAATTAATTTTACGTTTTTACTTGTCGCTAATGTGTGCTCGTTTCCACAAACTGTACTAGTTTCATAAATAGACCTTTTTTCTTTTCTCTTCCGATGTGTCTGTGTTTCAGACTATACCTGTAAATTAGTTGTTTGGGATAGGTTAATTTAAGAGGATTAAGCTTGTAGACTTCACCACGTTTGCTTCCTAGTTACTCTCAACCAATCATGTTCTTTTACTTTCTCCCGTGTAGACAACTGCATCAAAAAGTGGTGCCTTACGTCATGATATCCACTATTGGCTTGGTAAAGATACCTCGCAGGTTAGTCCTTATTTAGTACTTAATACTAAAGTATCATGGTGTATTTGGTTTTTAACCACATTTCTGTTAACATAGGATGAAGCTGGTACTGCTGCCATCAAGACAGTTGAACTAGATGCAGCTCTTGGAGGACGTGCTGTTCAGTATCGTGAAGTACAGGGTCATGAAACTGAGAAGTTCCTATCTTATTTTAAACCATGTATAATACCTCAGGAAGGTGGGATTGCATCTGGATTTAAAAGAGCTGAGGCTGAAGAACATAAAATACGTTTGTTTGTCTGCAGAGGAAAGCATGTTATTCATGTAAAAGAGGTAAGTCTAAGGACCTAGCTTCTTGTCTTATGAGGGATGATTCTGAACAATGAGTGAGTGTATGCGTTTGCTTCATGAAATGATCTTTTTTGGTGATAGGTTCCTTTTTCTCGATCGTCGCTCAACCATGATGATATATTTATACTTGATACTCAGTCTAAGATTTTTCAATTTAATGGTTCAAATTCGTCTATTCAAGAGAGGGCAAAGGCTCTTGAAGTTGTACAGTACATTAAAGATACTTATCATGATGGAAAATGTGAGGTAGCTGTTGTTGGTAAGTCAATACATTAATTACAATGTTTGAATCATAATTTAGGAAGTTCAAATTGATATTTGAATGACTTGAGTCTAATTTCTTGCTCTCTATTTAGAGGATGGAAAATTGATGGCTGATGCTGAAGCTGGTGAATTTTGGGGCTTCTTTGGTGGCTTTGCTCCACTTCCAAGGAAAATGACAATCAGTGAGGAGAATAATAATATTGTTCATTCTCATTCTACTAAGTTATACAGGTAACCAACATTTCGATTCATTTACTGCAATCTTAGGCTGATCGGCTGCAAACATATCTCTGTTATGTATAAGTTGATTTATAAGTTGCTATTTAATAGAATTTGCTACACATATGAATGGATGTGCATGTTTCTTCTACATAAATTTTTGCTGTTAAATTCTCTGATATGATTTAATTACAAATATAACCGAAAAACTATCTATCTATCTATCAAATAACTATCCAATTAGGGATTCCCTCATTTTAATAAATGAGGACCCAACTAAAAGACAATAAAAACAGACACTCCAATGCAGTGTGTTTTGTCTTTTAGTGCATCAGAGTTCGTGTCTTCCTGTCTTTAGCTTGGTCCTCGTCTTATGAAAATGAGGGATCCCTCATTAAAAGGGGACTCTCTATATGTCTATTACTGTGTGTGTTGGAAAATTGATAAAATTAAATAGCAATCTGTATCTGGCATTTTAAAAAATGATGTTACCTTTGGACAATTATTTACTAGATCTGATAATGCTTTAGTTCTGACAGAAGTATATTTGTGTTTCAAGTGTTGACAAGGGTCAAGCAGTACCTGTCGGGGGTGATTCTTTGACAAGGGATTTGCTAGAGACAAACAAATGCTACATTCTAGATTGTGGGATAGAAGTGTTTGTATGGATGGGGAGAAATACTTCTCTTGATGAAAGAAAGAGTGCAAGTGGAGCTGCAGAAGTATATCACGATCCTGCAATCTATATGTTCTATTGATCACGATAAAAAGTAATCACTCACTTTCATACTATTTCTGGTCCCTCTGAACAGGAGTTACTCAAAGGCTCTGATCGATCAAAATCTCACATGATTCGTGTAATTGAAGGATTTGAAACAGTTATGTTTAAATCGAAATTTGATTGCTGGCCTCAAGAAACTAATGTGACAGTTTCTGAAGATGGCAGAGGCAAAGTTGCTGGTCAGTTACTTAAACATTGCCCATATGCTGTTGTCTTGATATAACAATTTCCCTGGAAATTATCATTAATGTCATAATCATGTAATTGTTGTCTTATACTTAACATTGCATTTTCCTTCGTGTCATTGTAGCTCTTCTAAAGCGTCAGGGGGTTAATGTCAAGGGCTTGTTGAAAGCTGAGCCTGTAAAAGAAGAACCTCAGGCATTCATTGATTGCACTGGAAATCTGCAGGTGCTTAGCTGTGTATCTAATGTCTAATTGTATAACAGTCTGCCGGCTTTCCTTTTGACCTAGCCTGATGGGAGGCCTTCTCTTGAGTCCTTTTTCCTTTTACCATTACACACACACACACACACGCCATCTGTGGAAGGAAAATTACCATGTAAGCCTATTACCAAATGTGCAGAAAACTGAAAATAAACTTGTGGGAAAGTATCAAAAGAGTTTCAGGGAAATGTTGCTGGATCGTTGTATAAAATGTTTTTGTAACATCAAAGAAATGTGAAAAATTTATTGATGTGTTTTCTTCAAGTTTCATTTCAAGCTCCTTATTTTTCCTCGGTGATTGAGAAATCCAATGGAAATATAAATTTGTTTGCTCCCCAAGATTAAATTTGTTAGCAATTCTGCCCTCCGCTCTACTGGGAACCTTCAGTGATGTAGTTTATAAACTGTAGATCGAACTTATTCATCAGAATAAATGATGATTTGCTCCTCTCCACCTGTTTGTGCAGGTTTGGCGTGTCAATGGTCAGGAAAAGGTTCTTCTTTCTGGTGCTGACCAGACTAAACTATACAGTGGGGACTGCTATATTTTTCAGTATTCATACCCTGGAGATGAAAAAGAGGAAATCCTTATAGGAACATGGTTTGGGAAGCAGAGTGTGGAGGTATGTTTAAACATTTTTTTCCAACCTTTTTCTTTGTATTTTGTCCTTCCTACTCCCCACAACACCCCCTTCCTTTTATATGCATATTATACTACATTTAAGGGTTGAAAAGAATCTCCAAAAGGAAGGCCCAATCTTGTTAGAGCAGATGGGATTAGACTACAATGAAAGATTGAACTAGACTAGGAGTGGCATGTAGGGTACTGCACATTGTTTGGTCTGTATCTGATTATACAAGCTTGTGAATAGTCAAGGAGTCCAAAATTCAGTAACAAATCAGTGAATACCAGTCTAAAGGAAAGCTGTACGAAGAGATGTGCGGTCAGTCTTAATTAGTGGTTTAATAAATTTAATCGTGATGGTATCTACTCTTTGCTTTTATCCAATGTGTTTCTTCTTCAGATATGGTCTGTGTGTAACTCAATATCGGTTTTATGGTTGTCACTTGGGAGTTGGAAGCTATTCTCTGGTGTTTGATACTTGTTGGTGGACACTGGTTATTGCTAATTCTTTGATAATAATCTGAGAAACTAAAACATCAAGTGTGCATAGAGCTTAATCTTATGATGGGTTATGCGAAATTTCAAAAGTTTAAATGATACTGGCTAATTTTGATTGAGGTACTTTCTACTTTAAATTTAGTCTTCACATGGGCTCTGGCATAGTGGCAATGTCTAAAGAACATGAGCACAATAGATTAGGATGCATAATTAGAGTAGTTCTAAAGGTACTGAGTTTTCCCATGCAATTTCTGCTGAATCAAGCAATGCTTCCATTCTCTTGTTACTGTATTTTCTTTTCTCTTATGATTATATGAATACACACACACATGTATGTATGAGTACACACTGACACAACGAAATTACACACAAGTAAAAAATGTGTTCTTTTAATAACATTTATTACTTCACCCACTCATTGAGTTTTTATTACTGAACATAGGATGACAGGGCTTCTGCCATTTCACTGGCAAGTAAGATGGTTGAGTCAATGAAGTTTCTGCCTGTACAGGTAGTTTTCATCCCCCAGTAATTGCTTTTGTTATAGTTGATGAAGTTATTCGTCTTTGCTACTTTCTATTTTACTTGCTGATGTATGTTGCAATTGATCCTTAGGCTCGAATCTATGAAGGACATGAACCAATTCAGTTCTTTTCAATCTTCCAGAGCTTTATTGTTCTTAAGGTGTGGAAATTCGGTTGAAAAGTTAATATTCATCAACATTCTTATTTTAGTTCTGATTTTCAAGTGACTTCTAAATCAACCGATTTGAATTTTGTTAGGGTGGCCTTAGTGATGGATACAAGACCTATATTGCAGAGAAGGGAATTCCTGATGAAACATACAAAGAGGATGGTGTTGCACTATTTCGAATTCAGGGTTCAGGACCCGATAATATGCAAGCAATTCAAGTTGAACCTGTATGTCATCCTCTCTACAATTAAACCTCTACAACTAATTAAGAGCTGCAATGATGGTTATATTCTTGTTTTGGAAGTGAAAAGTGCAACTTTCATTTCTCTTGGTTGCTTGAATAATTTTCAGTCTTTTTCTTTTATCAGTTTGGATGAAGTTTCCATTTACTTGTCACTTGTGCGACTTGTGCTTTCATGCTAAGTTGTCATTGGGCACACTTTTTGTTGTAGACATTTGTTATTTGAAGAAGCCCTGTAAAAGTTTCTAGAGTCAGTTGTGTGAGTGTCATACACCTTTCGTTGGTTGAGAGGAGCAGTTTATGAGTCCCGTTTCCAGTTTCTTATTGTAGACAAAGCGCGAATCCTTGATTGAAGCACTTCTCATGTTAACAATTTTAGGAGATCATGTTTTTATGTTTGAAGTATCCAGTTACAGCTGCTGGTAACACATCTCCTGACTGTTTTGCTTGTTGTTCCTTGTTCAGCAGCATTACTAAAACTTTTTCTGTTCATTATTATTTTTTTATACAAGTACTTTTTGTGCAGGCACCATAAAGAATCATTTTAATTTTATTCTTGTTATATTGCTTTCCTAAATGGTAATGGTGATTCTAATTGTACTATTTGCAGTATAAGTCATGTGTGAATGCTATTATTGTAATGATTCTAACTTCGTTCTGTAATGTTTGAGAGCCTAAGCTGGTACTGGAGATAGGATGATATTTAACTTTTCTTTTTCACCTTGAACTTTGACCAGGTTGCGGCATCATTAAATTCTTCATACTGTTACATATTACATAATGATTCCACTGTCTTCACGTGGTCTGGAAATCTTACAAGCTCAGAGAACCAGGAACTCGTTGAGAGACAACTGGATCTGATTAAGGTATGATATGTTTTGAATAGTTTGCAAAATTTGAAGAATTTGATTCCACTTATCGACATTTCTCTGTGAGTGTTTTCTGGCAATGTGTATATTACTGTCAAAGTCCTTTGTTAATCACTTTATATTGAAAATACTTTCAGATTTAAATTTGAGTTAGGACTATGGTACCTTAATTGAATTCTAAGATGATGTGTGATATGCATTAGGAGATCCTTATGGATTCTCATGTATTGTTTGTTGAGCGAGGGGTCCTTTATTATATGCTTCTTACAGCTTAATGATTTTGTACAGCCAAATCTGCAAAGCAAGTCACAAAAGGAAGGTGCGGAGTCTGAACAATTTTGGGAGTTGTTGGAAGGAAAATCTGAATACCCGAGTCAAAAGATTGCAAGGGAGCCTGAAAGTGATCCTCATCTTTTTTCTTGCACATTCTCGAAAGGTATGCACTAATACTTGTGTTGATCCTATAATTTCCATCTTTTCCAGTTTTATCTTATTTTTAGCATAGATTTTTAGTCCCTAATTTTTATTTTCTTTCCTTTTTCTGTGGCTATGATCACTGCTTATATTCATGCTGGTCTGCAGGACATCTGAAGGTAATGCGACAGAAATGGCATTTGTAATTTGAAATATATTCTCGGTTATGCTTATTCAAAAAATTTATTGTGTAAAAGATATTCTTGTAATTTTCATAAATCTCATTCGCTTGTACAACATGGCTTAAATTTGAAGTTGTTATTGCAGGTGTCAGAGATTTACAACTTCACCCAGGATGATTTGATGACTGAAGATATATTCATCCTGGATTGTCACTCAGAGATCTTTGTCTGGGTTGGACAACAGGTTGACTCTAAGAGTAAAATGCATGCTTTAACTATTGGGGAGGTATGATTAATTAGCCTTAGACGTTATCAATAGTAGCAGTTTGGTTCTGATTATCAATTTTTTTCTAAATTGGAAACTCATGGTTTTGTCTGTACCATGTTTTTCTTATTTAATCTTCAAACCCGTGTGAAATGACATTCGGCTTGACCCTGTTTAATTTAACTCTAGCTCGATAATGATTTCCGGTGCATATTTCATCTCTTATTGTTTTTGACACCTTATCAGTGTCTTAGGCATTCTTATCCATTTCTGGTCACTGTTGCAGAAATTTATTGGGCATGATTTTCTTCTGGAGAATTTACCTCATGAAGTTCCAATATATATCGTACTGGAAGGGAGTGAGCCACCATTCTTCACACGATTCTTTACATGGGACTCGGCAAAGACTAATGTATTTGGTTTATAGTTTTCATAAAGTGATTACTGTAACTCTTAACTCTGCTGGGGATTAAACGTTTTCTTGGTGCAGATGCATGGAAATTCATTTCAAAGGAAACTTTCGATAGTGAAAAATGGTGGTAGTCCAATTGTAGATGTAAGATTGCTTTCAATGCTCTCAGTTAAACTTTTTTGTCATTTTGATATTGAATTGTCACTTTGCTCCTTGAATTCCATGTCATCCTATCATACTGCTTTACGTCTAACATTCTCGGTGGATGTTTTATCCATCACGTCAACCTGACGGAATATTAAGAAATACTTCTAACCTGCAGTTTTTGTTTGACCACCTTTATATGAGGTGTAATTATTTGTATTAATTCTCTGCTAATCTGTCTAATGCATGATCAGAAACCGAAAAGGAGAACTCCGGCATCATATAGCGGAAGGTCTAGTGTGCCAGATAAATCACAGCGTTCCAGAAGCATGTCTTTCAGCCCCGACCGGGTTCGTGTGAGGGGCAGGTCTCCTGCTTTCAATGCACTAGCAGCTAATTTTGAGAACCCTAATGCTAGGAACCTTTCAACTCCACCTCCAATGGTTAGAAAGCTCTACCCGAAATCTGTGACTCCAGATTCTGAAAAATCGGCTCCCAAGTCTTCTGCCATAGCCGCTCTCTCTGCTTCTTTTGAAAAAACACCTCCACGAGAGCCTATTATACCCAAATCTATTAGAGGTATGAATTGATTGAATTTCTGAATGGAAATTTAGTTATAACTATATTCACCATGTACTTGAGATTGAAGTATTTTCTTGTCATGGATGAAGCTAAAGTGAGCCCTGAACCAGCCAATTCAAAACCAGAGTCGAATTCTAAGGAGAACTCTATGAGCAGCAGAATAGAATCACTCACTATACAGGAAGACGTGAAGGAGGGTGAAGCTGAAGATGAGGAAGGTCTCCCCATCTATCCTTATGAACGCCTGAAGATAACATCAACCGATCCCATAACAGAAATCGATGTGACCAAGCGAGAGGTATAACATCAAAATGGCGTTATATTGCTTTCGCTTTACATCATTACTGGCATTCTGAGAATTTATATTGAATGTATGCAGACTTATCTTTCATCAGAGGAGTTCAGAGAGAAATTTGGAATGAAAAAAGATGCTTTCTATAAATTGCCGAAATGGAAGCAGAACAAGCTTAAAATGGCTCTTCAGTTGTTCTGAGTCTCCTTGTTGCCTCTGCATTGTGTTCATCTCCCTGCAGTTGATGTTGCAGCCTTGCAGGTGGAAGAGAAAGCTTACTTGTAAATCATTTCAAATCCTTGTGAAAATATTTTGTTTAATATCCATAATAGCAGTTCCCAAGTCATTCTAACTGGCCTGCGCTATGTTCTTTCTTCCCGCAGTTGGTGAACTCAATTTCTAAGGAGTGAAAGGGACAGCATCAGTGCATTTTTAGCTGCTTGTGCTCCCAAGAAGCTGGTTTTCATGATTGATGGACAAAACAAAAGATTTTTTCCTTTTTTTTTTTCCGTCACCCGGTGGTTTGAATGTCTAGCATTTTTTGGTTTTTTTTTTCCCCCTGCTTAAATTCATCTTGATTGAGTTAGCTGCTTTGTTTATTCTTTATGGTCGCAGGTTGGTTGTGAACTTGCATTTTTTTTAAAAAAAATATCATTTTCATTTTTCATTAAGCGATTGATTTTTGGTATAGTGATTAGTGGCTTGGAATTGGAGACACTTTAGGTTGTATTTTTCAACTTGAGGATGAAAAATGTGTACAGCAGAGTGTAAAGACTAGTCCCTTATTCTTTTTTCTGACAATAAAAAGTGTGATTTTTTTTTTTTTTTCATTTTGTATTCCACCCGAAGTTTCGTTACGTTTCAACTATTTGTGAGGATGGTTTTTGTATTTCTCATGTTTTCTCTCGTCAAATAGTTTTTTTTTTTTTTAATGCCAAACTGTCAATATCTTTTGTTATCTGATATTACAGTTGCCTAAACTGTCAATTACTTTTGTTAACAGGAAATTGAAATTAAGTGCTTTTGATTTCTCTTAATCGCCAAGAATATGCAACAACAAAAATTCTCATGTAGTTTGCACGATTGATGATAGTTGGTAATTGACTAATTGAATTGGATTGGAACATATAAACGAGTATTAAAAGTAAAACTGGCAAATTGCAGGTTTGAAATTGATAGCAGACCCGAGTTTTCTATAAAACTGTTTGAATGGGCCTGGTTGGGTCGGGTTTAGACGGGCCTGAGCTTTCAATAATTTTTTAAATAGGTTTAATCATATAAAGTTAGTAAAATAATCTCAAAAATAAAAGCATGTAACTTATTACATGATTGATGGTGGTGGTTGCACGGTAGCAAGACCCATATATATATATATATATAACAACCAATGACAAAATAATGTTTGATACTGACCACTTTTTATTTTTAATTAATAAATTTGACCAAATTTTTACATTGTACTTTATTTACTCGTACTCTATATTCTCAATTCGTTTACGATTACTCTTTTATTCCAAAGACTGTACAAATCATTTTTAAAAAGATATATAAACCCTAATTAAAAAAAAAAATTCCATCAACCTTTTTTTTCGGTTGAAAAAACACAACATGCCATTGTTATCTTATATTTAAAGTTTTCAATTATTAATATCATTTCAACCTCATCATAAATGGCAATACTCATAATTCATCACTGTATATATAAACATCGACTCATTTGATTATCGCACTCATCAGCAACACAAATTACTCAACAATATCTCCAAATTCCTTCGACATGAAGAAGGCGTATCATCATCACTTTTCAAATTCTTTTTTTTTTTTCCCTATGTTTACATTTGTGGGTTTGTCTTGTCTTTGTATACACCTTTTTTTTTTTAATGATAAAACATATACAACTGCACAATAAGTTCATCATTGCAATTAATCGAACGGATACATCGACCGATTGTAGTATATTGAGGGTACCACAAGAAAAAATAAATTGGAAAAATAATTTATGAGCCTCCTTATGGCTTAAACACATGAAAAAGGATAACTAAGTAACTATCTTAGGGAATAAAATGGAATTTTGGCAGCATATCCACATGACCTAATAAGAAAATAGATTATCATTAGTTAATTATGTTGATTTTATCATATATATTTACACAGTAGAGATTTTTGAGGAATTAAAAAAAAAGAAATTAATTGAATAATTGGCTTAAACTTTATAAACTAAAGTTACCTAAAATATCATTATATGTGTTTGATATCAAGCATCAATACAAATATTTAATAAAGAAAAGAAAAAGACCGGACATCGCCACTTTACATTGTTGTTTCAAATTTTACTAAATGTTTAAATGATTTTCTTTACAGTTGATAATTTATACAGTACAACTAATAATAATTATTTTAAAAGTTATAACATTACCAAAATGACCCTAAGTGTATAACATATTTAACAACATAAGTGTTTCGAGGTATGTTTTTTTATATAGGGACTAAACGGTTACTTAAGTTGAAACATAGAGACTAAACAAACATTTACTCTCTTCTAAAACAGTGGTGAAATTTGAACCCCCCTTATTATATCTCACCAGCCCTCACTTTTTAGTTAACCCCATTAAAAAAAGAGTTGCCATCATTTGCCCTCATTTTAAGTTTTATCTTTTTTTCCAAGCATCCATCATAATAAAACTTATAAAACCTATTTTTAAAAGGAAAAAAAAATCTCATAATTACTATAATTTGTCTCTTTCTTTTCAAAGGTTTTATCCATTGTTGCAAATAACCATTAAAAAAGAGTTGATACTTCTTCATCATCCTCTATTTAGCACTATAAATTAATTTCTTCCGTGATTACAATATTAGAATATCCAATATTTGAGAAGAGTCAATAATTTAAAAGTTTAAAAGAAATTAGGATTTAAGAAATCAGATAGCTAAATTAGATATTAATATAAATTATCATGCAAGTGCACTTAAGAGCTGTTTATCCTTTTAAATTATTTTACAAAAGGATAAAATATGTATTAGTATAAAAGTAATTAGCGGGAGTTGGTATGAAGGGATCAAATATTACAACTACTAAAATAACTAGATTTCAGAAGTGGAAAAATGAAAACTGAATTTCTAAGTAAGTCGTTTTATTCTTATCAACAACTAAAAGTAGCCAAAATACTATAAAAATAAATGGCAAGATCACGTACGTTTCATACTTATTATTTTTATTTCTAATTAACAAATTTGAAAAAGAACTTTTGTTTCTCTTTGAACAACTTTTGCCCACCTACCGAACTTTCAATTAAATTAGTTCACTGCTATTTCTGCATTCTAGAGATTATCGATCCAAAATTATTTTTCCAATGATATCGAAACCCTAATGAGAAACTCTTGTTAATAACAATCCATTTACTTTTTTTTCCCCCTTTTTGGTTGAAAACAGACATGGCATTGTTATCTTAAATCTAAATATGTCAAAAATTAATATCCTACCAACCTCATGCGTACGTACCAGTACCCCCGATTGATCATCACTATATATAAACATCGACTGATTGATTATTGCACTGATCAGCAACGCAAATTAATCAATTCAGTCTCCAAATTCTTTCAACATGAAGAAGGTATCCTCATCTCCTTCCAATGCTTCGCTCCTCTTCCTCTTCTCACTCTTAGCAGGTACATATACATTAATCTTATTTAAGATAAAGTTGTTGTTCGTTCACCAGGAAAAAATCTCATTTGACACACACTTAATTTATTTTAATTAGCAAAGATTTGTTTCTCTAAAAAACAAACAATTTGCATATCTATTATCTGCATTAATTACTTATTGTAGAGATTTGAACTTTTTGAGTAACGATGGACATCTCAAATTTTTTTTATCTTAAATCTGATCCCAAATGATGTATCGTTAATTGAGTGGTTGGTAATTCTTTATAAGATTGATTGAATTAATTGTATTATCTCACTAACTAATTAATGAATGCCACATTATTTGGGATAAAAAAATTTGAGATGTATAACACTACTTTTCTTCAAAAATATTGAAATGTTAGGTATAAGACAACAATTACATGATTATGACATATTAACCTCATAAATGCCGGTACCCAATTCGTCACTCTATATAAACATCGACTCATTACACCATATCGAACTCATCACCAACACGAATTAATTAATTAGCCAAATCAATTTCTTATCACAATGAAGAAAGTCTCCACAGCTTCCAATGCTTCCCTTCTCCTCCATACATATTTTTTAATCTTATTTATTTATATTTTGTTCGTTGAGCTAGTAAAATCTCATACACATTATTTTTAGCAGTAACCATGTTGGTCGAAGTAAAAGGGCAAATATGTAGTGAAAATTATGGCTCATGTGATGGCCGTACGACTCCTGATTGCAATAAATTTTGCGCATCAAACCGTCCCCGTGGCAATGGATCTTGTGATGCCACTGATTATTGCAGATGCTTTTATCCTTGTGCTGGTCGTGGTGATAAAAAACTCTGCAAATATTATGTCGGTCCAAACCCTCAGGGCGGGTGCAGTGACGAAGATTGTGACTCAACATGTAGCCAAAAATTCCCCGGATCTGATCAAGATGGCCATGGATTATGCCAGGCCGTTGAGTATCCTAATCTTGCTTGTTATTGCATCCATTTGTGTTAACTAAGAATATGGCATAAAAATTTTCTGTTTGTTACTCAATAATGTTCCATAATCTAAAATTTGTTACTATATTGTACATATAGAATGTTCAAATCTGGTATCTTGGATTAAAACATTTTCCCAATGATTTCACGAAGCCTTACTTTTGAGAGGGAGCATTTTTATTTTGGAAAGTGAGGGACAAAATGCACGTTTTATGGGCAGTTAAATATTGGAAACAAATAGTGGCGATTGAGATTAATGAAGCCGCATGTCAATAATTTTTTTTAAAAACTCATATAGAGATCAGATTAGGGGAGAATGTGAACCTAGAATTTAAAATTCTAAACAAGAGAGTTGAAAGAAGATAATTAAGAATTTATAAGGGAGAACACTCTTTTTTTTTTTTTCAGGTTCGGCTTCGGTGCTTACAATTGAAGACATGGCCATGTATTTATAAGCTTTGGCACGGATATTAACATACAATTTCTAACAATAATTTTTACTTAGCTCCCTTTTCTATTCCTACCACACCTGCTACTTAACCCATATATTTTTACCACACACTTTAGGGAGGTTCATTTTATTACTTCAGTGATTGAAGTAAGTTGGATACCATTGTTGGCACACGTTTGGCTACCCCCACTCTTGGTCTTTCGATGCAGAATTTTAGAAACTACTATATATTGTATTCTATACTAATAATTAACATTTCAATATCATTTTATGCCACAATACTCTTTAAGATACAAATTTATATTCCAATTTTATAAGCCGAAATTTACGCTACAGTGATAACTTTCTAAAGTTAAAGGCCTAATTTTACATCAACAACTTTCATACTGCTGACCTACCCACCAATATAAGTTACTGAATAGGAAAGTTATTCATCTAAAGCACTCAAATAAGTAATATTAAAAATCTGTGAGTCCTAATGCAACTGAACCAGCTCCCTGTTTCATTCTTTCCATTCTTGATCCATGTGCCAATGGGCTGACCTTAAATTCTTCCTCTTCCAGGGCAACTGTCAAGTTCATGAAGATTTCATTTTCAAAAACTGCCCCCAGCTTTACCGGAATCTTTATCAAATAATCTCTTTATATACCACCACCCATTTGCAATAACACCACCAACAATATCAATTATAAAAATCGTTCTTCAAAGCCCTAATTAAAAAATAATAAAAACAATAACAATGGCAGCAGTGAGTTTCAAGAATCGTTGCACAGTCAAGCCAGCAGAGCCAACATACAATGGCATTTTACCTTTATCAGAATTGGATCAAATTGGCACCATTACTCACATACCCACGATTTATTTCTATCAGCAGCCTTCAGAAAACTGGCTCAATCCATCTGACAAAGTATTCAAGACCCTGAAAGACTCACTCAGCTTTGCCTTGGTTCATTTTTACCCCCTTGCCGGCCGGCTACGATGGATAGGCCGCGGCCGTCTCGAGCTCGAGTGCAATGCCGCTGGTGTCGAGCTCGTCGAGGCTGAGTCTAGGGCTAAACTCCAAGATTTAGGTGATCTTTCGCCGCGTCCGGAGTATAATTATCTTGTACCCGCCGTTGATTATACTCTCCCAATTCAAGAACTCCCTTTGGTTCTCGTGCAATTAACGAGGTTTCAATGTGGAGGAATTAGCCTAAGCTTTACTATATCCCATGCAGTCGCAGATGGTCCCAGTGCACTTCATTTTATCTTTGAGTGGGCCAGGATCGCCCGACGCGAGCCGTTGGGGTTGCCACCGTTTCTTGACCGGAAAGTTTTACAGGCCGGAGAGCCTCCGGTCTCCTATCCTTTGCTTGATCATGCGGAGTTTGATCATCCTCCGCTCTTGATCGGGCAAACGGATAACATTGAAGAGCGAAAGAAGATGACCACTGTGTCCATGTTAAAGCTAAGCGAAATCCAAGTGAAGAAGCTTAAGAACATGGCAAATGAAGGTCACTGTAACGATATCGGACGTCCGTTTAGCCGGTATGAGACGGTGACGGGACATTTGTGGCGATGTGCATGCAAGGCACGTGGGCATAAAGCCGAGCAGACAACTGCATTGGGTGTTTGTGTTGATTCACGTAGCCGCATGCAGCCACCTTTGCCACTAGGGTACTTCGGGAACGCAACTCTTGATGTGATCGCCCTTAGCCGGTCCGGAGAGCTAGTGTCAAAGCCGTTGGGATACGCGTCGAGCAAAATACGGAGGGCGATCGTGTCGGTGACCGAGGAGTATGTGAGATCTGGGATTGAGTATTTGAAGAATCAGCCAGACTTGACTAAGTTTCAAGATTTGCATGCATTAGGGGGAGATGAAGGGCCATTTTATGGAAACCCTAATCTTGGGGTGGTGAGTTGGTTGACTTTGCCAATCTATGGACTTGATTTTGGATGGGGGAAAGAGATTCATATGGGCCCAGGGACTCATGATTTTGATGGGGATTCATTGATTTTGCCAAATCCAAATGAAGAAGGAGGATTGATTGTTGCTTTGTGTTTGCAAGTATGTCATATGGAAGCTTTCAAGAAGCACTTTTATGAAGATATCATATAGAGATGGTCATGGTTTCATTCATGTTCTTGTTGAAGACTGCTTTCAAGTTGGTGACAACCTATTGAATCAATCAACTTCCATGATCAAGAAACATTTACTGTTGTTGAAATAATTCGATTGTGATTGCGGAATTATCAATTTCGACCACAAATTATGTATTCATTTCAACGTGACATAGACGTTCAATGAATTTGAATTAATTTATTGATCAAAGCAGTTTTTTTTTCTTTTTAAACCCTTCCTGCTTCCATGTATCTACTGTATAAGGGAGTGATTGGAATTTACCAAATTTCTTTTTTAATTTAGAACTTAATTTAACCACCAGTTTTTGTCACTCTATTCAACAAATTTTAAATTTACATCTTCAGTTACATTTAACTAATAAAGTCTAGTTACAGTAGTATTGCTTCAATTATTCAAAGTTGGATAGTTGCGGCAATCTCTCTCTTCCTTGGTAATGGGAACTCACAGAAAAGGTCATTTACAATAAATAAATTTGGTTATTTATTATAATATCTTGGAACTTCTCTCTCTTCTCTCCCTTCTCTCTAAAATTCTCTCTCTCTCTCTCTCTCTCTGGGAATAGGAATCTGGAATCCGAAGACAAAAATGAATTTCTCTTGTCTTCAGATTAATTTCCCATTATTTTCCTTTCTTCTCTACAAAGAAAACCAACCGATGTAAGCATTTCATTCCAGTTTCATTAAAGCATTTGTAATTTTATTTAAAGCAATTTACTTTCCGCAATTTAAATTTCTGCGATTTAATTTTATGTAACATTTAAATTTCCGCAATTTACATTTAAAGCATTTAAATTTCAGTCTTTTAAAGCTTTTATGAACGTACAATTTATATGGCAGATCTGATACAGATCAGTCTGCAGAGCATGCATAAAAACTTTAAAAGACTGAAATTTAAATGCTTTAAATGTAAATTGCGGAAATTTAAATGTTACATAAAATTAAATTGCAGAAATTTAAATTGCGGAAAGTAAATTGCTTTAAATAAAATTACAAATGCTTTAATGAAACTGGAATGAAATGCTTACATCGGTTGGTTTTCTTTGTAGAGAAGAAAGGGAAATAATGGGAAATTAATCTGAAGACAGGAGAAATTCATTTTTGTCTTCGGATTCCAGATTCCTATTCCCAGAGAGAGAGGGAGAGAGAGAATTTTAGAGAGAAGGGAGAGAAGAAGAGAGAGAAGTTCTAAACTTAGAAATGAAAAACCTGAGGAGTCTGAGTCTTTCTCTCGGTTTTTATACAAAGATCTTTAAACTGTTCACTGTAGTGGGATTTTAAGTGCACAGTAAACTCTGGAAATCTGCACTATTCACTGTAGCGGAGCTTTAAGTGCACAGTAACATTTGGATCGTATCTTTGAATAGTCGATTCTTTGTAAAAAAATTGAAATACGATACGGGTGAAGAGACACGTGCGCTCTCACTTGTGTCTAGAGGACCACCCGAATATACAGAAATTTTTTTTTTAAGTAAATAACTAAATAGTTATTTACAATGCTTTAAAGGAGAAAAAATTCCAAAACAATCATCTTCATTTTCCTCTCCAAGAGAAATGAATGGCTCTTCATCTTCATCTTCATCTTCGTATTCAGAGGTGTCAGCCACTGATGACTTTGACCGGGAGGCGAGGAGCTGTTCCATGGCTTTGAAGTATTCTTCTTCTGTTTTGGCACCTGTCAATAGTGATTGGGCTTTGGACTTTTGGGTCAAAAAGGTTTGTTGGGCTTTGGAATGAGTTATGGTGGGTTGAAGAAGGCCTTTGGCAGAGAGCCAATCTCGGACCAAATTTTCAGTCAATTTTGACTGTTCGTCAAATTTGGACCACCATTTTACTTTAAAGGTTCTTTGAATGATGAGTTGGGAATCTTGGGTATGAAGCCTAAGGTTCCACATCCATACCCATGGAAGGAAGAAATTTGTACAGAAACAGAGAAAGATGGGAAACATTTTCTCGGAATCAGAAGGAGTATAGTGGGCTTTGAAGAAGTTTAAACAATGGGTGGCATTCGGGGTTAAAATTTGTGGTATTGGGCCAAAAGTATTCCACCAATGATGGAACCAGTTTGGAAGGCTTTGGACGGTTATTTTTGGGTTAAAGAAAAATAACCAAGAATAGGATTTTTTGGGATTTTGGATAAAAAAGGTGTTATACCAGGCTTGTTGGTAATCTCAGTAGGAATAAATCCGACAATGAGGTAAACGTATTTGAAAATTTAAAGGGAAAGTTTTAAAATTATGGAGTAGGTCACCCCATTGGTTTGGGCTCAAAACTTTTAAAATAGTAGCCGTGGAATAGGCTGGTTCTGAATGAGATTTACTGAAAAAGAAATGTTTGAACTTAACTGAATCAGTGATTTCTAAAATGCTTTGATAATAGGACTGGGGTTTTGTTAAATCCCATGGTTTAAAAAACCAGCCCTTAGGGAAATACTTTGAAATTGCTTGGAAATGATCAGCATGGTAAAATCCATCTTCTAAAGAAAGAATATTTTGAAAATGGGTTTTATCAAACCAATCGGAGGTTTTCTTTGAAGGTGATGGTTGGGAAAGCACAATTTGGGAAGAAGAGCTTTCACTAGAGACAATCACATTTTGAGAAGAGGGTTTTGAGATTTCTTTGGAGATAGGGTTTTCTTTTTCTTCTTTTGAGAAAATCTGGCTTTGGGAAAGGTTTTGTAAGGCGAGCATAAGCTCAGGAGACTTTGTAATGGAACTCATCCATTGTTTTACTTGGTCATCAGAAGAAGTGGTTTTGTAATGGGCACCATGTTCTTCAACCATTTCTATCCAAGATTTAATAGGCATGGCTGAGGAAAGTAATTTGTCTTTAGAAGGGGTAGCTTGGGGTTCTTTAGAGGTTGCTCTAGATTCAGAATCTTTAAGAACAGCTTTACCTTTGTCTTTCTTCTTTGGCGGCATTATCTGTTTTGAAGAAATTTCCGAGTTAGAAAATCAGGAATAAAATTTGTATCACCTTTAATATATTCAATATCAAAATCAAAAACACTTAAAATGGCTTGCCATCGTGCAAAAATCTGTTTTGATGCAATATTTTGAACATCTTTTTCCAAAACATGTTTTGCAGCTTTGCAATCAATCCTAAGTAGAAATTTTTGATTTAATAAATCACTTTGAAATTTTGTAATGCATAAAACAATGGAAATGATTTCTTTTTTGATAGTAGAATAATTTTTCTGGCAATCATTCCAATGTGCAGAAACATATTGTACTATCTGTTCTTTATCATTTTCTTTTTGCTTTAATATGCCTCCATAACCTAAATCAGATGCATCAATTTCAATAATTTTAGGTAATGTAGGATTAGCAAGATATAAACATGGGATGCTTTTCACAGAATTCTTTATAAGCTTTACAACCTTGGTATGTTCATCTGTCCAAGGAATAGGTTTTTTCTTTAATCTATCATGCAAGGGTTTAGACATCCTATTAATGTTAGGACAGAAATCAAGAACATAATTTAAACTTCCAAGAAATCTTTGTAATTGGGTTTTGTCAAGAATTTTATCAGGAAATTTATCAACAAACAAAAGAGATCTCTCGATTGGAGTGATTGTTCCTTTAGAAATATGATGACCAAGGAATCTGACTTTTGTTTGAAATAAAGAAACTTTAGAACTGGAAATTGCCAATCCAGCCTTTCTGGTGGCAAAATAAAAAGTCTTTAAATGTTTGAAATGTTGATTGATAGAATTTGAAAATATCAATACATCGTCAATGTAAACAATGCAAAAATCAGAATAAGGATTATAAATATCATTCATAATTCTTTGAAATTCTGAGGGTGCATTCTTTAAACCAAAGGGCATAACAGTCCACTCATACTGTCCAAATGGAACAGTAAAAGCAGTTTTGTAACGGTCGTTAGGATGAATTTGAATTTGCCAAAAACCAGATTTCATGTCGAATTTTGAAAAAATAAGAGCAGAACATAGTTTTTGGAGTAAATCCTTTTTATTAGGTATTGGATACCTAATCAATTTTAGAGCGTTATTAAGAGGTTTGTAGTTTATAACTAATCTAGGAGTGCCTCTTTCAATTTCAGAATTTTTATTAACATAAAAAGCGGCACAAGATCATGGGGACCTTGACTTAACAATGAGTTCTTTTGACTCTAAATCTTTGATTTCATTTTTGCAATGTTGTTCCAATTCCATGTTCATCTGGATTGGACGTGCTTTAGTGGGGATTTGTCTTTCATTAAAAGAAGTTTCATAAGGTAGATCTACCATGTGTTGTTTTCTGTCCCAAAAAGCAGAAGGTAGATCAGCACAAATTTCTTTTTCAATGAGAGTTTTGAAATCAGAAACCTTTCTTTTAATGAAATCACTTTGTAATTGGCTTTCAATTCTTTGTAAGTTTAAATCCTTTTGTAAAAACATTAGATCACACTATTTTGATTTAAGTAGGTTATTTATTCTGTTTTGATAAACAGAACAGGCTTTAATAATATTCAAATTCCTTGTTTTAGGTTTTTCAATAAAAGGGAAAACAAGTTTCTTGGTTTTTGCTTTGAAGGATATACTATCATAATTGACAGTATATGGAGTTATAAGATTTATAAAAGGAGTTCCCAAAATGATGGCATGATGAATATCATTTGTGAGGACAAAAGAAGTTTTAAAATCAAAACCATTATTATGGATTGAGGCTTCAACCTTGGAACTGACATTCAGTTTTGAATTATTAGCGGCAGAAAGTCTTTCTTTTGTTTTTTCATGAAATCTTTTGGGGACGATGTCTTCTCTAATGCAATTTAAATCGGCGCCAGTATCAAAAAGGGCAATGACGTCCATTGCAAAATCATCAGAAAATATTAAAGTGACTTTAACCAAATACTTTCTTGTGGTGATTTGCTTTAAAATAAATAGAAAATCATTGGGTACTGACTCAATATTTTCTACTTTAATATCATCACCATCATCAGGATTAGATTCATTGTCTGAATTATCCTGCAATTGTTTTTGTAAAAGAAGTTGGATAGTATCAGAATCACTTTTTTGTTTTTCTTTTAAATCTCTGATTTCACATTTGATTTCTTTTATCTCTTTCTGAAGATCTTGGATATTAGGAACCGTCTTCTTTGTTTTCTTTTTATCCAAAATTTGAGTAAGATCATAAGAATTCTGTTTAACAATTGGGACTTTAGAAGTCTCGGCTTTATTAAAATCTAAAGTTTTCAAAAATTTATCAAGATATTCTTTTTGAAGATTTAGATCAGAAATATGCTTTACAAGTTCAAGAAAAATTTCTTGGTCTTTAGTCAAAACATTGATTTTCTTTAAATATGAATCAGATTCAAACTCACTACTGCTAGATACAGAGTCATCTGAGTCAAAAAGCTCATCAACTTGATATGGATCACTGTCTCCCAACATGGAAGATTCGAAATCAGAAGATTCGACAAGAAGGGGGGCTAATTTGGAAAGGATCTCTTCATCGAGGTCAAGTTCATGAAGCTTTTTGTTCATCCTGCAATAATTTACAGTATGACCTTTCATGCCACATTTATGACATATAGCTTCTTTGTAATTAAAAGGGGTCTTTGGTTTGGCTCTAAACTTTTTTCTTTTAGAGAATTTGAGTTTCTTATAAGGCCTCAAAGGTTTCTTATAAGGAAGTTCTCTAAAATTACGGAAGGGTTTCTTAGAATTTTTTGATTTGTAATGTCTCCTGCGGGGTTTAGTAGAACACTCGCCATTACAATCTTTGGAGATAGAAGTTTTAAAGGGGTCATAATTGAATTGTTTACAGAAACCGCCTAATTCTTATTTAGACTTCTTAAGCTCCCACTTAAGTCGTTTCTGTAATTTCAAATCTTGACAAATCTTTAATCCTTCTTTATTGACAAAACTGACGAGTTCACCATAGGTGAGCTCATCATAAGGAATACGGTTATCATAAAGGGCTTTAATAGAATTTCTTACCTTTTCACCTAGAAGAGTAGGTAATCCAGCGAGAAATTTTTCTTTCCAAGTTATATGATTTGCATCATCTCTTAGAAATAGTCTGGTAAAAAATGAGATTTTGTAACTTTGAAATTCACTAAGTTTCCTACATATTAAATTATGTAGTAACTCAGCGTTTTTATCACGAATGTGTGAAGGGTCACCAATGAAATTGAGGGAAATAGTTAAAATTAGAGTAGCAACAGCATCCTGAATTGGATTATTGAACTCATCAAGAATAGGGACTCTATTTTCATCGACTTGAATGGAATTTAGAATGTCTAATTGTTGCTGATTAGTGAGAAGATGATCCCACCAACCTTTTAATTGACCAGTAAAACCGGCAATGAGGATTTCTGATATAGCACGATCAGAAGTTCCTGCTTGGGTTTTATAGCCATTGGCTGCCATTGTCATTTGTTGCAACAATCCTAGGATATTGTATTCGGACATGCCGTCAATATTCCACTCATAGACTGAAGATGCATTATATCGGGATTGATTTAATGCACTTGGTCTACTATCTATTGCTAGATCCGGTGGAGTCTTGACAGTGGGAAGGGCTAATTCCCAATGAATTTTGTTGGCTTTAGGAGTAGAAGGTTCTTCTTTGAAGGCTTCTATATCAGAAGAGGCTATAGACATTTGGTCTTGTTCTAATACTCCAATCTTGCTAGATTGAGGAGTATCAAAGGCTATCTGAACTTTGCTAGATGAGGAAGAAGCAGCTTCTATCATATCTAATTGTTCTCTAATGGCTTTAGCAAAATCTGATTTTGACTCTTGAACAAGCTTTTGGCTAGTTTTCGAAACCTGAAAGGATTTGAAAATAGGTTCCTTAAGCTTTTTGTCAGAATCTGATTTTGTTGGAATAGGAGAAATTGATGGAACAGTAATAGTTGACTTCTGAATTTGGTTTTCTATCCTAGTCAACTGCTTTCCGATTGTATTTAAGTTAGTATTACAGAAATTATTCTGTTGGATAATACTACTTAAATTTGCCTCTGAATCATTTGGTTTTGGAATTTTGTAAGGTGAAGCTCGAATTTGGACAGGAGGTTCACCGTGATCAACGGTTACACTCCGAAGAGGTGGGTGTTCAGACTCTATAGTTCTATCACTATCAAGAAGTTTCCATTCAGGAACTTTCTTCTTAATAGTAATAGGGTTTGACTCTTTAAAAGGATAAGAGATGTTGTTATCAGAAGAATATATCTCAAACCAATCAAAAAACAATATATGAATTTTATGAAAATTCACAAATTCATAGTAAGTTTGTTGGATTTCTTTTCTTTGGTTTAAAAAGTGTTTGAAAAACCGAAGTCTTTTTTCTTTGTTTAAATCAGAATAAAAATCATTATGCAGAGAAGTTTTATCTAATTCAAATTCTTTTTCAATGACATTAATGACATTTTCTGTAACAGCAGAAAACGTGGGGGAAGTTGGAGGAGAAGGTTCCTTCTCTTCCTGACTTTGTACATGTTGATTACTAGTGTAGATCGGATGAGGAACACTAGTGGTGTAATCAACTGATCGAATGGAAGTACTAGGTATATTTGAAGTAGAAAACCTTGGTTGACTTTTTATGGACTGAAAAGGGAGATTTATAACAGAGGGTATTTTTGTAAATTTCCTTTCTAATGAAGGATTGCTTGAGCACGATGCTTTATCAGAAAATCTGGATGAGGTAGATCTCCTGAATGACAGTTTGACTTTACCATCGGAATACTGAGTCACATTTTGCAACTCTGTATTAGGCTCAAGTTGTTTCGGAATCGCTGGTGGAGCGGCTCCTTCAAGGATCCATTCCTCTGGAAGATTTACATCTTTCCATTGGATTGGTTTAGGAATGATCGTGTTTGCTTTGGACAAATCAGTCTGCAAGAGAAGGGTCTCATCTCTTTTCGACTGGTATTTATGCTGTGTGCTAAATGCAGAAATCATGGCTTTGTAAGAAATTTTAAAAATTAATGCAACTGGGATGGATCCCTTAATCATATGATAATTATGGGTTTTGATTTGTAAAATTATGCTCTTTAAAATATTTTTGTCTTTAAGAGAAATTGTTATATTTGGATAACAATCAAAAGATATAGGACCTTTACATAGACTAGATTCGATACTACTTAGTAAAGAATCATCAAAAGAGATGAATCGCCCATCTCTAAGGACAACAATGATAGAAGTATCCAAGCCTTCTTTGGTCAAATGTTTTATTCCTACTTGGATTAAACTAATGTGAATATATTTGAAATTCTTTTCTTTTAATTTCTTTAAAGATTTTTCTGAAAACAAATAAATTGTTTCAAAAGGCTCTGAAAGAGTTATATCACGTTCTTCAGTCTTTATAATATAATCATGCTTTAAAAGATCAAGCATTTTTGTTTTGTAAATCTTTTCTTAGGAAATTTTTGGAAGTTCCCAACAATCAATTGCTTTATCAAAGTTCTTAATAATGAATTCTTCTGAACTCACAACATGCTTTGACTCACTAGTCTTCCCGGAAGAAGAGCTAGAAAAGAACAATGTTCTACAGATCGGAGGATCCATGGTCAAGACCTTATGGTCTATTTTTGGTTTGGTCAATATGGCTACAGGTATGGATTTACAGCCCTCAGCGGAATCCTTATCCTCTTCAAAGCCCACTATACTCCTTCTGATTCCGAGAAAAGGTTTCCCCCCTCAGAGGTTTGTAGTTTATAACTAATCTAGGAGTGCCTCTTTCAATGGTGTTATACCAGACTTGTTGGTAATCCCAGTAGGAATAAGTCCGACAATGAGGTAAACGTATTTAAAAATTTAAAGGGAAAGTTTTAAAATTATGGAGTAGGTCACCCCATTGGTTTGGGCTCAAAACTTTTAAGATATTATAATAAATAACCAACAAAGTATTGGCTCCACCGGCAGTGAAGTTCCCTTAAGTGGTTTGACTAGGTTTGCTCCTCAGTTCGAGCCGCAAGGAAGTCGCTTTATTGAGAGAATATGTGCCTCTCGATTCGAGCGGGGACTTCTAGGCTGAGTTGTGATACGAGTTTAAAGGTGTCTCCCACAATTAGGGCCCTCCCCAAGATACCTCATGGTTAAGATAAAAAAAGAAATATCTTATTATAAATACCAAATTACCAACGAATCAAAATAACTTGTCTAAGTTCAAATCACTAAGATTTTGAAACGTCCATGTTCTTTATCCTTCTTGCATTGTATTCATAGCAGCTTTTAAAGAGTGAGATATTGGATCTATCTTTTTCCTTTTATCAAAATATTTTGATTTTACTTGGTGCATGCAAAATAACATTTTTCTTTTTCATTAGTATGGGTTATCTCAATAATTAAAATATCAATATTTTCATAACAAATTCTTTTTTTCTTCACTTGAATTTGCTCAAACTTTATCTCAAAATAACCACGCTGATATAGGGCGTATTAATCTATAAAAGTAACTTTTTTCAGCCAGACGTACATCATATCACTTTCGTTGAAATTTCAGTCTAACGCATTTCTATTCGGATACCATAATATTGCAAGAAAATACTTGTGTGCTGCTGTGTACTAATTTGATTTGATTTCGGTTGATAAATTGCGATATAGGTTCATTACTTAGCAATGTGAAAGGAGAAATATGCTCAGAAGATTTGGGTCCATGTTATGCTGCTTGTGATTCAAAATGCAAATCAAGACACTAATGGGAGAGGATCCTGTGAAGTCTCCTTTGGAGCTCCAATATGCAAGTACTACTATGAATGTGGCACGGCTCCACCTGATCGCTGCCGCTGCCAAAACACAAAACATGCACCGCTGGCCTTGGTCCATGCAGTGAAGCTTGTAATGTGCAATGATGTGATGAAAATTGTGCAGCAAAATATGGCCAGGGAACCTGCAGTGAACTTGATCTGTACAGGTTTTGTGTCTGCACATTTATTTGCCGAAGTTTCTCAAGTGAAAGAATTGACAATTACTGAAAATCTGAAATAAAGAGCTCTTCTTTCTATTTATTTCTCTTATTTGATTTACATGTGATAGACTCAAGTCTTGTTGTAACAAGAACTTCATCAAAATTTCAATGTTCCTAATCAAACTCAAGAGATAAAATCAGTATTGAAAATTTTCACTCCTCTTCTACTAAAACTAATCGAATAAATTTCCTGAAACAGCTGCCGATTTTAAATAATGCAGGAAAGTTTCTCCATATTTATCACTCTGTTTCTTTTCATCTTTTCCCTATTTCAATATATGAACATGGTGTGTATGTCTATGAATATAAATACACTCGAGAAAAAAGTTAAGATCTCCAGTATAGGACCTTTTAAACTCGGCATGTCTGGGCAAGATAATCACATCCTTCGTACACTTCCAAACCTTGCTGATCAAGCTGATCTTCTAGAAAGCAAGCACATCGCTTGCTCATCTTTCCAGTCAAAGCAATTTCTAAAGGTCTTTGAACTAACCTTGGGAAGCCGGTGTCGCACCAAACCTAGCAAAAACAGACGTACGAACTGTCAGAAAACATGAAGATGATTCATTACAATAATACTGAGATCAGGTTTCATCTTTTGTGCTATGGAGCCTGGGGTTAATTGCGGTGTTGCAGTTTTCAAACTTCCCATTAGAGGTTTCAACTCAAGAGTTTGGAGGTTACAAGTTTGTAATATTACAGACATGTATATTACCCAATCCCAAACATGAGAGATGGTTCTTAATCTGCAGGAAATAGAGTTGTGTCATTTTAAAGGTGTGCCCCTACTATCATGACTGGCTTGGCTACAAAATTAGTTCAGATGGATACAAAACTCCAGTTACCTCAGACTGATGGCTTATATACTAATTATAAGTACAAACAGCAAATTTTTCAAAACTATATCACATTAGGGAAAGTGGCATTGCAACTTGATCATGCTTGGATAAGATGACAATGCCAAGTTCCAGAAACTCATACCTCTCCACCCTCATCCTGACTCCACCTTGAGTTGCAACCAGGTTGTTTAGCCTCTTCAGCCTTCTGTTTCTCCAAAAGCTGTGCCCCTCTAGCAGCCTTTGCTTCAGCTCCTTTCAGATATTTTGTAGCATTCCCCTGGTTATCGTAGTAACGACCCACTAGCTTACCAACAAATCTGACAGCAGGAGAAGGCAGAGTAAATACCAAGCACTGTCCTTCAGAGGATAAACTCAAGCAACAACTGCACATAAAAAATAGATTTCCAGATAGATACCCTAAGAAATTAAAATCTTCTCAAGGATGGGCCAGGAAAAGAAGAAATTGTCTCTTTGGAAATAAAGCTGATGTTTCACATTCGCAATACCTTTGCTAGCAAATCGGGAATCAAAGTACCGCATCCTTTTTGTTAATAGATATTGCAAGTCATTCACAACAATAGGCCGCCAAGGAATTAACAAGGTTACTAGACACTACATAACAATTTTGCTTAGGTACCTGATTGCTCATCGGCATCTAATTGCAGATACAACGTCGTGGTCAAAGTTTTTTTTTGGGACAAGAAACTCAAAGAAATATTAATGAAGAAGATTTAAAACAGATAGAGGACCAGCTGTCCACTAAGAAAACAAAAACTAGGACTGTTTGTGCTATACAAAAGTATATACCCAATCATCCCTATACAAGGCTAGAATCAGTTATAACTTCGTATCTCAAAACCCCATCCCAATTTAGATGTATGAAGACAAAGGATGAATCTTGAAACTCCTTTGAAACTGAAGCCCAAAGTGAAGCAAGAAGACAAACTCTATCCCACAGTCCTTCAGCATTATCTACACTTTTCCCCTAAAAAAATACAAACATTTCTTTCCTCCCATATTACCCAAAACAGTGCTGCCACTGCACATTTCCAAAGAGATTTACCCTTTGTTCCTCTACCAAAAGCAAAGAAATACTCCATAAGATGAGAATCACAAGCCAAAATGAAATGCAAAAATTAGCTTCTTTGCACAACTTGTAATCTTGTATCACAACTTTGAAGCCTCAAACCAGAGAAGAAAAAGATGATTCGAAGCTTCTACACTTCTGTTGCGCATCACACACCAAGAAGGAAAGAGACAAAAATTAGGAAACTTTCTTTGAATCACTTCTCCAAAATTTAATTTTCCTTGTGCCAAGGCTGACAAGAAGACATGCACATGGTGGTCAATGTGGCCATTGTCACTTTACTAATGTGGCAATTGGCTCCAACAACACAAAAGGTGACTCCAACTTTGCTTCACTGCTGACTCATTTGCACTATGAAACTTCAGAAACAGTGCCATACGTGATGGCAAATGATACTTACGGATCATCACATTAAATATTCACGGAAACAAGTTTCTTTCTTTTGGCTGCTTTATGATTGATTTTGAAGATACAAAATGCTAGCCTGTATCTTACCAGTAACCATGGTGGACAGGGAATGAATTACCACTTTAGTTCACTGGCCCTTTTTGATAATTTCCTTTACAATTACTTTTTCTTTCTTGCTTCATTTTTCAACTCAAAGGACTGCGCATGGAAAATATAAATAAATCACGTATTACTCACGTGTAACTTCTGAAATAAAATTCCCGCCATTCGACAATGCTCTTTACCTGCAAAATTTTCAATCAGCAAACCAAAAGTTATGCCATTCATCTGTTCTAACGACATTTGACACAAACCGTGCAACAAAAGGCCTGTGCAGATAGCATTGGGGTTTTGTTTTCGGTAAACTATTGTTTTTGAAGAGAAAAATTGAATGAAAGTCAGTTGATACATTGGTTAATGTGTACATGTCGGGTGTGTATACGTGTGAGAATGAGAGAGAAAGAGAGGGCAAGGAAAGAGGCATCTCAGACAGTTGAAAGCATAACGATATTTTAATATACACATTAAAGCATAGTCACCATCATCAGGTGCATCAGCAAAAGTGGAGCCACCATTTGTAAATGCTTAGATTCAAGCTTCAAAAGAAGCAACTTTAGACAAAAATGTTTATAATTCCTGTTCTCTTACATGCATTAATAACTTGCAATGACTAAAGTAGAACTAAACTCTGACAATGAGAAAGAGCATGCAGAAAAGAAATTACCTCTGTGCTGGATAGACCACGCAATGAATCAGTGAGTCCATCTCCTATGTCAAAAACAAAAGAGAAGAAAGAAATAGACAAGTAAATGAATGAAAGTAGCAGTATGTAAAGGAGCACTGATATAGCAGCTTCGAAAGTAGGAAATTTAGTGCTCGTTTGTTATGACTTTGCAAAATTGTTATCCAAAACTTTACATCACCATAAGAAAAGCAGAAAAAGATATATCATTGAAGATTGTACCTGTAAAGTTTCCTGAAACGAATGCACGGGAAGCATCTCTAAGATTACAAGACAGAAAAGCAAGAAGCTATCACCATGAGTATATATAGCTACTAAAACCACTACCTCCAAAAGAATAAAACACTAAAAATTCCTACAAAATCATGTACTTCATACCAACCCAATTCTCAAGCTGAAACCAACTCACTCGATTACAAAGCATATTAATAAAGCAAATGATACTAACTTTGAAATTGGTTTAACTGACCTTCCAGCAAAATGATTATAACCTCCTCCAACGCCATAATGAGATTTTCCTTTGGTCACATCAAACACTGATCTGATTCCAAAAAAAAAAAAAAACCCACCAAATAAAATCAACTAAAACAGCAAATCAACATCACCAACTGAATTAAACAAACATAAAAATAGAGACGAGTACCCAAGAATTCCTAAAAGGATTGGTATTGATTCATCAGTTCCATTGTGCAATGCCAATTCTTCAGCTGTGAACAATCTCTGAAAGTAAAGTAAAGCCAATATCAAAGTAAAGTAAAATAAACAAATAATCATTAAAGAGACATAATTTAGTTAAAGGATTGAAACCTGTTGACGGCTGAGGAGGAGTTTGGGAGAAAATCTGAAAATTACAGCGACCAAAGTCACTAAAACTGCAATTGCCACAAATGGGGATGATATTATTTTCTTAACAACCATCGGAAATTTTGTTAAAAGGCTCAAAGTTTATGTTTTTTCAACGGAGAATGAGAAAACTCAATCGGAATTGGAGATTAAGAAAATGGCAAAGTAAACCTGCAGGTCAGAAGTCTATACTCTCCTATTAGTCAACATTTTCTCGTTTTATCAGTTAAGGGTAATGTTTGTTCATTTTTATCAAATAGGTCCCAGATCCGGTGACTCGTTAACAAACTAGCCTAACCAGCAAATAAAGGTTCTAACTTCCAACTAACACGTTTAAAGTAAATAACTAATCGGCATATTTTGTATAATCTTTTATTCTTAGGTAGAAGTTGAATTAGAATCTCGTACAACTTTTATTTTTTGAATATTTACACTAAAATAAAAATTTAATAGGTACGCTGAAATTTTTTTAACCAACAAAAAAATCTAACCACCACATCATAAAACCTTCGCGACCCTATGAAAAAAAATCACAATCCAATTATTCTCGTAATTGAAATCTGACCATCAATAGCAAGAGTAATACTTAAGGGTATTCATGCTATTCCCAATGAGGAAGGGACCAAGTTGACACAAATTAGAAAATTGTCCATTTTATAAAATTAAAAACAATAAGAGACCCCTATGTTATTATCCCAAAAAAATTTCAGAAGAAAAGAACACTCGGCAGCCTGCAATTTCACCGACCGAAGAGCGAGGGAGAGTTGGAGAAGCGAATATTATTAGAACAGAGAGTGTACAGTTTTATTGGGCGCCCGTTACTGTTTCAAGGTTTTCAGCATCCATTGCATTGGTATATCGTCGACTTTCATAGCTCAATAGATTTTAAATTAGTTGGAAAATTGTATAAATTTGTTTTTTTTTTTAATTATTACTTAAACTGTCAGTTTGAGTTTTATATATGATGTTTTCTTTTGGGTATTTATCAAATTTTGATTTTTTTTCTTTTAGGTAATGAGATTTAGTGGAATTTGTTTTATTTTTATCTTTGTTCATGTTGAATGTTAATTAAGAAACCATATGTGATAATACCTGTAAGGCTGTAAGTGAGCCGTGTGTTTGAATTTGACTTTTAGTTAGAAAGTTGTTGAAGCCATGGCAGTGCGGGTGGTGACGAGGAATTTGGGGAGTAGACTCTTACCGATGCTCTCTTCCACTTCTTTACTGCATTCACATGCTACAAGCTTCGGTAAGCTTTCTTTCTGTCTTTGTTAATGTTTTTTCAAATGCTCATTTGGATTGTAGATCATGTTAGTTAAATTTTCAGGGTTCAAAGAAGTACCGGCAGAAGAAAAAAGTCAATTGGTTAGCAATGTTTTCAGCAGTGTTGCTAAAAACTATGATCTCATGAATGATTTGATGAGTGGTGGATTGCATAGATTGTGGAAGGATAGGTTAGATTCTTGGTGGCATTTTTAAATAATTTTCTTAAGTTTGAAATCTACTTTACTTTACCTAACATTGTTGGGTATCCTCTTCGCATTGCTCAGACTTGTTTCCAAGTTGAATCCATTTCCGGGAATGAAGCACCTTGATGTTGCTGGTGGAACAGGTCAGTTTAACTAATGCTATTACTTTTTGCTACGCATTTAGAGGTATGTAGAGTTTGTAGAACTTCAGGGCACGGGAATATTTAGAGTTGGTGGAGAAATTTGAAACACTATTATATAAGATAATACATGCGTGTTCAAGGGAGACTTATGTTGCATCAGCTATGAATTTAAGGGTTGACATTTGCAGGGTCACATTATAATAACTGTTGACCTTTGATATGATCTGCTATTCTGTTCATTCTTCTATGAGATTTTCCTTCTTTTACTTGTCTGGCACAAAAGTTTTATTTTGAATGCTCCATCTGCACCTTATCTTGAACAAAAATGATATTTATTGATGTGTGGTGATTCACCTCTCTCTCTCTCTCTCTCTCTCTCCCTCCCTCCCTCCCTCTCTGAGTTTTCTATTGAGGTCTTCAATTTAAAGGACTTAATTTTGCAGGGGATGTTGCTTTCAGGATTTTAGACACTGTAAATAGCATCAAACGAAGAGCACTCCAGGATGTTCTTGAAGATGATTTACAGGAGGAAACTCGGATATATGTTTGTGACATCAACCCAAACATGCTAAATGTTGGTAAAAAGCGTGCTTTAGAGAGAGGTAAAATAGAGGGATTGTTCATGATTCTGATTTTTTGGTTTTTCTTCTGTACGAGTGAAACTCAACAAATTGAATATTGGTTAAGAAACTTTAATTTTTGTTAGGAAGTGAAGTTTCTATCTTGAAACCTTTTAGGTCGTGGACACCGTGTTTGTTTACGAGGATATTTATTTACTGAAGAATTACTGTTCATTAGGTTACCAGGACAAATCACTTTTGTGGGTGGAAGGAGATGCAGAAGCCTTGTGCTTTGAAGACAGTACTATGGATGGTTACACAATTGCCTTCGGAATTAGGAATGTTACTCATATTGAGAAGGCTCTAGCTGAAGCTTACAGGTGTGCTCACAGTGTTCTCGGCATAGTTGTTCTCCTTAGTGAATTTAAACATTTAATAGATATGTAGAGTGCAACCGTTGTGTAATAGTGCTAAGAAAGAAACACTGTCAAAAGTGGCCGTAACATTCAACGTGAGCCATCTTTAGAATCAATTATTTTGTCAAGCCTGAACCACATTACTTCCATTTGTCATAGAAAGTGTGGGTAAAGGAAGCCATCTTTAGAATCAATTATCTTGTCAAATCTGAATTACATTACTTCCATTTGGAATAGAAACTGTGAGTAAAAGATCAAGAAGACTTCAAATTGGTTCACTTGCCCATGGACATGGTTATGAGTGTGATTGTGACTATTCATTATTTTATTTACTGCTCAATGCATAAGTTGAATGGGTAGGGACCTACAAATTGATGGGTCTAGCCAATGGGATATAACTAGGATATGAGGCTGTTAATATTGTGCGCTATGTTTGGGATTTAGTTTTCAGGATGGGTATGGCCTTTGACTACCTTTATGCTTGAAATATCTTCCAGTTTTATACTTCTAGCTGTATATTATTACTTTGTTGTATATATTTATCATGTTTGATGGTTTTGTTCATTAGGGTACTGAAACGTGGAGGAAGATTTCTGTGCCTTGAGCTGAGCCACGTCGATATTCCTGTATTCAAGGAATTGTGAGTATGTTTTGCAGTTGGATGTTACCTGTAATTAAACTACTTAACCCTCTTTACAAATCGCATGCTTAACATATTACTGTCCTTGCTTGTAGTACTCCAGCATTCCTGTTGTTACTGAAGCTGGATCAAAATTTAATACGTGTTTCTCTTGTATACCATATGAATTGTAAGTTACCTTAGTTTTCTTTTAACCCCTAATGCAGGTACGATTATTACTCATTTTCAGTCATTCCAGCAATAGGGGAACTGGTAGCAGGTGATCGGGGTTCTTATCAGTACTTGGTTGAGAGTGTCCGCCGTTTTCCCCCTCAGGTAATTAATGATTTTCAGTCCTTTGCATTGTTTTCCGTCATCAGAAGAAGCAAGTTTGTTGTCCTACTAAAAATGTGATACATTGCGGCTATCAGTTTCTTCCTTTTTATATACAATGTGATATTGTTTCTGTTTTGGAATGACATTTCAATTTATTCCAATTGACGAATGCAGGAAAAATTCGCTGCAATGATTTCTGATGCTGGATTTCAGAAGGTTGAGTATGAAAATCTTGTTGGCGGAGTCGTCGCCTTACACTCAGGATTGAAAATTTAGAGGTGTAAATATGAACGAAAAATCCCATCTTACCCAATCTTTTGTTCGTTTGAATTTAAATGTTGTTTTATTTATTGAAAGGAAAGAGAAAAAAAAAAAAAAAAAATTTCAGTTAGCCAAACTGAGCTAACTGTCCTCTGTAACTCTTACGTGTTGGTTTTTTTTCCCTTGCATTTGATACTTTTTGAGTTAAATTAGAGAGAGACTATTCTATTCTTGTAAAAGTTGCTTCTAGATATTTCAGTAGAAGTTGTATGTACCTCCGTAACGACGTTATGTGATGTGTGATACTTGCAATATCCAAAGCCAAATTTATTATCTAATATTTTAAAATTTGTATTGAGGATCAAACAAAAAAAAAAAGAAAATGGCTAGTTTTTCGTAATGCTAGGATTGAGTCTCGGCAGTCAAAACGTTATGTTAGATTGACTTCTTTTTTTTTTTTTAATGGGAAGGTTAAATTGACAATATGATTATTTTAGAAATAGAAAAAAAAATTCATTATTAATGGACCAGCCTAAGGGTGGCAATAAAATTCGGATCCGTATATGAAAAAATGCGGATTCGGATATGTAAAATGAGGATCCGTAATGATAACAGGATATCTGGATCCGGTTTTATTTTGTTTTAAATTAAAAGTCTTAACTCTTAAATCAAAAAAATCCCTAACCCTAACAATATTGCCGTAACCTTCAAATCTCTAACGCCGGCCAAATCTGAAGGGCTTGTAACGCCGTCGACCGGTCGCCGTCTTCCTTGCAGCCTCGCCTGAGCCTCGCGTCGCAGCCTCGCCTGAGCACGTTGCTATCGCTGCACACTGCAAGCCTTGCTGTCGTTGAAGCTCGCCACACCGCTGTTGCTGCATGCTTCACCCACGTCACCATCGTCCAAACCTCGCCTGATTGGATCATTCGTGCCTGTAATTTGCTCTTTGTTTCTGTTAATTTTCTTTTGTTTTTATTAATTACATGGGTTTTTCCTTTCTCTGGTCAATAATACTATTTTCATTAATTACATGGGTTTTTCCTTTCTCTGGTTAATAATTTGGTATTGTGGTTAATTGATTGTATTTAATGAGTTTAATCTAATGTAAACTTGTTTAAACTTCAAAATATTGTTAGCTTATTTTCATTTCTTGTTGATTCAATTTAATTTGATTTTGATTAATTTTCTTTGCTGATTTATTTAATTACTCTAATTAAATACATTAAATTTCAATATAATGTAAAATGCTTAATTTTTTTTTTCCACATATGTTAACTCATTTTACTTTAATTTCTCTAATTAAATGCATTAATTTTCTTGTTGAATTGTTAATTTCTGCATTATGGTTGGATTTTTAAATTATATATTAAATTATTAAATTTTAATTTTACAGATCTGGATATTCGGAATATCCGCAGCATCCGTTGCGGATCCGGATGCATATATGTAAATCCGGATCTGAATCCGGATTTTGCCAACCCTAGACCAGCCCGGTGGGGATCCCAGTAACCCGCTGACCTGTAGCCCACAAACTTGTGGCAACAGAACGAAACAGAAGTAGAAAAAACATGTCATCAAATTTAGGTATCAGCGAGAACAAAGCAAACAGAGAGTCTTGTTCACTTGGCCGCTTCAAGCCCTCATTGCTTCAACCATAAATTACAAAATTGAAAATCGTTTCAAAAACCCTTAATTTCACAGCTCTTTAACGCATCTTTTATTATTTCAGCTATTATTTACAGGTTTGCCACTTTCAAATTGAAAAAATTTATTACCTTTACAAAGCAAAACCTTAGTAATTGTTAGAACATGGTTCACTTTGAATCAGTTATTTTTTTAGCGAGTCTTTATTTTTTATTTTTTAATTCAGCATTCTTTCTAGTTTAATGGGCATGAGCAATTTTTTTTTTATTTTCTTTTTTTGGAGGGTTTATGGCCCCCGCCGGCATGAAGGGTTTAAGCGTATAATGATATTTTCAAATGGATTTTGCAGGAGATGGCGAACCGACCGGAGTTAATAGCGCCACCTGAGATATTCTATGATGATACTGAAGCTCGGAAATACACGTCCTCTTCTCGTATCATCGACATTCAGGTTTTGTTGATTGCTCGTTATTAGTGTTACCTTATTTTGGGATAGAAGAAAGATAGCAGAATTTATTTTTGATTGTCTTGATAGGCAAAGCTTTCGGAGAGAGCATTAGAGCTGCTTGCTTTGCCTGATGATGGGGTCCCCAGATTACTTCTTGATATCGGTATTTGGAGGAAAAAAAAAAGATCTTTCTTTTTTAATATATTTCAATAGTTTGAGATAATTCATCTCATTAAATTAAGTCAAATTAATGTTAAATATTCTTATTAAACTATGACTTAGTTGTCTTCACTTGAGGTGGATGTGTGGTGAAGGATTTAGTGAGCATTCAGATTTCAGTAGTTGTTTTTGGTATTTATCTTTGTAGGTTGTGGATCAGGTCTTAGTGGTGAGACACTATCTGAGAACGGGCACCAATGGATTGGTCTAGACATTTCCCAGTCAATGCTTAGTATGTGAACTGTCTTATTTGCTCGAAGATATAATTTCCTGCTACAGGTTCATTTTATCTGTAATTTTATTTTATTTTATTTTATTTTATTTTTATTTTATTTTTCCCCAAATCCAGATATTGCTTTGGAGCGAGAGGTTGAGGGCGATCTATTACTTGGAGACATGGGTCAGGTATCCTCCGAGTTATTTTTGCTTTATTTTGTATTACAGTTGCAGGAACTAGGATGCAGGGTTTTACTGTGTTTCTTTCATTTGAAAGAGGGAAATGAAGGAAATTTTTTTAAGATTTGAGTCTAATTTTGTTTCTGTATTCTTACCTATTTGTATATAACATGCATTTCCAAATTTGTAACACACACACGCATACACACACACATATATAAGCAACAACTCTTCAGTATGATTAACGTCACTTAGCTGACAGAAAATAATTTACAGAGCAACATTTTATATTTTATTAATGTAATGCATAAATTTCTGTCTCTCCCTCTTGTATGCATTCAATTGTTCGAGCCATATAACTTTTTATACGTACTAATCTTTGTTGAATGTTAATCTTCTGCACTGCTTTTTTTCTGAAAATTCTTTTGGTTGGCCTTGACTTTTGTTAAGTGCTCGTTTTATTCTTCTTTTGGTACTTAAAGAGTAAAATTTCTGTAATATTTAGCAGTAACTTCAACCTGGAGTTGACTGGATGTGTATAATTATTCGTTATTATGTGGCAGGGCTTGGGACTTCGGCCTGGAGTTGTTGACGGGGCCATCAGTATATCGGCTGTTCAGGTTTAGTTTTTGCCTATGTTCCCCTGACACATTTGTGTTGCATGTTGGTTTTGGGTTTTGTTATCAGTAAATTAATTGCTTTAGTTAATTCTCTCTTTAGACATGAATAATCTGAAATTTTGAATGTATTTGACTGTTATTAGATTCCTGACAGTGCAAATGAACTGAATAGAGTTGTAACAATCAGCATACAACACTGTGTGTAGTATATTCAAATCCTAAAAATCTTGTCCGTAGAGCCTTGTTATTTTCTAACTTTTGTAAGATATCCTTCCTTTTTTAGTGTGTCAGCGAAGTACCTTACTGCATCTGTCTTGCTAATATTTTCCTTGTTTCCTTTGATCGGCCATGCAGTGGTTATGTAATGCTGACAAGGCCTCACATGAGCCACGATTAAGATTGAAGTATGTTAGGGTTCTTTCATCCTTCTTATTTCTTATTATTATTGTGATTATTATTTTCAATTCATGAGTAGCATAACTAAACTATGTTAGGATGTCTCTCTTTTATTCACCGGTGAGCTGAAATCATGAAGGTTGAATCAAATGAAATGTTCTTTACTCTAAATTCTCTCTTCAGTTTCCGCCCTAATATATATTGCTCAATCCCGTGTTCAACCCCCCCCCCCCCCCCCTTTCTCAGGGCTTTCTTTGGGTCATTATATAGATGCTTGGCGAGGGGAGCAAGAGCAGTATTTCAGATATATCCTGAAAGTGTAGCCCAGCGTGAGTTGATATTGGGTGCTGCTATGCGAGCTGGTTTTGCTGGTGGTGTTGTTGTTGACTACCCACATAGGTATGCAAAAGATCTGGTGAGAGCATCCTTATAATGGCTTTTCATCTGGTCCAACAACGGAAACTGTTTTTGGAACTGAATTTTTTATTTTGTAAGCATGTTTTGTGCATATTTGTACCCCATAACTTTTCTTTCCTTTGTTGACATTCCTCAATAAGGGTTAAATTTTGAATTCTTGGTAATGGTATTTGATGAGAATTAGCATCTCCAAGGAAACTTTGACGATAAGTTTGCTTGGAAAGTTCTAATTAAACATCTTTTTATGTTGGTGACATACTTCCTATTAATTATCATGGCTCATTAAATAGAGAATACTTCTCTTCTTGTAGTTCCAAAAGTAGAAAAGAATTTCTAGTCCTCACATGTGGTCCACCATCCATAAGCTCAGAGGCTCCAAAGGGAAAAGTTGGAGACATGGAGAGTTGCTCTGATGATGAAAGTAGTGGGGATGAAGAAAATCGAACGGTGGGTCACATTTCAAAGAATCTTGAAGTTTTATTTCTCCTCAGAGCTTCTATTAGGTTTTCTAATTTGAAGAATTTCTTTCAACATTCTTTTATTTCCCCCGGAAATGGGAAATAAGTTCTTCAATCCTGGTTTTGCCTTTTCTTTTTTACCAAAAGCAAATTAATGATTCTTTTTGTTCGTGTAGGTATGCATTTCAGACAGGCACAGACCCAGGAAAAAGCAGAAAATAACAAACAAAGGGAAAGGTAGAGAGTGGGTGCTGAAGAAGAAGGAACAAATGAGAAGAAAAGGATGTGCTGTGCCTCCCGACACAAAGTACACAGCTAGAAAACGGAAGGCTCGCTTTTGATCTTCTGAAGGGAAGTTTGTTCTTCCTTCCTCTTGCACATTCCAATCTGTGTTGATTCTTTCGAGTGACGAGCTTTCTTCTATTAAGCCTGATGAAGTTAGAAGTCGTCTGGGTGGAAGATCACAATACAAACATTAGTCGGTCATCTTTGTGTGGGAGCTGACGGTAGCACTTGGTTACTTATGTACAACCTAATGTACTAGATATGCTTGGTTAACTCTTTCAGGCATTTGCTTTCTGAGCATCTGCAAAAGTTTTGGATAAATTGTTTGAATTATGCGGGTGGATAATTTACAATTCGATGCATTTGCATAATTCAGAATGCGAGTAACATCTTTGTCTACATTCTCTTATTTTAGAATTAAGCTGATTATGTTAGAGAACCGTTACTTTCATGCCAACCTGCCTCCACTTAAAATTACCAACATCTGAAGCCGTGCTGCAGAAAGCAAGTAAACATGTATCTTCATTCTTCTACTGCAACTATCGTTGTACATTTAATATGTATTCTATAAATTTTAATTTTCATAAAACCCACAAAATAGAAAACAATTCCAAGTAACGCTTTACGATAACAGCAAGATCTCCCTTCCATCTAATCTACATGAATATGCTGCAGCAACTACCCTACAGTTAATTCTTTTTCTATATCTTTTTGGAGCTGTGTCAATTGTTTTATTTCAGAAACATAAACAAACCATATGGAGATTTACATATGTACTGACTGAATACCAACAAAGAGACCTTTTACTAAAGGTTAATTAAAGCCTCCTAGAGCAGAAGACACCAAATTGCAGAAGCTGCATTCACAGTAAAGCAGAACAGCTTTCTTAAACCGCATGGAACTGGAACATTTGTCTCATCCTCAACCAGGTTTTAGCTCAGCTGCTTTCCTACACCACAGCAGCAGTAGCACAAAGATCCAGGATTAACCCCAATCTTGCTCTACTTCAAGATTCAGATGTCTGATTTTCTGCATGCATGAGAAAGCAAATATTATACCATTCATAGTCAATGCAATACAACAACTTAGAAAGTGACAAATGATTGGAAATAACCCCTACATTTTGACTTGTATGGTTGTATTCCAACCAGCAACCACTATTAATCAACCATTCTTCTCAAACTATTGAAGAAGAAAAATGAATTTACTTTAGTTAAATAAAACATTAAGGGGTAGTCTTCTACATCAAAGAAGGTAGAAGAGTATTAATGAAACAAAGGGGGTGATTTTCTAGCTAGCATTAACAAAAAAGAAATGGGGGGGTCCGCATGAAATTAACCCCAATTAATTTATATCTATCTGGTGGTCCATTGTTGCCCCTAGATTGAACAATGTTAACGAACTTCAACTTGATCCAGAGACTGGCAAAGATCTAGTAGACTATTTTGCTCGGTGAGAAATATGTGACCATCTTTGAGCAGATACCATTCTTCGCCAAAGATAACTACTCTCCACAGCAGATATTATGTGGAGTACAGTAATTCTATGACATGAAAGACATCTTCCAATACTGAATTTGAAAATTTCAATGATGCAAATATCAAATTTAAGTAACTAAAGCAAGTCAATACATAAGAGCCCACACCTTCTCCAATTAGCATTTCAAATCGAGCAACAATGTGCTTCCCATAAGTGTATTTCTTTAAAACATGAGCATGTGTTCTGATACGACTAAGCATCATGGCCTGCTGACTCTCAGAACTTAATTCAAAAATCTTCTGGACAACATAATTTGCAAACTGGTCCTTCATCATTGTCTGGGAAAAAAAAGGTTAATGCACACCGTGAGAAGCAATTTTCAAGAATCTATCTCCAAAGCCTACATTGATCTATATAAATTTAATATTTGCTGCCCCACAACAAGCATGCTACACAGGTAATAAGAAATTTAGCCTTCCCAAAGAGGTTGGAAAGGAAAGCAACATTATCACATAAGTTCTCGTCAAATTCAACATACTCAGACCCTCAAAAAATAAAATGGAATACAACAGAATAATGGATGCAACTTGAAATATTTTGTATCTATATAAGAGCAGGAATCGTTGTCTTACTAAACTGAGCAAGACAATGGTGTAAAGTTGAGGGGGAAAAAACAGAACATAACTGAAAATGATTACTTATCCAGTGAAATAGAAAGTTAATCAGACATTTACGAAAAGCAGCAGTTCATCATTGAAATCAATACCAAACAAGAAATGGAAAGAACAAATAAAATGTCAAAATCATATATCATGTGTTAATTTAATATGACATTAAGCGTGTTTAAAACACCCTAATTGCATCAATTATAGTACAATAAGTTATTTTTTGGTCTGTCATGCTTGCAGTGGTGGTTGAGTTTGATGCAAGTGCCTGCCACATGAAAAGATGTCCAAAGCTCTTAAATATTATTATTGGGCCCTCACCTATCAACATAAGCTCTTGTGTTGAGTAGTTATTGAATAATGTATCAAAACCAATATGACACTGTGGTCTTGTATGTGAGACTCCCCATCTTTTTAGTATCAACTTAATGGTAATCAATTTGCTTAAAATTATGCTTGTGAATATGGTTGTAAACTGTCTCTGAGCTTTGCATGCAAGGGAGGCCTATTAGAACTTAGTTACTGAGCCCTTCCCAATCTGCTTAAGGACTTTAGAGCAGCATGTAAATAAATATTAATAGACTCAAGAAGTTACTATCAACCTCATACAACACCAAGAGACATGTTAAAATTTACTTTTCAAATTATCTTTCATACCAAGGCCATAAAAACTTATGCAAATTACCAATAAGGTTTCCTCATTATGCCCAAGAATTTCCTCAATGATAAGTTCTCGTTCAGCAGGACCACCATATGCCAAGCATTTCTCAATAACATTTGATGCAAATTTATGCTGGCTCAGTTGTACAATATGCCCTGACAACTTCCTAATAATTTTGCTTCTTTCAAGAGGTTTTCCCCTCTGCAGTACATGCTGCAAAGTGTAAAGAGGACAGCCACTGATTAGCATTAAGCAATAACAAGAAGCTCACGTATAAAAGGAATTTCATTGCACACCGGAAAGTAGATTTCAGGAAGTGACTATATAAAATTCATGATCAGAGAAAAATTGCAAGTTAAGCGATCAACAAGAAAATACCAACCTGGGTAACATAATTGCCATACTGATCCTGAGCAAGAGCACAAACGTTATCCAAAATCTCATCCACTATAAACTGGCATTGATGCTTATCTGCACAATGCTCTAAAACTCTCTACAAGAAACCAAGACAAAAATTCAGAATGTTAAAAGCACCAAAGAAATATAGAAGGGAAAGAAGAGATTCCAATAAAGTGTCAGTAACCTGTATAACACGGCAACCATACGGATGCATTGAAAGTGCTGCAACTTGGCCACAGAAAGCAGAAATTATAAAACCAATTTTCTCTGGTGGAATGCACTCGATGCATTTTTGTATAACATGATTTCCATTTTGGTCACGCACACATCTCATAACCTGTCCGTCCAGTTCACGGACAAGTTGTGCTTTCTGTTCAATCTCAATGGTCTCAAGTGCCTACATTAGCACAGGATGAAATGAAAATCTTTTCCACTGAAGCAATTGGAAAGGGAGTAACAGAGGATAACTTACGATAGCAGACCAACTAATCATCCGTAGAATGCTCCATTGCACTAAAGACGCTACTATGAGTAAAAACAGGACATGTTTTGGAATTCTTTTGGCGCAAATCAAAGTTTCATAAGCATGCATTCAAAGCCCAGTGCGGGGAAATTTTCACCTCTCTAACTCTAGAGGAACATCTTTAATATAGGAGCATAGCCTAATTTTGTGTGGGGAAGTTCATAGTCCCCATAGATCAACCATATTTTATGGAAGATAATGGAAAACAAATTTGAAATTTCAGGTCTATCATGATTCCTAATTTTAATTCTTTAGAAGCTTCAAATCTCACAGTACAACATATTGGAAGCTTTCAGTTAGGAGTCTGATGCTACACATATGGGAATAGGAGCTGTTTCAAGTCAAGAAGCTCAGCATAAAGATCCCAATAGAAGCTACTACTACTTACTTATCCCAGGTTCGGGATAAAACTTGAAACCCTCAAAACGAACCTAGTCCGGATTATTTCCTTATGTAACTAGCAAGCTCTTAGGTCAACAGTCTAAACTGATCTTTCTAAGAAGCAAACTCTAACATTCCAGTACATGGTGGTGTTTCGGGTTACAAGTAGATGAAACATTATTCAAAATGGAAATTAAATGCACAAAAACAGTTAAGACAGACAAGAAAAGCCAGGAACTGCTAATAGAATGCAAGCAGTTAAGACAGACAACAAAAATTCAATAGTAAAGAAACACTTCTACCATATATTAATATCATATCGGTACATAAATGTACCATAACAATCTCACATATAAATGTACCATAACAATCTCTCATACCTTTTGGATTACACGACAGCCATACATCTGCATACTTAAAGGCAAAATCTGACCAACAAGCTGATTTGCCAGCTCCTTCCGCTGTGCAGGGCTTCCATACTCAAAAAACTGAAAGTACACAAAGGAAAAAGGAAAACAAATAAATAAGAAAAAAAACAAGCTGTAGGCAACAGTTACAAAAGTGGAAAAATGTTCAGAAAGCACACCTTTTGAATAACATAATTACCAAACACATCAGTCATCAATTTGGATGCATGTGGAAGAATTTCTTTAAAAACAGATGCCTTCTCATCAACACTACAATTCTCCAACTTCTGCTGAATAAATCGACTCCCATGTTGATCAGCACTAGAATCAGAAATACTAAGTTAGTTATGTTTCTAACAGGGAAAATACATGGAAAATGAAACTAAAAGCTCAAAAACTTGCCTAAATTCAACAATATGTCCAGTGATATCAGACAGCTCAAATCTTCGACCTTTGCCAGATTTCAACTCTTCAAGAAAATTACATATTTTGGGATCATTATAACTCTCAAAACCTCTTTGACCTTGCCAACCAGAATATCTATTAGAAACAGGTGAAAACCTCATTTCATTTCTCCCTCCAAGAAGGCCTGTCCCCACTACGGGAGACCCAGGCAAAGCTGGACTAGCAAGTGGTGAGGAGGGGTACACAAACATACCCATGTTTGGTGGGTTCCCCATATGATAAGGACTCACAGTCACTTTACTGGTGCTTGGATTTTCTGTTTCTCCACTTCTATAATGTTGGAATGTCTGAACATCAGAAGCAGCCATGTCAGACCCCTTTTTCAATTCATGGGAATTAGTATGGCTCCCCAAAACACCACCTTTAGAACCCAATGGCTCAAATTGACCAGAAATATTATACGCCTCCCCAAAAGGTTGCTGATAGTATTGCAAATGCAGAGGATTCGCAAAAGAAGGCTGCAGTGAAAACCCAAACTGTCCATAAATCTTGTTAAGATACTGCATATCAGAACCATGAACAACGCTTCCTCCAGTTGAAACCCCAGATGGCTGAGGATGAAAGCTTGGACCAGCACTGCCATCAAGAACCATTGCAATACCACCATGGGGAGGATATCCGGCAACTAAAGGAGGACCAATTGATGAATTCATTACATATCCACCTACACCATATTGGGGAGAATAGAAGCCTGGGGCTTGAACATTAGAGTAAAATGGATTAGGAGAAGCCATGTAGGCAGCTGCACTTGCATATAGTGGAGGTGTGAACCCAGATGACTGGACTACTGGCTGCACCGCTGTTGAAGGCCTAGAAGGACCATGATGAAACTGATCCATGCCAATGTGTGTGCCAATTAGCCCTAGGGAACTTACTTGAGAATGGGCATTTTCAACTTGAGATGAACTGCTGACTTGTGAATGTACATTGAGTTGAGCTTGATTTTTCTGATTTCCTAAATTTGAATGGCCCGTATTAAAATCCTTCATATTTGAAATAATAACAGAAATATCTGAATGACTGATATCCCGATCTAAAACTTCATCTTTTGTCCAAATATCTGTGTCATTTGAAGTTACTTCCTCAGTTGGAGGAGTAGAAGATATGGTTGCTGTCCAATCATGAGACGACGAGCTTACATTATAAGCAGTTGACACATCCACTTTTGATGACACCCCTGTATTATGAGCACCAGTAGTTGTTGAAACACCATTTGACGAGATAACAGAGGGATCTCTCAAGGAACTGGAATCAGAATAGCCGAAAGAATGAGACTGATTATACACTGGTGATGAAGAACGAGGAAAGTCTTCCTGTAAATGTGAAAACATAGCTATGCGTTCACAGGCATGCAATTCAAAGAATAAAAAGCTAGAGGTAAATTTGGTAATCAGTAACTCTAAAATTCTAATCACCAAAAGGAAAAAACCACTCTGAAATTCACATGACGGTATATGCAGAGCTTATTTCCCTACAGTACTATTAACAGAAGATTATTTTCCTACAGTACTATTAACAGAAGAATGAGGAGTTTAAAAGTTAGCATCTGAACATCGGAAATGGATATTAAGAATACATTAAGGATAAATGGATCGTGAACAAAGTAAGTGATGTAAGTTACTTGAAAAATGTCACAGAGATGTTTACCTGTATTATATCAACCAAATTTCTTGAAAAATGTCAGAAAGATGTTTACCTGTTTTATATCAACTAAATTTCTGTTCTGGCCTGCCACTTTAACAGCCTCATTTCCAGAGCAGAACCCATTTTTCCTGTCTACCATTTCATCAGAAAAGTGTTTTGGGGAGCGATCATCCTCAGACTCTTCCTTATGTGTCGAAAGGGTGACTTGAGACACATGCACTGAACAGTTACTGCTATTGTCTAAAGAAGTTAGTCCCCTACGATTACCAAACCTATTGAGATCGTGATCTAGATGTCGAGGAAGTCTAGGATTCAAGTTGACGTTTGAACCGTAATATTTTAAACATGTTTGATTAGCTTGTAACCGTTCCTCAGACTCAGAGTTTCGAATATTGCCATTGAAATTAGCCAAATTCACCCCCGAGCTAGAGCTCTTACGGGCTATAAGATTCTCTATAGCCAAAAAAGAACCCTCCATGTTCGGGGGTGCACTTCCACTTCTATTAGGCACAGCCCTTTGCACACTTCCATGAACATCACAACCTTTTTGGAGCAACCCTAACTCTTCTGCTGCCATGCTCGCAGAAGAGTGTGCAAATGCTGCTGCTTTCTTCAGAGCAGGCCATTTCCCACTTGTTTCCGACATTCTAATTGGACTCTCAGTAGCCATACTTAATGAAAAGATTTTATCTCCTCTTTTTCAATAAAAATTCAGCCAACTGTTATTCACATGCTTCCCTGAAAAACACCACTTATTTTCACTCAAAGCTCAAAAAATTGGACCAACACTATAGAAAGTATCGATAGAATAAACCCAGAAGAAATCATCAATTGCAATTAGCACTCTCACTTTGATAAGTAATATTTTAGTCCAAAACTACAAAGGTGCAAGTGAGAGTCCAATCAAAACAATATCAAGCATATGGGGTTGCAAGCATAAAGATACACTTTGACAAATCACAATCACAACCCATGTAAAAGAAAAAACTTTAGTATCCAATTCAACTATATATTCATTCGAGCAACCAGAAATGAGAAAGAAACAAAAAGCATAAAAAAGTTGCCATTTTTTTATGACAAAGCTTCACTTTTTGAAGCCCACAAATCAACACAGAGTCCCTTACCAAGTAACTGAAGAAGAAAGATTCAGAGTAGAAAAACCCTAGATTCTCTGTAGAGAAACCTTGGCTCTGAAAATTGATATATTTGGCTTTAGAGGGTTGTTTGAAAAATGGATGCGTGTTGGTATTAATATTGGCAAAGAGTTAATAATACAAATAATAATAAAAAAAAAAACAGTAAAAATTAAAGCGCTAAAGGCAGACCAAGTATTGCTAAGTTTCAGTTATGTCTTAGTTTTGTTGTGTTTTTGGGGGTTTTGTCTTTTGGTTTAGGTTTTTTTAGAAGTAGAGGAAAAAATGAATTGACAAAAACGGGAAATAGCCGTGAAAGTGATTGATAGTTTCATGAAGATAACAAAGCCACTGACGCGAGAGTGACACGTGAAGTTAATTAAAAAGACCTTCCATTTTTGAGGAATTACATCCATTCAATGATGTTTTGTCCCTTTCTTTTTCCTTTTTTTCTCGCAGTCATGTTCCTTTGAATCAATGAGATAATTTGAACATTTTTTTTTTCCCAAAACCATGGGATAATTATTGAAAACACAGTCTTATGATTAATTGGATATGTTTAAGCTCATTGACTAGAATTTTAACTTGATTTGTATGTTCCTTTCCATTGTTTTTTATCCATTATCAGTATATCATATGCACGATGATTAGAAGTTATTAAAGACATGATTATCATAAAATATAAAAGATAAGATATTTCTTAATAATACTTAATAAGTGACTACAAATAAAATCTAACAAAAACAGTTCTTTTAAGTTCTATGAATTGTGCATTAGTTGTTAAATCCTATCAAATTTAATGGCATAAGAATTTGGCTAAACGTAGAGATAAGAATAGGTGGTAAGAATTGAAGAGTATAAATGAGTTTGTACACTAATTTGACAATAAATCAAAGAGTTCAATATATATATATATATATATATATATATTTGGGTACTTGATGCAAAGTAAGAAATTGAAGAAATCATATTAATATTTAGGAATACTTTAATTAATTTATATTATAGTTCAATTTTATTACCCTTATTTGAGTTTGTATTATTAATTTAGGTATGAGTCTTATTTAAGTAAGTTTTTTAGTTAAATTAAGATAAATTATAGTTATATAAATAAATATCTTTTCTATCTTTTACATGCAGACTTTAGTTATTTATTATTAATTATTTCTTGTAATAAACTCTTGGTTTGAATTTTGTTCTTTTTATTTTTTGATATTCTGTGTAATCAATAAGTTTTAACACCTATATTTGTGTATATTCTTAAAATCAATACATATTTAGTTTATTTGTTTATTATAATTTTTTCAAGAATTAACAGAATATTAAAAATATACTCATCTATTTATCACCCCTATATATATATATATAATTTTTTTTCCTTCCGCTGCATTAGTTTCACTATCAAACCTTCTTTTTTTTATCCGGTTGTAGAATTTTTACGCATCATTAGTTTGAAAATTTTAACAAGCCAAAGTCTATGAACTTTATATATATATTTCAATTTAATGATGCAATAACGTGCCAACGTGCGCTGCGTAGCGCAGGCCTTATCTTTTGATGCATTGTCCACTCTAGTGGGTCCATTACGAACCCGGTCAGAACCCGAATTATATGTCTACATAACCGAGCCGCGAGGGGGAATCCGTACCTAGGACCTTTTTGGGCCTCAATAAAGTCAGTAGTTTGGCCCAGCCCATTGGACTGACTTGGCCCAAATAAAATATGCAGGGCTATTCCAAACCCTCCTCTGTTGCCATCACCCACCTGCAAAACCCTACTTACTGACACAGTACTTGAATTCAAAATCATTTTAAGTAATTATTTGTTTTAGTTGAAAAACCCCAAAAAGGGCAGGCGTTAACGTAAGCAATGGAACGAGTTAACGAAAGAGAAGATTTCACGCTGGTGACGAGGAAGCCTTATTTCGGTTTGCCCACGGCATGCCCAATTTGCTTACCTGTTTACATTTATCTCAAGTTCGCTCGCCTTCCTTTTCACTTGGCCTTCGATTCTACTTACCCTGACTCCGGTACCCTTTTATTTTCATTTTTTCCTTTAAATTTTCAAGCTCTGCTTTTTCTGCTTCATGTTCTGTTTTAGGCTTCTGATTATGCCCTGTTTCGGCATTTTTGTATAGGATTTTTGGTTGCTTTTCTAATTGTGTTTTTCGTTTATTTTGGTAAATTTGTTGTCTGGGCAATGCTTATTTTTGTTCATTTAAAATCAAATGATTGTCATTGTGTATTGTATTTTGTAATTCTATCTCTGTTAAAGGCCGAAGCTTTTTTTTTTTTTTTAAACTAATGTTGATACAAAATGGAATCAGTAGCTGGGTGATTGATAGACAATTGTTGTGGATTAAAATGGGTCCTTGTCAAATGTTTGAGGAGACCAGCAGTAATAAACGTACCTGTTTCGTGCATATGACTATTCGATGATTTTTGTTATCTTTTGAAGGTTTGTAAAAAGTACATGTTGATGTTGTATAGATTTTAATGTCAGATATAATTCCTTATGTTGAGTCGGCCACTTATGTGGCATGCAATAATGAGAACGGTGGAGTTATTGAATGTTTAAAGAAAGATGGCATTGTTGATTTGGACAATGGATATCAGTCAGTACCAGAATGGATATCAATGAAAGCATTGATTAGCTCATGGCTTGAAGAAGCACTCATTTACGAACTCTGGGTGGGATCTGATGGAAATTCTGTTCGCAAGATTTATTACTCTGATCTTGCATGGCCAATAGGAAAAGTTTTGTTCCTACAGCAAGTACGAACAGTTAAGCAGCAACTTGGGATAACTAAAGAAAACTCTGATAGAAGGGAAGAAGAGGTTGTACTTTTTTTTCAAATGAATATTTGTACTGCATAAACTATTTTGCTCCTTCACTTTTGTCAAGTTGTATCTTTTGGCCACGATCCACTTCATTTTAAGATGTTACTCCTGTTGCCTTTCTTTAGATACTTATGTTCAATTTCTTGACAGATCTACAAGAGAGCGAGCATTGCTTATAGAGCATTGTCAACTAGATTAGGAGAGGAGAGCTTTCTGTTTGAGAATAGGTAATTTTGGATGTTCTGTTTTAATATCTGGTACGGTTTTAAGGAAAATTTGTTTTAGACTTTTTTGATTAACTGGTTCTTTGCTTATTTGATTTGACAATTAATCTTAAACCTACTAAGATGTATCTACTCACTACTTCTTGCAGGCCATCAAGTGTAGATGCAATTTTGCTTGCACACGTGCTTGTCACTCTTCATGCATTACCAGTAAGTTGCCTTACAAACTGCACACTTTCTGTCTACATTGGCAGTTTAAGATCCATATAAATTGTCCTTCCAGTGAAAGCTGATACTAATATGGTTGATTGATAAAAAAGTTGACATACCTAGTTCTGGAGTCAACTCTTGTAAGACATATATGAATTGATTCTTTATCAAATATGGATGAACACTCAAAATACTTGATTCTTGTAGGTCCTTTGGTATTCCATTTCAGGAACTTCAAGGCAGTGGGAAAGACATTATGTCCTATTAGGTCTCAATGATTTAACTAATGGTGCGGAACAAATATGTGTTGACTTGCTTGACCTGAACTTTACCTGTCCAGAGAATTAGCATAGATCCTTCGGTATTACAGTTTAGGAGCTTCAGTACTTGCATAAGTTGGCAATTACAATATAATGTTTGTAAGATGCTTCAAAGGGATAGTTCCTGTACCTCTTGGTGACGTTATCATCTCTGGTATCTTGATTATTGAAAGTCTACATTGTGAGCACTTGTGCAGATGGTGTTCTTCGTATTCCAACCATGTATACAAGCCTATAACTGTTATTAATTAAACATTCTAGTTCTTTTACCATATACTTGTATATGTTCATTTATTATTTCTGACCTTTATATTAACATTATACATTTTTACTTTTTTGTCTATTATGAACTATTAGGAAACATCATTGCTCAAGAGCAAACTCTTAGAGCATGGTAACCTCGTAAGATATGCGGAAAAACTTAAGACGGAGTTTGTAGAAGCTGGTTCATCTTCTTCCATCCCACCGTTCCCTTCTGATCCGTCATCATCAACTCCAAGAAAAGGTCCCTCACATTGGAGTAAGATATTCAAGCTACATATGTTTACATTTACAATTTATATTTGTTTGAATTCGCACCCAGACGTTGGTTTTAAATTTTGGTTTTTGTGCCAGAAATTTTTACTATAACCAAACCAGTTAGGAATAATGGGATGGTGCACCATTCTTGCTTGATTATGCACTGATGATTGGCTGTTTGCTGAAGTTTAGTAGAAATCCAAAAATGTGTCTGATAGTTTTGTAGAACTCAATTTCTATGTAAATCTTTTCAGGAGGTTTGCAAAACCCAATGATTTTTTTTTAATTTTAGGAGCTGTGTGTTCTCTTTTTTTGGGGTATGAGTATCTGCTTTAGTATCATTGGGGTACATCATTTGTGCTTCCAATGAGTTATTACGTAAGTTTAATGATATTAAAATGTAAAACTTAACTTTTTTCTTTTATATCAATAGAGTTACACGACCACACTTGTGCACTTTAGTTCAGCTATCACATCCATACAAACAATGATTCTTCTGTCATTTGTGTTAGTTTATTTCAATTTCCCATTTCAGATGCTGATTAAGTTCAGCTGGTAACTTCTTTCGTATGATACGAATTCAAACTATCGTAACATTTTTGGTTTTTTGTTTTTTGTTTTGTTTTTTCTATTAGGTTCAAAACCTAAGCCAAAACCCAAGAGGGAGAAAACAGAGGAGGAAAAAACTTTCAGAAGAAGGGCCAAATATTTTTTGGCAACGCAACTAGTTGCAATTGTACTTTTCCTATCTGTTATGAATATATACGATATTTCAGAACCTGAACTTGACAACGAGGGAGACATCGATTTTGACTGATGTCATAACTTTGTCTTTCAGCTTCTGTTGCTCAATACCAAATTTTTTTTTCCATGATTGCCACCGGTCAGAACTGACTCCATAATGAGGATATTGCTATTTATTTTCTACCCCCTCAATTTTGTAACTTTCCTTTAATGTTTTTGGAAATAAAAGCAAATTCAAGTTGAAGGATATGTTGTGTGCAAAGATTAACTGTAATTTTGGAGGTTTCAGGACGCAGAGCGAGCATTTATAGCTGGTTTCTGATATTTGACTTTTAAACTTTTGCGGTGCATATCTTCATTAGCTAAGTTTACTTTCAAGTTTCAGATGATGTGGGGAATGAGGCACTATAAAATGGGTGTTTAGCACTTTATAGCCCACTATTAAGGGATTTTGGTTTGCCTAGATTGTACTATTTAATTTATTTATTTATATTTCGAATGCAATCTCTTGTTAAAATGCAACAAAAAATGGGTATGCTTTTATCATCTGCAGAGTCTTGCAAAGATTATTCCCTCCAAGTAATATTTGATATATGCCTTTTATATGTGAAGTAAGCTTCATGACCATCCCATGAGCAATATGGTAGCAAAGCAATAGGAGACTAGAGGCATTTATAAATCTATGCTACCTTGTCATAAATAGCCATATTCGTAATTACTACAACAGCTTCAACCAAACTACCTAACAAAATATCGTAAGTTACGCCTTCTCCCTACCTGAACTTTGTGAACACATGGTATTCTCCCACTGATTAACAAGTTCTGTATACCCGTCTGCAGAACCGATAGAAAATTCAGCCAGTGAACTCATTGCAACTGACATTCCAGCACAAAGTACTCTTATGGCAACTTCAGCCATTTTCTCTGCAGTCATAACATCTTCTACTTCTCCAACCTCCACCAATTCCATATTACCACCAGATTCATCTGAGAATCCGGTTGTAAATCTCTTTGACCCAACTGGGGTCCTACGAGAGTCCTCTCTTTGTTGCTGTGCATAGAGGGACCCCATCCCAGCAGCAAAAAAGTCCAATCCGTCAAGTACTGGCATCTCCTGGATGCCATCAAGAAACTTTGACCACTGTATGCAAAGTCCAAATATTGGAAGGGTTCCACTGGACCGTCTTGGAGAAAATGGTAATTTTGACATATCAGCTTCACATCTCATGCAACGAAGAAGCCAGCCAGTTAGTGCATGCATATAGGATCGTTGAGAAGTGATCCATGACTCAAAACAAGCTCGCCAATTTCTAAGCTCTGTTTCAAGATTGGCAGCTGATCGTGCTAGCTTGTGAGGGTCAATAACTGACATGGAAGAGTGCCTCTTTGCATGAAGTTTTGATGGTGTGCCTGCTAGTAAAATCTTGGCTTCATCTAAGGTCTGTTTCTGTATTTGATGGCTTTCAGCCATTACTTTCCACATCCTCGCTAACCTGCAACACAATTACCATTAGTTTTCAGAATAGTATACAAAAGCCAAAAGTTCAGTTGCTGCAGCAAGTTTAACTCTGCCAAAGATTTTTGGGTTCAGAAAGTAATCATTTATGTTTTGCCATAGAAATTTCTGGGAACATGTAGAAACTAAATACCACATAGTAGCAATGAAGAGTAGCAAGATATTTAAAATTAATCCATATTGATACTGATTCTTTAGATAAACTGCTGATGCTTTCAATTTACATTAAGACTGACATATAAATATGAGAAAGGGGACAAAGTCAAATCTCAAAACTGTTTGTGCTGTTTATACGAAAGATATGATGTGAGAATGAAGCTACCAAGGAAAGGGAAAAATGAAGTTTGAAAATGAACTTGGATGAGAGGCTAAAATAAGGCAACACGAATGATCATACAATTCACAGCATGAAGAAGGTGTCAGTGAGTCTAGACTAATTAGGTTCCATAATGCTAAATTCAATATTAGATAAGAGTTGAAAATTAATTATATTTATCTTTTGAATCCATGCCCTCAATTCTTGCATGGATGATAATAAGACATTTTGAGTGCCAATTTAGATGCAAAATGGGCATTGAATGACCATTGTGTTCACTCTGCACTTGTATTTGAATAGAGAATGATACAGATGACTTTTACATTATGACATTTCTCTGGGTAACTTAAAGTCTGTTGTGGAGTGTACAAAAATAGTGTGAGTGACATACCCTTGTATCAATTCTACAAGTTGAGGCTGCAATTCTTCATCCCTCAAAGTCTCAATCCTCTTTGAGATAGCTTCAATTGAGTGAATTGAAACCTTTATCTGGGTATGCAAATCTCTAATAGCTGCCCTAGTTTTATCCACAGCAGAGGGATCGTCCCCTTTCACATCTTGATTTCTGAGTTGCTTACACTTTTTGTCATAAGCAATCCGAACCTTTTCTCCAGACTGCATTACAAGGTAAGAAAGGATCAATTTTCCATTTTTACTTTTGGGAACACATAATCAGCAATTAGCATAGCTTTGCTAGAAAGTCTAGAGAAAATCAATTTTATTGACTATATATTTTAACTGCAATGAGAATCATGGGCGATGTAACTTCAAAAGCAGAGAAATCATTTTTATCCAAGTGTATACGATAAGGAATTGGTTAAATTTTTCAATAATTTCATGATTACTATGCAAAATTTCGTTGAGAGTAGATTTTGCTTGAACTTTTCATTCTCGGATAGAAATTCATCTGAAGAAAATTCTGATAAATCACTGACCAATGTAATATGTGAGTTGAAGTTTATAAGTATACCCTGACTTCGTCGTAGAGTTTCTTCTCCCAGGCATATAATCTATCCAGTGTTGACTGGTGGCTGCCAGAAAACATGCAGGATTCCTCTGAGAAATCACTACTGCTTTCATCCCCTTCATCTCTGGAACTTGAAGATTTGATTAAAAATCTTGATGAGGACGAGCGTGATGAAGCTGAGCGGAACAAAGCTACTGGATTCAACATTTTCATGGCTGCAAAAACAAAATATAAAAAGGATTCAAAATCTTCAGAATTTTCACTGTTCTAGATCCCCAATTTTAAACTTTTAATTTCCACCAAATCAAGATATCATAAAGATCAATAAGATATCTTTTCTCAAGTTATCAAACATAGAAGTCAATCTTCATTCTAGTTGCAATGAAATAAATCTGTTAATATAAGTATGAACCTGAGAGTTCATTTGATGTTGCTGAGTGCTGGGCTCTGCTAGCCTCTAACAACACTGAAACTTCATTGGCAGCATTGCAAACAACCATGAATTGAGCTTCAAGGTCCTTGATCACTTCTGCCATGCTTGTTGGCCTCCGGTTTACATAGACAGTAAAACCTGGTGTTTCCTTAGCTTCCTGATCACCAACTGCCATTTCTTGATTTCTAACTCGAACTTGCCCAGCTGTTTGAGCTCGCGACACTTCTATGCTTGCCCTATCATGGGATTGTAAATCTTGCATTTCATGTGTGGCATCGCATTCACAATCTGTTTCCCCCTCCTCCTCCTCCTCATCATCATCATTGTCGTCGTCGTCGTCGTCATCACCAACATCTTCCACAAGAACTTCTTCTGTTCTGCAATTTTTATCAACTTTAGCCCTTTCATCTTTTACATGTACCTTATTCTCAGAATCTTCTTGTTCAGTTACATCTTCCTCTAAGTCAGGAATCCCTTCTTCTTCTCGAACCTGCCTTAGCCCTCTGATCTCATCATCCAAGGTTGTTTGTTCAAGACTACTTCGGTTGGGATAGCCATAGTAGTCCAATGATGAAAATGGATTCCAAAAGAAATCCCATTGTGAAGTCTGTGGTGAAGGGGGAGGAATATTGGGCCTATTGTTGGGGGAATAAGAGAAAAATGAAGAATTCATTGGTGACGATTGCGTTGCAAAGAACCCCTCAATTCCGAAGTGGTGCATTGGAGAGTAAGTTTCAACTTGGACTGCTTCTGGTGATTGAGGCCTTTCTTCAACTGAAACTGCTGGGTTCCCACGTGGCCTTAAGTAATTTAGGTTCATGCTTGAATTGTGTTGAGATGGCATTGCAAAGAATCCATCGTCAGTTCCAAATTGGCGAATTGGAGAATAAGTTTCAACTCGGACTGTTTCTGGTGATTGAGGCCTCTCTTCCACTGAAATTGCTGGGATCCCAGTTGACCTCAAGTAATTTACTTTCAAAGTTGAATTGGGTTTAGACTGAATTTGTGCTGGTGAGAAGGATGTTGGTGAAATTGAGATGAAGCCAGAACTCTTTTTCTTTACTGGGGTAAATGGTGGGGTTATAAATGAATCTAGCATGAACTCGCGGGGTTCATCTCCTTCAACATACTCTTTAAGTGCAGCAGAAACTCTTTTCAAGGACTGGATATAGGCTAAATGTCCAGAGGCAAATCGGGTTCTTTGCTCTACGGCCTGTTTGATGAATCGCCTTCTATCTTTACAAAGCTGAACTGCCTCTTCATCATCCAGCTTCGAAGTAGAACATCCCATTTCTCACTTCTTTCACTTTACCTTTACTACCTCTGAATATTTAAAGCTCAGACCAAAATGAAAATTCCAATAGCTTTCTTTCGTATTTCTCACTAGATTCATAGAGCTGTGATGCTGCTCAACAAGAAAGACAACGGTCAAAAACAAACTTAAATCATATCAAAAGATTATCAAGCATGTAGAGAGCAAGAACACAAACAAACAGGGATGAACGACTAAGACATAAGTTTGAGGGTAAATTTATTTGCGAAAGAACTTCAAAATCTTTTGGTGCCTTTCTTAAATTTCAAGTCATTTAGAAGCCTTGCATAACAGAACATGGAAATCAAGATTCTTTTGATCTCTCTTTCAAATAATCAAGAGAACTCAGCCCCCTCAAACCCTCACTAAGCAACAACAGTCACACAATTTGGAACAATAAGCCTGACACGAAAGAAAGCATCAATGATGACCATATAATTATTTGCAAGACCAAAGGATAACCACCAAAAAGCAAAATTACCGAGAGATTGTAAGAGAAGAGCAAACAGAGAGAGATATAAGTTCCTATAAAGAAAAAAGGAATGAACAGTCAATGTGTAGAAAGATTATTTTTAGTTACAAGGTAGTGATCAAAAGAAGATAAAGCTTTTAAAGCAGAAAAAAAAAGAAGGAATACCAAAATGCAGAGTTCACACGGCAAAATCTGGAAGTGTTATAAAACTAAATTGCTACAAAAACAAAGGAACAAAAAACGTAAACCCCTTCAAAATGAAACATTTTCTTCCTGCTCAAGATAATTGTATGAGCTCTCACACTTTGATGAGAAGCAAATTCTGAGAGAATATTACTCTTGAACCTCATGTAGACCAGAAATTAAAGTATCAAAAAGAGGCAACATAACTGTAAATGGAATCATCCATTGGAAAATAAAAATAAAAATAAAAGAGGACGCAGATGCTAGAGTACTAGCAGAAAGAAGAGTATGATAGAAGATGTATCCAAGAAAATAAACTGAAAAATGGTTTTCAAAAAAATACTTAAAATTCCCATTTCGAGAAATAATAAATTCTCACAAGGAAGAAAATAAGTACTCATGAAGACGGAAAAGAAATTAAAACCATATCACAATATGAACATTAAATACTACCATTTGCAAAAAAATGACAAATGACAGATTAACTATAAGCTAAAATTTTTTGAAAAAAAAAATGACCGCCCCTCTGAAAAATCTGGAAAAATAAATTTCAGTGTGGAAACAAATAAAGATGTGAGCTTTACATGAAACATAACTAAACGTACAAACTTGAAATGAAAAATCGGAACTTGGGTTTCATTTTAGGAATTCTGTCAGCTCTTTAACCAAAAATAAATAAAAATAAAATAAAACAAAATAAAATCCATAACTAAAACAGCAATGAATGAGCAAAAACAAGCTTCCCAGGGCATGAAAATTAGAGGGGGAAAAAATAAAGAAAAATGAACAGTAATGTCGATTGACATTTGCATTTTGCGGCATAATAATTCTCAAGAAATGGGAAAATTAAAAGAAGTGAAGAACGTTCATTACCTGAGAGAATTATAAGCTGATTATGAGAAGAAAATGGAGCTCGATTAGAGAGAGAGAGAGAGAGAGGGAAATGAGAGAGAGAGACGTTGAGAAAAAGCAACGGTCAAAAATTGTAAAATTGCAAGTGAAAGAAGAAAAAAAAACATAAAAAAAACAAAATTAAAGCTTCGGGTTGGAGAACTAACTAAAGTGAGAGAATAAGATGAGCAAACAGCGAATATGACTCGCTTGGCTTGTTGCCCTCCATGTTTAGTTTTATTTCGTTTTTGCCACTGAACTTTTTCTCTAGTTATAAATTATTTTTGTATTTGCATAGTTAATTCTTTTCGCATTTTAAGACTTTTTAGACTGAAAATCTCTCCATTAATGAAGTTCGGCTTTGAATATCAATAGACTTCTTTAAAAGGAAAGAAAATCTGAAAATGATTACGGTAGATTGCATTATTGCCCCCCAATTTGATTGAAACGGACTTATTCCAAACCATCAATAATAATCAATAATTCTAAAATTCACAATTATTATCTTAAAAAATTTTAAAATATGACAGCTCAATTATGACTGATACGTCGTTTTAGTCATCAGTATTAATAAATTTATTATAAATTATAATTTCACATGTGACAACTTAAATGTTACATTTATTAAAATTAAATTGTTGGAATAATAGTTAGAAATCGAACACCTGTAGTTGTAAGCTATGCTTCAAGATTGAAACTTGAAAGAGCATCAAATCACGTTATGCCATACGAATTTAGATATTTGGTGGACTCTTTATTAATATAAATTCATTTGTGTAAACTTATTTATTGTTATCCGAATATCTTTATTAAAAAAAAAAAAGGATAAATAATGTAGCATCCGAAACGCATTTACTTACCGCTGTGTACTTACAAGCTGCTGGTAACGTCTAACAAGTAACAGAGTGGGACCCACAATCACAATAATGTATCTGATAAGTTCTCACGTGCCGAGTTAAATCAACAGACGGTACGCTACAGACGTCACGCCATCCAATCCTCAGAGACAAAATTTATATTTCGGATGGGACCCATTCGACAGCGGCACTGATTCTGCGTGCGCCTGTCTTGTAATTCCGTAAGGAGGTGAGGGTATTTGAGTAATTTAGGCAGTCGATAAAGTAAAAGCAAGCCCACCGTAATCACTGTAAAGATAAAGAAGGAACCTTGTCCCACGCAAGACTTGGAAGATGCCTCGATAACGGCAACTTTGGAAAATACCCTCAGCTTGTCTTTTAAATTTCAGAATTGCCCTTCTATGATAATGTGAAGTCTTCCTCGACTCCATCGGGTATTAGTTTAAAGAATTTGTTCCCACTAATGTTTGGGTTATTCAAAGTGAATGATTAATTTTATTGCAGTGTAATTTCGGTAACATATCAAATTTATCTAAATAATTTTATAAAAAAAAAAAAAAAGACTTTTCATACGGGACTTGAACTCTTACTTAATAATGTGGATTAGAATATAGGCGATCCTAAAAAAATTAAAAATCGTTTAAAGCTATTGTTTTGGATTAAATTAGTTATGATGAACATTTTCATTATTTAAAACTATTGAAAGAACGGGGGTTTGACTTTATTATATATGTAATATCCAAAAACTAAGAAAAACAAAATAAGAAAATTACCATTAGGGACTCTTGAATCCAGATGTACATCATGTGAACCAACCAACTTGGGATCCTTCTTCCCAATTGCATTATCATATTTATATATATTATTCCTTAATTTGTCCCTGTAATCATAACAGCGAAATAGATTTTTTTTACTTTAATCAAATCCCCTAAGATTCTTTACTGCTTGTACCTTTTTATTTTGTTTTATTTTGGTTAACTCTCGGATGGAATCTGCATCTGTATGCGCAGTACAGAAGTTATACCTTAAACTATGTAACTGTTGTTGGCTAATGATCATGTTTGTTTACTTATGTTATGTGGTTAATTAATGTAGCTAAAAGGATTATTTAAGAAGTTGGCTAGTGTACAAAGGTTGTCCTTGGATGCATGACTGTATAGTTTATTATATCACACAAGTCAGGAATGTTATGAGACACAACAGTAACTCTTGTGATTTGATATGTTAAATTAACAGTTCTAGTTATGACATTATGATCATTACCATGCAATAACCAAACTTATTAAACAAAATAGTTATAAGAAAAATTATTTTGTGATCCCATAGATGATTCGTTGATAGAGTCGAGGGAGTTAATAATGTGAAAACAAGAAAATAAAAATAAAAAAGCAAGAGAGTCTGAGCTTATAATTTCCTGAAAGGCAGTCCATCTTGGATGAAATTGCCACAACTTTTCCAAGACATGCCGGACTTTCAGCATTTTTGTTTATATTCATCATATTGGAGCTGTGTCCTTTTCCTAGATTGTAGACAAACAAGTAAACAATTTTTAAAATTCAAATTAAACTATGAGTATATGAAAAAGGGAAAATAAAAAATAAAATAAATAAATGCGTGAACAAAGCCCAATTCTTCCCCCTCACAAAAATACTCCATATTTATTATTTGTTTACTTATTTAATTTCCCATTCCTCTTGTAAATGCACGACAGTTTGTTGAACCGTTCGATTAATATTGTATTACAACGGGGCATAAGTAATAAACTGAATTGAAACGTGCAATCTTATATATGTTAATTCAATACCTTCAATATTATAATCCAAATTATAAGCAGATTCAATCTCAAGTATAGTTTATTGTGTGTCACATAACTCAAATAATTAAAATCATTTGTGATTATAACTAATACTACATTGTCTCCTTCCATGTTCCCTACTAGCTTCTTTGCATTATAATAACTAGAGGCATTTCATAGAATCGATGTTCTTGAGTTTCAAGTTGATGAAAGAGTTTGTAAGTGTCCAAGTGTAGAGACACGCAAATTAAGCGTACAAATCAAATTCCCTCTTTTTTTTTTTTTTTAAACCGTACGTCGATCATTTTTTATGGCACCATCCTTGTCTATCTTGGAGCTAATCATTACTAGAGTTTGTTCAATCAAATATTGTCAACAAAATTACCTATTTTTCAATTGCAAATCCTTCATGTGGTTGTTTTAATCATGTCACAACCTTTTCAAAGAACGTAATGATGACCGATTTAATAATTGAATCCTATCATATAAGGTTTGTTCGTGATCAAATATTTTGACACGATTAATGTACATGGATACATCCTAACATTCTATGCATTTTGCAGGCCAAGTTAACATTAGTCAACAGGCCGGGACACATTTGTCTTGACCATGATGCTTTTTAACATAAACATCCAAAATTGGTATAAGAAAAGTAGTTCAATCTTGTCGGGCAAATTACGTATTCACCAGATAAACAAATAAAAAGTGAGATGGAGGAGAGGAGAAGGATCCCGACGATAGATCTGGGGGAATTCCCGAAGCAGCTGAAGAAACTGAGAGAAGCAAGCGAGGAATGGGGATGCTTCAGGGTGGTGAACCACAAGGTCTCGTCAACGCTGATGGCGGAAATGAAGCAAGTGGTGAGGGAGCTTTTGGATCTTCCTCTCGAGATCAAACGACGCAACACCGATGTGATCGCCGGCAGCGGCTACATGGCTCCCACCCAGAAGAATCCTCTGTATGAAGCTTTGGGTCTCTACGACATGGCTTCTTCTCAAGCTGTTGCTGACTTTTGTTCTCACCTGGATGCCTCTCCTCATCAGAGGTATGTCGTGTCGTGTGCAAAATTTATTTATTTACTTTGTTCAATTATTTAATTATTCGCTCCGTATATTTTACGGATTTTGTTCAGTAGTAGTAATAGAACGAGTCACGTCTTGACAGTACGTAATACGTGCAACAGTGGGCACCGAATCAGAATTGATATCAGAGAGTTTATCATCATCAATTTGGATTACACAAGTCCTTTTCTGAAGAATATAGTCATTTCGATGTAAAGTCGGGAACAAACTTATGTCCTCAATTAGAAAATCGTGAAAAGTCAGGAAAAATCTGTGGAAAATCATGAAAACTATGATTATTTCAATATATTGTAGGGACTAAACTATCTCCTTTTTAATTTATCCATTATTATTATTATTATCATGAGCTGCCTTCCCAATGAAAATGTGCCACTAGATCAAGGTCTCAGTGGCGGACTTTAAAAGTTTACTCCTACAATTTTTTACTCACTTAGTTCCTATTGAATGTTATAATTTTTAAGTTATAGTTACTATAAAAAAAATTATAATTATAAAATAAAAATTAATAGTGTATAATAAATATAACTTTCACAAAATTAGTAAAAATATCATGAGTTCTTTATTACATTAGCGGTAGATCAAATGAATTTATCTTCTAAATTATAGCAATTAGTGTTTATCAAATATTTTATTATTATAGTTTAAGTTACAGTTGTTCAGCTTCAATATTAAATACGTCTTTAAAATTTCAATTCTAACTTTGCATTGAGTAGTTTGCATTGGTAACGGTTTAAAAGAAAAAAAAGATTATAATATATAACAATTCTCAACTTTTTATATCAAATTGAGTTAAAGTTTCTAAAATTTCTTTTTAAGTTAAAATAAAAAAAAATCAGTCAAAAAATCTAACATATAACTAGAAAACATGATTGGAAAATTTGAAAAAAAAAAAATCATATGATGAACCATTTGGTAAGTTTAATGTATCCTTAGTCCTCACTGACAGTAAGTTATTTTCGAGTTGCAGTTTTATTCACTCACGTTTTCTTTGTGCTTGAAATTACCAGAGAGACAATAGAGAAATATGCTCAAGCAATACAAGAGTTGGCCGTGGATTTGGCGCATAAATTGGCCGAGAGTATGGGGTTGATGGACAGTGTGTTCCAGGATTGGCCTTGCCAGTTTAGGATAAACAAGTACAACTTCGCTCCAGAAAGCGTAGGCTCCCCTGGAGTGCAATTACACACAGATTCAGGGTTCCTTACTATTCTTCAAGATGATGAAAATGTTGGTGGCCTCGAAGTGATGGACAGAGCTGGTGCATTTGTACCTGTTGATCCCTTGCCCGGCACCCTCCTTGTCAATCTTGGAGACATTGCCACGGTGCGCAAATTGTATTTTTCACACATGTATAAATTTTTTTTTTCCATTGACAATTAGATTCTTAATTAATTTGAGTTAGTTGTTTGTGATTTGATAAAAATCAGCAGGTATGGAGTAACGGAAGGTTGCTCAATGTGAAGCATAGAGTGCAGTGCAAGGAATCAGCAATAAGAGTATCGATTGCCACATTTCTATTGGGACCAAAGGAGGCAGCAGTGGAAGCTCCAGCAGAGTTTGTTGATGCAGAACACCCACGTCTTTATGTACCAATTACTTTTGAAGACTACAGAAAGCTCCGACTGTCCACGAATTTGCAGGCGGGTGAAGCTCTTGAACTTGTACGTTCTCATTCCTGAAACAATAAGCAAGAAAATTACATTGCATAGCTGACTGACATTTTAAATAACACAGCTCATGCGCAACTCCCCGTCTTTATCCATACTGCAAATTAAATGTGCCTAAATGGGATTCAATTTCTAGAATTCAGGTATCTGTAATAGCTTTCATATTTCAAGAATGGTATTTAATCAATCATAAGCCCACGAGAGATTGATCCAATTAATTAATGCTTAAACCCATGGTTAGCGCTCATGATGTTTGGGGTTAGAACAGCACCTGTGGGCGCCTCTCGTTGGCGTTTGGCACGCAATTGGTTACCCCTCGTACAAGCAACTCCATATACAGAGTCTGGCATCATCAAACACTCTTAAAGACAATCAAGTGAAACCGTACAGTCTGACAAAGGATCAAAGAGAGCGAACTTGAACGAAGGATAACCAGACCGCCGGAAGAAATTAACATATAGCTAATACATTTAGCTATCAAATGCTGCGTATGCATTAATTTCGACGCCTTGTCATCCCTATAACAATGTGTGATAGAAATTTTCATGGGACCCTCTTATTCGGTCTGGGATTATACATACCTCGGGAATCAAACTTTTCAATTTCTTTTTCAGGCTGAGCTCGGAGATGGCAAATACTTACCTGACCTAGTCCATTGTCATCCCTACTGCAAAATGATACAGAATTACAAAGTTGTAAATGAGATATTCATGAGATGTTTTCGGTAATTGAAATATCTTGCATATTTCAATAATTTGGGACGGATTTTTCATGAAGTAGGGACTTCCCGGTTGACCAATTGGTACTTCTTTTATAAAATTATAATAGTAGTCATTAAATTCGATCGTAACTTTCATAGACGCACACGCTATGTACAAAATTATTAAAATTTCATGATAATGCAGATGAGGAGAGGTTCCTCACTCCTTGTCAAAATTGATGCACGATTAATTATTTTAATTTGTTCGATAATCAAGCTATCTATTCCTTCGCTCCAGTTCTTGCATGAACAGTGGATCGACGAGCCCGCTATTGTGTGCATAATAAATACAGCATAAAATCACACTCCAACCAAAGATTGTGTCATCCCCAATTCTACAACTGTTTGCATAAAAGGTTGTACAAATGCAAGGAGAAACGCCAAAGCTCCAAGAAAAAACTTTTAATTATTTCTAACTAGATTATTGCAAAATATATGCCACCCTAAAATAAGCTTATCATTAAGAACAGCATTGCTTAACTCTGTTGGTTGTAATAGAGATTTTGTACTGTTCATGGATCCGGAAAAATGGCTCAAGGAGGAGAAGTCAGAAAAATGGGGGAAAAATAAAAATGTGACGCAGAGCTCATTAGATGAACATAGTATCATAGATCACCTGAGAATAGAAAGAATCATCTGGTGCTGCATTGCTGAGGTTGGTTGTCAGTGTCCGAGAGTCTCAGATGAGAAGATAGAGAGCGGAGTTGAGACAAGAATGGCCTGCCGTATGATATTATGGTCAATGCCGTCGGCAAGTCATTCTTGGCTCTAGATCCTCTACCTGTCCCTTCATATAAGAAACCCTAGACCAATTTCCAACCTTTGTTATTCTTTCTATATATAAGGTAGCACTTGATTGTAAACTTCTACACACTGTGAATATTTATCGGATTTTGAGTCTCATGTGCTATTGGGGGCATCATGCGTTTTGTAAACTTATTATCCGAAATAAGTTTGATGCTATTAGTTGCCCATACTACTTGCATCCCAAATTCCCTCTTAAGACTTTTTCGTGAGGTATCAAAACAACTAGCTCAATAAAAGCTTTTGAACTTTATTATTATACATTAATAATTTTTGGCCGAGCAAACGAGATGAACTTCTGAGTTCTGACCTACTAGTTCCCTTGCAATTAAGTTTATGGGGACTGAGAGAGCGAGCGATCAATATGACCGTGGCCATGCTTCGTATACAACATGTTATTAGTGGGGTATTTGTTCTGACTCACGATCAACAAATATTTCAAGTTCAAGGATAGAAAATAGGATAAGGCTAATTTTGACTCCTATTAGGGCATCCATGTGGCCAATGAGCTGGTTGAGTTCTTGTTCTAGCCTTTTCTTTTGCATACGAATATACTCTAAAGCTTCTTCAACAAAGAACCTGTAGTTCTTGTCTTCGCCATATCCAAATGGTCACCACAACCCTAGCTAGCAGCTAGATTAAAGACGTGTAACGCACTTCAACCGGGACAGGGAAAATTAGTAATCCAAATTAAGCAAATTAAGTACAGAACAATGGAATAAAGTTTCTAGCTAGATTGAGAGAAAGAGAGAAAATTGTTGCCGTGCTCTTCAATTCTTGATGCCGTCCCGCACGTCTAAAGGAATTTATTCTAAGAACAAGCATGCATGATTTAACACATTCACAAGGTACAGAAAATTGGATAAGTTTTTGGCCCAACGTTATGGCATCTGTGTGGTCAGTGAGGTTGGTTTTCTTGTTCCATATATAGGCTTTTTCTTTTGCTCACTAATTAAATATTATAAAGCTTCTTCAACAAGAACATGAGTTCACTTCTTCCCCACATGCACTTGAAGACCTTGGCTGGTTTAAATGTGGGGAATCCTAATCCAATCTATCGTTATGATTGTATGTGGGGAACTTATGTACATAATTAACACTTGTCCGAGAAGCGTTTGAGTGGATAATTTTTAAGTAATTTTATTTAATTATTCACTTAAAGTTGAATCTTAAAAAAGATAGGAGTTAAAAAAATTGATTTAAACTTTTTCATTCCCTATCTTAAATAATAATAATAATTTATGTGGGTAACTTATGTACATAGTTAACACTTGTCCCCAAAGCGCTTGAGTGAATAATTTTTAAGTAAGTTTATTTAACTAGACATCTAAATTTAAATCTTAAAAAAAATAGGAATTTAAAAAAATTAATTTAAATTTTATCTATTTCTTATCTTAATAATAATAATAATAATAATAATAATAATAATAATAATAATAATAAACTCTCAAATAATTATAACTTTGAAGAAAAGTTATTGATGTAAAATTTTGACTTTTTGAAAGGAAAGAGGCATGAATTGTGGGACTAAGGGAATCGCATTCGCATATAGTTTACAGATTTTATATCCTCTCATCTCATGTTTCAAATTTTCAATAAAAACAACTAATTATCTATTATGTTAACCCACTAAGAAACAGAATCAATTCCAGCCGGATAAAATTTTACATCAATAACTTTTCTTCAAAGTTATCAATTCTAGATGTAAACAAGCACACAGCTATTTTCACCGCACCCTTGCGTGTGTGTGTCAACAGCTTTTCAATATTTTACCACATAATCTCGATTGATTGAAAGGAGACGACTAACATATTAGTGAATTGTAGAATCATTAAAGAAAACACAAAAAGATCGAAACATATTCCATAGCCGTAAAAAGGGTAGGCATCACTTCTTGACTTTGAAATTAACTTGGCGCAGCATTAAAAAATATGGAATAAATTAAGATCATGCTCCCAATCTCTTTTGTCTCACACTTATTTGACTCAAACATTTTTATTAACCAATCAAATTCGATTAGTTTTCACTCTTCATAAGCTGTCATGGTGCTACCTTTGTAGTTTAATATATAGAAGCCAAAAGTTGCATTCACGATTTAAAGAATTTGCTAGAGTCAGAGATTTTGAGGGAATGTACCTGCTTATTCCTTTTGGGTGGCAAGCAGCTAGTCCCTTTTAGAAAGACGCTGGTCGGTTGAGAATAATATATATCAGAATCATCTATTAGTTTATGGCATCTCCTTGCCTATATATATATATATATATATAAGCTGTCAATAATTTTGCAAGCTATTTTACAGCCTTTATGGTAAACTGATACTTCGATGTGGAGGAGTTTTTGTTATATTGCTTGTGTTAATTAATTTGGTCCGAGAATTATGCGTAGATAGCAGGGTGGACCCAGCACTTTATATTACCATGGACTAACTAAAAATTTTATATTTTAAAGTGAGTACAAATATTCATTAGTAGAAAGAAGTATATCAAATAAGAGTAACACAAAAAAAACCTATAAATATATACTTTAAACAAGAATAAATTTACAAAAAGAGTACAAAACAAAAGACAATTCAAATATAAAAATACTATTTTTCAAATATGGAATTTGACATTACAACCTATAATAATATGTAATTATATAATAATTAATAAATCAACTAAGAATTTGAAGTTAGAATAAATCAATACATGTAATTATAATCAATTAAAAATTGCAAGTAGAACTTTTATGTTTGAAAAATATTAATTAATAGGCTTAAATAAATTAAACAATTAAAATCTATTCATTTTTTTTTTAAATTGTAAAAATATTATTAGTCAAAAGTTTCAATAATAAACTAAACTCAATCTAGTAAAAAGGTATTTGTGTGTCGTTCTTTCTTTGTCAGGCCCTTTGACTCTCTTTGAAAAATCATATGCTGATGATTCTTCTTTCAAAATCTCCTCAAAATACTCAAATTTTACTTTTTAACTCATCTTCTTAGTTGATGTAACTAATAAATAAAATCTCAACATTCAAATAAAAATTTATGAAATTGTTAATAATTATTACTCTATGTTTTTTAATACTTTTAATACTAGTGACGATGTTATGTTACATTTACATACTTTTTTCAACTAAAATTTTTAAAATTAAATTAAAGCAGCAATAAAATTTTAGACGCCTAATGTTTTCAATCTATTCAATAAATATATAATTAATCATTTTATAAATTAATTTCAAATAAAAAATATATAAATGAATTAGGGACATATTTGAAAATAAAATAAAAACTCTATTGTTGTATAAAATTGATGAAAATATATGGGTATTTGAATTAGGGACATATATGAAAACAAAATAAAGACTTTATCCTTATATAAAATTAATCAAAAAACAAGGGGTTTAATGATTTTATTGGACCAAGGATGACTTGCCGGTCCGCCACTGAGGTGGAGAGCAGAATGCAGCCAAGGATGACTTGCGGCGGCGCCATTTGCTTGCTGCGAGGCAAAAGGCTGCCACAGCGCCACATACGTTGGCAAGTTGTTGTTGGCTACATTTGGTTCTCTTCTTTCTCATGTAAAGTCTCAATGGCCTATCATTGGACTCTAACGGTGTCCAGCAAACATGCTATGACACACTCAGATAAAACCCAAATAAGTCTAAAAACATATGGCTATTTTGAAGTATAAAATTAACTATATTTAGACACTATTTTGTATTGAGGTATCATGAAAAGCTATTATTATTGTAAAAAAAATTGTAAATTATAAAATAAAAATTCATATTGTGTATTAAATATGATATTTAAATAATAATTTTGACAAAAATAGTAAAGATATTATAAATTTTTTATTATACAAGTGGTGGATCAAATTAATTTATCTTCTAAACCACTACAATTATTGGTGGATTAAATTAACTTATCTTCTAAACCACTACAACTATTATTTACTAAATACTTAACTGTTATATCTTTAAACTATAATTGCTAAACATCAATACCAAAACAGAGCTTTAGATGGTAAATATTTTACTTACAACTTTTTCTTCGTGCTTTTTTAAGATGAAAAAATTTCAAAATTCTTGCTCAAATTTTTTTTTTTTTTTGGGAAAGTAAATTGTATGAAACATATAGACTATAAGAAGCTACTAGTGTATATGTGCGTGAAGCGCAGGCCTTTAGAGACTGATGATTCTTCTTTATTCCTTTTGAAGTTGTCACACTGTATGAGGATAACAATCGGGCACTTTCCTAGTTGGGATATATACACTACACTTGTAATGTTAATGGATCTAATTCATATTCATATATTTCGTTGAGTAACTTTTGTCCTTGGCTTGAGCCATTTCCATTACTCAAAATTTGCAAAAATGCTCTGCAGCCAAAAAAAGGCATGTAAGTACAAATAAAAACTAAAACGATCTTAAATTTCATGTAAGCTAGGTACACTTAAAATCTATTCTGTGACGATTTCACTTAAGCCTCCTCCAAACTTAGTTCCAAAATGGACATGGTCTCCGCAACATTGCTTCATGTAGTAGCTCTTGCAACACCTTTCATTTTCTCTCTTTCCCAAACTCATACATGCACTCTTCGCCACAGATGATTCCACTTGATCTGTTCCCAACGGCATATGATAGGCAGCGTTGTGACGCCCTTCAGAGTGATCTGTATAGCACTTTTTTATCACTGGGATAGGCTCAGGGCAATGATGCCCACAACTATGGCATCCTGAGTCCGTCACATGAACATGGTTTTTCTCATGCTTTTCACTGCAATGGTGCGAATGCTGATGTTCATGATTTGTCACTTCTCGGCATATTTCTTCAGAAACAGAATGGTTTACATGATCTTCCCCACAGTTACCTTTTCTTCCAAAACAATTTGGCCATGTATTGTTTTTGGAGAAATTTGAATTGTGATAGCCTGAACAATTATGAGTGTTCTGTGCCTCGATATCATTATCATCTTTATTGAAGCTCTCATGATCACAAAGCTTATCCTCTTCAGCTCCATGATCACTGCCTGCACAGCACTGATTATTCCCGCATAGATTTGGGCTGCGAGAGCCCGAATCATTGCTTCTTGAATCACATCCGTGGGAAGAATAATCTTCAGGTTCACATCGGTTTTGAGCTTTGCTATCAGAGCAACAAAGCTGTTGGTTGTCAGATGGATGGAAATGATTGGACTTACATCCATGTCTGTGAGTATGAAATTCAGCTGGAGATTGGCAACATTTTCCTTCATGCTTTCTGGTTTGGTTTGCAGCTGAAGATTTGCAATGCTTCCCGCTAGAGTTGCAACATTTTTTTACATGTTTGGGAGTATGTGATGAAGAAGAAGAAGATTTAATGCATTTACCTCTGTGACTGTGTGTTTCATGCAAAAGTAGCATGCTATTAAGGATCACAATCAGGCATGTTCCAACATCAGCAAGAACAGCTGCCCAAACAAGAGGGTGACCACCCAAGGCCAAGGCAATGATACCAGCCTTAGTTGCAATTGACACAGCGATGTTTTCAATCACTTTCCAATGAGCTTTTCTTGCAAGTCGGATGGCTTCAGGTACTTTTCTTATGTCATTTGACATTAGAATGACTTGTCCCGTCTCAGTTGCAAGTGCAGAACCTGAAATTCCCATTGATATACCAATGTCAGCTGTAGCCAATGCTGGAGCATCATTTATTCCATCTCCAATCATTGCAGTTTTTCCTTCTTGCTTAAACTGATTGATGATTTTTGCCTTATCTTCCGGTAGAAGTTCTGAATGGACTACATTGAGAGCATTACCTAGCTGCAACATTAACATATTTTTGCTTGTCTTGTTACCTAAGGTTCATTAAATTTTTCAAAAGCACAAAAGTGCAGCAGTTCTAAGTAACTGATGCTAATGCTGTCAAACGGAAAAAGCACAAGACTTGAAGTGAACCTGCTCTTGTGCCTGCATAGCTGCTGCTTGATTATCTCCAGTAAGCATAGCAGTTCTGATGCCTAGTGACTTCAGCTGATTGACTGCCTCTGCAGCCCCAGTTCGACAGGCATCAGAAAGACAGAAAATTCCAACAGGGGATGCTCCTAAGAATATGTATCCAATGGTGTTTCCTTTCATTTTAGGTCCATCTACAGATGGAACTACATGCCAAAAGAACAATATACGGTCAAGAGCAATAAAGCATAATGAATGCATAGCTAATAAAAGGAATTACATAGAATGAGAACAATGGATTTGGAAATTAGTTGAATGAGAACAATGGATTTGGAAATTAGAGGCTTCTTATTCAACAAGAAAGGTTAGGAAAGCGAAGGCTAAAACCTGTGCCACAGCCAGCTCTCTGTGCAATTTTTCTGTTTCCAATGTAAATTTCTTCCCCACCAATTTTCCCATATATTCCTTCTCCAGGAAAATTTTGATAATCTTCTACATCTTCGGGCTTCGGCTCAATGGAAAGCGACCTCCCGTACTCAACAAGTGCAGCTGACATCGGATGGCTTGACTTACTCTCAATGCTCGAAACCCTTCAAAAACTTTCAGTAATTAGTATAACTTTATTGCAAAACTTTCGTCCCTAATAATTGAAAATATGAAAACCTGTGACGGTTCTTACCAGTAAAGCAAAGTGTTTAAGTTTATATCTTCAGATAGTGGTTGAAACTCGGACATAACAAATTCACCCCTTGTGATTGTTCCGGTCTTGTCAAAAGCCATGAACCTGACTTTTGCAAGAGTTTGAAGATAGTCTCCTCCTTTGATTAGAAGACCAGAAGTTGCAGCCTTTGTAAGGGCACAGTAAGTAACAACAGGTGTGGAGAGGATTAGTGCACAAGGACATGCACTTACTAACACAACCAATGCTAAATGAAACCACTGCTTGTGATTTGAAACTCCCAGAGCGATTGGAATAACGGCCACACAGGCTGATATAAATATAACAGCTGTAAAATACAGTAACCAAAAGAGCTAAATTGTAAGTTTCTGTACACTTCGCCATTCTCCTGTGAAAATGAATTTGATGAAAAATTGACTAACCTGGAGTGTAATACTGAGAAAATTTATCTACGAATCTTTGTATTCTAGATTTGCTGTTTTGTGCTTCTTCCACTAGCTTTGCCATTTTAGCCACGACACAATCTTCGGCTACAGCAGTAGTTTCTACACTAATATAACCTGTAAGTTAAGAAACCCAAACACTTTAGTATAACAACTTCAACATCTTGGATTTATAGATAAGCATTAACAGAGAAATCAAATAAATGGAACCATTTAGATTAATTGTGCCAGCCCAAACAGTGGAACCCTTTTGCTTTGAAACAGGATATGACTCCCCGGTTAAAGTTTTCTCATCCACTTCACATTTCCCATCCACAACGATTCCATCAATCGGTATAACTTCACCAGCCTTAACCGCAAGAACAGTGTTCAATTTCACCTCGCCGGCATCAACTTCTTCTCCGGTTCCAGCTATTATTGCTTTTTGAGGAGCAATGCTCATCAGTGATGACATTACAGCAGTAGCCTGAGAATTAATTGGATATTGATGATTATTGTTCGAGTGATGAAATGTCCTTACAGCTCACGTTAAATTAATTCATTTTATAATTTTGTGAGCGAGAAAAAATATTGAATGAGGAAGGCAGTCTGATAGCAAACCTTATGGCTTGCCCTGGACTCAAGCCATTCGGCAATTGTGAAGAGGAAGACAATGATGCCAGCTTCAATATAATCGTTCATGGCAATTGTACCTATCACTGTTGCAAGGATATACTTTGCGTGTAAGAGAACCCATAAAAAATTAATCTAATTCGTTGTCTTATATATTCTGAATTCAGGCCAGTGCAAGTTATTTGAGTTGAGCATCTTCATCATATTTCATCGTTGAGAGAAATTTATGAAATTTATATGTATTATTAAAATAATTCTCCAGTGAGGATGTTCGGACATATAAAGTTCAGATTTGATATTATATAGTAATGTATACATATAGCTACTAAATAACATTGCATAACATCAGTTCAAATTTTACAACATGCAAATATCTGCACTTAAAATTTTTTTTACCAATAATAATTCTTAAATTTTAATGTTTGTCTATCCTAAAATATGAACGTCCACGCCTAATAAAAAGTATAAATGAGCATATATGATTTTGTTTGTTTTTGGTTGGATTTACTTTAGCTAGATTACAAAGCAAGGCAACAAAATGCATGACTAGTGCATGGTCAAAAGACACTACCAAATGAAATTTAAAAGAGAAGAAAAGGATAGGAGAACGGGCGAGAAAAGGATGTAGCTTTTCCAACCTTTTGAATTTTGAGTTGTAAAGTGAATGAACACGTAGCCCACTCGAACAAGTCACAACGTTTCTCGCGTTTGATATTTTGTCTTTTGTGTCAATGCAAAAAAAAATTTTAAAAGAAAAAAGAGATTGGAAACTCAGTTGATTTATTTGTTATTCATGGAATGGAAAGAATTGATTGGGTTTATGTGGCTTTCGAATGTATTAATTGGGTCTATGTTTACCACTTTTACAATCTATTTTTGTAAATAATTATTAATGGAGACTTGGTTCTGGCTTTAAAATAATGATACTACCGTTCATCTGTCAAATTTGTGTTAGTAAAGATAAATAGCAAGGATTTATTTGATATATGTCATAAAACTACAGACGTAAATAAAGTTATTGTGAAATACAGTGACTAATCTGCTAATAACTTATTTTAATTGCGGCTGGTAATATTTCCACCCACAATTTTTGTAAACCCGCCCGACTCTCAAGAAATAATTACAATAAGTCTAAATTATTTTTAAAAATATAAATAAAGAAAAAATTTAGAGATTTAATCAAATAAAATTAAATCCCTAAAGTATTAGATAAAAAGCTCATAATTTTTGGGGTAATTTGGTCATTTTATATTAGTAGGGTAAAATAATTAAATAAAACTTATCTTAAAGTAACCACTAACCATAATTGTCAAATATATCTTAAAATAAATTACAAGAACTAAAAAGGATTTAATTGATCAGTTGTCAAGATTATTTGTATAAATTCGATTTATATATAGTATTTATTACTATTCTGACTAAGTATGTATGTCGAAATTATCCTTCTAATAGAATAGGAAAAATAATTAAGTAGAAAATCACACCATATCATCAAGCTAACCTGATGGGGTTGTTCAACAAAAATTTGAAGAGAGAGAATTTTTTTAATTATTTCAAATTCAATTAGAAATTTTATCTTCTTTCCTTACGAGAGAGTTTGGTTGAATGGTCTCATTATGTTAAAGATAACGGCTAATAATAAATTAAAAAACACTTTGTTATTTGATCTTTTACCAAAGAAATTTTGATAAATTTTGAAAATAACCAATAACTTTTCAACTTTTTAAAATAGTCAAGAATCCCCGAAGTTGGGAATTTTTGACAAATTGAAGGGAATCTTGGCTATTTTATAAACTTAAGGGAAATGTTTTTGACAATGGACCAAACGAATGTTAAATTAGATTCCATGTTCTTGATATATAATATTCCCAAACGAAAAGAAAAGAGGAGAAAAAAAGAATCTGACTTACCTGCTATAAGCACAAGAATGTTGATATCAAGCTTAAAATTTCTTATTGCGGCAAGTCCTTTTAAGATAATTGGAAAGATGCCAATGGCAACAGCTCCAAGGGCAAACCAACGTAATGGATGATACACATATTTCAATATTGATATTGCAAGCAACACCCCACATGCCATTGCATATGGACTTGGCCATTTTTTCTGGTAACTTGTTCCTCCATATGCTCTCACATTTGCCTCGAATCTTGCTTGATTTAGAGCCTTGACTGTCATTAAGGGGAAAAATAAAAACCGTAACCATAGTAAGAACAATTAACCTTTCATGATTATCGATCGATACAAAAAATAATGAGTGCTAATTAATTTAATTGGCAAGACCTCATAGATTTGTCAAAGAGATTAATTGGTTATTCAATTAATTCTGCTCAATTACACTGGCTAATGAAGGGGTAATAATTAACAAAAATGATAATTTTAAAAATTGAAAAAAATTTTTAATCGAAAAATATAAGGGGGATGGGTATTGTGGACAAGAGCATTATTAGTAAAGTTGGTGGTCCTACAGTTCATCATGGGTCGGCACTCGATCTTTAAACGAATTTATTAATAAAATGTTCAGGTACTTAATCATGATTAGGTGTGTGAATTCTGAAAAAGCATGCATCAAAATGCTCAAAATCCTCGCCCGAATCAAGAATAAGCAAAATAGATAAATAAACCTCAACGACGAAATGTACGAATCATGTGACAAAAATCTTGAAATAAATAAATAAATGAATAATAGTGAATAAAATAAAATAATTCAGTTGGGACGTTTCATAGTTTTGCAAGGAATTCAGTTACAATATATCGAATCCATACGAAATAAAATAAAATTACAAGGGAGTCTGGATTCTGGAACAAAATCTCCCTAATCAAACTTTGTAGATTTTAATTATGAACCACGACATTTATCTGTCAATTCGTTAATCACCCCACCAAAAAGGCAACAAATTATAGAGCTCCCAAGTCCCACCTAATGACCACAGCGACACATCAGCTTGCACGAACTTGTTCCACATATGGAAACTTTAAAAAAAGGATTTTTTTTGGGGGGGGAAGGCAGTCTGGCAAAAGCATTAATATCATGACACCATGCCATTACAATTTTGTTCCTTTTAAAACAAGTAAAGTTTGTTAATGGAAAACAGAATAACAAAAAAAGAGGGTGAGGGGTAATTAATTTTTCTTACCAATTTGATGCTGAGAAATGAGGAGAGCATCATGAAGAACAATGACTGTTCTTGACGGAACAATCACTGAAACTTCTTTAACTCCTTCAAGAGATTTGAGGATATTTTCTATCAAAGGAACCTCTGAAGAGCAGCAGATTCCTAAGACATCAAAGTAGCTTTTCTGATATTTTCTTTCTTGAGCATCAGCCATTAATATTGTAAGTTAAGAAAAGCAAATTAAATGTTGTTGAATCTGGAAGGAGAAGAGTGGTACGATTAAGAAGAAAGAAATAATAAAGAAACTGATCAACTTGTTTGCATATGGGGGAGGAAAAAGCTTTAGCTTTGAGCCTATTGAAGGTCTTGGCATGGGGGATGTGATGAGAAGAGCTAGGCAAGCTAACAAGGTTTAAGTAGGCAAGAACCGATGGAAGAGTTTAATAAATAAGCAGAGGAGGATTCTGTTACTGTGTGAGTGAAAAGACAATTACAGAAAGCATTACGAATATTTAAAAAAACAAAAAAGAAATTCCACCCAAGCAAAAGATAGCGATAAAAAGGGAGAGATAGTGAGATGATTTTATGTGACTTGTGACTTATGACTACCCTGGGAGCCATTTGCCCTAAATCTCAGTATTTTTTGCGGAAACACGTTGGCTCCGAAAAATAATTCCTTGAAATCACCAACCTGTCCATACGCGGCTGACGGCCTGAGCCTAGCCTGGTTGAAATGAAATTACTAATAATCGTTATATATATACAGTGCTGATATTCAGCCGGAACATCGATAGATATAAGGTGGCTAGCTATATTGAGGTGCCATTTTGATGTTCATGTTCAACTTTTTGATTTTTTTTTGTGTATTAAACTATCTGGTATCCGAAGATCACATTGGATCACTAGGATGGCGAAGCTCTCCCAACAAGTATTTAACGCATATGCATTTTCAAGCCTCGAAACGAAGACCTTGGTTAAGTTAGAACAACCTCATGCCAGTTGATCTACGCGCTTGTTGGTCAATTTTTTGGTTTTTGCTGTCCCTCAATCAACATTTGGACTGAATATTATTATTTAGAAGTATATATTTGTCCCATCTACCTGTACGTGTAGAAAAACCTGGGATAAAATATTGTTAGGATACATGTAAATAGCTAATACAAATTTGTAAAGACCTTGTCACAGCATTTTATCCTTGTAAACATAAAATTCAAGAGCATCACGGACCGTGGATTGTACGCAACTTTTACTGCTTTATTTGTTGAAAATTGGCTAACTATTGATCCTCTTAATGGAATTTACTGTATATTATTTTCGAAGGGAGTACATAATAATAATAATAATAATAATAATAATAATAATAATAATAATAATAATAATAATATTATTATTATTATTATTATTATTATTATTATTATTATTATTATTATTATTATCATTCGTGGGAATGATGGCTTTCTCTTAGGGGTGGGCAAAAAAACCGTAGTCTTAAAAAAACCGAACCGAACCGATGGTTTTTTCTAATTCGGTACGGTTTTTTTTTTAAAAAAAAAACCGAACGGTACAATTTATAAAAAAACCGAAATGTCGGTTCGGTATTCGGTTCATTTAACTGAACCGAAAAATCGAATTATTTTTAAATTTTATTAAATTAAATATGTGTTAATTTTTAACTGATTGTGTAAGATAGCTAACATAAACTTGCATACACACAATCAGAGTATATATATATGTTAGTGTTACAATTTCGTAAATTTTTATTTCCCAAAATAAACCCTAAAATCAAATATAAAACAATTTCGTAAATTTCAATTTCTTGAAGAATTTTTGAGGCCAATGCAATCTCAAGAACAACAGCAAGTAGCTGAGGAGTAAATGATAATTGATTGATGTTGCTTATTAGTAAGTTTTCTTTATTTTTTTTAAACTAGCATCTTATTATATAGATTGTTTATTTAATTATTTATTAATAGTTAGTAAGATATTATTGATAAAATGTGTTTTGAATACTTTGTATTTATTATTAATATTTGTAATGAAATTAGGATGAATTTGTTGAAAAAAATTATTACATTTATGAAGCCCAATGGGCTAAAAATTTGAAAATTCAAAATAGGCCCAATAAGCCCAGAACCAAAAAAACCGAACCGAACCGAATCGAACCGAAAAGAACCGTTTGAGTTCGGTTCTTTTTGAGTTCGGTTCTTATTCGGTTCTTTTTATAAAATAACCAATTTAAATCGGTTCTACTTAATTTCGAACCGAACCGAACCAAACCGAACCGTGCCCACCCCTACTTTCTCTTCTTTGCTCTCGTGGGATGGGACAAAAAGTGTGGAGTATTAACTGAAGAACAAATTAAAATTGGAATCCACACGTGAATGCACACGAATGCTTAGATGCCAGCCATATGTGCTCAAATTGATAAAGATTTCTAAATTTTTTTGATTTGACATTTATCCTAATTTAATGATCCAATTAATTAATCTTCAAACACTCCAATCACTTTCTTTAAGCAGCCAATTTCTATCTTTAATCTTTTTCATCATTTTTTTTTGTTTTAAAAAAAATATATATTTTAAGTAATAACTCATAATTTTATTTTTTGTGTAACTCATAATTTTATTTTTTGTGGCTTTCCATATAAATACATAATCACATGAAATGGCATACGAATTGTCCTCTTCACGTTGAGTCATTTCAGCAAATTCCATTCTTCTCTTCACTTTCCTAGTGCCCAACAAAATTTACAGAATTTCTGCCTTATCACCAACAAAATTTTCTGGATATTGAAGTGACTGAGAAACAAGTGCCTGACTTGATCCGAATATTCATAAATAATGGGAACCTATGCTTATTGCAGACGAAAGTAGACAACAACGGATCAATTTCATCATTTGGTTCTGAGTTTTCATGTTTTATTTAAAAAATATATATTTATTTGGGGGTGGGGGGGGGGGGGGGGGGGGCTAAGTTGACAATCTATTGACTTATTTTAATGTGAATCGATCCTAAAGAGGTACAGTTCTATGTTTACCCCTTGACAATCAACAATTATCTGAGAAAATTAACGAATATATAACATAATGAGTTAATATCCCGAAGTCACAGCTAATTCATATGGGTGAGGAGGTCAGGATGGTATTTAATTGTAACAAAGGACGCATCCGTAATTTGAAAGGTCTTCACAATAACACAACAGGCCAACAACAGATATTTTGATGATTTTTTGTTTCTTGTAAGGGCAAAAATATTTGAAAAGCAAATAAAAGACGGAAAATGTAACCGACTCATAAAGAGATACAGGCTACTACAAGTAAAAATGTTCTATACAAAATCATATATGAGTGTGATTTTAGTACATTTCGACATCTGTAAGATGAAGAGAAATTCTTGGGTCTCGGTCCCTTTTTTTGGCCCTTTCACTGGTAAAGCCACAAGACAAGAGTCTTTTAATGTAGTACGCAAAAGATAAAGGAACTTTTATTGGATACTCAAAAACAATTTCTTTATTAAAGTACTGATATTTGAACGTGTGCGTGTATATATATATATATATAATGACAGCATTATTCATTTCATATTATAGTATTGCTGTCTCAATCATAATTAGGGATGACATTAAGCATAGTAAATAAGACGGTCATTTAAGGCCTTATATTTTTTTAAGATTTTATTTTTTTAATATTTTTTTAATAATTCTCTAATTAATGAAATTTTTTTTTAAAATTATGTATTGTATAAAAGCCTATTAGACATCTTGATAATTAACAACTATACTATAATTAAGAATTATTTTTTTATAAAAAACAATATTTAGTAATATTAATGTTAAAGAGATATAATTACTAATATTGTTTAATCATTAATTCATTTATTATTAGTTTTTTCAAGAAAAAAATTAAATTCTTTATCTTTTCGGTTTCCTTAAAAAAAAACCTTGATTATTTAACGTTGAAATCTTTGGCTTTTAATATTCCTTTTAATTTCTATTAAAATCTTATAATATAAAAAATAATAGATAGAAAAATTTCTTGCTCCTTTTTTTACAAAGAAAATTATTACATTCATTGGTTGATTTAAAAAGGAAAAAAAGATTCTTGAAATTCAAAGTCCATATCTATTATCTTTTAATCAATTCATCATCTTAACTTTTTATGCGCAACCATTCTAAATATTCTATTTCAAAATAATATTGTTCTTATTTATTTTTTGTTTATTTTGGTAATAATTCTAATAGAAGTAAAAAAAAATCTTGACTATTTTTTAGGTTTTGCTTTTGAAAGTTTTTAAATCTTTTTTATTACTGATAAAATTTAAGAATGAAAGATGGAATGAACTTTTGAGTCTTTTTATATTTCTTTGAGTATTGAAATTATAAAATAAAAAGAGGGCCCACAAAAAAAAATTTGCCCAAGACTTCAAATATTTTAGAGCCGGCCCTTATCATAATAGTATTATATATGGATAATGAAAGAAATAAGATATCAAGTAAAGTGATGCAATTGAAATTTCTTCTCGAACTACACGCTCATGTCATTTTTTCATTGTTTGTACATTTAGTTCAATATTCTTTATTTCGTGTGTCTGAATATTGCTACTATGATAAGTACACAATTACAGAAAAATTTAAAAAAAAAAATTGCTTGCAGTGAAGCTGAATTTTTTGGCATGTATGTAAATGTTTGGACAAAGAAGGATTAATATTAAAAAATAGGGTAAGCTCGTATACGTAATAAAGGATTCTCTGTCTGATCAATCGGTTTTGCACTTTAAATTTGAAGTTCAGCTCTAGCAAATTGCAGGCAAATGCATGTATGTCACTTTTGGTTGGCTAAATTTTTTCAGGCTTTTTAAGCCAATTTTACGTTCATGAGAATGGTCCTAATTGTTTTATTAGTGAGCGAGGCTTGTGTTCGTCCCACTTCATGCGAAAACGATCCGACTGAGTCTGCCGCTCATGACTTTAGGTAGCGTTTACTTTTTGGATTGTAGTGGGTATCCTCAGGAGTGAGAATCCTATGATTGAGAGTGTGGAGTGGGAGCGAGAGTGAGAGTATGTTGTTTACTTACACTAGAATGGAAGCATGAAATAATATTCGAATCTAATTTATGTGTTTACTTTGTCTTGGATTGGGAGTAAATTATTTCAAATTATAATTTTATCCTTATTTAAAGAATTATAGTTTTTAATTACAAAGTTAATAAAAAATATATTTCATGAATAAATATTTATTTTATTATATTTGTAAATTTATAATAATTATTAATATTCTTAATTATGTACATCATAATTTTTTATTAATTTTAATTTTAATTATATAAATTAAAAACTATTGATAAGGGCAATATAAATGAAACATTTTACTATTAACATAATACGAAATTAATATTTTCTTAGAATAAACTATTTATTAGTATTAATTATTAATATTAAATAAATATAATACTATTATGTTTAAATAAATATAATAATATTACATTTTCAAATAAAGATGGTATATAGTAATATTATTAATTCTCTATTAATATAATATTATTATTTTTAAGTAATTTAAACTTAGAATCAAACCAAATTATTATTTAGTTAAATATAATAATATTATTTAAATATTTATTAAATATAATTATAGTAAATTTAATAAAAGGGGTAAAAAAGAAGGGTAAATAGAAAATGAAACTTTATTTTATTTTATTTAATATAATTATATTAAATTTATTATTACATAAAATAATATTATTTAATATAAAATTAATATTGTATTAGAATATAAATGAAGATAGCATATAGTAATATTTATTAATTCTCTATTAATATAATAATATTATTGTTAAGTAATTTTAACTTAGAATTAATACAAATTATTATTTAGTTAAATATAATAATATTTATTCAAATAAATATAATATTATTTATTTTATTTTATTAAATATTAAATATTAAATTAAATAAGAAAAATGGTAGAAAAGAGAGAGGTGGGAGTCCTCTCCCTATGGGAGTCTCACTCCCACTCTCCACTCTAAAAATAGATGGGACTTACGGAGTGAGATTTTGAATCCTTCCTCAAATTGTTGAAGTAAACATTAGAGTGAAAGAAATCTACACTTCTCCCTCCCACTCCAGAAAATAAACGCAGCTTTAATTAGTTGAATGATTGTATCACAATCCGAATTTTTTTGGGATTTGAGATGGGGGTGTTTGACCTTGAAATCACATCCTTCAAAATATATATTTATTATAAACTATTGTCACCCTCAGCGTCAACAAGGAATACACCCTTATTCCACTCTAATTTGAGGTGGGATCCACACCACTATGTGTCGAATTTTGGGTGGACCAATGAAAGAGAGAAGCAGGAGCACCATGAGGCCCAATTTGAAGCCCATGATAAGCACAAGTTATTCGAAAGTCGATCCACTAGGCCTTCCACCTTCATGGTGGGAATGTAATATTATATCGCAAGAATCTCGAATGCTGGTTTCTCACAAAATGATATTATTTTGCTGGGGCAGAATTTTTCTTAGATCAGAATCATTAGATAAAGTTTGTATATATGCCACAGTTTATGCTCTTATATTTCTTCACAATTTTTTCAGTGATTCTCCAAGGTATGTTTGTAACCGTCGATCAATCTTCTGCTTCATTTCAAATATTCATGATGGGTTCTTATAAGTTTATTAAATACCTTTATATATTAGAACTTTTATTCCATGTGAGATTTTAAAATCAAAATGTCCCATTATTTCTAACTGGGTGACTTCACAGATCCCATCTTCTACAAGCAGCAATCCTCTTTACGGCGTCCGTCAACAAACTACACCGATATTAATCTTATATTATGACACCAAAATATTACACATGAAATCCATTATTTTCCTCACCTGTTATTTTTATTTTTAGCATATGTAAAAGATAATTGAGAATATATACTTTAAGGTATCCTGGATAGACAGATATAGGTTTTTTTTTACCCCCCACAACACTCAGCCGTGAACAATTATGATTATTTAATTAGAAGCACATTATCTCTCAGTATTGTTCGAAACGTGGGCTGAACTGTTTAGAACAAGTTGGTATACACTTTATAATACCTAATATTCGCAACCAAATCATCAAACGCATCTTTCGGATATCATATATATGGAAGTGGATGTACCCCGCCAAAGTTGCAATTAATTAAGCAAAACAAAAATGATATTGTGAATTTGTGATAAGCTGTTTGAGTCTTTGACTGAACAAATCATTTCAATTCAACAATAGTCGAGTTGAAATGTGAATACAATCTCTCTCTTACCCCCCCTCCAAAAAAAAAAAAAAAACAATAATGGGCTATTGTTGCTTCTTAATTAACAATTATATTGGCTAAAGCTAGATTGATTGACTCATATTCATCTTTTTTTTCGTACATATGAGCATATTTTAGTTGCCGTTTGAGATCCATACATATTTTCTTGTATTGTTATTTTAACTAGTTCCATATATCTGTAAGCTTTATTTTCTTGCCTTATTAAAGACGGTTCTTTTTTTCTTAGGTTACTTTAATTTATTACGGCAAAAGAATATATGATGCTACAGTTGTATTATATTCGTCGAACTGTAATTTCCAAACTTTTAATATTAAGCTTTTCAGAAATTAAATTAGACTATAGTTTTACAGTTATGTATTATATCATCAATCTACTGCACATAATTATTGATAATTATCACATGATGTGCAAGATATTATTTAGCGATCATATGTGCATCGATACAAAAGTTGGGTAACAATGCTATCACAATGTCCTTGACCATTAGCAAACACATTGGCACGCTTGATTTGTCACGGCACTGAGCTCCGCATATTTCACTTAAATCTGTATTACAAGTGGTGGCAACGGTGGTGCCGGCTGAGCATCAAAAGGATAAAAGCATGTGCACATACCGCAAGAGCCTTGGCCTTGAGCACCATAAAAGGATTTACACCCTGAATCACAATCACTGCCACATGCATCTAAGCCTGCTGAGCATGAATCTCCATTGATATTGCGCAGTACTTCGCCAGAATTTGAATAAATTAATTGAATGGGCATTTGGAGGAGATAATACAAATAAACAAAAGCGCACGCACGTACACACATAAACAACGGTTAGTTTCGTTCTATTATTACTTTTAAAGTAATCGTGATGTTGGTGGCGAATGATTGAATATAATTATAAGTTGCAAGGACATATAGTCAATAATTTAGTTCAGGAAGTGAAAGTTCATGACGTAGAATATTTCTCAAATTTTAATAACAACATATGACATTTACATCACTGTTATGTTTAAAATTCACAAGTTGTTGTAGATATATTAAAATTGTACGAAGTTGTTTTGATATTATACCCAAACAAAATCTCTATGAACCCATCTTAGATCATTGTGGCTCCAACTATAATCAATTATGAAGAAAAGTAATAGAACACTTCGCAAAACAAAATGATTTTGAAAAATGTTATAAAAATGGTGTAAAAGAAATTTTCGTTCTTATGGATTTCGTTGCAGGTTGCTGTATATATGGATTAGCAAGAACTTGTTTCTATTTTCTTTACACGCTACCATGCAAAATTGTGACTATTTAATTAAAAGGACATTATCTTTAAGTAAAGTCCGAAAAGTGCATTGAGCTACCTTGAACAAATTGGAATACGCTTTGTCATACTTAATATTCACAACAAAATAATCAATTGCATGTTTAGGATAACATATATATGGAAGTGGATGTATTCACCAAATTTGCTATTAATTAAGCACATGAAAACGCTATTATGATAATTTGAGTTTTTGACTAAACAAATCATTTCAATTCAACCAATAGTAGAGTGAAATGCGAATACAATCTTTGTCCCGCTGAAGCTTAATGGGCTATAGTTTCTCTAGTTAATAATTTTACTGGCTAACGTAGATTGGTTCATATTCATCTTTCTCCGAAGAATAAGCATTTTTTACTCGCCGTCTAAGTGTGTGTGTGTGTGTGTGTGTATTTCTTTATAGTTATTTTAACTAGTGGTAAGAAGCGGTTTTCATATAACTCAGATTCTGAAATTGAGTTTGAATGGGTGAGTGAAAACGTACAGAAAAAATTTTTTTAAAAAAAAATTGAGTTTGAATTCATACCAACTATAAGGTTTTGTCTTACTGAGCATTTTTCATGAGGGAGAGAGTAGATATACTTTAAAGAATCTCCTGTCATATACATTAAATCACCTATCAAAACTTTAAATTTCATTTTAAAGAGTTCATGTTAGGCAAGAATCTTATATGCCAAGATATATACGCTGCCACCAAATATATATCATTAGTAAACTGAGCAACCCTGTACATCAAATATTCAGATACTTCTGTCTACATCATTCTTCATTTCAAAGAGCATCAATGTTAGTTGTATCATGCACATATATTATGAAATTCATATTTGTTCCCCCACCTGCTTACATGAGACAAAAGTTTACTTTTGAAGATCAAATTTCCGCATAATTGAAATTCAGTTTCTACCTTTTTGCTTTCGATCTTCGAACACTGGAATATAGAGCCAAGTTGTTTTAAAACCATAACTAACTGTGCTGATTTCTTAAGAACCGAAACCATTAAAAATTCAGTTTATTTAATGGAGTTTGAATTCTCTATAAATTTTTAAAGATTTTATGTCATGCATGTATTTATAAAAATAAATAATTGATTAAAAAATTAAAAAATTTGTACATTCTTAATTGTGTCACAATTACTAATTAATTACTTGTATTCAATTTATTGATAGACTTTGTTAAAAATTAAAATCTCTGAGTGGGTTATAAACAATGTATAATTAGTAACTATGAGTCATTACCTAAAAGACAATAAATAAATAAATAATATTCTAATACAATATACTTTATTAGTTTATTCCTTACTTTAATATCTTAAAGAATCCCTTATTGAAAAATTATTCAGTAACTATAAACAGTTTTTTTATATTGCTAGCATCCTATATGCTCATTGCATACAAGATTTATATTCTCTTATCCGCACAATTAAACAAGAATTGTTGCTTAATCTATAGCCACATAAAAAGCTAATGAAATTCAAGATCCTTAGAATATTGCATAACTTTAGCAGCCTTTTGACAAAAGATAAAGATAGAGTGATGATTTAGGTAGCACCATTTAGATTTATGTTTCTGGGATCCAAATCATGTTATTGGTGCAATGATTCTGAAATACAAAATTTGCAGAGTCATCCACTAGGGTCTTCTTCGTTGCCTTCTTGTTTTTTGTGTGCCAATTGCCAATGTTTAATTGTACAATTTGTTCACTTTATTGTATATGGTGGATATCTTTTTCACATAAGCCATGGCTTTTGCATCTTTCTTATCAACTTTTGCATAGGCTTTCAAGGGTTTAATTTTATAATTTCTTCATCAACGAATATAAATAATTGCTCCTTTAGTGTTTCCACATCCGCATTTTTTTTGGTTAAATCATTGAGATTCTCTGGTTTCTAAATGTTAGTGCTCTTGAAAGGCAATGACACAATACGCAATATCGAATTTCCCTCAACATGCCTAGTTAATTTTCTTGTACAATCAACTCACCTTTCAAGATAATGGAGCGGGTCAAAGGCTAAGCTTTTTAGAAAGATCAAATGGCTCTTGGTTAAATAAAGTTGTCTATATGTGACCACTTTAGTGTGTGGGGGGGAGACTATCGAAGATAAAAATTTGTGAGTGATTTTAAGGATAAATATTTATTTATTCCTTCTATTTTGTTGTAGAGATCTATTTAATTTTTATATTTTAAAAAATATTTTAAGATAATCTTATTGATTAATATGTTATATTTCCTACTCTTACTTTTTCTTACTTTTTATAATAATATCCTTAGCGATATTAATAAAAATAAAAAAAATTAATTTATCCAATGATCCTTGAAAGTAGAACAAATTTTTTAAAAAAATAGTGAAGCGTTTATGTTATTATTTTACTTGTAGGATTAATTTAGTAAATTAATTTTTTATAAATAATTATTAGGTAAGATTATTGCAAGAATACAAAAAAGAAAAGTTCTTTTATAGTGATATCTATTGGTTAATTTGCTAATAAATAATTATTTGTTTAATTAATTAATTAAATTTTTTATAGGTAAATTGATCGATGTCAACAGTATTGTTGTAAGGATATTATTGTAAAAGTAAAGAACAAGTATGGGCAAAAATATAATGCATTTAATAGCACGAATGTCTTATGGCATTCTTTAAAATATAAGGATTAAACATCTACTTAAGTCAAACATAGGGGCTAAACGAGCATTTATCCATGATTTTAACTTTAATTAGCAATACGACTAATTATATCTACATACACTTAAGAAAGTTTTTTTCCCCCTAAATCTATTTAAAACTATTAATACACCTTGCTCACATAGTAATGTGTTAAATCAATGAAAGAGTAAAAACTAACGATATAGGAAAATTTCTTAAGTGTATGTAGATAGATGAGAACCATGTGACAACTTAAATAGGAAAATTTCTTAAGTGTTTCGGAGCATTACTTCCTTTTCATTCACTTATTGTTATGTGTATATTTCAACCAATCATGATAAGATACATATACATATACATGTAGTAAATAGTGAATGGATAACAATCAATACTCCAATAACACCAAAAAACTTCTCAATAGATAGGTGTACTGAATTAGTTTATACGTGAGTGTAAATAAGTTTTAATAATATTATTCATTACAAAACTATTAATATACAAGAGTTTATATGGTGGACAATCTCAATTTTCTTAAGTAACATTTGGCTTTAGATTTTTGAAGTTTCAGGAAAGTAAAGTCTTATATAGGTTTATTGTTTTTGAAGAAAAGTGTGTTAGGTTACATAACAATTGTTTATCCAAAAAGCATCGTGAAAAGTAGGCACCTTGCTGGTTTATTTACAGTATATTGCAACATTGCATGAGAGGACAGCTTTTGTTGCAAGTATGCCTTTTTCTACTATCATGGCCAATCCTGTTCTAAATTGTTTAAAAATTTTTATATTTGCTCCCCCACCTGCAACGTATGACGGAATGTATATTTTAAGGCAGTTTCCGAGCAATAGGAAGACCTCCAAATCTACAGGATTGGGAACCTCTTTTTACATATTTGTACTTTTAGTCCTTTATAAATTATCCACCCATCCTAATCTCGACTTTTCCAACAAAATAAATAATGTCACGTATATAAAAGTTAGGATACAAAATTCGTGTTGTAACGAATACGATTGTTAAATGATAGTAAGATTTTGGATTGAATTGATTTGAATGAGTTAGATTTTGTACCATTTTACTTTTAAAATCGAATGTGTATGCTTGGGAATACTCGGTTGTTTAATTTGTATGCCAACAATGTAAACATTATATCTCTCAGTGGTCTCTAAAGATATGATCCGATTAAAAGTTCAGCAAGCAAACACACCTTTAATAATAACATATGCCAAACTCCTCAGTATTGTGAGAATTGAATAATGGATGTAACGTCAACAATCACCATACAATCTTCTCCTCTTGATAAAGCCTACATTTTGGTAACGTATTCTCATCTCAAACCACGGTAAATAGTGGGATCCCGACATTAAATCTATGAAAATATTTAGCCCCGTTGGTTTCAATTATTGAGCACGCCTTAAAGAGCGGCACAAGGATTGTGCAGTTGAAATGAAAATGATGGGCATATAATGGATTCCAACAGTCCGAGATAAGAGGAAGAAGAAAGCGGGCTACTTCAAGAGTAATTTTTGGAGAAAATATAGTGCTAGATGGACAATGGTTAGTGGAAAACGTGTCAGCGATTCACAATCTTATAGTTGCCTACTGCGGGCCTTGTCGGGTGAAGAAAGAGGAACACGGACGTGGCCCATTTTATTATTTATGTTTTCTTTGTCACCGAATTAGACATTGAGCAGTTCTAGTTTCTGACGCGAGCATGTTCATGCATCATACAAAGCAACAAAAGGCATTAAGACTTTTGAGACCCTAAAAATTCAAAACTAAATAAATAAATAAGGAACAAAAGGCATTTTGTTTAGTATGCATGGTAATTAAAAAAACAAAATTGATTTCCACATTTGTCATTGCCCCTTTTTGGGACTTTATTACCCCACTTTTTTTTTTTTGATTACATGAGACTATTGCTCAAATTACAGTTCATATTACATGAGAGTATAATTGATATGTACAATCATATATTTATACTGAGCCCTATTGATATGAATGCTGATATGACACCGTTCAGATTTTTAACCCTCTCAAATATTCGAGGGATGTCAAACTCCCATCCTGGGAGAAAGACTGTCTTCACTTGAGCTCAAGGACTCCAAGGAAGAATATTTAAATTAAACCCTTACAATGCGACTGCGGAGGCTCGAACCCCTTCCCTCACATTTGTGAGGGAGTGGCTCTAGCCACTTGGGCTAAGCCCAAATGGTTTTATTACCCCACTTTTACTTTGGGTTGAGCCGTTGAATGAGATTGAGAGCTGTCGTTCTTTCTTGAAAACTAATTTGTGGGACAATGAACAAAATAAACTTGGATCCTTGACCCTAGTGGGAGAGAATTAAAAAAAAAATGAAGAGGAAAGTAGAATCGTTCTTTTAGTTATGTTTTGTAAAATAAACTTAGCAAAGTAAATAGAAGATGAAAATGACAATTTTGAGTCTTAGGGACTTCAAATACGATTAAATAACAATTACGGCTCCTTAACGAGGGAGAAAAAAATTAAATAATTTACTTTTTGTATAAAAAATTAAAATAATAAGAAATATAAATTAGTAAGAGGTATTAATATATTTTCAACATTTAGGAGTTACTGATTATTAATAATTTTCTCAACTTTTTATTTTTTTACTTAATATCTTAAAATTGTCATTATAATTATAAAAAAAATCAAAATTTCGGGGGTTGCGCGGACTTCCGCCACTAAGTGAGTGGCAAAACCCCAATTTCAATATTTTGACGTCACCTCCACTCGATTCCAAATAGATAATGATATTGACACTTTCAAAATTACATAATGGTATCATCCACCAATTATGAAGGCAAAATAGATGCGAAAATGACAATTATGAGTGGAGAAACTGATAATCATGATTGGAATTAGTCATTTCAAATTGATTTGATGTGCTTCCAAATGTTCACCACATAATTTGAGTCGAATTTCTGGCACTTGTGGTATGTGGAAAGCTCTCTGAAAATAATGCTATTCAATAAAAGTATAAACCATCAACAGACGTAGTTATATTGACATTCATTTTCTGCCATTTAAGTGCCCATGCTTGATCATTCAAGTCAAAATAAGTAAGGGCTATGCTTATAACTATTGTGTCTCTTTAATTTTAAAGAAAATGGAATACTTACACTTTTAAAGTTTGAAAAATAGTTATAAAAATCTCTAAATTTTTAAAAGAAGATATCAAAACTCCATTTTTTAAGCATAATATCCTTTAAATTTAATAATTAGAAGATTGACTTTAATGCTTTTTAATTAATACAAATTCAATATAAACAATATAATCTATCTAGTAGACTAAAAAAAATTTTAACATTTAAAATCAATATTAAAAATTTAAATTATTATATTTATTTTAATAATATATTTATATTTATTATGAAGATTTTAAATAAATCTTTAGGTTAAATAGATTTTACAATTAACAAAATATATCCCTATTATTAATATTAAATAATAATCAAAATAATTTTAATTTTAATTTATTTATTTGAGAACGCTGGCTGAAAACGAAGTTGCTAGAATGTTGTTTCGGAAGGGTCGCTCTAAGGGGAGGCAAAACCAGATATGGTTTTAGATTCAAGAGCGAAGGATATAAAAATATTTTTAAATATATTATTATTACTATTATTTTAATGTCACATATCTATTTATTATAAAATTTTGGGGTCAATTTTTTTTTTTGTTTTATAAAGTCAAAGATATTATGGTCAAAAGAGGGTCTTGATGCCTCTTATTAAAAACTTGGGGGGTCTTTATGAATATTTTTCCCAAACCTTGAGAGTGCAAGTATCATTTTTCTTAATTTTAAAACAATACTGATAAATTATTCTGTAAACATTCACTTTTACTTTACAACTAAATATTTATTAATCATGCATCCACTCACTTATATCACGCATTTTAATTCCAAACATATCTTAAAATAATTGTTAGCCCTAAACATTTAAACTGGTAGAAAATAAACCACATTATTGCATAGGTAAGGTTATACATCCCAAATTCCATCGGGCAACTAAAGATGAAATCACAAGTACATCAGCGGCAAGCTCATGTATGTGAGATCTTGCTCATCAAAGATTAGATTCTATAGAGAGCAACTATCAACATCTGTAGCATTGACCACAGGCAAACCCCTTCATCAAATTTGTAATGATGGATCCAGGTAAAACTGGTCCTTCATCTCAATTGGACAAATTTTTAATTACGAATAGATATTTTGATTCAAATTATCCATAAGTTGATGATCTAACTTTTGTTCTTGTTAATGAGCCAAACCTGTCATTGGACATTGGATGCAGAAAAAGTGAACCACTGGCATTGACAAATTATGGCTTGATATGTGATTTATGATACCTACAAAATATAGTTATTCAATAGAATGCGTGCATGTAATGAGAGTATGAGACTGAAATAAAAGTAACATGTAACAAGTAACCAGACAAATTAACGCCAGATTGAAGAAATTGAATGCAGTCTTTAGTTACCTTGAGGATCTCAATATCCAGCTCAATGACCTTTAGGATTCCACATCTACTCTTCCAATGACATCACTCTTTGTACGACTGAATTCAGAACCTGAAAACAGAGAAGGTTGAGAGGCACTTTGAATCAAAGAAGTTATTATATTTAAATGAACCTTACTCGTCATACTTCACCTTCTAGATAAAGAGGCAGGAATTCTTTTAAATAATAACATTAGATAGATGTAAGCATTGAAAACAAAATCAGAGCCCATTTTGTCAAACAGGCACCTTTTTTGGGTATTTTCTGATGCATTTTTTCTCTTTCTATCATGAATAAGATTTGTACAGTAACATCGTTATAGGCAGTGTAATGCAATTGAAAAAACAGTAGAGCTCCAGAAACAAATTAACTTGCAAAAACTGTTTCCTTTACCAATTTTAAAGTAAACAAGAAACAAGACTGCATGTAACTTAAAACAAATGAAAAAGATAGACCAGTTTACCTCAGAAAAGCAATGTGTACATCATGATTGATTCCAGATGACAACAAATTGTCAAAATCTCCTCAAATTTATAGTTACCAATCTGTAGCTGCCTCAGGAATGCAATGACAACAAAGGATAGAGAGTTACTCTATAGAAAATCTCCTGGCAATAAATTCATTAGTGATGATTGTTTTAGTTGTAGGCTTGGTGACTGGAGGACAATATGGCTGTTCTTCTTTGCCCAGGTACCAGCCATATATAGAATGAAAGATTTTATCAAAATTTTGGCACTTTTTCTTTGTCATTCAAACAGACTCAAGAGTTCTTTTCCAAAAAAGTATGAGCATTTTAACTATTTCCAATTAGACTGCTTCGGATCATCAATTCCAATCCAGCTACAACCAGGAGTCTTACTGACACCCTTCTCTCTCATCAAAGCCCTCATCTTTGCCGAGTCATCCCACATTTTCAAATTTGCAAATATTTTCGATGAGATAACATAGTTCCCAGAATTTGAAGATTCTATCTCCGGAAGCAGTTGCATCACCCGCTGACTTACATCAGTATTTTTCTGCTTCTGACATGCACCAAGCAAAGCCCCTAGAACAATCTCATCTACTTTTTCAGGCATCCTCTCAACAAAATCCCAAGCTTCAGACAAATGTCCAGCTCGTGCATAAAGATCAACCATGCAAGAGTAATGCTCACTCTTTGGGATTAACCCAAATGATGAACTCATCAAATCAAACAATCGACGACCTTCATCAACCAATCCAGCATGAACACATGCAGAAAGTACTCCTATAAACGTGACATCGTTTGGGCGGGCAGCCCCACCCTCCTTAGACATGCGCTCGAACAGTAACAATGCCTCATGGGCTCGTCCATTAAAAGCAAGTGCCGAAATCATGGCATTCCAAGAGACCTCATTTGTTACAGGCATGTCTTCAAAAACTTTTAGTGCATCATCTATGCTCCCACACTTAGCATGCATGTCAATTAAAGCAGTAGCAACAAATATGTCATGTCGTAGGCCTCTTTGTGACGCATATTTATCAACCCACTTCCCCAAATCAAGAGCCCCAATAGAGGCACATGCAGATAGTACTCCTATCAATGTAATTTTATCTGGATTAACTCCAGCGTATTTCATGCGATTGAACAGCATTATTGCTTCATTCGACAAGCCATTTTGTGCATATCTGTCTTACGTCAAATAAACAGTTACTAAGCACAGAAACCAATAAAATATAGTTACTGCATAGAAGATTCATATGTTAAAAAAGAAAAAATATGCATACATGTAAAAATATGATGCAAAGACAGTCAGTGTTGCCCGTCAGGAATCGCATTCTTACGAAAATTATATCGATGATGTTGTAACAGAGCCAATCCAAGTCAAGTTCCATCATCTTAGCACAATGCTTCTAAAATTGTTTACTAGGTAAAATTTCATATTTCAATATAATCAATAAGGAGGAAATGAGAAAAGCCATTATTTCAAGATAATCAATCACATTTTGCGCACCAAAATCTAAGCAAGAGAAATTTTTCTTTCCACGTTCATCAATCAGCGAGGAACTCTAAGATGTCAAATCAATTTGATTTTCAGCAAAAATCAACAGATCTTCAAATACTAATCATCTTTCTCATTGACATATCTAAACATTAGCAAAGACAGTCATTCTGAAGAGAAAAGCTAAGTCATCAGTTGGGCAAAAGCTCTCCAATTAGTCAAAGCTGTGCAGATGAATCTAAGCCAATGTTTCCTTCAGAGATGATTTTAAAACATAAAATAGTAAAGCAAGTGCAAACAAGAATCACTTACGCTGTGATCATTGCATTCCATGTAACTACATCTTTATTAACCATCGCATCAAAGACCTGCCTCGCAGACACTAAAGCCCCACACTTCCCATACATATCAATTAACGCAGAGCCCATATAAAAGTTCAAGTCCATCTTATTCTTCACCACAAACCCCTCCACCCACTTACCCAACACTAAATCCCCCAAGTCCCCACACGATCCAAGAACGCTCACTAACGTAATTTCATCTGGCAAAAACTCCTCCTCCCTCATTCTCCCAAACAACTCTACTGCTTCCTTCGCATAACCCATCTTCGAATACCCCGAAATCATCGAATTCCACGACACCAAATCTCTCTCTCTAATTTCATCAAACACCTTACGCGCACTATCCAATTTACCACACCTCGCATACATAGTAATCAAAGAATGACTCACGTGATCGTCCTCATCCAGTCCAATCTTAAACACCGATGAATGAACAGAAACCCCATGATTCAACGCCAAAAGATTCGCACACGATATAAACACAAACGGGTACGTAAAATTATCTGGTTTTAAGCCCAAACGTTTCATTTGGTAATAGAGTTTAAGAGAATGAGAGTATTTTTGCCACGCAGTTGTCAACCCGCGGATCATTACATTGAAAGCGTACTCATTGGGTCTCGAGATTTGGTGAAAGAGAAGGGAAGCGTAATTGAAGTCTTTAAGATCAATGATTCTGATAAGAAGGAAGTTGGGTTTTTGTATAAAATTTATCAGCATTTGAGTGTGAATTTGTTGCACTGTTTTTGTGGATGGACATTTTTTCAAGAGGGATAGGAGTTTTTCTCTTAGAAGACTTGGGTCGTTAAGTTCGGTAAAGGCAAGATGGCGGGAATAAGCTTTTGCTCGAAGAAGCATTATTTCCATTACATGTATGGCAACGTGCCATGAAACAAAAATAAAGCCCGCCGAGGGTGTATTTGTAATTGTAGTGTAGTGTAGCATAACTTTGAGAACATCATATTGACCTAAGATTTATTCATAATAATTTTCTCAAACGGACCTTTAAATGGGCCCAAAAAATAATCTTATGAATGTTGCAACAATTTGAAATTGACATCTACTTCTGACACCCCTGGGCAGTCCTCGTAGAAACCCCACCTCTTTAAATTTACAAGTTTAAATTTACAACATTCAAATATTTGAATGTTGAAAATTGCTGGCACCCCATCCAGAAAGGCGGTGCCAGCTTGCCTATTTTCACATAAACAACTACTTTGGCCATTTTATTGAGTTCGCACCTTGTTTTCGATTTTAATTATATATTATATATAAGGGGAGGTGATATCTTAATTTAAATTTTCTTATTTAAAATTTTGACATAAATTTTGAGTTATTGATTCATACAATTTAATAATAGATATTGAAAGTTAAAGTACCATTTAAAATTTGTCATTAAATAAAAATTTTGTAAGTAACTAAGAAAGGTACATCCAACTTCCTATTATACCCGTACTTCTTCATGTTGAAATCTAGGTAATTAACGGAGACTAAATAGAAGATAAAAAAGAACACTATATTTTAGTAATATTACTAAATTTCTAGACGTGAATATCCGGTAATGCTTTACATAGCAAGAATACTATTTTATTTTTTGACTTGTATGTAAGATAATAGCTAATTAAAATCTCTGCATTAATTCAATATTTTGAGGGCTAAAATCTCAATTACAGGAAAGAATTTGTTTCTCTTTTAAATTGACAACTTCACTGCCTAAGTAAGATCTTCAAATTGGAAGAATAAAAATGTACATTTGAAAGAATTTTCAAATAAAAGTTATTTATAATTCAATTTATGGCCATGCATAATAAAATTAACTCACTCTCCGTCTTCATTAATTTGACGCTAATTCATTTTCATGACAAAAAACTAAAAAAAAAGAAGAAGAAAGATTTCAACGTTTAGTTTAAACAAATATATTCTCAAATTTTATTGAATTGTAATTCTATGATGCTTAAGACGCATATATGGTTGCTCGTAATTTAGCAATCATATGTACATTGACACAAATATTGGGCACCAATATTATCACAAAATCCTTGACCACCTTTAAACTGAGCCGCACACTTGCCGTTGCAACATAGGTCGCGGCACTGATCACATGCACCTAAACCGGCGGTGCACTTTTTGGGCGATGGCGGCCGTTTCGACGGAGAGCCACAAGGGTAAAAGCATGTGCACAATGGAGGCTGAATGGTGCGGTCGCAAGAGCCTTGGCCTTGACCAGCGTGCCTAGTTTTACATTGTAAATCACAGTCATTGCTAGCGCCACATTGACCCAAGCCTTCTTGGCACGTATCTCCCTTGATGGTATGCACTACATTTCCACGTAAATTGATTAATTGAATTAGTAACTGAAAGATATAATCAAAAAATCAAATTTTATTGTAATATGATACAGGGAAAATAGTTTGACAATATTTGAAGAATTATGTTTTTCAAAAGTGTTGGGTATATATACGAGGGAAAAAAAAAACTTCATTTAAGCATTATTGGGAAATAGATAATGCAACTTGTATTTACTTACCTAATGCAAGGAGAATGAAGAAAAGGATAAAATTTGAGACAATAATCTTGGCCATTATATTCAGAGCACAAGACAAGATCTCAACTTCTTTTTTCGATTTTGATATATTTTCAGGTGACTACACTTATTTAAATAAAATTTGCTAGTAACTTAGGGAAGGTATATGCAATCTTTCTTTCTTTTTATATATATAGTAGCTCTGTAATATTGTTGAATCTCAGTTATGAATGAAAATTAGGAAAGAAGACTCAAATATAGTAAGCATGTAATTAGATTTCGATATTTGGGGTCTAAAATCAACTGTCACACATGAAAGGATTTGTTTTGTTTTTTAGTTTCAAGTAGGGAAATTATTTACCGTCCGCCTGTTTGTTTTGCCTTTTTTAAAAAATACACAAACATTTTTTTCTTTTTTAGTGTGCCACCTGAAGTTAGCCTCTTATTGCACTCGTCCACTTCCATCTAACCGCTATTAGAACGTTGCTGACGTCAGAGGGGTAAAATGGACATTTCATTTGAATACCTAAAATTATGTTGTTTTATTTTTTAAACAAAAGAGAGAAACGATGTCATTTAACGCGATTTGAAAATTAAAAAAAAAAAAAGAAAACCGACGTCGTTTAACTCAAATAAAAAAGAAAAAAATAAATACAAATTTTCTAAGTCTAGCAAGCAACAAATACTATTTTCCTCCAGTTTCTAGTATCCACCTTCGTGTTTAACTTTGTTGCTTGAAAATTTTTAAATCCAACCAATTTATCTCCAATTTCCATTTATTTTGGGTTAAATTATAATTTTCCTTTGAGGGGACGAAAATGTCATTTCATTTATATTCTGTTAAATCCATTAACAGAGATTAGACGAAAGTGAACAAGTACAATAAAAGACTAACTTCAAGTGGCGCATTAAAAAAAAAAGTGTTTTGTGTATTTTAAAAAAAAACAAAATAAATAGGTGGATGGTAAGTAATTTCTCTTTCAAGTAACCTTATGGAGTAAGTACAAGAGAGAAAAAATGCCACCCAATAGCCTCATTGAAAGTTAAGAACTAAGACGTCTCCATTGATGTTAATTGGAATTAATTTGGAAATAATTAAAAAGAGATGATGGAGGGGAATTTGGAAATAATTAAAAAAGAAATGATAGAGATACAATATAAAATAATAATAAAAAGATTGATACAATGTTAATTTTTAAAATATGAAAGTTTTTTACACCCGTTGTTGGATATACGGACTAAAATCTAGAATTTCACTGTAACAAATGTTTGTCAGACTCGAAAATTTGTGTTAAATTACGAGTCATCTTACAGTGCAGGGCTGTATCTTATACAGCCGCTGCCAAAAACTAGAACAAATTTTACCGGTTGTTCATTAAATAATTTTTAAAATTTATTTTTAATGCTTAAAAAAATATAGTAAAATGAAAAAAAATATGAAAAATTTAAATCTGAAACATAAAAAACCAATTAAATGAGAAAAATATTTTAAATTTTTTTTAACATAAATAAATGTTAAGAAATTATAAAAATAATTATATTCCAATTTTTTGGTTAAATACCAATTTAATGGGTGGATGTTTCAAGTTTATTTTGTATGTCTCTAATTTCGGTTAGTCTTTCTCATTTATTGGTTCATTTATTTCAATTTTTCAATCCACTAGTTTTGTGTTTAATGTTCCAACTAACTTCATTAAATACCAATATTTTGGGTTAAATTACAAGTAAATTTCAGTTCTCCTAGGATGAGTTCCTAATTTTGGTTAAGCTCTCTCTCTTATTGGTATAAGGGTTTCAGCTAATAATTTCACTAGCTTTGTGTTGAATGTTCCCATTATCTAGGTAAGATTTTAATTATTTGGGTTAAGTACCAAATTACTTTGTAGCGTTTAATTTTTGGTTGGATTTGTATCAAATTTTGGTTAAATTTTCTCAATTTAAGGTTAATATATTTCAACTTTTCAATCCATTAGTTTTGTGTTTATTATTCCTACTAAAATCATTAAAAATCAATATTTTAGGTTAAATCCAAGTAAATTTTATTTCTCGTCGGAATAGTTCCTTATTTTGGTTAAACTTTCTCCATTATGGTTTCATATATTTCAACTAATAATTCCAGTGATTTTGTGTTGAATCTTCTTATTATCGAGGTAAGATTTTAATAATTTGGGCTAAATACTAATTTTACTTTGTAAAAATTTATTTTTGGTTCTATTGGTTCCTAATTTGGTTAATCTTTCTCAACTATAGCCTTATATGCTTCAACTTTTCAATCCACTAGTTTTGTGTTTAGTATTCCTACTAAAATCGTTAAATACCAATATTTTGGGTTAAATTCCAAGTATATATTATTTCTCATTGGATAATTTTCCTGATTTTGGTTAAATTTTCTCTCATATAGGTTCATTTATTTCAACTAATAATTCCACTAGTTTTATGTTGAGTGTTCCTATTATTTAGTTAAGATTCAAATAATTTGGGTTATATATTAAATATATTTTGTAAGATTTTATTTTTGGTTGGACTAATCCCTATTTTTGGTTAATCTTTCTCAATTATAGGTTAATATATTTCAACTTTTCAATCCATGAGTTTTGTGTTTAATATTTCTATTAAATTCGTTAAGTAACAATATTTTGGGTTAAATTATAAGTAAATTTCATTTCTCGTTGGACTACTCCCTACTTTTGGTTAAACTTTCTCCTTTATTGGTACATGAGTTTCAAGTAATAATTTCACTAGTATTGTGTTGAATATTCCGATTACTTATGTAAGATTTTAATAAATTGGGTTAGATACCAAATTTACTTTTTAGATTTTATATATGGTTAGATAAGTTCCATATTTTGGTTAAACTTTCTCACTTATGGGTTCAATTACTTCAATTAATTAGTTCACTACTTTTGTGTTTCAAGTTCTCAGTGCCTATGTTATGTTTCAACATTATTGGTTAAATTCCAAGTTGATATTATAAAATTCAAAGGTACCTTTATTACGAAAAACAAATAATATTATTAAGGTGAATCTCACTTTACTCCTCTTATTTTAGTAAATATCAACTTACAACAATATATTAAAATTTCACTATTTAACCCCTATTCAATTTTCTATAAACTACAATCAACATTGTAAGTTAAAAGATTAGGAACTTACCTAATCTAATTATGTTGGAACATTTTGTTTTTCTTTTTAATCTTCTTGATTTCATGAGATTTCTTAAACTCAACTTATTTATACTTGAGCTTTTGATCATTATAGATATGCCTATTTTATTAACTCAAATTAATTGTACTCATTTTCTTTCCAAAATAAATTCTTTGATATCTCATCACTTCAACCAAAATTTCATTTTTAACAATTGCATATGCAATTTGTACAGCTCAAATTTTTATTTTTCAAATGTTTAAGATAAAACAAATTATTTATTTATTAATTTATTATATGATTATCACAGGAATAGTGAAAATTAATTTTTATATTGAAATTTTAAAATTTACAAATTAGCATTTACTTTGAATCCAATTCAACTAAGTCACCATTTATTTATCTTTAATTAATGCTTTAAGCACAGTAAATGCATTTCAAATTAAACAATATTTTATATAAAAAACACATTAGGAAATTAATGCAATCAAGAAAAAAGAAAATATATTAAAACATTAATTTTGCTTCCTCAATTAAGTATTAAAAGGAAAATTTTCTCTTACAGATAAATTCAACCTTATAATTTAACAATAATGTTGACTACAATTTTAAAACTATTTATTTATTGCTCCAAATTGCAATAGTTTTTTATGAGTCATAAAAATTAAATTTATTTAACATTATACTTATATAGTTGGATACGTAATTTATACCTTAATTGATGTTGCCTTATTTTCAATTATTATATTTTAGTGATAATTTATTTCATTGTAAACTAATAGTGTTATAAATTTGTAATAATTGATTATACATCATATTTTTCATTGATTACTACTCGAATTATATAATATCTATTTTATAAGTGAGTATTACTCAAATTAATATATTATACTTTAAAATTTTAATTATTATACTTAAATCATATAATCACATATGCAATTAAGCGTAAATAATGAAAAGGTCGCTTCCCAAGGCTTGGGAAAATGATCATGTAGATCCCTGAGTTTTCACTAAGAGACACTAAAACCCCTTTTAACTATAATGCTTTTTGACTTTATTAATTCAAAAAAATTGACTCTAAAGTTTTATAATAAGTAGAAATATAATATTAAAATAAATGTAACAATATATACATTTTAAAATAATTAATATATAAAAAATATTTTAGTACTTTACAATCTTATATTATATTAAGCTAAATTTTTTTAATAAATAGGAACATAATATTAAAATAAATATTTAAAAATTTAAATTATTTTCAATATTGTATACAAAATTTGAATACTATTAATACATGAGATATATTTTATTAATTATAAAATCTATTTAACCTAAAGATTTATTTAAAATTTTCTAACAAATAAAAATATATAATTAAAATAAATATCATAATTTACATTTTAAAAATTATTTTATATATTAAAAATATTTTAATATTATTAATTTATTAGACAAATTAAACTATTTAAATTATATTTGTACTTATTAAAAATCTAAAAGTCAATTTTTTTGAATCAATAAATCCAAATTGTATTATAGTCAAAGGGGTCTTAGGGTCCCTCGGTGAAAACATGAGGTTTTATATGATCATTTTTCCAAATCTCGGGGGTGTAGGTATCTTTTTCCCTAAATTATTTAATTCTCAGTGTTGCACTGAAATTATAGTTTTCTAGTTACATTGTTAATTTAGTTAAGGGTACAATACAATGTCAATAACAATTATTGTAATAATACCTAAAAAATTATGCTTGATATTATTAAAAATTTAATTTTTAACAAATTGTACCTTGTTGACTTGATTGAGTGGTTTTCAAGCGGGGTTAAAAAATAAAATCAAATTATACACACTTTAGAAAAATACATTCAATTGGACTATATATATACACATTATTAAAAATTTTATTATTATAGAAAATAAAATCATATAGACTATACAAGACATTTCATTAAAAATATATAATATCGTAAAAAATATCATAAGCTGAATTTAGTTTAATCATAATAATAATTACTATAATGACAGTTATTAACAATATAAAAAAAACAAAGATTATCCTTTGTTGTTTAGTAAAACGAAAAACCCTCTCATGTTTTAAAATAAGTTCAAATTCTCCTACAACTCTAACTGTGTTAGCTTTATATATCATTGTACTATTTGACACAAAGTTTTGATGTTAACCATAAAATTTAAATATTTTTAGAGTATAAATAAAGTGAAATGACTTATATAACCCTAATGATTAAATAAATTTAATAATAAATTATCGAGAAAAATTACTTCACACACACACACACGCACATATTGTGGATATATATAACCAAATGTTATTCCAATTTAAATGGATAATTTACAACTATTAGGGATATTTTCCCCACTTGTAATTTTTCTCTATAATTTACAATTTATTATAAAATAAAATTTGATCATTAAGGATATAAGTTATTTTACTTAATTTGTATTTTTAAAATATTTAAATTTTATAGCTAACAGTAAGATTAGGGGTAGAATAGTAAAATGATATATAAAGCTAACGTTATTATAACTTGGGGGGGGGGGGCAGTAGGAGGTAATTCTCATTTTCTCTTAACTATCATTAATGATAGTACTAGTAATAACTCAAGATCAAATATGTTACATGCAATAATTTAATAATGTAGCAAAATAAAAAAATTTAAACAAAGTATGCAATAATTTAATTAATTTGTGATAAATTTGTATGAAGTAATTTGTGTAAGAGAAACTTTGTGAGTATAATCCAAATATCAAATATATGGTACATTATATATGCCTTGTATACAGTACAAATTTAAACCATTAATATTAGTCACTATTTCAACTAATATTGAGAATAACAATATTTGATGATTAATAAGGATATTTGGTACTATGAATAATTATAATTATTTGAAAACTATCCAATAGTTAAATGGAAAATAAGAAAAAAAATACTTAGTTTACACTAATATAAATATTATTCTCACTAATATAGACATTACATGTTTGAAAGTAATTTTTTCAGCCATAAGAAAATTCAAAATTTTCATGCTGAGGAGGGTGTCTTTGAAATTTTCCTAATTTAAATTGATAATTTAGATATTTAGATAAAATTGATTGTAGCTATGTGATAATTGCTACTGATATTTGCCAGTTCCCACTTCCAATTCTTTCGTTCGGTAGCAGGTTTCATGCATAAAAAATAAAAGCCGTTGGATTGCTTTTATAAGCAATCCAACGGGGAATAGGTTTCAAAATAAAAAATAAAAACGGCTGTATGGCATGCAGTGGCTGTATTATAAGCGGACCCGTTAAAATTACACATTGCAAAACCACCAACATAATCAAGATCGGCCAATCTCCCAAAAAAACAAAAATAGTGATAGTGATGCGCAACCACTATATTAATTTTTTGAATTATTTAAAAAAAAAAACAACGTAAAGTCTCTAGAAATAATTTACTTTAAAAAAAAGAAAAGAAAATATTTATGGGTTAATTCCGTCCTGCCCCCAAATGTTTCAACATATTCCACCGTGCACCCAAATGTTTCAACAATGCTCAATCCACACCCCAATCCGTTAATTTGACCATTTATTCTAACGGTCAAAGGGCAAATTTGGAAGTTGATGCCCTAAATATTATTTGATAATGATAAATTAAATTTATTTGATAAATTAATTAATGGGATTATTATTAATTACTTTTAATTAAGAATTTTTAATGTAAATATTAATTATTGGATTAACATTTTATCTCATTTAATTTTTTTTAATTCAAGATAAGGGGTATTTCAGACATTTCATTAACTTTCAAATAGCTCCGTTAAAAATAACGGTCAAATTAACGGAATTAGGTGTGCAGTGAAAAATGTCGAAAAGTGTGGATGAGCGGTGGAAAATGTTGAAATTTTGGGGGTTAGATGGAAATAACCCAATATTTATTCTCTAATTAATCCGGTACCAATCAATTGACATTACGTGATGCTGACTGAAGAAAAATTTATCAATCGTACGCACATTGACGTAAACATTCATAATCAATATCATCACAAAGGAAATCCTTGACCATTGGAAAATTGTTTAGCACACACTTGTCATTACAACATTGGTCGCAGTACTTGGCGTCGAACTGACCTAATCCCATATTACGTTCTCTTTGTGGCAATCGAGGCGATGGTGGCGACGGCGGAGGTTCACTTGGAGTATAGTTGTCCCTCGGTACTAAGCATATCAATAAGGGCTCTTAATAATTTTCACAATAATCCTCTACCTCTTTGACGTCAAGACTTTGAAATGTACTCCAATCACAAAACAACTACTTTCTTCTATTAACAAGAATATTTGAAAATATGTTAAAGAGAAAAAAAAAAAAAAAAAAAAAAAGAAAGAAGAAGAAGCATATAATAGCAAGAGAGGTTTTATCTTTTTTTAAATTGGAAAAGCAACACACACCTTGTACAATAAGAACGAGACAGAAGTTCAGATTCGACCGATTAGTTACCTTTGGGCCAAGAAAAGACCTAGGCCCATTTTGATACCAGCCTAAAACGACTTAAGGAAAACACATGAAAACAACCAAGTTTTTTCAAAGGACTTATTATCATCTAATTGCGAACTCATAATTGTAAAATTTTTTGTCCTTTTTTTAATTATAATAGTAAACGGTCCGCAAAATTACCATGTAGTATTTACAAAATTAGCAATCACCAATATATTTTATACTTTTATAGAATTGTCACAACATTCTTTACAAGTTTACCACTCAATTTGTTTTAGAATCTGTCCAATATTATTTTCCTCAACTTCTTCCCCGCTCAATCTTGTTTTAAAAATCTTTTTTTCTGTCTCGAATAAACATGTGATCCCAAGATATTTATCACTCTTTTTACTTTTGATTCTTTAAAATTGAAGTCTATTTATAATTTCTTAAGAGTTTCATACTCCACAAATCGAGTATTATCAAATAATTAAAAAGTTATTAAAAGTCAATAAACTAGAACTATCTAATTGCTCCAAGCTATGGGGTGTGGTTTCCATAAGGTACCATACTCATAGCTTTTGAACTTGATATTTTTCTTGTTAATTGAACTTAATTCACAAAGTATTTCTCAAACAAAAAAAAAATTGTTAATTTAATGCTATGGTTTAATTTGCCTAATCATTTTTGTAATTGGTTATATAGCTGCCGGCATGTGAGTCAGCAATCAGTCATGCAACTTTCATATTGTTCCGCGCTATTTTAACTCTCATATTTGGTGTGAGCAGATGCTACTAAACACAGTTGTATAAACACTTGCAATCACAGTTCATCAGTTAATGACTCTTAAGACATATTTTTCTCAAATTTGCTCTCTCTAGATCCTTCTCTCTCTCTCTCTCTCTGCTTTCTTGTTAACCAAGAAAAGTGTTTGATAAAACTTAACTAAAATTTCTCCTACAAAACAATTACCAAAAAAAAAATAATAATAAAGGATAATAATATTCTTCATTTTTATTCCACACCAATCAATTAACATTACGTGATCTTTTAAGACGTAATTTAGATATCAATTGATGCATTGACAAAAAGATAGGGAACCAATAGTACCACAAAATCCTTGAGCATGAGCATGGGTAAATTGGCAAAAGTCATTGAAAATATTCATACTTAGTAGTAAATTAACTTTTTAAACAATCATGATTAACACTGAATGTTTGAAAAATTGTTTGAGTTTGGCTTAGAAGTCTAATTGAGGTGATAGATAAAAGTTTTAACAATAATATTTAAAGTGAGACTCACAAGTTTTTTCCCGTGAAACATGAGACTAAAATTAGTGAAAATATTAGTAGGATTTGTTTTTTCCACTTTATATAATGGCATATTTGACAAAATAAAAAATTGAAAAGCAACACGCAACTACTGCAACACTGAGATTAATGAACGGAAGTAAAATTGTTGAAATAAAAAACCTAGCCATTTTATTGAATTTCTCTGAACTTGTTTTCGATTTTGATACTTCAGAAGTAGAAATTTAATTCAAATTTGCAAGTTAACAAAAGGAAGGTCAATGCAGATTTTATATACAAAAGGAGAAACAAAATATAGCAAAGAATATATATTATTTTGATTTTTAAGACACGAATTGGGTTAAATAAATTTAATTAGAATTCAGCGATGATGAAGTAAAATATGATTTAGTTAGAAGTAAAATAAATTGTGACATAAAAGGAATTGGGTTAAATAAATTTAATTAGAATTCAGTGATGAAGAAGTAAAATCTCTCTGCAAATCAATATTTACGATTCTAAAATATGATTTAGTAAATATAATCTCATTTTTATTTTCCTTAATTTCAATTGATTTCAAGAAATAAGACAAAATCCCACTTGTTACATTTTAACCTCACGCAATAGAATATATTAAAAGCAACCCGAATAGGAATGTGTGCTTAACTACGGGCCCGGGTCCAGCCCCATACCCAGAGACGACATCTTTGCGCTGTCATTTATTTTATTTTATTTCATTTTGTTGAATATTCATTTGATTTAAATTTAAAGTTGACCATTTATTCCAAATGAGTGGCCGACTTTCGACAATTCCAAGGCCTGACTAAAATATTTAATTAAAAGTCTTGTTGTTAATTCTTAGAAAAGAGACAGCAAATTAAAAATTTTAATTAACTTTTATTCGGACTTATTTATTTTAATTTTCAATGGAGATGGTAACATATTAGCTCCTAAAAAATTATGCTCAGTGATTAAAAATATACCTAAGAATTAAACCTATAAATGTTTATCTTTTTTTTTTTTTAACGTTGTTTGTAACGAGAAAAGTGATGTTGATGGTGATAATAATAGTGACAATAATAATTGTCAGGGAGTCGGCATATGGTTTAGCTTGAGGATTGGGAACAAAATCACGTTGGAATCAATTTTATTTTATCTTAATCACATGCTAAGTTAATAAATTATCTTTGCCAATGATGATATGTTCATTGGTTGACTATAAAATTATTTGTATTAATAGTGGTTGATGCATATTAATTAAGCTGATGATCCACATAGTAATTAATTTTTAATAATTTATTGAATATTGTATGGGGAAACAAGAATGGAAGTAATAGCCTAACTTTGGTTGGAAGTATGATTGATTCACAACTAGATAATGGTTGGTGAGAGAAATAATAAAAGCATGTACAATACGGTGTAGTATATTTGACTTTCCACTATTACGTTCGTTTTTTTAATGTACACCTTCAACTATAAATTGATATCATAAAAGTTAAAACTAATGTTACTACTAGGTAGTAGCTAGCCAAATCTTTTAGAATTTTGATTGTTAGAAGCCACTCATTAGTAAAAATTACTTTTATTTTCACATATGTGAAAAATGAGTTTAAGTTCTTTCATATACATATGTAAAGAAGAATTTTATATACTTCAAACGTATCATTCCTCAAAAAGTGATGACACTTCTAATTAGTTGATTTGTTGAGTTTTAATGTGTATCGAGCATGTTTTTTCTTTCTCTGATAGTTGATTTCTTGATAGATTTCAACTGTGATATATCGAGGTAAGTTTCAACAGACTTCTCCTACATAAATTGAACCGAATTTTAACCTATAAGACAATATAATTTTAAAAAAATAATAGTAATATCAGACTTTCTCCTGCAGCAATGGATGAGTTAAAAACAGGCCGGCTAAGCTTTTCATTTTTGGTTTTTAAGGAGTTTTATGATCTGATCGTGATATAAATAATTGTATAAAATAACTATAAACGCCTAGAGTGATGCAGGCATTTTGAAGGGCAAGTTGCTTGTCAACAACGAAGCAAATTTGTTAATTAATTAAACAATTAACATGGATATGGGATATATTCAATGACTCAATTGTCACTTAGTTTTATGATTTTGGTGACTAATATTTGTTTAAACAAAGTACCAGTTGGAGATTTAATTAAATACAAGGCCATGAAAGTTTTGCCACCTACTCTGTTGCAGAGTCAAGCTTTGCCTCTAATTATTTTAAGACGTTATATTAATTGAAAAGGGTTAATAAAACTGTGAGTATTCCACGAATTTTTTTTTTTTTTGTTGCCACGAGTTGCTCAAATGAAAGTAAAAAAATTTAACGTGTTTAATTTAGTACCAACTACATTAGACTATTTCATTGAGTATGAAAGACGACTGGGGGCTTAAAATGTGTCGTTTCAAGTTACCTTTTTAAAGTCAAAATAGTTTAATTAAAAAAAAAGTTAGGAGCTAAAATTACTTTAGTCAAATAATGACTATAATATTATTATTTGTTTGGCATATATGCACGTCACACAAAAACATAGACAAGTATACTTTTCTTCTTTTTGTTTTTTTTCTTCCTTAAAATGATAAGTAAATATAAAAATAGACTAGAATGTTGAATTGGAAGGCTGAGACCCACTGTATTTCGAATGTATTAGTGACATTTGGAAAGAGATATACTTAGTTCTTAAAATGATTAGAACACTTTTGAAGTTTTGGCAAATTAGTCAATTTTTTTTTAATGTTTCGAAACCGATTAATATTGTTTAAATTGTGTTAATTTTTAATTTATTATTTTATTCTTATTGTGCTGAATTCCACCATTGATTACTAACAAACGCGTAGATTAGTGAGTACGGGATTGTTCTATCTTAATCAATGTCTTCGATTCGAAGAATATGAATGTATCTACGTTAAATATTTGTTAGGAGAGATTTACCGATTTAATAGTCTTACTCGATTTGAATATGAATTAGTCGGAGTTTAATGTAATATTCGAATAATGATTTAATAAATAAAAAAAATCCCACACCATTGATCAATAAAAATCTATAATAATCTATAATGATAAAACAGTAAAAGCACAGAAATTAGAAGTTAACAACTTTTTAAAGTTGTAGGGGTTTGATTTGAAACACAAAGGGAGAGAGACAGAGTTTTGACAAACAACAATAGATATTGACCTTTGATCATTGTCTCTAGTCATTTGTCAAAATTTTATTAAACTGATTTTGAGTTTTCAAAATCAAATTTAATTAACTAATAAAATTTTAATTGAAAACACTAAACAAGCATATTTTCAGTCTTCTAGGTGAGCAATAAAGCAATATTGAGGAAAATGTTCTAATCTTCTGATGTGCATATGTAGGAAAACAATATATATAATTAAAAAGTTGATCCAACAAACTTATAATCGAATATTAAAATTATAATAGAATTTAGGATCTTTTTGTAATTCTAATTGCAATATCACATAACGAGATGATGTAATAGCTTGTCTTAAAACAAAAGCACAAAACAAATCTACTTTTTTTTTTCCCTTTTTTTTTTATAAACTATTTTTTTTCCCTTTAGATTTGAATTAAAAAATCATCTTAGTTCAGGTCAGCAACTCACCTCCCACGTGAATTCGTGAATTTATTTTTTTGCCTACGTGGACCACGACATTAGCCGCTTGTGCATTTCCATGCCAGATTGTAAAATGGCAACCAAAAAATAATAATAATTTTCCGGGAACTTTCTGTTCAGACAATGTGATTGGACCAACTCATCAGCAAAACAATATTTCTTAGAAAATGAACCGGTAATATTGAGGAGGGTATATATGTAATTGAGATTCTTATTATCTCCCACTCTCATGAAAGAGATGGGCAGTCTCGTAATTAACGAAAATTTTAAAATTCTTATTTGTTGATTATAGTATTTAATTATTTAATTATTTTTCTGTTGGTAGCCTACACGCCTACCAAATGGCCGATGGCCATTGGCCAGTTGGGAGTGTGTTGACCAAGACCATAAAGAGAAGAAGAGTCAATAACTAGATGTGATACGCTAAAACCGTAGGTATACGTCGTATCGACCCCGAAAGCTTGAGATCACGCGCGTTTTCGCGCGTGATAGACTAACAGTTAGACAGTTAGTGGATGAACTCGAATATTCTTCTGTATGGTTGTATTCCATTTTCAGACAAATTTTATCTTCCTCAAGAAATTGTAAATATAAATCCACTTTGCATGAAATTCCAATATTTAAAATTTAACATGGATAACTAATTTAATATGGTTAATAATTAACCTCATCATTATTAGTTATATTGACCATAATTTAACTATTAATCTCTTCTTAAGTGTTAATGTGATTTCGGTTTGAATTGCAGTTTAATCAGTAAGATTTCTTATAATGTTATAAGAATTTTATGATTCAAATGTATTCACATAAGTGAGGACAAAATTTAATTATCATTATGCTATCCAATAAAAATAGTGGCTTTATTATGTATTCTAAGGGTTTTTAACAAAAATAAATAGATTATAAGTATCTATAAAATTTACTTTCAATAATGAGCGTAAATATTTAAAAAAAATCTCTCTCTCTCTCTCTCTTTTTCTTTTTTACTACTGCTCTCGTTATGTTATTATATATACATATCCAATGTACATTGCTCATCATTTGTAATGTGCTTTGTGTCTCTCTCTCTCTCTCTCTCTATATATATATATATATATTCGCACACCGTAACTCAACCAACACTTCATATGCAAACACTAATTTAATAACTTTCCCTTATAAGATTATTGCAAGATCCAAATCAATTGGACTATCTTGTTTTGAATTCCTAAGATATTTAACTAGATCTTTATTCTTAATCCTAAAATAAGGGGGGGCCTAAATTACAAATTCTATTACTAACAGATCTGTTGGTGGACAAAAATCCTACATCTGTAAAATAAAAAGAATAAAAAATTAAAAAAAAGATAATGATACTGGTAAACAGTGGATGGTGTAGGGGCGAAAATTTTTTTGTTACTAACAGATCCGGTAACATAACAAGGTCCCTAAAATAAAGTATCATTACCACTAAATAACTTTGATCCATCATATATTTTTTTTTTTTTTAAAAAGATGCAAAGACTTGCTCTTTTATGGTCAACTTCCAAATAATTCAGCCTGCAATATTAGTCGTTGCCGGTCGTTTTTGGCACATTTGTACTTGAGCTTGCATAATAAATTTTAATCCAACAAATTCTTACGTGCAATATTGAAAAATAAACACAAACAATACATGCGTTGTAATTCCCTTATTGACCAAACAATTGAGTAGAGCCGTCAATGTTGTTTCCTTGTTAGCCTTGCCGTGTGTGTAGGAACAAGTCATGGGAGTGGCCAAGCTAGCCTTTCGTACCATGCCTACACAGCATTAATTTATTGTCCAAACCCAACTATAAAAAAATAAAGGGAAAATGACATTCAATCCCCCAACGTTTAGGAAAAGAAATAAAAAATCCTTCAACATTTCAAAAAGGACTTATAATCCCATTTTCGTTAACAAACACCGTTTGTTTTAACAGTAAATTTATTTTTAATTTTTAATTACTATTATACCCTTATAATAAATTAATTAATATATTAATTTGAGATATATCACAATTAATAATTTTTTAAAACTAAAAATTGAGATACAATTATTTTTTTATCTCTCACTATAAGTGTCGCCGTCAAGTCAATCTAGTGTAATGGTTTTGATTCCTCAAAGAAAATGGTTTAATCAAATTTCATTTTATTAGTAATAATCACATATGAAAGGTTTGATCATTAGAAAGGTATAATTTATAGCAAATCATTTGGGCAAAAATGTAATTGTATCTCAATTTTAAGCTTTTAAAAAATTATTAATTGTGATATATCTCAGATTAATATATTAATTTATTTATTATAAGGGTATAATAGTAATTAAAAATTAAAAATAAATTTACTGTTAAAACAAACGGTATTTGTTAACAGAAAGGGAGTTATAAGTATTTTTTGAAACGTTGAGGGATTTTTTGTCCCTTTTCCTAAACGTTGAGGGGTTGAATGTCCTTTTCCCAAAAATAAAGGCTTTAAATTAATTGACATTATCAACGACGGAAAATTAGGTTGGGATATTTTATGCAACATTTCGATTCATGACCAAAAATTTCATCTTTTTCCTTTAAATATACGTAAGGTCCATTCCTTGAAGTACAAATAGCGGATCACTCAAATTATAATAAATCTAAAGTAAGATGGTCTTTAAATAAAATACTAATATATTTATAATTATAAATAGAGTAATGATATATTTTTATGTGATATAAAGTCTCTATCTTATCTAATGTGATCACAAATCCATTGTTGTTATGAAATCATTTGATAAATGATGCTACCAAGATCACTAATTCATCCCATAATTTATGAAACAAATTTTAAATCTTAAATTTTGTAAAGATACAATTATTATACTAATAATTTATATATATAAAATCATTATTATATTTTTTTTGTAAAGAGAAAATCTCTTGTACATCATAACCAAACAATTTACATTAATTTAGTTCCCATATAGAATTAACAATAAAGAAGAGCTGTTTAAGAAATATATGTTGTCTCGAAAATAATAAATTAATAAATAAAAGGTGAGTTGAAATGCACCATTGGCCAATTGGCATAAACAATAGGATAAATGAAAACTAGTGTCATTCCACGAGTTTTGAGAAAACTATTGGTACAGAAAACGCGCTTAGAATGCGCTTAGCTCTTCCTTTTATTATCCACAGCCAAATTTATATATAAAAACTAAACTTCAACGATTATTATTTTTTCTTATTTTATTTTTTTAAAATTATTATTCTTGAATAAATAAAATAAATAAATAAAAATAAATAAATGTCGCCGGCAACAACTTGTAGTTCTTACATCCGTTTTTGTACAGGGCCAACATAACCACTCCCTTCGTTCTTCTTTCTTCCCTCGCTCCTCTTTCCCTCTTGGAAAACAAAATTATTTTTGTTTTAATAATTAATTTATTTTCTCTTGATTAACCAATAGAATAAAGAGAGAGAAACAAATCTTCCACTAACAAACACGAAAACGAATCGTCTAAGGAATCATCAAAATCATCAGCAAAACGTTAATTTAAAAAATATTTATTTCAAATTTCAGGAATATTAAAACATAAAATAAATTTCAACTTTCTCTCTCTTTCCCTCTTTGGTTTCTTGGTCTTTCTATTTCTATATGAGCCCTAGATCTTGAAAACAATCCTAGTTGGAAAACAAAAGCTCTCTCAGATTTAAGATCTTCCAATTTATTAAAGTCCTTTTTTTTTTTTTTTTTGGTTTGACGAAAAGATCTTTCTTTTAGAGCTCCTTTTTCAGCTCATTCTCTCAGGTATAATTTTTCTTTTTTTCTTTTTTCTTTTTTAATTTTCCTGGTGATTTTCGCGGGAAACTTAAGAGGAAAATGTCGCAACATTAAAGACTTTGACTAAGACACGCAATTTGATTGTGCATTTTGAATCGGTCTTTTTTTTCTTTTACCTAGACTTTGACTTTTATTGCAAGCTTCGTTTCTTTTTTCCAAAATTTTTTGTTTTCATATAAATTTTGTAGCTTTCAGTAGTTGTTGCAAATCAAGAAACCTGCATATCGAACTTCGTCTCTTTACGTTTAAATTTCTAGATTCTGTTAGGTAATTTCTTTTTCTTGCTTTTGTTTTTGTTTTTGTTTTTGTTTTTGGAATTGAATGAGGGGTTATGCGCGGAGATCTGTTTTGGAATTTGAATGTTCATGTTCTGATCCATAATCGATCCCCACTTGTTTAATTTAATTGCATTAATTATGTTTTATATGGCATGTCAATTGATTAATTAATGCTTTCCCGTTTCAGATTATTACTAGTATTATTGAATATCAGTGAATTGAAGAAGGATTATTCAATGTAAAAGAAAGAATCATCGCATCATGTGGAGATAAAAGTTTGTGATTTCAAGGTCTATAATCTTTGGTGGTGCTATAATGAAGTCGGTCAAAGCATGGCGTGTGGGCAACGTGGGAGATTTACAAATTTTACCCGGCTCTCGTCACCGGCCTCATTTGAAGAGACCGATGTGGATTATTGTGCTGGTTACGATGGTCGTTTTGTTTCTAGTTTGTGCTTATATGTATCCGCCTCACACTCGTGGTGCCTGTTATGTTTTCTCTTCGAGAGGTTGCAAATTTGAGTGGCTTCCGCCATCTCCTGTGAGGGAACTCACTGATAACGAGATCGCGTCTCGTGTTGTTATTAGAGATATTTTGAACACGCCTGCTGTTCGGTCAAAGAATTCTAAAGTTGCCTTTTTGTTCCTGACTCCTGGGCCGTTGCCTTTTGAGAAGTTGTGGGATAAGTTTTTTCATGTAAGTTCTTTTTTTTTTTTAAATCTTTTCGTCCTTAGTCTTGGTCTAATGATATTTATGTGCTTCTTTTTTTAATCCCATTGTTCATATACATGAATCATACCCTGTTTTCCAAAATTTAGCACTACAAGTTAGGTTTAGAACAGAGCAAATAAATAAGTAGATTTAGTTGGACAGAGGAGCCAAAGCTGTTGTAGAGTGCTATTTCTAGCATAAGTATTGAAGGTTAGATTGGATTGGGGTTCTCTCTCTTCTTAGAATGGACATTACAATGGTGGTTGGTGAGTGTGTCCACAAGTGATATTTGATGGATGCCATGTGGGCTATAACTTTAAGATATTATGTATGTCGTTTGCCTGTTTGCCTATATGGATTATGCCAAGTCGATTTGTTGAGAGAGTCTTGGGTGCTCCGGAGACAGGAAATTGCTTTTTGCTCGGTGAATTCGTTTGATTAATTTAATCTGGTGTTCCTTTTATTTTTCATTAGGTGGCAACGAGTTGTGATACTTTTGATATGGAATTTCAGTAATGATGAAATACTCAAATATGCATTTGACAGCTGTAGGAGCCATCTCAGTACTACGTAGCATTTTGATTTTTGTTGTTTACAATATAGATTTTTGATACGGAATGTCCATTGATATAGCATTTTGTTTTTCTCTTAGGCCAGTGATATCAGTGCTATAAAGCCTGTTTTTTTTTGTTGTTTGACTTAACTCATACTTCCATGTAACCTTTTCCCATTTCTTGCAGGGTCATGAAGGCAGATTCTCAGTGTATGTGCATGCATCAAGAGATAAACCAGTGCATTTTAGCCGTTACTTTATTAATCGGGAAATTCGCAGTGAGCAGGTTTGTAAACTCAGTTTCTAGAAAAATCTTAATTTTCATTTGCTTCTGTGGTGTCTTTTTCTCCTCCTTGTTTGTTTTTCTTCCAATGATTTTCTGCTTATATCTTTCTACACTCCAGCTGTTCTTCCTGTAGGGAAAACCTTTTACCTCATTTGTATCTTTTTGAATGTTTGTTTTTGAATTAGTTTTTCCATGAACTATGAGCCTCTGAAATCTGTAAGAAATTGCAATTCCTAAATATTCTATGTTGAACATATTCCACCTCTTGCTTGTTCTTCGTTGATGCCCTAATAGGTCATCAGTTTCTCATTTTCGATTTGCAGCAATTCATCATTTGCTGGTGATATTGCTGAATTTTGGAGATTATAATTTATTGTAGCTCACTTTCCATCTTATGTTGTGGTACTTTTATATGTTAGACGACATATGAACATAATTTTCCAAATTGGCCACAACTGTTCTCTTCTCATCCCATGCAAGAGCTCTTGGCTGTCTGACGTTAGATTCTAGGTGACATTCTTCATAGAAAGATAAAAGCTCAGTTTATTAGGTTTGAAACAATAATTGGTGGATTTTTTTATTTATTCTTCTTTCCCTTTTCTCAATTGCATGCTGTGTTGGTACATGTTCTTTCATGGGTTCAATAATAATGTCACCTGAAGAGAAAATGTTTAAAGAATGTTTATTAGTTATGACTCATTTGAGGGCAAATGACCATCCTTTCAGTTCACAGCTTTTATAATTTAAGCTTGTACAATTTCTGTAACACATTACCAATTTACTTATCTTTTGTCAGTCATTCATAGAGATGATGTGCAGAGGTTAATGTCCATGCACAAGTGAAAGCGTTATAAGAATACCCTCAACATGAGAAGAATCACATTAGCGATCTCAAGTTTAGATTAGTCATCATGTCATTTGTTTTTAATACAAACATATATTTTTTCTTACACATACCAACTCAAATGTTAAGGCAGTTGATGTCATATATATTAATGAAATATCACTGCCTTTCCATGTGTTACCAGTTGTGTGCACTAAATTTGTGTTCAGTAATAATCTGTTCTTTTCTGGCTCTTTGTTGTTTCCACTGGTACAAGACATATCCTGAGCTGCTAAATCAGACTGCTTCATTGATTATATATGCAGGTTGTTTGGGGAAGAATTTCGATGGTGGATGCAGAGAGACGGTTATTAGCAAATGCTTTAAAAGATCCTGATAATCAGCACTTTGTTTTACTTTCTGATAGGTGACCAGATTATCAAGTTTCTTGGAGCTCTGTCTCTATTTCTTGAACTGGACCTTTACTAATATCAGTTTATGAATCAACCTTCCTTCCTGGCATTGCAGTTGCGTACCATTGCATGATTTTGACTATGTCTACAACTATCTGATGTATTCCAATATGAGCTTCATTGACTGGTAGCGTGATCTAACATGGCATAATTCAAGTCTTTATTTACTTTTCTTGTGTGTGCATTTTATTTTATTTTACCAATTGATTCTAAATTTTGTCTGCCTGGATGGTGAACGATCCAACCAAATGTTGGCCTTGTTTATTACCTGTTTTCCCTTACAGATGCCCACTTTTTCTTTCCAGTTTTGAGGATCCTGGTCCACATGGAAACGGCAGGTATTCTGAACACATGTTGCCAGAAGTTGAGCTAAAGGACTTTAGAAAGGGTGCACAGGTATATTTTCAAGATAAAAATTACTCAAATAGAAGTGATAGAAGGGCTATTGGTTTATATATATCAGCACACAGCATCGTTAATGTGAATCTTTCTGCTCCCGTATTGTGGTGAGTTCAATGCGTGATTTTTTTTGCAGTGGTTCACTATGAAGCGCCAGCATGCTCTGATAGTTATGGCTGACAGTCTTTACTACTCGAAATTCCGAGATTACTGCAAGGTAATTCGAGCTTAAATTTGGTTACTTTATGTTATTATCTGTCCTTTTTTGCTGTTTAAAGTTTTTATATTTTGTTTTAAGTTTAACTTAAATTTTTCAAGTTGTTATCATTATTGATACTTTACGATGTATGGCTTCATGTTATGGCTTGTTTAAACTTCTAACATCATTATAGGAATACAGTGGAATATCTCATCTTTCTTTCCTCTGTTCAGAGATATTCTTTTGCAAGCTTAAATTCTTAGCATATGGCTAATCGGGAATGTTGTAGCATCATTGAGGGACGCATGGACTTATTTTATGTTGGTCTCTAAATTGGTTGACCTGGCTATAATTTGGTTTTGCTTGATATCTAGCATGTTGTCCACGACATTTTGATCTTCATTGAAAAACTTTCGTGTCATATTGCATATACTTTGAAAAGCTGGCATGCAAAGTACATACAATTTCATATGTCAGTTAGATCATAGAAATAGAGAATTCTCTAATGGGTTTCAGATCTCCACTTAATTGACATGGACCTTTTGATAATGGCAGCATGGTGTGGATGGGAAAAATTGCATTGCTGATGAACACTACCTACCAACCTTTTTCCATGTAAGAATCTTTTTGAAAATTATGACCTCAACTTTTTGATATTTTTTATATTCTCCTAATGAGTTCTTCTGATTGGTGCTTTCAGATGATTGATCCTGGTGGTATTGCCAACCGGTCAGTTACACATGTTGATTGGTCTGAACGGAAGTGGCATCCAAAATCATACAAGCGTTCAGATGTCTCTTATGATCTTCTGAAGAATATTACGGTATATTTATGCTTGATACATCAATTGAGACTATATTTTGCTGCATAATGCTGGACAACTGCACATCAATCATTGCATTCTTGTTAAGTAGCTTTTTTTTTTTAGTATATTGGAATTCAATTATGCAATTTTGATGATGTTATATTTACTTGTGCAGTCGGTTTATCTAAGTGAGCATGTAACAAGTGATGAGCAGGTAAACACTTTCTCGAGATATTTCTAATCCTTGATGCTATATATATAGTTAGGTAACATCTGAAGATATTTTTGTTTCCTTTGGATAATTCAGAGGACAGTGCTGATGCGGCCCTGCCTATGGAATGGTATCAGACGGCCATGTTACTTATTCGCTAGGAAATTCCGCCCGGACACACTTGATAACTTGTTGAACCTTTTCTCCAATTATACAACACTTTGAGTGAAATATTTTTGACTTTTTATATTCTTTGGTCGGATCGACAGCTGCTTTCGACCGCCTTCTTCTCTCCATCTTGGTTTCCGCATATAGATTGCAAAGTTGTAAAAATTGCAGCCACATTATTGAGGCTAGAAACTGTTCCCTTAGCAAAATTTCATAGGTGCAAGAGGCAACAACATATGGAGAGGAATTAGATTGACTTGAGTCACGAGATTGGAGGCTAAGCAGTATAGTGTTTTGCTTCCCTCTGGGGCTGGGTAATTTGTTGTCCATTATTTTTCTACCTCCCTTTGGGCTATTAATGTTGTATCTGTGGGACAGAAAATTTTTGGAGGACTTGTTTTTAGTTTCTGTAATTTATGTTGAATTTTTGTAAAAACTTAAAAATATGAAATTTTCAAACAAGGTAAAAGTTTTACTCCCCTTGTCAGAAAGAATAACGCTTGAATCTTCTCTAACTGCTCGTGATAATATTTGGTGAATTGGTGGTACTTACATTTCTTTCCTTCTCTCCTAATAATAGTTGATCTGTTTGGATCTTTCCGTAAATGAAAAATTGAAAGAGATACAGAAAAATACAGAGAAATAAGTATAAAGAAAGATATAAAATAGCAAGCTTTTTTCTCTTTTGAAGTTATAAAGAAATGCGAAAAACGAATTTGAGGGCATGAGTTACCTATTTTAATTATAAAACGTTATAGAGGTATAATCACATCAAAATTCATCAAAAAGGGGTTATAATAAAAATAATAAAATAATAGAGGTCAAAGCATAAATATTTTCTCTTAAGAGGCTAAACTATAATTAATTATTCTTGGTATATATTGGACTTGGGCGGTCATGGGCCCTGGGGCCAGACACAGCTCCGCCTCGTGCCAATCTAAGCTTAACAAAAACTTCATAATTACTTTAATAAAAAAAAAGAGTTTTAAATTATTGTTTTTTTTTATTTAATATAACTTAAATTAAAATGAATTTTACATGTAACACGTGCAAAATAAATAATAATTAAAGGAAAATAAACATACAATATGAACTTTTAAAGTAATTTGTTGGGTTGGTTTGACTTAGAATTTCTAAATAATAAATTTAAAAGACAAGCTTATTAGGTGAAGTGCTATATTCTCCTTATAAACTAAGTATCAACAATTCTCCCTCGGACGAAACCACCGCCGGACCTCGATCTTTTTGTCTGACACACCTAAATTGTTTAACCACCATATTCTAACTAGTAGGGTCTAGCTCTAATATCAAATTGTTGGGGGGACTTGGCCTATAATTTTCAAGTATTCAACCTAAAAGACTAGTCAATTTGGTGGAATGACCTATTTTTCTTATAAACCCAAGTATCCCTGTATTACTAATCAACGTGGGACAAAACTCAACATAATTTTTAGAAATACATCTATTAACTGATTGGGCAACTACCTCAATCGGTAGACAATTAAAGGAAACCTTTGTTGGTTAATTTAAATCTTTGTTGTTCCTATAACTATCAGATTCTCTCCTGAGTTTGTCCCACGAGTACCAGATTTATTGATGAATTTCAATATTCCTACCAATTTCAGATGATGATAGATAGATAGATACATATACGTAAATAGAGTGCACCCGGAAGTACTTTTGCAAAAAGTACTTCGTCGGCTTCTAAAGAAAGCATGCCGTGCAATTTATTACTCGACCTCGCCATATCTCTTGGCCAACAAGGATTATTGCTTCACTTTCTTGGGCCTGCTTGTTTCTAGTTTTTTTCATACTCAAAAATACAATTCTGGATGCTACATATTTTTTACTTCCAGTGGTTGCAGAAGCGCTTTTTCTGAAGCAGCTGCTCCTGTAATTATGAGAGAAAATAAACAAATGGCTTATCGACTTGTAATAAAGGAGACATCGAATCCTGTTCAATCCAAGAATCCAAAAATTGCTTCCATGTTTTTGACTCAAGGTTCCCTGCCTTTCGAATTGCTATGGGATAAATTTTCAATGTACGTAATTTATATATATTTTTTATTTTCTTTTCCTGTTTATTTAATTTATGTTTCATTAATAAGTTTTACAAAAAGTTAATAAGAGGAGATGGGGAATTATTTTTTGCCTCTGGAAATTCAGTGGAGTAATTAATATAATCTTTTGTTCTTTTCTATTTTCATTAGGTGGCAACAAGTTGACATAGCATTTTGTTTTTCTCATAGCTCGATGATATCATTGCTATAAAGCCTGTTTTATTGTTGATTGACTCAGGTCATACCTGTAAATGGAACCTTTTGCCATTTGTGGCGGGGTCATGAAGGCAGATTTTCAGTGTATGTACATGCATTAAGGGATAAACCAGTGCATCTTAGCCGTTACTTCATTGATCGGGATATTTGCAGTGACCAGGTTTGTAAATTCAATTTCTAGATCTAGAAATCATCTCAAGTTGCATTTGTTTGTGCGAGTGTATGCCACCTATTTTTTTTTTCATCTTCTTGTTTAGTTTTGCCACGAACTACGATCTTCTGCAAGTCTGTAAGAAATTGCAATTTTCGAATATCCTATGCTGAACATATTCCACCTCTTGCTCGTGCTTTGTTGATGCCCTAATAGGACATTAGTTGCCCATTTTTTATTTGCAGCAATTCATTATTGGCTGGTGATATCGATGAACGTTAATTGGAGACTATAATTTAGTCTATACGACTTTCCATCAGCTAGGAGTAATTATTTGGGCAGATAAATCAGATTGCTCCGTCGATTAATTTGCAGGTTATTTGGGGAAGAATTTCAATGGTGAATGCAGAGAGACGGTTATTGGCAAATGCTTTAAAAGATCCTGATAACCAGCACTTTGTTTTACTTTCTGATAGGTAACCAGATTATCAAGTTACTTTGAGCTCTGTCTCTATTTCTTGAACTGGACCTTTACTAGTATCAATTTTCTGAATCACCCTTCCTGGCATTGCAGTTGTGTACCGTTGCATATTTTTGACTATGTCTACAATTATCTGATGTATTCAAATGTGAGCTTTGTTGATTGGTATTGTGTTCTAACATTCATGATCTGGTGAACCATCCAACCAAATGTTGGCCTTGTTTGGATCCCCCATTTTCCCCTCACGGATGCACACTTCTTTTTCTTTCCAGTTACAAGTATCCTGGTCTGCATGGAAACGGCAGGTACTCTGAAAGCATGTTGCCGGAAGCAGAGCTAAAGGACTTGAGAAAGGGTGTACAGGTATGTTCTCAACATAAATTGCTCAAATAGTAGTGACAGAAAGGTTCTTGATTTATTTATATTTATATCAACTAAGAGCATCATAAATACGAATCTTTCTGCTCTTATATTGTGGAAGTTTGATGTGTGGATTTATTTATTTATTTACTTATTTACTTATTTTTGCAGTGGTTCACTAGGAAGCGACACAGCACGCTTTGGTGACAGTCATTACTACTTAAAATTTTGACATTACTGCAAGGTAATTCAAATTTAAATGTGGAGTATCTCATAGCTTAAATTCTTAGCGTATGGATATATTGTCAAACTCTTGGGCGGTGCCAAACCATGGGGAGAATGTCAAAGTCTTGGGCGGTGCCAAATCATGAAAAATCCACCCAAATTAAAGTCCAAGTAGATGCCGCCCAAGGAAAGAAAAAAAAGGGAAACTTTGACAAAGAAAAAAGAGGAAGAAAAATAGGTGCCGCCCAAAGAAAACAAGAAAAAAATATTAAAATAATAGACAATTTTGGCTATATAAAGGAAGCCCACCATTTTGGTTTCTGCATTCAATTTGTGAGAGAGAAAAAAAAAACCAGAGAGTTTTGTAGAGCTTAAAAAAAAAAAAAACTCTTGTGTTTAGTGATTTGAGAGTTTGGGTGTATTGGGGTTTTGGGTAGTGAGCTAAAATACTACAGTACTTGTAACTCATTTTCACTAGTATAATATTTTTCTTCTATCTTCGCTCGTGGACGTAGGCTAAAAGCCGAACCACGTAATTTCTGGTGTCCATTTTTTGTGCTTGTTCTTTATTTTCTTACAATTTCATTTTAGCTGCGTGTCTATTTCACTCATCAATTTTCTAACAGCAGTATCAGAGCTATTGGTTGTATTTTTTAGAGTCGGGCACTGTTCACGTATACGGTTCTATTCACGTATACGGTACTATTCACGTATACGGTACTATTCACGTATACGGTACTGTTCATGAGAAACAGTGGGAGCGATCCAAGAATTTTATAGTGCAAAGCAAGGAATAGTGGTGTGAGTAAAACAACTGTGTGGTTTTGTACATGTTTAGGAAAGTTCTGTCACAAAGGCGATAAGAGCTTCAGGAGTCTGGGTTTTAAGTGGGACCATTGTGACCCCTCCAGTCTTTCCTATGAACTTTCCTGGTGTGCATTCTCACACATACTCACAACTATTCAAGGTGGTACACTAGCTTGTGTGCGGTATTTATCAATAAAATGGCGGCAAAGTATGAAATTGAGAAATTTAACAGAAATGTGGACTGGAAAGCCAGTTGATTACTCATACCTACATGCATTTGGATGTCTTGTGTACGTGATGTACAATGCCCAAGAAAGAACAAAGCTGGATCCAAAATCTAGAAGATGTATCTTTTTGGGATATGCTGATGAAATAAAGAGGTATCGTCTGTGGGACCCCACTGCCCACAAGATCGTCATCAGCAGAGATGTTATTTTTGTAGAAGATCAACTATAAAGGAAAGATGAAGATAATAGCACTGTAAAAGAAAAGTAAGAGATTGTGCCGGTATATGTGGAAAATAATTCAGAAGATTCAGATTCTTTTGAAGCAGCACCAGAACACGAAGAACAAGAACCAGTCGAGTCTGAGGCTCCAGAAGTTCGTCGGTCAACTCGTGAGAGACGACCGCCAACGTGGCACTCGGAGTATGTCACAGAGATTAACGTTGCATACTGTCTTCTAACAGAGGATGGAGAGCCTTTAACTTTCCATGAAGCTTTAAACAGCTCAGATGTTGCTTTGTGGATGACAACAATGCAGGAAGAAATTGAAGCTCTACACAAGAACAAGACATTGGAACTTATACCACTACCACACGAAAGAAAAGTCATTGGTAACAAATGGGTCTATAAGATCAAACGTGATGGCAATGACCAAATGGAGCGGTATCGTGCAAGACTGGTGGTGAAAGGATATGCTCAGAAAGAAGGTATTGACTTTAATGGATATTTTCTCTGGTGGTTCGACTCACAACAGTCAGAGTAGTGTTGCCGATGTGTGCTACATTTGACTTATATCTTGAGCAGTTAGATGTGAAAACTGCATTTCTTCATGGAGAACTTGAATAAGAAATATATATGCTCCAACCAGAAGGTTTTGCAGAAACATTAAAGGAAAACTTGGTTTGCAGGTTGAACAAATCTCTATACGGTCTCAAACAGACGCCGAGGTGTTGGTATAAGAGATTTGATTCCTTCATCATGAGCCTTGGATACAACAGACTCAGTTCAGACCATTGTGCATATTACAAAAGGTTTGAAGATAATGATTTCATTATTTTGCTGTTGTATGTGGATGACATGTTGGTAGCAGGTCCCAACAAAGATCGAATCTAAGAATTGAAGGCACAATTGGTTAGGGAGTTTGAAATGAAGGACTTGGGATCAGCAAACAAGATTCTAGGGATGCAAATTCACCGAGATAGAAATAACATAAAGATTTATCTTTCACAGAAGAATTACTTGAAGAAAATCTTGCGGTGCTTCAACATGCAAGATTGTAAGTCAATCTCTATCCCAATTCCTGTTAATTTCAAATTATCCTCAAGTATGTGTCCTAGCAATGAAACAGAAAGGAATGAGATGTCTCGAGTACCATATGCATCAGCAGTGGGAAGTTTGATGTTCGTTATGATATGTAATAGACCAGACATTAGACAAGCAGTGGGAGCAGTTAGTCGATACATAGTGAATCATGGTGGAGAGCATTGGATAGATGTGAAGAGGATTTTAAGATACATCAGAGGAACCTCAGATGTTGCATTATGTTATAGAGGATTAGAGTTTATTGTCAAGGGCTATGTAGATTCAGATTTTGCAGGAGATCTTGATAAAAGGAAATCCACTACTGTCTATGTGTTTACACTTGCGGGAGCAGCTGTAAGCTGTGTTTTGAAACTGCAGACCGTTGTGGCCTTATCTGCAACAGAAGTAGAGTACATGGCAGCTACACAAGCTTGCAAGGAAGCTATTTGGATACAAAGGTTATTGGAGGAGCTCGGGCACAAACAATAGAAAATTCCTGTGTTTTGTGACAGTCAGAGTGCCTTGCATATTGCAAGGAATCCAGCCTTTCATTCTAGGACAAAGCACATAGGAGTCCAGTATCACTTCGTTCGAGAAGTAGTGGAAGATGGAAATATGGATTTACAGAAAATCCATACGAAGGAGAACCTAGCAGATATTTTGACCAAGCCGATAAATGCTGACAAGTATCTGGAGTAGATCCTTTTGTGGCCTAGCAGAAACGTAGGCAACATGATTATAGCGAAGCAGAAAGAATAGTGTGGAGATTGATTGATTTTCAATCTAATTTCCAAGTGGGAGAATGTCAAAGTCTTGGGCGGTGCCAAACTATGGGGAGAATATCAAAGTCTTGGGCGGTGCCAAACCATGAAAAATCCACCCAAATTAAAGTCCAAGTAGATGCCGCCCAAGGAAAGAAAAAAAAAAAAAAGAGAAACTTTGACAAAGAAGAAAGAGGAAGAAAAATATGTGCCGCCCAAAGAAAACAAGAAAAAAATATTAAAATAATAGCCAATTTTGGTTTCTGCATTCAATTTGTTTAATCTTCTAATATGTTTTGCTCTTATTGGTGTCTTCAGATGGTTGACCTTGGTTGTATTGCGTACTGGTCAGTTATTCATGTTGATTGGTCTGAAGGGAAGTGGCATCCAAAATCATACAGTGGTTCAGATGTCTCTTACGATCTTCTAAAGAATATCATGGTGTGTTGTTCGCTTTGTGATGAGATGGACAACTGCACTCAATCTGATGATGTTATATTTACTTGCAGTCCCTTAGACACTTTCGTGAGACATTTCTCATCGTTGATAAATGTCATATAGTTAGACAAAATCTGAAGATATTTTCGTTTCCTTTGGATAATACAGAGGACAGTGCTGATGCGGCCCTGCCAGTGGAACGGTCTCAGACGGCCATGTTACTTATTCGCCGGGAAATTCTATCCTGACGCACGTGATAACTTGTTGAACATTTTCTCCAATTATACATGTTTGAATCTTGAGCAACAGTGTTTGTCAAGCAAGAAAGCACGGGAAAACTAAGAGAAAATATAGAATAGAAACTCGTAGAAAATTCTAATTAACTAATAGAATGAATTCTGGTTACATATTTATAGAAGCTAAATGCTTCACAATAATTTGTTATACATTAATGTAGGAGGCATGTAGGATAGAATAAACTAAGAATTATAGATTTAGAGTCAATTTAATATATAATATTTTATTAGGGTTTATCTTATTTTATGCCAAGTAATGTTTCTTTCCATTGTCTTAATTTAGGCTTGCATTGACTCTAAGGCTTTTATTGATTCATGTCATATTTCTAATGAATGGTTTTGTGTTTGTTAGAGTCGCTTTATCCCCCTTGTAATTTGATCTTCAAATTGAGCATAACTTTCTCTTGAAATCATTGTTGCTGTCTTTTTTCCCCCTTCTAAAGAGAGAAACATCAAATTAACGACAAAATAAATTCCAAAAGACAATAATCTATAATATTATTGATGAAAATTTTAAAGGTGTTGCAATAAATTAGGATAACAACCATGATTAACTTAGTCCTAATTCTTCTCAAATAAGAGGAATTATCTAAAATTTTAACTAGACTAAAATTACAAATGTGATTTAAATAAGTTTAATAAAACAAGATAAATCTTAATAAAATATTAAATACTAAATAGACCCAAAATCTAGAATTCTTAATTTATTTTACCCTATATGCTTCCTACATCAGACACACACAGGTGCCTTGAGCTTCATATAAGCTGCCTTGAGCTTCATATAAGCTAAACTAACTAAACTAACTGTGCCACATCAGCTCAGAGAGCTATTCAGTATTCAACTGCTACAAGTCATACAGCACCACTGTGCTCCGCATGTATCACTAGATTCACTTACAATACAAATACAATACTTAAGTGAAATATTTTTTGGTCTTTTCTTTTTATTCTTTGGTCGGATCGACCGCATATAACTTGCAAAGTTGTAAATTGCTCGTACATTATCGAAGCTACGAAAGTTCCCTAAGCAAAATTTCATAGGTGGAAGAGGCAACAATATGTATAAGGTTGAGTCACAAGACTGAAGGCTAAGCAATACACTGTTGCTTTTTGCTTTCCTTTGGGGCGGGGTAATTTGTTGTCCATTTATTTCTCTCTCTTCTCCAATTGGGCTATCAATGTTGTATTTTTAATTTATGATGAATTTTTGTAAAGCCTTAAACGAATGAAATTTCCGAACAAGGTTGTTTACTCTTCTTGTCACAAAATATCGGGGTAGAATCTTCCCTTTTCATTTCCTTTGTAATATTGATAACTGATATAAACCTCGCGATCATATTTGGTTAATTTTGTTGTACGTGCATTTCTTTCCTTTTTCAAACAGTTTTAATGTGTTTTGATATTTTTCCTAAATGAAAAACTGGGAGAGATTCAGAAAAAATAAAGTAGAGGATGAAGATAAAATAGGATTTTTTTTTTGAGGTTTATAAAATGAAAGAATAATAAGTGTAATAGGAAAATAAAACAAAGGGGAAGAGTTGTAATTATAGAACATCATACATTGGACACAGGTACACAATCAGAAAATCAACGAAAGTCGTCAATGAAATCCGACCATTGATGGATATATGATAAAGACTTTTTGAATAAATTTTAAAAGTTTATGGACTCAATGGGTAATTAATTCAAACTACAAAGACTCAAGGATTGTCTCTACACTGTAGTTCCAGCTGAGCTCTAGAGGGAAGAAAAATGGAAATAGAAAAATATTACATAATCATTTGTAGAACCTTAAGTTGGTAAATTTAAATAACTTATCTTTCATATCACTATTAGATTCTCTCATGAGTTGTTCATATCATATCAAGATTCTCTCATTAATTTCGATATTCTTACCAATTTTAAATGATGAATTCACATAAACCAGTCCAAACTTTTCCCATTATATATATAGTATGTATGCCTGTATATGGAGGTTTACCTGGAAGTGGTTTTGCATAAAGTGCTTCATCAGCATCTGAAAAAAGGAAAAATGGTCTTGCAAATTCATCCTCGGCCTCGCCATATCTCTAGGCCAACATGGATTGTTACTTTACTTTCTTTGGCCTGCTTGTTTCTAGTTTTTTCTAATATTCAAAAATACAATTCTGGCTGCAACGTATTTAATACTTCCAGTGGTTGCAGAAGCGCTTTTTCTGAACCAGCTGCTTCTGAAATTCTGAGAGAATATGAAGAAATTGCATCCCGAGTTGTGATGAAGGAGATTTTAGATCCTGTTCGATCCAAGAATCCGAAAGTTGCCTTCATGTTTATGACTCGAGGTTCCTTGCCTTTCGAATTGCTCTGGGATAAATTTTTCAACGTACGCAAATTTAGATTTTATTAATCTCTTTCTTGTTTTTATTTAATTTCTGTTTCATTAATAAATTATTTATCAAAGAATTTAAGATGTACACTTTACTCTTTAAGTTTAGATATCAATTTTATTAGGGAGTGGAGTTTAATTATAATAAACTATTCCGAAAGGCGGAGACCATAAACTAATAGTAGGATCCGTTGCTGGTTCTGATCCAACTGACTCTGAATGGGAATAAAATAGCAATTGCAGCGACTTCTGTGCGTACCTATCTTCTCCTATTGATTAACAACCTTCAAAGAGCATATTCTACTCCCTGTGTCTGCCTATTGGTGTGGGACTAGTGCAATCATTTCCTTCCTCACAGCTCCTTCTTCTTCTTCTTCATCACTAGGAGCTGATTCAGTCGCTAAGAAGACATCTCCTCCAAGAGTCTTCTATTTCATAATACAGTTTGTATCTCAAATGAAATGCACAGCTATCCTTGATTGATTAGGTGATGATTGACTTTCTTATTCATGGTACTTTTATATTTCATAATTTTTATTACTTGTCTCTCTATATTTTTCATAATATCTCTTTATTCCCTTGATGTCAAAACTTTTATTTAAAAAAAAAAAAACTATATCAATGATAAAACAACCATTGCAATTTATTTATTTTTTGACTGAAAAATTATGAATAATGACATATGCATCTTCTTACAACATTGTTGATATTGTTCATCTCCAATTGAATTACCTCCTTTTGTTTTCTCTCAAGAGTTTAACCGAATAGCTTTCAAGTCAAGAAAGGGACAACCTAACTCTGAATCTTGGCAAGTAGGGGGGCTAGAAAATAATTTGTGCTTTGACCACGCCTGCCTTTTTTAAAATAAACGCTTAATATTGTAACAAAAATATTACGAAGTTGATGAGGGATAACTGTAAACCCAAAAAACTGGGGAAGTGTCAATCCCCCCACATTTTCATGATGCTTGTAACAAAATCTTTTATTTTGATTTTTTTTTTCCTTGCAAGCAGGGACACGAGGGAAAGTTCTCTGTGTACGTCCATGTATCTAAGGGAAAACTTATATGCATAAGCCCTCATTTTGTTAATCGCGATATACGCAGTGCCGAGGTTCAGTGATTAACTTTTTCTTGTATCTGTGAATTCAATATCATATGATAGTTCCAATGAGATCATCTAATAAAAATCATGCGATGCATTTCAAAATTTCTCTATTTGCAGGTGAGGTGGGGGAAAATTTCAATGGTTGATGCCGAAAGACGATTACTAGCAAATGCTCTTAAAGATCCTGAAAACCAACGTTTTGTGTTACTTTCAGAAAGGCAATTAAAATTAAAAACTTAACATATTACTTCAATGATCTGTTTCTCTATTTAAATAATGCCATTATGTATCAATTTCTAAATCATTTTCGGGTATTGCAGTTGTGTACCATTGTATAACTTTGACTATATCTACAACTACTTGATATATTCACATCTAAGTTTCATGGACTGGTAAGTCTAACGTCAAATTAGTATATAAAGTACTATAAGATTGGTGGTTCCTGAATTTGAAATTATAAACTTATACCAATTACTGATTACTTTTAATTGTTTCTGCTAATCACTTGTTTTCCTTTCTTTTTCTAAAGCTTTTACGATCCAGGTTTCGCCGGAAACGGTAGGTATTCAACAGGCATGTTACCCGAAATTGAAAAGAAAAATTTTAGAAAGGGATCACAGGTAATGCATATGTAGAGTTAAGAATACCATTTGATCTAAGTTTATTTAATTATGTATATATTATTATTTATTTGTAGACGGGATATATTTGACCTTTTTTTTTTAGTTATTACATCTTTAAATACATGACCATTAGAAAGCAGCTTGAATTTGTAGTGCATTAAGTCTGAATATATACATTTGTAGAGTTAAGAATCTCTTTTGATCTAAATGCATCACAGGTAATGGCCATTACATATCGATTTCTAAATGAAATATCTATCGAGTAATAGCTCAAAAATATACTTCCATAATTACTGGAGAAATATTTACCCCTATGCAAAAAAAGACTACCCTTTGAGAGCTTGAAATCTTGCACTCAATGTTGAGGGTATGAGTTATTACCGTTGGGCTCTCCCGATGAAGGATCTATTTAGCTTAGATTAGTCTTACTCTGTTTATGTATTTATCAATATATTGAGCATGTTTTTAACGGGTTTCGTTTCCCCATTTCCTTAATTTGGTGGCAGTGGTTCGCAATGAAGCGACAACATGCAGTGATAACATTGGCCGACAATCTTTACTACCCAAAATTCCGAGATGTTTGCTTGGTATATTTCTGCTTTTTAAATCAATTTCTGATAATTAATTTTCAAAACCTTCTCAAGTTTGATAGCAACAATTACATTTAATTTGATGTGTATGTTTTTTGTTTCTTTTTCTTCTTTCTCTTATAAAGATAATGCAGCTAAACCCTGAGCGCAATCGCAGTTATTGCGTTGCAGATGAACATTACTTGCCAACACTTTTCAATGTGAGAATATATATTTATCAAATTTGACCTTCTTATTTTATCATCTTCTAGTTACTTCTACATATATATATATATATATATATATATATATATATATATATATATATATATATATATATATATATATATATATATATATATATTTTTTTTTTTTTTTTTTCACTCCCAGATTATTGATCCTGGCGGAATTTCTAATTGGTCCCTAACTCATGTCGATTGGTCTGAGAAAAAGTTTCATCCAAAAATGTACAAGGCTTCTGATGTTACCTCTGAACTTATAAAGAATATTACGGTATGTAATATTTTTTCGGGTAAATTTTAGATTATTCCTCTCATGAATTGACTATTTGAATCACTCTCTTACTTTTAAAAGTTGTAAGTTAACCTTATTTTTGTTCAAAAATTAAGAAAAAAAATGGGGTCATTTTTTTTTTCTTACCTTCTTAACAAAAATAAGGATAAATTAAGGTTTTAAAAAAATAAGGAGGTGTCAATCAATTCACGGTATAATCCAAAATTAGCCCATATTTTTTTTTAAAAGTGGTTAGACATTAATTTTTAGTAGATTGATTCTCATACGATTAAAAAAAATTACTTAAAAACATTCATGTTGCTTAATGTACCTCTTATGTTTATATTTTGATTAATTTCATAAGTGATGTAACGATATTTACCGCTTGTTAATCAGAAGTAATTAACATAAGTAACAATAAAGATGTTTTGGATCAATTTTTGATATACAAAGACTAATTAATTAAGAATTAATGTATAACTCTAAGGACTATAGAGAAATCTACTTACCCTTGTTTATCTTCACCATTAATCTAATCATTCTATGTTTATCTTTGTGTAGTCTGTTGATATAAGTGAGCACGTAACAAGTGATAATCAGGTAAAGAGTAATTAGTAAGAATTTGCTGTTCATGTTTAAAAAGTGTGATCATCCTCATAGTTTTTCTGAACTTTTCCTTGGGTTTTATTATCTGTTACAGAAGAAAAGGCTAATTCAACCTTGCCTGCGGAATGGAATCAGACGACCGTGTTATTTATTTGCGAGAAAATTTCACCCGGACACTCTTGAAAACTTGTTAAACATTTTCTCCAATTTCTCAACAATTTGAGTCATGAGTTTTTTTTTGAATTTAAATTATTGGATTGGTTTCATTTCAATTCCTTCACCCGCCATTCGTGTGTAATGATTTAATGGGCGATTCGTGGCGCCATTGGTGAATTTAGCCCATAAGGGGTCCCTTTTAAACGTTGAAAAAGATGTAAATGCCCCTTCAAATCATGTAGAATTCCAAATATATCAAGTTCAATTCATAGCTATGATTTATCTCCTCTACAAAGGTAGTGCAACATTCTTTTTGATCATATCTCGATAAATGGTGGGTGTTCTTTTCAGCTTGCAAATTTTATCGAAACTTTCATGTTTAATTCACAGAAAGTTCTTCAATTATTTCTCCACTAAAAAAACAATATTGTTAGATTAACTTTATCGAGTAACAGTTGAATGATTTAATGCTTACTTGAAAAAGCAGTAATGAATCGATCATTCAAATGTTTTCAAAATATAATAATCTATTTAAGACTTTTCTTTCTTGAAAGTTTTGAATAAAACGAAAAACTTATCCATAAAAAAAAAAAAACCCTTATTTCTTATTATTAAATTAGAAGACCGCGACAGAAAGAACTTTAAGTTTAAAGACAATTAATATAAATGTGTTTACTAATAAAAAGTAATGTAAAGTTTAAGATATTTATACAATTATACCAATATTTTTGTTAAAAATTTTTAAATCTGAATTGATCATCCACGATTAAATTCTTAGCTACTGTCTGGTTAATCCACAATATCAATAATATGATCATAGGAAATTGTAAAATTATATTATAGTTGCTTACCATTTAGTTGGATGAAATTGCTGACCTGCGGAACAATTATACATACACAGACAGTCCTGAAAACTGTAATGCTTTATGTCATTTACCATCTGTTATATTTTAAATGAATGCAAATCCAACATATCCCAATGTTGATGTGAGTGAGTTTCCATCTCAAAACCCTTTTTTTAATTTTTATGGTTACAATCCATTCTACCACAATTTTTCTCAAACTAAACAATTTTCTTTGATATTGAATGGGCTGCGTACCCTCCTCCTCTCCCCCCCCCCCCCCAAAAAAAAAAAAGAATGGGCTACGCATTTTTCTACAATTATAGAAAAACTTACCAATTTAACCTACTCTTATATTTTATTGATTGAAACAAATAAGGGGAGATGATCAGCTTCATTCTTATTGAAATTAATGTATACCACTTATTTCTTTATTGTTTTATAATAACCAATAAGCCCCTCTAGCAAAATAATTTTATAGTATTACCTTCATTTCAAATGTACTTTTATCCATATTTATTATCAATTAAATAAATGAAAATTAGGATAAAAATTTTAAGTACTAAAAATGAGAAATATATGTTTTAGTGTGAATAAACAATTAATGATAAGAATTTTTCTCATACTTTTTTTATTATTTTTCAAACATTTTTCTTATAATAAAAATATATTTTTTATTTCCAAAATAAAATATTAAGAAGTGATCCATTCATCCCTCATTTTTTCTATAAAAAAAAAATTGAATATTATGAAAATAATCAGAGAAAAGTGATCTATATTTCAATAGTAAATCTCTCAACCAACTAATTGAGCTCGTGGACTCAAGGAAAAATTGATTTTTTTTTAGAAAAGATTTGACAAGTTGAAAGCAGCCATGTGCACTAACTTTGAAGTCTTATCTTTCTTAGGGTAAAAGAATTGGGCAGCCCACAACTTCATAGGCAAAATTTATGAATGTAATTTAGTGGTTATAAGTCAAACAAGCATCAAATATTTATTAGATTGGTTTTGATAATTTAGGATATACCGGACCACTTCTTACCCAACTGAGACGAAATTTTGTCCAACATAACATTAATGAAATTGTTAAAACGGTCTATGAGCTACCATATATTGTATTTTCGGCTTTTATTTAGGTTTTTATGGGCAAAGGATTTTGGCACATTGATTACACGACACGCAAACAAATTTATAGTTAAATTTATTTTCCATGTGAAAGGCCTGGATAAATAAGGTAATGAAGCCTAATAATGGCTAAAGTGCTCTAAATTTTTAGGTTCACAAATTTTTTTGGGTTGAGGAATTGGTTTAGTCTTTTATATCCACTTATAGCAAGTTTTGGACATTTTTTTTTTCCTAGAAAGAGTAATAATTATGCTTATAAACTATGGGCAAAACTACTTTGCAACAGGGGTTTGGTACTCCTTTTTGTCTTTTTCTTAAGGTCAATTATAATAGAGTTATGTAATTTATTCTAAAAACAAAAAACAAAAAACTTTTAAATTTTCACATATTAGTCCGCACCTACAAATTTTCAGTTGCATTAATGCTTCTGGAAGCCACGATTTTCAGGACAAAAACTCAATTAAATTTATTTAAGTGTACAATTAAATTTACTCCTTTTATTTTAGAACAAAAATTCAACCAAAAATACAAAACTCATTGCTCAAACAAACAAAAATGATTTTACAAATTCATAAACTAACACTTTATTATTATTAGTAAATTAAAATATTTTTACTACATAATTAAATAATTTAGTATGTTAATTAAATATTATGTTATAAAAAAATAACAAAACATTACCTATATAGAATATGAAATTAAATTTATTTTCATATTTTGTGTATTCCATCTACTTTACATATAAAATCTCTTGTTTGAGAAAAAAAAAAAAAAAGATATGGGGTTTGAACCTTGCTCACATGGGTGAAAGGAAATTGGTTGCCGTGTTAAATTAAAAAAAATCATATTTATATTTATCAGCAATTATGGTTAGTAAATAATTTACATAGTTTAACTATGTAATAAATTAGTTAATATATTAATTAATAAGTAAATTTATTAATTTAAATAGATATTAATAAATGTAAGAATAAGTCATTTAATTGAAAACCTAGTTCAATAGAGTAAAAAAAATTAAAATATTGTGGACTTATATGTCATAATTATAAAACTTTTGATTTTTCTTATTTTGCATGAACAACAAGGGTTTTTAATGTTAATGACCCAATAATAACATCTAACCATTATACAACTCTCAAGTTAAATCCAACCGTGGATTTGAAAAAGACAAAAGAATGGGGGTACCAAACCTCAGGGGTATAGTAGCTGGACCCATAAACTATTCGTATAATTTCTTTATACATACAAAACATAGCTAAATTTATATTTTAAAACGTGTATATTGGTATTCGTATGGTATGGAAATGGCAAAACCCATAAAAGAATCTTTAGCCTCCAATCTACAATAGTACAATATACAAATAATTCTATTTAGTGTCTAACTTTTAATTCAGTCAAGATCTAAATCTAAATCTTTTATGAGTACATATTCATGCTGGTAATTGATGGCTAATAAATAAATAAAAAAGTAGTTTAGTTTTATCTACATACTTGACAACATGACATTATATGTTTAAAGGTTTAAGAGGATCATAATTCTTAACAAACTAAAATTTTCTGATGATCTAAACTTCTGCGGAATAAATATTAATATAATGATTGGTAGTTAATAAATAAAAAATAAATAATCTAATTCCTATCTAAATATTATTATTAAAAAAATATAGAATACAATGTCTTTTAAAATTTAAGAGAGAGAATTCTAATCTAAAATGAGAGAGTGGTGATATTAGAGACGTTGGCGGCTACATTTTATTAAAAATCTTGTTAGTTGAATAGTCTGAGATGTCCTTGTACAGTGATTTATCTACTTTATACAATATTATTTAATGGAGTATTAACATATGGATCCCTACCGTTTTTCCAATTACAATGATTTAGTTTAAAAGTTTTTACGACGGTTCTTATTGTCATATTCCATTGAAACTCCAAGTATTAGATATATGATTTGATCATTCTAACTCTGCAATCAGTTTAATCAAGAACTTATTTATTTCAAAGTTTTCTGAGGTATAACAGTTAAATGACTCCATATTAATAAATTATTACTTAAATAATGTTGGAAATATTCTAAAATGATATCATCTCGACCCAAATCATTTTAGAGAACTAAATTAAACCGAACCTAATCGGTTAGAATTCCTTTTTTCTTTAAATGTCATTTCTCTTTAGTTACTTTCTTAAACACTTACACGGAATCAATCCAAACCGAATTGGCAATTGAAAATTGACTCCCCAAGACGAAGCAGTTTGGAAATTATCTTCTTATTTGTTATTGTATTAAAAATCAGAGACCCAAATGTTATTATCTCTACATAGTTTACTTAATTGCTAATCCTTTAATCAAGCAGGATAGTTTACTTTGATTGATTCCAATTAAATGTTATTATCTCTTTATAATTTCCTTGCTAGTTTTTTAATCAAGCAGCTTTTGAATTTTGATTGATTCTAATTAAAAGTGCCCAACCGCCAGGACGTAAGGAAGGGAATTAAGTAGTCTAATTCATTAAAACAACTGATTGTTCCCTTCCCTAGTTGAAATTTGTTGACTTGTTCAGACAAAATGGAGACTGCAGAAAAACTCTCAGGGCCGAACGAGTTTTCAGGGCCTATATTTTCTACCCTTACAGTTTATTTTTGTCATTAAACTTTTTATTATATTCAAATTCTATACCAATTTCACTTTTCTCTGCAACTTGCTTATTATCCTTTATATTAATAATTATTATCCCAAATCATCCTAAAAGTCAATTCGAAACGCTTCAATTTCCATTTTTCTTTTTCAATTCTTTTTCCTCAAATCATTTTCCAAGCCGTTGCTTTCTCATCTGCCCTTAAAAAATTATCAGGGTCTACAAAGTATTATTGTAGACCCTGATAATTTCTGTAATTTCTTCAAGCATCTGACGGAAAAATACTTCAATTTAATTAGAATATTCACTTTGTTGTATATATTATACACGTATGTATGATACCGAAGAGGCCAAAGAGAAATTGAAGTGGTAACGAGTGGTGGAAATTCAAGAGAAAAATAGGTAGGCCATAAAAAAGAAAAAAAAAAGAATGTCAAAATCAATAGCTGCAAATCCTAGTGGAGAAGATAGCAAGGCTCCGTTGATAAATCAGAGGACTGTAATTATTACTTTATTTGTTGTAGCTGCAGTTTCATGTCTTTTTCTTTATCACTCAGCTAATCCCTTTGAGTTTTTGCCTCGTTCCTCAGCTTATGATGTTATTGCGCCATCCATGAAAGCTCAGGTCAGTTTTTTCTTTTTTTTTGGGGCATTTGTTTATTTATGACTCACTTTCCCTGATATATTTTTATGCTCTGTTTAATTAATTTTTGGTTTTGGGATCATATTTTGCATGGCAGTAGCAGAATCTTTTGTTTACGGGAGCCATTAATTTTTTTTTTTAACATAAAAAGATCACCAAAGTTAAATTCTAACAAATGGATTAATTTTTTTAAAATTTTTTTAAAAAGAAAAAGGCTTTTATTACTTTAATTTCACTAGTCTGAGTTTTTTTTTCCCCCACCGATGTGAGTTCGATCGTGAATTACGCGAAAAATATTTTAATAGCATAACGAACTAATGCGGGCAGGAACTCACAAGTGATTTGTTTCTGTCTTTTTTTTTTCTTTTTTTTTTGTCCCTTCTTATTGCAGAAAAGTAGCAATGATCCAAGCCTAGAGAAAATTCTCAAAAGAGCAGCAATGGGAGACAATACAGTGATAATAACAACATTAAATCAAGCATGGGCAGAGCCGAACTCAATATTTGATATATTTTTGGAGAGTTTCAGAACAGGAAATGGAACTGGTAAACTTTTAGATCATCTGGTGGTGGTAGCATTGGACTCAAAAGCACTTGATCATTGCTTATCAACGCATCCTCATTGTTATGCTCTCAATACTTCTGGCCTCGATTTTTCGGGCAAGGAAGCTTATTTTATGACCTCTAGTTACTTGGAAATGATGTGGATTCGAATTCGTCTTCTATCAGATGTTCTTGCAATGGGTTACAACTTTGTCTTCACGGTACGTTCTTTTTCAATTTTACAGATGTTGCATTATGATGTAGTCTTGTAACGTGTCTCTCTGCAGGTCCAATGATTATGTTAAAAGTCGACAGGTCACTGTATACTAAAAGTCGACAGGTCACTGTATACTACCAGGAGTCACAAATTTTTTAGGACATCCACACGTTTAATGTTTCAGAAGAAATTAATTGTATTATGGCAAACAAATGCCCTCCCGCCAACGTAAGAGCAGAGTTTAAACCAGTTAAGCTTATTAACACCACCACACATGATGATTGTTAATAATTAATACCACCAGCACTCTAGTTAATTTAACCTTTACCTGGTCGTATGGATTCTATGGTGATGGTTTTCTTTTTTCTTTTTAGTTGTTGAATAAAATAGATACAAAAGTATATATTAACTTCATATTACCTTTCTCATGAATTATATTTTTGAAAATCTCAATTTATTCTATTTTTGTTAAGAAAACAATTCGTTTTTTTCCTTATCTTTTGAAGAAAATAGGATAACTTTTTAAAAAATGAGGAGGAAGATTTAAAAATAGTTAATTTTTTGTTTGAAAAAAAAATAGAATAAAAAATAGTTAATTTTTTGTTTGAAAAAAATAGTGATAACTTTTTTAAAAGTAAGGACTAAGGAGAATCCTTAAAAAAAGAAGGAAAACGTTGACTTTATAAACCGAGAAGAGTGATGCAAACGTTGACTTTAAAAAAACGTGAAGAGTGATGCCGCCAAGACTGAGAAAGAGGCATACAGCGACTTATTTGTAAAAAACGTGAAAGATTTTCTCTTATTTATTTTTTTTCAGAGGACTTTTTCTCTTGTTTAAATTCTTCCTTTTTTTTTTTTTGTTTTTTGAAAGTTATTTAAATTCTCCCTTAACAATCTTGTTTTTAATTTTTTTCAAAATAGCAGGATGCGGATATTGTGTGGCTGCAGAACCCATTTCAACGTTTTGACCCAGATGCAGATTTCCAAATTGCATGCGACAGATTCTCAGGCAACTCATTTAATCTAAGAAACGAACCAAATGGAGGATTTAACTACGTAAAATCCAACAATCGAACAATCGAATTCTACAAGTTTTGGTACAACTCCAGAAAGATGTTTCCAGGTCTACATGATCAAGATGTTCTGAACGAAATCAAATTCGATCCGTATATCCAAAAAATCCAAGTAAAAATAAGATTTCTAGACACCAAATACATTGCTGGATTTTGTCAAGTTAGCCAAGATTTTAATGCAGTTTGTACCATGCATGCCAATTGCTGCTTTGGCCTCGAAGCAAAAATTACTGATCTTAGACTTGCACTTGAGGACTGGAGAAATTTTATGGAGTTGCCTCCGGATCAGAAATCACTCCCACGATCATGGACTGTGCCTAAAAAATGCAGGTATATATATATATATATATATGTGGACTAAGATCCTCTCTTGATATGAACTTCTTACAGATAAACTAAATCACATATCAATCTAGTCAGTTTTCAACACGAAGATGTACACTAAATTAAATACAGATTTGTACTATAAACATATACATACAGCATTGTATATCCTTTATGTAGTACTGCAAATGTGTTATCATAGTCCTAACATTTTGGATAAATTTTTTCAGTCTCCTTCGGTAGGGCTGTCAATAGTTTACAAACATTGATTATGTTTTATGTGAGTTGGCTTTAGGTCCCGAATTAAAATTGGGAAGAAGTTTAGGATGTTGTAAATTATTTTTTTTTTCAATATTTTACAATGTTGTAAAAGTCCATTTATAATGTCGTAAATTTGTCCCTAACTTTAATTTAAATTCTGAATTAAAAAATTTTGCTGTTTTTTATTTGACGTATTTCAATCTTTTGAGTTTAAAATCTGTTGCTAATTATTTTTTTGGTCGAAAATAGAGAGACACCCTTTCATCCTCCTGACGAGTCGCCTAACAGTCTTCCGCCTGCTGCGCCGAAGATTAGTGCTCAAGAGGGCAATAATCAATGACACGTGTTTTAGGGTCTCTTTGGACTTTTGGATTGATTGATTAATAAACAAAGGTAAATTGTAAATCGTGTTTTAGTCTTCCTTTTTTACTCAACTGTTGTAAAGCAACGCATAGTTTTGTTTCTATGACGTTGAACGTCATTGTTTTGTTCAATGTTTGCTTAAATGCCCTATCAAAGGCCATAATCTTATTTGAATCGTTTGGCTATTGTGCAATAACTTGAATGCTTTTATTACAATTATAATCTTAACGAAATTAATATATATATATATATATATATATATAATACGTAATATCGACGTGGTATCCTTTGAAAACATTCAATTTGAGGTCATTTTCTATTTTTAAAGATTCTAGATAAAATTATGGTGATTTGGAGACCACGAGTCTGATCCTGATCCTCCACACAATCAATTATAGTTGTGGAAAATAATACAATTGCTGGAGGTCATTTTCTTGACATATATGGAATCTATAATCCAAAATCCAACATGAATAATTTTGTGGCTGTCTTTAATGCTGCGAGATGTATTTGTTTGCCGTCTTGATACATGTATTAAATAAAATATGATACGTGTTTCAATCTTCTTTGCATGTAAGATACATCCCTCTCACATGAATAATGTATAAATCCCACACATGCACTATTCATGTGAGGAGAATGTATCTTACATGCATGTAAGATAGGGATTGCCATTTCATATATCCACATTAGCACCATGATTATTGATTTTCATTTAGGTCGTGACCGCAGAAGAACCAGCAACAAATATAAACATGGTGATATGTACTCCTACGAAAGAGAAAAGACAGTAATGCTCTAAGCAAGCTAATTACTCCATTGTAAATTGCTCTATATACTATATTTGAAAAGGAAAAAAAAGGCAAAGAATCATACCTAGCAGAGATTGAACCATTAAGCTAAGAGCCAACAAGGCAAAGCCGTGACATGTGGCAGCAAGCATGTGGGCAAGGACACCCTCGAAGAAAATGCAGGGTTGCTATTGGAAGTTCAAAGAAGATAAGTCCCAGTTCAAAGAAACTTAAGATTTACGATAGCAGGGAATGGGTTGAATAAATGATTGCAAATACTGTATCAAAGTAATAATCATCGCCATCCGGCACCACTCTACTAATTCCCTGTGACGTAGAATGGGAAGACAATTATTATATAAAGTTCGCCAGGGAAAACAACTTTTTGTTGCTGCTATATGCGTTATGGTCCTCTTATTAATATTGATCATAATATCTCTTCCCAAAGGTTATCATATCACAGGAAACAGTTACAACGATGGAAACTCACAGGACAACCCAATCCCAGCTAAGAATTTTCTATTGCCATGGGCTATATGATACCAATGTTTTTGCAAAAGAGAATCCATTTCCACTGCTTCTGCAACAAATACATTGCTTTGACAGCCTGCAAGAAGTGTAGCATTAAAAGGGTTAAAAAATTCGGTTATGGTGGTTGCTGGAGGATTGTTTTGCCCTATAGAGAGGCTGAATATATCTACTCCATCCTGAACAGCCTGATAAAATTGGTTTCCTAGAATTAAAATTAAAATTAATGCTCAAAGATATAGCCACCAATTAAAATGAGAATAAGAGACTTATTGGCAAAGATGTATGAGTTCATATCATATTCATAGCAGGAAATGAAGACTTCATTACCAATCAACCTAGAGCCTTGTCTTTTCTTCCCTATTTTTTCTTTTTTTTTTAATCAATATTAAAGCAAGACAGAAGAAAGACATGAGCTAAAAGAAATTTCCCCATGGGAGTCAAACAATAAAAATACAGGATGATTTGCCTAGGTAATGTAGAAAACCTAGATTACAGAGAAATTATCTAAGCTAGAAACTATCAATTGTTAACATGTTGCCCATCAAAAGATCCAAATGTATTTTGAAGCTGTTAATGGTATGAAGGAAAGGAATATGGTTGAGCTATACACCCACCCCACAAACAATGGTTTATATCACAGCAAAAACTGAAATAACAATGGTAGCATTTACCAATTCTTTATTTGCTGCCTGCTATGAAAAGTAACACACCTGATCAATTGCAGCTACCGCATCTGCTACAGAGCCTCCAAAAGCCTGTAAGGTGTCTCATAAACAGCAAAGCCATCACTTAAAATAGAAAAGATAATACAATTGCATTATCGCCATTATAAGACTAATGCTCCCTTCTGGCATGGGAAGCCAATCTACTTGCTTTCCAAGGTTCATGGCCATGCATTCTCACAGGAATACCATTATTTCCAGCAGCAAAAGCTGCTGTATGACTGTCACCAAAAGGCACAAACAGAAGTGTAAAAGAGACAAGAAATTTGACATAGATCAATATAAAGAGAATAAAGCCTCAAGTCTCATACTTCATTTAGAAGTCCCGTTAAGAGACTCTTTATACTTATAGCAGCCAGGAACAGGAAGAGCCTCATACTACAGCAAATGATCCCAGGTAAGACTGTTAATAGAGTATGAGGCATATGAAAATTGAAGGATCAGGAAAAAAGTTTTAAAAGATACAAATAATATTTACCATCAGGATATAAGCAATTAGATTCTTTTCCACTACGCAAGGAATAGGAAGCCCGTGTAGCAGCAGCAGCCAATAAATTTGTATCTAGGAATCTTCTTTGAAACTAGAAAGCATTTCCTTCATTAACTTATTTGCCTTCTGCAGCTCTCCCTTTGAACAGAATGACGCAACTTTGGAGTAACAAAAGTTAAAGTCATGAAATTTAGATATTTTTTCCACATTATGGTAGTTGGACCTCCCCAACACATCTGAATCAGTTTGTTGATTGGAAAGTGAAGCTACTGAGGCAACTGCATTGAGAGATTCACATTCATCAAGCTTGTTTTGAGTTTCTATTGCACGATCGGTGCCAAATCTCTGAGTAGGGAAAAGCATGTATCCAATTTCATCAAGGATAGCAATAGCTTCTAGTATACTTCCTTGCTCACATAAAGAGATAAGAAAGTTTAAAACTGACTCTGATTCAACTTCGATATCAACTCTGTTTATCAGTTCAAGAACAGATTTTGACTGCAGCATTTCTCTTAAGATGCTTCTAGCCTCTTCAATCCTTCCCTTCGTACAAAGACCTTTAACCAAATACAGAAAACCCAAGAAATCAGGTGATACACCTTTCATATTGAAATCCAAAAAGAATCCAAGAGCCCCTTCCATGTCGCCCTTCTGGCAAAAACCATTTATGACTGAACTAACTGTGAATTTGTCAGGCTCAAGGCAGTTTATCTTCAAATCATGCAGAAATTTGAAGGCTTCTTCCAATTGACCAAACTTGCAATAACCATCTATAAATGAGTTATAAATACGTGTACTAGGTTTAAAGCCTTTGAGGACCATCCTATCAAACAATTTCTTGGCATCTAGCAATTGTCCTTCTTTACATAAATTGTAAATCAATATGGCATATGAGACTTCGGAAGGAACCATATCGATTCTTTCTAACGAATCAAATAGCCGAAATGCTTCCACAAAACATCCCTGGCGGCATAAGCTGTGTATAACTGTATTATAAGTGACAATGTTAAGAGTGATCCCCTTATTTCTAGCAAAAGCACAGAGATCTAACGCCTTATTGACATATCCTTCCCTGCAGAGTGCAGCAACTATGGTTGAATAATCAACAACATCCATACAAGGTAAACTATCTTCAGCTCCCATGACAAGTTTATACACATCCAACACTCTACCAGCCTTAATAAGTTTCTTGAGAACATTGACAGGAATAGTGACAGTTGAAGAAATCTCTTTCATATTCTTGATAAACAGCAGGGCATTAGTCACATCATTCAGACACAAGTATTGTACTAAATACTTGCTGATCATTGGTTCGACTAGGCCATTTTCTTTCACAAACATACTTAATAAAGGCCCAATCAGCCACTTTTTGCCTCCATTATCAAGTCCCTTCAATATAGAATAATAAGACTGATCTGTCACAAACGACCCTCTCTTCCTCATAAACATGTATAATTCACTAGCAACTTCAGAGGAACCTCTCTTGCACAGGAAACTAATCACGTCATTACATATAATATCGTATATTTCCGATCTTAAGTTCTCAATTCTGTAAACAAAATTCAAGACTCCTCCCACTCCTCCTTTTGCGAAGGTTGCCTGTAGTATTATCTTATGCATACCTACATACAAAGACAATCCTTTCTCATTGAGCTCAATAAATACCTCAGTTGCCATATCCACCATTCCACTCTTGCATAGACCATTAATAATGCAGTTGTAGCATGCAACAGAAGAAATTGACATCCTCCTCAATTCATCAAATATCTCAAGTGCCTCCTCAATTCTACCTAATTTACAGTAGCCATCAATCATTGTACTAAAGGTAACAGAATTTGCAACCAAATTCATTTCTGGCATTGCCTGGTAAAGAGCACGAGCATCCTCCAGTGCACCCACCATGAACAGTGCTTTGATAAGTATGTTACACATGACAATATCCATTTGAATCCCCGCTTCTTCCAATCTCTGTTTTGTTTCCAAAATCCCATTCACATTGTCTTCTTCAATATACCCATGTAACAATGTACTGTATGTGACAACATCTCCAAGAATCCCTTTTGAGACTTCCTCCGCGTCTGATGTCCTACCAACCTTGCACAATCCATTAATAATAGTATTATAAGTAACAATGCTTGGCTTAATTCCCTTCTTCTCCATGTCTTCCAGAAGACGAAATGCACAATCTAAATCTCCTCTCCTACAAACGCCATCAATCAAAGTAGCATAAACAAACTCATCTGCTACAAGTCCTAAATCTTCAACTTTCTTGAACACAGTGAATGCCTCCTCCAATTTCCCTTTCTTGCAAAAACCAAATATGATTGCAGTATAAGTAATCAAATTTGGTCTCAACCTGTCTTCTATCATCTTATTCAGAATTCCGACTGCCTTTTCAATAGTTCCTTCCTTTGAAAACCCATCTAGAAGTATGGTATAGCTAACAGTATCAGGTTTTATTCCTTTATCCACCATTTGTCTATGCTTACAAAATGCCTCCAACAACATCCCTTCCCTAAAGTACCCACAAATCCAACAACTATAGAAAACGACATCAAATTTCAATCCTTCACTCTCCATCCTCACAAACAACTCATTAACCTCATTAACTCTACCCAACATGCAGAGAGCGATGACAAGTGAAGTGTAACTGACAACATTAGGCTTTAAAGCTCCCAAACTTATAGCATTCTCAAAAAACCCAATAGCAAGCTCAGGTTTACCAATCTTACAAAAACCAGAAACCACTGAGCTACAAACAAAATTATCAAAAGGGTACTTAACATTCTCATCACTCATCAATTCCAAAACCTCGACTGCCCTACTCATATTACCTTGAGAGCAAAAGCTATATACCAATGAACAAAACGTAAAAGAAGAGGGCAATGTGCCGTGATTCCTCAAGCAGTCTTTCAAGACGAGCAATGCCTTTTCTGGGTCATTTCTTTTGATAAAAAAACCTTGAATTAGAGAATCAAAAAAGCGACTTTGGTGGGGAAACGAAGTCTTTGTCACCTGGGTATACAAAAAATGATATGCTTCTTCAAATTTATGCAATTTGAGGAGAGCCCAAGCGAAGGTTGAGTGAGTTTGAGAGTTGGGCTTGATATGGTTGGAGTTTAGTTGGGAGAAGAAGTGAATTACAAAATTGAATCTTTTGTTTTGAGAGAGCCAGAGAAGGAACTTGTTGATGGAATTGAGAGTGGGAGTGAAGCCTCTTTTGATTAATGTTTGAAACGATGATGTTTTGGGATGATTACAAGGAGAAGACGATGAGAAAGAACGAGTCATAAACATGGCAGTGGCCGAGTCTCATTGAGAACAGAACAGTTGAGCAGGTGCTGTAGCTCGAGCTCCCATCTGCGGATCTGCCTATTTATTTATTTATTATTATTATTATTATTATTATTTTGGCTTTTGTTTTTTGTTCTTTTTGTTTTTCGTTGCGTTTACCTAAAAGCACCTCACTATATGCTGATTACGCCCCTTTAATGAACAAGCAATTATATTTTTGCTTGACTGTGGGATTTTAAGAATTAAATGGGGTGTATTTAAACTCACATAGTTCGGTCCATCAGTGATCTCTAATGGGCCTATCACTTGACAACTTTTACAATCTCGAAAATATTCATTCCACAATTTCTACAACATAACCCAAAAACTTTTTTTTTTCAAATGCTGATTACGCCCCTTTAATGATCGAGCAATTATATTATTGCTTCTATGTGGGTTTTTAAGAATTAATGGGGTGTATTTAGATAAACATAGTTCGGTCCATCAATGACCTCTAATGGGCCTAGAACTTGACAACTTTTGCAATCTTGAAAATATTCATGCCACAATTTCCAGTTTTCCACAACATAACCCAAAAACTTCTTTGAGGAGTGCTACCGGAATATCTTCATCCTCTCCCTCCCTCCAACTGTTTTTCTTCTTTTTCTCCTCTATACCTACTGCAACTTCTTCTTCAATTTTTCATCAAATTCTTTTCTAACCTACGGAAATGAGGATAGTGATGGATGATTTAGTAGAGGATTTTGCATTAGGCTCACCGGAAATTCAATCTTCAGTTGGGTGAAAAATGATTGTCAATTTGGAAGATTTCAAATTGAAGATTTCAAACGAAATTTGGAAGATTTAAAAAAAAAAAATCGTTTTTTTTTTCCAGAATATGAAGTCCCCATATTTTAAATTTGGAAGATTTCAAACGGAAAAAAAAAAACGATTTTTGCATTAGTCAGCAATAGCCGTAGAGGATGTTGAAAAATGCAAACTCTTATTATATTATTATTATTATCAATTTTTTTTTCTTTTTACACTTTACACATGCATGATTTCTTATTATAAAATCAAATTTTATTAATCTAAACTTACATGTGGCCCTCTGGTTAATTTGGTCAATAAATAGCTGAAACATTAGTGTACCCAAGGGATACTATATAAAATTCATAAAAATAAAATTTTGCAGCACACCAGTAATAAACTTTAAATTCGGAATACTCTCTCTCTCTCTCTTTTTTTGGGCAATACACCTCTTGAACAACCCCCAGCCCCCAACCCCACCAAAAAGAGAAGAAATAGATTTTATATATATATATATTATAATAATTGAAAGTTCAGTTGGGAAGTGTAAATAAACAAATAGACGATACAAATGAAAATGAAATTACCGTAATTTGTGAGACTTTCAAATTTCAATTTCGGGATACCCAATGACAAAGAGAAGTGCTCTCTCTCTATCTTATAGGATCCATCAGCCAATCAAAACAAAGCCAAGCCTTCGGACACGTCATGATCATATTGACTTATTTAGCTCTTTGGCCATCCATATCTCTTGAGCTGTTTGTTTAGTGGCCAACCAATGCAAACGGTGTGCACTTGACGTTCCTGTTTGCTTCGCAAGCTAAAGCTAAGTTGATGGTGCCATGGTGGAGAGCCACCAACTTCCATTTCTATATCAATTTTCTATTTTCTATTATTTTACATGAATTGTTTATCATTTACCAAAGGTGGGTGAAGAAAGAAAATTTGATTAAAAAACAAAAAAAACTCAACTTGCTGAATCAGTCACATGCAGCTGACCGACGACAGGAAAACAAGCAAACAAAATACAAATCTCAAAATACGACAACTAAAATATCAAGCACATCTTGCAAAGCAACTTGTAACCATTAAAAAGAAAAAAAAAAAACGCAATTGTAAAAACTTAAGATTGAAAGGATTGATTGGAGAAATTAACATCGTCAAATTCATGTGAATCCAATTATACGTTGAAATTAAAAGCTCTTCTTTTCGCACTATTTCAGATATGACATTAACATAAAAAATTGGATTCAATTGCAAAAGGTGCAATACTGAAATCTACATAATTATATTTACAGGTTCATTAATTACATTGCTATGAAAATCAGATTCAAAAGAAAAAAACAAAAGCAATCAAAATTGAGGTTCATGATCTCATATATGAATTTCTCATAGTTCTGCAGATTCACTCCTTCTGAAGGAAATCTCTCTAATGGTGTCCAAAATCGGCTTCCAAGATCGTTTTCCAGGCAGTCTTTCGACGGCCTCGAAAGTACTTCTCGCCCGTGACCTGACTTCAGGATTTTTGGATTTTGCTTTTGCCGTCAGCTTTTTAACTATAATAGCCAAGTCAAGAGGAGAAACATCAGCCATCTGGAATGCTGAGGAGGGCAGTAAAAAATAAAGACGGCCTGGTTCCAGGAGGGTTTCAGGTTTCAGTGGCTTTAAGACAGCGGTCAGAAGCTGAGCTGCCGTGAATACAAATTGCTTCGGCTGCTTCCCCGTAACTTGGCTGACCGATACAGGATGATCAAACTCCTCTACATGGCCATTTAGATCAACAACTCGTACACTATTGATTGTTGTTGATGAAGATAATGATGATGAACTGCGAAATAAGATCATCCAACAAGCCATCTCTCCCTTGAATGTACGTGTTGACTTAGGTATTGAGTTGGGCTATACTCTGCTTGCCAATTTATATTACTTATGAATTTATATAGAAATTTGTAAATTTATATATATATGTAACGTGATGATGAAATTAAATATGAGAAATAAAATAATCAGTCATTGAGAAACAACAATTCCAATAAATAATAAACTTCACTTGCTATGGGTTATTTAAAAAGGTGCTTTTTAATCAAAAGCAACCCATAAAACATTTTTCCTAGCTAGAGCTTAATTATTTATTCACCATGCGCTCAATCATGGAAAACCACTAATCTAATTTTGAATATTAAAGTCAAAATTGTTATTTCTACTATGAGATCGAACTCTTCGTAGAAATTATCCTAGCAAGGTTAGATTATTATACTATATTCCCCCCCCCCCCCCCCCCCTTTTTTTATTTCAATAAATAAATAATAAGCCTGTACCCCATCCGCTCCTCTAAATTCATATCATATCCCACTAGCCACTTGATGTAAGGGACATACAATCCGAAGCCCTCTTGTATAATATCGCCTTAACAAATTATCACTTAGCAACAACACTTGTTGGTGTCTGTTTTGAGACATATGGAAATTTAACAAGCTTATGCACCTAATTATTTCGCTACTTAAAAAGCAGAACTATGTAAATTCATAAAACCATCTATATAAGCAGTGTAAATCTATTAAAATTGGAGTTATTGAAACACAAGTGTCATATATTATACTTATTTCCTTAATGTGCACTTATTGTTACCTAATCCTGAAACAACAATTGCACCCTCAATTGGTTTGCAATTAAATATTTAATTTTCCCGAGCACCGGCATTTCTTTTTGAATCGTTGACAAACTCTCCCACTTGATTCAATTACGAGCTACAAATTGACAATTTTTCACATAGTTTAAGAATATTCTAATTAAGTACAAAAGCAAGTTGTATGATCAAAAACTTTTGGTAAGACATTATTTGCTCTTCAATGCCTAGTGGAATTATCTTAAATTTTATTCATCCAAAGTCTTCTCTAATTAAGTACAAAAGCAAGTTATAACCACAAAAAATTTATCTAAGTTCATCATATACTTAACCCTAAGTTTATTTAATAATTTTATAGTCCATATCATGATTTTTATTCTTCATTTTCCTCGTGTCAGATTTGAGTCCAATTACCAATATTATTGAGCAAGCTTAGGTAGCTCAGACTCAAATGCTCCTGTTTGATTACTTACAGATTCTAATTTCATTCAAAATGATAGAAAATGATAGAACCAATTTAGATTACATTCCGACGCCTACGTGGGTAATCGAGACCATCTACAGTAATAATTGGGTAATTTAAATAAAGAAAAGGAGAAATAAGAGAATAAAAGAATATTTAATTAAAATATGGGAAATAATTATAACTATATTTAAGTTACGGAACCACACTTTCTTATTTTGTACAAAAAATTAAAGTTTCTAATATATCTTGTTTACATTAGGACATATTATTGCATGAGGGTCTTTGGACTTAAAACCCATCACATTTTTGTTTGGATCGAATTAAGAAAAAAATTTGGATGCAACAAAATCATTGAAAATAATTTACTTTTTCTTTAAAGATTGTTCTAATCTTAAACTAAAATATTGCCAGACGATTCACGGCATATATATGTCCGATAATTCAAGGCTTTCTATATGAAACATGTGTGACAATTCAAGGCTTATAAACTGACGTGTGGCCCTTTGCTTTATATTGGATCATATCCTCCATTTCTCATGAACACAGGCTGGCAGGTCACTTATTAGAGACGATTATTACTAGCACATTAATAATTTTGAGCACACTTATCAAAGTGGCATGAACCTTCACAAAGCACATGCAATATTTGAAAGTTGTCAAAGAGCTGAAGCCATAGGCCACAATGAGGGTGGGCCGTGGGATTTGGTACAATTTACACTGTTAAGATAGTCAGTGAGCTGGTTGAGCTTGTTGCACGTGTGAGTTACTTAAGTTTGTTAGAGGTGCTGACGTGGAAGCTGAGTTTGCAAGTTAGTTAAGTTTGTTAAGAATCTCTTTGTAAAAGGTTTAGATTCAGCTAATGTGTATAGCATATGTGTACAACATTCTAGAATTCTTTAGATTTGAGTATATATACATGTAATCAACGAACATAAACAATAATATAGTTACAATTCACTCTTCAACTTCTCTCAATTATCATTTCACATTTTCTCTCTATTTCTCATACTTTCTAGGCATCCAAATGCTATAACCTCAATTTGTCACTTAGTATAAGAGTTTATCTAAGTTGCCACAGCTTCTTAAAACAAAAATTTAAGCACAATTAGTTTGATTCATCTTTTACCTTTACAAATCTAATTAAACTGGATAAATCTAATTATACGATCTGACAATCTCAAAAGCTTTCTTCAATTCGTGCTAACGGACTTCAAGTTCTTCTTGATGAAACCAAAATTTATCCAGATCAGTTTCTTGTTTAAGAAGTTAAAAAATTTAATGATGAGTCGCGAGAGAATCTAGCCTTTGTTGCTTGGACAAGGCATGATTAGTTGCTGTTGAGCTACCTTATATCCTTGATCAGTATTAGGGTCTTTTAGCCTTGTGGTAAATTCTAACTCCTCTTATGAACTTTGTACTAATATTCAAAAACAATTTGGATAAGAAATTATGGCTAAGAAAGTACACTTGAAAAATGATGTTAAGTAATCTTAAATAGGGATCAATGACAATAATTGAGTATTTTTACAAGCTTAAAGTTGTAAGAGATGAACTTGCTTGAGTTGGAAGCCCTATTTCTAATCTATACATTATTACTCATTTGATTTCGGGATGAGGCCAGCCATACTATCCTGTTGTTGTGTATATTGAAGCTAATGTGATAAAAATGTCTGCTAATTAAGCATATTCTATGCTTTTAACTCATGAAGCAAGAATTAAAGCTAATCAATTGAGTGCTAACGAAAAAGCAAAGTTGAATTACGCAGCTAACATAGCTCAGACTGAGCCAAATAATGAGAAATTTGGTGGTTAAACTAATTACTATCAGGGAAATCAAGGTAACTAGAATAAAAAAGCTAACTGGTATGGTAATAACGGAGGAAAATGTGGCTTTGATAAGAGTTTTTTCGACAAAGAAGGGGTAATTAGAATAATGGTGGTCACCAGAACAATGGATCTTAGAATGGTGGTGTGTATGGGCCTTTTGAAGGTAGAGAAAGCTATAATGGCTTTGGTAATGGTTGTGGTATTTTTGGTAGAAATAGTGGCTTTAACAATGGGAAAGATGTGTTGGATTCTTCTATTGTTGTTATACTTTGTCAAATCTGCTTTGAGCTAAAGCATACAGCTGCTGAATGCAGAAACAATACAACAAATTCTTTGTTCATTTTTTCCACCATCGAATTACGACTCTTATCAAATCTTCACTCCAAATGTGCCTATCTTAAAGCATCTAAAGGTGAATTGGCTGATTATGGATGGTACTTAGATAGTGGTGCTATTCATCACCTCATCAACAATTTATAAAACTTGAATTTTGGAAGGAAATACTTAGGTAATCAACTTTTGCATGTTGGTAATGGTTAAGGACAAAATATATTTCATATTGGATATACATGCTTTCATACATCATGTAATTTAAAGCTGTAGCTCATTGACATATTGTGTGTGCATGCCATAACAAAAAGTTCTATAGTTATTTCAAAGCTTTTAGAAGAAATGACATAGCCATTGAATTTGTTGCCAATCTTCATTTTATTAAGGACAAGAAGAAGACAATGCATCTCACTTAAAGGATTATTAGAGGTGGACTATATCAGTTGACATTAAAGAATGACTTTCTTTCTAATTCGTGTTGTCTAGTCTATATGACTAGTTCAATGCTTTCTGTTTTCAATAATTCAGCTTGAACTTCTATTATAATTGAGAACAAAACTTGTACTATGTCTGTTGATGCTCAATGTCATGTAAACACTACCCAGGCAATTGTTTCTAGAAATTTGTTACATAAAATACTTGGTCATCGAAGTAGACATCCTATGAAATGTCTTTTACCTCATCTATCTTTTAATTCTTCCATAGCTTTGCCTGATTTTTGTGATGGTTGTCAATATGAGAAAATGTATCAACTTTCCTTCTGTTCAACAAGAATAAAAAGGTCAACTCATGTAGAACTTATTGATACCGACCTCTGGAGATAAGCTCCTATGTTTTCTTCTTTGTATGACTATAAGTATTATGTTAGTTTTTTGGATGACTACACTAGGTATTGTTGGATATTTCCTTTAATTCTCAAATCTGATGCCTTAGACACTTTTCAATATTTTAAGATCTTAGTTAAAAAAAAAGTTTAGTCTTGCTTTAAAAACACTTTGATCATATTGAAAGGGTGAACATAGGAGCTTTGAAACCTATCTTTAATAAAAATAGATATTCTTTAGACATAATTGTCCTCGCACTTACCATTAAAATTGTTTAATAGAAAGAAAACACAAATATATTATTGAAACAGTGTTGAGTGTTAGAAAATGCATATTTATAAAGGAGAAAACCGTCATTTTACATTTCAAGTTTTACTAACAACCCTTACTTTTATGTATTTAACCTACTTGTGATTTAATTACATATGTTTTATTTTAATTAAGTATTTTATGTATTTTAGGGGCATTATAGTCATTTCACAATAAACGAGAAATCAGATGGCAAAACAGACATCACTTTTGAACTCAGGACGGTCGAAAACCTTAGGAGGAGCATAAAAGGAAAAATGGCACTGTTCACATGTACGGTACTATTCACGTGTGGCATTGACTGATGAGGTGTCACGATCCTGTTGGACTAAAATTCTTATATACTGTTGATGGTGACGTGGCAGCATATCAGTGGACGAAAAATCTCGTATACGGTGCATGCATCACACAGGATTATTTTCAACCAAACCGCGTTACTGTTCATCCGGGTCAAACTGCGTTACTGTTCAAAGTCGGGTCAAACAGTGTTACTGTTCATCCGCGTGGTCAAACCGTGGACTGTTGACTGATGACGTGGCGCAATCCTGAGCGTCCAAACTGTTTTTAATCCGATGGCCATGATTTACTCCATGTATCTATAAAAATGGGGCCTCTCCCCCCTAATTTGATATCTCTGAATTCATTTTTGGGCTGCATTTTCTGTAATTCCCTCTCCATCTTGTATTTTCTTCGTATTTTAATAAATTTCCATTTTGCCCCTAGTTCAATTATGAGTGGCTAATTTTCTTTTAAGCTTGGGTTGAAGGTGAAGTCTCAACATGTGTCATGGGCTTTATTTGGTAAATTTATTTTCTCTTCCCCTCTAATTTTTGTGGATGATTTGACTTTTCGTCAACAAATAATAATAGTCTTGTCTAGATACCGCCTTGGTTACACCGGCTCTTTAGTATAATGTTATTATTATTTGGCACGATAAGCCCTTAGCACCATATTAATTAGAGTGTGGTTCATGAGGTGTGGATTCCCCTCTCATGATTTAATTGGCATTAATACGGATTATTTAGCCCATGATGCATGTTGATACGGATCCAGATACCTAAGTATGTCATTTCAATAGATTTCGCTTCAATTTATTCTCGCCATTGCAATTCCAATTTTAGAATTTATTATCGCCATCTCAATTCCAATTTTAGGATAATTTAAATCACTTCCACCACAATTTCAACCACCCATTTACAAAATTAATTCTACATATAATTAAAATCCACCTCCTCGTGGGATCAACACTCGTCACCATTGATCTATACTACAATAGATTCGTGCGCTTGCGAGTACATTAAAATTTGCACAACAAACAGGACTGAGCCTAATTGCACAATCACAAATGCCTTTTTCCTTTCTAGTAAGAATCCTTTCATACATCATCCTTCCTTATCAATAGGTTGCCAAACTATTTTGAACAATATTTCGTCTTTTAAAAAGATTCATGGTAGAAAACAAGATTATCAGTTTTTTAAAACTTTTGGCTGTTCTTATTTTCCTTTACTAAGACCTTACAATAAACACAAACTAGAGTTTCATACACAAAACTGTCTAATGATAGGTTATAGTCTCATTCACAAAGGTTATAAATGTTTGGATCTAACTTGAATGACCTACAATGCAAAGTGTGTATAGTTTAATGAAACTGAATTTCTATTCATTCAATTTTTTCCTTCCTATAAATCTGTTCTTTCTATATCTTATATTCAATAATCTTCTAGTCACTTCACAGTTGTTTCTAACATATCAATCATTCAAAACAACAGTTTTGCATATCCCTTTGTAAATATTCTTGTTTCAGTTGCAAGTTCTGATTCAAATGTCCAACACTCCCCTTTTGCTCTTGATCTCCAATATACATCCTTTGTCCAACACTCGCCAAATACCTCCTCCACAGCATCACATCATTCTATACTAGACCAATTACTTCAAATAGGTTTAGAATGTTCATTCAATAGTTAGAAGGTCTAAAGTTGGTGTCTTCAAACAGAAGTTCTATCTAGCTATGTCACAAGATCTTGAACCAGCTTCTGTCAAGATGGTTTTGACTGATCCTAAATGGAGATAAGTAATACAGGCTAAATTTGATGCTTTCTAAGAAAATGACACCTAGTTATTAGTTCCTAAAAAAGCTACACAAAAGATTGTTGGCAATAAATGAGTGTTTAAAATCAAGTGTGACCTTGATGGCAACATATCTAAGTATAAAAACTAGATTTGTTGCAAAAGGTTTTCATCGGACTCCAGGTATGGATTTCTTTGAAACCTTTAGTCCAATTGTTAAGCAAGCACCATCAGAGTAATTTTGAGGCTTACAGCCATACATCACTAGTCTATCAGGCATCTTGATGTTAATAATGCTTTCTAAATGACATTCTCACTAAAGATGTGTTCATGCCTGGAACTGAACGATTTCTCCATCCTCAGTAAGCTTCTTATGTGTGCAAACTCGTAAAGGCTCTTTATCAACTTAAACAAGCACTAAGGGCATAATCTAATAGGTTAAAAAGTTCTATGTTATAGTGGAGTTTTCACACTTCCAGATTAGATACTTCACTGTTTATTAGCATGTGGTAGGGGAATTAGTTATGGTTGTGATATATGTTGATGACATATTAGTAACTAGTTCAAGCATCAAGCTTGTTGAAAAAGTTGTTTAACAACCGGGGTAAGAATATGTTTTGAAAGATCTTGGTGAATTTAATTACTTCATAAGTCTTGAAGTCACACCCTCACATGAAGGATTTCATCTTTCTCAAACAAAGTATATTGGAAATCTACTTAAAAAAGCTTAGATGCTGAAAATTAAAGGTTATCAAACTCCCATGAGTTCAAGTGAAAAATTAGTCAAAGATAAAGGTGTTGTTTTTTTTTTTTAATCCTTCTCTATACAGAAGTATAGTTGGATCCTTACAATATGTGACCTTAACAAGACCTGAAATTGCTTTCTCAGTCAATAAGCTTAGTAATTTCTTGCTACAACTTCTATGCTTCATTAGCAAGCCTACAAATGAGTTTTGAGATATCTCCAATACACAGCCAATTGTGGATTACAATTTTACAACACATGAACTCTCTCATTCACAACATTTTCGGATGTAGATTGGGGATCATGTTTGGATGACAAAAAGTCAGTGGGAGGCTATTCTATTTACTTAAGAAACAATCTTATATCATGGTCATCCAAAAAACAACACAGTTTCCAAGAGTACAACACAGGCTAAACATAAAGCCTTGACTTTGGCTATCTTTGAAGTGCTTTGGATAACATACTTGCTTAAAGAATTACAAATACAATTGCTGCAAACACTAGTGCTTAATTGTGATAACAAGAGTGTAGAAACATTGCCAACAATCTAAAATATCACTCCAAAACCAAATATATTGAAATTGATTTGCATTTTTTTAGAGAATACATAGCATAGAAAGCGCTCCAAATTCATCATGGCTAATGAGATCTACCTATACTTTTATAAATAACTCCAAGGAAAAAAAAAAAGAAAAGAAAAAGTCCCTGCAAATTTCAAAATCGAACTCATAACTCTAGTTACCACTCAGCCAATGGTTGGCGGCTAAAAAAATGTTGAGGATAAATGAAGTTACATTTATGGATAGGCAGGTGAAGAAAGCAAATGAATTCATTAAGTTATTTCAATTTATTCTTTAATCCCGATCAATTGTCTTAATCGTAAAAACATAAAATAAAAAACGGAGCTTGCTATGTTACAGATTCTGTATGTAACATAGCCAATGAGCAGCTTACACGCTGCTGCTGGGAAGAGGAAAAGCCGCTGGGACTTGGCTGATGCAAGGCCATAAAGGACTTAGCTGTTAATTGCAGATGCTGCGACTTAGCTGTTAGTTGCAGATGCTGCGACTTAGCTGAGTCCGATAAAAAAACTTGAAATGAATGCAAAGTCAACTTTTGAAGGCTGAACGCTTGTAGGCCCACAACCATTTATTAATTGTATTATTTTTCCAAAAATAGTGTTATCAGCCACGTGAAAGAACTTTGATTATTAAGAAGAAAAGAGAAAAAATGCGTTTAATCCAACCCTGGCCTACACATAATAAATATCGATGTTCAAAATTTCTTAGAAACGATCGAGGAAGAGTTTGAGTACATTTATTATTCCATCTAATTTATTTGACGTGTGTAAACTCAAATCCTAACCTCTCTTGGTCGATTGAAATTATCGCCTTGTTGATTTAACATTATCACAATTCACAAATATTTTTTTTCCCTTTGTTGAAGTCTACAGTTTTTTTGCAAGAGAAACAAAATGAAAAATAGAAAGGAAGAAGGACAATTGGGTCCCAAATTTTTTTTCCATTGCCCATTATATCTTTAACATTAAAATTATAATGTCTGAGATGTAATGAGTACTTATGAATTGATTTAGAACCTAAATGAAAAATACAAAATATTAGAGACTTAAGATATCATTCTTCAAAAAAGAGTAAAATAAAAAAAAATACTAATCCACAATATGGTTTTGTACAAGAAAATAGCATGGGAGCTAGAGATATCTCAAGATCAAAACTATCAACGATCACTTCTTGTCATTTGTAAGATTTAAGCAATACACGTATAAAAATTAGTAAATCGATAAAAAAACAATACTACTAAAGCACTAATATAACATTAAATTTCAGTTATTAATTATAAGACTTCAAACATTATCTATAAATTCGGGGCATATTTTGCCGCGCTATACTTTGCATAACATATTATTGCATTCAAAACGATACTGAAATTCGCAATAATTTACAAATGACAAACATACCGATCAATGATCAAGATATGACATCGAATTCCGGTTACTCACAATTACAAGACTTCAAGCTTCAACTATAAAAGTCAAAACGGTACAAAAATCCGCATAATTTACGAAATACAAGCACATACTACAGGACATTCCGTGGGACAAAAACCAAAACTTTCTTTATTCTGGTAAATCTGAATGACTCCTTTTAGATGACACCTCTGTAATAGTGTCCAAAATTGGCCTCCAATTTCGTTTCTCCAACAACTTCTCAAGGCCACCGTTTTTCATCCGATTAGGGCTCACTTTATCTGGCGAGTTATTCCATTCCGGGCTTGAAGAGCCAGGGCCGTACTGTTGACACCGTGATAACGGACTTTTTTTCCCCTCAGATTTGCTAACGGACTTGGCTTTGGCCGTCAGCTTTTTTACTATACTAGCCAAGTCAAGAGGAGAAACTTCGTGCCCAAATGCCGAGGATGGAAGTAGAAAATAAATACACCCAGGTTCCAGGATAGTTTCGGGTTTCAGTGGCTTCAAGCTCGCTACCGACAAAAGCTGAGCTGACGTGAACACAAAATGCTTTTGCGGCCGCTTGGAGACTTGGCTCACCGTTACAGGATAATCAAACTCCTCTACATACCCATTGAGATCAACAACTCTTACGTTATTGATTATTGTTGATGATGCTGAGGATGAGGAAGAAGAATTGCGAAATAAGATGCAACAAGCCATTTAATTTTTGTGAAATTTATTTCTGAAAATGAATTTACGGAAAGTGCAGGCTTAGTAGTAACTAGTTATATGTAGACGTGTGCCGTTGGAAATTGTCTTCTTATCCAGCCAGTAGGTGTTTGTTTGTTTTTTTTAATTAAGCTGTTAATCATAAAATTAGCTTTCAATTAGTTAATTTTAAATTAATTTGATTGCTTATTTTTATTTACTGATGTAGTATTGGGACAAAGAGATTTGATTGTCCTCCACTCCACGTTTCATTTGATCTCTATCAAATTCACGTCATTTTTTGGTGTCTGATTTCACATCAATCCTTAAGATGGCGTGTTTAATTTATATAATATTTTAAAGATTTTGCGACACGTAATCATTTATAATTTAATAAATTCGTTTATTGCCATTTTATAAGTGATCGAGATCTATTTTTGGGCTTATATCTCTTATATTAGTTACTATTATTTACTTACTAAAAGCTCGAATTAACAGGAGATTCTAATCCCATTGTTAATTTGTTTTCCAGTAAGTTTCGGAAAAATTCATATGAAAGATGATTTGCAATTTTATCTTTAAATCTTTGTTAAATTTTCCATTGAGATATTATCATCTTACCATAAAATATTTTTTGACATACCATTTTACTACCAATTTTTTTTAATAAATTTTTTCCCACCTAATATTTCAGCTTTTATCATTTTAATCACCAAATAGTTAACTCCATTAATAAGTTTCTAATATCATAGTGGCATTTAAGAAATTCCAGTATTTTAGAAATTTTACAAGGTATAATATTTACAATTTTATTGATTAATTATATAATATTTACAATTTTATTGATTAATTATGTTAGATATATAAAATAATCAATTGATAAAAATTATTTTTTATCTGCATATAATTAATTTTGTATTTTTCTAATTAGAGGGTTAAATTACACTTACACAGCGTTGGAGGTAAAATAGATTTCTACTATAATTTTTGTTAGAAATTCTGTTAACTTTAACAATTTAATGATAAAATGATAAAAAACTGAAACATTAAGTAGGAAAAATAATTGTCATAAAATTTTAGTAATAAAATTATATGTCATAAAACATTAGATTGTAAAATGATAATATTATTTTCCATTATTAGCTTCGCTGACACTTGCAATTTATTTTTGCCCGCATATTACTTAAGACGAAAGCTAGTCAGACGGCTGCAAAAATTAACTTTTTTTACTCAAAGAAAAATTAAAATAAAGAAATAAAAGTTGATTATATGAGAATAATCCATTTGATTCGTACACGTGTCACACTTTGCATGGAGCCAAACCGTTGGACGAACCAAAAACTAAGTGGGAAGTAGATTGGGTTTGCCATCTTGAGGAATCTTTGTGATCTTCGTTTCATTAATTTTTTTTCATGGGATGAAGACTAATCACAGTTGATGGTGGGCATGGCGATAATTACTAATCAATCGGATACTTGATAATTAAAATATATTAATATCAATGGAATGAAATCAAACGGAATGAACCGTAGAGGAAATTTTTTATATTTAAGGCCCCATTATTGAAGCATTATAAGTAATTTATTTTTTAAGTATTGACAAAAATAATGTTTGGTAAATTTTTTCAAAACAACTTATTTCATAATTTTTTTCATTTTGATAACAACTTTTAAAAATAATTAAGAGGTTGATTTTTATAATTATTAATAAGTTATCCCACCTTTTTAAAGTTCTTATTATAATTTTAGTATTTTAATAAGAGGACAATTACATCTTACTTCTCTATAAAACCTATTATACAAATAAAAATAATTTAAATTTATGTTTATTTTTATCATCATATAATAAAATAATACTTTATAATAAAATTTACCAAATACAAATACTTTATTTTTTAAATCACAGCAATCACAATCACGAATTTTACCAAGTACTGAACTACTTTTTCTATCAATAATTTATTTCATCTGCTACTATAATCTTAAATGGACCCTTAAGTCTTACATAAGAATATTTACATAATAATAATGTCGACCACACATATTACCAAATAGGCCCTAACTATCACTAGTTCACTTTTTTGATAAAGGAAAATGTTAAGTTTATTATGTCTTTAATAAAGAGAGCTCAAGAGTTTATAAATTATGCAAAAGAAATTTATAGCTTAATTGATGTCTGCTAAGAATTTAAAATTTTCTATCAACAAAACTATAAAATAAAATTGATTAGAAAGCTTGCATAACTGAAGATACAATCTTATCAATATTAAATTTCATAAAAACACATATTCATCAGTAATAACGTATAGTTGATTAATTGTTGTTATCTATGTGCGGTCGACATCTGTTTCTTTTTGACATTTCTTTAACTTATTTATTAATTATAATTCTATATTTGCTCGGTTAAAAGCTCAAATTGACGCAGTCGAGTCGACGTATCTTGAAGAGTATGCCTAACACGAGTTTCAAGTGATTTGGGAAACTCCAGGAACATTCAGTTCTGTCTCTGGCTAGCAACCTGTCACCATGTGAATTCTTTTTCAATAATGTCGTCTCTGTGGGGCTACTCTGGGGTAGACTGTTAGGCAGATCATGCATGTTGACAAACATTTCAGACATGTTTGTCAACATGCATGATCTGCCAGTACAGAGAAAAATATCACCACAACCGAGAAAGAGAGATTGTTTACCAAAAGCCTGTGCTCTCATTAGATGGAGCAACAGACCCTTTTCACCATCATTCGTCATCCCACCACCACTTAATTAATAGTTACATTCCAATAGATACAATATAAGAGGACCTTGTAACATACAACCACCCAAAAATTAGTTTCTTTACACTTTTAAGTGTTGTTACTTAAACAATTCAGGTAGGGGTGGGCGTTCGGTTCGGATTAACTTAGCAGAAAATTAGTTGTGGAAAATTAATTTTGGCCTTTTGAGTGAATCTGTAAGTTACATAATCTGTAACTTAGCAGCTTCCCAATATACGATTTTAATAGAACTTCTTTTTTTTTGTGGGTGGGTGGGTGGGTGGGCGGTGGGAAACAAAAATAAATAAATAAATAAATTCTTATTATCTATTATCATTAATAAATACATAACACAAAAGAATTTAAATCATGGGAATATCCTAATTCTTATGTGGGCATCTCAATCGCTCGTCGCTACTGAAAAAAATTAGGTGAAGAAAGTAGATTAATTAGATCAATTATTTTATCCTTATCCCTTATCTTCATCGTGAGAACATAATATTAAAAAGCAATCGCTGTAAAGACAAGTTTTGTTTGTTGTAGACTTGTGACCCTACACCCATTAATATATAAAAAGGTACCCAACTCCTCCCGCCAACTGAAAAACATCCCTAAAATTTTCATTATGGATCAGTCACGTAAGAAAAAGTCATGGGTATCGCATACATAAATAAACTAATCATGATAATATTTACACATACGTGATAAGCATTGACGAACAATATGGTGAGAAATAACCAAAGATTCTAAAAAATCAAAATGATTCCCATACGAAATAACTTTAGTTATTGAAAAAGAAAAGAAAATAAAAAGTAATTATGTTTAAATAGAGCTGATGAAATTATAATTAAACAAAGTTTTTAGCAGAAAAATAGCTATGGGAACATGAGACATCTTGAGACTGAAATGATTAACGATCAAGAGAGAACACCGAGCTCATCTAAAGCTAATTATTCATTGACTTCTGTAGAATTCGAATTAATCCAGTGATTACAAATTACAATACTCCAAACCTAAATAACAAAGTAAGAGCATGCATGTTTGTTACAAACAGAAGTACATGGGACGTTACATGGTCTTCGAATCTTGCAATACGAGGACTTCTTGTAAATCTGAATGACTCCTCCTGAAAGACATCTCTCTAATCGTGTCCAAAATAGGCCTCCAAGATCGTTTCCGGGAGACCTTCTCAACGCCGTCGGCCATCCGATTTGGGCTTCTGGTCGGCAAGTTCCAAGTCGGGCTTGATGAGCTACGGCTGTACGGATTTGGTGACAGAGTTTTTCTTCTGGGTGAATTATTAGCCTCAGATTTGCCAGCGGATTTGGCTTGCGCTGTGAGCTTTTTCACAATACCTGCCAAGTCAATAGGAGAAAATTCATTTCCGAATGTTGAGGCTGGCAGTACAAAATAAATACGCCCTGGTTCCAGGAGAGTTTCAGCTGTCAATGGCTTTAAGCTAGCTGCAGACAGAAGCTGAGCTGCCGTGAATACAAAATGCTTTGGCGGCCGGCCCGTGACTTGGCTCACTGGTACAGGATAATCAAACTCCTCCACGTAGCCATTCAGATCAACAACTCGTACTTTATTTATTACAGTTGATGAAGCTGATGATGAACTTCTGAATAGGCAACAAACCATTTTTTCCCCTCTGAGTTGTTTGGTTGTTTATCCAAGATCTTTTGTGTAAATATTTTTAACGATACAAAGGTTTTTGTAACCATTTCACCAAAGAATGCGGTGTTCAGTGTCCCTATCATTTTCTTTTCTTTTTATTTATATTAATATCACATCAATCATTTTATTAAAGTTAAATTGAATTATTATTTTTTTCTAAAGATAAGAAATTAGATTTTTGGATCTTTTATAGATCTAAAGACACGTATTTATTAGTTATATAAGGTATAGTAAATTATTGTTATCTATGATTGAAATTGATTTATATTTTATCTACCTAATTATTTCTTTAAGAGTGTTGTGTATGCGCACACACACATAGACAAATATATATATATATATGTGTGTGTGTGTGTGTATTCTTACCTAGCTATATATTTTCATCACTGATTATAATCCATTAACGCACGGAAATTTTTGGAAATTCAATATAAAAGATAATTTATAACAGTTTAACATGCATCGAGACATCGACAGTAGTCCAATTGATTCACATCCTTCACAAAAAAAAGTTCCCTTTCATTAAACCAGACGATCTATTTTATATTTTTGTCTGTCTCTGCATCAATACAAAGAAAAATATCATCAAAATCCAGAAGAGACTGGGTCTTGTTTCCCGTGCCCTCATTATTGTCCCTATGAAATTTTTAATTGCAATTATAGTACTATTCATAAAATAATTGACACTCGAAACCGTTGCTATATTGTAACGCATCTCAAATCGCTATCTTTAATTTTATGCTGAATTATGTATGTTATAAGTGGGTTATACGTTCAATTTGTAAATCTAATTGTTTAACTTAAAAGATTAAATCGAATAATTCTCAATCAACTTGTAATTTGAACGCTAAGATTTGAAACAAAAAACATTTAGACTTACAAATTGACTTTGCCATATAAACGGGTATGTGTTCTTTCAATTCCTTTCATTTGAATCAAATATGCAATTTGTTCTTATATTTGTAAAAATTACCTAAAAAATTCTGATTATATTAAAATCTATGTAAGTATCATCTATTATTCACAGCTTCTAGAGTTTCTAAGATAGTTGCCTCGAAGTCTCAGAGTCCATGGTTCTCAAGACGGAACTGTGACGTTTTAGCAGTGCCAAGATTTATTCTGGCGAGGGCATGCTCTGACAGTCACGTACAGGAAACAGCACAAGAAGGAAATTGCAGCTGATGCTGAAAAGAAGAAGCGCAGTGCCTTGAAGTCATACAGAAGAGGACGACTGAAAAGCCGGAAATTCGAAATGCTGCTCGTGAGGCCGCACTTCGTGAAATTTAGAAGAGGATCAAGAAGATCAAAGATGAACAGAAGGCCAAGAAAGCTGAATTGGTGGCCAAGTCAGAGACTCAAAGCAAGGGTAGCATGCCCAAGGCCAAGGGCAATGGTGCCGCTCAAAGGCCAGATCATTGCGTGGATGCTAATTAACTTTATTTTTACTTAAATCTAAGTTTTCCAAAGAAAAGAAAAATATATTTATTTTTCACTTGTTGCATATTATATTTACTTAGATTTTATATTATCTTTACAACTTAGATCAAACAACTACAAAAGAAACAATGTAGATGTTTTGGCTGATTTTGAAAATATAAGGACGAGGGGAATATAATTAGAATTTTAGGGAATAAGGAGCAATTACCTCACTAAAATTGTTAAACTTAAATCATATTTTATTATATATATACAATGGGTTACACTGCCGGTTGAGATGAGTTGCGCTGTATTAAGTTTATCTCAATTCATGAAAACTAAATGAATTTAGTGCCAACCCAACAAATGTCCTGACAAGAGCTCAAATCAATTAAATGAATCTTAATTTTTGAGTCCCATAATGTGGCATTGACGGTTACATAATTTTAAAAGTTATGAAATTTATTAACTAATAGATAAGTGACATATTACATTGGATACTCAAATTAATATTAGAAACCTTTATATTTAGATACTAATATTTTTATCTTATCATTTGTGTTGGAGGGGAGGGGAAAAGAAGATGGATATTTAATTTTATCACTTTGAACAAGTTTATTGGGGTTTATTTAATAGGTACCACAAAAAATTAAAAAAAAATTGAAACCAAAACTATTAAAATAAAAAAAAAGAAAGGGATTGTGAATTCAGGAATAAATACATTTAAATTTTTAATTCACAATGGTTGGAGTCATTTTTTAGCCATGCAACTAGATGAATATAAAACAAAGTGTTAATTTGGGTGTTGCGATCTCGTTCATCAATTATTCGACTGTTCTGGTCTTTGTTGATAGTGAAAGCCGAAAGGCTCACGTCGTCACTTTTGCTTTAGGTGAGGGAACGATTGGTTAATTTGGTTTCATTGAATTTTTTTTTAAATCTTTTTTTTTTTTAGTTAGAAGTTTGTAGAAATAAGCTGTAAACCCAGAAAAAATTAAAACAAAATTATGAAAACTCTGACGCTGGAGGTGCCGACAGCCACGGTTATACGATGTGGCAAGCATTGAAGCAATATTATTTAAAAAAAAAAATAGTGGCGTGATGTAAAAATTTATTTTAATAATAATGACCTAAAAAAGTAATTTTTGAGGAAATGAGGTTGCCCTACGGATTAATGCTCGAGCTGCTAAAAACATAACATTGATATTTGAACTAACGCCTAACAAAAAGATAATAAAAACACGGATCCACACTTAAAACAACGTCGTTTTGAGTGAATTTTTTTTTTTGGAAAAAACAAATTCAAAATGACATTGTTTTAAATATGTTTTCACCAACTTTTTGTCAGACTTTAATTCCTTTTATCATTTAAAAAAAAAAGAGTGAGATAGGTAGAATGAGCCCACTATGTTATTTATATATATTCACTTATTTAAAACGGTTGGTTATGATGAAAGAAATAATTTTAAAACGAAAATGATACTTGCCCCAACTTAAGCCCCGAATAAAATCCCGGAACAAAATGCACCGTTTAAGTAATCCCAAAACGCACCGTTTGGCATCAAATCCCTTTTCCCTTTCACAGCCATCGATCGCACCGTTTGGCTTTGGCATCAAATCCCTTGACCTTCTTTCCTTCCTTCTTTTCCTTCTTCTTTCCTTATTCCCTTTCACAGCCACCATCGAAAGCACCGTTTGCCCAGCCACGGCCACAGCTTTCTTGAACTTCTTTCCTTCTTCTTCTTCTCTAAATATAGGCGACTATTTGATGTGGCTAGCTGCAGCTATCAGAAGTTCAAGAAATATGTGGGAAGGAATGGCAAATAACGGCTTAATTTCTCCTTTCATCTATTAGACTATTACAAGCAAGGTGAATTATTGCTTAATTTCTTCTTCTATTATTAATACGAGCAAGGTGAATATATTTTATTCTCTCTTCTCTATGAATTTCGCAAGAATTTCAATCCATGTTATTTAATTGAATTGGAAGCCGAAGATGACAGCACCTTACCTTACTCAAATCCTCTGTCAAGAAATCTTCGTAGCCACTATAAACCCGAAGTTCAAATGTTGAAACTCATCTTTATTTAAGCTTTTGCTTTATCTAAGCCAAATCCTATCGTTTGGAAGGAAGATAACAGTTTAGGGATCCTGCAGTTGGGTTCTATCGTTGGGGTTCTGTGGTGAAACAGAAATTTAAAGAGAAAGCCAGTCGAAGAAAATTCGAAGTGTTGTAATACAAATCACAAAACGGGGTCGTTTTACATGATGGGGAGGAAAAAAAAAAGGTTCACAAAACGACGTCGTTTCTATTAATTTTCGGGGCTTGACCCAGGGTTTGACCCGGGGTAAATAGCAGCACTCTTTAATAAAAGTATAAAGGAAAATGATGCTTGCCCCAGGTCAAACCCCGAAAATGATATAAACGGGCGTCGTTTTGATTATTATTTTTTTTCTTTTGGAAAACTCTAAAACAACGACGTTTTGTGATGATATTTTGAGAAGAATAAAATCTATCTTCCTCTTCGTTTTTGTTTCTTCGTTTCACCTGTGAAAGCAATAGAGCAACAGATATCCCAACTTGGTCTTGTTCCGTTATCTCTTCATCTCTTCATTTCTTCGTTTCTTCATTTCTTCGTTTCTTTACTTTCCTTCCTCTCCCGAGGTCCAGGCATTCGGGATCCACGACGACCGACTGACAGCCACGATCATCATCAACGCTGGTAACGCTGGTACTCGAAGCTTGTTCGGGAAATTGAACTCACGAAGTGGCAAAGTTCACAGCCCGAGGTAATGCTTCGTTTTTTCCTCTTTAGGTTATGGCAAAATAGGGACGATTTGGTTTATCTAGGTTAGGCTGCCCTGTTGAATTTAATTTCATTGCTCAACAAGTGCTAAATTTTGTTCCTCTTTGATTTAATTTCATTGCCCTGTTGAATTATTGAATTTTGTTCCACTTGAAAGCTCTATTTGCTAAATTTTGTTCCTCTTTAATTTAATTTAATTTTTGAAGACCACACTTTTAATTTTTGAGTTCTAATTAGTTAGGCATCCGACCCACAATCATGGCATCAGGGTCTCTGACTTAATTTTTGTAACAACAATTACAAAACTATGAGTTAATCTCTTTGAATTATTATTGTTGCTAAAGTGTACACTCAATGGAATAAGTTGGTCTTGGTGGGAATTTTTCTAATTACAGTGGTTAATTGTTAAGCACAAGAAGGGTTTGTAATGGAACAAATCGATAGAAGCGGGAATTGTAAAGTGAAACAGCAAAACTTAGCCATGACAGAGAGTATTAAGTAGGGCAAATCCAAATCAGATATTCCTTATTTGAATCAATTGCAGCTGTTCTCTTTCTGTATTTTATGTTATTTTTTGAATTAATGTAACCGAGTGATGAGGATTAATATTATTGATGGAGGGTTGTGTGTGTATAGATTGTGTGCATTTTGGCTTGGGTTCTTTGATAGCCTTTCTGGCATGTTGCTTCTAGTTTTCATAGCTACTAGGTGGTTGCTGGGTGGTATTTTGGTATTAGCTGGGTGGTATTTTCTGGCATGTTGCTTCTAGTTTGGATATTAGTTGTTGGCTTTCTGGCATTTTGGTATTAGTTGCTGGCATGTGGCTTGGGTTGTTGGTGGTATTTTTTGGCATGTTGCTGCTAGTTTGTTTTTGGCATTTTGGTATTAGCTGCTGGCATGTGGCTTGGGTTCTGGGTGGTATTTTCTGGCATGTTGCTGGGTGGTTCAGGCAGTAATCATGTTGTTCATATGTTCCAGTTTTCTTTTCTTTTAAGTCTAACTAACTGTAATTGCAATTAAAATTTGATTTGGGTAATTTCTTTGGCATTATTAACTGTAATTGTTTCCGTTTTTGGGCAGTTTATTCCCAAGGGACTATTAACCACAAATAATGTCATCCGAGCTAAGTGAGAATCGGAGCTCATTGCAAATGTGTAATAGATGCGGTAATCATATGGAGTTGTTAACGTCACGCACAACAAAAAATCCAAATCGAAAATTTTGGATTTGTAGAGGATGTAAGAACTTTCAATGGGCAGAAGATCGTAAACCTACCGAAGAGAAAATAGACTTGTTAGCGGATGAAATTACGAAGTTAGGCTTAGAGATCGAGTGTTTGTCCGTTAAATTTCAATTATTGCATAAAGAACTTGAGCATATGCGAGAACGTGAAGTGCAGAGGCGATTATTGGACGACGAACTTCGAAAAAGAGAGGCACCACGATATGATTTTATTAAAATACTGATGATTGTTGTATTATGTTTTCTCTTAAAGTATTATTTTTAAGTTGTTTCAAGTTAAAGACTTGTAGACATATGTAATAGCATTTTCATATTAAATATAAGTTTCCGAGTAGTTTGACTCTCTGGATTTAATTCACAGTATTATGAAATTATAATTTGGCCCTAAAAATTATTCTCAAAATTATACTATGACCCAAATCATTCTAATATTTTCGAAATTAATCCAATTCTAAACTTTTGAAAATAAAGTTATTAATTCATAGTATTATGAAATTATAATTTGGCCCCAAAAATTATTCTCAAAATTATATTATGGCCCAAATCATTCTAATATTTTCCAAATTAATCCATTTATAGAATTTTGAAAATAGACTTAAGAACTCCATAATTTAAAAAATGTCGAAATACACATACACCAAATTACATTAGTTCATTAGTTGAATAGTACATAAAACATAAGCATAACCTAACTTTGATTACATGCTTGGTTCATTAGTTGAAAACTCCCCTTGATTGGCCTCCTCGAAATTTTGTTGCGGTGCATGTTGCAAGTGCACATGATGAGCTGGACCGTAATTCATCCAATACTGATAGTAAGGGGGGGAAAATGCATGTTGTGGGGGGTGCTTGTTGTGGTTGCTATTGTACTAAAAAAAAAAAGTTAAACACAAATTATCAAACATATGACAATGAAAGGAAATAGCAAATAAAAAAATATTATCATAGCCATATTGCTCTCTTGTATTGGGATTGTAGTGGCCACCTGAGAAGATAAATCATGTATCTCCGCGTCCTAGGAGTGCAGTCAACACACATTTAAAGTATATATTAAATTAATTTAAAATGAATGTATTAAAGTATTAAATTAATCTAAAGTATATACAATTACCTCTATAGTTGTGTTTATCGAAACGTTTTTCGATTTCTGTTTTGGCCGCTTAAATTGCTTTTGCTTTCTTTGACTAGGTGGACGACCTTTACGTCGACTTACCACTGGATCTTGTATGTTACTACTGGATCCACCATCAATGGTTGTATCGTCGCCGTCACATCGAACATTTAGAGAAACATCCTTCATAGCTTTCTCAATCCAACCCATAATGTTTTTATGACTTTCTTCATTTTTGGAAGCTACCTCAGCAACATCATAAAAAGCAGTGCACTCCTCTCTATATCGCTGATGTTCAATGCTCGAACTCCGTGCATCATAACTGACTTTGACTTTACTAGAGAACCTCCGCACATCTTTCCTCCATCTTCGTAGGATATACTTTTCAGGCAGTAATTGCACACGATTACGTGACAACACTGCGATAGTGTGTTTGCAAAGAGTGCCCTTGTATTCAAACATTGAGCACACACAACGAATTTCACCTTCATCTTTTTCAAAAATGACTCTAAAAGTCTTTTCTCTACTCTTTTCATCGTTTTCAATAACTTCATATTCTGACCCCCCACAACTGAAAACCTCACAATATATCTTATTTACCAGCTCTTGATGAAATTCCTGAAACTTGGAAATAGTGTACACTTCTTCAACTTGCTTTTCCATGGCAAAACAGGTACGGCATGGCAACCGTTGGCTAAAACTTCGTGCATCTGCTTGCTATTCTTTCTCAATTTTACTTTCCATTGCTTTCTCATATTTCTCCACAAATTGCTTCAAAGTTGTCTTCGAGTTAACATACCCATCAAAGAAAGCATTCATACTCTCACTACGCTGAGTGGTTGACATTCCAACCCAAAAAGTAGTTTTCAAGAATGCTGGAACCCAACGATTTCTTTCTACATACAAATCATTCAACCACTGATTATTTCTAAGATCATATCTATCTAACATGTCATGCCAAGCTTCCTCGAATTCAACAGGAGTATGTAAGTCATAAACAACAGAAAGTAATGAAACTCTAATGGCATGATATTCTGTATACCTTCCCAACTTCTCAGGCACCTTTTTCAATAAATGCCACAAACACCATCGATGCCTAGTGTCTGGAAAAACAATCTGAATTGCCATTTTCATCGCTTTATCTTGATCTGTAATGATTCCAAGGGGAGGACACCCAGACATACATGATAGCCATGTGTCAAATAACCACGTAAATGTTTCTATGTCCTCATGCGAAATCAATCCACATCCTAACAAAATTGATTGACCATGATGATTAACTCCTACAAAATGAGCAAATGACATGTCATACTTGTTTGTTAGGTATGTGGTATCAAATGTGACAATATCCCCAAAGTCCTTATAGGTTGCCCTGCTCCTTAGATCCGCCCAAAATACATTTTTTAACCGACCCTCCTCATCTAGGTCAATACTGAAGTAAAACCCATCATTTTCTGTTTGCATTTTCTGAAAATACCTCTGAATTGCAATAGCATCCCCTTCTCCGAGTCTTAATCGCCTCACCTTGTCAACATGATTTCTAGCATCTCTTTCTAAAAATGACACATTTTCAAACCCACCAGCGTCAACAACAATCGACTTAAAACTTTGAGTCATTTTAATTCCACCTTCTTCATTTATTTCAAGCTGCTTTTTAACAAAAGGACTAATGGAACGGTTGCATCGATAATACCTACTCTTGCTCAAACTCACGGCATGATTGTGTTCAAGGATCAAATTTCCAATTACTCATTTTCCACTAACAATATCCAAACGTCCTCCAATTTTAGCATTGCATCCAATCTTTTGGTTTGGTTGAAGCCGCAAAACATTAGTGGCTTTGGCTTTTGACTTGCCGTTTCTCCCACAAGTAAACGTCACATATCTCAAACTCCCATCATCCCCTTTTCTACAAGATCTCCGCATCACTGGAAACCCCTCTTGTAGGCCATAAGTTTTATAATATTCAAACATTTCATCAGGACTATCAAAAGATATCCCAACCGTAGGCTCAACAACATTTTCCACCACCAATTCCTCATTGTTTTCTTCCAATCAGACCCCTGTAAATCCTGCAATTCCCCAACTTCATCAACCTCCTCCACTTGTTCGAAATTATCCATTAACTACTACAAATTAAAATAATTCAATATCTTATTAGTTATTTATCGCAAATTCATTAAATTTAAAAACAAAATTTCAAAAGCAAAATGAAACAACTCAGATGGTAATTACATCTTCTCACATTGCTTTTTCTGTAGCCCCTGTATTAATTGCAGATGAAGAAACACAATAATATGATCAACTAGTCTTGAAATAAATTGAGCCATGTATGTAGAAACTCAAATCGATTGATATTGATCATAATTCCTTTCTTCAGAATAATAATATTAATTCTCTTGCCTTTAAAAAAACAATTCCATTATACCCAATTTAATTACATACATAATTATAAAAAAACAGAGCCCAGGTCATTACTCTACCTCCCTTCGCAAACAATTTTTTAAATTGATTTTGAATCCTACGAAGCTACAACCCAATTTCACAAACAACATCATTTCTACATTAAAAATATATTAACATCACCATCAATTTAGCTTCAAACAACTCTGTTTTTTTTTTTTCGTAGTGATGCTAACAGCTAATGTATGGAAACTATTACAATGTTACTGAAGAAATAAATTCAAGAACATGAGAACTAAAGAAATAAATTCACAGGGAAAAATTTAAAATTAAATTAAAAAACAAAATGCTACAAAGAAGACAGTACCGAAAAAAAAATTCAAGCTTCCAAAATTCAATCTTTCAGGCACAATGTTATCTTCCTCTGCCGAAACCAATCTTGCCGAAACCAATCTTGCTCGCAGCCGAAACCCAACCAAAACTCAGCTGCTGTTGGTCTTGTTCTTCACTAAATGCAAGGGCTGTAGATCTCGTTCAGCTTAAGATGAAGAGGATGGAGCAAGGGCTGTGCAAGGGCTTTGGTCTTGTTCTTCACTAAATGCAAGGGCTGTGGATCTCGTTCAGCTGCTGTTACAAGGGCTGTGGATCTCGTTCAGCTGCTGTTGCAAGGGCTGTGGATCTCGTTCAGCTTAAGACGAAGAAACGAAAAAGAAATGAAGAAAGGATGGAAGAAACGAAAGAAATGAAGAAAGCCTGGAAGAAACGAAAAAGAAAAAAATAAAGAAAACGATGCAAATAAGAAGCCGCGAAGTAAAAAAAAAATTAAAAACAAAACGACGTCGTTTTGTATTTTTCAGGGTTTGACCCGGGGTTTGACCTAACGCCTAACAAAAAGATAATAAAAACACGGATCCACACTTAAAAAAGCGTCGTTTTGAGTGAATTTTTTTTTTGGAAAAAACAAATTCAAAATGACATTGTTTTAAATATGTTTTCACCAACTTTTTGTCAGACTTTAATTCCTTTTATCATTTAAAAAAAAAAAGAGCGAGATAGGTAGAATGAGCCCACTATGTTATTTATATATTCACTTATTTAAAACGGTTGGTTATGATGAAAGAACTAATTTTAAAATTGAGGATCCTAATTTATAACATTAATAAAAAGATGTGATTAGATGCTCTCGCTACACCACAATCATTACTTTAAACTGAAGTTAATTATACAATAATGGCTACTTCTGTGATACTAATAGTAACATGTAAATTGATGATCCCATCATACCAGGATAATAATAAAGTAGAAACGTCCTACCTAAGCCTTTCTCAAACTACCTATATCAGAATCCACAAAGCAATAAATCATCCTCAACATCAAGGAGTTTTAGAATTTTCTTTAATAGGTATGTAACGTATAGAAGAAGAATTGGCCTTATATAACTTAATTCTACTTCTTCCTGGGCATTTGATTCTGTCTGACCAGGGCAGCGGCAGACATCCAGGGCGAAGAAAAAGATCTTACTGAAATTAGTCCTTTAAGTTTTGACCTTCTTAGTTTGCAGATATTTTACTCTCACCTCCTCAAGTTTGTAGTATCCTCGTTCTGACCCATTACACTAGAATTGTGGCTCTGCCACCAATTCTAAGTTTCCAATAATTTAGCAACAGTCACCAAAACAAATTTAATAAAGAGTACTGAAAAAGTCTCAAGTATGTGGACAAGCACAGCTTACTACTATTATATGTATGTCCATCTGTGTGCCATTTGTCCACACCTTACTACTATTACTAACTACTGCCGCCGCCCCAACAACGCGCGCGCGTTTTTTGTGGAAAAATGGTATAGGGGTAGGCAATCTATATGCCCGTGTAATAAAATATAATTACCAAAATAAATATTTACTTTGAAAATTTAAAGGATAAGGCATGATTTTATTATGGCAATCCATATTTGATATGCACTTAAAATATATTCTCCTCACATAAATATTGTATATACAGGATTCATGTATTGTTCATATGAGATAGAAGGATCCATATTTTATCTGCCGAAAGACTTTCTGATACTGGTGAGTTAATTTTTCAGTAAAGTCCTCTATATTCACGATCACGAGCCTGCTGCCTTTTGCACATGGACAGCAGCTTCCACTAAAGCACTTTATTTGCAAAACAAAATTGCTCTGTCACTTCATATCCCATAAAATAATTAGAAATCCTCAAGCCTGAAGACAGTCAAATGTTTCTCTTTACTCGAAAACCTCAGTAATTCACCATTAATTTATTTTTCTTTATATTAAACTATCTTATATTTGAAAATTACATTAAGTCCCGATTAATTTAAATTCAAACCGGATAAAATCAGTCAATCGGTAAAATTTTCTCAACAAAGATTTAACGCAACTTCATTCATAAGTTTTGAACTACTCACCTTAATTAAGTTAAAATAATTTAATATTAATTGATTTACACGCTTGATTAATTTATTTTTATCGTAAGATATAGAATAAACAAGCATGACTACTTATTACACCGTGAAATAATTAATCATCTTTTGCAAAAGCTCAAGAAGATATGACATTTAGGCTCCGTTTGGTACAGCTTATTAAATAGAGCTTATAACAGTAGAGCTTATAGCAGTAGAGCTTATACCAATAGAGCTTTTGGACAAAAAGTCATTGGGTGTTTGGTTGTCAATAAAAAAAGTACTTTTGAACCATTAAACTGTATGATATTTTTTATATTATATATTTTTAGAAAAGCTCTATAGCCTCTACTCCCAAAAGCTCAAATTTTGGGCTTTTACTAGTAGAGATAAATTAGCTTATTTAAGCTAAAAAAACTCTATTAAAAAAAACCAAACACCATAAAAAATTTTAAAAAGTGCTTATACGATTAAATAAGCACTTATGACTCTTAAATAAGCCATACCAAACAGGCACTTAGTATTGAACTTACAATAACAATTATGAATTTGGATCAAGTGTTAATCTAAGCCATATGATTGAAATTTAATTATATATTTTCTTATTCGCTAACTATCCATTGTAATCTTATAAAAAGATCACACAAAGATTAGGTGAACACTGAATCCAAATTCTTACAATTAATTACACAAGTAATTCTTGTAAATCAGATTCGCACCTCTTGCTCGACAGCTCTCTAATCGTGCCCAAAGCTGGCCTCCAAGATCTTTTACCGGACACAGTTTCGGCATCGTTTGCAGCCCGGAGAGGGCTCCTCGCCGGCGATGGTCTAGCTTCAGGATTCTTGGATTTTGCTTTTGCCGTCAGCTTTTTCACTATATTTGCCAAGTAAAGAGGAGAAAAATCAGACAGCTGGAATGCTGAGGAAGGCAGTAAAAAGTAAACACGGCCTGGTTCCAGGAGAGTTTCGGGTCTCAATGGCTTTAAGCCGCCGGTGAGAATGTCAGCTGCCGTGTATACAAAATGCCTTGGCTGGTACCCGACGACTTGGCTTACTGATACAGAACAGTCAAATTCCTGTACTCTTCCATTCAGATCAACAACTCGTACGTTGTTGATGATTCTTGATGATGAGGATGATGATGAACTGCCAAAGATGCAGCAAGCCATCTCTCTCGATCTGTTCTTACAATTTTTTGCCAATCAAGAGAACAAATACTGAATCATGTGTGATCAAGGAGAATCCCGCAGCCTTAAGGTGTTTGATTAGGTCAATTTTTCAATATTTAATTATTTAATTGCAGATCATTTTCTTTGAATGTTTTACTTCAATAATATGACCTTAGAGATAAGGTCCCTGGCTATTGGTTAAGTGCTTACAACTTTCATATCCTATGCTGACTCAGTTACTTCTAAATAAAACTATTTAGCTTCCCGGGTCAATCAGTTGCTAATTAACACGGTATTCAAGTCAAGGTCTACGGTTGGGTTTAAACCAAATAATTTTTGGATCGATATCGATTTTTTTAAAAATTAATATCTCTAATTTAACCATTACCATGTCAATCTGATTTGATTTAATGTGTAGACGAGGTAGCAGCCTTTTGTGACTTTCGATAATTGTTGCCGTGTGCATGCGAGGCAATGCCACATGGCATATAATGCGTCCAACAAATGTCACGGCTATTTATTGTAAATTAAGCTCCCGCATGTTGACGGCAAGTTTAGTGTAGATTTTTCCTTCATTTATGGAGGATTTTCTATTATTTCTGTCTTTGTCTTTGCACTAGTACAAATCTTTCAGTCAAGATAGTAGCAGCTTTGTTTACTGGAAAGCTGGTTCGCCTGCTACGTCTAAGTGAATCATCCTTTATTCATAATAAATTAATGTTTTAGCAAAATACAAATTAGTGATTAATTTTTAATAAATTAAATAGAATATAATAAAAGTAATGGGTTGTGACCCTTCGGGAAAGTAATTTAAAATTTCATGTGTCAAACATGGCAGATTAGGAAGTGTCGGGGTATTATTGGGCCAAAAAGCACGGGTAACAGGCATAAAATTGTAATGAAGCGATGCTAATCTTATTAGTTAACAAATTATAAGCAACAATGAAATTAGTTTATGGAGCACAAGTTATTTGGTACTTTAATAGGGTCTACTCTAAAAATAAGATGGCTAAGAAATAAATAAGGAGGACAATTTTAAAATCATCAAGAGCGGTATACAGATAATTTTATTCAAAGGTGTGAATAGCACACTTAAATGAAATTTTATATTTTAGGATTCAATTAAAAATATGAAAAAAGCATATTTTGAATCGTACAAAGAACTTTCTGACCCACATTTTTACGTACGCCTATTATTATGATTATTGAAACTTAAATTTAACAAATTTTTGTAATGGAAACACCATTTCATAGCATTAAAATTAAAGTACTTTGAAAATAGAAATCAATAGTAATCTTATGGCTAGTTTTGTCACACTAGAGTTTTTAAAATAATTGTTGTTACCTATATTGTAAAAATAATTAGTTATGAAGAGAATTAGTCAAACGTTTGATAAATTTTATTTTTAAAATGCTATGAGTTTTAAAAGTAGTAGAATGTATTTTGTAAATCTTACTGATAAACTGTTGTAAGAGTATAAATGATTGAAATATAAATAATGTTGAATAACATTTATTTACACATTTATAAACATATATGTATAATTTTTTTATTTTGTATATAATAATTAATTACTAAAATAAACATTTTTTATTTTATTATTTTTAATTTTTATCTCAATAATAATAATAATCATTATTATTATTATTATTATCTCTTTAAATTTAATGATCTTATTTCCTAATTGAATAAGGATAATTTTAGATTTTTATAACAGATGGGAGGATACATATAAAATTGAATTAATTATAAAACTGATTTTTACAATTAAATTTTGAAAAACTATTCCTTCTATACTTTTTAAAATTTGTTGTAAGATGGGGTGATTTTGTCAAAAATATTTTTTAAACTAATTTTTAGTTTTCCAAAATTATTATTAAAATCTCAAACAGGTGTTAGGATATGATTTTGCCAATTAAATTGTCACATTTACAAATAATGCCCGCACTATCCTTTTAACATGTGCATGTGTCTCAAGATATCTTGATGCAAAGCTTCTCTAATATTTATGCTCGGGCCTGGGCTTTTATTAATCTCGGGCCAGACCCATTTGCCGGGCTCAAACATCATGAGCCATAAACTTGCAGCCGATCCACCAAAATGCTGATAGCCATAAGCCCATTCCCTAAATTCTTGTTTGATTGAAATGACCACCATGTAGTATACACACTCAACATTACCAAAAAATTGGACCCCATCTTTGATTTCATACTTTTTGATCCTGCGTGGATCACAATCTAAAAATGTGATAGATGTTGTTAAATGAGAAATTGTTTTAAATGTACATTTATAATTAATTATAAATGTAAAAAATAGTTGACGAATGATTATAATTAATTATTTTAATTAAAGTATATTTTTGTACGGTGAACTCTCAAGTTTTATCACTCATGTACGTAATTTTTACTTCACTTATATTTGTGATTTAGTGTGAAGTTCTTTTTAAAAAGTGTCGTAGCTATTGGTAGATCATGCATAAAGAAGCCAAATTAATGTATGTGCCGAGATTGATTCTAGATTGGCTTCGTCTCAGGGTTTTGTGTGTAAGTTTCGTAGAGTTGTATGGAATGTCTGTAATTAAATACGGGTGTATTAGTAAGGCTTAGAAACCATTTGGGTCTGTACTAAATTAGTGAAAGATTTGAACCACAGGCGGGAAAGCTTGTTACGCGTGTCAGCGTCTGCTTATGTGGCGTTACCAACTCACTCTGACCCAAGCAGCATACGTTCTATAAGCTCGTTGGAAGGCTTACGGCGAGATCTTAAAAGCTATTAAGATTGAGTTCAATAAGAAAGAAATGCACGCTTGTTCAGATTTGTTGAATTTGCTTGCTTAGTGCAGCTTCTGCTAAATTATTTCACACATAAACTCATTAAGAGAGGGAGGCAAGATCAATACCTTGATTTGCCATATCCGATCCTTTCTTCCTTCCTTGCTGTTCAGCTTCCTCTTGATCCAAATATCAGCACACTACACACCTGCAAACGAACAAGAGAGAGATACCAGTGACTATACTATTGGCCATAGTATAAATGACGGCACAGTAACTCTTAATGGGGTAGAGTTACTCGAATCCTTTAGTTGAGTGCAAAAATCCCTCAAGTGCTATTTATAAAATTGTTCATCCCAATATAAGTTGAAATAATACAATCTAAGATTATATTTGTCCATAATATTAGGGGCAAATGAAAATAACAATCCCCAAATGAACCGAGTCGATTGACAATTTCGTTCAATGTTTAAATTGTGAAAAAATCGACTTGTTTAAAATAATAAAATAAAAAAATATAAAAATATTTAAAGTAAAAAAATCAAATAAAACTCTATTTGGTTTGGTTTATATTTTTTGAGAAGTTAATTCAATTAAGCTTGATTCAATAAAAAACTAAAATGAATCGAATTGTACCCAACCCTATGTAATATACTACTAGATATACAGAGTGTCATAAAATTAGACTCGTCAACATAGTATTTGATCACATGATTAAAAGAGTCTATAAAAAATTACTACTTAATATTTAACATTAGTTATGTATTAATTAAGTAAAATATAAATATAATAGTTTATGATTTTAATTATTGTTGTTTGTATTAACATTTTTTATCTTTATTCTTAAATCTGTTCCATTGATTGTGATAGAGCTTGAAAGATTCATAGATCTAGGTTGTTACTTAAAGATCTTGGAGCTAAATAGATTGTAATCAGGGAATTGCCCTTACAATATGGTAGTCCGGTAACCCCCCCCCCCCCCCCCCCCCCAATTCATTGAGATTTTATTTCTGCTCATCCGTCTCGGAAAATTTTGATACGACAGTCGAAAACTTGAAATATGTAAAAGAAATAGAAACTAATAAACGGAGAAAAGCAAGCAAGAGAAGATGCATAAAATTTTGATATGTATTCAGCACATTAATTATTCATAACATTATTACATTCTACCACAGAGGCGATGATCAGGCCTTGGTGGGTTTCTGACAAATCGATTAGCTTCGAATCCAGGACCAGTATATTGAGGATAAAAAGCTCCTAATAGTATGCTTTTATCACCTTCCAGTAGACGTTCCAACACCAAAGCATGGGAAAGCATCTGTACGACGACTTGATTGATATCACGGGGAACAACAGTTCCTGTAGCTAGCGTTAGGTTCAGGCAATATGATCCAAAAATCAGGATCGTTTACTATATATATACCTTGAAATAATATCGTTATCAAGATTTGTCACAAGCTTCTCAAAATTCTTGAACTATATCAGAGTAATTGCCTCCTTCATCAACTAATGCATCCACCAAGACGCTTCACTAACGCTTTCTTTGAACCGTTCTCAATCTCAGGCTCAGGGTTTATATACACAAAGGCGTACTTATCATCGCCGTCATTTGGTTCGTTCCAATACTGATCAATTCCTACTTTGTCGGTCCATAGGCCAAATAAATATTCTATAGAATGAACTTACGAGTTAACAAGTATTGTGTTAACAAGCATTAGGCGGAATGAGCTTACGGGTCAAGCAAATGTTTCTACAGAGTAAGCTTTTAAGCTATCAAATATTTTATGGAATGTGCATACAAGAAAATAAACGTTCTATGAAATGCGCCAACAACATAGCAAACATTCTACCGAATGAGTCTACAAGTTAACAAACACTCAAAGAAATGTGCGTACAACAAAAATTTGTAAAATTTGCTTATGAGTGAAATTTTGCAAAGTTATTCCTCTTTGTGAGGAACCAACCTAAGTGTGTAATTCATGCTTAAGATCCATTACAAAATCAAGACAAGTGTTCAAATAAGATTTGTCATGAATAAGTCTTGACACATATTAATAAGTGTCCTTATGCATGAATTTTGTGGATAAATGTCATAATGACAATATTACATGTTATGATTACTCATCTACCTCATGCTTCACTTTGCCTATATAAAGGTCAATTATCCCATATTTGAAGGGAAGAGAAAAAAAAAAGCATAAAATAAGTACAAAAAACTTTGTACATCTCACTCCAGATTTTTTCTCTCTAAAAATTAAGTGAAAAGAATTGACTAGAGTGTTGGAGAGTTATTGCTAGTATGCGGACCCTTATTAACAATTGTTTCTTTTTGTAGAACAATCTATCACAAAAAAACACGTGATTTGAAACACTTGTCTTAGGGAGAAAATAAACCACAATAAAAATTTGAAATACAAATCAATCAATTTCCAATAAACAACAATTTATATGAACAACACTAAACGTCAAGAAAGTGATTTTTTTTTTCCCCGAATGAACAATAATCTGAAAGTTTACAAAAGAGTAAACAAATAAAGACCCCTAGCACATCTCTAAAAATTGACGACTTTAATGGTCTTGCAAACACACATCTGATATATCAGAAACACTGCTCCTATTGAACGATATCTCTCTGATGGTGTGCAAAATCGGCCTCCAGGATCGTTTTTGGGGCAAACTTTCTACGTCGTTCACCGTCCGGCTAGGGCTTCTCGCCGGAGAATTCCGCGGTGGTGACGGCATAGCTACAGAGTTTCCGGACTTTGCTTTTTCAGTGAGCTTTTTTACCGTAGCTGCCAAGGTCAATGGAGAAACATCGGCGTAATCAAATGATGAGGATGGTAATAAAAAATAAACATTCCCTCTTTCCAGGAGAGTATCAGGTTTCAATGGCTGTAGGCCTGCGGACAGAAGCTGAGATGCCGTGAATACGAAATGTTTCGGCGGCCGGCCGGTGACCTGGCTCACTGATACAGGATAATCAAACTCCTCTACACAACCATTCAAGTGAACAACTCGTACATTCTTGATTTTTGTAGCTGCTGCTGCTGATGATGATGATGATGATGATGAACGGAGAGAAACGCAACAACCCATCTCAATATTTTTTTTTTTTTTGAGTTTATTTATTTGGTAAATATTTTGCACGCTAATTAAGCCAATTACTTCGTTATTTATAGTACTATCTCCTTACATTTCTTGTGTCTAAACGTATTAAAAAAGGTTGGAAAAAAAAAAAAGTAACGTATTGAACGGGAGTTGAACTAATCAATCTAACTAAAATGCTAACACAAAGTGACAACTTTTTTGGAAAGGAGATAAGACTCTAAACTGGTCTAAAGTGACTTTAAGAACTCTAGTGATCAGTACGGTCTCTGTCTGACGCAACAATCAGTGTTGATTTTTTTTTTTTTTTGAAAAATGTCGTGTTCGTGGGGTTACTAGGTGTCGGCAATAATAGCATTGTCTCATTGAGTGAATTTTGCCCATCACTCACGGCAAATTTTTATAAAATTTAGATATATACTAGGGAATTTTAGTAAATTTCAAAAATTCAGAAGTTTATTAGATAATTAACTTAAACTGCACAAACCAAGTAAATATAAACATTTAGAGTGATGATATCTTCACCCCACATTTTTTTGTAAATCCACTCCATTTTTTAAAAAATAATTATAAAAGTTGCACATTGTTTTAAAAATTTTTAAATTAAGAAGAACTTTGGAGAATTTAAATTAAGAAGAACTTTGGAGAATTAATTAAATAAATCTATCTTAATTATTTTTTTGTGACACAGATATTTTTTTAGTATATTTGATTACAAAAATTGCTTTGACATAAGTTTAAATTGATTATTTTACTCCTATAAAGTAAAATTATCAAGAATTTACTTTTTAACTGTAATTTTTTCTAATTTGTACCAAACTCATTGTTTCTAATACTACTTTATTAGTATGATTATTATTTTTTAATTAAATTAACATAGTGTCTTTATGGCACAATTCTCATATAAATTATTAGACTCAAATTTATGTCATTTACACGTAAAGGTAGTGAAATAATAATTAGATTTCATTTAAAAAAATTTTAGGATAATTTTATCTTTTTATATCATAATCATAAAATAGTAAAATAAAATTTATATGAAAATTTATGATCAAATATGGTTAAAGAACTTAAGAAAAATTAATGAAATAATTTAATTGATTAACTGTATAAAATTTTTATTAATTTATATATTTTTTAAATATTGTGAGTTCATTGTAATTATTTTTTAAAATGAGATGAATTTATAAAAATATTAGGGTAGAAATATCCCCATCCAAACATTTATCATATGTCCAAATATCCTACAATATGTTTAGACTTTCACTCAAAATAAACTGTGAGAAAATTTATCCAAGTAGCCATCCTCGTTAAATGTGAAACTAAAGCTAGAAAAGCAAAAAAGAAAGAAGATTTGCATTTTCTCCACGATCTTCACTCCACATACATCCAAAAAAGATCAGCCTAGGAATCAAGAAAGAAGCATTCTAGCTTGAAAGCCACATAATTCACCTGTCACGTCAAAACTAATTATATTCGTGAATCATGCGCCCCCATATTTCGAGTGTGAATTCGAAAGGATTTCGAAATTAAGGACGGTGGATCAAGCCTGCCAGCTTGTTGAAGTAATTAACGTCCTTTGAAATGAATAAGGTTTTGAGTTTATATGTATTTTTCAATAATAAAATGTGGAAAATACGTTCAGTTCATCGGGACACCTAATATGCATGTGAGGACGCATGATTAATTGATGCGTTAAATCAGTGTTTCTTTGAGGAGAGAGTTTTAAGTTGAATTTAATAGTTAAGAATTAAATTTCTTTATTATGAATTGAAATACTTAATAATCATAAGGTAAAAAGAGAGAATGATCTCACTTAAGTACCTAAAATTTATTATTTTTAAGACTTAAACTGCTAAGTATTTTTTAATTACCCGTTATATTCCTAAGGTTAAAATGGTAATAGGAAAACATATGTTTTGGGTTTGTGCTATTATATTCTAGTAGTGAGTAGTGGTGAAGTTAGGATTTTAGTTTCAAGGGATCGAAATACAAAAACCATAAAATTGAATTAAGTTATAGCATGAAATTAATAAAATTAAGACTGAAGGGTCAAAAATGAGATTAAAATCTATCTTACTATTCTCTATTTTCAACTTCTGCTAGTTTGAATTTGAAGAATCTTAAGTTATATTAGACCAATTTTATTCTTAAAACGATAATTCAATAGTTACAGAAATAATGACATGAATTATTTAAGTATTTTTTTTTCAAATATAGAGAATAAACTATATTCAACTATTTGTAAAGATTTGTCTTTCTACAATTTATTGAAATTTCGGAATTGTCGTAAGGGTGTTGAAATGATGAAGACAGCTTCAAGTGACCTTTTTCTCTTTATGAAAATTGAAAAATGCCGTTTTAGTAGGGCTAGGCTATTGGTAGTCTAGCTCATAGGATGGGATTTAACAATTTGCCACCCCTTTCCGGCAAAAAAAATCCATCAATTAATTAAAGAAGATTTCTGACATTTTTGTATATCTATCCACATAAATGCAAAGATAAAAATCGGGTTTAATTCATGTAAATGAGAAAAAGGTACTGAATTAGTTACTATCATGTCGAATTTAATCATACGTCCTATTTCGCGTCTTGATGAATTGAGTGTTATTAATGGGTGAAAGTCTTAAGATCTGTTTGGGGCAGCTGTCCCCAGACTAATTCTAAGGGAATATTCTCTTAAAATTAGCCTGGAAAGCAGCTGCGCGGTGGTAACGCAGCTGCTCCAAACAAGTCCTTAGTTAGTGCCAAACATCACCTATTAATTGAAATGTGGACTCTAAGACATATTAATTGCAATGAAAATTACTTCAGCAAGTTGAGAAAATAAAATCAAAATTTTTGTAGAAAAAAATGACTTTTTTGATTTGGCGAGAATTTAAAAAGTAAAGAACCATATTTTTGTAAGTAATTGAATAGTCTGTTGTAATCACTGATCATTGTACTGACAGTCAAGATCAGGGTCAAGTGAATCGGGATTTTGTTTCAAATACAACAGTTAAAAGTAAAATAAACTGATTTACTATTGACTAGTCCATGAACTTATTATAGTTGGGCAAAGGAGTAGTTGGACAAACCAACAAATTAGTGTAAGTAGGAAGGTGAGGAAGAGTTAGGACTCTTGTGACCACCCTTTTGGATTGTTTCAGGAGTGGGTAATGGGCTGATAGTGAAAGAATCACATACTAACCTTCTTCCTTAAAGATAGAGTTCAATGACTTTGATTCATGAGTGGGTGTCACGCTTGAGGGTAAAGAATTACATAGTCACTTTCTTCCTTGAAGCTAGAGATCAATGACTTTTTCTCAATATTAAAAAGTTATAGGGAAAAAAAAGCTGTGAGATTTATCTATTTTTGGGTAGATATTTGGGCTAATTTTTGAACCATGGTGTATAACTATAAAAATTCAAGGTTTTTTTTTAATTATACGAAAAATAAGAATGAATTTAGATATGGAAATCATGATTTGTGGATAGGATAAAAATTGGTATTTCAAAATACTAATCATTCACATCAGAAGTAAGGGAGTAGTTTTTAATGTGTGTGAGTTAAATTAGTCATTAGTTGTATCATTTACAAATTAGAACTGAAAAAACCAATATGTATGTGATTTGAATTGTCAAATTGAATTTAATTGTGATTCAGTTATCCAAACTGTGAAATATGTGGATAATTAATTCAAATTAAATAAGAAAAATAGATGATCACAAGTTTAAATTGAATTAAGTTAGTATGGATAATTAATTTACGAGAAATTATCAGTCACATTCCCTTAAATGACACCCATATCAAATATGCTACAATATTTTTCACGTATATCACTCGTATACCCTAAGTTGACAAAACACTTATGCCGTCCACCAATCCGTTAACTGCCATTTGAAATCACTAACATCATAAGGGTAATCTAGTCTTTTAAGATGAAAGAAACTTTGATTAAAAAAACGACATGTCATCTCATTTACCTATTAAAAAATGACATGTCATATGATACATATTGATCAAAATGACACGTCATCTCATCTATCGGATAATTGTTAATAATTGCTAAAAAAACGCTACTTTACAACCGAATCTACTCCTCCAAAATTTAACCTAAATTTTTGAAGATCTACTCCTATAAGCTCCAACTGAAACTTTTATGGTATAATATGTATAATTGTAAATAATATGTTGTTAATATTTTTTATGGTATAGTATGGATATTTTTTACAAATAATTGTTAATAATATGTACCATTAATAATTCATATTTTTTTAATAAAAAAATGTGTATTGAAAATTTAGGTTAATTTTTGGAGTAAATTTATCTTTTTACCTCATTTTAAGTTTCAAGGGCGAAATAGTCAATTTGCCATAATTCTGTTAACTTTCTAACGGCAGTTAACAGATTGGTGGACGGCAGAAGTGTTTTGTCAACTTAGGGTATATGAGTGATATACGTGAAAAATGTTGTAGTACGTTTAAATGGGTTTAAGGGTATATGCCTGATAATTTTCCTTAATTCAAATTACATAAAAAAAGTGAATGACTAATTCAAATTGAATTTAGGAAAACGGCTACAACTACTTGTATTTTATATATAGAGGAGTCATGCAAAGCTTTCAAAATATTATTCTCCTCTCTAGTTTTTTATTTGAATAGATATTTCATTAACCATAATCACCACTTGATAAGTTGATACAATGCATTACCCAAATGTAAAATAATACAATTTTCTCCATAAGAAAAATAAAAAGGAAAAAGGTGTGAGTGTTTACTTCTTGTGATGGGAGTCTAACGAGCCATTTATTTTTTAACTTAATGATATAATTCACTTAATTTTAATCAGTTAAGTTAGTAAATCTATTTATTTTTTTCAACTTAATAAAAAATTATAGTCATTAAGTTATTAAATCAACTTTTTTTAAACCTTTTGCTTAATCTAATAAGTTGATTATATTTAAGTAACTTTTTTTAAACCTTTTGCTTAATCTAATAAGTTGATTATATTTAAGTAACTTTTTTTAAACCTTTTGCTTAATCTAAAAAGTCCAAATCACATCATTAAAAAATATTCTCCGAAATATTTCTATCAAATTAACTTATTTTTATCCTTACCTTAATAAAATCTACTACTTAGCACCATTGTTATCTCTATACTTATGATATGTAGTAGATCATTATAATTTTTATAATTTTTATAATTTTATTTTCTTCGAATTAGCATTATTTGTCTCTACAATTTTTATTGGCATTTTTCATGTAAACATCATAAATTATAATTAAATTGTTTGACGTGTTCTAATTTAAAACAGTAAAGGGCTGTATTTGCTTGAACATGATTTATGTTATGATAAAATAATATCTTATTTATATTTTTTGAAATATTCGTTATTTATTTAACATTTAATATTGTAAGGGCACATATATAATATTACTGATTTTTAAATTTTTCTTAGGTGGGAAATAACCAATAATTGAATACTTATTTTCAAAGTTTGAGATTATTCATATTCAGATATTATAAAAATAATTTAAGTCTATTTAAATTAAGAAAAAAAGGACCACCAAAATGTGCTTGGAGAACAATTTAATACTTATTTAAAGGTCGCGATACCCTTTTCCCTTACATTCTAAGAGGTGTCAAACAGGTTGGGTGGAACAGTCCCATGATGGCCCAGCCCGAAATTCTTTGTCCTGCTTTTCAAGAAATTAAGCGAGGCTGCTCTGGCTATGGCAAAGCATAATATTACTGTACTATAAATTAAGTACGCAAATTGTTATTTAACATACTAATAATGTGAAATGATATGACAATAATTTGGTAATCATAGATCACTCTGAAAACTAATTCTACAGAATCCTTGTATTGCTTACTGCAATATATGGTCTAGCCAGATAATTAAATAATACACTGCAAGTTGAAAAAATTAAAGGGGAACAACAATTGGAGCTGGTGGCACAACTTTCTTAATAGATGAGCAGTCCCAACCTCTTTCCTTGTTACAGGTAACAGTGAAATGCTTTGGAACCCAAGTTTCTCCGGCTGATTCTCTCTCTCTCAGTAGTTTCCTCTGCTTTTCCTCAACAGCTTTCTTTGCTTCGCTAGCTTTCTCCCAATCTTGCCTCATTATATATTGGCTCACCTCGCTCCACACCGCCGCTGATTCACTTGGCCACATCTCCTGAAAAAAATCAAATTATATTAAGGTGTGTGAGCAGTAATTTGATATGTGATTTATGTTATCAAATTCCTTTTGGATTATATTATTGTGTGCCTTATAAAATGCAGATGCCCGCATGAGCATTTCACCAAATTTAAGTTTGTTTTTTGTAAAATACAAAGATTAATTAGCATTTGATGAATGTTCATACGTACCTCCAAATCCTTTACAATGGGTGCTTTCAACCCAGTAAGAACTTCTTTAGCATTGTAGATAATTGTACTTTTCCCATTGTTGACGTCCTTCAGTGAGACAGTTCTAAAGTTTTTGAAATAGAAGGGACAAATCAGTACAATAAGCAATTAACTGAGATTATGTAACACCAGAAAATCGGAAAAACAGAAATCAGTAATTTCGAAGAGTACTTGGATAATGTACTACCTATCCCAATGGCCGTCAATCTCATAAAGAATCTTGGATGACGAGGAGTTGTAGATTTTTCCTTTAACAGCCCTATGGTTTCTTCTAAGCGCTATAAAAGGATTGGCTTTGTAAAATAATTCAGCTTCTAGGCCAGTCTCATAGCATTTGATTTTCACATTGCCAACCCAATCAGCTCCAGGAACTGGAAGAAATCTGATGCATAGCTTTGGTGAGTTCATTTCATAAGTTTCATTGTGATTAAGGAGCTTCAATTGCCTTCTTCCATGCACCTCAGCTTCCACCGAAGCACCTAGTAACAATCTCTATGTAATGCTAAATGATGTATGATAGTTGAAAACATAATGTTGAATGCTTGTCTAAAAAAATCCTCCGGAGTTGACAACCTAACCAGCACGTAATTTGTGGCTAGCAATTAGATCTAAACAACAAGATCTACATTGGATGGAGTTTATGAATTTTTATGGTTATTATTTGGTCACTAGCTAACAATTTAGCATGCAGTTGGATATTTGCACATGAAAAGTACTCATGTTTGTCTTAAGTTTATATATCTAATTCGGGATTTTAAAGTACAAGAAAAATCCTAAGAACGCTTTAAGACCGTGGAGTTTAAGAGGCTTAAAACTTAAAGCGCATTAAACCGTATAATTTATGCATTTTTCTAGACTTTTACATTTTAAAATTTCGGATTGAAACATATATATTTAGTCTCAAAATTAAGTATCAACACCTATATAAATTGGGATAAATGGGTACCGTAGAATTTGGGAGCAGGATGCTGGCACCAAATAATTTCAATATTTTCCTTCTCGTCAGTTCCATGAAGAGCTGTAACTGGGGGGTGATGTGAAACCTGCAAGGCAGTACCAGTAACCACAAATAGAATAGCAATTACCACTCATTCGCTCTATGTATATTTCACAAGTAAAATTCCTGTCTCACAAATGTTTGGCATTTTCTATAGATAATACCTGCTCGAGTAGAATATTGAGGTTTCCTCTAGAAACATGATGAGTTTCTCCAAGAACAGGGTTGTAAGGAGCAGAGCCGAAAACAGGAGGTCGATTCATCGATATGCTCCAAGCTACGACGGCTGTAAATCTTTCCAGGGGGCTCTCCAAGCTGTTGCATTTGCTCAGCATGTCATTGCCAATGCAATATACTAGTTCTCCGAAACATTGGAGGTGTGATTTGGGCAAGTTGAAGATAGCTGGCAGCTGAAGTTGTCGAGAAATTATTAACCATCAAGTAGTCGGAATTCCCGACGGAAAGGAAGTTTAGTTATAATTTCAAATTACGAAAGTAATTTTAACTTCTGATGATTCTACAAGAAAATATCGTTTACTAGATTTTATTTCCTCATTCTTGTTGTTAAATTTTGTAATTTTTAATGAATATTAAAATTAAGGATAGGATTTCACTTCATATTTTTTATTTATTAACTACCAATAAGAAATTGAGTTATTTGTTCAATATATTATCAGATAATGAGCGAATTTTGATCCTCTTATATTTTGTCATAAGAGTCTATTTAGCCGCTATATTTTAAAAACATACTTTAAGACATCCCTACTGTTAAATATGTTATATTCCTACTCTCACTTTTTCTTTCTTTTTATATAATAACCTTGGAAAAATTTATTCTTTGGGATATTAATGAAAAGAAAAAAAATTTAGTTTATCAAGTTAGCCTTAAAAGTAAAATAAAAAATTTTATAAAATTTTATTATTATTTTATTTTTAGGATTAATTTGGTAAATTATGTTTTTATAAATAATTATTAATAAGATTATTGTGAAGATGTTACACACTAGTTTAAGTTGATTGATATCAATTTATTTAAAAAAAAAAAAATTGCAAGGTACAAAAAATATTGTTATTTATTGGTTAATTTGTTAATTAATTTCCTTACAGTTAAATTGATTAATGTCAAGAATATTATTGTAAAGATAATTTTTTTAAAATATAAAGATTAAATAGACACTTAAATTAAATTATAAAGACTAAACTAATATTACTCTAAAATTAATTAAATTTGAAAAACTTAAAAAGTACACTTGCCTTGAACCGGGTGACATCTGTTCCTGGTCGTACACTTTTAAATAAACTTAAAACGCGTTGAAGAATATTCGGAGCTCTGAAATCATCATTTGATTCTCCATCCAACGATAGTGGCTTTGTGAGCACAACATTTATCTCTTCCTTAACCTGCACCACACCGTACCATATAATTTTATCAAATTATTCTGTCTTGAAACAAAATGAGAAGATTCTCTGACGGGAATAATCTAATCAATTGCTAGTAAAGATCAAAGTGTGAAGACGAAATAACCTAACGTATTCTTCTTTATTTTTATACGACTGCGATCTAGAAAACTTTTTAATTGCTAATCTAATCAATTTAGCTCTCTCAATTGCTAATGTTGTATATATTAGATAAGTAATTAACAGTCGTTTTCACAACTAAAAGTTACCAAATCAACTATATATATATATATATATATATATAGATATATTTGTTTTAAAGCGAGATCAACTAATATTTATTAGATCATGAATGACTAATTTTTTGACAGTACTCTTTTAAAGTAACATATTAGATCATGAATGATTAATTAGCCAACTAACACAAGATTAATATATTTAATCGATAAGCTCGATAGTGCAGAAGGCAGGCCGCTTTGTAAGAAGATACTAAACGAATCTAGACAAAACCAATAAAAAAAGAAAGAAAAGAAAAGAAAACTAAAAAAGCATATAGAGCCAGCCAGCCTTGGTTTTGCTAATTGATCAGTGAACTTTGTTTTTATTTATCCGTGTGTGTGTGTGTGTGATCAAACTTTATTGTTTTCAAAACCCTACGTGGGACTGCGGGGAGGGAGATTGATAGGAACCCCCAAATAAAATTCCCACTTAAATTCTAAATTTTACTACGCACTCGTATTGCACGAAAAACAATTATCTTTTTTATTTCAATAAAGATAATGCCCTGCCACCAAACCAAACCCAACAAAACTGTGGCAAAATTTTAAACTGTAAAGATTTTCTTGCTGTATCAGAATTCCCTATTGTTAATAATATTCTTAATTAGATTGGACAAAACCAAATCCGATCACAAGGCATAGGCTAAAAAATGCGCTACATGTAATTGATTCGATCTTAAAGTTGAAGCAATTAACGCCAACCAAAAATCTTTCTAAGCTTCTTTTGAAAAGCAATTTTGCGCACCCACGAACATGCATATAATAATAATGCCTGTTGACGTTCGAAAGCTACTTTTCCATTTGCCGGAAAACAGCCTATTTAAGAACATAAAACACAGTTTTATTTTCATGCTTCTTTTCTTTTTTATTTTCAGAGCAAAATTAACAGGAAAGCGGAGTTAACGATAGAAAGAAGGAGATATGTATGCATACCATTGTATTTGAGGAGTTACGGAAAGACTTTTTCGTTCAACCAAACAGGGCCTTGCTTCTTCTGCAATCTCCTGCCGAGAAAATTTTCTAAATTAATGGTGAAAGGACGGTTTTGATTGGAGTTGTTTCCTTCTTGTTAGTACACAAAACCTATGTGCTTGTTTATCGTATGCTTCTTTGTATTTTATAAGTGGAGACAGGAATTTTACAAATGACAAAAGATGGCTCGTCTTTCTTTATTTTGTCAATATTTTGCATTATTGTTTTTGTAAATTCGGGTTGATTCTATTATTTTGATTTTGTTCGTGAATTTCGAGCAATAACATACGAGTCCCTGTATATTTATAAAATCACACTAAGAAAGAAAATTTATGCTTCGTGGTTCATACGAGTCCATCTCTTTGAGGAAAAAAAAAAAGTAATTCGAATGTTATATCCTTGAAATCGGTTTATGAAGGACCTCATTTGCTTCAAATTTTCAAAAAGATAACAGTCAAGTAACTGCTTTGATTAAAAGTCCTTAACGGATTCACCGAATCAGGATTGAGGTATTTGAGGAACCCACCAAGGATTGGAACCCGCATAAAAAGAAAATACCAATTAGGTGCTTATGTGTAATTTTACTAACATGTAAGGGCTTAAACTTAATTGAGCAATCAAAACTTGTTCGTGTGAATATCTATTATTGGGATTATTATTGGTTGTTTCCATATTTACTTAGTTTCTTGTTGGAATTGGCTTTTTACTTTTTCTAGAGGGATTTTCATCTTTTTATTTATGTAGTGTAAATATTTTTTAAATTATTATTTATAAGACATTTGTTGACCTTATTCCATTTGTTAACCAAATTGAGGAGGACAACTTCTACAAGAAATATAAAATTGGGGTTAAAACAAGAAAATGATCATTTAAACTTTTTTTTTTCCCTAAGCAAACGCGTTTTTGCATTTTGAAGCTCAATTTTTTTTCCTTCCTTTTATTTATTTATTTTTTATGAACCCCAATTTTTGAAAGTAGTGGAGCAATTTAAAAGTCACTTCATCTGGCCTTTGTTTTTTACTTTTGACTTTCTCTATTTTGTTCATTTTCGCTTCTCCATTCTTTTAGCTTTGAACCCGTTCCATTTGGATGGGAATGTACATAAAATCATAAAATGTCAAAATTTAAACATCATTAATACTTAGTATCATTTATTCTTTTACATCGATTATAAAAAAAAGATGAAAATTGGGGTTTTTTAAATTAAAAAAAAGGATTTTTTTAAAGATATTAATAGACAAAATTGCCAGGCCGGTCACTAACTAGACAAATTATATGCCGTTAAGGGCTTGAAAATAAACAATTAAGTTGTGGTCTGATTATTTAGATAGCATTTTTTTTTTCTTTCAAAATCTAAATCGGTTTAAATGTAGTTGAAATCTAAATGTATTTGAATATAAATGTATAAATAATATTTTTTTAATATCTAAACATAAGTAGCATTTTGTTGTTTTCATAAGTAAAAAAAAATATTTTAAACATGATTGTTTGATATTTCTATCCTTATAAATCAAAATGAAAAAGGGATTAAGTTTTATAGTTTAGGAAATAAATATATTTAATAGAGATATTTTTAAGATATAATATTTACTTCTCATTCAGATCTTTTCTATTCAAATAAAAGTCACAACAACTCTTTTTTTTTAATTCAAATGTAAATATTTAAAAATCAATTATAAGGTACCAAAAATAAATGAATAAATTATTTTAAAAAATCTGAAATTTATAAAATTTCAGAGTTCATTTATCTAAACAAATAAGTTCTTAGTGTATTCTTTAAATGAAGTCGCATTGATTTTATCAAAATCAGTTTGTAGAAGTAGCATTTCGGTCCATATTTATCACTTTGTGCCAAATTAGTTCCGACCAGCATCCGTCTAGTTAATCAATATTTGATAAAATAAAGGATAATATTGTTTTTTTCAAAAAATTATATGGTAAAGAGTGATTATCCAATTGCACATGTGGTTGCTAAAATAACACGTTCTAAACACCGACACTTACATTAGGGGGCCTAGTAAGCTTTATGGGTGTTTAATAGTTCAAATACACTAAATTTATTAAATTTAAGTCCAAGCCATCATATATAGATTTTTATATTCTGAATGTAATATGATCCAATCACCAATTGAAATCTAATATAATCCGAACTAATAAAAAAATCAATTGTAACTTAATCAAATTAATCTGATAAAATAAAAATTTACAAACATAGAATTCTAGTTATTAACGATTGAAAAAAAAAAAAAAAGATTCACTCCTTTAGTATTTCATTATTCATGTATTTTATTACCATATGGTTGAAAAAAAAAGTTACTATTGAAATTTGAATATTAGAAGCAAATATTAATTGCGGCTTTCAGTTTGTACTCGGTACTATTTTTATATATTTATAATTATGAAAATTTTGCGCGTTGCTAAGGAAATCAGTAGGACCAGCGTCGTCCTATAAGCTCATTCCATTTGTGACGCACCTGAGGTCTATCCCCACTAATGTCTGAAAGGACGCATCCGCTGCCTTGCTAAAATAACGTTTGAGTATGCAAACAAGTTTGTAACTTTACGTCAAATTAGTCTCGTTTGGACAATATCAGAAATACCCTATTTACTGCTACTAAATTTTAGCTTGCAAGAAATATGTAATTGATTATATCTTGAAGCTAAAGCAATACCAAAATAAAAACTCTAAGTAAACCTAATCACCAAACACACAATTCTTGGGATCTTTTGTAAAATCACTTTCACAATAACCAGAAATATACTTTTTTGACGATCAAGCAATGTTTTTTTTCCCTTTCATTAAAACATACCTGTTTAATAACATAAAAACAAGTTGTTATTTTCATTTTTGTTTTTTTTTTCTGTTTATAAACTAAAAAATACAAGCCAAAATGAAAAAAAAAACAGAGATAAAGAGAGAGATACATATACAATTATATATACATACATACCATTTGAAGAGCTTTTGAGAGCTTTGATATTGCAGGTGAAAAAAGGCGAAAAGAAAATGAACCAAACTGGGCCTTGATTCTACAATCTGCCTGGAGAAAATTTTCTACAAGTGAAAGTGGGGTGTTGACTTAAAAAGCCAATGTTAAAATCACAGACAATGCATTAAGGGTGCATTAGTAGAAGATTAAGTCCGTCGTTAACAACTTGTTTACAATCTTGGTGGATTCGCCACACCGAGAAAGCAACGTTTGTACGGTACAAGCCTATCGCTTTACTGTTTACTCTCGTCATTTTAATGAATTAGGGTAATTTCTAGTCACTTCCCCTCAGATTCAGCGTATTAATATTTAGATAAAATATATTTATATAATTATAAATACTTCCCCTACCCATTAGTATAAAAATATATAGGGTATTAGTATATAAAGGTAAATATATAAAAATATATTTATAAGAAAAATTATCATTTACATACCATATATTTACTCTGTTATAAAAAAATAATATAATATTTTAAAATATATTAATCGTTTATTTTAAATTAATAAAAATTATCTGTCAACCACTAAATTATTAATTATTGATTGAAAGTTAATAGAATTATATCAAATTAACATTTTTAACCTTGAAACTTAAATTAAAGTAAAAGAAGATTTTCCCGTAGCAAGCAGAAACAAGTCTTTTTCCTTCAATGAATGCAGTGCAAGAGCAGAACCGCCGTGTAATGCCGGGCGTCAGTATCGTGTTGAATGCAAGGCCCACCCAAGTGTTGTTGTGAGACAATTGTTATTTTCTCATTAAAGGCTATCCAGCTTCTGCTGTACTGGGCTTGTACCGTGCAAGACTTTTTCATTGTGTCTGTGTGGTATCTGTGTGGTATATGGCTATGACACGAAGAAGCTTTTATGCCCATAATTTGCGTTTGGGTACAAAATTTTGGCCCATCGCGATACCAGGTTCAATTGACGAGTGAATTATTAAAAATCAATTAATATTATAAAGCTTGTGTTCTAATCTAGCGAAATAACTTTAATTGAGAGTTTATTGTCATACCTTTCTGTCTTCCGTCCAATGATATGGAATCACGATTTTGGTTTGATGGGAATTATTACATTGTGAAATTATGAGTATGTTTAAATGAGGAGATAAACGGTGCTATGGTGGGGTGGCCGTGTTAATGAAAAAGCTATAAAGATTTGTAGGCCGTAACAAAACAAGATTATATTCAGATGCTCGCAATCGCGCACCATATAGTTTCTTTGTTGAAAAAAATGAGTGGGCCGAACTTAAAATATTCATAGAAAAGAATAACAATTTCAATTTAATCGTTTATTTTTCCAGGAGCTATTTCAGCTTTGAGGACCAAGGCCCCTGGCATGTGCATGGTTCTGCTTCTGCCCCAGCAGCCATCCTCACTGAAGGCCATCATGCAGTAGAAGTCTATAGTTTATACCCTCAATGGACGACGTCAATTAAGGTACAAAAATGGGGCACAAAGCCCCGGTTTTCGTAAAATATGGGAACACCATGAACTGTGACAATTGTCAACAACACTAAAAGGGGTACAACGGACAAATGCACGTGTATCGGTTAAAATTTGATAACGGTGACTTATTATGATTAATGTATATCCCTAATTGACTTCCAGGTAAAAGAAAAAGAGTTACACAACAAGTACTTACCCTGAATACTAATAATAGAAATCCTATTATTGCCTCAGAGATCATCCTCGTTCTTCAGAGCAGTGCATCAAAGCTTTAGACAGATCCCCAATTGGCATTGATCTCGAAGCAATTAGAGATCATCTTTGCCGCTTGCTGCAATACCTAAAAGCTGAGCTAGTTTCCCACTTTCATAAGCTTCAACAGTATCTGAGACAATCATATCATGCAGCAATCAGGTGAGTTTTGTGTAAGAACTTTTACTTTGGAAAGATAAAAGGCAAGTAAAATATGTTACAATATAAATTAAGTTACTTACCATCTGAGCCTCCAATGTGCTTTCCATTTATGAACACCTGTGGTACAGTGCGCCGCCCAACCATCTCACCCAAGGCATCCTGAATGTTCCAGCCATCATCTGCAATTGGTAAGGCAATTATTCTCAGTCACTCCTGGTCCATTAGGAACACTATGCTAGGTGCATGAACTCCAGACTATTAAGGCTTTCAGTCAAAATATGAGATATCATGAAAGCTTAAAGCAAAAGCAAGATGCCATAGCCCTAAGCAGTTAAGTCATCAAATCCAAATATATGTTAAAAGGCTATTGTCTGTGGGAATCAGTGTTCAACCAATCAATCATAAATGCTACAAACAAGGAAACGGAACAGTAAGATTGTTGAATGCTTATTTACAGATCCAGGTGCCTTGTGTTTCACTTCTCTTCCAGCAGTTTCTATGTATCAGCTCTTATACCAGAAACAGCATCCTAAATTAGTGCACAATAGGGTCTATCATTTTCTTGTACTGTATGAAAATATCAACAGAGTATTTTTAAACAAACCTCTCTCATCAAGCTCGACTACATGAGGAGCCATGTTCAACTCTTTGAATACAGATTTAGCCCTCCTACAATATCTGCAAATAATAACCCACACAGAGAGAGAAATAAGTAAACAAAAAAATGAAAGAAGAAACACTTCATGCGATGCGCGCACACACATTTATGCACAACTCCATGAAAAAAATCAAGTGTTTTCAGCATCTAAAAAGTTAAAATGAGATTCTAATCCATAACGTCATGGAAAGTGTATATTACCACCAGAAAACTAATCCGAATTATGTAATGTAATCATGCCCTAAAAGCAATTACTTCAGACAAGTTTCAACTTGCAATAAAATCAAATACACCTGAGTAAAATCCAACTCCATAATTGTGTGAAGGAGCTGAAAAATAAATATGAGATCTTGACCAAATGAGTGATTAAAAAATTAGTAGAATTCACTAGTGACAACAATGTCAGTTAGCTTTGTGGAGATCATGAATTCTACACATGATCAACCCTATCTATAATCATCAGCAGCAAATAAACAAGTGAAGGGTCAATAAAACCCCGTACATTTTTGTTCGTTGCCATTGCCATTTTTTATTTTTGACTCAAATCATTAATAATTAAAGTAATGCACTGCACCATACATTCACAAATTGCAAATAAGAACAGTCTGATGAGCTACCAAATGATAAAAAAGGCAAATTTTGAAAAAGTAAACCAAACCCAGATCCCCAAATTTCAATGGAGACCGAAAAAATAAAAGGTAAAATAGTAAATAAAGAATAATAGTATAGAAAAAGAAGGATCGTACGGGCAATAAGACTTGGAGAAGATGACGATCTTGTGGGAAGAGACAGTCTTTTCGACAAAAGCAGCTTCTGAAGATTTGGCAGAAGCTCCGGAAAATGATGCCCAGAAGAGAAGCGTCGCAATCGTTAACGTTAGTACTGAGATCATTGGTGTTAGTCTTCTCGCCGTCATGATGAGTCTGATGCTGCACCGGAGACCGCGCAGAAGAGGTGCAGGCAGCGGAGTTGGTTTTTTAGATATTTTTTGTAAATGCCTATTAGCGCATAAATTCACATTATAGAATGCTTTTATATTCTTGTGTATATTTATTTTCTGGCTAAACTTCAATTTATTCTTTATTTATAAAATGACAGTCTTCAATTTATTTCAAAAATACACGAAAATTTTAACTTATTCTCATAATATAAAAATGTTAACTTACTCTCTTTTTCATTTAAAAAATGACAGGATGATTGATTAAGTTATTTGTAAAAATATCTTGAATTTTATTAAAAATTACTATTAAATTAAGTCCTAATTTGTCATCTCTTTGCCTCTTATAATTGAGAATGAAAATTTAAATCTACTTCGAAAGATGTAGCTGGTACTCATCTTTTAAATACCTTATACCACATATATATTTCTACACTTTATGATAGATATTTTACTACATATACATTCTTATCAAATAATTATCAATCACAACTGTAAAAGAAAAAAATAACACTATATCCAAATTCATTTCGGGGATGGACTACAACTTGACCGGACAAGTCCTAGCAGAATTATAATGCAACTATCAATAGACCTGTAATGTATATTAACAAATAGAAAGTGTTAATGAAATTTCATATAAATATATGTAAAATTTAAAATAAAAAAAAAAAACCACTTTTGGGCATCAACCGTGCGGACGTAGGCCATATTATAGATTTATTGCAACGGCACTGTGATAATCAACCTAAACAAAGTGTTGTCTCAATCCATATAATTTGAAGCCGACTGGACTCTCTAATATATATACCAAACTTTACTTGGGATCTGATGACCTTATTCCCTGCCGTTTGAAATATTCTCGAAATCCATATGCACTGAGGTCGTAGTTGAACTGGATGCGTGGGAATTCAGAAACAAGGGGAAAAAACAAAATTACATTGGGGTAAACAAAAATAAAACAGATTTAAACAACAGATATTTAAAGAAAAATTGTTGCCACAGAACTTTGAGGTTTCCTATTTAGAAAAGTAAAGGTAAAACCAACTCGAGTACAGAGTAGAATAAACAAATTAAGAGATTATAGAACCTATTATATACTAACACAATGAAGGAAAAGAAAAATAAGTTCTAGTAACTTACGGGTAGAACTTTAACAGCGTACTTTGTTATATTTGGATCAGCACCCCTTTCTCGGGTACTTGCCTGCATCATAAAAGGAGACAGATCACTGAATGGGAATCTCAACTCACATTAAGCAGTAAATAACATGGCATAGCATTTCAACAAGACAAGCTGGCAGCCAAATGCTTGGAAGACATGTTGAACAGATTGGGAACAATTACAGTCACAAAGGGTGCTAGAGAATAAATGCGTACGCCTTGCATGAAAAATTAAAATCCAAAAGCATAAGCGAATAAGCACCATTCAACCTCTGTTTCACAAGTTGTATAGACATATCCATATCATTGATGCACTACTGCAACTAAATATAAAGCAAAGTATTAGGAGATTATTCAACTCACGCATGACATTTTTCAAACACTTAAGCAAGTTATATGGGCTCATTTCATAAGAAACATAAAACAAAAGATTTTGTTTTGAAAAACTTTCTTCATCATAAAGAGAAGTCAACTTCATTGAAATCGGTATTAAATTTCATCAAGTGCTTAGTTTATGAATTTTCGAGAACAATTATTCCTCCATTCTCAATATGCCACTTCGATCATTTTCAACCAGCCGATTGTTGATGGAGGCAAAGATGTGAGGTAGAGACAAGCAATATATATGAAAATCAAATGCAGGTAGGAGTCACAATACTTGTTCTGGACTGTGAAATATCTCGATGAATGGATATTCCTTCCTCTGCCTTGTTAAACAAAATCCAGGATATTTTGGACACTCAACCTGGAAAAACAAGCACCAAAACAAAAGATCATGAGAAAAAAACTTAAGAATGCTAAAGTAGTGCTTCAGAAGATAAGAATTGTCATGTGTTTAATGATGATCACATATTACTTGAAATGCAGAAGAGGGATTGACGGGGAGCTATAGCATGCAAAAAGAGACAATCATATGCCTTAACTAAAGATAGTCTTTAATGTGTGCACTACCCAAGGTGGCAGAATCTGATACCAGGTTCAGATCTATCATTGAAACCGCATATAAAATTGTGCATGGGTTTCATGATCTATATCATGCTTGTCTGAACAGTCTCTTTCAGCAGATGACAAAAGCACAAACCACTTACTCGCATAAATTTTACATGTGGATAAAACTCAGCAGCAGCTTCTTCCAGTACTCGGTCAAGGTGTTTGGTGAGGTTACCCCTGATCATTAGAAATGAATGGTTAGATCGACAGAGTTTGAAATATTAAAGAACAAAAAATAGAGAAGGGAAGATTGCTCAATTCCAAATCACCTAATAGTAAATGCAACTACAACAGGATAGCCTTGATGAAGGATATGGACAAATTCACGCTCTGAAGTGAAATGAATAACACGAGATGGCCCAAGATCCTTCGGATAGCCAGTGTAATACCTGGAATTTTTGTAAAATGACATGTGAATTCATGAACAATATAGGAGATGAACACTAACATAGCACTGAGTTGCAAACAACATTATAAACAAATTTGAAGACATCTCTTCCAAAAGTAGACTTACATTATAAAGACGATAGATTTCATATTGGATATAGAGCTTGTACTCATTCTTTCCAGATATGTATTCTAAATTTCAAATATATTACTTATTTTGGAGGTGGAATTTCAGAGACAGTTTATAGTCAATTTTTAAAAGTGTATAAAAAGAGGTCAATAATTACAGTAAAAGACCTGAAGCATTAACGACCAGTATCTCCATGAGAATAAAAATCAAAATATTTATAAACTCTTGGAGAAAGAAGGAAACAAAATGTTCATACTTGCACGTTGAACGAAGATGACTGATCAGTCTGTGAAAAATTGAATGCTCCTCCATCAAATTCAGCACTAAACGATATCAAATTTTCGATTATCCTGCAAGTTGGTAATAAAAGAGTAACAAATACATGCGTTAAAAGCTCAAATCCATGCCTCTTGTTAATTAATTCCCATTAACTAACTGGACCATTTCATCAAGCAATTGGCACGCAACACACGAGTGTCAGTCATAGAGAAAATTATTTGAAACATTTGATCGAACATGAACCATGTGTTACATATCAAATGGATAAGGGTCACTTCTTTACAAGTTTCAACAGAAACCCATTTCTCTATATAATAGAACGCAGCTACCCCGGATCATATTAGCATTTAATGAAATGTTAATACTAAAAACAAAGCTTACACTGCATTTGGTTGCTGAGAAAATTAAGTAAAAGGCAGCGGCATTTTAATACAAGAAGTATTTATAGCCATGCAATAAAAACAAGCAAACACAAGGACCAAAAACTCGATATATGATTAAGAAGAACCTGTCACAGAAGCTGCGTTTGGATCGTTTGATATTGAAAAGAGAAAAGCTGACGAGAATGGCCAGTCCACTTATTTTGTTCATGAGGTGTCTCCGATATTTATGGAAAACTTTGGGGGTTTGGATGTAATTTACCGTTTTAATTTAATTTAATTTAAGACAGACGAGTTGTCGTTTAAGCTTTACGGGTTTCGACGTACATATTTGGTTTGATAGAAAAACAGACGTGTATAATTCTATATATGCCGAATGCACAGCTTCCCTTCTACAAGCAGATTAACGTTTGTGATTGCTTCATTGGTTCTTCGCCATATCATCGGGATTAATGTTAAGAATTTGAAAATGATCAAGAGTACAAGCTTTGGCGATCACTATGTAAGAAACCTTTTCTCATAAATCATAAAAGGGGAATTAAGAAGCAATTTATCTCGAATTACTAGACTAATAAGCAAAACTTATGAATGGAAGAAACTAGGCGTCTCCCCCTTGTACTTGTTATCTTTACAACTACTCCACATATATATTTGAGACCATATATATTTGGCCTTATAGCTATCTTATTACCACAGATTACAAAAGAATATTACAACGATACAACTTAACTAACATTGACCCCAACGCATCTCATCAGTCAATTCATCGCCAATTTCCCTGAGCTATCACCGGGATATTTACCTTGTGCCCTCGACTTCCTTTCATGCAAATTTCCCCAAAACTGTACGTGCCGGTCACCGATCTCACAGTGAGGGTCACAGTGAACTTCCGTGAAGCACCAGGTTTCAGAGTCATGGCTGGAGGGTTGACTTCAATGGCAATGGCTGGTTGCATCCTGGCGGACATCGAGTAGGTTTCTTCTTCGGCAACATTTGTGACTGTTCGTGTAACTACTTGAGTCTTCACAAGATGGGCGACTGTGATTGACGGAGTATTGAAATTATACGGGTGGCCCATTGAGTAGTTGCAGGGTTGGTTTGTGTAGTTTCTTATCTCGTGAATGTCTATGCCGGGAGTCGTGCACAAGAATCCCAAGTAATCCACGTAACCTGTCAGAAAATAAATTTGGAGAAGTTAGGAAGTAAATAGGAGCAAGACAAGACAAGTCAAACAAATTTATTAAAAGACGAATTAAACCTGCATCAAATATGAGTCCAGGATCCAAGGCAGCTCTTGGATTGACATGGCCACTCCCATAGTCAAATGGTGTAGCTGTAACCAGCTTCATGGCTTCTGTTTCAGAATATTGTTGTGCTTGAAGAGGCCTACTTGCTCTGTCCAACTTCGTTGTTGTGGTCATCAATGCTGATTTTATAGCAGCTGGGCTCCAATAAGGGTGCTTCTGCTTCACAAGAGCAGCTATCCCGGCTATATGTGGTGCAGCCATACTGGTTCCAGATATCAAGGCAAATCCTTCTCCTGCTCAAAGCAAACAAACTGCTTAGCTTAGAATGCAAGAGTTTTTCATATATTGTATAAGTGTGAGAAATTATTTTCATATTCCTCTCTCATCGACACACTGTTTAAGTTCTTGCATTTGATAGCCATGAAGACAACTTAAAATGTTACAAGACTTACCCACAAAATTAGCTTCATCTGTTCCATTTGGAGACCAAGCGGCCCAAATGAGAGAGCCAGGAGCCAGAATGTCTGGCTTGAGAAGATCTGCATCTTGGAAGCTGAAATCTTTTATATTGGGCCCTCGAGCAGAAAATAATGCCACCTGCGGTGCTGATTTATGGAGAATAGGCATCAAACCATCTCCTATGGTACCTGTACCTTTAAAACTTTTCACTCGTCCAGTCCAGTCTCTTGTTGTAGAGGTGTTGTAGTAGTCTACAAGATCCTAGAATAAAGATTTGCCCAAACACCGGACACAAAAGAATCAGGAACAAGCCAGAGCAAACAAATGGACAAGAGGTCAGGTGAGGGGATAGGGGATGGTGTGGTTAGCCAAGAAAAAAAGAGGTTCCTGGGGTACAAGAGAGCAGAAACTTAGCTATGGAATAGTTATTATCAAGATTGCAAATGAGGCATACCAAAAGTTAATTGAATAAAGCAGGATCAGTAATATAATTTTTGCTCCATTTTAAGTCCTTATATATATTTTCTTATTCCAATTCATACTTCAAAAACTACAAGTCGACCTTATGCCTATCAACACTCAGTAGTTACTACATGCCACAATCTTCAGCACTATACAAATATATGCTACATGGAAGATGGTAAACAACTTAGCAATGGTACTGCTGCTGATCAAGTTTTACCAACATTAGAGAATAGTGCGAACTTTGCCTCTATCTTGTTATTGATAGTTATCAACATCAAAATATGAATCAAAATGAGAAGAGTTCAGCTATTTACCATTGACTTCGTGACATCTGTGATAAGTATCCCAGGAATACCAACTGGAACAGGATCAAATTTTGTTCCTGGGGAAACATTTTCTACAGCAAGAACAAATCCAGCTGCGCCAAGGCTCTTTGCTGTCTCCGAAACTTTCTTGATGGATGCAGTACCAGTAACAAAATTGAAGGAATAGCCGCAAAGAAGAATGTTACCCTCAACCAAGTTCTTGTTTAACACTTCTGGTCTCTGGCAGTCTGAGGCGCTGTACTTCATTACTGAAGAATCCAGAAGAACATCATTTGCAGCAACCAAGGTAAACGTTCGATTTCCATGAGTCGCAGCTGAAAGTATTCAACAATCAATTAGACAGGGCAATCTCTATGTTGAACTGAAAAAAAGGGCCCCTAGCAGACAACTAACCGCAAGTATTCAACAACCAACTATTAAATAATTAAAAGTGCATATTTGTGTGTTTGTGGTGTGGATAAATCAACAAACCAAAGGAGATTGAAACAATCTGTAACAGAAAACCTATGAAAATCACCAGAAGAATGGATGAGGTATCACCTAGCTCAACTCAACATGAAAAAGACTTGGAAACTGTCCAGAGTCGATATCAAGTTTAGTGATCTTTGATCTTCAATGATTCAATCAGAGAAAAAGGGCAAAAAGCTGAAAAGAACAATGTTCAAGGAATTTCTAGAACTAAGTTCTTAGCCAGATTCAGCTCAGTACATGGTAAAAAATCCATAGATCCTTCTTGGTATTGAGACTCCTGAACTCACCAGGGTGTTCCAAAACAACAGGAAACTCGGCAAGGGTGTGTCTGCTGATGAACAGTATGAAATAGTGAAACCTTAAGTCGACAGAACATAACTACCGGTCAAACTTGAATTCACTAGAAAAATGTTGAGTTATGACTACACGGAGCTAATAAAACTGGGGAAAAATGAAGCAGCTGCATTGATTAACAATGTCAAATGTATAAAGAATTAAAGAGAAACAGAATGACATGAAACAAGCAAATGATGCTTTTCGTTATTATCAATTCCTCTATTTCTCAATGTCAATTAACAAGTGGACAAGAACTACATGTTCATTAACAATTTCGAGATCAGCCACCTGTTTCATGTTATTACATAACAGTCTTCTGGAGGTTTAGCAATGCCTCTTCCATAGGTTATCATATCATAAGAAAACAACTAGTGAAAATGATAAACTTACGTGACAACCCAATTCCAGCTAAGATTTTTCCATTGCCCAGGTTCAGATGGTTTTTGTATCTGCGGTCATCAATTGCAGCTGCTACAGTTGTTATCCATGGACTGTAAGATACCAAAGTTTTGGGGAAAGGACCTCCATTTCCAGCTGCCTGTGCAACGAATACACCTGCTTTCACAGCTGCAAGAAGCGTAACATCGAAAGGATTTAAAAATGTGGTCTTGGTGGTAGCTGGAGGACTGTTTGGCCCCACGGAGAGGCTAAGTATATCCACACCATCATGAACAGCCTGTTAACAGAAGTTTTCTCAAATTAAAATTAATGCTCGAAGATGTAACCACCAATGTAAACAACCAAAAAGAATGCAAGCCACGTTGTCCAATATGTACAAGTGCATATTATATGCATAGCAGGGAAAGCAGCACCTGGTTACCACGCCAACTATAACAATTTGTCCTTTTCCCCCTTTCTTTATAAATATTAAAGAGAGAAAGATCTCTCATTTTGAAAAAGAAGAGAGAAATTATATGGAATACTTTCTCTTAGGGAGTCAAACAAAAAAGAGAAGCAGGATGATTTGTCTACGTAATGTAGATTACATCAGATTGTGGAGAAAATATCTAAGCGAGAAACTGTTACCCAAATTTCAATGAGCAGCCTATATTTTACAGGAATGACTTATCTATCAAAAATCCAGAATGTGTAGACAATGCAAAGGAAGGGAAAATGGATGACCTACAGACCAGCCACCACTCATGGTCTATATCACAGCAAAAACAAAAATAACACCAGTAGGATCTTATAATTTTTTATGTCCTGCTTGCTATGAATGATAACCACACACCTGATCAATTGCAGCAACCACATCTGCTACAAAGCCTCCAAAAAGCCTGTAGAGTGCCTTATATACAGCAATCCTGAGGAAAAATAATTTCACTTTTCAGAAATCTCTGAAAAAATAAGAGATTGTACCAGAACATCTGATTGCATTGTAGCCATTATATTAATCCCCACCTGGCACGGGGAGCCATCCCACTTGCTCTCCCAAATTCATGGCCATGCATTCTTACTGGAATACCATTATTTCCAGCTGCAATAGCTGCTGTATGACTGTCATCAAAAAAGCATAAAAGGCAGTGTAAAAGGGACATTCAATATGACACGTCTAGCCCAAATATAAAGAGAATACGGATACTGCATCTAAAGGTCCTGTCAAGATGTTCTTTATAGCAGTTAGAGGAACAAAAATGACATCATACTACAGTCACTGATCAGATTACCTTCTACTTCCAACTTAAAGAATTAAAGAAGTCTCAAAAAAGAAGAAGAAAATGAAAAATTTTATCCACGCCTTCATGGGGTTACATTTCAGGAAGAAATGCAAATGGTATCATGGGAATTTTATCCACGCCTTCATGGGGTTACATTTCAGGAAGAAATGCAAATGGTATCATGGGATTTAATTTGACGTTGATATTCAAGGATGACGTGGTATCTAACCTTCCATGTCCATCACCATCTAAAGGAGAAGCAAAATCAACAGCAGGATTGAATGCCCGAGCTGCTATTGCAGCCTCTGCAAAATGTTGGGCGCCAATAATCTTCCCATTGCAGAAGCTTCTTTTAGTATCAGGATCAACTTCACATTTTCCCCTGTACTTGGGGACAGGCCCATATGGGTCAGTGTGGTGGCTTCCAAAGCTTGGATGGTGGGGATAAATTCCAGAATCTACAAATCCTATGACAATATCTTCACCAGCCCTGTCAAAGCCACCTCCTGTCGGCCATACTCCAGTAGGTAGCCCCAAAAATTCAGGGGTGTGTGTCGTAAGTCTCCTCACCTTCCAATCTCTTTCCACAGATTTCACGCCGGGGGCACGTTGTAGGATTTCTGCCTACTAATATAGTGGGACAGTGTCACAATTAGAATGCAAAATGAATGAATATCAATAAATGATAAACTGTTTTATTAGTAAAAATGATTCAAATAGGAAGCATAAGAATTAGAATCTTTCACCACTTTCACCTGGTCAGGGGTAATGTGAACTGCAAAACCATTTATAAGGTGTTTATAGCTGTAGAGCTTTTTGTAAGTATCACGCTCAAATAGAAGCCCAAGAAGCATGTCATGTTTCTTTTCAAGATGACGGGCATAGGATGTGACCAATTCACTGAAAGAATCACCAATGCCAAGAGAGTAAGTAATAAAACAAAATTTTCAATAATACATTGCACTTGTTTATTTTTGAGGGGGCATACAGATCACAAGTGTTAAGGGGTATGTGATAATGAAAAAAGAAGCTTAATTATTCAACCAGGAAATATAAATAGTGATTGTGGAATGAGAACACCCATATTTTTAAATACGGTGAAGGTGCCACATAAACATTTAGGATGCATGTTCAATGTATAAATTTTCACATCCATGCACGAGTAAAAATGTTTTTCAATAAGAATAGCATTACTCCTTTATTGATAGCAGAACATTATAAAATTTTCCTAACAAACATCACAAGATAAGTAAATATTTCAACAGAAGGATATGTTGTTCACAATCTGAATATATTTCTATTACTGCTCCCAAAGCATGTGGTAACTTACAGAATGTGCACATCAGAGTTGTTTATGCTAGTCCGCAAAACATACTTTTACTTCTTAGTCATTACCATAAATTTTACATTAAAAAACGGCAATAATTCTTTAAAACTTGAGCTTAATTGTGCGAAAGTAGAGTGTCACAGCTAATCGAAAGGTTGTGCCCATAGATTGGAAAGGCTGATAAAAACTCAGTGAATACAATCTAATTAACAATTAACATGTAAACTCGATGAATATCATCTAATTACTACATAGCAATGAACATCAAAGGACCAGGTAAAATTAATAAACACGCTGGTGAACAAGGCTTGAATTTCTGGGTTTGGTTTTAATCTAGACTTTGACAGTTCCACATTCAATTCCACAACAGCCAGCTTTGACTTGTTTTCCATGAGCTTGCCAGTAAACAAATGTAGCATAACCGAAGGCCACATAAAGTCAATTCAAAAATCCAACACTAGACATTGTTATTTATTGACCAAGAAAAATATCATTTTCAGGAAAGATATGTCGTTAGCCAAGGCCCCACTCAAAAAAAGTTCAATTCAATATACCATTGGTTGGATTATTAAAAAGTGTTCAGACATATCAAGCTGGCTACAAAAAGCCGAAAGTGATGACAAAGAATTCAGTGGATGATGTCGCCAATACCTGGTGGTGTCAATCTTCTCATCGGATTCCACGGCAGTAGCTTCAAAACCATTATCACCACCCCTGTAACTTATAATAGGCTCTCCTTCCACTGTGACAATGTAAACCTCAGCTCTCCCAAGAATGAAAATGGTGAATAACACAATAAATATACACAAAAATTCAGCTGCAATCATTTTTGCTGATCAAGCGCCAATCTAAGCAGCCCAAAAGATCTGTTCCATTGCAATAACAAACAGTTAATTGGAACCCAGTATACAATGAAAATGACCATATCAATAATACAGCTGATTACTTAAGCTTAAAGTTTGACTAAAGTTAATATTTTAAACTAAAAATTGAATCTCAAACCCACTGCATCCCAGGAGAGATTTCTGAGTTTAAAAATTAATAAAAATTATACAAGGGAAAAAAAATTATCATTTCACACCTGAACTCGTCAAAATCCATACCAACTAAATAACAGACTAATCCATCCATTCTTTTACAGGTAAAATAAAATAAACAATAATAATAATAATTAAAAAAAACTTGGAAGACGATCAGATTGCTGGATACATACTTGAACGAACAGCACAGCAGATACACGCTGATTTTAGAAGAACAAACTGATTGTTCAAGTATGAATCCGAGAGATGAAAGCACTTTTGATCACCAACGAGAAGCACTTTTTATTAGCAACAACAACAATGAGCAAGTGACACATGTATAAATAAATAAATGCTATATGATTCATTCATAAAAAACTCCTTCAAGTTCAAATCTTCAATCGGCAAAATCATATGGCAGCATATAAAATAAACCAAAAATTTGAAAAAAAAAAAAAAGCTGCTTTAATCAACGATCCAAGTAAAGAATAACAACGGTCCCATTCACATTTCAGCCAGTAAAGAAGATCATCACTTCAAACAAACAAAAAAGGGAAAAAAAAAAAAAAAAAAAAAAAAGCCAAAGCAACATAGTTTAACTCACACGCTAAAACGAATCAAGGAAAAGCTTCAGTAACACGATCAGTATTCAGTCAAAGCAGACAACCCGATCATACAGTACAACACACAAAACGGCATTCACATTTGCCGTTTCAGTGGATCTCTCTTTGTTAAAGGAAAATGCGAGCCTAAGCTTATTACAGAAAATGAGAAACAGAGATCTAACGAATCACATTTGGATGCTTTATTAAGAGAGAGAAAGTAAAAAAAAAAATATTGTTGAGTGTTTACTGTGTATTAAGAGTGAGAGTGAGTGAGTTTAGTGCGAGGTAGGTAGTTAGGGTTTCCTTTTATATATAAAACTGATTTATTTTAAAATAATAATAATAATTTTGTGAATTCCTTTATTGGGATTTTCAGACAAGGAGCCGAAGATGATGGAGAAGTGATAGACAAATCATTATAACATATAATAAAATTATAAGAAGTATACGTGATTTAATTATTACGTATTTATTTTTCTTTATCATTTTGGTATCCGTCAATTAATGCCTGATTAATTACAGATTTTTATTTTTTTTTTAATCTTCTTTTCAGGTTAACAGAGTCAGAGAGATGGAAGACGGGAAAAATTCGCGCGCAAGCTGTGGGGCGTTTCAGCCGAAATGACAATATTAGCCTCGATTTGATTTCTGGTTCCAATTACGGACAGCACATGAGGACCGGGCCCGACCCGGCCCACCCCAAGTTTACACTTTTTTTTAAGTTTTTCATCACACCACAAAAGTTTTGTTTAATGGTACATAATTGTTTGTATTGTATATAAAACATCACACGTTCAAGATAAAATAAAATAAAATAATTATTAGAAAAGCGAAAAAAAAAAAAGACTTGTAATCGATTACAAAAAATTGAGATTTTTATGTAAGAGCGTGAGGGTGTTATATCATACGATGAGTATAATAAAGGTTGATTATTCTAGAAGGCAAAATCTAAAAGATAGATGCTAGCTAGATTGAGTGATTAGGCCTAATTTTTCTTAGGTTACTTTTTGAAGATTTAAAGCTAACGATCGAATGAGTGCATACAAGTTTATTGACATTTCGAATAGTCAAAAGTAAGAAAACGCGTACACTCCAACCCACACTTGTTTTCTTCTGATAATCACTGATTTCTTCTATTAATATCATCATAACAACAACTTCATTCCAAATTCCAATGGTTGGGTTGTGCGATCTAAATGGATACTTGAAATAAATTAGAAGGAAAATGGCAGTCAGACATTAAAGTCTCTTTTGATATGATTTTTCAATTATTTAAGGATATTAAATATATCATCAGATTCTATTTTTTTAAGATTTATACAATGGTGTATAATCGAGTTCATAGAATAAATAATGTAGAAGCCACAAATAAAATATACAGCTAATGTAGGTCAATTTTTTTGAATAATTCTTTATTTTGTGTTATTTTCTTGAGATAAATTCAAAGCAAACTAAAAGAGTATTTGAGTGTCAATTTAATTATGATTAACAATCACTTAATTTCTCTTCCAAAATCATATCTTATTACCGGCCATAGTAATAATCTTTAAGTTTATGTATAAAATAAATAAGACTTTTGATTTTTTTTAAAAAAAAAAAGAAATATTTTAGCAACAACTAATTTATAGAGATGACAAGCCTATGCATAAACTATGTCCATGGGAAGACCACGGGCAGACAAAAATGGGATAAATCTGAAGGCTGAACAACAAAAGCTAAAATTTAAATACCGTACAAGTAGAAACAAAAACGAACAACCCTCAAGGACATTCATTATACGCTCCTCTACTTTCTTTTATAAATATTAAATAACAATTTTTCTAAGCACACTAAATAATAAGTTGTATAATCCGTTATTAAGATTGATAATTTATCATATTTTGCATTTTTCATACATAGAGTTGTTTAGTCAAAATTATACAATTATGAAAGTGAAAATGTTGGAAGAGAATTTCTGAATGGAGACTTGGTGAGTCACGTTATCACGTAATGTTGTTTCATTAATTTACTACATACTTTATCATATATTATACGTGTAATTTGATAAAAAAAGTTCTTTTTTCGACTGATAATAGTTATTGGATTAACAACATAAGATTGAAGTAATCATTTTTTGAGTATTAGACAGGTTCTTAAATTTTTAAGTGCTATTAAAAAGCTTGTGCATAAACTCTATCCACGGGACGACCACCGCCAGATAAAATAGAATAAATCCGAAGGCTAAACAACAGAAGCTAGAATTTAAATACCGCACAAGTAGAAACAAAAGCAAACAACCCACAAGGACATTTATTTTACGCTCCTCTACATTTTTTTTTCAATATTAGATAACAATTTTTCTAAGGATACTAAATAATAAGTTGTATAACCCATTATTAAGATTGATAATTTATCACATTTTGTATTTTTTAGACATAGAGTTGTTAGTCGAAATTATACAACTATGAAAATGAAAATATCATAAGAGAATTTGCGAATGGTGACTTGGTGAGTCACGTTATCACGTGTTGTTGTTTCATTAATTTACTCCCTATTTTATCATATATTATACGTGTAATTTGATAGAAAAAGTTCTTATTTCAACTGATAATAGTTATTGGATTAACAATATAAGATTGAAGCAATCATTTTTTGAATATGAGACAGGTTCTTAAATTTTTAAGTGGTTTTAAAATCAAACTTATATACGAGCCGTAAAATAATTGAAAATAACTACTTAGATAATAAAATAAATTTAAGACCGTCGATAACTTCTCATCGTAAGTTAATCCCATGAACTTTTATAGAATTGCTTACCATAAAAGCAAATGAAAATCGCTTTGTCATTCGTTTTATTTGGGTATATCAAATTTGCAAACCAAAGAAAAGGACAGCAATCTAAAGTCATTTTCAATGAGCAAATTAATGTCAATCAAAACTCGCAACTTGTTTTGATTGAATGGCAGGTTAAATTGGATCACATAATAGAAGAAAATAAATATTGCATAAAAATGGGAAAAGAAGAAAGAAGAAATTATCGGTGCCGAATGTGCATGCATGATTTTCAAAAGGACGCAGTATTTTTGGATGGAGTGATCATTGGCGTTGTCAAACAACCCAACGGTGGCTATCGAAGAAGATGCATGTGAGGGTCGCCCCCACCACAATTGTCGCTACGTTTATACACCACATGTGAGTTAAGAGTGCGACCATTTCACTGGCCGATAAATGATTTTCGAGATTCCACATGCATCGCATTCACACGTCACCGAAAAGCTTCCCTAGCTTATAAAATTGATGCTGAGTTCTTTGTATTATTGTCTGTGTCTTGGGCTTGGCTATAGCATATAGCATGTGGGTAGCGAGTAGCGACGCAGCCACCAATTTAGTCTGAAATTGATAAATAAGGTTAAAACATTAGTGAAACGGTGAGTTTTGTAAACCATAGATAGTAGTCTAAATATGACAATTAAGTTTTTAATGTTGTATAATGCAACTAAAAATTTCGATCAAATATAGGTTAGTGTAAGAAGCATATTTTAATCCAATGTAATGCACTAAAATGCAAACTGTCAATTACACCTCAAGATAAATATTATACGAGAACTTTTTTTTTTCCCGAAACTTAAAATCAAGTACTGTGTGGCTTCGTTTGTATTAATCTGTCATAGTCATAAAGTACCATTTTCATTATGGGTGTTTAAAATCCAATCTGATCCGCTTAATCCGTAGATAAGTTAAAATATAATTATATTAACACTATACTATATTTTATCTGATAATAATATAAAATAAAAATATAACTTCCTAAGTAATTAATTTTCATGAATTAATCTAAACAAATGAGATTTTTTTCTTTTTGTTGTGTTATATTTTGAAACTTTAAATGTATTATAGCTTTATTTAAACAATTTATTTATTTAAATCTTATTTGATTTGGAATTTGATCAGTAGTAAAATTATTTTTATATTAAATTTTATTTATTTAGCTAGTTCGTGGATAAGACATGATTAAAAATTTTAAGCCTCAAACCAATCAGCAAAATAGTAGATTAGATATAGATTGGGTCAAAACCGCATTGTATGCGCAGACGTATGTATTGGATTTTGATTGAATTTCATCAATCCGTGGATTGGATTAGATTAAAAATTTATAATATGCAAAATCATGGATCGGATATGAATTGATGTCTAATCTGCAAAATTCAATCCGCGAACACTCCTAATTTCAATACATCAAATAAGCCAAAAAAAAACCCCTTAAGTCCATTTGTTGCCTTAAATGATAATATTTAACAATAGAGAAATTCTAGAATACATTTGTTGTATTATGTTAGTCATACAACAGCAAATAATGTCATGATATATTTGCATTTATTTTGTAAACTATCATGCAAGTGGTGGTTGTATTGAGCTCAATTACACATGTCATGCATGCATTAATTGGTTGTAATACAACAAATATATTCTAGAATTTCTCCTAACAATAATACTAATCTAAATACTAATGTTATAAAATTTCATATATTTTACTATTTATCCGATCGGTTACCCGGTCGATCAGAGAGTGAAACATTATTGAAGGCGAGTAGTATAATGAATGCTTAGAATTTAAAGTGACATGTAATTATGAAGTGGGACGCAACTATGAAAGATAGAAAAAGTAGTAAGAAAAAGAGACGCAAGTTTCTAACTAACGAAAAAATTCAATGGATGGTCACTATTAACCTTGCTTGATGCAATTAAGATTAAGATATATATATATATATAAAAAAAAAGGATTTTACAAATGGCTACTTTCTTGATTGAGTTTTCTGTTAAATAGGAAAATCACAGATCCCGTGCTAGCTTGGTGGGTGAATTTTTTTGGTGAAAATGATTTGCACTGATCATTGTGTTGAAAAAAGGAACATAAGCGGTGGATCATCCTATTTTTCATCTTTTGGGTTAAAAAGGGGAGGAAAGGTAATAGTCAATCCGAAGAAAATTAGAAAAAAAAAAGACTTTGGACTTTTTTGTTGATTGATAGAAACCAAATCATCCTCTATTATCCCATCTTTTTGTTTGCTTTTAAAGCTTTTAGGATTTGATGAATCACGATCATCATCACTTCATTGAAACAGCTGCGTGGTTGTTAGGGCTTTCCACCGCAATTTATGGATTTTTTTGGCTCTTTGTTATTGTCTTTTTAAGTTGACAATTAAAATGGAGGCTTAAATGGCATCCTAAAATCAAATTCACAGGAACTGTATTTCACTTCACTTCACTTTGTATTATTTCCGTTAGTCCAGGCCTAGTTAACCGAAATGAAGTTTTGGGCTGAAAATTTGGAGACACTGAGCAAGCTGGGGCAAGGCCCACATTCCGAGCCCAGTTAATCACGTACTCTCTCAATCGGTCCGCAGCTGTATGCAATCCATCTTACAAAATTTAAACAGAGCTATTATATATATATATATATATATATATATATATTCAATCTTAAGTGCGGGTTTCTTCATTTTTTCTTTTGTTGCGGATGTATTATTATACCGTACAGTTTAATAATATTAAAATTTTATTTTATTAAATTTCACGGTTCAAAAATATGTTAGAGAAAAATAAGAGCTCTCATTAAAAAAAAAATTATATATAACATTTTATGTGCCACAATTAAAAGCTTTTTAACACACATAGTTACAGGTAACATTTTCCAAAGTTATGACTTATGAACAGTTATTTTATGCAATATTATCATTGTTACTTGCTAGGAGTGTGAAGTATGCATTATACTATTTGCTGGGATGATAATTCTTTTTAAATGATGGCAAAATCTATTAGCTCACTCTTGCATCATTGCTCCAAGACTAAGGCATTGCAGCAAGGTATTTCACTCCATGCTGCTGTTTTGAAGATGGGTATTCAACCTGATGTCATTGTGTCTAACCATGTCCTCAACTTGTATGCAAAATGTGGCGAGATGATCTTAGCTCGTAAAGTGTTTGACGAAATGTCCGAAAGAAACCTTGTATCTTGGTCCGCCATGATTTCTGGTCATCACCAGGCCGGGGAACACTTATTGGCACTTGAACTTTTTTCTCAAATGCACCTCTTGCCCAATGAGTACATATTTGCCAGTGCCATAAGTGCCTGTGCTGGCATTCAGTCACTAGTGAAAGGACAACAGATTCATGCTTACTCTTTGAAATTTGGATATGCATCAATCTCGTTTGTTGGCAACTCGCTCATTTCTATGTATATGAAAGTTGGATATTCTAGTGATGCCTTGCTTGTCTATGGTGAAGCATTTGAACCTAACTTGGTCTCTTTTAATGCATTAATTGCTGGGTTCGTGGAAAACCAACAGCCTGAAAAGGGATTCGAAGTGTTCAAACTTATGCTCCGACAAGGTCTTCTGCCCGATCGGTTTAGTTTTGCTGGAGGGTTGGAGATTTGTTCTGTTTCAAATGATTTGCGCAAGGGAATGATATTGCATTGCCTCGCCGTAAAGGGTAAACTTGAGTCAAACCCTTTTGTTGGTAATACGATAATGGCTTTGTATTCAAAATTCAATTTGATAGGAGAAACAGAGAAGGCCTTCAGATTGATTGAAGGGAAAGACTTGATATCATGGAACACATTTATCGCTGCTTGCTCTCATTGTGTGGATTATGAAAAGGGTTTGAGCGTTTTCAAAGAGATGTCAAACAATCATGGTGAGAGACCCGATGACTTTACTTTTGCTAGTATTCTTGCTGCCTGTGCCGGACTTGCTTCAGTTCAACATGGCAAGCAAATTCATGCTCACCTAATCAGAATGAGGCTCAATCAAGATGTGGGAGTTGGTAATGCCCTTGTGAACATGTACGCTAAATGTGGTTTGATTAGCTGTTCATACAAATTATTTAACGAAATGCTCTATCGCAATGTTGTCTCGTGGAACACCATCATTGCTGCACACGCAAATCATGGTCTGGGAGGGTCGGCACTAAAACTTTTTGAGCAGATGAAAGCAACGGGGATAAAGCCAGACTCAGTTACATTTATCGGACTTTTAACCGCTTGCAATCATGCAGGGCTAGTGAAGGAGGGCGAAGCTTACTTCAATTCTATGGAAAAAACCTATGGTATCTCCCCTGACATAGAACATTTTACATGTCTTATAGATTTATTGGGACGGGCAGGCAAATTACTCAAGGCAGAAGAGTACACGAAAAAGTTCCCACTTGGGCAAGATCCAATTGTTTTAGGGACCTTGCTTTCAGCATGCCGGCTACGTAGAGATGTTGTCATTGGCGAACGATTGGCTAAACAGCTATTCCATCTGCAACCTACGACTACATCACCTTATGTTCTGTTGTCAAACTTATATGCTTCAGATGGCATGTGGGGAGATGTTGCAGGGGCAAGAAAGATGTTGAAAGATAGCGGCTTGAAAAAGGAGCCTAGCTATAGTATGATTGAAGTGCAAGGAACTTTTGAAAAATTTACGGTAGCTGAATTTTCTCATTCTAAGATTGAAGAGATAAATTACATGCTCAAAACTTTAAGCTTGGCCGCAGGTGAAGTCTGTTTAAGCCATTTAAGTTAGACAAAAAACATCACCATATGTAAAGAGGAGCAATTTTTTTTTTAAATCGCTAGAGTCACAAATTAATCGTATAAACTCATTCGTATAAATCACATTCATTCTAGCTGTAATGCCAAAAAGCAAAAGTAAAATGGACAACCCAATATCAATAATTAATTTCTATGTATCCAGGTGGAACATTTAAGCGAAGAAAAGTAAATTTGATATGTGTGAGCGTGTATCCTGCGGTGGCTGTTGATGAAGTTTTAAGATATGTTAATTTAATTTAAAGTAATTATGATTTCTAATGATGAAAAAAAAGAGCACGAACCGAACAAACCATGCAAATTACAGACGAACGACAACAAGATCAATATAAGAGATTAGGAATTAATGAAACCCAGCGAGCCCACCTCCTTCAGCATTATATTGGGAAAGAAACTAGACGCTTTAGGTGAAAATAAATTGCAAAATTAGTAAAGGAAACCGCATTCTTGTTCTGATATCAGTAAAAGTTTGATTATAGTATTAAAGACAAATTGTAACATTAGCTTTAATTGATTTTGTAAAATTTTTTGAGATATAATCTGATTTCAAGTACTCAACTTCCTTAGATAAGCCAACTTACTCACGTGTCAATCCGTCGCATGCAGCAAAGGGAGCGATTTTTAAGTATGAGTAGATTTTGCCATTTATCCTCTTAATTGTATAGATTTAGATTTTTAATGAACCCTTGAATCGTGAAAAATGTTTTGGGCCACCTACGATACTTGAACCTTGGTTACATCCGAATATTTCAAAATTTGAGAAAAAAAAAATTAGAAGAAAAATAAAAAGATGATTGCAAAGAAATTGTGGGCTGTGAAGCAAATAATCTCGATAAGCGAATGCCTTGTTGGTTGATCGGAGTTGGGGGTCCCTACAATTGCCTACCAAATTGTAGTCACAAACTCCACATGGGTGTTGATTGTGTTGGACCTTTCGAATCGCAGCCACATTTGATTGGTCTTAAATCAATCGTCGGTGTCATGCTTGTTGTTTTCACTTTAAATAAACACACTCTCCGAGAACTAATTACAGGTTTAAAAATACTTTTAATTTTGGTTCCCATAGCTGTCCCTGCCTGTTTTCTTTTCTTGTGCTGAATCTTATTGGATTAAATATATATAAGCATTTCGCATTTTCTTGTATAATCCTCTCTTTTTCAGTCATTCCATGGACCCCAAATCTTTTAGTGCGGGGAGTTTTTTTTTTTTTTTCCTGTTTAGGTCAAAGAAAAGCAATTAGATAAAAAAAAATTAAATTGGTTACTATTTATTTTTATTCCTTTTCCACTCATTTTGAGGTGGGATTATTGGCTATATATGTATATATATTTCGAAGACAAAAAGTGAGCAGCATATAATATGTATGGGACAAATTTTCCATTTAAAAGGTAAATGGTAATTTTCTATTTGAGTCTAGACGTAATTAATTATATGGTCAAAAGGAAATTAACGTAAGAATAATCATGTTTATCTAAGAGTCTAAATATAAATTTTATTTCGCTTTCACTGGAATCATTTTACAAGTTTCCCTCACTTCATATTTTATGTATTTGGTTTTGGTGTCCCCACCGTAAATTAAATAAAACTTAGTTAATTAACTTATTTGTTGCCATCTTCTTTACTCCATTCTCTTCATGACCACTCGCTTGTTGTTTTGATATTTTTAAAACGAAGAAAAGAAATCTATTATGCACTTTTGCTATATTCCTTGTAATTCTTGGACGTTGAACATTATTTTTTTTGGGGGTTTATTTTAGTCAAATGTAGGCCTTCAAAACAACCAAAATTAAAATTACAAGTAGAAAGATTATTATAACAAACAAAACCAGCCAGCCTGCCCGGCCTTCTTCGCAAGTAATCGAGTGGATGCTATGACCCACGCGTAATGGAAAAATTGTAATATGTGAAGATTGATAATTAAAAAAAAAAATGTTAATAAAGTCTTCCAGTGTAGAAGAGTATTGAATATGGCCATGGATGTTTCGTATTAACTTTGATAACTTTCTCTGTCATGTATTCTTTGAGTTTTAGGGGAGAGGACAAAAAAATCGTGCGGATTCAACAAAACAAGTCTTTTTCATTCAAGACAAAGAAAAATGAAATACGGAACGGCCATGTTTATTGGGGGTGGTGGTGCCAAATTGCATGCCAAAGCACTTTGGAAACTTTGACTCGTCATTAATTTTTTTTTTTGATGTATTAAATTATTTGGTGATTACATTAGGTCTTGATTAATCTAGATTCGAGCTGAGTATGACCATTAGGGCGGCAAAACTCTCTCAACAAGTATTTAACGCAGCTGTATTCTCAAGTCTCAAATCGAAAATTTTAGTTAATTAAGCCTCGAACCGAAGACCTCATCGTTAATTAAAGCTATAAATATCGCACCATTAGGGCTGATATCGATCGAACTCCACAACCTGAACCTAATTATCATTAAATGATCATATTTTATTCGTTTTAATTGACTTTTTTTTATTACGGGAAAAAAATTATATTAAGATTTCGTCAAATTCACAATTAACATGTTATAAGTCTCCATATGTCACGTATCTAAATTATAATATGGGAATATCATTTGGTTGCACTTGATGCCTAATATGTGATTCGATTGAGACTCGTTGCTGTCCATGCATTAAATAAAACAATGATATTATATATATATATATATGATTAAATAAAACAATGATGATATCAGGCGCTTGGTAATCCAAGAGGATTGAATTTAATATAGGTAAGAGCACTCTTGTCTCATTCGATCATAATGGAGCTTTATCTAGTCACTTGTAACATAACCTTAATGATAATTTGAGAGAGTTACGTATTCTTAACTAATTGTTCTGAGGTTTTTCAAAAAAAATATTAATTGTTCTGAGGACGGAGGCACCGCCCTACCCGCCCGCCAAATCAAATAACGAAACCAAACAATGATAAGAATTTGGAAATCCCGCCACGTATACAAGCGGATTGACTAATCTGGTGGAATCAATGAATTGTAGAAACAATTTGAAGCAAGTGATTCGAGCTTTTGGTTCGATCTGCTTATATCTAGAAGCATGAAATTATTTCATAAAAAATTCTAGTGCCAGCATAATGGGCTCCTTTTGAATTTGGCAGCAAATTAGCTAATGAAAGAAACAAAGATCTCGTAAGAGATTGAAAATACAATGATTAGGATTTGGGAGAATATGTATATACATATAAAAAAGTTATTGGGAAAGGAACCATGCAAATAGATCTCAAAATATTAAAAGGTCAAAAATGTTTATGACGGAGAGATAATGAAGAAGGATATGGTTGTCTTGTGTGCCACATCAAATCATTCCCCAGATAAATCCAAATTAAAGACCACTAATTCATAACATGCAAACAAAAATAGTGATGCATGTAACATGCTATGCCTTTATGGGTCACTCCTTTTGCAAATTATAAGGAACAACGGAACATAACTCCACAATAATATATTAAAAAAAATTCATTTATATAGGTATATATGTGTGTGTGTGTGTTTATGTATATGTATATGCATATGTATGTACGTATTGTGTCCTCTTTTTTTTTAATACAGACACACTTTTAAACCATGAGGTTTGAGAGAGTTGGTTTTTAACTCTCATAAACCGCATGACTTTACAGTTTATTAAAAAATAAACCAAATGGTTTAAGAGTGTGTCTGTAATAAAAAAATGAGGGTGTCGCACTTGAGAATGATTATATATAATATGAGAGCATCCTCACTTTAGTAAAGTGAAGATACTAGTAAAAAATAAAAACATAAAATTCATGCTAACACATGTATTAAAATATGTGTATTTTTATATTTTAGTAACGTTTTTATCTTAATGTAATGAAAATGTTTTCTCCACTGTGGACGTGCTCATTTTTCTTATGCGGACACATTTATAATTCATGAGGTTTAATAGAGTCAGTCTGTAATGTTATTACACTGTATAATTTTATAATATATTAAAAATTAACTATATTATATCACATGGCTTAACAGTGTGTCCGCATTAAAAAAATAAAGACACTCGCACTCCATTCATTCTTATACACAATGATTTTTTTTTTTTTTGCCATACTAAAATACGATTCCACGATAAATAAATTATTAGTAGCTTAATTGGAGTTTTTTTTAAAAAAAAGATAAATATATATTTTAAAATATAAAAAAGAAAATGACATGAAACATAATATGATGGAATTTGGTCAAAAAGTGATGGACTTTATAGGATTGATTGCTTGGTTGCCATGTGTTAACAACATATTGATTATTTTTGGGGAAAAACAAAAGGAATTACTCAAATTATAATGCCTTCTTTTGTATCCAACACAAAAGAATTTTAATGATAGTCTCCATGTTTGATTTGAAATGCGTAACATTCACATATCAATAAAACTCTAATTGGACAGCAACGCTTTCTTAAAAAATAATGGACAACAACAAATGGTGGTGGGTGCACTAGGTTGAGTGAGTCATACAACTCATAACCTAAAAGTAAATGTGTTGTAATTAGTGGAAATACAAATATTAATGGGAAATTGCCTTGTGCCCTAATTTGTCTAAATTAACAAGTGATTTATTTTAAGGAGATTTGATTTAGTGCATCTAATCAAACACATTATGATGTATGATTGTGCATATGGTGAGAATTCATTAAGAGAGTAATGGGTCTTATGGTAGAATTTCTCATTTAAAACTTGTGCACCATCAAGCGTACGTGCGGCAACATACACTGTATATCAAATTACTTATTTTGGGTCCCATTTTTTTTTTTTTTTAAAGTGCTTTATTGCTTCTGTAAGACAATGATATTAAGCATCGATTATCATGGGCATTGAGATTCGACGTTCGACGAAAGCTTGACTTTCCAACCAATTAAATTGAAAAATAGAACCATTTATCTATAATTTTATACAAATGCGCGAGTTCTTCTTGACGGCTACTACTGTCAATATCTTATCATTTAATTAAGATTTTAAATTGTATTATAAAAAATATTAATATTTAAAATTAAAAAAATGCTAACATAATTTATAATCTGAAATTAATGCAAAATTATGGTCTTATTATATGTCTGAGAACGTCCAATAATTCGCAACGATCAAATTCATTATTATTTTCTTGTCAATATTTATCACCTCATAAAAATATTAGTTTTGCTATTGAAAGAATCATCTGTTTTAACATAAGTCTTCACCACATGCTCGTTAAACCAACTATAATTGGAGATAATGAGAAGTATATCAAAAGGGGCAGGGGCAATGTCGAAACTACCATTCGGAAAAAAATAATTTTCATCTAATATTTGTCATAAGATTTAATCAAACGAATACAATTATTTCTTATCCGTTTATAAAATAAATTTAATCAAACAAATAGAATAATTTCATTCCCGTTTGTATAAAATAAATTTATACAAAATTTGTGACATTACTATTATTATTTTAAAAAGCAACTCAATTCTGCTCCGTTAATGGCCAAATTCCTACCCACTAGGGTCTAACTCGGTGGTTAGAGTCATTCTCTTACAAGTGTGGGAGAAATGATTCAAGCCCCTATAAATACATTGCAGGGGATTTAATTTAAATTTCTTTTCTTAAAATTTGAGTAAAGACAGTATTTCTCTTAGGAGGAGAGTTGACGTCTCTCAAATATTGAGAGGATTAAATATTTGAACGGTATCGTATTAGAATTAATATAAATTAATCTCAGTAATTATATAATTATAAATAGCATGATCAATAATCTTTTTTTTTTTAAAAAAAGCCAAATTCCTCGTGATTTGCAAACCTCGTGTCTCATGAATTTCGCCTGTACCTAATAAAAACAGGAACTTAAAATTTGTTACATGAATTCATCTAAGGTGACAAATGGACACGGTCTTACACGCGACATATTTTATCACGTTTCCATGGTTTCATAATCAAAACGAGCCGTACGGTCATAAAATGATTAGATAGATTTAGATGTTGCTTGTAGAGATAAAGACACGTCTGTGCCACGTCATGTCAGGATATGCTTAGAATATTATGTGCCAAATTTCTTTTGGAGCCCCTCCACTTTAGCGTATCCGCATTTTATTGGGTAAAAGTTATTTTATTTTATTTTTATAAGTAATAATGTGTAGCATTCGACAAGCCTCATCGACGCGACTTTTCTCGTGCTTAGTCTTTATCGTTTTTGCTTAATGCCCAATTGCATTCGGTCAAATTCTTTCAATTTTGTCTTGATTCATCAAAAAGAAAATTTAAAAAAAAAATGAATATTTATCATTTCGATTAATCGTTTATTTATTTATTTATTTTTTCAATCCATGCCCATACTTAATAGCACGCCTAGAAGAGTTGGAGCCTCTAATTTAAGTGTATATTCTTAAGCTACTTTATCATTGTATTGATCTAAACTCTTTTGACCATTTACCTTAATGCAATATATATTTACTAAATATAAAGAGATAGAAAGTCATTTTTTAATATAAATAACATTTTAATTTTCTTAAATAAATTCCATTTGAATTTGTTTTTTTTAAAATTTATTTATATGAAAAAAATAGTTAATTTAATAACCTTGCCTCGTTCTTCCGACAATCTTTGGCCTATTTCTTCTTTACGGTACTCCCACTACTTGCACCGCATGCAGTAGGAAGTATAAATTCATTTTTGTCTCAGCTAATTATTTTACCTATTTTAAATTTCGTTATTTCAACAGGTTGATGCAAACTATAAGTTTAGAATAAAAGCATAAATCTTAATTCAATTATAGGACTATTGAGAGTCGAAATATGAATTCATCTAATTACATCACAACTTAGGATATATGGAGTATAACTCACAAGTTTGTGCCAATAAACAAGAGATTTATCCTTTTTTTTTTTTAACAGAGAAAGACATTGCTTCAACCCCTTGAATAATCCTCGCATGTGGTAAGGTACTTCAAAATTTAATCTTTTTCAACTTAAGTGTTGAAAAAAATAACATATCATGCTATTTTTAGGGCACATTTTGAGTAGGTCCCATTTAACGAAAGTAAAAAATCTTGTAAGATTCGTATTCTACTCCATTGATATCGTGCACATTTTGAGTGGGTCTCACTATTTATTTTTCTAACATTAAATATTAAAATTTTAATGCTATAGGTAGGAGTTATGCGTAACCCCCCACCTCTTGGTGGATTTTTTTTTTAAGAAAAAAAAAACTCTAAAACTTTAATGAAAATAACATTTCTCTAAATGCAACAGTACAAAATTAGGTCTACGTCAACTTTTCAACCAATTATACCATACTTTATAAAGTTTTTATATTGGGCAAATATAGTGAAAAGGAACAACATTGCAAAGTTAATAAGATCTTGTTAGTCCAATTTGGAGTACCAGCTAAGAAATGAAGGATGCTTGTCCCTCGATACTTAATTACCAAGCTTCATCATTACCTTAGTTGGAGCATTTACTGTTATTTTTTTCACAAAAACGTTTATTAGGAAACACTTTATTCAATATTATTATTCATGACACGCAAACTGTTTGTGCCATGAAAACAGCAAAATAATAATAATAACAAAACAAATCAAAAGGGATAATACAAGAATGATATATGGTCTCACATCAAATTTTATATGAGAGACCATTCTTAATTGAATGTTAAATTTATCTCAATTTTTTGGCCTGGGTGAAAGTAAAATTTTCAAGTTATAATCGATAGAATTCCAATAAGTAGATTATTATATAATAATTAAGAAAAGAAATTTTACATGTACATTATTGCTCCTAATTTATATAAAGAGAGTTATTTTTTAATAAATTTTTTTAGCATTTATATACAAGGTACAATATTAAATACGACTTATTAACAAATTTTAGAACGTAGTTACAACAACTCATAAAGACATAACATACCTCATAAATCATTCACATTAAAGTGAAAATAAAAAGAAAAAAGAAAAACAAACCACCAAAATATTAATTATTTTGGAAAGTTGGAAAAAAAAAGAAAAAAAAATTCATTTTCTTAATCACTCCTTTCAGTCGTAGTCATGCAAACGAATACATGTAAATTAGAAAAAAAAAAAAAAAAAAGAGCCATTAAAATGGATTAAATTGGAGCGTTTTTCTTTGTTCTCAATTTGTCTCAAAGAAGAAGAAGACAGCTCAACTCATCATCTCTTTTTGAACAGCAAAATGAAACAAACAAATTTCCTATTTTCTTCTCTTTCTCTAAATAAAGCTCGAGTCTTTATTACTTCTAACTAATTGAATTTCAATTTTTATAATTTTTTTTTCTTTTGGAAGTTTCGATTTCGTTAGTTGCTTTGGCATTTTGGTGACAATTCAGCATCTGGGTTGTTGCTTAATTCTGTTGTTGTAAATTTGAGAAAATAAATTTACGACATGTCGGTGGTTTCGGCGGCGGGTTCATTTGAGGAATCGCCGACGAGGTCTGTCGGCTCGGTGTCGGAGAGATCTGGGCCGCTTGCAAATCTTAGAGGAGTCCAGTGGCGTATTAATCTTGGGATTTTGCCTTCTTCTTATTCTTCTATTGAGGATCTTCGTAGAGTCACAGCTGATTCTAGAAGAAGGTAACCTTTGCTTATATTTGTTGATTTTTTTTTTTTTTGGATGCTTGCATTTTGTTTGAAACGAACTCCGAAAAATACCCAAAAAGTTTCAATTTTTCATTTTCCATGACGATTTTCTAATGGCGGCTATAAACTCCTTGATTCCTTCAGCTTGGAACTTCTATATATATATATATAATCTAGCTTGGCTACATAAAGTAGGTTGATGTTGATCCTTTGAGAACTGTGTTTGCCTTGTTTGATTGAGATCATGCTTAAGTTTCTTGATGTTTTGTTGTTTCCGTGCTGTGGTAGGGGAGTCCTCTCCTGGGGCTAATAGAGGCCAATTGGTACTGTGAATATTATGCTAAGTTGGTTATATCAAGTTTGATTAACTTGTTTTATGAAAAATTTTGAAGCTTAGTTTTGCTATGAACTATTTGAAGATTTTTATTTATTTATTTATTTTTTGGTGCTTGTTATTTTGTATTCTATGTCATGTTTTGTGGTACTTGATCAAGATGCTATGTTAGTGTAACTTCTCTATGTTATGGTCTAAGATTCTTTTTGAGGCTGTTAGATATAAGTTGAAGTTTTTTGTTATGTTAGATATGCCGAAATAAGAAGACACCTACTTGTTGATCCACATTGGCACAAGGATGGAAGTAATTCTCCTGACCTCGTTATGGACAATCCACTTTCACAAAACCCAGGTAATAATGATTTTTCTGCTCAGACGGTAGTCACATTTTGTATGTATTCGGCATTTGGTGCACCTAGTTATTAGACACCTGCATTGTTAATTTGCACGTGTCTGTGCATTGATTGTGTCATGAATCCATGCAGATAGCACATGGGGACGTTTCTTTCGTAGTGCCGAGTTGGAAAAGATGGTTGATCAAGACCTTTCACGATTATATCCAGAACATGGGAGCTACTTCCAGACACCAGGATGCCAAGGCATGTTAAGGCGAATCTTGTTATTATGGTGCCTTAGGCATCCAGAATTTGGTTACAGACAAGGTAACATGTTAAATATAAGAGCAATTGGGCTAGCGTTTATTTTCCCAAAATACTTAAGAATTTATTAACTCATATAATCTATAGGTAACCCTATTAACTCTCTTCTTCCACTTCATTCTGTCAAGTTTCTATTTGAGACAAATGCAGCAATAATAGTAGCTGCCCCATTCTCCCTCTATTATTTTAACTTCAAATTAAAGGTAACATTACTGAATACCCACCATTAAATCTCATCTGGGAGCAATTGAAAGGGTGAAGAATCTTATGGCACTTGATCTTGAAATATAAATTACCACATGCAGTAAGGTTATAGGTGTTTCCCATGGCTGTATTTTTAGCTCAAAATCTCAAATGAAGCTTCAGTCCGGTCAATTTGACTGCTAAAGTTCTGATGTAATTTTACTTCTCAATTGCTTAGCCCCTCTGCCCTTTCCTCCTAAACATGCATTTTTTCTCCCCTATCCAATGAGAGCCCTTTTTCAGAAAGTTTAACATTCCTGTTTTCTTTTTAATTTTTTAAACAGGAATGCATGAACTCTTGGCTCCGTTGTTATACGTTCTTCATGTTGATGTTGAGCGTCTTTCTCAAGTTCGAAACGAACATGAAGATCACTTCACGGACAAATTTGATGGCTTATCATTTCATGAAAATGACCTAACATATAATTTTGATTTTAAAAAGTTTTTAGATTCCATGGAAGATGAGATTGGCTCCCATGGAAATTCAGTTAAGGTTAGGAGTGTTGATGAGCTTGATCCTGAGATACAGACAATTGTACAGCTAAGTGACGCTTACGGAGCTGAAGGTGAACTGGGTATTGTCTTGTCTGAGAAATTTATGGAACATGATGCTTACTGTATGTTTGATGCTTTGATGGTTGGAAGCCAGGGTTCGGTTTCCATGGCAGATTTTTTTGCTCACTCCCATGCAGATGGGTCTCTTACTTGCTTACTTCCTGTCATTGAAGCTTCTTCTGCTATGTACCATTTGTTGTCTGTGGCTGATTCATCTTTGCACAGCCATCTAGTTGAGCTTGGAGTTGAACCGCAGTATTTTGGACTCCGTTGGTTACGTGTCTTATTTGGACGAGAGTTTTCTCTTGGAGATCTTTTGATAATATGGGACGAGATATTTGCATCAGACAGTAGCAAAGTAAACAAAGATACTGAAGATGATGCAGGCTCTGGATTTGGAATCCTAAGTTCACCCCGAGGAGCATTAATTGCTGCTATGGCAGTTTCCATGATGCTTTATATACGATCTTCCCTGCTTGCCACTGAGAATGCAACTACTTGTCTTCAGAGACTGTTGAATTTTCCAGTGAACATAAATCTGAAAAAAATTATAGGAAAGGCAAAGTCTTTACAGGCTCTTGCATTAGATGCTAATCTCTCATCATCATCTCCCCCATTTAGTGGGGTTTATAACCAGAATAACCCAATGGTGGTGAGAGGTTCCAGCCTTCCATCTGAGTCTATTTCTCCAAGAACTCCGTTGAATGTGGTACCTGATAGTTATTGGGAAGGGAAGTGGAGAGATCTGCACAAGGCAGAGGAACAAAGACATGATAGCTCAGGGAAACAAAACCAAACTCAGAACAAAAGATGGTTGGAAAAAGTAAAACTAAGGTTATCTAGAACAGAATCTGACCCAACCCCGAGAACAGTTGATAATGGCACAAAACATCGGTCATCTATTAGGCGAAGTTTGCTTGAGGATTTGTCCAAGGAACTTGGCTTTGAGGAAGATAGTGAGAAAGATGGTATCTTGGAAGTTTCTACCGAGAAGGATCAACCCTCAGTAGAAGCTGAGGTCCAGAGACAAGACAGTGTCAACAGGGAATTTGCTTGTACATCTGATGAGAGATATCTGACCGGCAATGCTGGCAGTGAGGAAAACTCCTCTATATTCTCAGACCCAGCAAGTCCTGTTAGTGGTGCCAATGACAATGAAAATGACTCAGAAAAAAGCAGCGTTGCTTCAAATTCATCTGTTGATGAAAATGACCGCCAATCCCATACTATGCCTGAAAGTCCTCCTCTTCCCGTCTCACAGACCCCTGATGACATCGTTAAAGATTCTCAAAGCAATAATGATTCTTTGGAAAAATCACAAACGGTACGGAAGGTTCTTTCTGGTAAGTTTCAGTGGTTTTGGAAGTTTGGACGAAACAGTGCTGGTGAAGAGACATCTGAGAAAGGAGGAGTTGCCACTGAGACCAAAATTTCCGCCAATAATGAAAGTAATCAGAGTAATAGCAAAGGTGCCTCTAGTAATGATGGTTCTTGTAAGTCGTCTTCTAGCAGCAAAGGAGAAACTGTTGACCAGAATGTGATGGGGACATTAAAGAATCTTGGGCAGTCTATGCTTGAACATATTCAGGTTACATTCTCTTTTTGCACTCTCATTTGCATGTTCGAAAATACTTCATTATTGAAAAATATATAATATTAGCAGAGCAAATTGGTAGTGTCTATTAGCTCCTCCAACTTGCGATTGATTGACCGGGAGCTATTATATTTCTATTTGCTTTTGATATAATGTGTTACACCTTGGGATAGAAAGTTTTGATTGCTGGTACTTGTCCTGATCCTTGTATTAATCGTGTGTTCCAGGTAATTGAGTCTGTCTTACAGCAAGAACATGGTCAGTTAGGGTCACGGGAGAACTTCTCAAAAAATGTTCTGGTTGGCAAAGGACAAGCTACAGCCGTGACTGCTCTCAAGGAGCTTCGGAAAATCAGCAATCTTTTATCAGAAATGTGAGGTTTGCTTTATTGATGGGTACCACTGTATATACATACATTTTGTAATTATTATTCTTTAGTGAGAAATAAAATGCGGTTCTGTGCTTCTCTTCTAATCCACATTTTCTGTCAGTAATCCAAAATTTTGGCAAGTTACGGAGACCAACATGTATGTCAATACGAGTTTCTGTTGTAGTGTAATAATTGAAAGCCTTAAAGATCTCTTATTTCATTCCATCTCTTTTATGATTCTATCTGAATTCAGTAGCTTTGCACCAAATTCTACAACAATAATGGCCAATGTACTGATCATGTTTACTTGAAAAAAAAAATATTTAATTTTATGTATAATATATATAGGCATACCGCATACAGCGGTGTCAGCATGCATGGGTTTAACATTTTTTAATCTGGTGATAAACGACACATCATTTATGTACATTTCTATTAGACGACAGCTCGTCTGAGGGAAAAACACATAGAAGCCTAGCGGCATAAGTGAATATTGCTTAGGACAAATCGTATATTTATAAAATTGATAGACGACAATTGTTTAGTTTGTTATGAGGAAATACGTCTTGTCGTCTTTGTTGTAAATGTCTAACAGTGCCTTTCGGGGATTGTCTTCCGCAAAATGCTGGGGCAGCCCAACCTGAGAGGTCACCGTCAAAAGTATATTTCATACATAAACTGTAACTGTAAGAACATACTATAATAGCATTAAAACTCTTGATTATGACTTTACTAAAATGATACTGAAACTCTTATAACTGTAAGAACATACTATAATAGCATTAAAACTCTTCTTCATTATCAAGATATAATCATGGACTCACTGCACAACTAAGAATATCGTGACCGTTTCATCAGACTCCTACCAAGTTACTTGCAAAATTTTTAAGTCACATAACAAGAACAATGGATAAAAATTGATAAAAATAAATAAAACCAAGTACCACAGGCTCATAATGGATATAAATTAAATATACGTGCATTTCAAAATCAAATAACGTACGTATTTGAGCTTCAGACGGAAGCTTCTTCGGGGATCTTGGTTAATGGATCCATTAGTTTTAGATTTCAAGTTCGTATCCAGCAGCTACCGTGACAAAGGCTTTCTTCATGTTTGGCTTGGGCTAGATTTTCAATGATTGGAGAGCAGCCGAGTTTTGCTTATTGAGTTTTGCAGAGCAGCTGAAGCTTTTTCTCAGAGTTGACTGACATACGCCGGTCATTTGTTTCTTAAACTTTTTGTCGTTCTGGCGTCCCTAAGATTATGAAACATGTTGATGCGAGATTCCGGTTCTCCTCGTTCTACGACCAGGATCTCTGTTCGATCAACTTCCCCACGACCAGGAGGTCTCCTAGTAATGCTTCTTCTCCAGATATCCCTGCACACACAGACAAGTCAGAGTACGCCGGTTGTTCTCCCGGCGTAAACCCTCCGACGCTCAAGTCAGATATCAAGGTTCGGGGAACGCTTGCCACAAGTCTTATGGTTTTTTCGTGGTTTTTTTCTTTTATCTCAAAAATGCTAACCCTTTTACCTTCGTTGGCTACCTTTTTATAGGCTTCCTCTGAATCCCAGTTTTCCGCTTTTTTCGAGACGGTCTGGGGCTCTGACTGCTGCATTATGGGCAAACGGGGGATCTTGCGTGTTACGCCATGATTCAGGGGAAAGCGTGGCTGTCGTGGTTCTGTGAGATCTTGCGTGTTACGCCACGGTTCAGGGGAAAACGTGGCTGTCGTGGTTCTGTGAGACCTTGCGTGTTACGCCACGGTTCAGGGGAAAGCGTGGCTGTCGTGGTTCTGTGAGATCTTGCGTGTTACGCCACGGCCCAGGAGAAAGCGTGGATGTCGTGCCTAGATTCTCGGGCTGGAGAGCATGTCTTGCCAACTGCCGTCGACCGGGTCTCCTCGCCTATCGACCTCTAGCCGGAATGGCCGTATACCTTTTATAGGGAATTGGCCTCGCGGATGACAACATTGTGGACGAGCAGGATATTTCTGCTCCTGTTCCTCCGCGCACCAGGCTTTTACGGAACACACCGGTTCGCAGAACTCTGCCATCAGATATCTGCTCGTCATTCCTGGTCTCGTCGACATATTTATCCCAAACAGTATCTCTCCCAAACAAAACACATATCAACATAGTTTGGATTCATATTTAAGCATGTTTTTCAAATTAAAGTTTTTTTTCCTTAGTTTTATCCCAACATACAAATAACTTATTTTTCGATGCTGGAAAAAACAATCATGTAAAAATATATGAATAATTGAAATGTTTTTTTTTTTACCCTAATTAGTTGTTTAAAAAAAATGATTCCTAACTCTCGTTAAATTCACATGGAATTCAGCAGTATAGATGGTTTCAAAGTGAAACTTAAAGATGATTTGTCGTCTACCTGTTTCTGAAATAAATGGCGTGCCATTTTTTCTCAAACTCTACATGATGAGTCATAAATAGTACGTGCATATTATTTGCACTTGTCATTGGTAAGAATAAAGGGCATGGTATGTTGGCTTCACGAGAATCACAGGAACAACATGTCATTCCCTAACAAACTAATAAACGACGTGTCATCTGTGTGTCCTACGTGCAAATTAGAATCTAAAGTGAAATTTTACAATGGCTATTTTTTTAAAAAAAAAGTTAACGGCATTTTTTTAAATTTTTTGCCAAGTATGGTTTAAAAAAAAAAAGAAAAGAAAGAACATTTACAAATAGATGGGCTACCTTTGATATTATTTTGGGTTAGCTCGGGGTCTTTCAATTTTCTAAATTTACTTTTGTAAATAGTCTCTCCATCAACATATATCAACGAAGTATGAATTCATCTTTAAGCGTGATTTTTAAATTAAAGTTTTTTTCTTAGTTTTACCCAAATACACGAAAAAATTTATTTTTAGTGCTTTATAAAACAAACATGTAAAAACATAGGAATAATTGAAATAGTTTTTTTAATCTTATTTAATTGTTAAAAAACAAGCGATCTCTCAGTATCATTAAATTCAAGTGGAATTTAGCACTGTAGATGACATGTCGTCTTCAAGTGAAATAATCCATTATCTCATCATCCAGAGCTAATGAAGCAAATGACATGTCGTTTTAGATTAATATTTAAACAACGGGTTGTAAATACTATGCGCTGGCGCATACTGGTCACACTAGTTGTTTATAGGAATATCGTGAACGACATGTCAACTTTACTATAACCATAAGAACGACATGTCATTTCTTTATTAACCAAAAGAGGATGCGTCATGTTTGTCATGCGTGCAAATTAAAATCTAAAATATTGAGTGTACCTATCATAGAAAAAAAGGCAGCTTGTAAAGTCTAAAGTGAAAATTTACAATAGTCTTTTTTGTAAAATTGAAAAATAGAAAGAAAAGTTAATGGTATTTTTAAAAAAAAACTTTTAGTTAAGTGCAATTTAAAAAAAAAAAGAAATAAAGAAAGAAAGAGTATTTAGAGATAGATGAGCTACTTTTGATATTATCTTGGCTTAGCTGGTTGTCTTTCGATCTTATAACTTTAGTTTTATAAATGGTCTCTTTATCCACATACATCAACGAAGCATGAATTCATCCTTGAGCATGATTTTCAAATTAATTTTTTTTCCTTAGGTTTACCTAAATATACAAATAACTTATTTTTTGATGTCGTAGAAAACAAACATGTAAAAATGTAGGGAAAATTGAGATATTTTTTATCCTATCAAAAAACAAACAATCTCTTATTCTCATTAAATTTATGTAGAAAATAGCAATGTAGATGAGTTGTTGTCGTCAAGTGAAAGGAGAAGACGTCTTGTCGGTTGTATGCTTCTTATTGAAATGACATGTTTTTTCTAAAAACACAAACGATGAGTCATTAATAGTATGTGCCGGTGCATACTATTTACACTTGTCATTTATAGGAATAACGTGGACGTCATGTTGACTTCACTATAATAACACGCGGAACATGTCATGTTATAATTTACCAACAAACAATGTGGCATTTGTGTCCTGCGTGCAAAAATCTAAAAATCTAAAATATAGGGTGTGCTATCATAAAAAAAAAGACGGCTTGTCACGTTTAAAGTGAAACTTTACAATGGTCTTTTTTTAAAAAAAAAAAGAAAAAAGAAAAAAGATAAACAGAAACAAAAAGTTAATGGTATATTTTTTTTGGCCAACTACAAGATTTTTTTAAACAAAAAAAGAAAGAAAGAGAGAGCATTTTAGGATAGATGGCCTATCTTTGATATTATTTGGCTTAACTTGTGGTCTTTCAATTTTTAGCTTTATTTTTATAAATGGTCTCTTTATCGACATAAATTAATTTTATGAAAAAATTAAATACTTCAAATAAAATGTATGACATATAACCGGTAAAATTTTTATATTAGTGGACCAAAATTTGAATGAGCCTAGTAATAGGCTGAGAGATCATTTCCCTACATCAAACTCAAAGTACACAAGCACAAATATATATATATATATATGCTTAACCATACTTTTCAAATTAAAACTTTTTTCCTCCTAGTTCTACCCAAATATATAAATAATTTATTTTTCAGTGCAAGAGAAAACAAACATGTAAAAATATAGGAATCATTGACATAGATTTTTATCCTATTTAATTTTTAAAAAACAAACAATCTCTTATGTGGCCTTTTTTTTTTAATCTAAAATCTAAATAGATCTAAATTTAGTCTGAATTCTAAAAAAACTAAGTATTTGAATCTAAATAATATGTTTGTTTTTCTTGAATTGCTAAAAATAAATATTGAGTTGTTTTTTTTTTAACTTAAAAAATCTAAAAACTAGTATTTTTACATTTACCCCCTTACAAGCTATAAATGTTGAACAAATAATAAATATATTGAAGAACTTAAATAATATAATATATTATCATATTATAAATCATGTTCAATTGAATATAGCTCTTTATATTTTAAATTAATGTATGTTAATCAATTTTATTATAATCCATGACGTTTTGTAAGAAAAATATTCATAAAAAATTACGAAGATAAAAAATACTAATTTGAAGAAAAGAGAAGGATAAATAATAATAGTCTACCACTATATTATCACAAATTTTAGAGATTGGTAATACTACTAATTATTAAATTTTATTTAGGTAAGGATCAAAATCAATTAATTAGATTGAAGAATATATTTTAATGATATCATTCAAACTTTTTAGCCTAAGCAAAAAGCCAAACGAACTGGTTTTATAACTTAATGACTAAAGATTTTTATTAAGGTGAATAAACAAACAAACTTAATGACTTAAATAATTAAAATTAAGTCAATTAAGTAATTAAGTGAAAAAAAAAAAAACAAACAGCCCCTTACTCTCGTTAAATTCATGTGGAATTCAGCACTACAAATGATCTGTCATCAAGTGAAATAAGTAGATGCACCATCCTTTGGGTCCTTATAAAACAAAATGACCCGTTGTTTCTCCTCAAAATCCAAATAAAGTCGTTAGTAGTATGCACCGACTGCAAACTGTCTATGCTTTTTGTTTATAGAAATAGCGGGAATTACATGTCGGCTGAACTATAATCAAGGTAATGATATGTCATTTTACTATTAACTGACAAACGATGCATCATCTGTGTCTTCTGTATTTAAAATCTAAAATATTGGGTGTAATATCGTGAAAAAAAAAATGGTTTGTCATGTTTAGAGTGATAATTTTACAATGGTCATTTTTTTGAAAAAGCAAAATAGAAAAGAAAAGTTAATCGTTTTTTTTTTAAATTTTTGCCAAGTACAAGTTTTTTTTTTTAAAAAAAAAAAAAAGAGAAAGAAAGAGTATTTCAAGACAGATGAACTACCTTTAATATTATTTTGGCTTAACTCGCAGTCTTTCAATTTTCTAGCTTTAGTTTTATAATTGGTCTCTTTATCTACATAAATCAGTATTATAAAAAAAGTGAATATTTCAAATAAAATGTATTGCATATAACGTACAAAAATTTTAAATTATTAGACCAAATTTTGAATAAGCCTAATGGTAGGCCGAGAGATCATGTTCCTATATAAAACTCAAGATACACACGCACGCGCACTCACACACATATATATAGTATGAATTCATACTTAAGCGTGATTTTCAACTTTCTTTTTTTTTTCTTAATTTTATCCCAATATGCAAATAACTTATTTTCCGGTAAAGAGAAAACAAACACGTAAAAATGTATGAATAATTGAAATAATTTTTTATCCTGTTAAAAAAACAAAGGATCTCTTACTCTCAATAAATTTATGTGGAATTCAACAATACAGATGACGTATGCAATATTAAATAGTTTAATTGAAAATGAAACACAAAAGAAGGAAGAAAAAGGAGCAATAGATAAATAAATCCTTCAATTAAGCTTCTAAAGCAAAAACGTACACGATATTTATCCAAATATCACGACCAACCCACTCTATCCAAAATGGTGCAATATTTGACACCATGCATACAATATGATTAAGTTAAACCTATAAAATCTAATGCTTGGGTACCTTTTTACATTTATTTCGAAAGGAAAATATAAAAGACAGATCAATTATCCGAACTTCTGGATTGATACAGCATGCGCACTAATCTATGTTGTGAAAACCTGGAAGCAGAGAAGTTATGAAGCCAAAGACGATCATCTGGATCTCCTTCACGATTCCCCACCATTGATTACCGCCGTTGGCTCCAGGGTCCACCACATTCTCATTTCCAGCTGCTTGATTACCATCATTTGGCAGCTGATTCTCATTCTCAGCTCCAGCTTGGCCCTCTGCAGTGAGTTATTATAGCAGCAAAAGCAATTAATGAATGAAATTTGGTTGAGCATCCAAATTGAGTTGACATTTTTGCACATTAATCATTTCTCACTAACAAAAAGATGAGTGGAGGTATGACTTGTAAGTGATGCTGTTCAGGGTAAAGAATAACATATGCTATTGTATTACCTATGCTGCATGATCCGTTCAATTAATAGAAGTTGAAGTCTAAGATTTAACAATAAAAATATGAATTAAACCGGTAGCTTCCAATCATAACCAAGTTGAGAATCAATCTAGGATTGGACAGGTTTATTCGAACTCTGAATTATCTAATGATTGTCTTTAGAACAATCCAATATCAATCTGGAGACCACAAATATGTTAAATGGATACACAGGAAATAGGAGTTACCCGCTACATCATTCCCCTGCCTTGCGGCAGCAGGAACATTTTCAGCTCTGACAGCAGGCCTGGGTGGTTGTGCTGCCCTCTGCATGCTTTGTGAAAGCCACCTAAGTAACGGTGTGAGAGCTCCGGTCTGATATCTACAACAGCCATGGTAAAAAAGTTCAGTTTCAACTCAGATCTTTACGAGCACTCATATTAACATAGATAAAATGTGTAAAGAATTGAAACAAAAATTTCAAAAAGAAAACCGAAAAATCATATGACTTAAAAATGCATCAAATCAACCAAGAGAAAAATAATCTCAGAGAAGTATTACAAATAGTAAACAATAGTTTCTCCAGTAAAAAGAAAAGATGAAAGCATTGTTGTGATCCATATTTGAAAATTGCAGAAGCGTAAATTTCTTCTTCTCTATTACCCTTTCAAGGCTAGCTTCTTATTAACTAGCATCGAGGGTAAACAGGTCATATGATATTAGAAAACCTTAGCTATCAGCCGGGTAGAAACTATCTCAGTTACGAAATATGGAAGAGACTAAGTCAGAGCTTTGCTTCTTATATTAATACAGTATCCAGATAACCAAAACGATCTAAATAAAAATAAAAATACAAAGACAGGGAAGAAGACATTAATTTTACTTTTGATGTATTTTTGAAAAAAAAAAGTGCTAAAAATTATGCAGAGAAAAGAATCCCCAAATAATAGTAATGATGAAACAAGGATTTGAAGCCTAGACATTTACAAGTATATAAGTGAAGCAAGCAACACGAGGGCAGAAAGCCTTAGTCTTGATCCGTCTTGGTTGAACACAAATATTACAGCTGCCAGCTTTAGTATGAGCATCAAATCGAGGTGAAATGCAATCTGAAATCTTCTTACAACAACTTGTCTTTGACGTGCAGCCTGTTGCTGTTCCTGACCAGCTTGTCCATGCTCTGAACCTGCAGGCCCAGCCTGAGTGGTTGGTCTAGTACTGTCAATGACCACAAGTAGTGTTAGAAAAAATAACAAGCGGCAATCTGTTGTGTATTCAGTGTATGAGTGAAATCTGTGTCAATAGAATTGTCATCATCACGTTGTTGTTGATGTCATCAGTCATCATAAGTAGTGCTTACAAACAGATTTAAGCATAAATTATGTGCCAACTCAGTGCCATAACACTCAAGTCTATTCATTTTCACATGAAAAGTATGTAATTTCCAAGCTTGAAAAATGACTTCTACGAAGAAGTGGTATATGGAACTACAGTTATCATTTCCTAACATATTCAGTTCAGAGTCCTGTGCGTTAAGAAATAAGCAATAGGTAATGTGTTACGTATGTTTTAAAGATTCAATATGTATGTGCTTGAAAGCAAAAAGCTGTATCTAATTATATTCAATTCAACATCATTGCCTTCACAATTATTGTCTTGGGATACCTTTGGCTTGAATGAAATTAACACTCTTGAATTCATACACTCACAGCCAGATTGCAATTATTCTTTTCCAAGGTTCAAATAGTCAGAAGTCTATGAAAAATGGTTGATAATCTAGAAATTGTTAACAATTTTCAAATCCTCTTATCTTGTCGTATTGGATTTCTTTAGTTTCTTTCGGCACATAATGCACATAACGTTACTGTTCATGACAAATTTAATTTAGATAGAAATAAAAATTATGCACGATTAGTTTAAACAAGCCAAACAGGAAAGCAAACACCCTTCCTCGTATAAACAATGCAATGCATGGATCTGTGAATAGGAGATTACGAGCTCTTGATGAACTTCAAACACTCAAAACTACTAGTAACACACCAAAGCTACCTAGATTGAGATTCCACTGGAGAGAAAAAGATTTGCTTACGTCGGTACATTGTAGGTAAGAGGGATAAGAGTGTTTGATGGAATTCCTGAATACGGGTGAACTGGCACAGCATAAATGCCAGCCCCTCGATTATTCGACTGTTGTTGATTCTCCAAGTGATATAACCCAGGTAATGCCACGGGGTACATCACAGGCAACATCCCACCTTCACCATTCCCGAAAGCCGGGAAACCTGAGGATGCTGGAACCTGACATTACACAAAACTCATCTCTTAAACTACCTCTAAGTAGTACTAATACCATTAAGCAATTGATTAATTTCTAAATCAAAATTTCACATATATTCAACCATGATTACATTAAATAGAAGATAAAACAGACAACGCGATCTCCAGTTGGCTTATAATAACGTAATCAAAATAGAAAAAAAGGTAATACAATTATGAAAATTAACAGAAAATTCGTAAAACCTGGGGTTGCTTGAGACTGGGCTCAGGCGGAGATGTAGTAGAGGATGGCTGATGTGAGGTTGTTGACGACGTAGTGGAGGATTGTTGATGTGAGGTTGTTGACGACGACGAAGACGACGCCGGCCCCGCGGACGACGGCGTTTCAGTTTCTACGGCCATTGGGATTTGTTTGTTTCAGGACAGATCAACTCTTCAAATCTATTTATTTATTGCTCTTTATTTTCCATCTGAATAATTTCGATTTTGCGAGCAATTGTTTTTCTTTTTAGTTTTTAGACAGATATAATTTATCTGTAATTTTGGAGCAACAATTTTTTTTTTTAAATAATACGTACCACTTTTGTCACTGTCCCAATAGCTTAATGCCACGTATGCATGACGTGGAACATCTTCATTGTTGTCGGCGGTCTAGCCCAGCTGAATAAAAAAGCTCGGCCCGCAGCCCATTAAGTGGTTGATCCACTTGTTCATTCCTTTTTCTGTTTCTTTTTATTTTTAATTTTTCATGTATTTCTGATAGCTATTCATCATTTCTCTGGTGATTAATTGGTACACTGGTGTGTTTATTTCTTAAATTGAGGAATCAGAATCAATTTACTTCACAAAATAAAAGTGGAAATCGAAATCGACTTTGGAAATGGAGAATGGGAGATTGATTTCAATCTCCCATTGTAGAGAATTCCAAATATACCACGATTAACATTATAATATTCTCAAAATTCACTTTAAACAAAAAAAAAAAAAATATATATATATATAAAGGACCAATCTTTAAGCCTAAATTCTTTGCATTGAAGCTTCATCCAACCGAATGCCATCACAGCCAAACCTCATCGTGGCTGTCAAATCAACCATCGTTTTTGTCATTCTTGGTCCATCAGCTGTGAAGCACAGTTGGTTGCCAGTTTCGTCTCGGTCTGGGTTGTCTTGATTTCATCTTACCTTGGTTTTGTCTCCGTTTAATCCATCTCGGATTCACATTCATTTCGTCTCCGATGGTCACGGTTCTGATTTAATGATGATGATGAAGTCGAAGACGACGATTTGTTGTTGCTGTTGTTATGTTAATGATGATGATTCCAATTTTGACAATTTTTTTTAATGAATTATTATTATTACTATTGCTATTATGATAAAAGTATTGTAATTAATTAATTAATTACAATTAATAATAATAATAATAATAATAATAATTTTTGAATAATAATAATAATAATCACAATAATTAAAATTCAAAATAATAATTATGATAACTGTTAATTAAGAATTTTTTTAATAATTTGTAATAATCTAATCATTTCGATTTTGATTGTAAAATAAAGTAAACACATTAATGAGAATAAAGTCCATTCTAATTTCGATTCTTACGACTCAAATAAATAAATCTTTATTCTGATTGCAAATAATTTTGATTTCCGTTTAGTAAATATAAAAAAATTCAAGGTAAATTAAATTACACGATTCCACCATCAAATTTTAAAAAAATAAATAAACACGTCAATAGAAATAAAGTCCATTTTAAATTCAATTCCTAGTAAATAAATAACTTATTCTGATTTCAAACGATTCTGATTTTAAATCCTTATTCTGATTTCAAACAATTCTGATTTCCGTTTAGAAAAAAATCCAAGATAAATTAAGTTACAAGATTCCACCATCAAATCCCAAAAAATAAGTCAGTTAGAGCGACGACAAACCAGTGCTGCCTAGGGATGGCAATGGGGTGGGATGGGGGTGGGGAGGCCTACCCCATTCCCCACCCTATTAGAAATTTTTGCCTTCATTCCCCACCCCATTCCCCAATAAATTTAGTGGGGTGGGGATGGGGAATCCCCATGTGGGGAATGCTTTCCCCATCCCCACCCCATTCTCCATTTATCTATTTTATATTATGTATAAATACATGATTTCAGTAAATTAAAAATTAGAGACTTAAAATAAAATCATCACCATATTATAAAGTATTTAAATTATTTTTAAAAAATATCTAAAAGTTTGAAACAATATTTTAAAATGATATTAAAAATAAAAAATATTTAAAGAGCGTAGCACTTTAAAAGAGAAAAGAAAATATAACAATGTTTCATAGTTGAAAAATATTATAGGGTTTTCTTTCATTTATATCATGTTTATATTGCATAAAAATTAAAAAAATATTAATTGACATTGACATTATAATTCATAAAATAAAATTTATTAAATAAGAATTAAAAATATATTTATATATAATGGGGATTGGGGTGGGGGTGAGGTGGGGAGTGCAAAACCAAACCCCACCCCATTAAGAATTTAAGGATTATTTTTCTCTCACTCCCCACCCCATTCACCAAAAATTATTTAAAATTTTCTCCATTTTGGATGGGGCTCCATGGGACCCCAAACCCGTGAAGAATTTTGCCATCCCTAGTGCTGCCCACACTAAGCTGAATATGCGTTGGAGGAGTCCCGAAAAATAAATCAGTCAGAGTGATGACAGACTAGTGCTGCTCACGCTTTAGCTGAATATTCTTCTAATTTTCAGATGCCTTCAGTTTTGTTGAAAGTGTTGGAGGAGTTCCCTTCAGAATCAATTGTATCTTGTCAGCTGTTCTAATGAAATTCCTTGGCTTAAAAAATAAAATAAAATTGTGACAGTTTGCGAAACTCTTTGTCAAGCACGGAGAGTACCCCTTACACAGAGAGGTTGGGATACAACTGCCAACGTGCACCTCTCCGAAGGAAGAGCTGGAGAATGAATGAAGCTTGCCAACGCATGCAATCTAAGGAAACATAAACAATCGCCTGACAAGGTCAAGGCGAATATGACACGCAAGCCACCGTGTAACCTAATTTAAGGGCCATCGACATTCAACGGAGTAACTGAGAATCAATAAAAAATCCCTTTACAACAACCTTCATGACAACTTTGCATCAATCTACAAAAGTTTACTTGAACAAAATTACAGAAGATCAGGAAAAGAATCGGCCACCTCCAGGAGATCATACCTTCACTTTGATCGTTTTGAGATAATTAGTCTATAAGCAAAACACAGACGTTCTGTTTATCATTGCTCGTTATGATAGCATCTGTGCATCTACTTGTACATAAAGAATGTGAAAGACCTAATTCTGTAAGGAATCTAGATCCACCAAAACTAAATATAAAAAAAATTGGGATTAATAAATTTTTTAAACAATTAGTTCCTCCCTAACATTCTAACACCGAAATCCAGCTTTAACTACAGTCTCAACCTGCACTACTGCTATCACACGGGAACGAGTTGTAGATGTAAAATGTACAAACAAGATAATTCCAGCAAGCTTTCTAGCAGTCATACAATAAGATATAGATAGAATGTACAAATGCCGCATAAATGTTCAAAAGCTTCTGAATTATTTGAGCATCTATTCCCTAATCATTCGAAATCAAATCATAGATCAGTAATTACAACTATTATATCAGCAACCAAAAATGAACAACAAAACAATAGGTATTAAAACTAATTATGTGGAAGGGATAAAAATAAGCAGAGCATAACATATTTGCCACCCCAAGCATCCATAATTGCAAATGTACAAAATTGCATTGAGTTTCTTGCATTCCTTTTGCTAAATCTTTTCTTGTCCTTAAATCTCCGGACATCTAGAAAGGTGCACAAGCCTGCATATAAAACAAAAAACTTAATGAAATTCACAAATCATTCTACTAAGCAACAAGCAAGTCACAGGAGAAATCATATATGAAATGCAACAAATTTCAGAATACATTCACCCATAAACTATACTTGACATTATAACAATCAGATCCATGATTTTGAAAATGCATCTATAACAAGATAGTAATGATAATTAACACTTGAAATCACAAAGGAACACACAAGTCTAGAAAATTAGACCAAGAAACAATTATGCATCTTTCTTGATGAAACAAAGCTCAGCCACTACCTAGGGAAAAATTAACAGCATAAACTTAAGCAAAAAAATTGGGCCCCAACTACTAGAGCTTTCGAACAAAATTCAAGATCAAGTGCATGATGCAAAACTGGACAATAACAGTTAAAATAAAAGAACAATACGTACGACAGAAGATGACTCTGTCATGAGATATGCAACTCATCCTTCATCATCCTCATGTCGACTTGTTGTCAGTCAATGGAACCAACAACACTTTCACCTGCACATCGTCCCCCTCCTCTTCTGCTACCTCTGCCTCGTCCTCTTTAGCATCTGCAGGTGAAAAACAAAGGATCAAAAATAGTCTTCATATGTATAAACCGAAAAAATTATTAAACACACGCTGTTATAACAAGCCAAGCGATTGCAGAGTAAGCTCTTCTGTAACATTCATATGTCAAGATGTACTTGTCTTTGAACCTGAGTTTGTTTTATGACATCAGCTAATACATAACATACGCATTCATTCAGGATTTTCTAATAATTCCACGTGATGCTAGCAAATCCCAGCACCATGAACAAATTACTTAATACCATCAAACAAACTCAAGACCCTCGTCAACCCCAATAACTAGAATACTTCATAGACGGGCCATCTACTAGACCAAAATGCCACTGTTTGATGGCAAAAGACGGTTGGTTATCGCCACAACTGATACATGATACCTAGTGATTTTATTCTTAAGTAACAGTCAATTAAACCCACTTCACCTTAATAACAAACATACCCTAATTTTTTTATTTTTTATTTTTAACAAATTTGGTCGCATTTTAAATAAAATTGTTTAATATCCAAATAAAAATGATTCAAAATGTGAGGGATACATTTACCTTGGATCAAAAACGAGGAGCAAGGCCAGCCCCGAGGCGTTACAAACGAGAGCGACTCCTCTTCGGTCAAGTGGTTAGCCAGCTTGGTAACCAAATTGGCAACGGTGTGCGACTGCTGTGCCGCCTGACTTGTCGGTGGAACCCAGAAGGAGGAGCCAGGGATGAAGGGGAGCCAATCAGGGGAGGAATTCTGGACGATGAGACGGTGGATCGTGTCCTCCAGCTTCTTTTCGATCGCCTCCGTTCCACTGTCCGACGTGGCGGAGGAGGAGTCGAGGTTGATTTCAACTAGTTCGGGTTTGAATGAACGGTAGCGATTGATCGAGAGGGGAATTAACGGTTGGGATGATTTGAGGGAGTGGCTTAGCAGGGATTGAGTCTTTGTGAGGATTCGGGCCATTTTCTTTTCTTCTGTGTGCAGTTTTCAGTTTTTACGAAGTGGACGAGTTCAGTGATGTGTCACTGTGTTATATAAATATAGAGACAGGTATAAGAGACACACCTCTAAATACAAGTCTAAAGTTTAAACACAATTTTCTTTTATTATTTTCAGGACTTGTTCAATGTTTAAAACTTTAAACAACTGAATCGAACTAAAAAAAATCTCAACTGTGAAGCGGAGGCGATGAACAGAAAATTGGCGACGAACGACGAAGCGAATCGATGCACGTCACTAGTCCGAGAGGTCTCCGCGAAGTGTAGCTAAGTTGGCGATGATGTCTTGAATCTTGATGATGATTGATGATGAAATACGATAGTTGATGATGATTGATGATGAAATACGATAGTTGATGATGATGAATTGAAATAGAATTGGTAATATTTGGATGAAGAGGAGATAAAATGGTGGCGGCCGCGTTGAGCTCTTGAGCTAAAATGGTGAATTGATGAATTTGGGGATGACGAGGTGGTGAATGGCGGCAGCTGCGTTGTCACTTATGGTTTGTTTCTTTGGATTTTTCTTCTTTATATTTATAATTAATTAATAAAAATAATTATTAAAAATAAAAGATTTTCGGGTTTGGGTTATAGACACAGGGAGTGGTCAATTTCAAATATAATTTAATATATTCTATTTATTCTCATTGTTTTTATAATAGTCAATAACTCCCACAACATAATTTTATAATATTATTTTTATTTTTAAATATAATTTTATTAATATTTATTATAGATTCAATAAATCACATGAATGAAAATAAAGAAAATTAAGTATTAAAAATAAAAAATACATGTTTTGATGTGAAAAAATTAATGATAAACTTATATTGTTAAGGGATTATTGGCTATTATAAAAGTAGTAGGGAGTAAATGATATATATTAATTATTGTAGGGAGAAAATGACAATCTCCATGCAAGTCTAGGTGAACCGAATCTAAATATGTCCGGGTATATCAAACGAGCGCTGAATTCCATACTTAATTTGCATCCTGGTTTGACCCTACCTAGATCATCCGGGTTCATCCAAAACCAAATTATCTCGCCGTCTCTAAATTTAGGTTTGCGGGTAGAACTATTATCCTTTTTTTTAAATTTGTGGAAGTTGAATTATGTGGTGAGCTGTAACAATATTGATTTAAGCCACTTCAAGTTGAATTCTAATTATAAATACATCATATGAATTGTACCACACAAAAAAAAAAAAAAACCCACTAATCACATAAAGTTATAGGCAAATTTGCTAACTATTATAATAAAGATTTTGACACACAGTCACTTCAATAGATAAAAGAGTGATAGACAAATTTATAAATAAGGAAGATGTATAACTTTAAGATAGTGTTTACTTTTAGAATTAGAGTGAGAATTTTGAGAAGTGAAAATTCTAGAATTAGGGGTGTGGAGTGAGAATTAAAGTATGTTGCTTACTTATATTAAAATAAAGGTGTGAAATAGGAATAAAAATATGATTTATATGTTTATTTTGTTTTGGATTGAAATGAATTGTTTTAAATTATAGTTTTGCCCTCATTTAAAGAATTGTACTTTTTTAATTACAAGGTGAATAAAAAAAATATATTGGTAAAATAAACTATTTATTTTATTATTAATAATAATTACGTAATCATATTTTTTTATTAATTTTACTTTTATTTTTGTAAATTAAAAATTATTGATAAGAGTAATATAAACAAAACATTTTTATTAGTAATAATATTGTAATATTATTAAAATTAAATAAATATAGTAATATTATATTTTCAAATGAAGATAGTATATAGTAATATTATTAATTCTCTATGAAAACAATTATATTATTTATAAATAATTTTGACTTAGATTACATAAATGATTATTTTTAACTAAATATAATAATATTATATTTAAATAAGTTTAAGTATTATTATTTTTAACAAAAATAATATTATTGGATAATCATGATATTATTTAAATAAATATAATATTATTATTTTTGAATAAATGTAACATTATTTTCTTGTAATAAATATAATTGCACTATATTTAATAAGAGAAGTGTAAAAAAGAAAAATCTACTCTCACCTCCCTCTATGGGAGTGTAAATCCTAATTCTTACTCAAAAAATGAGTAGTACCCATATTATGGGACTTCCGTTTCCCTTCTTAAATAAGCAAGTAATGTTTAAATAAAAGGAATTCACACTCCACATTACTCCTCCAGCAAGTGAATACAATATAAGAGTAATGATATTTGACACAAAAATACACAAAACTAGGCATAGACACTATTTGATTTAGTTCAGTTATGAAACAAAACCGAACTAATCTGTAACAAATTGGTTCATGATTTTGTTGAACCAAATATGAATCAAACACTAGAATCAAACCGAGCTTAACCAAATTAATTCAGTTCAGTTTTGTTTTATTTTATTTGGTTTAAGTAAATTTACCTGTATATTTAATAAAAAATTAACACAATAGTGATGTACTAATACTGCAACAATCTTGAGTTTATAAATCCATAAATTAACAACATAAAAATTTTGAATAAATCAACATAATAAAGTCCAACGTGAATAAACTTACATAGTTTAGAAATCCATTACAAATTATAAATCCACAACAATAAATAAACTAAGAAAGCAACAACATGAAACAAAGATAAAATAAACTTCAAAGTTGTCTTGTCAATTAGCCATGAAGATTCAACACTTCTTGATTCTTTAGCATGTCTTTAACAATGTTAGAATATCAATACACATTTATATCCACTGTACATACATTATCTCTCAAAGTGAGGCAAACACAAACAAATAAACAAGTTAAAATAAAGTATATAGTATCACATTAATAACAACTTGTATTAACTAAAATAAAATCCATTTTAATTTTTCTCTTCGAACCACTTGATTTTACAGTTTGGTTCGGTTTAAAACCAAATTAAAGAAAACTAATTGATTCATAAATTTCTGAACCATTCAGTTTTTATTGTCTAAAACCAAACTTAACCAAACTATTATAATATAGTTCAATTCGGTTTATTCCGGACAAAATTGAACCATGTGCCCATTGTTACACAAAACTACTAAAAAAATAAAACAACATTTCATTAAAAGACAAACTTATTTAGGGTTAGCAAATTAAAGGCTTGGGGCCTAGGCTTAAAAGAAGTGCAAGAGTTGGGCCTGGGTCGAGCCCACTACAGGCCTAAGTTGGGCTTAGGTCGGGCTTGAATTTTTACTTTTTTTAATTTTTTTTAAAATTGTTGTAAACTTGAAATAAGTTAATAATAATCAAGTTATTATAATCAACAATAAATTAAAGAAAATACATATTTTAAAATAAAATAATAAATAAATAAAATAAATAAAAGTTTAGATATTTAATTTTTTAATACTGGATTCTCTAATTCAACCACTCTCTCAACTAATTAACACTTAAAAAAATTTAATATTAAAATTTTAAGTTTTTTATTCGTTATTTTATTTTTCAAATTTGAATTCATTATTTCAATTTATAATTTTATTTTTTAAAAAAATTAGAAGGTTTGGGCCTGGCTCGTGCTTCCCGAACTTTATATCTATCCCTAAACTTATTCACTTTATTAGTTTCTGTCCTTTTGTACAAGTATCATACTATCATTGTTCTATTTGTTTCGTGAAATTTTGTGTGCTACCAACATTGTAACTTTAACAACTTATTTATTTATAGAAACTTTCCAATAGAAAATTTCTCCTAAAAATTATCATTATATCTACTCTTGAACATTTATTTAAATGGCATTTACATAAAGAAGCTGTATCACATTTGTGCTTAGATTTTCTAATAATGAAGAAATCTATGCACAAAACATATACGATTTAACTATTTTTATTATTACATGTGTCAAACTTGTTTTTTCTTTTATTAACCCACATGTTTAAATTGTTTGAAATAACATAATTTATATATTTCTTTTAATGGCATACGATAAAATTCTACTGAAAAACAATGCAACGCATTATTAAGAACACTACCATGATTACTCGTGCACACATACACTCTTTAAATTTATATTTTAACTACCTTTTTTTTTTAGAGAGTTCTTTAATAAGTTTTACAAATTTTTCAAAAAACTTCCAAACTCTTTTAAACTTTAGAATTTTAAAAAGATTTTTAATTTTTTATACAACTAATTACATTTATCTTATATTTCAATTAAATTATGAAAATATTTTTAAAAAAAATTAAAAATCTCAAAATAGTTAATACAGTTGCTCATGAAAATATTCCCAAGCCGTAGCTTTATTTTTTCTTCGTGGACCCGGCCGGCGGCCACCCAATTATCTCATGCAGACAATTATTTTTCTCTTATTTATTTATTTCTTATTTCTTCTTTTATTAATTTATTATCCGAATTAAAAATTTAACAGGTGGAGTCAAGCAGAGAAGGCCAGCCCATCCACTTTCTCCATACCATTGGGTCCATGGCCATGGGATCCACAGCAGCCAAAAAACATCAAAAAATTAATTAAATGACGAAATCACCCATGCCCTTCCAGCATCAAACGAGGCCATGAGATGGGCATCTCAGTAACTTCACAAACAAACAATAAATACCCGCGCTTTTCTGTTCTCAAATCAAACGAATAATTTTATCGTTTGATACTTTGATTTAGTTAGTTTTAGTTACCCTCCAACAAAGCTGCGAACTACCCAAAACACCCCCTGAACATTTCGTTCGTTGCGCACATTTTGGAGAAATAGAAAGAGAAAATAGATAGAGAGACACAGAGAATTGATTTGGTTCTCTTTCATTTTTGTTGTTATTGTTGTTGAAAACAAACAGAGAGAAGAAGAAGAAGAAGAAAACAAAATCATTCATCGTCCAATCTCCTTTCCTGTTTCTGTTCTCTGCTGAAATAAAAAAAAACGTTTTCGTTTTGTTAATTTACGTGAATTTGAAAACGAAAGCAAGAAAGAAAAAAAAAAGGAAGAACAAAAAATGGGAACGTTTCAGAGTTTTCGAAAAGCGTACGGCGCGCTAAAAGATTCTACGAAGGTCGGGCTCGCAAAAGTCAACAGCGAATTCAAGGTAAAACAATTTCCATTTTTCTTAAATTTTCATGTTTAAGAATTTCAGCTGAAATGTTTAAATTTTTTTTTGAAGGATTTGGATATTGCAATCGTAAAGGCAACAAATCACGTTGAATGTCCTCCGAAAGAACGCCACGTGAGGAGTAAGTCTCTTGGATTTTCATTGATTGAAGGTTTTGATTTTGATCTGTTTTTACTTTTTTCTGTTTCCATTTGTAATGTAGATTTTGTTTTATAGAATTATTTTCTGCAACATCAGTAATACGTCCGCGGGCGGATGTGGCTTACTGCATTCATGCACTTGCAAAGAGATTGTCCAAGACGCGTAATTGGATCGTAAAGTCTTTCATTTTTGCTTTTGATTTCTTACTTGTTTCTAAAATTTCACCATACATGTTATTTTTTGTTTTGCGAACAAATTAGAGCACTTATTTCAACTAATGTGATTATATATGTATGGTTGTGTGATATTGGTTATAGACTTATAGTGTTGATTGCTATGCAAGAAACCCTTAATTTCTTTTTCATTTTAAATGAATGTGTGTGTGTGTGTGTGTGTGTTTTTTTTTTTTTTTTTTTAAAAATTTTTTATAATCTCATTTAGTATATTTTGTCCAGGTTGCTATAAAGACATTGATAGTAATTCACAGGACATTGAGAGAAGGTGATCCTACATTTAGAGAGGAGCTTTTGAACTATTCACACAGAGGCCACATTCTCCAAATAAGCAATTTTAAGGATGACTCAAGCCCTCTTGGTACGTTAGTTTCTATATCACTATCTTGTAATTGGAAAAATGTTTGTGACCACCTCTGGGTACGGTTTCAATTTTTGAATATAGTACCATTTTCTTAGATACGTGTTCCCATGTGCAGCCTGGGATTGCTCTGCGTGGGTTCGGACTTATGCACTCTTTCTTGAGGAGAGGCTCGAGTGTTTTAGAATATTGAGATATGACATTGAGTCAGAGCGTTTAACAAAATCATCACCTGGGGCAACCAAGGTTACAGCATTATAATATTTTGGAATTTTATTATGAGTCCTGATTCGGAATTTCTTGATGAAAGAGATAGAGCATTATGTATCTCCCTTGATTGTATCAGGTACACAGTCGAACAAGGCTTTTGAATTGTGATGAGTTGTTGGAGCAGCTGCCTGCACTGCAACAACTTCTTTTCCGTCTCATCGGTTGTTCGGTAATTGTTTGATGCCACCTACTCAATTTATTTGGCCTTCGAATGCTAAATCCATATAATTTTGGACTGTATATATCTTTATCCAACAGAATTAGGTACTGTATCTTTTCCTTAGAAGAGACATAATGATTTAACCCTGAATTTTGCAGCCGGAAGGAGCAGCTTACCACAATTATCTCGTACAGTATGCCTTGGCCTTGGTATGCTTGATCTGTTTTTATTCTTTAAAACTCGTGCTTTCTACAGGATCTCCAGTAATCGTAATGGCATTAACATGAAAATCCATTGCAAATATTGTATTGTATTCTGCAAGAAAATTTATTTTTTGATTTGCCCTTTTCTTGTTCTTTTTTACTTGGATTTTCCTTTTGAGAAATTTAATAAGCACAAACTTATTGTTAAAGATGAAATTGTGCCTCGAGTTTCTGAATTTTAGAAGGGAAATTGAAACCTTAAATTGAATAATCGTATGCTTTTGTCTCATTTTTGCTTATGAAAAATGAGAGGCCATGCATATATAACTGCTTTTGAAATAAACACACAGAGAAGGAAAAAAAAAAAAACTTTCCTCTTTTTTTTTTTTATTCATGCAATCCGGCGCATTATCTGAAAGTAAATCTCTATTTTTCTTCACGTTGCTTGTCAGTAGCTGTTTTGACTTCCAACAATTCTTCTTATGTAGGTTTTGAAAGAGAGTTTTAAAATATACTGTGCCATCAATGATGGAATCATCAACCTTGTGGACATGGTACGGCTTTACTGAAGCCTTTGTTTACTTTGGTCTGCACAGCAAACGTTTCCATTTTTCAATTTAATGTTGAATTTTACACCTTTTTTCGCAGTTTTTTGATATGTCAAGGCATGATGCAGTTAAAGCTCTTAATATTTACAAAAGAGCTGGCCAGCAGGTTTACTATCCTTTTACTTTAGGATGAGCTGGTTTTGTGCAGACATTCTTGTTGAGCTTATTCTTCTCTCTCTCTCTCTATCATTATTCACACTTTTTAAATTACTTTTTGCGGGTTACACAGGCTGAGAGCCTTGCTGATTTCTATGAATATTGCAAAGGTTTGGAGCTAGCAAGGAACTTTCAATTTCCCACATTGAGACAGGTTCCTCTCTGGCACTGACCTAAAGTATTTTAGTCAATGCCATTTGATGAATCTTATAAACTTCATTTTATGAATAAGCAGCCGCCTCCATCTTTTCTTGCAACTATGGAAGAATACATTAGAGAAGCACCCCAGTCTGGTACCGTTCAGAAGAGACTGGTGAGAAAACTTATCAATGTGGTCTTGGGCTTTGTCTTTCCTTTGGATGTATGCATATCTTTCATAGATGTCCATCCAAGGCTTTTGGAATATTATTAATTTTCAAAAACAGTTTATGTGCTCTCTTTTCTTAATACTATAAATCAGGAACTAGATTGTAGTATAGCATTATCCAAAGGTTGCTTAGATTTAAATAATCTCAATGTCCAATTCTTAATCAAGATTATACCAAATGCTTTTACTTTTTGTTTTGGTGTGTGCCTGCCAGCATGCATTTTTGTGTCTTGCGCTGGTAAATAATTTGGTTCACATCCTCTTCATCCTGCTGAGAAATACACACTTCAACTTCATCACTTTGGTAGATCATTATTTTGTCCCATCACATTGATGTTTCAACCAAATTGCTCATTCGTTGTTGGCCATTGCAAGGACTGAAGTCATTTTATTTCTTGCAAACATTAGGCACCCCTTGTGATTATGCTAAACTGTATTTTGATAATATAGAGTTCTCTCTATGTATTAGGTCAGAAATAGTTACCTTTAAGAAGATGTTTAACATGTAGCTTTCTTTGGCATGGATCCTTGAAAATGGAGATGTTCTTTGGCCCGTAAAAATGTTGATCACCTGTTTTTGCAATTATTTTTCTTTATATGCTTATTTAGAGTCCAGGCAAACGAATTCTGGACCTTCACAAATTGAAAGCTGGTGATTGATTCTTAGAAACATTTAGAGACTCAGGCTACATGGTCTAAGAATATGGACAATAATGTTCAATGTTTTTCAGCTAAAATCATACTCAAATTGGCGTGATTTTTCGAAATCCAACCGAATTGCCTTTCTCATTTATAACACTGTGCTGTGTTTTCATTTCAATTTTTCAGTTGTAATAAAATTATTCTAACAACAGGAATATCATGAGACGGTAGAAGAAGATGACAAACCAGAAGAGCCTGTAGAAAGTGAAAAGCCAGAAGAAAATCCCGAGGAGAGTCAGCCCCTAGTAGAAGCAGAGGAAGGACCCCAGCCTCAAGAAGAGGAGGTCGAACCTGCTCCATTGATACCAGCAGAAGCTACTGGAGATCTTCTGGTACATTTGGAATTTATGCTGTTTCTCCTTTGAATTCTTTTGGCAAGTTCTGTCTTGATATTGATCCTAACCAATTTCTTTTGAACAGGGTCTGAATGAAGAAGTAAATCCAAAAGCTGCAGAACTAGAGGAAAGTAACGCATTGGCTCTCGCTATCGTTCAACCTGGTAGGTGAAATACTGCTTGTCAAACTATTAGAAAGAAAATAATCATTCGAGCATGTGCGGTCTGTAAAGTCTAGTCCTTGGAATCGTAATATTGAGTTGCACTAATATTGAGTTCTTCAATCACATTGTAGAAGCTTTGAGGTCTACTTAGAACTCTTAACTTCATGATGATACTTTATGGCTTGAGACCATATTCATGGTTTAATTATTCAAATTAACATCCTTTACTAAAAAAATTATTTTTGAACTTTGCAATTTGCATATTGAACATTCATTTAATTACGTATGTTGTTTACTAAGATCCAATTTCTTTTGATTTGATAAATTATTGTAGGCAATGATCCACTATCTTCAAATCGTGCTTTGAAAGAAATTTCTGGTAGTGGATGGGAGCTAGCACTTGTTACCACCCCAAGCAACAACAATTGCCAAGTTGTAGACAGCAAATTGGTGAGTTTCTTTGCTCTACACGAAGTTTATTTTCTAAATATATTCTTTGCTTTTTAGAAAGAAGACTAATGCAGAGAGTTTGTCAAATATGTTACTGGTGAATTCAACTTGGGCATCAAAGTGCATCTATTTATATTCTATTTATTTTCATTTTCCTCTGAATCTATATCATCCAAAGACTATAAACAGAACGAAAAGACACAACTATCAAGCAGGGGGCATTTTCATTCATATGACTTGAAATGTGAATCCGTGTTCTGAAGCTTTACGCAAGAAATAATTACTTTTAAATGAAATCATGATCATGATTTGCTTTTCGGTTCAGGCTGGTGGCTTCGACAAGCTATTACTTGATAGCTTGTACGAAGATGATAGTGCGAGGAGGCATATACAACTGCAGAATGCAGGATATGGGCATGCAGGAATGGCAGTGCCAAATCCCTTTGAGCATCAGCAACATGACCCATTCGCAGTGTCTAACAGCATAGCACCTCCAACAAATGTGCAGATGGCCTTACTGGCACAGCAGCAGCAGCAACACCAACACCTACAGCAAATGATGCTGCAGCAGCAACAACAGCAACACCAACAAATGAATATGATGGTATCTTACCAAAATCAAACTCAGTATCCTCAACAATCTCAATTACCTCAACACCAACAACAAATGCAACAGATGAATTATTCAAATCCTTTTGGAGATCCATTTCTTGCCCTCCCAAATGGTTCGACACCACAACAAGGAAACCATATGTTACTTTAGAGGCCTTTTCTTCCCCTTAACTTCAGTACATTCTTTAATTCTTTGAAGTAGGAGAATCATTTTCATTTGTTGTTCAGTTCTTTTCAGCTTATTCTTTGTTTACTCATTAAATCATGAAATGTATTCTTTCTTTCGGGAATTATCTATCATATTTCCAGAAGCAATGATCATTAATGATGTATTATATTCACAATTGAATGAAAGTTTGGACATTCACTTCTGCTTTCAGAAGATTAAGAGCATCTCCAAAAGGGTCTTTAAATTTCAATTTGCTTACTGATGTGGCAAATAAGTGTATAGAAAAATATAATCCTCTCCAAAAGACTCACCAAATAATAATAAATTAATATTATTTTAATCAAATCTTTCCCACTATCAAATTGAATTGTTATTATATTTTTTAAAAGAAACATAAATAATAATTATTGCAGTCTTATCTTTTCAATAAATAATAATAAAATATTAATAGAAGAGGGAGAAACTCACTCGGTAATATTGAAGGGTAAGAAACAAATCTTATTTGAAAAATCTAAATTAACGTGTCTTTTAAAGTGTTTAATATTGATATAGCTCTTCAAATAAAAAATAGAATCTTATTTGAAGAGTTTTTTGGAGATACTCTAAGTTGTATCGTGTTGACATAAATTTTCATTATGCTCTACGTTAACATGACACAGATGCAACAAGGGAACATTAAAATAGCGTTTGAAAATTGTACTTGGATACAACCTAATTACAAATTGTACACGGATACAATATCAAATTAAAAATTAGATGGTAGCAACTAATTTTAAATCCACATATACACAAGCCATAGCTTTAAAGGTCACGAATTGCTAATGAGTAGATAAGGAGACATATCAATATATTTCAAATGAGAAAAAGACACTCATAATCTAAAGATTACTTCAATGAACAACTAGGTTCTTTTTAGTTAATAAATTTTGTCTATCTAAATGGAGATTATAACGTAAATTTAGATTATATGTCATAATGTCCACCAATATTAATGTATTATAATGTTCTTATCTCCATCAAAATAGATAAAATTAATTTATGTAGTAGTCTGTATGTCCATTTATGGAATGATGGGGTTTACTTGTGAATTCCTCTAAAACAATGATGTTTAGCTATAAGGATGACAATTGGTGGGATGGGTGTAGGGAGGCCTACCCCATTAAAAATTTTACCTCCATTCTCCACCCCATCTCTCAATAAATTTAGTGGGGCGGGGATAAGGAATCTCGGTGTGGAGACTGGAGAGCGCTTTCCCCATGCGCAACCTATAATAGGTATAAATAAATAATTTTAGTAAATTAAAAAGTAGAGACTTAAATAAAATCATTACCACATTAAAAAGTATTTAAATTATCTACAAAAATCTCTAGAAAGTTGAAATGATATTTTAGAATGATTATCAAAATTAAAAAATGTTAAGAGAGCTGCACCTTAAGAAAGAAAACATAAAGATATTCTAAAGTTGAATAAGTATTATAACGCATGCTTTTTTTAATAGTTATAACTTATTTATATTAAGTAAAAATGAAATAAAAATTTATTAATCAATATTATAATTGATAAAATAAAAATTAAAAAATACTCATATATAATGGGGATTTGAGTAGAGGTGAGGTGGGAAAATACAAAATCAAACCCCACCTTATTAAAAATTTAGAAATACTTTTCCCTCATTTCTTACCTCTTTTCTCAAAAAATATTTAAAATTTAGTGTTTAAAACTCGCGAAGAATTTAGCCATTCCTGGTTAGCTGTCAACTTCGGCAAATCAAGGGTCTGGCTGTTATTTTAAAAAGTTCAGGAGTTTAAGTAACATTTACAAAATATCTGGGTGACTACATGCAATTTACCATTTTACAAAACCTTCATCGACTCTTAGCATCGTGCTCATCAGAAAAAACAAAAATTAGGGTTTGCTCTCAACCGAAAGCCAGAATCAGACTGCCAAAATGTCGCTAAGGAGAATCTACAACGAGGTAAAGGGAATGAAAGTGAAGGAATTGCCAAATTACCTGAAGCCCATGCTTTCAATGAATTACGTGAAGCAGACGGTGCAGCGTGGTTTGGACAATTATCACGCCAAGTACATTCAAACAAGCTCGTTCGATCCAGTTTACCATGTCTGCATCGGCGGCATGATCTTCTCTTATCTCGTCGCTCTTCCTGAGGAACGACGCCATCTTGAGCACCAGCAACACGCTAAGGAGCACGGCCACTGATCTGGGCTGGTATATTTCTTGATTATGTCTTCTGGGCTGTTAATTTTAACTGGGTTTTGCTTGTTAGCGTTTTGATTTAACTGGGTTATTGTTGTTTCTGAGTTCGCTTATGGGGTTTCTGTTAATGTTCCTCGATTAGCTGTAAATTGAATGTTGTGTTTGATTTGGTTTGCAGATTTTTATTAATTATTGTCGATCTGTTATAACAACTGAGCTAGGATGAAACTGCTAGGAATATAACCTTTTGATTATTTTTTTGTTTGATATGCAAAATGTTTTGCTTCTGAACACAAGGAATACATAAAAGATAAAACCTTTAAAATGCCCCCGAATGGGAGGTCTCTGACGCAGTTTCTGGACACATTTTAAATTAAATTCAAAATATATAATACATCAGAAAAGCCCAAAGCAAATTATAATAATTGAAAATGTTTTCAGATTGGATTCAAATGTCTGTATTTTAGAAAATTATTGGTTTCCTCTTTATTACCTATGTAGAGAAAATCCGATTTGAGGTTTGTTTGGATATGATACTTCTTTTTCATTGTTGTTATTGTTTTGATTTTTGACATATCTCTCATTTGGCGGTATTTAGAGCTTTCCCTCTTTAACTTTTTTGTGCCTTTCTTAATTTCAATTCTGGGAGAGAGATAGGAAAATGGGATAGCAAAAACAAGTTGAGCAGAGGATGAAACATTTACCTATCTAGCTGCCAATGCTAGAAAATGAATAGGAAGCTAAACATTGAAAGTTACTTGAGTATTTTGGGTAAATCTTTCTAAATGAAATTCCCTTTTTATTTTGTACTTATGCATCCTGGAGGTAAATGAGGATTTAACAATTCATTGTGTTGTTGCATTTTCTCCTATTTTCTTTTAGAGTCAAACAATGCAATCCAGGGGTATTCGAAAGCGATTTTGTTTATTGAATTTTTGTGTTTATATCTTCTGAACAAAGTAATTTGAGTTTTCTCTTACCCTTTAGACCCGACATAACAATTGTCATGCAACACCTTATTGGTTGTTTGATCTTTTATCACATAATCTAATAGTCCATGCACAGCATAATTGACTATAATAGTATGTTGATGCTCTTCCATATTCTGTGTTTCATGGTTATCTATGCTTTTGTTTTATTAGAAAATTGTTTAATCAATGTTTGAATCAGAAAAATAGAGAGAGTTATCACGGTAAGGAAATTTATCCTTCAATTTTGTGGCCTTGGGTACCAAACATCAACCTTCTTAGCCTTAATCAACCTACAAACATACTGAACAGGTAGAGAATGATGCATACATGTTTTTTAGAAAATGATAACACTAATAGCTTTCCAATAATATTCTTCATGGATTTGAGGGAAGGTTTAGCCATATATAAACCCACCTATTTACAATATTAGCTAAAATATAATCACTTGAATTACAATTGTAATAAAGATGTTAGGAATATCTCTTGACATGCTATCACATGCTCTATGGTATATTCTCTTTTACATCATTATATATCCTCCATCACAATTAGTTTTACATTGATCATCATGTCCGAAGTCCTTAGGCGTCACCATAGTTAGTGTTACTTGATTACTAGAATAAATGAGTGAAAGGTTTGCAAATTGAGTTCTTGAACACATGAGTATCTCCATTGTGCATCCTACTTTCTCCTTAGGATTATCATAATACACAAATTTTTACTAAGCCAAAAATTATTTTGAAATATGTATTTTTGAAAAGTATTCTCAGTTTGTTTTAAAGCATTTTACCAGCAAGCACAGCCCATTTATCCTTGGATTGATATCCAACAGCCCCCTTTTTTTAAAAAAAATTCACTGCTATTTGATTTTTTTTTTTTTTTAAAAGAGGTCCATCTCTGGATCCCGCAATGGAAGGGATCCTGTATATATGTTATTAAAATATTTGCTCTTTAGCCTTTTATTTAGTTCACTTATATATCTATTCTTTTAGCTTTTTATTTATTTCACTTATATTTATTAGCCTTTTTCCCCCTTTTTTTAATTTCTGCACATGGTGGGCCCACTGTCCAAAAGAAAGTGGGCCGTTGGAATTGAATTCCAATGGCCACATCGGGATCCTGCATTTGACTCCTACTATATATATATATATAGAGAGAGAGAGAGAGAGAGAGAGAGAGAGAGAGAGAGAGAGCTTCTGTTATGGGATCTTGCATGTAACCGTTGGATTCAATCCGACAGACAGTAGTCAGAACCACCAACAAACCCCCCCCCCCCCCCCACCCCCCCGGCGGGGGCTGCGTGGCCAAAACAAAATTTCTGACATTGAGCCCCCACCATGTTCAGAAATTTAAAGAAAAAAAACAAACCAATGGCCCTCATGCAGGATCTAAAACTTTGTGTGCAGCCCTCCTTTTCGAGGCTAAATTGTTGGCGGAAGCTTCCAAAATATTCTGGAGACTATGAGGAACATGGAGAAGCCTGTGTACTTAGCCTACAAGAATTAAGGCTTTGCTAATGATGATGGAGGACTCTAGATACCCACACAAATGTGTGCCTTATTAAGTATTTGATTGCATCTCTAGGATATTTTGTTTTCAGCACTTTTATTATACACCATTAAATCTTCAGATCATTGTAATTTTAATTGTGGATTGTACATGGCTAATGGTTGAAAATGGTGAGGCCTTTAGATGGTTGGCTGATCCTCTCAAATTTCACGTATTTTATTTAATGGCAGCATTTGCACATTTTGCATGCATATGTTCTGTCTCTTGTGTGATTGTTGAGAAAGTCTTGGGTGGTGCCACGACAAAGCACCATCTCCCAGTGACATTTCACCACACATACACAATGCTTGGGAGGTGGTGTGCTGACATGGTGGCGATGGCACCATCCAGGACTTTCTTATGATTGTTGGCTGACTTAGGACCGACAAGGGCGACTGGTGGGGAAGGGTTAATTCCTAGGCTATGACTATTGGTGTAGGTTGCAGGGTTTAGAAAGGTAAATTCCTAGGTTGTGACAAGTGTGGTCAAGGCAGACCTAGTTCTCTTTGCTATGCAGGTCTCTAAGAACCTGAGTAAGGGTTACCACGTCTACTAGGTCTGTAAAAGTGAAAGGGACCAGCACACCACATCAGCCTGCTGATGTGTTGGCACCCTACAACCAGAAGCTGATAAGTGGGAGGAGAGATGATTTTTATTTTCAATCTCCTTAGCCATAACATTGAGTGGATGGTCTCACTTGCAATTGACATGTCGTCTCACTTGTCAACTCCTGGTTGGATGGTTTTTACCCCTCAGCAAACTGATGAGGTGAGATGATCACATAGAATTCATTCTCCCCAATAGATTATTTGATGGTCAGATCACTTCTTTCTGCTGTTGCAATTTCTTTTTTTCAAATTCTTTTATATGAATGTCTAAACAATAAAAATCGATTGCTTGATGTCTTATTTTACGTAATTGGTTGTTAGTACTGTCTTCTATCTGCTTGGTCCTTACTCCAACTTTTTCTTTCATTGTCTGACATTCAAAACCATATAGTATAACAAATCCTATATTGTAAAGGTTTTACATCACAGCAAATTTATTTGCCTCATGAGTCTCTGTGTCTAAATGATACCTGGTTCTTTTGCTTGCTTTCTTCCAATTAATAATGCGTCTTTGGCTATCATGAATAAAAGAACCAGCTGTGGTATTGGTTTTTATTTTTACCCCAATGCGTTTGGCAACCGAGTATTCTTCTTCCTCTTGTTTTCAATTGCTCATGTCCAGTAAATTAGTATAATTTGACAGTCACATGCTCTCCTGTTTTTGCAGGTTGCAACATGCCTCGTGGGGGTTGATTTGGTCATCGATGGTTGTTTTGATTTTTTCAGATACTGTTTTCTTCGGTGCTTCTTGTATTAAGTGATGAAATAAATATACACTTGATCATGAATGTTGAAGTCAATTCCTTACGCAGAAAAGCAAATTTCTTACTGCCGATATCTATAATGGATATGATATTCTCATGCTCTCTGTATGAACGTTTCAGTGTCAAAACTCAAAAGTCAATGACATTTGAATGATTTTGGAAATAAAGAGAGTTTAGATGAGGAACTGAAGACGGGAAGTGCTTTGAATTTTCAGCCAGATGCCAACATATAATGATACAGTTTGCATCTAAACTCCCTTATCTAAAGTGCTGTTGATATGAGTAGATGACTCAAGCAATTAAAATGGAAAAATTATATTTAGGACATAAAAGCTACCATCCATTGGATGGCAGTGAAATGCTGATAAGTGATAACATCACTTTTCACTTTCAGCAATGTGCAATTTTGAAAAGGGTAGGCTTGTAGGCATTCGCACGGGAAGCACAAATAATGGATTTTGGATGCTTTCCTTTTTTGGAAAAATAAATTTAACCAAAGTAAAAGTGAGTGCCAAAGAGAATTAGAGGAGAGTAAAAGAAGTTCACTTTCTCTTCACTTCAGTAGAAGGAAAAAAAAAAAAAAACAAACAAACAAACAATGGTTTCGTCGAACTTGAATAATTGTTTACGTTCTTCTTCACAAAAATTCGCTACATTAGTAAGTGGTTAGTGCTGGTCCTTTCCCTTCAAAGATAAGAGTAAATTTCATTTTATGTATTACCCAACAATGAACAATTCTTTTCGTTCTAATACGCATAGATAATAAGCTAAATAATACTTTTGGATTTTTTCTTCATGAAAATGTTTTCTTTCAAATAAGGGTTTTTATTGCTTAGGTACCTTTTTTAATAAGAATTGAATTTAACAAAGTGTATAATTTTTTTTACTTATATTACATAGGCGCATTTGGTCTAATGTGCGACGATATGTTTCATTAAAGGAGCTAACTGTGGGGTCTAGCGTCCTCCAATAAGAGTGCACAATGTGTACCGTCACTTACCATAACATGCGTGATAGCTCTCATTAGATTGATTCTCATTACATAAGTAGGGGTAAATAATTTTAACTATTAATATGATGTACAAATCACCATAACTATATGTAAAATTAAGTTACATTAGCAAACGCGTAATAATAATCTAGTATGATGTAGATCATTGATAAAAATCTCTATCCTATTCATTCTTTAAAATATAGGGTAATTTTGGACACTAGAATTTCAGAAGAAATTTTTTTATAAATATATATGCTACATTATCCTACCTTTGTATAAATATAATTACTGCGATTTTGCACTGTACTTGAAAGTGCTTCTTATGATATTAAAAGTGCTTCTACATCAATTTTGGGAATCGACGACACTCACCTACATGTAAGGTTAAAAATAACAATACAAAACTTGAAAATTCCAACGCTAAAACTGAAACTGAAAATGAATGAATTGGCTAAGTGCTTTTTATGGTATTATCAACAAGTGTTTTCCAAAGTTCTTTTAAACTCGGAAGCACATTTGTTATGAGTAGGAACTCCCAAATACACCCTTGTAAGAGACTGTTGATCAATCAAATCAAACGAGAGAATTTACAAATTTACAAGAGAGAAGAAGAAGAAGAGGCTTCCATAAAGAAAAAAAGAGCTGACCGTTGTGTGGCGCTTCGAAAATAACCCAATTCCCCATTAATATTTTTGCATTATTTTCATCACTCTCTGATTTAACTTTTAATACCCAAATTTCAAACTCCTTTTTGGGACTTAACCAAAAAATGTTTCAATTCTCACATGTGCTCTCTTTATAAATACATATCATTGTTGCTGCTCAACACCTTGTTTGATTCCAAGATCTTCTTCTTCTTCTTCAAGAATCTTTCTGGCAAAATTTGATTTGCCAAGTGAGTTGTTAAACATTACACTTTACCTTTTGCTTCTTCTCTTTATTTAGTATTTGTTCATTTTTTGATGGCTTTAACGTGTAAATTTTCAGTCAGTCTTTGTTTGCTTTTATTGGCTTATTGGGCATGATTCTCATCTGGGTATCTTTCTAAATTTGCTCTTTCTGATGATCATACACTTTGTGAATTGATTCTAATGAATATCAAAACATTGTGAATTGTGATCTCGATTTATGGAATCACAATATTTATGTTACTTTCCCAATTGGTGTGTGAGTGATGAGTTAGTTTAAGATTTTATGTTGAATGATTCATGGGAACAAAATGTGAAGAGAATTTTCACGTTTCTGAAGTACCTGGGGGAAAACAAAGAATGCCTTAATGTTCATATAAAACCTGTATGTTTTGACAAGCTTTTCATTCTGCTTCGCTGACTTTCTGTCTTCCTTTTTGTTTTTGCATCTATGAGAAAATTTTCCTTTAGGAAAATAAGCAACATTGAATTGAAGCACATAGCGATATGAATTAAGAGTTTTTGTTTAGTTACAGTTATTATTTTCTAGGAGTTTACTTCTCATAATGGTTTCAGCTTCGTTTGTTAAAGTGCTTCTGCGGTTCATGGTTGTTAATGTTAGTGCAAAGGCCAGGATGATAGATGAGTTTATTTATTTATTTTATTTTTTTTTGAGTTCATGTATGATACCTTTATTTTTATACATGATGCAGGAACATCTCTTCTAGTAGTTTTTTTATTTTTTATTTTATTTTTTAGAGCATCACAAAATTTCAAATGCAAAGACCAGGATAGTCGATGAGTTTTTGATTCGTGATACTTGTTACCATAGTCTTTGTAGTTGTTTTGTTTCTGTCTTTACAAACAATTACTGTGATTTTGTAACATATGTTAGAAGACATTTATGCTAAAATTATATTTATACACTTCGGAACAGTATGCCTGGAGATGGGAAGAAGGTAGTAAAACATTCAGAATCTGGAAAATCTTGTTTTCCTAAGAAAGATTCAGGGTCTGAACTAATTGCGTCGTTGAAGTTCAAAAAAGGCAGCAAAATATCAAAGAGTAAAAAACTCAGATCTAAATCCAAATGTCAGTCAAAGACAGTCAATTCAACCCTGTTAAAAAGGACAGTTGCTGAGTCTCATAGCAAGGGAGCTGGGGATGACTTTGCAAAAAGCAAATCGATTAGTCAAAAAAATCTGCATATAAAAATTGATAGAAAGGGCTCCAAGAATTGGGCATCATCGAAGCATAAAGGAAAAAATTCTGCACTAGTGATTTCCAAGGGGAACGGAGAAGTGGCTGATGGAGATGGTGAAACAAAGAAACTAAGGAAGGGTAGGAGCAAGAAGCGGCAAAAGGAGAAGGTGGAGCTAGATGAAGCTTCACGATTGCAGAGGAGAACGAGGTACCTGTTGATTAAAATGAAGTTGGAGCAGAACCTTATTGATGCTTATTCTGGTGAAGGTTGGAAAGGTCATAGGTATGTGCCGTTTTTCTGATCTGTAAATCAGAACATTATTGATTCTTGATTTTCTCATTGATCTTAGTGCGGGGGATTTGAACCTGTTGTTAGTTTTATGACGTAGTTAAGCTTTAAATGACGAAGAGCTTATTTGTGTTCTTAACATCTGAATTTCAATTGCAGCCGAGAAAAGATAAGGCCAGAGAAGGAATTGCAGCGGGCAAAGAAGCAGATACTAAAGTGTAAAATTGGAATACGTGATGCAATCCGGCAGCTTGATTCCCTTAGCTCGGTTGGATGTATTGAAGGCTCTGTTATTGCTACAGATGGGTCTGTGCACCATGAACATGTAAGACCATGTAACCTGTAACAGTTAAGCTAAATTGTAGTGACTTAGCTAGAATTAAACTAGATATAGGCCGGTTTTATAAATTTCTGGTTGCTGTTGAATGGGTTGGTTATTCTCTAATTTTCCCATGGAATAAACATTGGTCCATATGGTTGATTCATAGACTAAGGGGAAGAAGGCTTTTCTGTTGTCAGTTGGTCAAATTCTGGGTTTATTGAGTGTCCACAGATATCAGGTTATCGATATAAGTTGATAACTTATAACACTGCTAGGAAGACACTTAACTGTTTGATCATATCTTCCACTTGGATTACATAATTATACTTGTATTGTTTGCTTTTTCTGCATCTAGATAATCTGTGCAAAGTGCAAGTTGCGTGAAGCCTTCCCAGATAATGACATTGTACTCTGTGATGGCACATGTAATTGTGCTTTCCACCAAAAATGTCTTGACCCTCCATTGGACACTGAAAGCAGTAAGCTCACTTCTATTTTTTGTGTTTGTTTCATGGAGATATGAGTTAATCAGTTTCTTCATGGGACTTTTAATTTAATTGATAATTTACAGTACCTCCAGGAGATCAGGGCTGGTTCTGCAAATTTTGTGAATGTAAAATGGAAATTATAGAATCAATGAATGCTCACATTGGGACCTCCTTTTCTGTCAACAGCAACTGGCAGGTTTGTTTGGAATTTTCTAGGGATTTATAAATTGAATTTGCCACTGTATAATAAAGTCACTCCATCATACAGGACATTTTCAAAGAAGAAGCTGCCTTCCCTGACGGTTGCTCTGCATTATTAAACCAAGAAGAAGAGTGGCCTTCTGATGATTCTGAAGATGATGATTATAATCCTGAAAGGAGGGAGAACAGCTGCAGCATCAGCAGGGCAGGAACTGATGATGATCCAAGCAGTTCTACCAGCTTGAGCTGGTTTTCAGATAGTGAAACTTTTTCAGAATCTATGAGGTGGGAGATGGAGAGCAATGGCTACAAGAACTATTCAGTTGATAGCAGTATAGGTTCTGATGAAACCAGTGATGGGGAAATTATCTGTGGTCGTCGGCAGCGAAGGACAGTGGATTATAAGAAGTTATATGATGTGAGTAAATCAAAGTTCCTTAAAATAAAAATAGAAATTAATTGTTTCACTGGTTTACTGGACAGTTATCTCTTTTCTTTTGTGTTACATTTGCATTAATCCAAAATTTACACGAAGGGCATTTGCTTATTAGTGCGGGTCAATCCATTTATTTGCTAGGAAGTTCCAAAAATGTTATTCTCTCTACCTCTGAGTGAAATATTAATAATAATTGTAGGATAAAGGGGAAAATGAAAGAAGAAATGATGTTTGGGGGTTGGATGAGGAAATGAAAGTAATATAACTGAAAAGAAAATGAAGACAAGAAAAAATTATTAAATGAATAAACAGCTACGGCACATATAAGATGCCAGTTAAAATTCTAGCAATTAGTTTATCATGCATATTATTGCACAATCTGCCAACGGATATATTAACTCTTTAACACAATTATGTAATGGAAATTGTAGCAAATTACAAATACATTTCAATAGATGCTTGTTTTTCTAAATTGTGACATATGGGTTCTATCTTTTCTTTCTGATAGGAAATGTTTGGAAAGGATGCTTCTGCATTTGAGCAACTTAGTGAAGATGAAGACTGGGGTCCTGCAAAGAGAAGACGGAAAGAAAAGGAGTCAGATGCAGTGAACTCCCTTATGACTCTGTACGGAAGTGAGGAAAAATGTTCCAAAGTTAAAACTGCAGAAGTAAAAAAGAAGCTTCCTTCAAATGCAAAAATTAGAAGGTCATTTCACAGAATGCCACCTAATGCAGTAGAGGTAGTATGAAATTTGATTCTTCAGACAGTGAGCAGTTTATAATCTTAATTATCTGGAAGTTTATTACCATGCTTTTTTGTCTTTCCCCTTTTCGCTGCACCAGAAGCTTCGTCAAGTGTTTGCTGAGAATGAACTTCCCTCTAGAATTGTCAAGGAAAATCTGTCGAAAGAGTTGAGTCTTGAACCTGAGAAGGTAATTACTTGAGCTATCATTATAGAAGTACAAAAAGGATTTCTGGAAACCGATGCAGCTTTTTTCATGTTTTGCATCAGTGCCATAAGTTCAATAGCAGTGCTTAATCATTTGTACAGAAAATTATTTTCTTCCTACATCCTGGGAGTATATGGAACTTTGTTGTGGGTTCTAGTTGACTTCCCTCCCAAGAACATATGATATTTAGTCTGGACTTGCTTGAATGGCTGAGTACTAGCTGACTATAGTTATCAAGTTGCATATGATAGGAAGAGCTAGAAATGGCAAAGGAGCATTAATCTACGTGATGTTATTTTATTGAGGAATAATTTTGCATCCCTTAATTGTTAAGAAAAGTCTTTTATCTTTTTTGCTATCCACTTTTTCATACTTGAATTGCAATTTGCAGGTTAACAAATGGTTTAAAAATGCGAGGTACTTAGCACTGAAAGCCAGAAAGGTGAGCTGCTGTCCCATGTCCTTTATTGCTTATGTTTTGTTTGTGTCTTATATTCTTCTTGTTTTTTTTAGTATCTGTATCTTTGTCTTGCACTTAAAGTTTTAAATTTTTCATATTCATTTTGTCCACTTAAGATAGAAGGAAAGTCAATTTAACTTTGTTTCATAAAGTTATTCCAAACAATGAAAACCAATATAATATCTTCCAGTTATTTATTGTCTGTTAATGATGTCTGTCTTCTGTTTTTATTGCATATGGGAACTGGGAAGGACATTTTTTCTATTTGGTTTCATTCTAACCCTGGGGATATGAAACTTAAATCTTTAGGATGTTGCAAGGTTATTCTGTCATATAATTGGTAGCTTTAACAAATTCTCTTGCATAATAGGTGGAGAGTGCACAACAGGTTCCTGGTTCTCCTAGGATCTCCAAGGAATCTAGTCTGGAAACTGAGAAGCAAAATGCAGATGTTTTGACATTCAAGAATTCCTTGGAAGAAACTCTGGTATGCAGCCCAAAGAGTTTGAAAAAGATTCACCCCAAAAAGGATTCAAAATCAGTCAGCAGTGGCAGCGGCTTCGAGAAAAATCAGCAGAAAAGAGCTTCTCTAGAATCACCTGTAAATAGCAATCAGGTATATTGTTCATATATAAGCCCTGGCCATTGTATAATTTCTTATTCTTTCATTCTTTCATTTTACCTGTGTCGTTCGCAATGATTTAAAAATTGAAATCTATTTTAGGGAATTGAGCTCATAGTGATTTTTTGCTGCAAGTCATAAAGAATATTTAAGTGTAGTTGTAATTTGCAAACCTCAGTCTCTACATGTATAAACTGACCATGGATAAAACTTTGTGCTTTGCTTTTTGTATTTGGGATATCTCAGGCCAGTATTGAGTTGAGTGATGATGTGAGCTTAAAGAAGCTTCTTAAAGCAAAATCAAAAAAGACGAAAAAGGTCAAATTTGTTGCCACAGGTGAATCACAAGCTGCTGAAGCAGAGATGGAGAGACTATGTCGTGCCAAGGGTAGACTGGAATGTTTGAAGCAAACATTATCCAGATTTCAAATTGAAAATAGTAAAAAGTCAAATAAAAGTCATTTATATGATATGGTCTATGTTCCCATAGCAGAACTAAGGGAAAAACTTTGACATTTGTACACTCTCTATTATTTGCAAAGCATTTTGCCTACAGTTTTGCCAGTGGTGATTCTATATATAGAATATAAATGCTTAATGCCAATTTCCTTTTAACTGTTGCTACTTCTTATTTTTCCTCTATATTCACTTTTATAATTTATTTGCTTCGAGGCGATTAAATTTTATTTTCTAAAGTAAGAAATCAATGGATAGAACTATCCTGTTTTGTGATACTGTGAAAAGTGAATGATTCAATGCAGTTATGCATTATTCACTACAAGTCTGAAGACAAACATTGATACAGAATCAAAACTGCAACATGAGATGAAACCCTGATTTAAACTCTGTGACACAAAAGTTGAAATATCTAACAAAATTTGAAATTTGATATGTATGATAGTGAATCCTAGCAAAATTGTATGGCCTAATCTTTTGAAGATACGTGCACAACAAAAAGAATCAATCTAGCTGATTACCCGATCGTGTAAAAAGAGTAATTACACTTGTACAAACTTTTTTCACTTAAACTGTCTAATTTACACGGCACCACCACCGTTTTGATGATGGGAGGATAAGGTCAATGATTTGGAAAAACCATATGGGTTGAATACCAATGCCGCTTGGGTGACAATCAGCTCCAAATTCCTATTGACATAAGTTATCTATTGAATTTGTCAGTAACCAATTAATTCTGCCAAAATATATAAACCCTGACTGGTAACCTCTTTTGCTGATTTGTGAACTCAATAGAGAATATAAATAATCCAGTAGGAAAAGGAGAAGAAAAGACCAGAGAAAAGAGACCACAAAAATGCCACCTGGCTTACATATATGTCAGAATCCACAATACTCCCATCTACAAAAATTACAATACAAAGAGCTCAGCCTCTTTTTGTGTGATTTTGAATGTACAAAATACAATGCGAAGGTAAAGCAGTATGGATACCTTCACAAAATGGTCAAGTAGTTTGAGTTTCTGACTTCATCAAAACCTTTGCTGAGAGTTGTGGAGGACGGCTCTTGGTCCGATCAAATTTTCGCCGTTTAGCATCCAGTCGCAACCTCAGCTGCACAGATTATGAAATGTTAACAACCAGAGATAAACTAAGAAAAAAAAATTCAAAATAAGGAAGAAGGCAGAAATTTTCCCAACAAGGTCAGTAAAAGGGTGACCATAAAAACATAAAGTGAGAACAGCAAAACATACCATCTCAAGATACTTAAGTTGCTTTGAAACTTCGTCCGTTTCTAGTTCCTGAGGAAAATATAAGAACCAAGATATGGGACAAATGTGGAGAAGTAATTTATAAAAAAATAAACATGCTTAAACAAACACACCAAGTGATAATAACTAACAAGTAAACATCAAGCAGATGAATTAAAATTTAGTTTAATTTGCAAAGCTTCTTAGAGATAATTTTATAGTAATTTTCCAGTGTCCCTCATCCTTCCGATCATCAATTTGCCATTGCCCCTTTCCCTTCCCATCATCAATTGGTTATACTCGATGCAAAGAATCAAACAAATTCAACTGTTGTCCCCAAACTATACCCCAATCAAACTGTCTAACATCACGGAAAAAAGGGGAAAAAAAACATATTTTTGCTTCTATTATTGAAAAATATACAGTAAAGATAATCAATTTTATAAAATTATTGAAGAGGATGTGAATGATATACATACCTGAGGTACAGCACAGTCAGCATGAGTTGGATCCCATTGGACAGCACAGAAGCACTCCCAGTCATCAGTTTGAACTTCAAAAAGTGGAGCCCTGTGTGATTAAAAAAGTACTAGATATTAGACCAACTTAAGCATTACTAACAAGAGATTTTATCAGCATATCTAAACAATCAATTTTAGAAAATAAATTAACAAATATAAAGAAAAACACCAAGGAAATACAGAGCATAATACTCATGAAAGCTTCAACGAAATACTGTCTACTCAATAACAAAGGACAAACAAATAGAAGAATAAGAACATGAAATCTTTCCAATCAAATATCTCCATTTAATTATACTGCACAAAAGGTCTTTGGTTCAAATCCTGCTCACATTAGGCTAAATAATAACACACACATTCCCATTGAAGAATAAGAACCAAAAAGCAATAAAACCAATATCATTTTGGGTTTACCTGCGCCACTTCCCACAGCTAGTTCCGTCAACACCATCACCTGTACCTTCTAAGACTTGTTTACATTGAAGCCAGTTTCCTATAGAGCTGAGATTAGAAAGGTTGTAGGAATTCAAATCCTGGCAAAAGAGAAAAGACAACCCAATATTACTGCAACTGTACAGCCAAATGGCAAATGGAAATACCACGTATGATATAAGATGCAAAGCCTTACGTGCAAACTAGGACATTCTGATGTATCCAATTCCAATGGTTCACCCAAAGCATATCCATCACTGCTCCAAAATGAAAACAGGAATATGTCACAAACAACAAAGTAAGCAATGAGTCAGTTATAAAAAACCCATAAATCAATCATCACAATCCAGTTAATGCACCAATTCGCAAGGAAAACATATACGCAGTGATGAGGAATACTTTTCCGAGAACAAGATGCAAAAACCATATATAACAAGGAAACAAGACAGAGTGCCCATTTATCCAGCACTCTTTCACATCAGTTATATTTTGCTTATACCTTTTTATCTACAAATACCCTCTACTTCACTATAGTTTGTATTACATATCAATATCCTTTTTGAAAAAGTTCCTATAAGTAAAAATCAAATTTTACTTGCCTTGTTTAAGACATTATGTTTGTCTATCACAAACAATTTCCTTCTAGTCACCTGGTACAATAACAAAATGACGAGCAATAACTGTAAAAGGGCAAAGGACAATCAGACCAAAAGAAATTGTATTCACACCAATTTCGTTAAACCTTTTTGCATGACACATGCAGCAAATATATATTTTGGAAAAATGTTTAAAAGAGTTAATGGAGTGATAAATCCAATGAATCAATCCGCTTCCAAAAGTCCAGAAAGTGAGGTTTCAAATGAAACATACTTGTTAGTTGGAGCTAACCAATCTGGAATGTCTGCTTGAAAACCTTTGCCAACTCGAACGCTAGTTGTATATGGTACTGTGGACGTCAGCATCAATTCTATAGGACTTGGCTCACCTTTTGCTGAAGCATTTCTACCTCTTCCCTTTTCACTGATAATATTTGGTGATTTTCTAGCTGTCGCCTTCAAAGTTTTATGCTTCTTTTTCAAGCACAAATGACAAAACCATTCATCACTTGGAACTATTTTGATACGGGGAGTATAGCAAGTTACATGAAATGCTTCTTCACAATCATCGCATAGTAATAATTTTAATGCAGTTTCTGAACGACCACAGATTTTGCATGATCGGGAACAAATACCACTGCAACCAGTGCCACTATCCACATCGTTTGCAGAAGAACGAATCTGGGTAGGCCAAAATCTTTCAAGCATCCCCTCGTTTCTCAGTATCGAAATGCAAAGATCCTTCGCTGACAAATCTTTGCCCGTGGTCTCTAACATCACTGCACTAGAGGAGGAGCACTCCCCAGTTTCATCCACTTCAGTCTTCTTGGAAGCTGAAAGAAGTTCCATATTCGACTTTGATGATGAGCAACTGTCATTTATACTGTCAATCTCTACCATTTTGTGCCTGATATTTTTGGATAGTTTGTCAGAAACAACTTGTTCCTGAACTGAATCTGACCTTAAAAGACGGGGCTCACTTTGACTTATAATGGGAGGCAAAATAGGAGTTCCAACAGCTTCAGTTCCAACCTCAGCTAGAGAAACTGCATGCTGCTCTTCCATTGGCACTGAAACAGCATCAAAGCTAACAACTGAAAGACAATCATCACTTCTCTTTGTGTTCACAGGGTCCTGTGTAGAAAAAATGGGAACAGAGTTCCCTCGTAACTTCCGTCGCTGGTATACGAGGGTAGGTGCAGTACTTCCAGACATTGTGCTGACAGTTGAATGCTGGGAATTTCTATCAAAATTTAAGGGGCATAAAGTATCAGCATTCTGCTCAGAGGATCCAGTTTTCCCATCGTATTTGGGACACATCTGCCATGTTTCAGAAGCAGGCAACCAATCACATAAAGAATTTTGTTGTCCATGGTCAGATACATGAAATATAGCAGCTTCAATTGAACTAGGCAAAAAAATCTGTATCCGCATTTTCACCTGAGACAACTCTACGAACAACTTCGAGTATGAAGCTTCGAACTCCAAAATGAGGCCACAAATATCTCTTTGTGTTTCAAATATAAATTCAAATCCACAATAAAGAACTTCCCAAGGGCATACTTCCTTTTCTCTTCATAATTGTCGAAGGAGGAAAAAAGAAAAAGGAAAAAGAACAAAACAGAGAAGTCAGTAGGTTATGACAAATCTGCATGTTGAATAGTACACATCAAAATAAGTTCAGTAGTTCTTGAAAATGAGAAGGCAACGCGGTTTGTACTTACGGCATAATATTCATCATTCTCACACCAAAAAGGGTCATCAATGTGAGAAATATACAAGAAATTTTATTCAAGAGAAAGAGAGATACAAAACATGGGTCATTTCTAAATAGTTAACCTATTTACCCTATTGCCAGAGTTCTTGATCTGATCAAGAAAATTGACATTTCAGATGAGTTCCATAGTTTTGGACAGGACAGATGGACCAGTAGTCCATGAAAAGAGAATGAAGACAGCATTAAATACCCAAAAGATTGGAATATTTGAACTCAGCAGAGACCAACACCCCAAGGGAAGCAAGAAAATGAGCAAAAATTCATCATCCTTCTCCCTATCTTCATAGCAAATACTCATTTCTAAAAAATGCCAAAACATCACAGTCCCCTTTTTACCACCCTCAAGTGCACAAAAATTCTCTAAGCTTTATGGGACACAAGATTGCAGAATTACCCAATATAACTTTGCTGCTTAAAAAAGGTTCTTTAACAATTTTAAAGCTATATGATGAGGAAGAAACAAATTAGCAATATTCTCTATTACCCATTTGCACATGAGCAAACTATAGTGTTTCTCACGATTCGCATGATGAAAACAAACTAATATCAGCAGATTTTACCACAACCCGAGCTTACATTATTGAACTCTTTTTCGACTATAATAATGAAATTCCATATCGTCCCAGTGCTTAATACTGATTTTCTGAAATTAACTACTAGATTAAAATCAGGGAAACCTAGATATCTAGCACTGACAACAGAATCAATGTTACCACAATGCTGACAAAAAGGATAACAAATATATATGCATAATAACTAAAGAACGAAAACAAAGAGACATTAATGAAAATTGGAAAAAGGTGAAAAACTAATCATCACTGGCAAAAAGAAGAAGGACCACCTACCCTATCTTCTATTTCTCTGCATTATACAAAATCTGAGAGCACCAAGAACCAGAAATTACGATCAAATCTTCATCCTTGTTCTAAATTTAGTAGTTAATTTCTATGATATGGCAAAATAACAGGCTGAACTTTAAAATAACCAACAATTTCTAACGTCTAAAGATTGTACAATTAATCTGTAAACAAAAGTAAGGTAATAACTATTGTGATTCTTGATGTTTGTGTATGAAATTAAAGAAGTAAATAAATAAAATAACATGAAACTTAAAAAATGGGAAACCCAGAAAACTTACCCAATCCCCTCAAGAGTAAATTAGAAACCCTCTTTGGCCTTCCCTTTTCGCCAAGCAGGAGAGTGCAATTAACCAACGTAAATAAGATGCCAAACCAATGAGAAACCCTTCTTTTATTTGGTTCATTTATTATTTAAAGAAGTTAGTTTTTTTTTTTTATAAATATATTGTTAAATAAATAAAGCTAAACTCTTCCCACAAAAATTGAAGAGGACAGTCGGGCACTCTATTTTACGATTATCGGATGATAACTATTGATCAATGATTAAAAAAAATTACTACTAGCCAGTCACTATAACATGCAACAATCGTAAAATTGATCTAAAATAGAGAGTTTGTTTTCTGTTATAATCAATAACTTAGGCAGTGTGTAAGATCTTTTTTATTGGGTATTACTAGAGTTGAATTTTTAATGAATTTTCGCTCGTTTAATATATTTTTTAGTTTTCTTTTTACTAAGTATGCATTCTATTTTATTAAACCTCAAATTAAACGTATCTCTTTAAATTTCAACGAGATCAGGCGAGATCAGGAGACAATTAATTGAAGTCTAATTAAAAATAAATTAACTGGAAACTGTTAACTATATAATTTATTGTGGGTACTTTCAGTATTAATGTTCAAACTTTAGTTAAAACATCTAGGCTAAAGTGATTTAACTAATAAAACTATTTAAACTCTAGTGCACTTATTCCATGTCAATCAATTTCAAACTTTAGTCATTTATATGTCTGTTAATGTTTTTATTATATATATTGCTCTAATTGAATCTACATAATCTTTTCCTAGATATTGTCCTCACTGAATCTACATGACCTTCCAATCATTTAAACTAACAAATATTTACTTTAATTTCAACATTTTTATAATTTTATACTGAATTCATTATTTTTAATATTATATTGAATTTTAGTTAAACTAATATAGTGCCTTTATAATTCAATACTCGTGTAAATTATTAAGCTGTCAAATTTATGAAATTTATACATAAGGATAATGCAAATAGTAATTAAATTTTATTTAAAAATATTAGATTATAAGTCACATAATTAAACACCTAAACTATTAAATATAATAACTCATGTTTATTAGATAATTTGGTTATTTTATAATAATAAATTAATAAATAAAACTTCTATTAAAATTTTTGATAAAATATAATTAAAGAAGCTTTTAAATATTAATAAAAAGATTTAATTAATTAATTAATTGTATAAAAATTTTATTAATTTATATTTTTTAGAAATATTGTGAATTCATTAATCATTACAATTACTTTCTTAAACCCTAATTAAAAAATTGGAATCCAAATCCAACGTCCCAATCGGACCCGCCTTTTAAATCACAAAAAAAAAAGTGAAAAATTTCCTAAACCCCTTTACCGTTAATGGCAACCGCGAAGCTCTTACTCTTGCAACTCCGCCGCTGTAGCTACTACTCTCATCCTCTGTCACGCGCGCCGCTCTGTCACCTGTTCAACGCGCCAATACCAACACTAACACAAACACAAACACCTCAACGTGCTTTCTATTTCCGACCGCACGTTCATCTCTATCACTCAGGTTCAGCTGACGACTCAAGCGTCGGCGGAGACGGCGTCGGCGACCGCTACTCAGAAGTACCGATACCTGTCGAGACTGTCAATTTGAGTGAGAGAGTGATTGAAAGTATCGCCGGTGAAGAGTCGAGTCTTCCTGTTCGTGCGCTTATTTCGTTCCTTGATACTTACCATGATTTCACTGGCTTCCCTTGGTAATGCTCTTTCTCTCTTCTCCTCTTTAAGCCACGTGGCAGAATTTTGAACATTCATGTGGATAGTTAAAAGGTGATTTGATGGCGCCAATCCAAAGAGACTCTTAATTAATAATTGATTTGTAATGATCTTTCAGGTGGACAATTATAGTTTCGTCAACCGTAGCGCTCAGAATTGCGCTGCTTCCTCTGATTGTTTTGCAACTTAAGAAGATACAAAGGATTGCAGAGTTATTGCCTAGATGTGAGTCTTTCTTTTCCTTAGGTTTTCTACTTTTTTGTTAACACTTGAAAATAGCTCCTATTTGTTTCTTTTATTACTTAGCCTCATGTATAGAGTTAGAAAATCTTGTTTCGCTTAAGTTCCCCCTGGTGCCTCTTGTTATTGTTATTTATTATCCTTCATGGCCACTTTTGTCTTAATATGCTGTTTAGTGAAAGTTGTATGTGATTGGAGCAACAGTTACCGTCACTTGTGATGGAATCTGCATTTTGTCCTTTTCATTGTCTCTCTCAATTGTCAGAACCTTGTTATATGACATGTTAAGCTAGCTTGAATGTCAAGTTTTGAATAAGAACAAACAAGGCTTAAAGCATCTTGATAAGAAAAAAATAATAATAACAATGGTACAAATGGGTGAACCAGCTATCCACAGTAAGGCTATCACATTTCATTATGAACATAAGGGACTTTCATGATCCTTTTGTCCAATAATAAGATACTTAATCATTCTCATAAAATTCCTGCAGGGAACTTTTTTCTTTCCTTTCTTGTTTAGTGCAGTTGAGATATTGAATTTGGAATTAATTTTTTTTATCTGAATTTCGTTTCTCTTAGTGCCGCCTCCATTTCCTCCACCTCTGTCAGAAAAGAGGTTTGTTGACCAAATATCACTTTTTCGGAGGGAAAAAAGAGCAGCTGGTTGCCCCTCATTGCTATGGTTCATTGCATCCTTTGCCATCCAGGTGATACTTCTATATACTTTTTGTTTCTTAACTTTTCCTTCAACACAGAGATGTAGGAAGAAGTCTATATTTTCTAAGCTGAAAAGCTCCCAATGTCTTAATAGTCCAACCCCAATTGATTAAAGCCCCAGTGTACTAATTTTAATCAAATATGCATATGTATTAGATCTGGTATTAACGGAGTGGTCTGTCCTGCTTATGACTATTCTGCTGGATTGAAGTTTGTCACATGCAGAAGTTTTTGGTTTGCCAGAACTCTTCTTTAGCTAAATAATTATTAGACTATATTGAATATAGGATGGATGGTTCATCCTCCATTACCAGAGCTATAATCATTCCGATGTTCATTCATTATTACTAGCCTCAGTTAAGATTTAAACTGCTCTTGGAACCTTGTTGGTTTCCTAGATTAAAGAGAATTAATGTATACTACGGGATAAATGCAATACTTGTCATGTTAGATTCATAAATTGTGGGTATAATTTGGAAGAGAAGAAAATTCAACAAAACTTGTCTTTACGATTTTGATGTTAGTATTTTTGTTTATTTACTTTCTGATCTTTGTTATGAGGGAGAATGTGTTTCTGTGTTTTTCATATCTAGGACTCTTATTATATACTGTGTGGCCACATTTTTTTTTTTAAATTCTTTTGAGTTGTCTTGATCTATATAATTGCATTGCCCTATTTTTGCTTTTGTGGACAGCTTGTTCGCCTTTCTGTAAGTTATTTTCATTTAGTGTATTTATACTCCCTCTTTTATAAGCAAAATTAAAAAGAGGATTAAAAAACGACCTTTCTTATAAGAAAAATTAAAAAGAGAATTAAAAAAAGATAGTAGAGTAGTTTATAGTTGATTGGAATGCTTTTTAACACGCAATTATCTTGCCAGAGTTTTCTCATAGATTAATATTTACCTACAGGTCCCATGCTTTCTCGTAGGAGTGACCAGCATTCGGAGAATGTCATTGGATGGTCATCCAGGGTTTGATTGTGTAAGGAACTGACACACTTAAATATTTATTTTTAGATAATAAGATATCAGTATTAATGATAACATTTATCATCATCAGTATCTTCTCATAGATTAACATAGTTGAAGTGTCGTAATGCTGATGTTGCTTGAGTTTTAAATCAAAATGAATTTTTATGTGTTGGGTCATAGTTTAGTTTTGATAGTGCATCTGACAGCTTATCGCGTATTGATGGTAAATATTGATGATGAAGACATATGACTATACATATTGTTTGTTTAAGTATTGTTGAATCTCATCTTATCAGTTTATGTTGAATGGAAACAATTTACAAATTGTAATTTGGTGACAAGAATCTCCCTCTGTAAACTATTTTCAATGTTCTTGACAATGGAGGAACTCATTATGTTTTGTTTATCTTTACCCCTGTAGGCGTTGAATATATTTGTTGAATATGATGTTTATCTTACTAAAGTAGTATAGTGCATGTTGATTTTTTCTCTGGAATTTTTAACAGGGTGGGATTTGGTGGTTCCAAAATTTGACCGAATATCCTCATGGTGTTTTAGGCTCCATCTTTCCAGTGTTGATGGCCGGTCTGCACTACACTAATGTTCAGGTATTTGTATCCATATCCCATGATTAAAAACTTTTAAATGAGGCAATCTATTATTATGTTTCTCCTTTCTAAGTATTTTCAAGATTCATCATTCTTTTTCATCCAGCTTGATTGAAATATGGTCCTGGGTTAATTGTGATTGTTTGAGTTTTTCATTTCTTTGTTCCTCATGTTTTTGGGTATACTTTATATAAATACATTTGTACAGATTTTTGGTTTCTGTACAGTAGGGAAGGTTTTAGGTTTGCAGATCTAGGGTTCACTTTTGTAATTCTTTTCTCTTCATTTCTTCAATCAAATTTTGTATGTTGGTAGAGATAAATAATGATTTCTTGTATATTGGTCGATGAACAGTTTCAAACAAATTAGCATTCTAGTGCACAACATGGTTTATTGTTGTGGATGCTTTCGTGTAAAATAAAATTTGGTTATGTGGTGCCTGATGTATTAATTACTTGCTCATGCTTCTTTAGCTTTTGACATGTAAAGGTGATTTTTATTTATTCAAAAATGAATGAATTGCTTGGCATCATCAAGAGAAATAGGTCATTGGTGAAATCTCCTATGGTAGCTACCATATTCTTGCAATCTTTGTAATGGTAGCTACCAAATTGTTGCAATCTTTGTCCCATTACGTCAGAGTGAATATGAACAGTTAAGGTGCTGCCACACTGTTGCCAAGTAATAGTAATTTTGTTTTGGCATGTGATTAGAATTTGTGCATACGCCTGCATGCTTAACTAAAAGCATATATTCCATGTTATTAGCTATAAATATTTTGTCTCTCATAATCAGATATTTCAATGCAACCATTGGGCAACTTTTCTAAGGTATTAATTTTTTTAATTGTTTGATAACCTGATTCTTACATATTTACTTCCAGTGTCCTTCTTAACACGTTTTGGAGCTGGATTAAGAGAGCATCTCAGTTCAGCTTAATCTAAGCAACCCCGAACAAGCAAAGTTTTCTTTTAAAAATTCCTTTTTTTGTTTCTTGAAACATTGGAAAATATCTCTCACCTTTCATGTTCTACCAATTTATGAGTTATCTTATGTTGTTATTATCTTTAAAATAATAGCGACAATACTATTGTTGCATGCTTCATTATCTGGCTGCTATGTCAGTGGAATGAATAAAACAAATTGCTGCCTGAAGTTATTTGTATGCTTAGACTGCTTGTGGCTAAGAATAGGTTTACTTGTTCACTGTGTTGGTCACTTTGGATATAAATATATTAGCATTATCTTTGACAAGTCATAGCATTACATATGTGATACTGCAATATTTGTGTGTGTTTTCCGTACTGCATTTCTTTCACCAAAGAAGGTTGTTTCTGTTGCATGAGAAATAGGTATGCCTGGCATCTATATCTTCTTCTCCATGACTTGAAATAGTTCTTTGGACATCATGAACTATATTGCTTATTTTAACAAAGTATTGCTGAGCTTATTATGAGGGAGTATGCTGATTCTTTATTACTATGTTATCAGCTTTCTTTTGGGGCATCTTCTCTTGGAAAAGAAAATGGTCTGCTTGGCTTATTGGCTAAAGTAAGTTGAGGGTATTTATGTTTAAAGTTTTCCATTATGCTTTATAATTAGTACAATTCATTTTTTTGGCCGTCCTTGTTTTAAGTTCAATAATCTCCGGCAGAACTTTTGGATAGCATTTTGCTTAATGCGAGTTACGGAATTGTTTTATTGCAGTATTACAAGTCGTATTTAAATCTAATGACGCTGCCTCTATTTTTTTTGGGCTATTATATTCCTCAGGTAACTTCTTGTTTCACTCATGTTTCTTTTTAAATTGTGCCACTTGATACTACATTTCCTTGAGCTTTCACTTTTAGAACTCTTTGTATAGTGAATTAAATGATTTGAAAATTTTCTTTGTATGCGTAAGTCGTATGTTGAGTCTCTTCTGAAATCTTCATCTATGAAGTAAAAGAAATTATGGAAATGATGCAGCTGCTTACTGCTCATCTGTATAATAAGTCCCATCGACTATTGTACCTTTCAGATGTGTGCAGGACAAGCTCATACAGCTTCTTTTTTTGTGAGATTTACTACCAAGACTCCCATGCTTCCATAAAATTTCTATAACTCCAGGAAATGTAACTACCTTGTCCTGAACTACAATTTTCACTTTGTTACTATCAAATGTAATAGTTCGTGATCTTCTAAAATCGTGATATGGGGTAACTAGGCCCATGTAAATGCACTCTTTTCTTGGATGGCAGTCATGCAATTCCATTAGATTGTGAGTAGCTAAATTACAACAAGAAGTTTCATGTTTCTTTTGATTTTCATTATTATAAGAAATTGAACTCAGAGACCTATGAAGTGTGGAAGGCACAGCTTCAAAAACTTAGTTGCCCGGTAAACTAATGGAGCAATTTAAGTGCATACTTAAAATTAGAGACAAACCTAATTGGTTTTTTCACACTTAAAATTTTGCAGAAGTTATTCAATATAAATGGTTTAGATAAGCAAGTGGGCAAATATTGATACATCATATATCAACATAGGTTTAATTACATTGTAACAGTACTACAATTAAGTTCATTTTGAATACTTTTCCTATTGCTTCTTTTTATTTTCTTCAGCTGAGAGTAATTATTTGACACCTAAGTTTGCCTGACCCAGTGCCTGGGCAATAATCACCAATTTTCTGTCTTGATTGCAGGGAAGTCTGGTTTATTGGGTTACCAATAGCTCATTCAGCATCGTCCAGGTAATTACTGCAATTCATGTTTCTGGAAAGAATTTGTTGTTGTGTAAGATTTATGAAGGTATTATCGGGTCAAATTTGTTTCCTTTAGATGATATGTAGGACCTGCTACTTTCCCAACTGTGAAAGACAGGAAAAGTTCACTCGAAAATGTCTAGTCTTCATTTGCTCGAATTTTATGATAAATGCCAAAATGACCCTTATAAGTTTCAGAGTGATTGATTTATTTTTTAGGTTTTGCCATAATTTGACCATTAACTTAAGAGAGCCATTTGATTCAATTGTTGAATCAGTTACTAGGCAAGCATGTACAATAATCTCGCTTTTATATTGGAAGTCCATCCAGTCATTCTTTTTGCCAGAAACCCATGGTTAACTTTTCTTCTCTTTTACTATTTACAATGAAACCCACCCCAAAATAAGCGAATCCCCTAGAACTAGGAATTAAACTCTTGGCCTCTTGCTGCTTGTCCTCTTGCTTCCATGGCAATAGGTTAAACCAACTGACTATCCTTTGGGCATGTGATTAGTTGTTTGAAACCATATGGCTTGCGGTCTTGGATCTGGTATTATAGTCTGCCATTATCAATCTCGCTGGGTTTGCAATATTCTATTATTTTAGCTATTAAAAACCAAACTTTTGTATTTCAGTTCATTTTGATTGTTTTGTAACACAAATTACAATCAATTTTGCAGCAATTAGCCCTCAAACATCCTGCTAGCCGCACAATGTTAGGGTTACCAGACAAGGTTGTTCCAGCTGCAGCCAGAAAACCTGAAGAAATTGATACTCTGGAAACAACTTTGGAATCACCAGCAAAGCAACTGAAAATTTCTGTTGAAAACCTAACACCTAAAGAGCTTATTGCTGTAAGTAGCTAAAACTAGGAACCCTATCAATTATTTGAATGGTAGGGATGTGTTAAACGTTGTCTTACGTCTTTTTTGTTGGAATCTGGACAGCTTTCAGTCAAATTCTTGTCAAAGGGGGATAAAGAAAGACCAATTCCCTTGTTACAGTAATTTGCATTTCTTGCTATCTTTTTTCCTTCATCATTCTATGGTTTTATTTATATGTTAAAGTGTAAGGCAATCTCCATATCTTGAGGTACAATTGCTTTACTAAATAATTAACATTTGGTTACAGACTCGCTCTCAACAAAGAACCTGATAACATAAATGCATTAATTCTTATGGGGCAGACTCAATTGCAGAAAGGGCTTCTAGAAGAAGCCGTTGAATATTTAGAATGTGCTATCTCCAAGGTTTGAGTTGAAGTTTGATTTAGTTACTTCTCAAGATGTTGACATGCTTTAGAGTTTATATAGGTTTGAAGCACTGAAAAACTTGTTCATCCATGATCTACCGTCCTGTCCTTACTGAAATTTGAACAGCAATGTTTAAATTAAACTTGTATTGGTGCTTGTTTTGGAATCATCTTTTCAAAAAATTACTAAGATGCCTTTATTACTGGACTTTGATTTATGCTAATCTTTGCGAGTAATTTTTATGATCAAATCAGTGTTCCTGGGTTCTTGCTGTGTCGTTAACTATAATCTGTTCTTTGACATTTCATCAGCTTTTTCTTGCTGGCCATCCAACAGAACCTGAGGCTATTGATCTTCTAATTGTTGCTTCTCAGTGGTCAGGTGTTGCCTGTATACGGCAGGTATAAAGTCATTAATGCTTTTAGATTCTAATCAATACTTCGAAATCAGAGAGAGAGGATAACATATTAAATCCTGAAGTATTTTCTGATCAAGTTCAATTTTGGGACCCTGCAAAAGGCTGCCCATAATTTTTTTGAGTTGGTTCAGCAGGGTCAACTCAAATTGCTTTCTTTTGTATGTCACAGGAGAAATGGGAGGAAGGGATTGCACATCTGGAAAGAATTGGAAACTTGAAAGAGCCCGAGGAACCAAAGTCCAAAGCTCATTATTATGATGGATTAGTAGTGCTTGCAAGGTACGTTGCTAACATTACTTTTTTAATATTTGCAACTTCGCCCTCGATAATTAATCTTCTCACAGTCTCCAATATCATTGATATAATTTATGTTAATTGCTATGAACTGAAAAAAAAAAGATTTGCATCTTGCTTTTTTGGGTTTTCAGTGCTTTATGTAATGTTGGTCGCAATGCTGAAGCTGAGAAGTATTTGCGTTTAGCTGCAGCTCATAATCCCCAGTATAATGAACTATTGGAACAATTAGAAAACAATGACGAAGAGTTTGTTAGTGATCTCAGTAGCAGCAGGAGACGAGATTACTAACCTCTTTTCATTAACCATGTCATTCAATTGTATCATAGATTCACAGATTCAGATGAGTGCTGTGAGAAGTTTGCATGTAGTAGAGCAATTTTGGATAGATAAAAATGAGGGTTTTTTTTTTCTTTTTTATTTTTAAAGGTAGAAAACAGATTAACATAGAGGAGACTATAACAGTTTTGCTTGATAGAGGACAGTTTTACATATGGGGATGTTGTGCAAGAAACAATTTCAAAAAAATAATTATAGTTAACAATTTGTAGTCTTCTTCACTTTTATCAACAAATTTATTTTAAATTTTTAATGTCATGTTTGTTAAATACATAAGTAGGTGTGCATTGAATTATGCTTTACTTGCCAATTTTGGAAGTTAATTTCTTTTTTACGAACTTGAAACAACTGCTTTTCAGAGAAAGAAATTGATAGCAACCTTAGTGCAAACTAATTTATTGGTATATAATGTAAAGATAATGTAACTCAAACACAATGGAGAAACTTGATACGAACTGGAAGATCGATTTACATTTACTTTGTGTCATGCTGATAGCCATCTCATCAACCATATGTCTCTTCTCTTCCTGAAAGCCAGCTCGAATGATGCATTCACAGCACATGCCTGAGATTTCACATGATGATAAATAAAATTGACCAAAACATTAAAAAATAAATAAAGGAAAAAAAGAGAGAGAGAACAAAGCTAAAGTAGTAAAAATTATTAAGCTGCGGCAGCAATATAACAGACCTTTGTGTGCGTCTCTCTCTCTCTCTCTCTATATATATATATATATTTCAATTCATTGCCTGGTGAACAAGAGGCCTATGCGGTTTTGGAGCTGAATTCAAGCAGAGATTAGAATAAAGAAACATTTTAAAAATAAAAATAAATCAGAAAAAGAAATGCAGAAAATGATCTATTCCTTTTAAGCTAAACAGCTCCATAAGGTGACTATTTTCTTTCATGCTCTTTAGAACAAAAGAAAACATTAAAATAGCAGTACACCTCTCTTCATGCTACCATATGAAGCCTAAGTTTAAGATAAGACATCTATATACCATTGGGGTTCCCTTGTTCATAGAAACTTCGAAACAGAGAGACTGCTTCCGATGCCATTACTCCTCCTGTACATTTGAAACCTTTCCTTCCAAGAACATCACCACTAAAAAAAAGTTCAGAATATTAAAAATTGTAAAAGACAGGAACAGTTAACTCTATTAAATTGCATGATGAATTGCAGATGTTTAACCACGACAAGATCAGCACAAACGAAAATGTAGTTTTTGATCCTAGGTTAAAAAGTAAACCTATTCAGCATCTTAGAGTCACTCAAATGCAGAGACAGTATCGATCCACATCCTCCAAATTTCTCATTTGCACATCCATAGTATACTTCCTTTATACCTAAAAAAGAGGTGATCTAAATGTTAATAAGACCAACAAAAAGGGATTAGCTTTTTGATATTATGATTCAAAGAGGATCGTATACCAAGAATCGATAATGCAGCAGCACACATAATACATGGTTCACATGTTACATAAAGACAGCATTTCGAGAATTTTTCAGCAATCTCTGACTGTGAGAGTCCATTTTTCTGCCACTGGTCAAGAAGAACATCAATAGCTTCCATTTCTGCATGCCTTGTAGCCTGCAGCAAAAAAATTAGAGTGAAACCTATACAATGTGAAAAAAGATACTAATTAAAACTAGATATAAATAAATAGGAAAGTTAAAAGAGAGGAAAAAAAAATTCATGTTCTTACGTTTCTTGTCTCAGTAGTTCGATTTCGACCAGCAGCAATGACCTTTCCATCTTCCAGAATCACACATCTAATCAATAAAAATAGTTCAAATGATGATCAATGAAGCCAAAAATTCATGCTCTTGACATATGCAAGAGCAATAAACAGAAGCAAAGTATGAGGCATGTCTCCACAAAACGGCACAGATTTGGAAACTTGTTCTTTAGAATCAAATAAGATAATATTCTAGAAGTGGCATGCTTGAAACAATGACAAGAGTTATAAGCATCTTACCCAACTGGCACTTCAAGGGAGTCCAAAGCAAGTTTTGCCTGACACGGAAAAAAGAATCATGTTAAAAATGCAAAGTAACGGGACCAAAATGATATTTTGCACGAAAGTAAAAAAGGTCTAATTTCTATACAGAGTTATACGCATTACCTGTTGTATTGCAAGATCCATGAATGCAAGAGTATCAGGAGACCACTCTTCCCCAGAAGAAGCCATCTATAAATCAACTCTCACAAGCATTTCATCAAACACTTTGCATGCATCACAACACAGTCTATACAATCTAACAGTTACTGGCTACTCATAAACGAATTAAGCAAAAATTTAAAATAAAATAAAATGAAAGAGATTTATATATAAATGTCAGAGATTTGCATACTACGCTGGGAATTTTCTTTGGGAGGATTTTATTTAACTTCTAAGTTAAAAATAGATGACTTCAAAATTCTCTTATTTGTATCGCAAAAGATCCGTGAAAGTACAAGATTACCCCTAGAAAATACAAGTCGAAGCAAGGGTGGGCATCGAATTTGGATTTGGCTTCGGATCTGATTGGAAATCATTTGTCCAATACGATGGGATTTATTTCGGATCGGATCGGATCAGATCGAATTCAGGTCAATCCGAATAATCCGATCGGATTGCAGTGCCACTTAAAAAAATATACATATATAAGCCGAAATTAAATGAAAACAGCCCAGCCGCGCGACTACAAAACAAACCAATCGACGACCACAAACCGCACCCACGGGCCACCACCTAAAGCACACGGCGAACCACGCCGCCGACGACACAAACCGAACCCGTCTTGATCGACGTCCAGCCTCCACGACGTCCTCCAGACCCACGACGAGCAGCCGACAGCTACAGCAACCTCGCGAGTCGCGACTTGTTGACGGTAATCCACTAATCCCGACGCATAACGACTCCCGACGATTTGTTTGTATTGATCCGATCCCGCACGCATTTTATTGTTTTTCATTTTACCTATACGTCGCATTGTGGACTCAGTTGTTACAGTTTGGTTAGCAGTCAGAGATGGTTAATGAAATTCTTTATCCAGTGCTGTTCTCGTGTTTTCAGTGTATTAATTATTCGTGAGAACATTAGGGATTTTTTTTAAAAAAAATTCTTAGAATCTATTCTGTAGTGAAGTAATGCATCCTATCTATGAAGTGTTTGATTGTTGTGCTGGCATTAGATGGGAGTTATCCAGAAAGTTGAAATCTTTCCACTTTCTTTCTCTATGTTAATTGTTAACTTTTTTTTTTCAGTTTTTAAACTGCGACGTAATGCAGGATTTTTGGAACCGTCAAGTTCTTAAACAAAAAGGGGACTAGCATTTCTGCGCTATGCTGTTCTTATTATTATTTTATTTTTTTATTTTTTTAACTCAATACGGACCGATCCGAATCCGAATTTATCCGGAATATTCATCCGATCCGGATTTGATCCCGTTTATGGATTTTTCCAATCCAAATTATCCGAAATCTGATCGGATTTGGGATCCGAAATTTTCCAAAAGCTTCCCTAAAGAGTAATTTCAGCATCAATCCAAATTTCACTACTTGATTCAGTTTCCAAAATTCGAATCTTTTGCTTTGTCATTTCTCTTCCGCTCTTCGACTGGTACGTTTCTTATTATTATTATTTTTTTATAATTTTGAATTATTTCATTTTTATTTTCATTTATACTTTAATTGATTTAATGCGGTGGTAGTATGTCTATCCTTACCGGTACTTCAGAATTTAAATCAATTTTTGTGATTATTTTTGCGCGCGAGTTTTCAGTTTCGATATTTGTAATCACCCCCTTAGGGTTTCTGATTCGTGCATTGATGTTTCAATTGATTCAATCAAGTAGATTTCTGTTATAGTGTTTTTTTCCTTTATGAAATCAGAGAATCAAATGTAGGTTTCATTTTGTAATGTAGGTATATTTGGGAAATGTTTTTAAATGAATTTTTTTTTCTTTTTTTAAAATTTTGTAGATATGGATCCTGAGGCTGCAAGAACTGCCCGTGAATCCTTGGACCTTGCATTTCACATGTCAAACATTCTCGATACAGGCCTTGATCGTCACACTCTCTCAATCCTCATTGCCCTCTGTGACTTGGGTGTTAACCCTGAGGCTCTTGCAGCTGTGGTCAAGGAACTCCAACAAGAACCCTCTCCCTCGCCCCCAATGTCTACCGCGCCATCATCCATACCTTGAATAGGTTTGTCTTATTACTTAATCATGATTGTCAAATTGTGAGAATAGGTAGATTTCATGCTATGTATTAATAGCCTCTTTGATAGTATCAGAGATTCAATTTGTGTTTATTCATGGATCTGTGTCTTTTATTCTCCTATTGCTATATTCTTGATTTGTTACTCTGGGATTTATTTTCTTTTGGCGTCTGTTATTGAAGCCTGGTTTACACTGTGGAACTGCCTAGATATAAAATTGAATGTGTAAAGTCACAGTCAACCAATAAAAACATGCACACATTCGCAAACATTTTACCTTGGTCTAAAAGAATTGAAAGAGCTTGGAAGTCCAAACCTTTGCCCTTAGCCCAACTTTCTATTCAAATGGGTTTGAAAATATGGCCCCAAAACCTAACCTTCAGAAAGAATTCAAATTCATGATGTGTTTGGAGCATGGAGTAAATCTGAAAGAGTATGTCATATGAGATTACCCATAACTTGGACCATAAAAGGATAAGACACATATGGTCCCCAACTGTTACCTTGGAGTACATAGTTGAATGAAGAGCAACAAATGGTGCCCCAGTTGGTAGTCCAGAGGGCACCCTAGCTTATGTATGTGAAGAGAATGGGTATCCATTTTCTTTTCAAGGATAGGCTAAGTCGGCAGCCAAGATTAGTCTTAGGAGATTATATCTCTTATCTATGTTATGAAAGAATGGGCCGTTTGTTTTGGAACTTTTCATGTCTAAAAATATTTCAAAGCATGGATGTCTCTGTTTTGATTACTATAGATCCATTTGCTTCTTCCACTGGTGCTTCGTATGGTTGTAGTTGTTTTGCATTAATTAAAATATTGCCAAGCAAATAAGCAAGTTTTTCTTTTAATTGTCAATTTTTGCTTCTTTTTACATTAGCTATACCAAATTTCCTATACGCATGCTGCTGCTTACAGCTGCCGAATAAAGAGAAAAATCTTTCATCTCAAGGCATGTTTGATGCCATAAGCAGTAAGAAACAAAATTATAGTCTCTTGTTTTTAAATTTCCAACTGTAATATCAAACCGACATTTATATATATACACATATATCTCCCAAAAAGTTCTCTAACATACTATACATACAACCTTTACTATTATGTGCCAAAAGCAACACAAGATTTCGTAAATGCTCTAAAATAGACTGTCTAAAACAAGTTAAGAGCTCTCAATTTGTTGAAGATAATATACTAGATTGGTGTATATTTTTGTCATTTATCTACCTAGTTTGGCATAGTTTTAACTTTCACTTATGGCAATATTTGTGCAGTATCTTTGGATGAATTTTTTTTTGTTTCGGAGACCCTTTATTGGTTGTGGTTTTAATATTGAAAATCGTGATATGTTATTATAGGATTTTGACATGTCGTTGTAATAACATGATCTAGCACTGTGCTAGAGTTACGTGAGTATATGGATATTAATGAAATGACAGTTAAAAGTCTTAGCTGATTTGTTTTTTCTGGGTGGTAAGAGATGATAATTCTCGAACTGGGCAATTGGATAGACAGAGAAGAATTACACATTATATCTATAATGAAATTTCTAGTTGTAATGTTATCCAATTTTGATGGCTGTGATATTTTCGGGTCACACATTTAAAGATAAGGTATTGTCAGAGTTGTGAACGTGATTTCAGGATATGTACTCATACTCCTGTGGCCACAATAGAAAGGATCTGCCTGTGACCAAATTCATCCTTAAATTTCAAAGTCTGTACTCTGTACACGTAGGCTTTGACTTTACCTCATCATTTCGCAATATTAATAAATATTATGACTTTGAAATTAATTTTAATTTATTGATAATGTTAAGAACTGTTAATTTATTTCAACATACAGAACTTGAATTCTCTAAATTATGCTAGAGGAAAAATCTTATGACTACTAGTCCTCAGAGTGTTAATTTGGTCATATTATCTTAATTGAAATTTCATATTGTTTAATAGCTGGTTAAAATAGTTCATAGCCTTTCTGTATATTTCTGCAATTGAAACACTTGAAACTCAGAAGCAAGTAAAAAGGGGGGGAAAAACCATTTTAGGAAATTAATAATTTGTCAAATCTATGAAACAACAAAGACCAAAAATCCATGTTACAAGTGTCTAGGATATCTTCAGAAATATCTAAAACATCCAGGAAATGATAAATAAAACTTAAACTGGAAAATATAGAACGTGCATTGACACTTGCACTTTTTTATTTTCTTTCATTAATTTTTTTCCCATATCGAACAGTCAATTCAGACAATATAAAATATATATATGGAGAGAGAGAAAAAAAAAAGTCTTTTCCTAGTGTGCACATTTTTATTATAGTGAAGTATGAGAGTAAAATACAAAAAATATAAATTTTAATATGTTCGAGACTTTATTTTTTTATCTGTCAGTAACATTTTTTTTTTAATAAAGTGAAGATGTTCTTATTAAAAAATTATTATTATTATTATTTATATATATATATATATATATATATATATATGTATGTATGTATGTATGTATGTATGTATGTATGTATGTAATTGGAAGTGGTTATCTACTCTTTTTCCATGTTTGAGAGAGAGGATTTTTATTTACATAAGTGGTAAAACGCGGGTAAACTGCTTCTTTATTTTGAGCAGTTAGGATTATATGTATACCACACATAATTGAACTAAATCAAGCTAGATTGGGACTTTGGGCGAGAGATTTTTGTTATTATTATTATTTTTGAAGAAAAGAAAACAGAAGATGATGGATTGATGATGCAAATTAAAGATAAAGCTAGCAATTGTAATCACAAAGCCAATGAACATAATAACCCCAACGTATGAGGGCCATCTGCCACACATAAACAAGCGAAAGACTCCAAAAAGGTTCAAATCATTTCTCCACCCTACTAACATCCAAAACCGCGGCCCCCCCTTGCGACGTAGATACACGTGATAACCCTCCAACCAATGAAGCGCATGCCACATCAGCCCTAAAAAATCTATCTTCACCAATGCCATTTTGCCACGTCAGCAGATAAGAAACCTTTCCAATAAAAATAAAATCTCTTAAGGAATTTGCAGGTGGTATGGGTGGCAAATTTGGCATAATCTAACCAGAGACATCCATGCCCGCCCATGAACATGATGAGGATCAGGAGCTTTTGGTCGAAATTGTCCTTTTTGAAAACCCTTGGGATAGCAAAAATGCCATTGACATATGTATATTCTTTTATGTTCTATTAATGGTTTATCATTGATGACCATAGTATGATTTTAAGTAAAAATTGTTAAAAATAAGGAGTTATGATTCAAATTTCACGATTCTTTCTTTTTCTTTTCTTTTAAGCTCATTTTTGGATGCTTATATGCTGAGCATTTTTTGAAATATTCTCAAAATAATTTTGGAAAATCAATTCTTAAACTTTTAAATTATACGAAAATAAAAAAGGTCAATTTTGATAAGTAGAAAGCCTTAGGAGAAGGCCGATACAGTAAAATGGAACTAAGGAATATAAAATAATTGAACCCAGAACTAACACAGAAGTAAAAGAGATAGCAAATCAGAGTAACGAATTGTACTAGTGACGAGTGAGTGGTCCTACAGGCTACACCAACGACCAGAGACTACTGAAACACTAGCATTGTCCCTTCTTCTGTTCTCATCTCTTTCACTCTTTACACATACATAACCCCAATCTTTCAGAATTCCCCCTCAACGGATCTTTTCCCATTCATTCTCGTGACCTGCCTTCTCCCTCGTCTAATCTCTCTCTCTCTCTCTCTCTTAGCTTTTTATATAAATATATATATGCACAGATGGTTTTTCTTCTCCTTACTTGGTTTACTTACCTTTCTTAGATTGTTTTGTTTCTCCTTCCCTTTTACTCCAAAATTCTCTCATCATAGCAAAATATAACTCCTTTGCTCATCTGGGCATTTCTTGGATTTTGCAATTTCCTTCATTTCTTCAGGGTATTTGTGGGTTTGAATTTGTTTCTGTAATAGGGTTCTAGGTCGTTCTTATTTCTAATTTATTACTTTTGTTTTTGGCCCTTTCTTCTTCTACTTTATATTCTACAACTTTTTTTGTTGTGGCACACTTTTTACTTTTTAGGGTTCAGGGTTTTAATACTCATTTCATACAGAGGACTCAAAAGGCTCTTTCTTTCCTTGCGAATTCAAGGCAACAAAAGGAAAAAAACAAAAGGTTCAGTTTTAAACTTTTATTTCAATTGGGTATGTTTTTTCTTTTCCTACCAATTATCTGAATTCTGCTTCTGCTTGATTATTTCTGATTTGGGTTTTTATCAAGTTTCCAAATTTCTTTTTCCGCGCTTTAACTGTCATCGGAGCTTGAATTCTCACTAAAGCTCATCCCTTTCTTGCCAATTTTGAAGAAAAAAGTGAACTTTTACCTTTTCTCGAGTGAATTCTACCCAGAATTCAACCTTCAAATGTTGTCCCAACTTTCACTTTCGTAAGACAAAATAGTTAAATTAGCATCAAATTTTAGTCCTGTACTTCAAACTGTACTAAAAATGTCTTCCTATTTGAGTGGAGGCGGAAGAACCTATGCGCTAGACTTAGAAATCATAAAATCCCCATCCCATTCAACAGGAACCTCACACACATCATCATCCCCTTCATCAACTCTTTCAGAAGCAAGCAATTCCCCTCTAGCAATCTCCACACGAAAAGCTCGTACCCCACGGAAACGCCCCAACCAAACCTACAATGAAGCCGCTGCCCTGCTGTCCACAGCCTGCCCCAACATCTTCTCCACAAAGCACTTGACCAATTTAAACAAATTCACCACCAAGCCTCCTGACCACCGCCACCGCCACCAACAGCAAGAACCAAATCAACAATTCTTTGATGAATCCTCCGAACTGTTGCTCCCTTTCCGCGTTATTGATGACTCCGGTTTCTTGCTTCACCAACCAATCCTGGACAAACCCAGATTCCCATTGGAGCCAAAAGTAACAAAATTTTGTGAAAATAAGTTGTCATGTCAAAATAGTGGTGAAGTTGATTTCCAAGGGGCTAATCACAATCCAATGGAAGTTCAGATTTCTAGTGAGTTTGATGAAGATTTTGATGCTGAGTCTATTATTCTCGATGAGGAATTTGAAGAGGGTATTGATAGTATAATGGGTAACTTGAGTGTCAAGAAAGATGCAATTGAGTCCGATGCTGGTCCTGGCCAAGTTCATAATAGTAATTGTTGGTATGGAAATCCAATGGGAATTGGATTTGGCGGGAAACTCGAACTCGGATTCGGAATGAGAAGTGGAATGAAAGCATTGAGACAAGTTGATGAAGGCAATTGGTGGAATTTCCCGATTGATGTTCTTCAAATCTCTCCCAAATTCAACAACAGTAGCGGTACCGGTAATAGTAACAGGAAGGGTTCCTCGGAGAAGAGGAAAAAGAAAGTCGGAAAAGAAAAACCAGTAGCTGAATCCAAGGTTTCGGAATTGCCTGCCAAAGAAGAAAGTCCAATTCCCAAGGCTAATTCCGGTGAGCTGTTATTAAAGCTGCAATACGACGACGTTTTGAACGCTTGGTCCGGCAAAGGATCGCCGTTTTTAGATGAAAGTTTGGCCCCCGATGGGCAAGGAAACGATGTCTCTGTACGTTTTCTCATCTCCCGCCGGCGAATTATAATTCATGTTTTATTTATTAATATTTTGAATAAAGTACGTAGATATAAAATTAAGATTACTCAAGTTTGATTATTATTTTCTACCCATTTTCGTATATTATTATTTATTAGATTTTGTTGTTTTTTAAAGCTCCAGGTGTGCGGACGTTTTCAGCTTGTCTGTGGTAGTGGGACCTTTTAAGTTATTATTTCCTTTCTGAAACTAATCAGACGGCGGACTTGGGATTAAAATATTTTTTTAATGACCCAAAATTTGTTTTTCTGTTTTTGGTTCTTGCCTTTTAAAGAGAGGGCAAGTGAATGAATCTCTCTCTGAGACAAACTTTGCGTTCTTAAGGATTTTGAACGGAATGTGTACGAAAATGACAGGATTTTATTGAAATTATGATGTGATTGATGATTATGATGGTAGTACGTACATTAGATGCTGCGGTGGTGCGGAGCACTGAATCATTTCTTTTTTTATTTTCCTTCTTTTCCCTAATTTTGGGGCAGGCCAGGCTGGCGCAGATTGATTTGTTCTCCGACGGTGGATTGAGAGAGGCTAGTGTGTTGCGCTACAAAGAAAAGCGGCGTACGCGCCTGTTCTCTAAGAAGATCAGGTACCAAGTCAGAAAAGTCAACGCCGATCGTCGGCCCAGAATGAAGGTATAAAATTGCACCCATGTTATCCCATTGCTTTGTTTACTTAACAGTTGGGTTGTACTGTAATACCAGATGGGGTAATTAAAAATGACACGTGGCTTGTTTTGAAGACTCGTTTAAATTTACCATTTTCTCTTCCCCCGCCGCACATTTTTTGGCCTTTTGTGATTTCTTTGGTCATTTGATTTGATGGCCTAAAATTTCACATGAAATATCTCAGGATTAGATCATTATCTGATCTCACACGTATTGAGTTACCACGTCAGGAAAACAGAACTCTGATGCAATTATATCTTCAAATTTGTCCAAGGTTTTGAATCTTTTTTTTCCATTATTGAAAAAAAAAAAAGAAAAAGCTTTTTTTTTTTTTATGCAAGCTTTTTCTTGAATTAAAATGGTTAATAAAAATTAATTTTGTTATTTAACTATAAACCATTGTTTAAAACATGTGACATGTTTTGGTTTCTACTACAAATTGACTACCGAGCAATGATCTCACTTCATTGCCGAAATTGAATTGGGTCAAGCATAGTTAACAGCATTATCAATTGAATCACTATTACCACTGTTTTCTTTTTCTTTTTTTTTTAGTGAATAGTTATAATAATAATCACATAAATTATACTAATTTGGTACAAATTAGATCGGTTGACTCCCTACGCGCGAAAGTAGAGTCATACATCTAAAACTACAAATTTTGTTTAAATTTTAAACTAAAGCATGTCATATTATATATGCAAACAATGCTTTTACTAATTTAAAAAAATTATATTTTTATGCAATGTGCGACAGGGGCGTTTTGTGAGACGGCCAAATTCAAATGCTCAAGATGAAAGGGGGAAGAAGAAAGTCGTCATGCTTTCTGATTTATGAACATGGCCAACTCTTTTCTTCTTCTTTTTGTTGTTTTGATTACTTTTTTTTTTCTTTCTTTTGTTTTTTTTTTTTTCCCTTTCCCTTTACACTAAAAAAGCTAAGGAGATGAGGACTACTTTATAGAAGAGTGATGAATTAGAGATATAGGCCAAATGATTTTGCCTTGTTCTAATTAATTTCTAAATATATATAGTTCTCTTTGTTATCTAGCCTTTGTCATATGCTTTTTGTTTTCTACTTTGTCCCAAAATTACATGTATGCTGGCTTCAATAGTAGCAATGAAGTGAAGGGCATATGTTAATTGGATTCAATTGAGAATTGACTTGCGTAAGAACTAAGAAGCGAAACAATGAAATGGCAAATGTGGGCTGATGTTGATCAAGAATAATACCCACAAGCTTACAAGCCCATCAAGAATTTTTTTTTTTTATGGCCCGAAATCTCCAAGTTTTACATGCATGCGCGTATTGTTTGCCTTAATTAATTTTTGTGCATTGTAATAATTATTTCATTTTCATCTTAATAACCTTATATTTTTATTATCAGAAAAACAGAGAAAAATAGTGTAAGAGACGAGTAAAATATAAGAGGAAAAAAAATGCAAAACATGATAAAATCAAAAAATTGTAAAAGAAATAACAAAAACTCCCAAATAAGACACAATTCTTTATGGGAAATTTACTCATTTGAGCACTTTCCAACTTTTAATATCAAAAAAAATCTCACTTCATTTTTTCTTATAATAGCAACCACTTACAAAGCTTTCTGATCAAACTACCCTTAAATTCTCAAAATAAAACAAACAATCATTTCACCCAATATTATCTAACTCCCAAGCAACAGCCGAACATCTGCACACACCACCAAAACACTCCTCATTTCACCTCTCTTACATTATCCAACTATCACTCAACCTCCCTTTTATTTATCTCACATTCATCAAACTAATATATTTATCCAAGTATTGAAGACAAAATCAAGCAACAAACTAAAGAATAATAAGAAGTTAAGGTTAATATTTGTTCAATCTTTATCTTTTATTTTTTATTGGGTTTCATACAAAAAATCATTTGCTCATTTTATTATAATGTGGGTACATAAAATGGTTAATATAAGGTCGTAGATTTATAAATTAGTAAAATTTTGGCAAAATTTGACGAAAATGGATTTTGAACGATGTTGAAGACGAAACCCATAATCCAGGCGACAAGTACCTATCGCTCTGGTGACAAAACTGTCGCTCAAGCTTAGAATGACTTGTCGCCCAAGCAATAGGTATGCGTCGCTTGGATTTTGGTATTCATCACACGGGCGAAAAAATACGTTGCCTAATATACAATATTGTCTCCTGGGTGATAGTGCTGTCACCCAAATCACCCGAATTTGTTGATAATTAGTTATTTATTTAATATAGTAATGTTATTGTTTGCAATGTTTTTAATGAAGTAGTATTATTATTTTGCGTCAGGTTAATAGAGTCGATAGTTCTTAAGATATATTTTAATGGAGCGTGGAAGATTTTGGAGGATGGTCGTATGGAGTATGAGAATGAAAAAGTTATTGCATTTTGTTTCAAAAAAAATGCAACATTTTGTTTCAAAAAAGATGCAACATTTGAACAATTAGGAAATTATAGTACACGTCCGAACATTGCAAGTGAATCTACCATATGTACCATCATTTTCCAGTCGACAGAAAACACGAAGAATACTGTTTATATGTGTGGATATCCGAGACCTTGATCTACTATAACTTGTGGTTGGTGCGGGGAGCGTGGCCATAACCGAAAGATGTGTGAGAATCCCCTTCCAGCAAATCTGCATTAATGGTGTTTTAGTGTGTTCGAAGATATATTAAATTTACAAATTGTATTATGTAATTTGGAATAACTTTATCATGTAAAACTTATGAGAAGATCTTATTTTGATAAATCTTGTATTATTTAAATGTGGAATGACTTTATTATGTTGATTAATTATGGTGTCATGTTATTGATTACAATCAAGCAATTGACAACACTCGAAAAAAATAAAGCGACAGGCTGTGTCGCTTGGGTGACAACCCATGTCACACGCATCAAATAGCTAATAGACATTGTGGCGACAGGCTCGTCGCCTGATTTTTCAGAGAGTTATTCTTTTCTTGATTTTGTCAAGCATTATGCAACTATCTGAAAAATCGGATGACAAGCAGTGTCGCCCGCATAAAGTTGTCAACAGACAATGTGGTGACATGCGCGTCGCCCGGGCGACATAGTTTGGGCGACATAGTTTGTTGCCCGATTTTCCAGAGAGCTATCATTTGCTTGGTTTAGTCAAGCATTATGCAGGTCTCGGGAAAATCGGGCGACAACATGCTAAATTTTAGGCAACACGGGCAACCTTCCACGTTCTTGATTGGTTGGCACACCAACCTTCTCTTTAACCTCAAAATAATTCTAAGTTTAGATCAATAATTTCTTAGAGGCATTTAAACATACACTTGGTGTGCCATTTATTAGATATCTTAATCTTTAAAAAAACTTCATATTTTCATACCTAGTACACATCCTAATGATTAACTATGATCAATGATGAACCAACAAGGCAATTTAAACAAAAATTTATTCTAAATTAATGAAAAAAACAAAGAAAGTGCCTAAGCCACCGAAACCGTAAGTGAATGAATTTACTAGAACCAAAATAACTCACACACGTTGTTAGAAGTGAAGGAAATCGCCGCTGTAAGTGAAGAAACTCGAGGGAACTCAAGAAATGCCGGAAGTGAAGGAACTTTGTATGGGTGTGGTTCGGACGATAGGAGATGTTTTTAGGTGAATATTGGGCGAAATGTTTGTTTTGTTTTGTTTTGAAAATTTAGGGGTAGTGTGGTCTTAGAACTTTGTAAGTGGTTGCTATTATTAGAAAAATTGAAGTGAGATCTTTTTTTATATTAAAAATTGGAAAGTGGTCAAATGGGTGAAATTTCCATTTTTTTTATTATTAATTTACTCACATTTAAATCTAAGACCTGAGCCTTTAAAAAATAATTAATACTATATATATATATATATATATATATATATATATTTATAGCTACACTGCACATCACCCATCTCCACCCCAAATTAAAATGTTTGAAGTTATACTTCAATTCTTAACATCTTTGCTTTTGTGCAAAAAGACAAACTAACTTTGTTATTCTTTAAAGATAAATAAAATAAAATTGTAATACAGTACAAATCACTAAGCACTTGATCCACCAAATTCAATCACACAAGTAAAACCTACATTTAAACTCTTTGGAAAATTGAATAGAAATGGAGAAAAGTAAGATTGCAAGAAAGTGTAGGTTGGGTTATTTTTATAACTCAACCATAATTTGGGCCACTTACGTAAATTTTCCAAAATCAAAGAAAAAAAAAACAATTTCCTCAGTGTGAGGAGTTATTGACGTGGCAACCCAACCTTCTTCGCGTTAACTACTACTAATAATAATAATATTCACAGAAGTTGGGTTTCCCAATCCTGCGAAAAAATCCGACGACTGCAGTGTCATTTTTTCCCCTAAACCCTTTTGCCCTAAAAAAAACTCAACAAACACAACACACGCTTCTCGTAATGGCCACCGCTGAAACCACCGATAACGGCTCCATTAACCTACCCGAACCCGACCCGCAACCCGAAACAGCTACGACCGAAAGCCCGACAACAGAGTCCGAAGCGCCGCCGACGATTGGAAGCGAAAACACGGAGCATACTACTGAATCTGACTCGGCTCTGCCTCAGTCGACCGGACCCGACGCGGCCGCCGTCCCGGAGGAGAAGAAGTGGCCTGGATGGCCTGGACACTGCGTTTTTCGGATGATTGTACCGGTTTTGAAAGTCGGTAGCATTATTGGACGCAAGGGTGAGCTCATTAAGAAGACGTGCGAGGATACTCGTGCTCGTATTAAAGTTCTCGACGGCCCGGTTTCTTCTCCCGATCGCATTGTGAGATTCTATTTGATTTGTTTGAAGTCATTTTGTGTTCGTAATTTACTCGCATTTAGTGTTTTTAATTTTGAAAGCATGGCTGGTAAAGTGTTGAATTTGATTTTAGGTGCTGATATCGGGGAAGGAAGAGCCAGAGGCGCCTGTATCACCTGCAATGGATGCTGCAGTAAGAGTATTTAAACGGGTCTCTGGGTTACCAGAGAATGATGTCGATGCTAAAGCATCGGGAGCTGCCTTTTGTTCTGTTAGGCTGTTGGTTCCATCCACACAAGCAATTAATTTGATTGGAAAGCAAGGTTCGTTGATCAAGTCGATACAGGAAAACAGTGGTGCTTCTGTGCGGGTGCTTTCATCAGGTATGCTTTAGATTTGATAATCCTTCATGGTTTGTGTATTAATGTTATCAATTGAGTAGCAGCTTTGCATTCACTTTTAAGTCCATCATCAAGTGTTTACAGTGGCAGATAATCCTAATTCTTGATGAACTGAAAAATATTAAACAATGAAGGAATTTGGGTGGTTTCACTTTTTTCTCTGTGTGCGAGACATAGTTTTAACGGGAAATTCTTGTTTTATTATCTATTGTTCTCACCTCCTCATGGCCGAGTTGAGTTAACGAGACATTAACTTACTGGAAGACCTGGTTTCTACTTCAACAACGTTCCATTAATGTCACGATAACGTCCTAGATGCATCTAACCTTTAACATGTTGGTGTTATATAATATCTTACGTGGGTCATAAGTCTGATGCAGCCAAATTTTGACTACCGCAGTGGATGAAAAAGGCCAGGGGCATTGTTGTGAACTCAGATGATGTTTAATCCTTTAATAGGGGGAAAAATGCAAAGCTTTTTCTGTTGAGTGATCTAGCTTAAACTTTGCCGTACTTTTGTTTCTTAGCTTCACTAAGGGAAATCATTTCAGGCATTTGCTAAAGTCTTCATCTGTGTGCTGGGGATGCCATCAGAAAAGCTAATTGGTGACTGAAGTTACTTTAAGTGTGCAGAGGAGCTATGATTCCCTGAATTTAAGATAAGACGGAGGTAGAGAATTAGAGAAATGAATGTTTTGTTTGAATCATATTTCTTTTTCTAGGAGGGATTTATGGGTTTAGGTTCCCAAGAAATGTGGGTTTCTGTCTTCCCTGCCTCTTAATTGTTTTTCTGGGGCACGTGAAATTCAGGTCTGTCATTCTAGTGAAGAGATCTTGGGCCAATTGAAGAGTTCTTGTTGGTCACCTCTTCATTTGAAGGTTCTGAAATTGTGAATAGACCATAAATTTAGGGAGAATTTCTTGGAGTTTCGGTCTTCATACACTTTTCTTAAATATTAGTGAATATTGGTCTTCATCGTTTATTTATTTTGTATTCCTGAGCGGGAGACTTTGGTTTTGGTTGCTTTATTTAAAATACATCACAATATTTTTCTATCCTGACAGCTCTTATCTCATTTTTTACTACTTGTAATGCTATAATTTACCATTTCGTCGGCAAAGAGACCGCATGATACCGAATTTCTTTGCTTCCAGATGAAGCACCGTTTTATGTCACCGAAGATGAGAGGATCGTAGAGATGCAGGGAGAAGCTGCAAAGGTCCTCAAAGCTCTAGAAGCAGTAGTGGGGCATCTGAGGAAGTTCTTGGTTGATCAAGGTGTTCTTCCTCTTTTTGAAAAGACTGTAAGCTTCCTTCTATTGACCATTCATATATATTTTTCTTCTAATTAACTATACTGATAATAATTATTGTCATCTACACTTGTAGTACAATGCGTCAATTTCTCAAGAACGTCAAGTGGAGACTTGGGCGGACAAGTCATCGCTGCATGCTGCTACTCAAAGTGCAATTAGCACCGAGTATACTCCATCAACAAGGAGGGAATCGTTGTTTTTGGAACGTGAACCTCAATTGGAGTCCCGTTATAGGTTATCCGGGATTTCAATCTATGGACAAGATCCAGCACTTTCGACTATACGATCATCGGCACTTGGCCGTGCTAGCGGTCCAATTGTTACGCAGGTTAGTGGTTTTTACAGGTCATTGTATGTTTATCCGAGCATATTTCCTTGTTCCTGTTTTTCTGTCTTCAGAAAGAGTTCATTACTTATTGTGTGGTTGTTCAACTATTTTGTTATAATCAATGCTTCTATATGGATTTGCTACTGCTATGACCATTAGAATTTTGAAACTATATTGGCTGGTGCCTATTCTATGTTGCAGTTGATGCCTGTGGAAGTTTTAGTATTAGACTAGGTCATATCAGAAAACCATACTTCAAGACAATGTAGTCACATTAGAAGACCTTGTTGAATGGACCATTTTCTTGGTAAACCTCGGGGGTTTGGGTGAGAGGTTAAAGACCCTCAAATTCAACCAAGGTCCAAGAGGTTAGGGCTTCGATACCCCTTGGGACCACTGACCTGAGTCATTTATATCTCATGACTTTCATGCTACTTAGCTTGTAGTCCAGCAGTAATCCCCTGGTTAGAACTCAATCAACAAAGAGAGGTTGAGTGTTTCTACGGAGCAAAAAGATTAAAAAAGAAAAAGAAAAAAAGCTGAGTGTTTCTAGGGAGCTAAAAGATTTTTTTTAAAAAGGACTATTTTCTTTGTTACTTTAGAAATGCTTGCCCTCTATCTCTGCTTAATTGAAAGTTCCTCGATTTTGTACCTGATTATAACATCTGGAGATTTGAGACTCAAGAAAGTGGAATGTAATTAAAAGGAAACTTCTGGGTACTGAAATTTAATAAGACTTAGTTCCTGTTATTTGTACTTAATCTTTTTTCTGTTTAAATGTTGTTTCCATGTCTTTGTATTTAGCATTGTTTCTACATCTTCATTGTCTCTGTGGATTTTTGTAATCAGATTACACAAACAATGCAAATACCAATTTCTTATGCTGAGGACATCATCGGGGTTGGAGGCACTAGTATTGAAAACATCCGTCGTACTAGTGGGGCCATCATAACCGTGCAAGAAAGCAGGGGATTACCTGATGAAATCACTGTGGAAATTAAAGGCACCTCGTCACAGGTTCAGTTAGCCCAACAACTGATTCAGGTATGAGTCTTCCTCATTTATTTTTTATTTTTTACTTTTTGACCTTCTGTGTGGCCCTATGAAATCGAAGTTATTAAATGTATGTAAGCTCATGGTAGTGTGCCTATGCATAAACCGATGATTGATGCAATTCCGAAAATCGTTGACCGTAGTCTGTTTGTTCCTTGATTAAATTATTGTATGGCCCTGTGAATACTGAGTTATCATTGGTATTTCCCCTTTGGCCATTCAAGCTTTCCTGAAAAGAAATAGATTCAAGGAGAGAAAACTTTGACATTGGAACCTGATCCATTTTCCACTGTATTTATAAATGCAGGAATACATGAACAATCACAAAGAGTCGATCACAAGCAGCTACGGACAGATAGACACAGGCTACAGGCCTTCGTATCCCCAGTTGGGGAACTCATCATACCCATCCTCTTCACTGTCGACACAACCTTATGGTGGCTACGGCTCTTCAGGTGTAGGTGGCTACACTAGTTACAGGCTTTGAACTAGTAGCCTAAAAGTCATCATCCTTCTTTTTTGAAATGATGAATGTATAAAAATATTCACAAATGTACCGTAATTTTTCAGAAACTGAGGAATACAAAAGATGTAGTGAAATAGTTATGTGGTTTTCTACTTTTCTTCTCTGTTTGTTGTTTGTTGGATGCCATTGCAATATTTCTTTAGAAGTTGCGTCGTTAGTCTAGTGCAAAATTCTATTGGCAATCCAGTCCTTTTTCGGTTTTGACTCCTTTATTTCAGTCATAGTGACGCGAAAGGCTGTTTAGATTTTCCATGAAATGTATTATTTATCGGCTTGAATTTTCAGTTTAACATGGTATTGTTGCCGCTGTTGTTTTTAGAGAATATGTTACAAGGAAATACGTTGTGATCGAGATTTTAGTTATGCTTTTAAATCAAGTCCCTCGTTCAAAAATAAATTTTTCAAAAAACAGGCAGAATCTTTTGTTTAAAAAATTAAAATAAAAAGATTGATTAACGCTGATAAACCATAAGCTTATCTGGAATTATTATTATTATTATTTTATTTGACTTTTTGTCACTGAAAAATAATAATAATCAGAGGAGCAAGAGTTTCTGGAGCTTCTGATACTTATAATATAAATAGTTATCGGGGTTGTAGGAGCCGTTACCGTCGAGTTGTGAGACCACTCATTTCATTCCATTCATTAAAAAGAGAAAAAGAAATAAAAATGCCGACGTTGAATTTGTACACGAATGTGCCGGTGGATGCAGTTATAGCCTCCGACATTCTCAGAGACGCCACCAAAGCCGTTGCTAAGATTCTCGGCAAATCCGAATCTGTACTGTACCACATGTCCTCATACTTTTTTTAACTTCTTTGCTGCCTCCTTTATAACTAAACCCTTTTTCATTTTTCATGCCTGTTGTGTTGTAGCAGCAGCTTATTGCTTACCTCACTTGGGTGTCTTCGTTTTTTAGTGACTGCGATTGTTCGACGAAATTACTCTTTTTTGGTTTGCTTTTGTTTTTAGCACTGGGTGATTGTTATGTAGATATAAGTTTTAATTATGGTGAAAGTGCTTAGCTTAAAAGCGTGTTTTGGAGATAGGTAAAACTAAGTACTAATAGTAATTGCTTTCCAGAAAAGCAATTTATCCTTAAAACTGTTTATAAAGCATTCAGCCTGTGCTTTTTTAAAAGCACTTCCAGAGTTCTAGTTCTCTTTCTTTTGTTTAAAGATACAAAAAGCCTTTTTTTTCCCCTCTTTTGAGCTTTCGGAGCATGCAAATACGTGCAAAACCGTATTTCCTCACACGCATTTCTCATATACGCTGAATTTCTGAGGGGATGGCTTGATGTTTTTGTTTGCAGCTGTTGTACTTATTCAGTAATCAGTATAGAGAGATGTCTTGCAATTTTTTCATCTAATGTCATCTCTGTTGTTCAGTATGTGATGATTTTGATCAATGGTGGAGTTCCAATTGCATTTGCCGGGACTGAAGCACCGGCAGCATACGGAGAACTGATATCTATTGGGTCCCTTGGACCCAGTGTTAATGGAAAATTGAGCTCAACAATTGCAGAAATTCTCCAAACTAAGCTTTTAATAGATAGCTCCCGCTTTTACATCAAACTTTATGATGTTGAGGTAATCTACTGACTTGTTATATTCTGATTTTTGTTTAAACTTTTGAAAAAATCCGGTCATGGTGTGAATTTAAAGCATTTCATAAGCTGTCAAGACTGGCAGCTGTCGTCCTTGCGCCTCAATCCATGTTAATCACAAGAAAATCAAATTCGCATTCAATTTTTCTTTTAAGTTGAATTTGATAGCAGAGTTGGAATATTAATGACAAAGAAACTAGAATTTGATATTTAAGCATTTCATAAGCTTATTTGGATTGATCCTCACATTTGCTCACTAGTGGTGAGTCTTGTTTCTTATGCTTTATACTAGGCACAATATTTAGAATTACTAGTCATACATAAGTAGCTTGCATATATGGCTTGTACCAATCTTTTTTCCCTTTCTTTCTTTCTTTTCCTTTTTTTTTTGGAATTTTTCTTTATTTCATAAACATTGTGCATGATATTTTCATAATGGTAAAACTTACTTTTTTTTAAAAAAAAAAAACCTCATTTTCTACAACTTGTTTTATAGCTCTCTCAGTTTTACAGATAGAGAGTGGCTTTCCATTTTCTATTAGTTGCTGAATGAAAATATATTGAGAAATTCCCTAATGGATTTCTGGAGATTCAATTGATTTTCTACAGTCCACTTTTGGTTCTAGTTTGTTGCAATATGTGCACTTTTACCATCTAACATGTTTACCATTTTTGGTCCAGCGCTCATTCTTCGGGTTTAATGGTTCAACTTTCTGACCAGCTTCGTGCATGGATACTACAATGGTTGAAAGTGTTTCACGTCAGAAATCGTTCTCCTAAAACTGTCCATGCTGTTTCCGCATACAGCTGTAGCTGTTACCTCAAAAAAACAAAAAAAACCTGTATATTTGTTGTTCTCATTTATGTACTAGCGACTTCAATGTTCCCATGTTGTCTTGTGTAGGCACTAACTTCTTTGCAGCCTACACTCTGGCTCTAGATATGACAAAACTACGGATACAAAATTAAGCTCTGCTTCTGTGCATGTGCCTACCTTTGTGTATGTTTTACCAGTGGAATGATATTACGAATCTTCAGAAGAATTTGCACTATATAAAGATTAAGATTTCTGTTTTGATAAATGATTTAGGGTGCCTTGAACTGCATAATCCATCGGCAAATTACATTGTCTATGCATTTCAAGCAGCTCTGACTTCTCAGCTGAGAAGAAGCATAATTAAACAAACCTGTTAAAATGAAACTTCACATGCACTTGCATATTTCTAAAAGCATATAAAAAGCAGCTATTCACAAATATAGCAAGAATGAACCATGGTGGAGAATTTCATCACAGATCAAAGAAACATAGTTAATGCAGTTACAGTGAATGTAAAATCAAGTTTCCTACTAACATATCCATTATCAAGTCTGCAATAATTCAGAAACAATAGAAAGACAGGAAGCAGAACCATGAACTAAGGAGTGCCCACCAAAAAACACAAAAGAAACCCTCATGCCATAATCTTGGCAGACCTCACAAAAAGGCTGTCCACAACCTTGCCCATGTTGGAAATGGTTTCTAAAGTGGCAGGATAGATGGCATCTGCCTTAGGATCTTCAAATATGATGAGGCATCCAACGCCCTGATCTAATGTCCCAGCAAATTTCTTGTCCAAAATCATTTGGGATAACTTTTTCTCTACATGATCTATCGGCAGCTCAATGAGCTCTGCAATGTGTGCTATCTCTACCCTTGAGTAAGGCTCAATCAACCTGCACAGGTTTTGTTCCAGAAGTGTGTCATAAAGAGATGAGAGGTGCCTATGCACAATTGGGTCTTCCTCAAGCTGAGCCTTGAAATCACGTAGAGCAGTCTCAAACAACTTCAAGGACCTCTTGGAATGAGCATCAGCAACAGCTTTCATAGCATCTAATTCTGGCCCAACATACTGCAGGCCAGCCTTAGAAGAAATTATCCCAGCAACATCATCAGCTTGGCTCACCATGATCTTGCAAAGCAACATGTATTTTAGACTAAAAACAGCCCTGGGATCTTCAAGAGCATTGAAAGCCTCAAATGCTTCAAAGAAATAGCTATAAGCAGTTTTGTAATCCTTCTCTTCAGCATGTAAAATTCCGCTCTGCAAATCTATAGTGCCTTGTTGAGCCGGTGGCACATATATAGCATTTGCAGCTGTCCTCGCTGCTGTGAGGGCAGCCTTTGCCTTTGGGAGGTTTCTTAATGAAAAATGTAGCTTACTTTCCAACAAGTCTATGTCTACAAGAAGGAGTTTGTCATCTAATCTCCTCACCTCTTTGACCAAGCTAGTAAGCAGGGTCAATGCCTCTGTGTACTCCCTACTCTCCATCAAAAGAGCTGCAAGCCTAGCCTCAACTCGTTGCCTAAGAAATGTACGCTTTTCCGCACGGGTCCATTGTACCATTTCTTTGCATAGAGCAATTTGGAGTTCAGATGTCCCAGGTATCTTGGCAACAGCATCAATAATTCCTCTTACAATTTTGGCAGTTTTAGCCTTAGGGATCAATGAAAAGAAGGGTCTCAACTGAGTAAGAAGGTTGCAAAGATCCTGAGCCCGGTTCTCCTGTCTAAGAAGGTCAGATAGTTCTGTGATAGCCAATTCTTTTACACGGAGAGCTTCTGAAGAGGAAGAAGGATCGTCAAGTACACGGTAAAGCATAGATATAGCATCGGATGGATTACTGGCTTCTTTAGCCTGCGCAATAGAGTCTGTTGTTGCAGGAAGATATGATGAAGACATGATTTCAATCAGGAATAATCAACTCCTGAAAATGAAAAGTCATCTAATGTTAAACAAGAAGAAAAATACAAGCCAAAAACTTGCTGAGGTTCACATTGATTGGACGATAAATTTTTGGCTGTATTACAGATATGGTCAGGTCTTACACACATGAAGCTTATAAATTTGCTCAAGGTAACCCTTCATCTCACTAATTGGATGGGAAAAAATTTAGTCAACTTGTACAAATTTGAATAGGTAAATTCACAAATGACACACAATAAATTCATTGAGACACCAAAACAAAACCTTATCTCCTCTTTCTCCTTTGGTTTATTCTGTTTCAAAATCACACGGCAAACCCCAAAATACAGACTACATTTCCCAACTTAGGCTAGTAAATATTCTAAACACTTGATGGCCATGTCAGACACAATACATCCTCGGGTTACAAATTATACTTTATTGACTCAAATTGAAAAAGCAAGAGAAAGAGCAGTTTCCTTGTTCAGGAATTTTCAAGTAAATTCATTGACATAAGCGATCAATCCAACAGATTGCTTCGAATGCTACAAGTACTATACTTGCTTTACACATAAATAAATAAATATCTATGCAGATCCTGTGCTAAAAATTGAAACTTTAAACAAACACTTGTCCTTTAAAAGAATCCAACATCACAAAATCCAATTTCTCGAGTCAACTGCAGCATTAATACAAAGATAAAGAAACCCAAATTTTTTATGTGCATATAAGAACGAAGTACTAATATTGAATCTTGAATCGCTAAAAGCACTCCTGATTGAATTGAATAATTGGAAATTTTATATATATAATTATAAAAATTGAAACTTACCGGTCGAAGAGAGAAAGAGAAGATGAGTGCGGAGATTAGGGTTTCTGAACCGAAACTCAACAAGCAGTGAGGAGACTGAGACGAGAGAAAGAGACACGACTATCACAAGCAACCTCGGTTATACGATCTCTTTGCTTTGGGCATCTTTTATAATTTTTAAAGTTTTTATGGTTATTATCGTGCAAGTACCTAATGTTTGTAATAATGTCAAACTTCAGCGGCTTATTTTTTAATTTGGGTTAATTACAGTCGGGTGACACATATTTTAATATATTTTAAAAAATGACACATTTTAAAAATATTCGATTAGATAATAATTCGTTAAGTTTGATTGTTAACTTTAATGGCACAAGGTTCAAATTAAAAATATAAGTTTTTTATTTATTTTATCCACATTAAAAAAAGAAAAAGAAATATTATTGTTCACTTTTTTTTTCTTTTTAATTTTTTCTTCATTATCTTCTTTCTTTATTTCGTTTTCTTATCTAATGGCGTGAGGTTACTGAATCTTCTCTACTTGCTTTTAGATTTGAGAAGTAGTAAGTTATTGGCAATTTGGCACCCTCTAAACTTCTTTGTGAGTCATCTTCTCCGGTCTTAAACTTCTCAGCGCGTCATCTTCTCAAGCTTTCATGGCGCCGTTGTAGCTGTTTCAGCAACTTGCGGCTGCAATCCATGGTGCAGCTGCACCATTGTTCTAAATCACTACAGTCATTTGTGCACAAGAATATGTAGTCGAATTAAGGTCATAAAATACTTTCGTGTCAACCCAAACATCGTCCCTGCTGGTTCCCCCACCATCACTTAAGAAGTCTCTATCGTAACTTAATCATTTTAGGGTTAGTGAATTTTGGATATGAATTAAACTATTGGATTAACTTTGTTTGGTTTGATTAATTTGTTTTTCATTATTAAATGATATTTTATTTAAGTATTTTGTTGTATGCAGTTGAAACATCCAAATGCTCCATCTAATTTCATGAATTCTTCATAATAGTGGATTAAGGATTGTTCAAAATCCAGCCACTATATAGGTTTTTTTTCATTTTTATTTTAAGTAATATTAAAAAATAAAAAATAATTGACCAAATCTATTAATTTTGAGTAAATTAACTAATGTGGGTAAAATCATCAATTTATATTTTCAGTGGCTATATCTATTAATTTTAATAGAAAACTTAACAAATAATCATCTGATCTAGTATTTTTGAAATATACATTCACTTTTCTGAAATATGTTAAAACAAGAGGAAAACCAACTGTAATTAACCCCTTATATATTTTTTTAAGAATTAAGAATTTATTTAAAAAAACATTAACATTTATTTATTTATTTAACTCTCCTAATCTAAAGCGTATCAAACAAGCCATCAACAGAACAGAAAACCACCGAGTCCGAGTGGCAGCAAACGAACAGCGAACTGGCGAAGAAATGACGAAGACAGAAGAGACCGAGGTGATCGTTTTAGTGAGTCTTTTCAACTGGATACAAAAAACCAAACCAGCGGCCAAGAAACGGTCCAAGTTCCGCAAATTTCTCGATACTTACTGTGACTCGGTGGACTACTTTAGTGCATTGCGGCTGATTCTGCCGTCGTTGGACCGGGAAAGAGGCAGCTATGGCCTCAAAGAGTCGGTGCTCGCCAACTGCCTCATCGATGCCCTGGGCATGTCTAAAGACTCCGCTGACGCCGTTCGGCTTATTAATTGGCGCAAGGGAGGCACCGCTCCTAATGCCGGAAATTTCCCAATGGTCGCTGCTGAGGTCTGTTTCGTCTTTCGACACGCGAGCAAACACAAAAAAAAAAAAAAATATCTCTAGAAACTTGTTTTATAAGGCGCTTTTACTTGAAATGAAAGCGCTTTCTGTGAAAGCATTATTTGCATAGGGCAATCATGGTCATAGATATTCTTTGATAATATCATCATGGTAGAAAGTAGTTATGTTTGATTCAACTATCAGTTGTGATCTTTATCTGTAGAAGATTTGAGAACTGGATTTTTGTATTTTTGTTTTTGCCATGTTAGCTGTCACATTAGCTTAAAGTGTGTAATGTGTGAGTAAAAATGCCCCAAAAAAGAGTGATAAATGGGAGTGTTTCTTGCCTAGCGATCTGTAGATTAGCTACAGTTTTCTTTTTTCTTCAGGTAGTGGTCATGTCTCAATGAATTTGATCAAGTTTCTCTGTTTGGCATCTTACAAATTCATTGTCTATTGCTCTGTATCTTTTAATATGAAAATTGTGAGTTGATTCAAAACACTTCAGATATTAAGGTAAATCTTAAATTATGTTCTGGGCTTGAGTATGTAGCTTTTCTGCCATAGGTTCTGCAACGTAGGCAAGGAATGATTTCTGGTGGACTTACAATTAAGGAATTAAATGACTTGCTTGATCGCTTGGCTTCAAGTGAAAACAGGTATTCTACTTCTGCTTGACTGGGATGTACATTCTAGTAAGAGACTTAAATCATTTGATATCATGCAAATGATATATTCCGGTATATACTGGAATAGGTAGGGTAACCCTTGTAACATAAAGTTCATTGTGATATTCTTATCTAATCTAGCATCGTTTCATTATGGTGACAAGTAATGGCACTTAATACTTTGTTGGGATGTAACCATCAAATCTTTCTCAATGGTCAACTACAGGTAGAATTTTGTGTGATAAATTGATTAACTTTGGTCATCACCTATGTAATTTTTAATTAAATGTGTTTGCTGCGACCCATGCCCCTGAAAGATAAGTGCATCAGAAGAATGTAGGAGAGGGAGGGAATATAACCTAAGCATGTGAGAGGGAGGGAGAGAGAGCATAGGCATTCTAGGCTCTATGAAATCAAAGCCACTTATATTGATTCTTGGGCTCAAAAAATGCCTAGGAACTTTAGGATTACAATTCATCGCTGGTCAAAAAAAATAAAAATAAAAATAAAAATTCCCCATATTACTAAACCTAGAATGACATGTGAATAACTAACATAAATTTTTCTCATATCTGTAGATTATTTTTCTAGAACTGTGGGATATGCTTCAATAGGTTTGGTATATTTGGTGAAAACTGACCTTGCTTGGTACATTCTTAGCCTACACTATCCAATAGCTAACTCGTTTTGAGCACTGCTATTTGAACAGCAGCAAGACACCAGGAAGACAAAAATATGAGTACTGTTCATGCTGCAGCAATATTGTAGCATACGAAATGACAGCACTGTTGCAAGCTGCTGTCGTTTCTGTCGTGCTGCTGTTCAAAATAGCATTTTCCATTCATTTTTTATATCCAGCTTGCTTTGACTGAAAGTTTTAGGCAAAGTGTCAATGCAAGCTGCTGAAGTTTTAGTGGAGATTTTTATTCCCTTTCTCCTATTTCATGTCCAATCATTTTATTTTATTTTTTAATTTTTTTTCTCATGTTCAACTTTGATAACTATGGCAAAAGGGCTGAGAAGACTTCAGTTCTGTCTACTCTAATTAAGAAGACAAATGCACAGGAAATGAAGTGGATTATCATGATAATTCTGAAAGGTGCTATCTATTTCTACCATTATTCATACCTTTTTCTAATTTTTTATTTTTCATCTTGATTATGTTATGTGAGCTTCAATGTTGTTTGTAAATTTATTTGTAGATCTAAAGTTGGGAATTAGTGAAAAGAGCATATTCCATGAGTTTCATCCGGATGCTGAGGACCTGTTTAATGTGACATGTGACTTAAAACTGGTTTGTGAGAAGTTAAAGGATCGAAACCAGAGACATAAACGGCAGGTTCGTTTCAGGCACTGAAACAATCTCTAAATCACTTTTGAAACTTTTAGTGATGGTACAAATGAGAATATACCATGTTTCCAGGGTACTGCTTAATAGATGTGAGGTCAACAATTAGTTTGGTGGGATGGAAATAGTAGGGTGAAACTAGGTGGAAATATGTAGAGATGGTTTAGGCATGCCAAGCGGAGTATAATTTAATAATGCAGTCCACTTTTTAGAAATAAAATTATGATTTGGTCACAAGTCAAAGAGATATGTGCTTTTGGTATCTTGAAATATTATGCGCGACATGCTGAGCAACCTGTGGTTGCTTATTGTTTTTATGAAGAGTGTGCCCAATTTTCTGTTAAGAAATCAGTTTTACTTGATATAATGTTCCTATTTCTGTGAATGCACAACTCATATCTTCCAAGAAATAACTCATGATAAAACTGTTATAGGACATCGAAGTTGGGAAAGCTGTGCGCCCACAACTAGCTATGAGAATAGGTGATGCACATGCTGCCTGGAGAAAGGTCTGAATAGCAAAGACTCTTTTCAAGTTTTGTTTATATTTTCATTTTTGTTATTCAATTATGCATGTCATTTTTGTTATTTTGTATAGCTTCATGGGAAAGAAGTGGTCATTGAGTGCAAATTTGATGGTGATCGCATTCAAATTCATAAAAATGGTTCAGAAATACACTACTTCTCAAGGTGGGTGCCGATTTGCTAGTAATTACTCGTTATACTTATCTTCTTTTGTATCTGAAGTTTTCAATTCTAAATTGCTGTATTTAATTAGTGACATATTCACTTTTTATTTTAATTTGTTACTCTGAACATAAATCCTTACTACATGATTTAGATGCCTACGGGAACTTTTTTTTGAGATTTCCTTCTTATCTGTTTTATTTTTAACCAGGCCCATGCCTTAAATTTGATGCATTGCTCAAGAGAACAGTGCTTTTTTTTTAATGTAAAATTATGAAGCTTGGACTCTGTCGCCTTAGCAGTTGATTAGATGCGAACAACAGGAAAACTCTGTATATTTTGATCTGTGGAATTCATAGAATAAGTTACATGCAGGAGCTTTCTTGATCACTCTGAATATGGACATGCGATGTCAAAGATTATTGAGCAAAACGTTTTGGTTGACAGGTAAATATTTATCCCAAGTTTCATGGTGCGACCTCTTCTTTTAGAATGCCCTCCGTCATTTGCAATTAATTGCAAAGTCTAGAGCAGATAGATTTAATTACTTTTTTGGTAATTCAGCTGTACAGTTAAATATTTGTGTATACAACTGATGGAGCCTGGAATAGTAATTGCTGGAGTCATTGGAGGAAACACTAGGACTATTTTGAAATTTCTCAAAGTATTTTATTCCTATTAATTTTTCTTCTTGCCTAGGTGCATACTCGATGGTGAAATGTTGGTCTGGGACACTTCTTTGAATCGATTTGCAGAATTTGGTTCAAATCAGGAAATAGGTTTTAACTCACATATTGATTCTTTAGCTTTTTGTCTTCTTTCCTTTGGGGCGATGGGTGGGGTTCGGGTTTTTGGTTTAATTTTTGGTGGCATTTTATCATTAATTTTTTCTGTTTACAGCCAAGGCAGCGAGGGATGGACTTTCAAGTGATCGACAGGTTTTATGCTGCGACATATTTCTTTTATCTTGTTGCTAAATAAGGAAGCACAAACTTTAACTTTCATGTATGTTCTCTTGTGGTGCAGTTGTGCTGTATCCTTTACATTTCTGACTGAATGTCGGCATTTCTTGATATGTTTCCGATGGCAAACATAACTTTGAGTTTCCTATTATCCTCAAAATTAAATGTACAATACATGAAAAGTTTTGAATTTTCTTTGGTTTTCTTTCATGTGAAAAATTGGTAGATTTTGCATTTGATGTTCTGTATGTGGGAGATACTAGCGTCATTCACCAGAGCTTGAAGGAACGACATGAGCTTCTCCAAAAAGTTGTGAAGCCTTCGAAAGGTCGTTTAGAGACCTTAGTACCTGATCATGGTCTCAATTCTCACGTGAGACCTCAAGGTAAAGAACATGAGATGACTGATATTCCTTTACCATTCAACAAAGGTAATGCTTCTCATTGCAGGCCTCGTTATTCTTTATAGGTAAGAGGTATTGTTGATATATTTAAAATTGTTTTCTTGTACAATTACGTTATGTTGAAGTCTGGCACCTATTACATTTCAAATCAGGCATTACTTTCTGTTATGAACTTGAGTTCAACTGTAAAACCGTCAGTCTTCCATGAATCTGACTTGAGTTCAATTATGCTTTTACGACTCTGTAAATATATGCTTTCTGGGCTCACTAAGTTTATTTGGTGCTTAATAACCTGCTTGGATTTCTAAGCTACTAAGCTAGATTACTAAAATTTAACTTGTGAGATAGACCTTTAAGAAGTTTTTATTACGTAAACATTCATGCTTTTTTTCATTTAGTTGAAGAAGTCTTAATGCATGGGAGTGAGGCCATTCATCCAGTGGGCGCAAAGTCCTTGCATCATGTCTTTCTTTAACATTAATAGTCAATTATGGTATTTGAGTTGTTTGCGCAGCTGATGACTTTAAGTGTACTTCATGATAAGGACAATGCATGTAACATATCTACTGTAGCCATGAATGATGGCATATGTGTGTGTGTGCATGTGTATATGTTATCTCAGTTAAGATCCCAAATTATGGCTGCTGATCAAACAGGGGAACCTTGCTGGTCACTTGTTGCTCATAATGTGGATGAGGTTGAGAAGTTCTTCAAAGAAACCATTGAGAATAGGTTAGCATTCTTATGCATTTCCTTTGGTTCGTAAATGATAGTACAATTGTTTTAAAGCTTGGAGCTTGTAGTTAGCTTAGTCATTACCCAACAACATCTCTGTGTGAACTATGGAATATCTAAACCAAAAGATGGTAGAATGACTTCGAGAACTAGTTCTACAGATCTACATGTAATCTAAAATTCTGGTCTTCTTCGATCAAGTTCTCAAACCAATTAGGGAGCTTCCAAAGACCAAACAATTGAATGGAGTCCACTGTGGAATGACCCTAGCATGACTAAAAGTCAGTAATACATAGGTTGCCGGTTAGCTCACAGTATATTTATTTGTTCAGACTCTGAATATTCTTACATGTTTGTTATCAATCAAAAAATTTGTCTAACCAGTTATTTTATTTATTTGTTTATTTATTTTTGGGGTTTCTATTATTGTTTGTTGAAATATATTTTACTGGTATAGGGATGAAGGAATTGTATTGAAAGACCTTGGTTCGAAATGGGAGCCAGGTGATCGAAGTGGAAAGTGGTTGAAGCTGAAGCCTGAGTACATCCGTGCTGGTTCAGACTTGGATGTACTAATAATTGGTTTGTAGTTATTTCTTTTGTTTCTTTTCTCTTTTCTAAGGAAATTAGTTCCTTAAACTGACGACGGTTTCAATTATGCACGCATTGTAATAGGAGGATATTATGGCTCCGGTCGTCGTGGAGGGGAGGTAAGTTGCCAGCCTGATTTCTGATTAGTTTGTTTTAACCTTTGTGTACTAATGTTCTTACTAAAATGTTTAACCAATACGTTACCTTTTTGCAGGTTGCTCAGTTCTTGGTTGCCCTGGCAGAGCGTCCAGCTCCAGATACATATCCTAGAAGGTACTTTCCCAACTTTTATTTGCATAGATGTATTATTTAAACTTGTGCACATTACCTACTGGTTTGTGTCCTTTTTTTAGCTCCTCTTTTGGATTATCCTTCTCACTTCTGCATTGGAATTTTTTTTTCTGTATTATTAATGTGAACCATTGTAATTCCTGGAACAAATGAGTATTAGATCTTAAATTGTCAAGATATCATTGAATTCAAATGCTTAAACTTATAGGTAAGGGCCTAACTATAGTACTGCCCTAATGTATGCCTCGTATGCAAGGGATGTAGATCACACACAACAGCAACCACAAACATAACAAATACAAACACCAAACACACTCTTGTTATAATATAAAAAGTACCATTGGAGAATTTGGACACAGCACCGTTTGGATTAATGGCTCTTGTACCACCACTAAGTTTAAGGTTATAGGTAAGGACCAAGGATCAAATAAAATATTTAAGCTTTCCCAGACCTTGAATAATATTTGGTAGTATTTAATCTATTTGGAAAATGTGTCTGTGAATTAATCTGAGTTATTCCATTGCAGATTTATCTCCTTTTGCCGAGTGGGTACTGGTCTCTCTGATGAGGAACTAGATGCTGTTGTAACTAAGTTGAAGCCTTATTTTAGGTAATTTAATGGTAGCTTGATGTTATTAATGGTGGTTTCAACGGTGTTGTCCATGATAATGCTCTGTGAGCTGCATTTTTATAGTCATGGAACCAATTAGAGTAGCTGTGAAAAACAGGGTTAATTTTGATCACTTGTTTTTACCCTTATGAACTGGCATCAAACTGAATGTTTATCTTTATAGATTTAACTTACTATAATTGATAAAGAAAATGCTAATGATGCTTAGACCAACATCTACACTCTACAGATGGGGCTCTGTGACTTCGAAATGTTTCATATTTTTAGGGAAAAGCGGTATCTTGCAAATATATTATGAGGGTATTCACAACCTTTTTTTTTTTTTTGGGGGTTGGATTGTGTTCTCTCAGGAAATATGAATATCCAAAAAGGGCACCTCCAAGTTTTTATCAAGTTACAAATAATTCAAAGGAGAGACCTGATGTTTGGATTGAGAGCCCTGAGAAGTTAGTCCTTTACTCCTTTTGTATTATTCCCTCTTAAGCTAAATGGATATGAACTTTTCTGACATCATCATTGTCATTTTTTTCTTTGTGAACCTCTCTTTCTTGCAGATCAATAATACTTTCTATTACCAGTGATATTCGAACCATAAGGTCTGAGGTGTGTCTTTGCTAATTTTTACTTTTTACTAATTGGGGGCAGAAATAATCTGTTTTGATGGTTCCATTGATTCTCTATTACTTGATCCACTTGATCTTCATCCTCATTCGTACTCGATCCTTTTTTTTTCTAGGTTTTTTCTGCACCATACAGCCTGAGATTTCCACGCATTGATAGAGTGAGATATGACAAGCCTTGGCATGATTGCCTTGACGTGCAGTGTAAGAGGATAGCACATGTCCAAATGCTTTTTTGGGTTATAAATGTTCAAGAACTCCTGATGTTATTTCCCTTTAAAAGGGGCCTGGTCTCCGTTTGTTTAAATTTGTTAAATTTTTTCTTTCTTGCAGCATTTGTAGAACTTGTGCATTCAAGTAATGGCACCACTCAGAAGGGGAAAGAATATGGAGGCTTGCAAGATGATAAGCCAAAACAATTCAGATCCTCCAGAAAGGGAGAGAAAAAGAATGTGTCTATTGTTCCTTCTCATTTTCTTCAGACTGATGTTTCTGACATAAAGGGGGAAACCTCAATATTTTCAGATATGGTGTTTTGTATCCTTTGACAGCTCTATTGAGCGATCTGTGCTGATTTGTTTCATGTCTCATATGACTGACATATCAAACTGATTCCTTAAACGCAATGTGCCCTGGCTCTCTTTTCTTCATTTCTTTTCATAGCCTTGTTATTGATCTGCACTTCTTCTTTTACATGCCTTATATGATTTGTACTTGCTTCTTAAACTGTCACTGTGTCACATCCTAACTTGTCTTCCCTCTGTTCCCCCCCCCCCCCCCCAAACAAAAAAAAAAGAAAAAGATTTCATCGAAGTGGGGGAACCTTTGCTTGCTTGCGTGACTGTAACGTGATGCAATGATGCTTGAATCTAATCTGAATTAAATTGTTAACATGTAGTATAACTTCATCTATGATCCCATTGTACATAACAATCTGGATAATCCTGTTTTCTTTAAAAGACTGATTTATTTTCCCAAGATGGTAAAACTGCAGTTACAAATACTGACAGGTGGTTTCTTTAGTCTGTTTCCTATTAATAGAGGTTTCTGCCATGGTAAAGATGATCTGTTTTCGTTTCTTAATCTTTTCCCTTTTTCATCTTCTTCTCCCCATGTCCTTTTCTTTTCTGTTATCTGGTTACATTCATATTTCTCTTTCAATTTTTCAGCATATTTAAAGCTTCACTGTTGTGTACGATTGTTCTTAGTATGATCTGGGTGTTTAGTCCTCTGCTGTTGTACTAAAACTAATTAATCTTTCTTTCAGTTATCCATTTTGTTAGAATTATTAATCTCCTTGACATGCACAGATTTTGTTAATGTACCTCCAGCCTATTCCCTTGACTCCTTGCACAAAATGGTTGTTGAGAATGGAGGAACATTTTCAATGAATTTGAATAACTCAGTTACCCACTGTGTTGCAGCTGATAACAAAGGTCTTTCTCTCTCTCACATTCTTGCATACACACATTAACGAATACACAGGCACTCAATTCATATTTTGCCAGTAAACAAAATAAATAAATTTGCCAGGGCTTAAATATGAGGCAGCAAAACGTCGTGGAGATGTTATTCATTACTCTTGGGTCTTGGATTGTTGTTCACAAAAGAAGCTTCTCCAATTGCAGCCAAAGTTAGTTTCGCTGTCATTTGATCCGTTGCTTGATCCAGAAAGCACTTTTTTTTCCCCCTCTCAATCTAACTTGACATTCTATTGCTTTTTGGTTGTCTATCTTTCTTTATAAGGTACTACCTTCATCTATCTGACTCTTCGAAGAAAAAGCTACAAGAAGAAGTTGATGAATTTTCTGACCTGTACTTTTGGGATCTTGACCTTGCAGATATCAAACAGGTACATGGACACAGCATTATATATTGTTATTTGAATATTTTGGATTTGGTGGATAAGGTTCACCAATATGGAATAAAAACATAGAAGAATAACTAAAGTGTGGTAAAAAAACATTCATAAGAAATTTTAAAAATCTCACGTGCCTTTGACTGTCGTACTTGAGCCACTTATGGTACATGGTACGAGTTTGACCAAAAAAAGGTTTTTTTTTTTCTTTTTTTCAGCTCTTAAGCAATGTTGATAGATCAGAAGACCCCAAAACTATTGATTATTATAAGAAGAAGTACTGTCCACAGGACAAGTGGTCTTGCTTTCATGGCTGCTGCATTTACTTCTACCATTCAACAGAGCCTTTGTAAGATCTCCTGACTTCATAAATCCTTGTTTATTCTATCTATGTTTATTTGGCAGAGCTGACTTTAATTGGTCTCCGTATTAATTCATTTCTAGATAATTTTTTAGTTTCTTATTCAACTTTTTTTTTTCTCCACCAAGGAGTCCTGATTGGGAAGTTATATTGGGGCTTGCCCTGAGGAGATTGAAGCTTGAAATTTCCTTTCATGGCGGTAAAGTCTGCAACAATCTTGCAAATGCTACCCACGTGGTGGTCTTGTCAGTACTGGGATATGATGTGAACTTTAATTCTCTTACAGAAAGGTGATTACAGTTTATGGTTATTCTGCTGTGTGTTAAGCATCTTATGGAATGTTTCTAACAAAAACATGTTGAATGTTTGTCTGCTGGTCTTTATATTAGCATCATCCTTTTCAGTTGTAACTGTAATAAGAAATTATTTTATTCTAGTACTTTTGATTATTATGAACTAAATTAATATAAATTCTTACTCTTGCTTTTCCATCTTCTTTGTGCAGTTTCACTGCCAGAGAGAAACATCTTTTATGGAACAAGAAGTTGCATGTTGTTAGATCCCAGTGGTTGGAAGATTGCTTGGCGAAGGAGCAAAAGTCGGAAGAATACGAATACAGCTTGAAGCCCACTGGCATGCAAGAGTCGTACCTTGAATTGTGGTGAATGCTAATGCATAAAATCTGTTATATATGGCTATAGTTTGTTCCTACTTGTGTCACCTTTCCAAAAAGCTACTATCCCAGATTTTTAAATTTCAGAACTTCCAAGTAGGTTGAATTGTCAAGCTCGTTCATTGTGGTTCTGGAGGATTAGTAATACAGAAATGAACATATTAAAAATTTGGTTGAAAATTAAGGCCTTGCCCCTACATTTTCGCTGTACCTGCTGCCCTAGATGTTTTTAACTACCTAACTGGTGTTTTGGTTGGTTTGCTTTTCAGCGAAGAAGACCTGGATATGGAAGAACCCTCATCTACATTGGAAACTTCAGACAAACAGAATGTGTCATCTTTCCCGGACGGTGATGGTAAGCAGAGAGGAACCAGAGGTGTTTCCCCTGCCTCACCAAAGAGAGAAGGCAAAAGGAAAAGAGGAAGACCTGCTGGTGGAAGCGCAAAGAAAAGAAAATCAACTGTCAACCTAGCTCGGAGAAAAAGGCCACATGTTAGAAATAAACCTTCAAAGATATACCAAAATGAATCTGATGAAAGTAATGCTTCTGATGAAACAGAAAAAAAGGAAGAGATCAATAGGGAAGAGAATCATGAAGATCGTGAAATGGATGATGAGGAAAATCTGGAAACTCGACAGACTAATGTAGTGGAAGATTTAGAATCATTAGACCGAGGCAAGGCACTTCAACAAGAGGTTGTCAAAGATTTTGGGAAAGAAAAACAGACTGTTAGAGCTCCTGATATTGAAATGAGAGAAAGGTATCACAGCAAAGACAGTGAGACAACTGATAAGCAGCAAGTTGATGCAGTTCAAGCCATGTTACTGGACATGATTCCAAGCCTTGGAATGAAGAATGAAAAAACTACAAATCCGATTCCGAAAGAAGAGTCATCATCTGCAGAACCAAGTGCAGAGCCTACAAAGAAAAAGAAAGTCAGCTACAAGGATATTGCCAGCAAACTACTCAAGGATTGGTAGGAGTTATGAGCTGATCATCTTGTCTCCATTGCATGGCCTGTGAAATTGTAAGTATGTTAGTCTTGGACAGCGAGAATTTCCCAGAGTATTCCATATCTATCATACTACACTGTTGTTGTGTGTATGTATAGCTACAGCTCATGTTTCTAGCAGTTTCTTATCGAACCGTAGATGCTTCAATGAGGACACGTTCGCTTTCCCCAAGGATAGCTATAGACCGCAACCAACCTTCTTTGTGGTGGATGTGGTTGCGATTGGCTGGGAATCTTGAAGTTTTAGCTTAGTTTTATTAAGTCAGTAATTTTCGGCTGGCCAATAAGTAAATTATATACGGCAAAATCTCAAATCTTCAACGGAGTGTATTTAAATTGTGTTCGAAGGCCATTGCAGGTTTCTTTCTTTGAATACATAAATCTCATCGTGCTCTACCCTGGCAGCGGAAGGCGTGGTGTACAGTATGTGTAAAATTTGCTTTGGAACTTGAAAAATCTTCAACTAAAAGCATTAGTTGCAGCATAAATGATAAAACCAAGAAGCTCATTGACCTTTTAACAAAACCCAAAGCCATGGAATCAAAACTTTAGTTTCTTTTCTTTTGTTTGTTTTCCCCCCACCCCAAATAACATCCAAATTTTACGGTTGGACCTTCAACAAGTACAATTACAAAAACCCATATGACATATACTCCAGGAGAAAAAAAGTACAAAAACAAAAAGGAATGAAGTTTCTTGTTTATAATGGCTAATATCCATACCATGTTTCCGTTACAAAGACAATGAAAGGGCTATGGTCTCAAATCACCATCCATATTTGCCGTGTGTTTGAGCCTTAGTCAGGAGACCTTTGGCACGTCGCTCTGCTAGCTCCATCTCCTTCTGCTTCATATCAAAAAATAAAGAGCCAATTTGATGCTTTCTTTTGTGAAGCTTTGAAGGCTTCCCCTTCACCGAAACAGGCTACAGGAGACACGTTGATACATACATAAGTAAGATGGCAATAATATAAGAAAGCTACAAAAATAACAAGCACAGAACAAGTGTAGGTCCTGACTGTTTTCCATGCAATTACATGGTGAGCACTCTAAATGATTAATATTGACCTACCTACTTCCTTTTCCTCATCAACTCAAGATTCAACTACAAAAATCTAACCATGAACACCTTCAGTGTCTTATTGAATACATTATCTATATTAACCATAATATCCTCACCACATGTTAAGTCTAATGACAGGTTATTACACAATTCAGTAATAATTTTCAAAGCCTTACAACTTTCCATGCTTAGTAGAACATGTGTCAAATTTGAAGGGCTGAAACTTAATGTATGTAACGTGATAAAAATGTTTAGTGCTATTGTATATCTTACAACAGGCAATAAGCAGGAGAACATTACATCTCAGTTTACAAATATCTTATACAAATAACCACAAGGGTAATACCACAACTCATTGCCAAACAAATTTTGTGCTCACGATAACATAAAATATTTGGGCATTTTTCAACCCTTTGGATGGATGAATAAGGCAAACCCCATTTCACCATCCATCAACAACGGTTTCCTTAAATCACATCATCATACTCCAATTGTTTTCTTTCTGTATGTTGTCATTTGTTTAAAGAAATAGAACAGTTGTAAAATTATTGTCCCTGTCCCATGGAACTAGTGTCAAGAAACTTGTCACATTAACAAATTTTAACTCTTCCTATCATCCTCACAGTGCAAAGTTTTGTTTTTGGTTTTTTTGTTTGTTTGGGTGGGGGTTGTTAACTAAAATGTTCAACCACAATGCAAACCAAATGCATAAATGCGGCACTAGACACAAATGAACAAGAAAAATCACAAAACATAATCATGTTGAAAAGATTGAAAAAAAAAACCCATAAATACCAGAGGCCTTACCAGATAAGAAGGCCCGAATGCAATGCCAGTTAACTTGGCCTTGTCCTCACTCGGCCGATTCTTCATCAACTCATCCTGCTTCACCTCCACTATTTCTGTTGGAATCTCCTTGCGCCCTCTCTTCCCTTCCATTCTAACCACACTCTCAGCCACCATAGCTGGCTCTTGCACCGTTGTTGTAGCTGCCTCATATTGCCCATAGTCTCCGTAACCATTATAATCTCCATAACTACTGTAACCACCATAATTCATATAACTTGAAGCATCCCCACTATGCACATTCTGATCAATACCATAATTCACATAACTCGGATCAATACCTGCTTCATAATTCGCATAATTCTCTACACTTTGATCATAATTTGCATAACTATCTACATTCTGATCACTGCCCACATCATAATTTTCATGATTAACCGCATCTTGACCCGTACCTGCTTCATTCTCAGCTCCAAAACCGACCGAACTCGAAGCCGGAGCTTCTGTATCAATTATAGATCTTCGTCCAGAACCCGAACTGGAATGGCCAGAACCCAATGCAGCCGAGCTTTTGGGAGCTGGAATACTCGACAAAAACGACTTCACCGATGAACTTTGATTAAAAAATTCGGCTTGTTTCCTCTTCTTTCGCTCTTTCTCTTCATCATCTTCATCGTCGTCGTCACTGAAATTGCTCGATTGAATCGGAAGAGGAGGCTTGAATTGAACAACCCTTTTGGTTGTCTTTTCTAAAGGGTTTAGGGTTTGTTGTGAAGAAGTTTGGGTTTTTGGTTGGGGAAGCGAAGAGAAAATAGAGGAAGGTTTGTTCGAATTCGATGTAGGTTTTTTCGATTCTTTTTCTTCTTCATCATGGTCGTCAAAATTATTGGAAGTTAGGGTTTTTGAGACAGGGTTTTTGTTGGTTTGTTGTTGTTGTTTCGGTTGTGGGATTGAAGAGAAGAGAGGGGAAGATTTAGGCTGAGGAAGAGAAGAGAAAAGAGATGAAGCTGCTTTTGTTGACGAAGACGATGAAAAAGAAACGGGTTTCGAGTGGCTGCTCTGTTGTTGTTTTTGTTGCTCTTCTTCTTCGTCTGAAGAGGCGTAGTTCGCCAACAGAGAATCCATTGATGATGAAAAAGAAGAAAATAGGGATGGATGCCGAATTATTCAATCCTTCAAATTTTCAATAACAACTTACGAGCAAAGGTTAATAACGTACGGATCCCTCATTTTTAAAAATATAACAATACGGGTCCAAATATTTTTAATATTTTACATACTAGTCCGTTTGGGTCTCTGAGATTGGGTTCTAATTTTGTTATGTACCGCTCAGCTAAAGCATTGGCTAATTAAATCAATAATCTAACTATTCTATATTTCTATTTTAGACAGGTTAACTCATGAAGTTAGCTAATTTAAGGACCTATTTTAAATTTTGTTAAAAAAATCATTAATAAAATCTACTGTTGTATATAGTTGAGTAAAACCCCACGATTACGGTTTTCTGTTGGGAGATCGGTTCTATTTCAGCCCTTCCAAATTCGCTGAGTAAACCCCACGATTGCGATGATATATTTAGGTAGCGTTTACTTTTTGGATTGGATTGGGAATACTGGGGAGTAGGAATCCTAGGATTGGGAGTGTGGAGTGGGAGTGGGAGTAGGTTGTTTACTTACACTGGAATGGAAGCATGGAATGGAGATCAGAATCTAATTTATGTGTTTACTTTGTCTTAGATTGGGAGTAAATAGTTTCAAATTACAATTTTATCCTTATTTAAAGAATTATAATTTTTAATTACAAAACTAATAAAAAATATATTTAATGAATAATATTTATTTTATTATATTTGTAAATTTATTATAATTATTAATATTCTTAATTATGAACAATAAATTATTAATTGTAATTTTAATATAAAATGAAATGTTATTTTATTTTATTTAATATAATTATATTAAATTTATTATTATATAAAATAATAATATAATATTATTTAGTACAAAATTAATATTTTCTTAGAATAAAGTATTTATTATTATTATTAAATAAATATAGTACTATTATTTTTAAAATAAATATAATAATATTATATTTATTAATTCTCTATTAATATAATAATATTCTTTTAAAATAATTTAAACTTAGAATTAATGTAAATTATTATTTAGTTAAATATAATATTATTATTTAAATAAATATAATATTATTTATTTTATTTTATTAATTATAAAACATAAAATAAAAAAAAAGGTAGACCACTCCCACTCCCCACTCCAAATTATTAATATTATATTTAAATAATAATATTATATTTAACTAAATAATAATTTACATTAATTCTAAGTTTAAATTATTTTAAAAGAATATTATTATATTAATAGAGAATTAATAAATATAATATTATTATATTTATTTTAAAAATAATAGTACTATATTTATTTAATAATAATAATAAATACTTTATTCTAAGAAAATATTAATTTTGTACTAAATAATATTATATTATTATTTTATATAATAATAAATTTAATATAATTATATTAAATAAAATAAAATAACATTTCATTTTATATTAAAATTACAATTAATAATTTATTGTTCATAATTAAGAATATTAATAATTATAATAAATTTACAAATATATTAAAATAAATATTATTCATTAAATATATTTTTTATTAGTTTTGTAATTAAAAATTATAATTCTTTAAATAAGGATAAAATTGTAATTTGAAACTATTTACTCCCAATCTAAGACAAAGTAAACACATAAATTAGATTCTGATCTCCATTCCATGCTTCCATTCCAGTGTAAGTAAACAACCTACTCCCACTCCCACTCCACACTCCCAATCCTAGAATTAATATTATATTTATTAATTCCCAATGGGAGTCCCACTCCCACTCCCCACTCCAAAAATGGGTGGGGTCCACGGAGTGGGACTCCCAATCCCTTCTCATTTTAAGTAAGTAAACGCTGGAGTGGGAGGAATCTACACTCCTCACTCCTACTCCAACAAGTAAACACAACATTAATACTCATTTATCGTCAGGTCTAAAAAGCTTGCGGGCTCTACATAATATTTCTCTAAGTCGGACTAATCGACTTTAGGCTTTGCTCACAGGGTCTCATAACGATCTATTTAGTATTTACACCACAACCCATTAGAAACTTGGGTCAATTCACTGGCTTACAAGATTGCCTATTTGGACTTGGCCCAAACGGACAAGTCACTTTATTATTAGATCCATGTATTGAGCAACATTTCATACCGCACACTCGCGTCATCATTATATTACTTTTTCATCGTATCTTTTAACTAATTCACTAAATTAGTTGTGATATTGATCTTATAACTAATTTTATGCCACTTCAAATTGACCAAGAAGAGCTGGAATATGGATATTTAATGATCAACATTCATAGCCATTTTGACAACTTAGAAGTGATTCGAATTAATTGGCCTAAAACATTGAACAAAGAAACAAAGTTTTGAAATATTTGCGCATTTATTTATTTATTTATTTATTTATACGTAGAACTACTTGAGCATTACACATCTTGATTATGAAGATTTAACATTTTGACCCAGGAAGACAAGGGGGGGGGGGGGGGGTGGGAGAGGGGGGCAGAAACGTCGTACTCTTCATTAAGCAATAAAATGAGAAAAATAAGCAGGCTATGGTGAGTGAGTGGTGATAAAAGCATATCAAAACATGCCATCCAAAAACTCACACCATCACCGATTTGAAGTTGTTGGAGCTTGTGACATTAGACGCTCATGGGACTTGATGGATCATTGAGAGCTTGAATTGCTGTTTGAATTTTAATCTTCAAATCGTCCATCTCCTCTTCATCAGCCTGCAATTGAGTTCAACACAAGTCGTCAGTCGTTACGCACAATTTACCAAACATAAATGTCCAAAAAATCAACTGAAACAAAACACTTAATTAATTAGGGTTTCATAATTGACTAAAAGCGCCACCAATCTTAATTCTTAAACAACCATTTAGTGTAATCATTCATGAGTAATGATAGAAATTAAAAATAATAATAATAATAATAATCATCGTATTCATCTAGAAGTTTTAGGTGACGTTATAACGATAATAATAACAACTGTTAATTTTAAATTAAATTTGACAAACACGTCTAGATAAAAAATAATAATAATAATACAATGGACTACTTTAATTTATTAAAAAGACACAATAAGGAGGTATTAAAATAGTAAATGATATCTTGTGGAAGTGATGAAAGATTGATGCAATCTTTGAACAAAATATAAAGAAAACAAATCATGATGTCAACATCTCACGATGGAATGGGCCACGATAACGTTTGCAGCGACAGAAATCATTAATTAAAAAACAAAAAGCATTTAATGGCCTTATCGTCACTTCCGCGAGGTTCTGATATAAAATTGCTGCCATTTGTCAGCTCCTGGACCTCGTTAAGGAATTATTTTAAAAGCTCAAAATAATGACATAATTGATTGGGGACAGGACAAAGCTTGACTATTCAACTGAGAAAAGCTAAATTACTATTTTACGCACTGCTCAAGAGTACACCGCATACCCACTTGCTCTTTTCACAGCAAGACAAGTTTTTATTTTTTATTTTATTTTTTCTAATTTATTGCTTTCAAAGTTGGTCTGATATTTTTTGGACAATAATAGTTGATAAATAAAGTCTTAGCCGGATTCTTAATTTGCAAAAGATTTGGGCTGTCTTTTACCAATTATAAAATAATTTAATCAATTTGTATGGGTTGTTCATTTGATCGAGGTCTCTAATATTTTGTATTTTTTATTAAAAAAATGTATATTTTTTATTAAATTTTATTTAGGTTTCATTTGATATAATTTTTTAAATAAAACTTATTTAACTAGATTTTTTATATATAAAAAATTAATTATTCGGTTATCAGTTAGAATTTTTATTAAAAATTATAATATTATTTTAATAGACAAATTTTTTAGAATTATGTGATAAAAAATGAAACAAAAATTATCAAATAAAAAAATAATATTTTAGATATTTTTGATACAATTGAACAAAACTTATATCTGATCAGGCATTTAATACTTAATCGGCTGTTATCTGTTACCGAAATTATTGGATGCCCTTTGTGATGCTGATTTTTCAATTTTTAATTTTCAATTTTCAATTATCAATAAAGGATTCCGTGGTCCTACTTAAGACGAAAATCAAACTGTCTAAATTTTCAAAAAAGAGCAAAACAGAGGGGGCCCTATCCAGAAACTATCAATTTTTTTTAATTTATAATAAATTAGAAAACCATGGCCGTTTGAAAGCTGAAAAAGTTGAAACCACCATTTTTCTGCTTCGTGAAATTAATTCATGGCGCAGGAAAATGACCTCCAAAAATAACTCACATGGTTCAAATAATAATAATCCACCGGCTGCAAATCCGAAATGACGGTAATAAAAAACGTGACTGGCTTTCAGATTAGAAATGTGAAAAGGACATGACACCTCAAAAAAAATCAAATGAATCGCGTGAATGAAATTGATCACGTTAAGAATATTGGGAACACGTTTCTATTTTTAATTTATTTTCTTGCACCCCCCCCCCCCCGCCCCCCCCCCCCCCCGCCCCCACGTTTAGTATACATTAATTATTCATTTTGGAAAATCAAAATTTAACACATCTAAATTAAAAAGGTATTGATTTCCTTTTTTGGACAATCAAAATTTACTCGTTTTCGGCAAGATATAATTGACTACATATGTCTGGATAATGTGACATTCTTATTATTTTTATCTCATAAAAATAATGAGATGACATCATAAAAGCCGTCACAACTTAAGATCTTTTCATATTATTCAAATGTTCTGTATTAACATTTTTATTCATGGGAACATTTATGTTGTATTATCATCGAATTGTTATTACACAGACTTATTTTTATTATACTACGTGATTATATTGATAAATTTAAAATATATAATAGAATTATTAAGAGGGTCGTATGATAAACCTACTGTACAGTATCATGATTCTAAATAACCATTTTTTTTTAAAGGTGAAAGATTTATAGACGTTAAAAGTGGGAATTGAATGGGGTCTTTTCGTCTTGCTTTGTTCTTCGAGTGAATTCATTATTATTAGAACACTCTGGATTGCACTACATATGATTTCTCTAATTTCCCTATATTACGAGATCAGCCCACTTTATTAAAGTAGGTTATCATTTGCATCCCCGTAGGCCCCTTAATTCTCTTAATTCTAATATTATATATAAATTAATCTGTTTTGCCTTTGATTCTCTTCTACGTCTCCAAGCTAATGACCACCAATAACCCAACGGTTTGATATAGTGCTCATTTCATTTTATTAAGTATTACTATATTGTTTAAGCAGAATATTTAATCAAACATTGGGAGAGGATCAAAAACAAAAAAGAAAAAAAGTTTTAGAAAATACTAAACTAAACCAGCTAAAGGGCAGCCCATTAATTTATTTACATTGTCAGCCTGTAATTGGGGTAAATTTTTTTTTCAGAATTATGGCATCATCAAAGCATTAATTTATTCCTTGTGGTTGGCAAACTAATCGAAACTTCTATTATTTTAAAAATCCTTTTACGTATATAAAGACTGTTTTACCTAATTTAAAGTGATTTTTTTTTTTAAAATTTGAGTTTCTTAAATCCTAATAAAAAAAAAAACTAAATGGCTTGAAGTTTATTATCATTTTGGCCCCCCCAACATAGTGACCATCAGCTAAAAGAAAAGGGAGAAAGCAGAAAATCTTTTATTGATTTTATTGGTGCGTGTCGTATTGTTGTTGGCCAATTTTAAGAAATTGGGGTAAAATTTTTGTCCTTTTTTTTGGTTTGAATAAGAATAATTGATGATGATAGGTTGAGAAGAAAAGAGAAAAGAAAAAGGAAACTGACCTCAATAAAGGCTGTCTTCAAAAGCCTGCCAGCAACAGCGGTGATATTTGCGGTGATGATTTTTAGCTTTAAAGATTCAAAGGCCTCACACAATTTAACCATTGTATCTGTTCTTTTGCTACAAGTTACGCTCACCACCAATATCTTTTCTCCCATTGTTTTTACCCGAAGCTGCAGGCAGGCCCAAAATCAAATTAATTTTTAGTCAATCAATCACTGGAGGGTGAGAGAGAGAGAGGAAGAAACAATAATTGAATTTTATTACTTCAAAAAAAAAAAAAAAGAGGATGAGGAGGAGAAGAAGAAGAAGAAGAAAAATGGGTAATTAATAAATTATTACTTCAAGGATTTCAACAGGAGCAGTTCTTGATCCTGCCGAATCAAAGAACCGGTCAATTTTCTTCTTCTTTGGTCTCAACAAAACAGGCAGCTCCTGCTCGAAATCAAACCCAAAATTCTTCTTCGATTTCCCAGACTCGAGTTCCATTATTTCATCTCGAATCCTCTTCTCTTGCTCGTGCAGCTCTTGTATGTAATCGATAGCATCTTTGATTATTGATGCTTTATCCATCTGCAAACATAATTAATTAATGTCAAAACATATTTAAAAAAAAAATCAATATGCATAATTGATTATCAACAACATGATTCATAGCCAGAAAAAAAAAAATAATAATAAAAATAGACAAGGCAATACTAATGTGTTTTGACCTTGCTAATATTGGGGACAACTGATCTAAGAGCAAACAGCCTTTCGTTGAGCTTCTTTCTCCTATTCCTCTCCGAGACAATATTCTTGGACGCCGCCGACGACGCCGCCCCGTCCGGAGAACTCGAGTCATAGTACCCCGAAAACGCCTCGTCCAATGGCCATCTGATCACACACACACACACACACCTCAAATCATATAACTATGGGAAAATATAATCAAATTTTACAATCAGTTAAGAAGAAAAATTAGTCAACAACATACGTGTCAAATTCTTCATTTTGGAGGAACATTTTGGTTTCCCAGTAATTTTGATACTCTTGCTGGTAGTCTTCGCCGAGGTTTTCCATCACACCAAAACAAAAAAAATAGAAGGATTCTTCTTTCTTGAGAAGAAATCAAATAAAAGTAGTTTTAGTTTTGAGTGTTAGTTTATATTTGTATTTGGAAGACGAGGAGTTGAATTATTATATAGAGAGGGCGAGAGAGTGAGTGAGACTGAGTGCTGTGTTCCAATTAAATTAATACTTGTTTAGATCACGTGGGTTTTTTTTTTTTGGTTTTATTTCACTCTTTTTTTTGTTTTTTGTTTTTTTTTGGGTTTACGTGGGTTCGAGGAAAGATCTTAACCGTCCGCTCTGTTTGTGGTCTTCAATTTCGCGTAGGAAGATTCAAAGTGGCATTTTTTCTGCTTTGTGCTCACGCTCTACTAAACTGGGTGTAATATACGCCCTTAATAATTGCCATTTGAAGTTCAGATAATTGAGAAGCTTCTTGTACCATCACAAGTGTAAAGCAAACAGTCGGTCTTTTTTTTTTTTTTTTAAATTTAATTTTTGTATTTTAGTAGTATCACTGCCTCGCCAATGCACCATCCCTAGTCCAGATAAATCTTCTGTACATCACATAATAATCCAATAACGCCGTGCTATTTATGTATTTATGTTGAAAGTTGTTGTAAAAGTTTGTAGTTATCTCAAATGAAAACACATATATTATATATTTACTAGTTGATTGTTTAATTTTAATATATAAATTTTCTTCCCACACATCATACACCAAAAAATAATAAAAATAATGAAAATAAAATAAAAACAATTTTCTTTCAAAAATTAATATATAATTATTGATTAGTCTATTGCTTGGGTTCAACTATGCACGAGCCATTATCAACTCAATTATTCCTTTTACGACGTATAATCTTATTAAAATTTTATTATCAAAATTACTATATATGGATAATATCTCTAAAAGATACAAGTAACATCACAATAACTTGACATAACAGTCAAATCATTAATTTTAGATAAATTATATCTGCACCACCATTGTTTTTGTCGTATGTATATTTAATTGTAAAAAAATCATGACTTGTTCTATGCATCATTTAGATTTTTAAATTTGTGTTGATCAACTAATTTGCACTAAACTGTTAAAATCTATTAAGGAGTCTAAACAAAATAATTATTTTATCCTTGAATGTATAAGAAGACCATTTTACCATTTGAAACTTTGAAAATTTACACACTTTATAAATTTAATTAAGAGATCATTCAATTGATTTCCCTATTTGTCTACAGTCATGTTTCTTATATAATTATAAATTATGTTATTTCTCAGAGTTTCAAAAGATACAATGTTCTTTTAATGCACTTAAGGATGAAATAGTCATTTTACTTAGATTCTTAAGCAGATTCTAATAATGTTAATGCAAACCGATTAATTGATATAAGTTTGAAAATATAGGTGGTGCATAAAATAAGTCCAAAATTTTTAGTAATTAAATATGCATATGAAAAAATAAAGATTGTGCAGAGCCAGTTTCCCTTAATTTTATTAACAAAATAATCTCAATGGAATATACGAGGATGGTGAATTTCATAAAAAAGTGAATACCCTACCTAAATTTGTAATTTTACCAAAATTAGAGGATACTAATGTTATTGCTATAAAAGGACGTAAGAGAGGACATGACTGTCAATTTATGATAGTGCGCGTGTACAATCACGCTTACCCGAGAGTAAGCTTGTGTCTGCTTTCTATTTGTATTACGCGTACGGAGACTGCCAAAATTTAGATGGACGGAGCAGCCGTGTTTTTGTAATTTGATCTCCAAACCCATGGGAGATCACTACCGTTTAATTAAACAGTCCGTGACGTGACCCACGGCCTGAACCGTTGATCTCGTGCTTTATTTCGGGGAACTATAATCATTTCGATACGATGACGTAATTGTGTGTACTGTGTAAAAAAATTTTTAATTGTGTAGATGATCAATGAAGTACTCAAAATTCAATATAGGTTTTTGGCCATAAAATAAGAACAATAATAATTTGTTGGAATCGATACAAAATTGATACAATTAATGTTGTCGTATGAATGCACGGTAATAAATGATAATACTCAAAATTTAATATAGGTCAATTATAAAATGAAAACTCTATATTTATTTATAAGATAAAGAATGCAGTAGTATGGATGGAAGTATAACATTTTAGAATCGATAGAAAATAAAACAACTAATTATGTTTATGTATGTGTAAGGAATCAGTAACCATATAAAAGATAGTGATAAACTAACAGACAAAAAAAAAAATACGTATTAAATTTTTTTATCTTTTAACTCATCCTTAATTTTAATATGATCAGAAATCTCTAATTGAAAATTCAATATCAATAATGTCATTTACTTGTATTTGTTTGATTTGATTAACTTAAATGATTTTTTTTTAATTGATTAATTTGATGATTCTGATTCATGGTAATCAATCAAAATTTTTGATATATTTCTTCCATGATATGACATGCCAACAGAAACTGATAATGAAAAGTAAAAATAAAAAGGAATAATATAAAAGGTAAAGGTGAAATATATTTGATTCTGTTTCTTTTGATTATTTGCAATTTTGATTGAGGAATAAGATCCACTTTTTCTTTTTCTTTTTTTCATTTTTCATTTTCATTTTTTGTACTAGATTTCATTTTCAACTTTGTCCCAGAGTCTTGGTTTTATCTTCCTCCTAGCCGACTTTAACTCTAGTACGCATCAACTAAACGTCAGAAAAAAGGACTTGAATGACGTCATATAATCATTTTTATTTTCGCTTCTTGAAAGAATCGCGGAGTTATGTATGTTATACATTTTTTTTTTTCATATTTAAACCATACGTATACTATTGATTCATGAAAATAATTCAACACTATGATGGACGGAGAAGACCATTAATGCAAAGAGACAAAGAGTAGTTTATAAACAACCCAAAATTTTATTTTGAATGCTATGCCAACATTGCATTTAAAATGAAATTAGTTAAGAAAATAATTGTATGAGCTCCATAATACTTTGATCTAATCAATCAATTTATTCCATGTAAGCTGTCAACCAAGTTCCTACAAAATATTTATACAATTATTTGTGTGGTTATATCATTATTACTATTTGTTTCCTTGTGTATATTTACTTGTATACAAAATATTTACCTTGTATATATCATTATTTGTGTGGTTGTAATCAGCTAACATCTTCAAGATCAATGTAAACAGATGATTTGGGATGAATGTTTTGGGATCCAATAATTTGAGAGGAGTAAAATTCAACAACCTAGCAATTTGGTCTTCGATTTTCTTCATATTTTGTTGACTGCATATATCGCTTGTCTTCTTGTCAATGTGAATGCAAAAGCCAATGGCAGCTGGTAGTTTTTCTTATTGATCACAATTAGTGATTGACAAAGACTTAAGTTTCCTTATTGATCACAATTAACGTTGTGATTGACTAAGACTTAAGTTTTAAAATCTCCCTGTTTGTTTCATATTTCAGCATAAAATATTACGGCTATCTGGCTTAGTAACAAGTGGATTTGACCAAGACCTGAATGGCCTCAGCCCTCAAGTCTGCATTCGATATCGCGTCTCTGTTTTATAATAACTCTATAACTAAATTGCATTTGTCTCCACTTCAAATTAATGTCCACATTTTATGTATATTTCAAACAAAAACTTGACTGGAATCTAGTAATAGTTGTTGCTATAATCCTATCGAATAGATCATGATTAATTTGTTAAGTTCATGAGAGAAAGATAATGAGTTGATAATTAAGATTGTGGAAGTAAGTAGTTTAATGCAGAAGTATATCGAACATCGAATTATTCGCATTTAAAAAAAAAATGCTTATTTTAATTTTTGAAAAAAGAAATTTCATAACATGTATGTTTAATTATTTGTTGCGACAATGGTACTTCTCGAGTAATGTTGAATCTCATGGTTTAAACACTGTCAATGATCAAATTTTATTAATCTTCCAATCATTTAATAGTATCTATGCTATAGGTAATGATACCGGTAAGCTGGTGTAATCAGACCCACCCTTCACTAATAAGATTTAAGGCATTATTTTTTTGTCCTTTTAATATTTAATTATCAATTAAATCGAATGAGCATATGAATTAGTGCGATTAAAATATAGAAAAGAAACAAACTTTAAATTATTTTATTTATTCCGACCAAATTAAGCATCATCATAAGTCTGTGAATTGATCCCATTCTTGTTCGTTGCTTTTTCTTTTTCTCTTTCCTTGACTATTTGTAATAAGAATTTTTTAATTCAGCACTCAAAAACACTTCTAATCGACGGTATATATCAAGTCTTCCTTTCGAAGAAAAGGCTTGGATATTAAACTTTTATTTTTTTTTTCTTCCGTAAAATTTGTATAAAGTTTTCAAGGTACGTAATGCTTTGTGTACCCCAGTGACATCATCGTTCAATTTCGTACTGACGTCATTGATCTTTCGTCCCCCCCACTTATCTTTTTGTCCATTAGCAGAATCAAAAGATAAGACTTTGAAATCTTGACGCGCAAAATGACAGCACAGGCAACTGTGTCTTTCCTTCAACCCATGACTCATTGTCATTTCCACTTGTTTTCATCAGGCGTTGTTTATAACATGTCTTAAACGATTTCTTTTAAACCCGTTTACATCAAGATTGCTTATTTTATCCCAATTCTATCAGCTAGTGCAAATTCAGGTCCACTTGTTTACATTTTTGGCTCTATTTATTGTGTGTTTTTAAAATGCTTTTTATCGCCACTTCGGCCAAGGCCGAAGTGGTGGGCTGCTGCCCTCACAAGCATTGTGAGGGCAGCGGTTCTAGCCCCCACAAAAGTATTGTGGGGGCTAAATGTTCTTTATATCCTTCTCCCTTGCGAAATGCAAGTGGAGTATAGACATTCTTTCCTGTGAGGAGTTATTTGTATAGGGCATGTACTTCATAAAATTCATTGTAATAATGTAAGTCCCAATCATGTATATCTGATTGTAAATATTAGTGTAATACCTCTGCTACAATAAGCAGTTGTTGTAAATATCTGTGTAATGCAGTAATCTGATGATTAATCAGTCTAAAAAAAAAAATGCTTTTTATCTTCAATTCCCACTCTCATCAAAGTCATTAGAGACTCACACAAAAAAAAAATTAATTTGCTCCCAATTCTATGCTACGTCGATTTAGGGTTTTTTTTTTTTAAATCTTAACAATAGTCAAAATTCTTTCTTTAATTTTCTCCTTTTGTAAAAGCAGGACTTCATTTCAATATTAATGCGGCCGGGATTCAAGTCCACGTGTCTACACTTGGCTTTGTTGTGACTTGTGAGACACACAAAATATGCTTTCAAGCATCAAGGAAATTAAAGCAAGATAGATTGATGATAGCTAACGATCAAAGTTGGCTGATTTTGGATGCTAGCGAAGAATGAGTTGTATGGTGGGGTCCCTCAAATTCTTGTTGGGTTTTTAAATGAATATTTTAGCTGCTCCAATTCCCTCAATCATGGGCAACGTATGATTTATGCTTTTCTACCATCCACAATATCAATTTAAAGCATCTAATTAGCTTAAATAAATATGTGTGTGTGCGTGTGTAAAGAATTAGATTCAATTTGATAAAATTCAAGAAAAAAGCGCTCGTAGAAAATAAGTGTGAACAAAAAACAGAAGGGAAAGTAAAAGTATGAGTTGAATTGAATTTGAATATTTTTTCAAAGAATCATAATTAAAAAGAGATAAAATTTCAGTCTTCAATCAATTGTTTACTCCAAGAACGTGATCGAGTTGGTAACAACATCAAATTCAATTCAACTCATACGTTTGCTTTCCTATCTGTTTCGCTGTTCATACTTATTTTCTACAAGCGCTTTTTCTTTGAATATCTTTTTAAAGAATCATAATTAAAAAGAGATAAAAATTCAGTCTTCAATTAATTGTTTAATGAACATTAAATTAATAATTGTTAGGTAAAAGCTCTTAAGGATATGATCAGGTTGGTAACAGCATCAAACTTATAGTAGTTGATGCTCGAATTTGAGTTTTAGGGGTAATAAAGAGAAAAAAAAAATTTATTTGAGCTTTGTCCACTCTCTTACTTTAAAAAAATGTTAGGTAAATATATATATATATATATATATATTTAACAGTTGATTTACTGTTTCAATAAAAAAATCAGTTCAACAGTCTCATTAATTGTTGAGATAAATTTGACAATCACCACAGAAAGTACGAACTAAATTCAAAGAGAGGAAACCTCGATTCAAATTTACTAAAAAAGTAGTGCATAAATAGTCAACAATAATTAATTTTTAAAATTGGCCCACCTAGTTGTCTTTGATTGATAGCCTCCATTGCAACAGTGTCGCATATGAAACTAAGAATCTGTCGCATGTGTCTCTCAACATCATTCAACTAATCATCATCAAATAACTCATCAATTCGTTTGTTACTCGGCCCCACCAAAAGATTCTAATTGCTTAATTTCAAGTAGCTGACGCGTTTCGCTGGTTGACTCAGCTGAATCCACGTGTGTTTACTGTGGGAAAATGAAAATATGAAACTGCTTTGAAACATCAGTCGTAACTCGTACGTAGTTGTCTCCTCGAACGCTAAATTTTTCTTCGTTGGCAACTGTGTTTTGTCATCTGTCCATCTATGGACAAATGCCAATGGAGCCATGGCCCATGGAGGTGTGTTTATAACTCGTGATCGTTTTATCATATAATCCTTTTTGTTGGATATAAGCGATATTTAAAAACACCAATGTTCCACATTTTAAGAGTTTGAATTATTACAAATTATAATTAAATAGTCAAATATCTATGTGTGCAGGTTCAAATTGAATTATAAAAACAATGCTACCATTACTATATACGGAAGCCATGCAAAAAATTGATCTTTAACATGATTTTTTTTCTTTTTATTTTTCTTTTTTTAAAAAAAGAAGCGTATTGTACAAAGAAGAAGAAGGGGAAAGTTAAGCTTGAGAAAAATGAACAAGGCTATGACATTAGATGATAGTAAGCAAAGTGACAGCTCAGCTAACAACCCAACATAAGTTGTCAAAATTTGTTACAACACATCGTATACATTGAGTTGAAGTTTAGCTAGTAATATCATTAGTTAGTTATGAATTAGTTACAATAATAATGCTTAAGAAATGTATATAAATTGTATGTGTTCATAATGTTTTGGTTAAGCAATAAAAATATAGACCTGGAAAATATTCTCTACGATATTTTCTCGGTAACCAAACAGCTCCATTTCCATTTATTTCATTTTTAAGCATGCCTTTGACCAAGTTACTAGATCAATTAAATTCTTATTGAATATTCATGGCGTTGTTCATTATCACTATTTATTTTTTATGTTCGCTAATATGATGTTTGTTGTTGTTGGTTGGCTATCACTGTTCCTACAAAATTTAAAATCATTTTTAACATGTAATTCAAACTCTGTTTAACTTTTTAACTACATATATGATTGTAATGATGATGATGATGACGGCGACTTTTTCACAGATACATGTAATAACGAATTAGATAAATAGTTAATTTATAATGGCGAATTCTTATACATAAATTATTGTATTCGTTTCACATTAATCCTTAACGCTATTGGTTGCAACGATAATTTTCTCTTGCAATTAAGCCGAATAAACTAAGGAACCCACCGACCACCGACCACCGACCACCGACGACTTGAATATAGCCACAGCCCACATGTCAACCTCTAAATTTGCGACACAAATTCTAACGTTAACATGTATTCCCATGGAAAATTCAAGGCCTAAAATGGTAATTTAAATCAAGTATTGAATTGTGACGCCTACTGTACATTATTAAAACCTATCGTTTTGTCACAATCAAAATTTTCTCGTCATAAAACGGCAAGCATCAAAGCTCTCTATTTATCCAAACACGTTTCCTGGTAAAAGGGTGTCATAAATTCGTTCTCTGTTGGTGGTGATAAGCATGTGCACACTTCCTTCTTCCACCACATAAAATTTGATCGCTAATAAGAAAATAATTAAAAAAGTTATATTATTATCACCGCACTGTGTTTGTTGTTGTTGTAAATGTTATTGCCGAAATAATTGTCATTCTTGACATAATTCAACATTGTCATAAAAGGTGGGACACACATGCATGTGACTCGTAATATCTACACGGCCAACCTTAATATTTGTTATCATAAATTGATCAGGGAATGCATATTTATCCTTTTTAGTGACATACGTACTATGACATCATAGGGACATAGACTTTGATGAATTGAATGCTTACCTCCATTTGATGACAAATATTATGACATCATAGGGACACAGACTTGAAAAATTGAATGCGATAATTTGTATTTGCTAGAAGGGAGGCCATAAGTTACGTTGAGCGTAACTTACGGGCCTCTCACAACAACAATTTTATTATTGAGATTAGATACTGTTGCTGTAAGGGGCGCAGGTTACATGGGTCTCTCACAACAATAGTTCTACTGGTGAAATCGAGTACTGTTGCTGTAAGGGATACAAGTTACACTCAACGTAACTTAGCGCTGGCCTTGCTAGAATTCATGACAGAGGGATATGAATTCAGTTACTGACAATTCATGGTACGGCTTTCAGGCTGCCATGAAAACTCAGATTCCATTGCACTGCCAAAGGATTGAGTCACAGGTTCGGCAGCATCTGTCGTGCCTTGTTCAAAATTAATAAAATAAAGGGCTTACCTGACTTTAACTTTCTCGTCTCCCTGGAACCTAGCGTGTTTACCATTTTTTTTTTTTTTTTTTTTGTGGCTTTTTGAGGGGTTCGGTCGGGTTTAAGTTCGGGACACATAAATCATTTTCGGAAAGGTCGAATATGTGGTTAGTAGCCGCAAGCCCAATTCACAATCTTATCTTATCGGACATGCTCAAGAATTTTAGAAACTGGGGTAGTTTTGTGAAATTATGGCGAAGATTAATAAGGACTTCACGTAATTTGCTCTCATTTTTTTTTTTTTTTTTGTAATTTCTTGGAGTGAGATTGACAATACAAATAATTAGTAGTTGAAAGTCCACTTCAAGAAATAACAAAAGAGGCAACAAATATTAACGGTTAGTTCCATAACTACGACAAGTTTGACGCATGTAAGTGGCCTCAATTGTGTTTCATTGTTGAACTAAACTAAGCCGGCCTTGATCCTTCAATGGCTGAAGCTTCAAGTAAATTAAACGATGCTTGTAGATAATTAGAGACGGACATATGGGTCCTCTACTTATATTGTGCATCTCGGTACTTGTCGTTTAATGATGTAGTGATACATGTACATTATGCATCAGGTATAAATGATTCAAATGTATCATTTTATTGTTGTATTTTTTATCAACCACTTATTAATAGAATCTAAAAGTGTTAGTTAAAGACAGAATGAATAGAAAATCTGAACCCACCAAAGCTAAAAAAATTTAAAGCTAAAAATATTAAGGGGAGAGTGAACATACGCCAAGATATAAAAAATCATGTAGTTTGGAATTCTTCACATCACTCGCAACATTATACCACAATTTTCTGCGCCAAGGCCACCGAACATGAGTGATACAAAAACATAAAGAAAGTAACACCTTCATATAAAGCCAATAGCATTAGCCTAATGCAGTGTATAAAATATTAAATTAATTAATTGTTAATCACTACGTATACTTTGTTGAAACTCTTTGTACAACAGCTTGGAAAAGAACACACATATAACAAAGCAAAGGATCCTTCTTCATTGCAAGAAAGCAGCAGCAGAAAGCAGGATTAGTAAGAAAATAGGATCACCTTGATGACAAAGAAAAAAATAAGAATGCGACCGGGCTCGTTAATAGTGGTCTGGAAGGACACAGATTTGACAGATTTGCTTCTAATGATGGTGGGGTTATTTTTGGTGATCAGTTGTTGATGGATCAGCCACGGCTGCAGTCATGCTTTGTTTCAGCAACCTGATGAATGGTTATGCGATAACTTCTTCTCTTACTCTTGAAGACATAAATAAGGCTTGTGATCATTTTGCAATTGACGTCACGTTGCTTTTTAATTCAGAGCTGACGTTTTAGAATGGAATCACTAGCCGTCATTCACAGGCTACCCGGTGATCGGCATGTGTCAACTGCAAAGTTGCAAAAATGAGTGTTGATGAAACAGTTAACTGTTGTCGGTACCTACCTTGGAAATTAAGCAAAAGCACAACCGTTACAAACATATCATCATATCAATTCAAACGTACTTCAACAGAACATTGAGTTACGGTAAAACTGACAAATTTATCTTAATCTATGTTGCTGTTGGCGTTGGTTCGGGAGGTATACTTATACTTTTTCCTCCTCCTGTTTTTTCAATTTTTTTTCTTAAATTAGGATACAACTGAGAATACATTTATTTATTTATTTGTTTGTACAAAAGGTAAGTAGGTGTTAATAAATCTCTTAAGAATATTACCAGAGACCAGAGTTTAACTCCTGCTCGAGTCCGGAAGAAATTTAGTTACCATATCATGTTATGTATAATAAGTTAATAAGAAAATGAGCATTCATTTCTGGTCTTAATTAACAGAAGGGTTCTGCTGGGCACGAACCATGCAGAGGCAAACAATTCGACTACGTAGAAAATATTCGAAAGCAGTTCTTCGTCAGGATGTTGGATTCTTTGATACAGATTACGGTGCAGCTTCCTTCACATCACAAGTTGTTTCCACTACTTCCAACGTTTCTCGCTAACCATGCAAGGCGTCCTCTCAGAGAAGGTCCCGTGTATTATTTTATCATTTAAGCCCCCTGTATTTTTACGTTTTATTAAATCAAAATACAATATGCAAAAACTGATTGCAAATTTCCTCATGAATGCGACAACGTTCATAACGGGACACCCCGCGGATTCGTACCTCAGTTGACGACTTGCCATTGTCGGCATTCCTGCATTCACCATGTTGATCGTCCCGGGCTTCGTATACGGGAAGCTTTTAGGCGGCGTAGGGGAGAAGATAGAGGCAGCCTACGCCATTGCAGAGGGGGATCGTGGAGCAGGTGGTGTCATCCATAAGAACTGTCTACTCCTGCTTTGGAGAGTGTTATAACCCTATTAATGTATTGAATCCAAAAAGAACTAATCAAAGCAAGCTAATCAAGAAAGAAACAGAAAAGAACTTGAACAGAGCACAATTCCAAGCACTCAACTTGTAAAAGGAAAAACTGCTCTTTTATTGATTTCTTTGAATCGAATTACAAGCTGATTCTATAGAGGAGATTACAAGGATCACAAAGAACCAATTAGCTCACTAAATGATCAAGAAATGAGAAAGATTACAACCCCATATCAGAGGCTAAAACACACGTATATATACTCTGGTATTTCTGGGAAATCATAACGAACTCATAACGAATTCTTGCCACATCAGCTTTAATATTTCAACTAGACCCCTCCAGCTGAAGTCGATCTGCACAATGCCCCCAGACTTCTTCAAATCTTCCATTTAAGCCCAACGACCATTAGTTGACCAGTAGCTTATTTCCTCACAGAGAGTATAGCATGATGAAGAGCTATAAGTTTGCATTGGAGCCAACTCTGAAGCTGGGGATAAAACAAGCTAGGATTGTCGAAAGGAATGGCAATGGGCAGCATTGGAGTCACATTTGCTGTTTGGGCTCTTCAAGGCTAGTAGGGTAGCGAAAGGTGGTGGTGTTTTTGTTGCTAGACTTTGTATCGTGTATACTTCAAACCCTTTCCTTATTATGCCAGAAAGCTTAATTTGTTATAAACTAAATTCTAGAAGGGAGGGACCTGCCTCTAAAAGGTGATGAATGTAATGATTCACCCCGCATGACAAAATTTTGTTGGATAGTCCTATCCTGTCAGTATAAGTTTTTTTTTTTTTCTCTCTCTCTCCCCCTCCGCTGGATATAGAAGAATATCATCATATCGTTCATTTTAAAATTAACCAATCATGAAGGTGGTTAGATCAGTACAATAAGAGTCATAACTCTATCGGATTGTGCCATAAAGATATGTCTCATGATATAAGACTATTTGTTTGGCTAGAGTTAGATTTTAGAAAATATTAACAACTTTTTGTGGAATTATCCCTAAATCTAATTGTGATTTGATCTTGCAGCTCTCATGGTGGTGCTTTAAGCAATGTGAAGTACTTCACTGAAGCAAATGCTGCAGCTTCGAGCATATCTGAGATGATTTATAGAGTTCCAAATATTGGCTCTGACGATAAACAAGGAAAAATTCTGTCGGATGTTGAAGGTGATTTGGAAATTAAATACATAGATTTTGCATATCCTTCAAAAGCAGAAAGCGTGGTGTTGAGAAATTTCAATCTCGGAGACGGAGTAATGGCGAGCCAAACTGTTGGGTTAGTGGGCAAATCTGGGTCAGGAAAGTCAACTGTTATTAATTTGCTAGAAAGATTCTATGACCCTCTTACAGGAGAAATCCTCTTAGATATGTGTTGACATAAAGAGTCTTCAGGTGAAATGGTTAAGGAGTCAAATGGGCATTGCTAGCCAAGAGCCTATAAACTTTGCAACCTCAATCAAAGAAAATATTCTATTTGGGAAAGAGGAAGCTTCAATGGAAGAAGTTATTAGCGCAGCTAAAGCAGCCAATGCGCACAATTTCATCAATCAACTACCCAATGGATATGACACTTCGGTGAGCCTTAACCCCAGCAAGTGCTTGCTTCCATACTATGCATTAATGTTACCATACAATCTTAATCTTTATCACCTCCCTGTTCTATATGGTAAGTCTTGCTACTACTATGACCGATGAAAAAAGTCATTGCACAACTCTACAGGGATGTGTTTTGTGTTCTTCAGGTAGGGCAATTGGGGATTCAGATGTCAGAGGAGCAGAAACAAAGGACTTCCATTTCAAGGGCATTGTTAAGGGGCCCCAAACTCCGGCTGCATGATGAAGCCACAAGTGCACTGGATTCACATTCTGAAAAGCTTAGGTATGCGAAGTTCCAGTCATGACGGGAAAACCGATAAGTTGCAAGAAGATCACAATGTTTCCCCATCAGTCAGGCACCTTATGGGTAATGATGGCCCCCAGGTGGAAGCCGGCACTACTAGGCTGCGTTGGTGGTCTATGCGATGGATCGATTCAGCCTCCGTGTTGTTTCTGCTTGGGGGGAATCTTATCACTTATCTGTCTATTTCACAGACGATCACAGAGATATTAAATCACAAACCAGAATCTACAGCTTTGCATTTTTATCTTTTGCTGTCTCTGTTTTCATCACGAATGTGTTTCAGCATTATTACTTTGGAATAATGGGAGGGAGGCTGACGACAAGGGTCAGAAAGACACTCTTTGGCAAGATCTTAACATTTGAGGTTGAATGGTTTGATCAAGAGGACAGTGGTGGAGCTATATGTGCAAGGTTGGCTACAGATGCGACAAGGGTTAAGACTCTTGTAGCTGATTACCTGTCACTGTTAGCTCAGAATGTCTCATCGGCAATTTTAGCTGTTGTTTTGGGGCTGGTTTTATCATGGACACTTGCACTCGTAGCCATTTATATGCAGCCATTGATTATTAGGGTGTTCTATACTAAAGCAATAATGATGAAGATGTCTGAGAAAGTAGTGAAAGCACAGAGCAAGAGCAGTGGATTAGCAAGTGAGGCTGTTGGCAACCACAGCATCATTACAGCATTTGATTTACAAAAGATTCTGAAACTTCATAAGCATACAGAGATAAGCCCCAAAAAAGAAAGCCAGAAGCAATCCTGGTATGCAGGGCTCGGATTATTTCAGGCAGTTCCTGATGGCAGCCAATGCAGCCCTAATTTACTGGTATGGTGGGAAACTATTATTCCAAAAACAGATAACATACTAAACCTCTTCCAAACATTCAAAATCCTGGTATCAATTGGGATGATCATAGCGCTGACAGGAAGCAGGACATCAGACTTCAATCGGAGCCAGTGCATTAAAGATGGTTCTTATGATTCTGAAAAGAAACATCAAAATGGATCCAGATGATTCTGATGGCATCAACCCAGAGAAGATCGAGAGAAATATAGAGTTTAAAGAGGTTGATTTCTTCTATCCAACAAGATCAAGACAGATGTTCTTGAAGCATCTAAATCTAAAAGTTGACACTGGGAAAGTTGTTGCTCTAGTTGGTAAAAGTGGGGCTGGAAAGTCCACCATCATCAGATTGATAGAGAGATTCTGTGACCCAGCAAATGGATGAGTGGAAGTTTATGGACTTGACATCAAGCGTTACAATCTAAAGGCTCTAAGGTCACATATGGCATTGGTAAATCAAGAACCCACCATTTTTGCAGGAACAATCCATGACATCATTCCATATAGAATGGAGAATGCATTTGAAGCTGCAATAATTGAAACAGCAACAATTGCAAATGCACATGATTTCATAAGGTTTGGTACTGCAAAAGTACCATGTCCTAGAAACACAATTAGGATTTATTTTCTTTGGTTAAATTAAATTAGCTTATCATTCTCTTGATCTAATATTCACCTGTATAATTAAATTTGACAAGCGGCTCTATGAAGGATGGATATGCAACTTACTGTGGAGAAACAGTTGTGCAGTTATCAGGTGGTCAAAAGCAAAGGATAGCACTTGCTCGAGCCATCTTACAAAGTCCAGCTACATTGCCTTTGGATGAGGCAGCGAGTGCACTGGATGTTAATTCTGAAAATCTTGTTCAAAATGCTCTTGAGAAGACTATGGTTGGCAGGACTTGTGTAGCTGTGGCTCATCGACTATCTACGGTTCAAAAATCAAATAAAATAACAGTTATTGAAAATGGAAGAAGGATTATCGAACTCACAGTGAGCTTCTTGCCAAAGGAGAAAAGAGTGCACATTTCTCACTTGTAAAATCTGAACAAATTGCCAACATGAAATAGCTATATATAACCAATGCTTGTTCTGGCTGAACACAAGACTCTTATCAGCTCTCATTTCACAGCTCTATTCTTCTTTTGCCCCTGATTGGTTTCAAATTTCTTGTGATTATTGTAGTTTTCACTTTAGTTAATTTTGCGAAATGATCCAATCAGGATCTCCCCAACTATTTTTCTATACCAAGGGTGGTTTTTCATTTTGATATCTGGCTCTATCTAGATGCTAGATTTTACAAGAGATTTTACTACCACACAGAAACTGAGAAACAATAATCATTTGGCCTAGCCTTAAAAAAAAAAAAAAAAAAAAAAGACGCGATAATTGTCTCTCAAAATCGTGGCATCCCTTTTGGGAAGGTCTAAAACCTCCAACATTCAAATAATCCAATCTTTCATCTAAGAAAAACTTGAAAATCATGCTTGAGGACGGTATACCTTGATACAATTCAAGAATACAAACTTCATTATGTCTTATTAATTTTAAAATAATTATTACATACTTTTTTTCCTTCTGCATTTTAATTATGAATTTATGATGTACTCTGCACTATGAAAAATTCTTGTATATAAGTTACTTTTCCATTTCATTAAATCTAATTTATTTTCAATATTTTGGACTAAACAATTTTAAAGGGAAATTTACCAATATCCCCTCACCTGAGAACAAAATGATTTTCTTTGATCAACAAAATAATCTTTTGACTTACTTTTTCCAGCATTATTGGAAAACCTAGAAAACAATGGCTAGACCCATATCCTTCCTTGAATAATTTTTCCTCAACTATTTTGTTACCTCCTCGAACATAAAAGATTTCCTACCATTAGTATTAAACCCAAATAGATTACATAAAAACAATATTTTATCATAGATAATGCAATAATATCTAACAATATTCACGTTTTTTCACACATGCACAGTTATCCGTTAGGTTGACCAACTATTGAATTTTGAGAATGATCTGGGAAAGTCAAGTACTTATCAAGGACCCCATTTCCACAGAATTTTCTTTCTTAAATTAAATCCAACCACTGTCATGCACCTTTAAATAAACCATATGCCAACTCCTAGTTATTTTATTTCCTCAATGAATTGGATCATTTTAGGACAGTTTCTTCAATGCTTGACCATCAAACTAATGAACTGGAATATTTATTTTACTGTCCGGATGATCAAAACAAACATATAGCTTGATGCCCCTTATGAAAGATCATAAATTTGTAAAATCAAAAAAGAAAACTTTATTTTTCATATTTACCTGTAATTAATACCTTGGATTACAAGGAAGAATAGGATGGATCTTGTCAAAGTACTAATGACAACAATAACACTGCAAAAAGGATTTACACAATGACCATGAGAGTTATGGTATACCTGCAGTCAATTATCTTGACGGACACATTTCCCAAAGAACTTGTTCATCGATCTTGCTTAGCCTTTGATCATCGAGACGCTTCCATGTTTTGATCATCTCCACTTCCATCCATCCATTCTCACCCTTTCCGGCTTCTGCTAATATAATCCTTGCTCTCCTGGGCCAACCAGCCTTTCCATAACCATGATATCCAATGCCTCCACCATAGCAAAACCATATACCGTTCAGATTCCCACAAAAGTCATTGGTGTGATCATGGCCTACAAAGACAGCCTTGATGTCTCCGAGGGAAACAAGGGTCTGCAGGACTCCGGAGTTAACTCTTGAACAAGCTACAGCCTCCTGAAACTGACCTACAATGTTTTGGTAGTATAGCTGTGGAGTTTCTGGAATTGGAATATGGAAAAATGCTAGTCCTGGTAGCTGAGCCCCTACCTTGCGGTTGGAATCCTGCTTTTGGCCCTGTGTGTGACCTGCAACATGTTAATAAAACCTAAATCTACAAAACCTCCCCTATAGATTATGAAAAACATTTTAAGTTTTGTGGGATTATATAATAATATTTTTTTTAAAATACAGTAATATTTGGCTGTGTTTTTGCATAGTATGAATGGCAAGAATTTTGGAACCAGAATACAATGGTCCCATAGAAAGAACAATTCCCAAAAACCTTTCTCAACTTTTTTTATTTTTTTCAAAAAACAATTCTTCAAGAACTTCATTGACAGTAATTTAAAATGGAACTGATAAAATGCAACAATATGCATCCCTGATACAATTAAATTGAAACATGTCGTAACTGCAACAACACATTTCAGTTTGCCATTACCTGCAATGCCTCAGAAACTCTATGTAGCCAATGAAGTTGAGATTCCTTAATATATCCATAAGTTCGAACTCCTCGAACAGTCTCCCTGTCTCCACTATCGAGGAAGAAAAGATTGAGGATGCTGCTGTTTGCCAAATGAGAACCAGGAGGACCATATACTCTCATATCATAGTTCCCAAAGCCATCAATCTTTTCCATCACCCCTCCCTTGGCAAGATTTGAGGGGTCTTCAGCTGGTGGATTAACTTGTGCCACTGAATAATCCATAAGGGATATAAAATACATCAATTCTTCACGATCCATCGTAGACTCTTGGTCGTGGTTTCCCAAAACTGCTGCCCATGGAAGTCCCAATTCCATAGCGGGCCCAAATGCTTGAATCATAGATTCAGCAGCATCCGTCGTACTTGACCCAAATATATTATCCCCTGATTAATTGAAATGAAAAATAGAGGCAATGTATAGACAGTGTATCATTATTCTTTCACACTACATTATAGCTTTACTGTGAATGCAGTCAGCAAGTATTAAGAGCAAAGAAAGTACGAAGAATAATAATAATAATCTAATTACATTAAGCAAGACCGATAAAAAGGAGAAATCAAATCTTATTTAAGTGACTCATCACACACACCCTCATGATATTCGTAGATCCATTGACTTATTAAGACCCAGCAGAGCAAGCGTGCTGCTAGTAACTTTCTCAACTGCCATGGAAGATTAGGCACAAAACAGCCACTCAACATAGAAATTATTTTGTTAGTGCCATGCAATCAGGTCTTAAACTCAATCCAAACAGCAATAATTTCCTAAACTTGCTAGCATTTAGAGGTGTCAGTTTTTTCAAAGATTCATTGGGACCAAAATTTACAAATTTTCTCAATAAAGCCTTCCAAGCAAGCATTTCCCACGAACACAAACAGCAGGGAAAAAAATCATGTAAAAGAAAAAGAAAAAAACAAAAGGTCAACGTCTGAGCATACACTCATAATTCATATGCATTATATAGCATGATAATAGTACCGGTGAAAGCAATAAAATCAGGCTTTTCGGCTTCAATAATCCTCTTAAGAAAGCGAGTCGTGTTGAGATCAGAGCAATACTTGAACTCAGTCGCCGTCACGTCTCTGCACCGAGTCACCTTCCCCATTCCATAATGCATATCAGCCACCTGCTTCACATGAAACTCACAACATCATAAAAAATAAAAGTAATAGCAAATTTGATTAGTGCCCATTAGCTCCAGATGGAGCAACCTAAAGCTAAACGAACCTGAAGAATTTTGAAGGTGCCATCGTATCGAAAACGAAGAGGAAGATCTGGGTACTTCTTGAGGTGGATTTTGTCGTGGCTTATTTGTAATTTCTGTAAAATTTGTTTGTCAACGAAGAAAATGATTGCGTATATTAACGTAATGTAAAGCAAAGAGTGTTTCCAATTCCATTTTGCAGAGATAGATTCCATTTTCATTTTTCACACTTTGAGAATTATTTCGGACGCACAACTAACTTATTACTGTGCTTGTTAAAGTCGTTTTTATTTATATCGAGCCTTCGTTCTTGTTTGAAACTGCCACCGTGGCAGCCGTAATTTTCAATATCGTATATTCGTATTGTAGCGTTTAAGTGATACATAAACGATTATAAAGTTATAACAACTGGTTGAGAAGGAATTTTTGCTTTGTTTTATTTTTTAATTATTTAGTAGTAGACTCGGGTTTATAATAATAAAAGTGAGTTTTATAGCAAAATAATGAAATTTCTTACTATTTTTGAAAATTTTATTAATTTAATGTAAATCAATAGAATGTTCTTGAATTTTAATTAGAAAAAGGGAATATCAATAAAATAAAATTTATTTTTTAAAAAGAGCAAAGGGACACTTACGAGAACATGGGGGTAATTGAAGATTAGAAGAAGCCCAGATAAAAAGAAAATCTGTAGCCCAGAGCCAGAGGTCCAAATATTCATATTCGCTTTATGGGCCTCGAGGCTGTGTGTGTGTGTGTTTGTGTATTTCGAAAAAGGGCTACAAATAAATAAATAGAGTAGAGTACTTGAAATTTGAAAAAGGGACAGAAAATGGCGGCAACAAGTGACGAAGGAATGGAATCGCTACTCTCCGATTTCGATCAGATCCACGAGGTAACTTTTTCATCTTTTCCTACACTTTCTCGGAAACCAAACAAGGATTTACTTATCACTTTCCTATTCATCAAATTCAGGATTTCAAACGCGCCATTTCTGAAGTTCAATTGCTGAGATCGAGTTGTAATGCTGAAACCAAGAGAAGAGAAGCTCTTGAAATCACTTGCAATACCCTCAAAAAAGGTTTATTTGTCTATTTATTTGTTGCATTCAATTAAAAAAACTCAAACCTAAAACGTCAGTTTTTTTCTGCAATTTGTGTTTTCCAGAAAATGAGCGAGCGAGAAATAGTTATACGGAATCTTTAGAGAATCTGGCGGATCAGGTTTATAATTTAAATTCCGTTTTTGTTATTAAGAGTTTTTAGTGGAAAATTCCTTGATTTTATAGAAAATGAAGTAGATGATCGACGAAAGAACCAATTTTTTTTTTAAAGTCCTAAATTTTAATTATGTAACTCTAAAGTGAATTGAATGCAGCTTGAACGAAAAGCAAAGTGCCAGAGCTTGAAAGAGGAACTGAAGCGAGTAAATGACGAACATCTCAGCAAAGAATATGTGAGTTTGATTGGAGGCTCCCAGTCCCACAGTTTTTCGAGTCTAATTTGAATTAACTAAGAACTTGGAAGTGATTGAGCAGGAGCTTAGGAAGGTCATTGATTCGATGAAGCAAGATTATGCAGCAAAGGCCAGAGACTTTGAGGATCAAATCAGGTAATAAAATACATAGGATACAACTTACTATTGCATTGCTCAAGTATGTAGCATTCATAAGTTCTAAGAGCATGAAATTTTTGCATTTGTTAGAAGCTTAATGCTTGAAAAAGCGACAAACGAAGCAACGATAAGTAACCTCCACCAAGATTTAGCAGCTCATAAAATGCATATGCAAACTCTGGCAAAAAGGTTGGATCAAGTCAAGTTTGATGTGGAAATGAAATGTGAGGTCTTGCTTTTTGTTGTGAATTAGTGACTTTCTGTACCAGATTTTATTAATTTGCTGTAGGAAGCTATAGGATATGTTTGCTAATTATATATATTGTGACAGATAATCTTGAAATTCAGGATTTGAAGGACTGTCTATTGCTTGAACAGGAAGAGAAAAATGAGTTGAACAAGAGAGTCCAGGACTTGGAAAAGGAATGTATGTTCTTTTATCCATGTCTTTTTGGTGATTGTTTAGTCTATCAAACCAAAACTATTGGGATTTCAGTTTAAGTGAACTTCATATTTAAGTATGTATTGATGCTGGGTACTTGCTTAATTAGCTCTGAAATGCCAACCGAAAAAACATATCATATAAACATATATATCCTTGTTAATTGAACCCCTGGTGGAGCCATTTTGAGGGCTTGGCTTGAATAGGATTTGACTGTTATTGGACTTCAGGGTCATGTTATGAGAATTTTGTAACTTCTGGTGTGTATATATGTATTGCAGTATTGATGAACAGAACAAAGATGGCTGAGCATAATCGAGATTTGACTTCTGTTCGGAGTGTTGAAACGCTAAAGTTGAAGATAATGAAACTAAGGAAGGAGAACGAGATCCTTAAAAGGAAACTTAATTCTTCTTCCCAAGAGGGATAGACCACTGGTATGCGAAACTCTAAATATTATCAATTTGATTTGTAGACTTAATTTCATACAGTAGATTGCAATTGAAGCTTCCTTTATTTGGATTTAGGATCGCTGATGCTTACATAATTTCACACACACCACTGAGCAATGTTGTGAAGTCGGGGCATACACCTTCCAGTGTATACAGTTTCTCAACAGAACGCCTTTCAGAACAACTTATGACAGTTTCCTTTGGCAATGAGTTAAGTAAAATCATAGATGCATACCGAGTCTTTGATTATGTCAAACTGGAGAGTCAATTTTCACCAGGTTGAATCTTGATCTGTTCAGCTTTCCAATGACCCAAAATTGAAATCAAAGATCATTGTTCAATGAACATGAACTAGCTCTAGAATCTTGATGCTGAAATCAAGTACAAAATATAGCTGATAGGCTTATAACTTAGTAAAATGACCAAAACTGTCTTTTTATTTGGTGAAAGTAACCATTTTTCTCTTCATGTTTTAAAATCCGTAGGAAAATCCTCTCATGCAACAATTTATAAAAAAAAATTATTGCACTAACTTTTCAGGATATTAATAATAACCTGGTTTAAATATCATTGTTTCTAATTGCAATAAATTAAATTCAATAATATTTGCATAACATTTACATATGACAGCATCTTTGTGGTCAAAAATTAAATTGCTATTAAATTTGAATCAAACTATCAAATTGTTGATTTAAAAAAAAATCAAATTATTAAGTTGAATTAAATTAGAATAATTCTTTTGAATATTGGGTAATGCTAAGTTACATACATGTACCTTACAACCCTCTCACATGAATAGTGTATGAATACTATTCATGTGAGAGGGTTGTAAGATACATGCATGTAACTTAGAGAAATCCTTGAATATTTATCATGGTCTTGTTGCTCCACGTAGCACTTGAGATATATATATAGAGAGAGAGAGTGAGAGAGTTAACTTAAGGCCCTTTGAGAATTTAAGAAATAACATAAGGCCTTTGAGATGGCCACGTCCTCCAAATATTATCATCTTTCTCGATGATTCTCCAAAATAAAGTATAAAATTGGTATAGTTAAGTGCTTTTTTTATGCGAGGAATTGAACACGCTGACAGTACCAAGGAAGACAGTTCAATAATTCTTTTGTTTGCTTAAATAGTTAACCTTTTCTCTCTCTCCCTCTGTACACACACACATGCATACATACACGTAGCTTTTATTTAATGAGAACATCTTCACTTTCTTAGAATGAGAATGTCATTAAAATATTAAAAGATACATATTTCAATACATTCAAGATTGTATTTTTTTTTCATTAGTGAATTGAAATTCGTGTTGTTTTATGTATTAGTACATTGAAATCTGTATTTTATATATATTAGTGCATTGAAATATGTGTTTTCTATCTATTAGTGACATTCTTACTTTATTAAAATGAAAATATTTTTATTAGAGAAAAGTTATGTATGTGTATATATAGTTGTTATCTTGTGAGACTCTTGTACTTTATTAAAGAATGAGAATGCTATTATATCATGTAGTGTATTAATATACAAAATAAAGTGTGAGAACCCTCATTGAAATACACACACATGTATATCTGTGAGCGTGTGGGGGCTAAATGTTCTTTAAATGTTCTTTATATTTAAAAATCCTTCTCTCTTGCGAAATGCAAGTGGAGTATGGACATCTCTCTCCTGTGAGGGGTTATTTGTCTGGGCATATACTTCATAGAATTCATTGTAATAATGTAAGTCCCAATTATGTATATCTGATTATAAATATCAGTGTAATATCTCTGCTACAATAAGCAATTGTTGTAAATATCTGTGTAATGCAGTAACCTGATGATTAATCAGTATTCAAAAAAAAAAAAAAATAGACGAGTGGAGAAATTTTACTTAGCTGTAAGTGCTATTAAATATTAATTAAGGAGATCCCTCATAACAAAATTCCATAACGGTCATCATTTATCATCATTTTGTATAGTATAATAATATCTTAAATTTTTGTATAGTATAATAATATCCTAAATGCTGAATTTTCACAGTTTAATTTGTGATTTTCAATTGCCATGATTTCTTATTGCATTAATACTATTCTACTTTCATTTACAGAAAGCTAATTGTTAAAGTATTTAATAAACACTTGTTATTATAGTTTAGAAGTTAAATTAATTTTTATTTCATTCTTTTATGATAAAAAAAAAACTCATTACATCTTTGTTGTAGTTTGGAAATTAAATTATTTTTATCCCCAAACTTTTATTATGAAAATTTATTACATCTTTACTATATTTATAAAAATTATTATTTAAGAACTATAATTATTATACAGTATCAATTTTTACACACATACATACATATGTATATGCGTATGTGTATAAATTCACGTCACATCACATCAATATAAAAAAGGCCCTAAGATTCTCTTTTTTTTAAAAAAAAAAAAAAGGTGTGAGAGTGAACAAAGTCCAAAATGATTTTTTAATTTCTACCTCTCCCGAATTTGAACTTAAGTAATCAATTAAATAAAAGTACATAAAAATCCCTTGATATTTTATTTTATTTAAAAAGATAGGACAATCAAATTTTTAATTTCCTAATCTTCCTAAACCTCGAAATCAAATGGCGATTCAAAAAAAATTATTTAAGAACTCTTCGGTGATGTAGCTCTGGGGACAAAAGGGCCTAAATAAGTTGTTGGCGAACATTTCATTAATTTGATAATGAACAATAATTGAATTTTAAAACGAGAAATTAGCAGTTGCAGCCTATTCAACTGCTATCTGCGCCGACCGTTAAGCGTAGATGTGGGGTCCCACTATACGCGGCTTGTACACGGGGAGGAAGGCAAATTAGATTTAGGAAAAGTTGGACGAAATTATTGCTTATTATACAAATTTGGATCACCATCATAATTCCATCACTAGTGTCGATCATTACCATGTTTTTTTAAGAATAATAGCAAGTACTAGGAACACGACGAGTCTCCCTAAATTATTTGATAATTATAGATTCAATCATGGGATATTAAATATTAGGTTATGATTATATTGGACTTAATCAATGGTGGAGCACAAATTTCAGCCACACACGCAAAGTGATAAATAATAAAAAAAAATCATTATAATTTTGATATGTGGTTATGAAGGAGTGTTCTACTTTAGAACGATTTCAACATACCCGAACCTTAAATATAATAATGCTCTATTTATTTTATTGAAATAGTTAGTATGCGTCATAGAAAGATATAGAGCTCTAAATCTTACGAACGAGACAAATGATGTGTCATTATTTAACATGTTCAAGTAAGAGTTAATTATTAGGTTTTATCATTTGCAATCCAAATTATAAAATTTTATTTCTGACATATCAGTTGATATGAAAATTAAGTATCCTAATTGAATAAGCACAACATCACACATATAATTGACATTAAATATTGACAACTATTCTTTTATATTTTTGTAAATTTAATATTCCATAGGTTCTCTTGCTAGTCAACCCTATCATGTATAATTTTAAATTTTGCTAATTAAATCCTAAGGTTTTAATTGATGGCTTTGACTTGTTCTTATACAGTTTATTTTTTAGAATGATATAACAAAAAATAATTATCTAGAGCACAATTGATGATCCTAAGATTTCCACTCCATGGCCCATGACTTGAAAATTTATACATTTAATCTTCATACACGTATCATGCATGATTTATCTGTAATAATGATCTCGATCCCTTTTTAAAGGGGAAGGAATATTTCAACTTAAATTTTTAACTTAAATCTAGACATCAATGCCTAATTATTTATTGAACTCAATCCAAGGGCTGAGATATTTGCTTCTCTAACATTAAAGTTCTATTAAAAATAACTCAAAATTTTAAAAATAAAAAGCTCGTATGCCACATTAAACTTAAAGAGAGAGAGAGAACTTCATATGCTTCTTTTTCAGCGGATATAATTACCAATAACAAATTTTCTCTGTGTAAATCTTTTCTGAAATTCTTATCAAACACCTACAACTTTTTCAAGAGCTGTAGAATAGAATAAAAAGTCTAGCAAGCCTCAAGCCACATCCGATGTCTAACCGAAGTGTAGCTCAAATTTTATATAATGTCGCACTTAATTGATAATAATGAAATACACCTACTGTCAAATTCCTTGGTATAAAATTTACCACATATGTAGTTAAAGATACGGAGCATCGAATTCTTTGTAGAAGCATACAATTCATATCACTTAGTATTTCAAAGTATTTTTAAACTTGTATCAAAATCAATTTTTGCTGTCAACCAGAGAAATTAAATCTGGCAACATCAATCAATAAACCTAGTAATTGGATTAGATCCTTGGAAGGTTTGTTGATTCGAGAGGCCGAAACTGACTGCGAGGAAAGCAGCGAATTAATAGAAGAGATGTATGATAAAGATGAACTGAAGAGGAAAAGAACTGTGAGCATGGTTTAGTTTGATGTCGAAATAAATATATATTGGCTTCTTGATCAAATCATTAGTGTGCTAGTCTTAATTTCTTTGCAAAGATTATGAGTTAAATTTGAGAAGATTACGATTTGCTAGAATCGGGATTTTTTTTTTCAATTTAAGTGAAAATTTATCATTTTGATGAAGAAGGAAGAATTTAATGTGCCATATCAGCTTTTTAATTTTTTGAGTTATTTTTAATAGGGTTAAATGTGAAATGTCAAAGAAGAAAATATCTCAGCCTTTGGATTGAGTTAAATAAATGGTTATATATAAATGTCTAAATTTAAGTTGAAATAACTCCTTTTATTAATTTAAACTTTTTAAAAAAAATTAAAAAGTACAATTAATCTTTTAAAATACATTTTATTATTAAACAAAAAATAATCGCAGTAAAATAACTGTCAATGGATGTATCATACAATAAGAGAATGTATAATCATGGATCATTTTTTTTCAAATGAATGTCTTGACCGTTAGTAAGTATGAATCAAGTGGAAAGGTTAGATTTCTAATTAAGAAAATAATATCTCACATTATCAGTGAAAATGAATTTGCTATAAAACTTCAATTTTTTAAAACTAAATAGATGTGTTTTAAATTGTATAGTCCAATAATAAGACTGCAAAGACCGTAAAAAATAAAATAAAATAAAATTTTTTAAGGAATTAATTTCCTTGTTTGAATGTGTAGTCAATGTATTTATAGATGAAATGACAAATTTTAAATTCTCTTCTAAATTTAGGCTTATCATTTTTGTACGATTAATATATATTTCTTCTTTATTATATTATTTTCCATTATTAGTTATATACATGATATATCTAACCTAAAGATATACAGTACGGCTGTCCTACCTAGTACATAAACCGGCTATTAATTGAATTTTCATTCCATTTACCATACAATACGCATTATTATTGCACATGCATGCCCGATATGCCCCTTCAATAATCTGCCTTTTCATATATTACTAATATATAGTCGAAGAAGAATAATTGATAACCAATATTCCAATTATGATTTAAAACTAATAATAAAGGCGAATTATTCAATCTTATCCCTCTCCAATCAACGATCATTTCCTAGTTCAATTATTTTTTTATTCTTTTTTCTTAGCATTAATGGTCTTTAAAACCCATCTTTCTTTTCCCACTCTCCAAACAGCATAGGCCAGTTCGTCAGGAGAAAATGTTTGCAAAGATGCGCAACTTTGCTTCTACTTTTGTTCACTTCTCTAGTGCGAAAATCTCCTGCTTCCACCAATGTTTTCTTGGTTTATTTTTGTCCTCAATTCGTTTCTTGGTTTTAAAAGTAAACCCTTTATGGATTCAACTTAGTTATTTCATATCAATTTCTTCAGTCGGTTACTTGATTTTGAGGGTCTCAAAGCCAAGAGATTCTTCATTCATAAACCCTAAAAACATTGATGTGTTCTTCACTTCTGTTTCTGCTATGACAGGCTCTAGCATGTCAACCGTTGAAATGGAAGTATTTTCAAATTTTCAGCTTATTATTATGACCATTTTGATGTTTGTGGGCGGTGAAGTTTTCATTTCTATGTTTGGTCTCCATGCAAGATCCAAATTTTACTCCTTAAATCAATTGTTTGAAAATAGAATCAACCCAAACCTCACACCTTCTTCTTCTTCTTCTTCTTCTTCTTCTTCTAGTGAAAACTCAACAGAGTTTACCGACCAAATAGAACTGGGAATTGTCTCTCATTCGTATATAACAAATGAGGAGCCAAACAATGGCCTCGAAAATGAGCATAGAATGTCATCAAATGATGATAATTTGAAGTATAATTCTGTTAGGGTTTTGGTTTATGTGGTACTAGGTTATATTTTAGTGACTCACGTAGTTGGTTCTAGTTTAGTAGCTCTGTACACAAGCCTTGCTCCAAGTGCAAAACAAATTTTGAAGCAAAAGGGTCTTCAGATATTTACATTTTCTGTTTTCACAACTGCTTCCACTTTCTCAAATTGTGGTTTCGTTCCTACAAATGAAAACATGATGGTTTTCAAGAAGAATGCACTTCTTCTTTTGATTTTATTTCCACAAGGCCTTCTTGGAAACACATTGTATCCATCTTGTCTCCGATTTGTGATCTGGGTTTTGAAGAAAATCACAAATCGAGAAGAATTTGATTACATTTTGAGAAATTCAAAAGAGATGATTTATCGCCATTTGCTCTCTAAGGCTTATTCTTATTTTTTGGCTATTACTGTTTTTGGTTTCATATTTGTTCAGTTGGTTCTATTTTGTGCCTTGGAATGGGATTCAGAAGCCACGGACGGCCTGAATTTCTTTGAGAAACTTGTTGCTTCTTTGTTTCAAGTTGTTAACTCGAGGCACACAGGCGAATCTGTATTTGATATTTCAATCGTTTCTCCAGCAATTTTGGTGCTCTTTGTCGTCATGATGTGAGTATTTTTTCTCACTCTCTCGTCCGCTCAGTTTTCTTATCTTTTTTTTTTTTTAAAACTTTGATTTTATCTTTTTCTAAAAGAAAGATATACTACTTTGTTATATTTAAGATTTAAACGTATCCACACCAAATCTATCTTATAACTTGAACATCAAATTTTCTTGCCCGATGTTAAAAGCTGATTTTATATGAATCCACCAAACTTAGTATAATTTAATTACCAATTGAACCCAACTTATAGTCGTAACGTTAAGAGTAATCGTTATAATGTTATTAAGCTGGTTTTACATCAGCGGTCTAAATTCCTATTGATGGACGTTTAGTACATTGTTGCCTTTTTTATTGTAGTCAAATCCACGACAGTGGGTAAAAGACTCCATATTTAAAATATAACCGATGGCTTGTCCTAAAAGAATTTTAAAAAAAATGTACGTTATTTTTTTTTCTTTTTTTCTTTTCAATAAAAGTGATTATTAAAGAAAGACAAGAAAATTCCGAAGATAATTGGATGCATAAATGAACTGGTAAGAAAGTAAAAGACCCGTAACTTTTTGTCTCACGTAAGCTAATATACTAAGGGTTTAATATATTTAGATTTCTCATATGACAAGGACAGTCAGTCTGAGACTCTGAGTGTTTCCATGCAAAGTTCACGCTTTGGACACGTGGTGGCATCAATCATTCTTAATTTATTCAAAAGATTCATAGTCTTGAACCCAGCCGAGCCGACCAAATAGAGATTACCCTTCCTATTATCAATAACAGCCAAGTTCTATCCGTTTCATAAAACTAAGATTGGAGTAAGCTTGTACGTGTTTTAATGTCTAATATTATTGAAGTTGAAATACCACGATCTTATCATGAAGTGTTTTATTTTCAATACCCAATCGTCTTCTTTTATAAACGTATACCAACTGTACCATATCATATCATAATGTCAAATAACCTAAGGGCAAACATGCATCGTGATTCATACATTGACTGTTCATTTTTGTATTTTCCATACTGTTCAATGACTCCTTCTTATATCTCTAATTGATAATTCTTTTCTATCCATTAATTTTTTGTATTCTTTGATGTTAAAAGCATAGAATATTTGATTGTTTGAAGATTCAAAAATATGTATATAGAAATTTGATTGTTTGAAAATTCAGGCCGATCTAGAACTTTGAATCCTCTTTCCCGTTTACGTTAAAAGTCTGATTAATTAGTCTTGCTGGCTTTAATTTACCTATTTCCTAGGCGTAGGGGTCTGAAAAAAAAAAATCGTAAATCGAGATTAACATATGTGCTGAAATTAACACCTCATATGTAATTAAATCGTAAATTAAAATTCTTCTTACATTAACGTGTTCCAGGTATCTCCCACCATACACAGCATTTTTGCCTTCAAGAAATTGCAAGGAAAAGAAAAACAAAAAGAAGACTTTTGTGCAGAATTTCATATTCTCACAACTTTCTTATTTGGTGATATTTATCATTCTAGTCTGCACCACAGAGAGAGATAAAATGAAGAAAGACCCCCTCAACTTCAATGTGCTTAACGTCACTATAGAAGTTATAAGGTGAGTTCATATTGTATGTGATGTAGCTACACAATTATTCACTACGTATGTCCGCATTTATAAACTTCAAATTCTATACCATCCAAAGCTGAATAGCTATACTTTGGTTATATAACTTTGCATAGTATATCAAAATTTGGGGTAAATGGTCGATTAGTTTATATATTTTGACTTAATAACTTAGTCTTTATATTTTAAAAAGTACCCCAAAATACTTTTGTTATTAAATATATTATTTTCCTGCCCTTAATTTTTCTTTCTTTTCATAATAATACCTTGCAACAAAATTCTTCTGGATATAATTAATGAAAAAAAAATATTAATTCATCAAATTAACCTTGAAAATAAAAATATTAATGCAAAATTTTTATATTATTATTTTAATTTTAGGATAAATTTGGTAAATTAAAATTTTATATACAGTTATTAGTAAGATTGTTGAAAGGATATTAAATATTACTTTAAGTCGGTTGATATTAATTTATTTACAAATAATTATTTGCAAGATTATTGTAAAGGTATAAAAAATATTAGCTCCTTCATACTAATATTTATTTGTTAATTTGTTAACAAATAATTAGTAATTCTTTGCTAATCAAATTTTCTTATAAATTAATTAATTAATTTAAAAAATATTGTCGCATGGGGTATTATTATGAAAGTAAATAAAAAAAATGTAATTAATTTATTAACACAAGTATATTGGGGCACTTTTTAGAATATATGGATTAAACAAACATTTACCCTATAAATCAGTATTGGAGAGAGAATCTAGCTTATTACCATCTAAGATTTATTTAATGTTCTAAAATGAAATTTTATGATTCTTTTTTTTGGGCAGTGCATATGGGAATGTTGGATTTTCAACAGGCTACAGCTGTAAAAGGCAATTGAGACCTGATAGCTCATGCAAAGATGCATGGTATGGATTTGTTGGAAGATGGAGTAACCAAGGGAAAGTGATTCTCATTCTAGTTATGTTCTTTGGAAGGATAAAGAAATTCAACATGAAAGGTGGAAAAGCTTGGCAGATATCATAAAACTAATAATTTTTATTGATGTAATTGTGTGTATACTTGTTATAGGAAATATTTACAATATTTAGATGATCTTAATGAGATTGCTGAATAAATTCTGAATATATGCTCTATATATTATGAATGCTTGAACATGTTATTGGATGAGTTCATAAATGATATAATGTCCATCTCACCCAACTTTTTTGTTTGGTAGAATTTTTTAAATAAAACTTATTTAACCAGAGTTTCTAAAAATAAAATTTTCACTAAAATATTTTAACAGTATAGTTATCAACAAGTACTTTTATTAAATATTGTTAAATTAATTTAGTAGGTAAGTTTTTTAAAATTATGTTAAAAATAAATAATATTGTTAAATAAATAATATTTTATATATTTTCATATTTTAAAAAAAACTTTTCAATTTTAGTCTTTACACTTATTTTTTCTCATTTATTAATTACCGTACAAGTAATAATTTCTCAATTCTTATGACTCTTGGACTCTGTGATATTAATGAACACCGACATAATCCTAGTACTTTTGTCCATAAATCATTTGACACACATCATGAGTCATGACATATTCGATCACTGAGTGAAAAAAAAAAAGAAAAAATCCATTATCCAAGTGCTTTATGAATTATGATGTTAAAATTCAACAGGCTTAACATATGCATAGTAAGTAGTGCCACCGAAGCCGATAGGCAAATGCTATATTTTACTTCAATAATTTATTTGTCTTATCCACCGACTTTTTTTTTTTTGTTTTTGGGCCTTTTTAAGTCTTGGGCGATGATTGATCATTAATTAAAGAAAATAATTATATCCCGCCGTCTTGTTTGACAAAAATAATTATGTTCTCCTTCAAGTTAAAAATACGTCAAACTCTTCTCCCGATCACCGAATATTAAATAATTGTCGTTAATTTTACTTCTATGAGCATTTATCCTCGGTGACATACTAAAAAATGAAGGCAAAATGTTTAAAAGTTTTAAACAAAGTTAATCAAACATTCTATTTCATGATAACGGATTATGTGATAAATTATCACCTCCGGATAACAACTCTCATCTCAATCGAAATCGCCACTATCAACTGCACTGAGCTTATGATTTACCTGAATTTAAATTATAATAAAACCATGCAATTAAAAAAATAATAATAAGCAATCATACGACGATTTAAGAAAATGAAATACTTTCTTCTTTCAGTTTTCAGTCCTTCAGTATGATTCATTTCCTTCCAATAATAAAAATTTCGGGATTAATTGTCTAGCATCTATAAGGAAATTAACATTGATATCATCAAAATCAAATGAATTGTTCCAAAAAGAAACGAGTTATTTTAATTTACCGTAGCAATATATGTATTGTACAAAAAAAAGAAAAAAGGAAATTGTAGATTTACAATTTTTTTTTTCTGAAAAGAAATTCTATAGCAACTGTCATCGAGTGAGTTCACTTTGTGCGAATATATGCATATATTGTCATCGAGTGCCCAGAATTTGAGAGGGAAAATGGGCCACTTAATTGATGATAATTAGGGAACAGCTAGGCCTTGCAAGGACCCAATAAAATTATGAGATTTGGGCCAAGGAAATCTCCAGTTTAGAAAGCAGGAAATGAGAATTTTCTGAGCAGAACATGTCATAACTCATATGTTGGAGCAAAATGAGAAACACTGAAAGGCACTCATCGGCAGCAACTGCTCGAGTGAGTTCACTCTGTTATCTGTATTCTTCTCTATTACACTAGGTATGCAGGGTGTTATTTATGACGGCGTTACCCAATTAGCTGTTTTTTTAAAAGTATGCCAAATTCTCTGGCAGTGCTTAGCTAGTGATGTAGGAAGATTGTGTAGAATGAACATAGTACATTTTCGAATTCATAACTTTACAAGTAACCGTGCCTAGCTAGTGATGTAGGAAGATTGTGTAGAATGAACATAGTACATTTTCGAATTCATAACTTAAGTTACAAGCACCCGTCTGGGTGATATAATATACAGTTTTCAAACTTTCATTTCTTTTATAAGCCCTTTTGCAATATGTTCAAGTTAAAAATTCCATTTCTTTTATGGTTGTTTTGAAATTTTAAGATATTTTCCCCTTTTTTTTCCCAATTTCTTTTAGGATTTTTATCTTTTTTTTACACATTAGATTTGGGCGCCGTTTATTTTGTTTTTCTTATTTCGGCTAGGATAATTTTATTATACAATAATATTTCATGTTTGTCTATTTTAATAAATTCACGATATTTTAGGATAGTATAAAAAAATCTAAAAAACCTAATATTGTTATTCATAATTATTTAATAATACTACAATTATTCAAAAACTTTTTTCTCTATTTTTTTATCAATCTTTATGTTTCCGCATTGTAACCTAGTAATTTCAACAAAACTATGTCAATCTCAATTAGGCTCAAAAGAGAGGATAGAAGTTCTCTTAATGAAAGTGAGAACACAAAGCTTACACTTTTTTTTTTCAATTTAAATGGATATGTTTTTAGTGGATTTTAGTTTATAGGGAAGATGGATAAAATCTCATCAAAACAATGAATTTGTTTTGAGGGGTTCAAGGTACCTCATTGAACCGTGATGTATGGGCTATCTTGGGCTTAGAACGGGCTAAAGAAGAGTATGATTAAGATGGCAGTAGCGAGGGGCTTGGGTGAGAGTTGGAAATCTTGAAGATCAATGCCTCCCAATCTGTAAAATAAGAAAATGAGCGACCACATTCCGATACTCAAGTCAGTTACTTGGGCTTTTTTGGTGATGAGAGCTTGCAAGCGCTCTGAAAAAATAGTGGCTAGAGGTTGAAAAAGACCTTAGCCCCCTCTGGTTTTGTGTGTGTGTTGGTGATAAAATTTAGAGAGTATGGATATATGAGGTCATGAGAGAGAGATTAAACCTTTTATCATTATAGCAGTTTTCTAGCCATTTGAAATACGCTTGGAGAGCAAGAAGGCAATTTTAGACAAGTGCAGTCGTTTAGTGCACGTGACGTATACTTCAGGTGTTCCAAATTTCTTTTTACAGAAGCTGTCTGCACAATGAAGGTTATGGTAGCTAAAGACCACTGTTCTTTGGGGGCTGCTTATGATTTTTGTTGATTTTTACCGTTGGTTGTCTCTCTTTTTTGTTGACATGATTTGATTCCATCAAATTAAATATTTCTTTTGGGTGATTGAGATAGCACACGTGATGGTTGTTTTTTGGGTACTTTCGTCAATTCTTTGATTTTGGCGGGGCATACCCCGCGTATCAATCTATCTGGAGGGTATTTTTGGTGCAAGTTAGGTACCCCAAGAGGTTAACTTCCAGACATTAAAGTTCCTTTATCGACAAGTGGCGCTTGATTTTAATTCATTTGTTTATTCCCCAAACATGATAAAACTTTGATTCTTGAGAAAATTATGGAAACGACATGAATTTGGCCCATTTGTAAATTTAGTCCACTTACTTTTTTTTCGATTTCATTAAAAAAAATTATGATCCCAACGCAAATTTATTTTTTCAGTCCCTATCTCTTTAAAAAAAAAAAATTCCGATGACCATTTCAAACATAAATGTCTTCAAGTAGTCCACAGTTTTAAAAAAGCCGTATAAAAGTGGTTGATGGTTATCAATAGTCAATTGACAGGCGACAAGTAATCCAAAGACAATAGACATGCATTACTTAAAAGTATTCACATATGAAATACTCATCTTTAGTTTGTTGTTAATATAAGAAAATTAGTAACTGAGGTGCTTGTATATACAAATTCGCCCTAATTTTAAGCTATTTCTGTAAATTTGGCTTGATTCTTCCATTCATTTTCTTGATATCTTCCCAAATTAAGCTTTATAAGTTTTTTTAATTTTTACGGAAAGAAAAAGATAATAAAAGAAGTAGCTAGTATCGAAAAGGAAAAAGAAATAATAAAGAAGAAAAGATAGAAGCAGCCCATCCCCACCACCATCTGAGTTGCAATGATGACGATTAACAGTGGGAGTGGGGCAGTCCAGCTGAATGAAATGCTTTTCAAAAAAATGGCGAAAGAGAAGGAGAGAGAAGTCATTATTCCCATGCAAATAAAACATTAAAAGATGGCGAAAGCAGAAATTAATTAATTATATATATGTATGATGTAAACAAAATGATGAAAGAGGAAAGGTGTATGTGAAAATAGAATCTAGTACTATCTCTCGATACAAGCGATGAGTTTTGCACTAGCAAAGAGAATCCATGTTGGGTTGGCTGCTTCAAAAGATGAGCCATCAAAGCAAAACCAATATCAATATTGCATGAGAGACACGGTGAAGTTTTTCCTTTATGAACTTTATCATTTAGGTTCCTGCGTTTTCTATGTTTTCTTTAATGTCTACTTGTATCTCGACAGTTATGTAATAGATGACTGCATAATACAAGTGATCATGGATACACGATTAGTAGACCTAGAGATGTTGTTAGATTCATTTGAAGTTAAACTATTCAGCCACTTCGAGCTCAACCAAAATCCTCCTCAGATATGTGGTTATTGCTAAAACGCTGTAAATTAATAACGACATCTTATAAGTTATTATTAAATGTACGTTAATGCCTCAAAAAATGAAATTAGTGTAAATAAATTGCTACTTCCTACAGAAATAAATGGAGTACCCTTTGACGTGAAGTTAATTGTCCTCATTTGTGATGGTCAAAATTTCAATATGTTTTTGCCCCGTAATTTTGACGTTTCAATAGGGATGTCAAAAATACCCACAGGGGCGGGTACCTTCGGGAATTTTTCCTATTCGGGGAGGGTATGGGGATAATTTCATACCCAATTTCTTATTCGGGGAAGGGACGGGGGAATTTTTTTACCCAATTTCTTACTCGAAGAGGGGACGGGGATGAGGTGGAATCCCCATCCCCTACCCATTTCTCCATTTTAATTTTTAATTTTATTTTAATTTTTTTAAAATTACTAGTAAATAAATTATAAAATTTAAATTATAAAATTATAAATATTGGTAAAAATAAAAAAATCAAAATATTTATATTATTAAACTTTTAGGCCTAATTAACTAATTAAAGTCCTAAATTTTTATTTAGGACATTAAAAAGACCGAGTATATTCTATTAGCCCAACATTTTTTTTAATTTTAATATTCTTTAAATATTTTAAACTTAAATCTATTTTTTATTTATTTTTAGATGTTATAATTGCCCACAACGAATCACAATTTTAATATCTAATCTAATCTAATCTAATATTTGCTCTTGATTTGCTCCGATTTAACTATTGTGTTGTAAATGGAATAGTCCACATTTATAAAGTGCCCACGCCACCATTGAAAAAGTTAATTTTGAATCTAAATTTGATTTTATTTGTAACAACTTTGTATTAAACTATTAATTTGTTTATAATAGTTTGTAAAAGAAGTTTGTATCCCTTACATGTTGCGTTACTTACTAATTTAATGTATGTGACTTTTGTAATAGATATTAATGTAAGATATATTTCGAACTTTACTTTTATTTGAATTTTTTATTTTAATATGATTAACTCAAAATCGAAAATAAAAAAAAATGTATTAGTTATTCAGGGATCGGGGACCCTCGGGGATCCTCTGTTATTATTCGGGGAGTCCCCTCCCCTCCCCTCCCCTCCCCATTGCCATTCCTACGTTTCAATATAAGTAAAGGACCTATCCGACGTATATTTACAAACTATATCGTTAACTGAAAAAATTAAAAAATGTTGGGACTTCATGCTTGTTGCTTGATCTCTCTCTCTCCCTCTCCATTTTTCGCATGTCAGCTTGATACTCCATGCGTGTTAATTCAAACTTCAAAGAAACTTCATTGAGAGTTCTTTAATTCTTCTTTATTTTTGGCATGTTCTCACATTTCCATGTTAATTATTGTTTCACATATATACAATTTGCTCGTCCGTCAATAATTACATTACTAAAGGACAAAAAACTAAAAAAAAAAAGGGTTAACATCGTAGAAGAAGCAACTGTGTTCACTTGATCAAAAACCAAGATTTATAGAAATACAAAAACAGCCATAAATCTGGCTGAAACCAATGAAATTGATACTTTATAATAAACAACATATTTTATATTTATTTTCTTTGTACAGTGTTTGGGCATATATTTTTAAAATTCCTTTATTCCTTTGTCTAGATCTGAATGTATATTCTTCTTTCCAAGAGAATTAACTTGGCGATGAGAGCCCACTTGGCCATAAAGATAAAAATGTGACTAGATACGAAAAAGCTTTTCTTGATTCGATTCTTTGGGCATGATTTATCTAACAATTTTATATTATTTTCTTACAGAATAAAGGACCTGTAAAAGGTGTAAAAGGTGGAGAAAACTTTTGACTACAACAGTTGGTGCGTTGGAATATATCATGGATGTACGCTTGCAAACTTAGCACTGTTATTTTAATGACTTAAATTCCAAAAGCTTCAAAACTAATCGACATTTGTAAAGGTAACATAAGTAATATTAATTATTAGCGACCACCACATAATTTTGTACTTTAATCTTTCTTAATGTGATCTTAAATAGTTTTATATGGATGCAAAAGTAAAATATCTTAACATTTGTCTTAATCCAATTATTTTTTTTCAGATCTTGACCTCTAAAACTTTATCCCTATTACCTTTAGTCCCATATATCTGTTTCTAGCCCGACGCTTAACGTGTCAAAAATAAGTGATTGTTATGTGTGTGATAATAATTTGTTATTTTATCATTATTAATATGATAATTTCATAGTACCAGTGAACGACACGTTATGTGTTGCATTATTTTGAACATAAATTTTGTATATTAGCTTTAAAAAATATTATTACTCTATACGTAGATATGTTTAAATATACCTATATCATGATACATATATGATTTTTTTCCTTATTTTTCAAAATTACAATTGCAAATCTATTGATAGGTGCAACCTTAATCAGTGCCTAAAAAGGAAAACAAAATATGTGATATCCCGTCCACAAGAGTGGAAGTATGTAACATCCCACATCATTAGCGAGTGAGTTCCAGAATTTGTTTATAAGCCAGGAGCTCTCCCAACTAAATAGATACATTTTGGGTTGCAAAGCCTAATAACAAAATCATGATTGATCATGTGTCCAAAGCAAACAATATATGTTCGGTTGTTGGGTCTGAACTGTTACATAATACATAAATAGGTAGGGCACTTTCCAAAAGTCATAACTTGAGATACATGTGTTTATTTTAAATATATAATCTACCGTTTCGTATGTATAGTGTTCGTTTTGGGGGTATAATATATTATTTTGAAGCTATGTGTATAATATAAATATGTCTCTTTTGGGTTTATAATATATTGTTTTGTGTGTATAATGTATATAGTATACCATTTAAAAGCTTGGCATATAATATACAAGTGTGCAACCATTTTGTGCGTATAATTTACCGTTTCGAAACTTGTAATGAGGTGAACCACAAATGTCCATTTTGGGTGCATAATATACCATTTTGAAACTGGGAAGGAGACTAACCAAATGCAAAATTACTTACTTCATTCTGCCCCATGGGGTATCTTCTGAAGGTCATAACTTGGGACCATTTCAAAGCTTGCAACGAGATGAACCAAATCTAAAACCGTTTGCTTCATTTTGCTCCATGGCCCAGCCAGAAATTCAACTTATTTCCTAATTGTTTTTTAGTTTTAAGATATTTTTCTATTTTTTTAGTTTCTTTTAGGATTTTTATCTTTATTTTTCCTAAATATTGGATTTGAGCATTGTTTATTTTGGATTTCTTATTTAGATTAGGGTAATTTTATTATAAAATAATATTTTAAATTTGCTTATTTTGATAAATTTACGATATTTAGGGTTACTAGATAAAGGAGTTCAAAACTCTAATTTTGTTAATTCAAACTTTTTCAATAAAACTTTTAATATTCAGAAACTTTGTTTCTCTTATCAATCAAATTCTTATGTTTCCGCATCGTCAAAAAGTTGAATTAGATAATTTGTATTATGCATGTAACTGCTTTTAAGGAAATTTAAATGCAAGGAAATTAAAATAGTAGAGTATTGACAATGCATAAGAACAATACTACAGTTGAAGAACGCAAGTCAGTAGTGTCACTCTCAGAGGCTCCAAAATGGGCCAATTGGGCAGTCACGCGCGTACCGTACATGCATGCATATATATTCTCAATTCTGAATCCCTGAAAATCTGCTGATGATCGATGTGAATTAATTCATAGAATCTTTGAATTCAGTCTCACCCCAGAAATTACAAACACAAAACAGATGTCGCGTCTTTGTTTTCTTTATTCGTTTCATTCATTTCTTTCGCAATTTGTTTTCATGTTCTTGTAGCTACATGAAACTACGCACAGTGATTATATCCTCTAGGACAATAATTAATGCCTTGAAAACAAACTGATATGAGATATATTTGTTACCTGCTTGTAATATTGGGCGTATCTTTTGTGTGATAATGATTTCAAAAAGACATTGTTCACTGTAAAATAAAAAATAAAAATGAAACCTTCATCCATTGGTGATGTAGTTATGACAATATAAAATTTGGTGTTCCAACTGTGTAATCTAATAGATGTGACATATTTAGAAGATTACTTATCTTTATTATTTGAATTAATTTGTATAAAGCTCACTTATATGGCGAACTATAAAATTAATTTACAGCTCAACTCTGTGAGTGTAACGTTACTCAACCATATAATAATGAAGCTATTATTGCTTTGCTTTGGTTATGTACAGCTTTTAAACATTTTTGTATAAGAAGAAGTCTCTCTCTTTGATTTAAGTTAATCCACCAACACTCACGCTCCATATATGAAACTGTCTATTTTAAACCCATAACACGCATTTCGAAGGGTCTGCTTTGAACGGTACATCCCCATTTACTGATTTGCAGACAAAGAATATTTGTTATTGTTACGTTCCTGTGTGTGCCGTAAGCATGATACGGTTTTAGCTAGTAAGCTAGGCTTTTGTTTGTCTTGTTCTGTAAGTTGTTCGAAGATAGGACGTACATGCCCATAAAAAGCTGGTTACGTTGCTTGCAATTTCTCTGACATTCTTCATATCTGAGTTAATTGAGAGGATGATGAGGTGGGGGAGCGAAGCCTTTTGTCGTCAATTATTAGTTCGGTGCAAGCTTTTGTCCACCAATTACATGTGACTTCCCTGTTTATGGGGACACCTATATTGGACCTTTTTTATTGTGAAATTTACCATTAAATTGTCAGAAAAATAGTATGCCTATTATCAAGTTACAAAACAAAGGAAACCAACTGGCCCTTAGCCCAGTGGCCAGGACACTGCACTCACAACTGTGAGCGCTGTGGTTCGAGTTCCCACAACGTATGTAGGGGTTTATTTCATTTCTTAATCATTAAGTGAAGGTAATTTTTTTCCTTTCGAAATGTGAGTGGAGTAGACACCCCTCGAATATTAGAGAGAGTAAAATCTGGGCAGTGTTATATAAGAATCTGGGCAGTGTTATATAAGAATTAATGTAAATTAGGCTCAGTAATTGTCTGATCGTAAATATCAGTTGTAAATCTCATGTAATATGATTTGTAATCTGAGCATTAGTCTCATGTAATTAAAAAAAAAATTACAAAACAAAGGAATGACAACAATGCAGTGGTCGTTGATCTCAAACCTAACCCCATCTCAATACCTTGAGAAATTTTAGAATACCTCAAATGTATTACAATTAATTAATACATACATGATATGTGTAGTTGAATTTAATACAACCGCCACTTGCATGATGGTGGTTCAAAATAAATACACACATGTCATGGCATCATTTGCTTGTATGACCGACATGGTACCTCAAATGTATTCTAAAATTTCTCTCAAACCTCTATTAATTCTTAAAGAAAGAGATTTTATCAGTCAAATCTATTTGCCAATAACAAAACATCCATATCAATTTGCCAATTTATGTTATAATGACAAGTCATGATTTGTTATATAACTACGAACTTATAATTCTCGCTTATATATATGTACATCCTTAGATGTGGGTGTCTTCAATTTTTTTTTTTAATACGAACTCACTACAAGAATTATATTTTTTCGCGACCATATTTTCTGTGACGATATAATTTGTCACATAATGTCACTTTTTACGACCATAGGCGATCTCGTCGCTAAATGTCTTTTTTTTTGTGACCAAAATTAAGTTCATCACATAAACTCATTTTTTGCGACCAAACACAATTTTTTTCGCAAAAGCATTTGTCAATTATATATATTTTTAATTTATTTGCGACCAAAAACACTTTCGCCACAAATTGTATACTTTCAGTGACCACTTCAAGATTTCATCGCAAAAAAGAAAGTGGTAAAATTAATATGTGACTTCTTTTTTGGGACAAAACCAAATTTTCGTCTCAAAATATCTATTTTTTTGCGACCCCTTTCAAGTTGTCCCAAAAAGTCAAAAGCTTTTGGTGGGTAATCTACTGCCAACCAAATTATAAAAAGATATTTATAACATTTGTTGTGACAAAATCATTATTTGGTCGCTAAAAATGAAATATTTTGGCGGAATTGAACCGCTTTACACAATTAAACTCAATTTGAACATGTTTTTGCGACCAAATTTAAATGTGGTCGCAAAAGACTAGCATGTTATATATATTTGTATTATTCTTCTCTCTTTCATTTTTATCTCTAAGTTCTCTCACTCTTATAATTCTCATTCTCTTCTTCTCACTCTATCTTCCTAGCTTATTTTCCTTACAAACTTTTTTTTATTTTTTTGTTACATAATTTTATTTAATTATCATGAGTAGAAGTTAACTAACCTTTGAGCTTTTTTTGTAGAAATTAAATATTGAAGATCATATACAAAGAGGTGAAGAAAATCAAGATGCAAGGAGGTGAGGAAAATCAAGAAATTTATGAATAAATATAGTTGTTCCAAATATTACAATGTTATTTGAAGATCATTATGTAATTATTCCAAATGTTACAATTATTATAATTGTCTTAATTATTAAAGAAAAATTAAACAAATTAAAATTTTATAAAATTATATTTAAAATATAATATTATATTTAAATTTTTTTCGACCAGTTTGAGTATGGTCGCAAATATTCTAAACCTGTGACGAAATAATTGATTGAAAAAAAGTAACGGAGAAAAAGTGAAATTATATTTTGCGACCATTTGTTTCGTCGCAAAAAGTTATTTTCTTTGCGACCAACTTATAAAGTGGTCGCGGATGCTTTTACTCGACAAACCTAATGTGACAAACTTGCGACCATAATTTGCTTTTGCGATGAATTTATTGATCGCAAATGACCATCTAGTAGTGACTTACTGTTAAGCCACAATTTAAAAACGTGTTCACATGAAAAAAAAATGAGGGCGTCCGCACTAAAGAAATACCACACACACACACACACACACACACACACACATACATACCTACATACATACATACATGCATATATCTTTTTGTATGAATATAACATATGTAATTCCATAATTTTTTTTTAATTTTCTAAACTCAACTTCAAATACAAATACCAAATAAATATCTTTTTTATTTTTATCTAATTTGTGTCCTTAAAAAAGTTGTTTTAAACTGGCTAAAAAAAATTGAAGAAAACTTTGTGCGTGCGGGGATTTGCGTCAATAAAATTGCAAATTGTGTTCTTACGCTTGATTTTGTAAAAGTACAAGGGCCGTATGTTATTACCATATTAACAGGTTACTGCAAATGGGCCTGGAAAAGTCTGGTCCAAATGAAATTAACGGCCCGTGATAACTTGAAATTTCCATAGAACGAGATATGTGTGCGTGTGCGTGTGTGGAGGAGTACTTAGAACTAATCTCATTTGACCAAATCCATGAATTTAATGGATCCACAGATGAGACTGGATTGGGAAAATTAAACATTCACTTTCAATACGATTATATAGCCAAAAATGCTACATCCATTGTAAAGAGTAATGAGATCAAATTATGTATGATAATTATCATTTATTTGAGAATTGCTACATCACATATGTTACCACGCTATTTAGGATGAAAAGTTATGAAAAAAGAATTGAAATGTGAAAAAATTATAATTTTAATATAATTTTTTTCTGATAATTAATAAAACTAAGAGGATGTATGCGATAAGGGTGGATTAATTATTCTTTTCATTTTGTTAATTTTTTTAAATTTTATTAATTAATATGCTTGTTTTATAGAAAGGTAAAGGAGATAAAGGATTTATGTGTATCGGGATTGGCAATAAAAAGAGAGAGTGGCAGTAATGATGACGGTTTAGGTTGTCATTTTTTTTTTCTTTTTTTCTTTTTTTTTCTTTTTTGGGGTAAATTAGGTTGTCATTGTTAAGGGAAAGAGAAAGAGGTGAAGAAAAGAACATACATTACATTACATGCTTTCATTTCATGCCTTTTCTTTTTCTGTTTTCTTTCACTTTTCTTCTTTGCTTTCTGGTGACCCACTTTAATCATTTTCTTTGATTTCAGTAACCCCAAAAAATAAAAAAAGAGGCTTTTCCCCTTCACTTAATATTCCACGATCTGTCTGTCTAGTGCTTACTATATATCATCTATCAATTTGTACTCTATTTATCTCTCCAATCTCAGTTTATATATATAAAATAATAGATATAAAAATATGAACCAAATATAGGGCAATTTGATTAAATAGATTCAAGTATATAGTTTGGACATTTTTACTTCCATTTCTCAATTTTTGTGGAAAGGAATTTGTTATTTTCTTGTGGGGTAAAATTTCTTTAGAATTTATTGGAGTTAAGTTCCTCCTTGCAGTCGTTTTTCGCACTACAACTCATTGTTTTTGTGCTAATAAAGATTGGTCTCAATTGATATATATATATATACATAAAGTCATAGGATTTATAATGTAATATTCTTTTTAAAAAAAATTATGAACAGATACAAACAAACAAAAATTCACTAATTAAATACATTTATGAAACATGGATGAAGGCCATAACGATAATATAATAGTATTAGTGATGTACATTGTTGCTGTGCGAAGAAGGCCATAATTTTTTTCCTTTCCCTATTTGTAGGATTAGGGATATGCCAAGGAAAAGTGCAAGTGTTTCATAATTTAGTACTTTGTCGTCAAATGATGCTTGGAATCATCTGCAGAGTGATTATAAATCACATTGATGATTGAACAAGCTAGCTAGCTACCTGCATCTGGCCTTTTGCATGCATGGCAAAAGTTAATAATTGCATGCAGTTCAGTGATTTTGATGGTGAAAAAGTTAATTGATTAATTGCATGCATAACCCCACTTCTCATATATATATATATATATAGTACATGTAACAATACATACATACATACTCATTATTACAATATGTATTAGTCATCTATGTGTATGACGCAACTCTTTTGATGAGAGAGAAGCAAATACGCGCGCACACACACACACATGTGCTTGCATGGCAACACCAATTGATTCCGCAGAATGAGAGAGAACTTCCTTTGTGGAGAAAAGCTCTCTTTAGCTCGTTATTAAGCCACTAGTACTGCACTCACTGAGCAAAAAATTTAATATTAATGTCTTATAAAAAAATTAGTGAACCCGACTATCTAATTTCAAAACACCAGGCTTATCGGGGCACTCATGCTTTGGGTTGAATTTAATATCTCTCTTAAAATGATACAAGATTACAATGTGTTTTCATGTTGATGAATAGCTTGACATTGATTAATTAGTAAAAGAGGGTATCAAATATATAGGTTTGGAAAATAGTGGACTCAAATGTCTCGATGAAAGATCAATGTGCCACTCACTCGAAATCAATTTACGTCTACTCATAAATATAACAATCAAGTCTAATTAAAATTAATCTTATGTAGGTTTTTTTTTTCTGTTGAATAGTGTGATATCTAAACATCCTATGGAAACAATATTAAATAACAAAAGTTAAAAGTTTTTTAAGCATCTTATGTAAACAATTTAATGAAAGGCACATAATTAAAGATTATCACATATAAACTTTATTATCACAAGGAAACAAGAACCGTGAATATTAAAGCACATATGTATAGAATTAATTAAATAAAAATATTTTATTTCATTGAATAGGATTTCTGGTTTCTATGCTTGATCTTAGTTCAAAATTTTAGATAGATATAGAAAGATCGAGAACAATAGAACCAATAGTGTCGGTTTCATTGAGTGACAAGTTGACAATGAGATTTTTGAGCTAAATGAAATTAATATTGGTAAGTAACTAGTGGAATTAATTCATTAATCTTTATTGTCAAACGCTTATTAATATATATATGAGTAATGCTATATATATTTTGTATTTGAGTAATAATATAACCACAAACTCTTGTATAAACTTATTATGTATAAACTGATTTGACGTTAATTCATTGATTGAATTAAATATTTTTTAGCCTATATGATTTATTTATATTTTCATTCAACCAATAAATTAATGTCACATCAGTTTGTACAAGAATTTGTGGTTATATCATCACCCTTTGTATTTATACTTGCGATACAAAATTTATTTCCCATGTTATTTTCTATAATATTACAAGTTGAGAGCTAAGTTTTATAACGCAAGTGATCGATATATATGACTATTGATTGGTATTCGTAAAGACTGTATATGTACGAAAATTGTAAACTTTGAATAATAACTCTGGTCGTATGTAATAATATTATTAATTTTTTTTAATTTCAAGAGTAAATTGAATTAAAACTAAGTTAATGTGATAATGTCGTTGGATTGGAACAGTAGTGCTCAGTGCTCACTAGTCTCCATGCCACGCTCATTGGGACACTAACAACTGCTGCGCTTCTACTCCTCCTGTCCTTGAGAAAAGCAATGGGAATGTTATGAGAGAAGAGAAATAGGAATTGGGAATTTGGAAAGAAGTAAAGAAAAAGAAAAGCAAAAGATTAAAAAGGGAAAAAAAAATGGAGATTACGAAAATAACACATGATATGATGTGTAGTGTGCTGCTGTCCAGACCCAGACACATTTATTGTATAAAGTTGCACGCTCTCTTTTCCACTTTTTGAAGTCAGGAATGAATTGCATTAAATTGGCAGAGTTCAGTGGTGTGAAAACAAAATTAGATTGTAATTTTCGAAAGCATTTTTCTTGCAATTTGTATTATTGCAGGTCCCATGATATATCTATAAACCTTAATTACAACCAAAGTGATGAGGCCTACCAGCCAACATTCTCTTATTCCTTTTTCTTTCCTCCTCACATTCCAAAAGTTTTAGAGACCTATATTGTTGCATCTACAAAGAGGTCATGTTTAACACTTTAAACAAGTGCTAAGTATTTATCGAAGACATTAAAGCTAATCTCATAGAGGAAACTGATTGGAAAAGTCTATATACCCATATTTGAATTCTCTCTCAATATAACCTGATTGGAAAATGGTCAAATCTCTCATGCTATTTGTTGAAATTAATTAATTGTTTGTCCCATCTTACATGTTTCAAAACCCATCAAAATTTTTCATTCTTCAAACAGTTCTATTAACTTTTCACTTATTATATCTTTTATTATAATACCGTTGGAAATTTTTATCATTCAATGATGAATTTTACCACATCATGAGTAAAATAGTAATAAAGATACCAAAGAAAATATTGAAAATTAATATACTTTTTAACAGTTAGTGGTTTTGATAGTTTTTCTGAACATGCGATGGGATAATGATTAACTTGGTAAAACAACATAAATATTTTTTTAGTATAAAAAAAATGAAGTAATAAAAAATTTAAAGAAAAGGATGGAAAAATTCGTGGTTATAGGAATATGATACAATTATGATTGCTTTATTTGTTACTACATTGCAGCATAAAAGTGCTTGGTCTTATTGCGCGGCTCAATTTAATGACACAAATTTTATGTTTCTCACTTGTTTAAGATTGGAACTCAATGGACGACACAATTCCTAACCCTACAATCATCTCCTTTTTATTTTGTAATTTTTGTCTTATCTTTTGTTTTGTTCTACAGAGGTGGACTCGGTCCAATAATAAACTCTGAGAAAAAAATAAAAAATAAAAAATCAATTTGTATAAATAATATTTTGTCACAAATATGTCAATTCATATGCTGCTGTTACTCAATGAAGAAACCTACAGACCAAAACAAAACAAAACAAAACAAAAAAAAAAAAAAAGGAAAGAAAGAAAAGAAAAAAAGAGAAGAAAAGCAATTGTAGTTCGAAAGAATAATGACCATGGTAGTAGAAACATTTTTGTTATTTATCTTGTGGTTAGTGGGCCTAAATGTCGTAATTAACGTGGCTAAAAAAATTGCCCTTTCCTACTTTTTTGAAAATTTGTTCGTAAAAATGCAAACCAAATCATTCGAAAGCCAAAGACGTCGCATTCATTTCACAAAGAAATTGTGCAATTTATCAATTAATCCACAAAGGGATACTTTTCTTCCAAGTAGAGAAACCCAATTCATTTGCTCACCTTTAAAACTTTGATATATTATGTCCCAATGATTTGAGCACCACAATGATCTCTTTAGCTAAAGGCCATTGATCACCAAAAAATTGAACCTTATCATCATTACTCAAAGCACTCGAGTGCTCCATTAATAAGCGGGTGCCCCACTTATCATATACTACTAACATATTACAATTTACTAGCTCATGTTCATGGATGCCATATTAATATTATTAATTGTTGAAAGGATGTTAATTAATACGAGGAAGGACTTCAAATTAAAATTTCATATTTCGAACTGTTAGCTTACCTGGAATTTCAAACTTTTCTTCTAAAATATGCAAATGATTTTTTTTTTAATAATTACTATTCCTAAGATTTATGATATGTTCAATTGCCTCCTAAATAAAATTCTTGCCTTAGCCACTAATCCAAGCTCCACCTTTTCACCTTATGTTAACCTAGACGATATCTATGACTTTCAACTGTAAAAGTGCTAATTGCTATGCAATAAAAGTTCAATTTCGGAAGACTTTGTTTGAGTGGATGCTATTTTTTTCTACTTTTTATAATTTGACCAAAGTGATATTTTCTATTTTAAGCTTAATAATTTCAATGGAGCCGCTGTTTAATTGTGCAAAACTAATAATGACAATACAGATGTGCAAATTAGTTATTGCAAGAACAATTTGGATTAAAATGTATCATAAACTTGTATTTTTCAGTAATTGCAAAATTTTCGTGGAAGGACTGTAGAAACCTTATCGTTATGATCGATATGTATACAGGAAAATTTGATGAATATAACTTTATTCAGTCATAAATCATTGGTATTCTCAAGCTTTAACATTTTGAATGTGCTTTCCAGATGCATTCAAAGGGGCATTCTTGCTTTGGTAAATTCTATCTTTTGGCTCTTTTTTTTTTTTTTTAATTTGATTTTCTCTATAAAACTTGGGAAAATAAAAGGAGTAAAGAACCCTTTGAATAATTTAACTTTTATACACTATAGTGTAGATGCTATTCTTGGGAGGCACGCGTAGTTTCTACAATATATATATCAAGCAGTCTCTTGTTCAATTAACTTTTTTCACTCTTAATTTTTTGATATCCTCAAAATGAAATCCAAATCCACTTTCTTTTTATTATTGTTAAATATTCAATTCAATGAGTATTTTAGATATTACGATTGTAGACATGTTTCTCATGTCTTCGATCGATATGATGATCTTTTTCTGCTCACATATTCAGAGAAATAAATTTGTTTAACGATGCTGATGGCTTGCCATTTTATCAGCTTAGTTAGTTCATATATATTCTTTCTATTATTCGATTTTTGCACTGCATGCATTACATTGTTTCTTTTATTTTCGTAAGATAATATATTGAGGGCAAAGGCCCGTTATGCCCATCTATTTAATTGTATCTTTTTTTTAATAATTCATTTGAAAAATAATCATTCCTCGCACTCGGCATGCACCCACAAAAGAAACTTGAACTCGAGAGAGAGGCGACTTATCAACCATTAATGGTTATGTTTCATTATCTTGAAGTTTTTTGTTTTTGAAATCACCTATTCTACCCATTTCTTACTTTATTGTTTTTGCCTTTTTCTTTTGGCCAGCCTTTAGTTTTTCTCTCAAGCCTAGGTAACAGGTTTATGTACAAGTTTACCGCAAGAAAAGCATTAAAAGAGCTATACCTATATAGATCAATGAAAAGCAATGACATGATGTAATTAATTTTCCCACATTTCAATTTTCAGTCTCCTGTAGATTAATAGCAAGCAACTAAACACAGGCAGTAAAAAGCATGCAACTGGATAATTGTTAGTGGAAAAAAGAGATTTGAAAGTAGTCAAAAAGGTTTATGTACCAAAAGTCCATTGTCAAATTCTTTCTTCAGACCATATTGTTTTTTGGTCTACACAAGCAGATGCAGACACGGCAATAGTCTTCATTACATGAGCATGAAATGTGGACGTAATTTTGTCCACAATAACAGTTCATTTCAGTTTTTTAAATTTTGTCCGCAATAACAGTTCATTTCTGTTTTTTAACTTCCTTTATTTGGTTTGCAAAATAAAAAAGCCTTATAAAGTGATGTTGTTTGTTGGAAATGAAATGGAGGATTAAGACAAAAGGTCATTGCTGCTGCAGTTTTGCAGAAGAGAGATGAAGAAAAAGGAGCCAATAATGCTATGTAGGATAGCAGACAGAGCGTTGCTTTTTGGGTACTTGGGGAATAAAATGCTGTCTCCCTACTAGGATTGGCCCGAGAATAAAAATCCATATGGTTTATATCAATCTAATTTAATTATATATAAAGCAAATGCTCATATAATTTTAAAAAAGAACACTCAGAGACTTCAAATTTTACCCTAACATATAGTAGACCATTAGGGATGAACCATTTTTATTAGTGTTTCTATTTATTTATTTGGAGACATCAAACATTCTCTCGGCTTTCGTTTATTGGGATTTATTCAATGGTGAGAATTGAGATCAGTTTCAGAAATAGGCACCAAAAGACTGCCCATTCAATGGCTCAAACTGAAAAATCAATTTTTATGTTCATGTTTGAAACAGTGACGGGTTTAACTTATACATTACAACAAAAAAAACTTATTGAATTTTCTTTTTCTATTTTTGCAAAAAGTATAACAATTCTACTAACTCTTCTTTTTTATCTCTCATCTCATCACACTCTGGCTTCTTTTCCACCTTTTCTCTTTAGTTACTTTTTTTGAATTTCTGCTGGCTTTGTCTGTCCATTCAAAGGGGGGTGATCTGGAAAAAGGAGGGGAGCTCTCTGTGAACTTTGAGTAAAATTTTGAATTGTGGGTCATGTTTATTAGACCCTTTTTATGAAACCCCATTTGCATAAAAATAACACAGCAGAAAGGAGTTAATTGCATTACTATTTATAATAAAATTGTACTAGATGTTCTTTAATTGTATAGCTGGATATTAAATTAAGAATAGGGTTAGATTGAAATCTTTCTTTTGCAGCTTTTCATCATCTGGGTTAAATTTTTTTATCTGACTTGAGTATCATGCCATTAACATTTTACTATATATATGCGTGTGTGTATATATACTTGCAAGTCCCAACAAGATGAATGTATAAATTAATGCTAAACTAAAGCCACCCTTTTTATATCACCTCATAGTTATTAACAATACATAATCTAGTGACACATTAGATTACCCTTTAGAGGGACATTGGGTGATTAAAAAGATGGTGCAAAATGTAATTGTTAACTGAAGAGAGAGAAAGCAAAGATGTGGCAAAGTTTAAAGTAAGGAAAAAAACAAAAAACAAAATAATTACACAACGACTTCAAGAAGTATAAAGAAGGTAGTTTGGTCTAGCATGGTCTTTCTAAAACTCTATACCCAGTTTCTCTCTTATAAGCTCATCTCTCAAAAATCTCACTCTTTTCTTTGTAATTTTCCCTTCAGTTTCTGACTTTTTGTTTCCTCTTAAGCCCAAAAGAGGAAGCTAAGCTTAGCTAAGCTTACAGCTTTTTTCTATAGCCAACAAAGAGGAGAAAAAATTTGGGGTGGTGAGCGGGTGAGGGTGAAAATATATAAGGAGAAAAAGAAAGAAAGTTGAGGCCTAGAGTTTTTGAAATTGTCATTAAATTTGGGGGGGTGTTTGGGGGGTGGGGTTTTGGCTAAGTTATGCGTTCAGGAGCTTGTGCAGTTCAGCAGACCCTAACAACTGAGGCTGCTTCGGTGTTGAAGCACTCTCTTGGCTTGGCAAGAAGGAGGGGCCATGCACAGGTCACTCCTCTTCATGTTGCTGCTACTTTGTTGAGTTCAAGAACCAGTGTTTTAAGAAGGGCTTGTCTCAAATCTCATCATCCTCATCAGCCACATCATCAAGCATCACATCCACTTCAATGCAGAGCTCTTGAGCTTTGCTTCAATGTGGCCCTCAACAGACTCCCCACAACTCCTGGTCCTCTACTCCATGGCCAGCCTTCTCTTTCCAATGCACTGATTGCTGCTCTCAAAAGAGCACAAGCTCATCAGAGGAGAGGCTGTATTGAGCAACAGCAGCAACAGCCTCTTTTGACAATCAAGGTTGAGTTAGAACAGCTCATAATATCAATTCTTGATGATCCAAGTGTCAGTAGGGTTATGAGAGAAGCTGGTTTCTCAAGTACAACCATCAAGAATCACATAGAGGACTCTTCAGCTTCTTCTGTCTTTCAGTGTTACACTTCCTCTGGTGGTGGGGTTTTTTCCTCTCCTTGTTCCCCTTCTTCTTCTGAAGCTCATCATTTCATAAACCCTAACACTTTCTGGCAAAACCATGCTCTTTTTTCCTCTCAAAAGCCAGCTTCTGTTAGCAAAGAAGACATCAAGCTCGTGTTTGAGGTCTTTTTGAGGAAAAAAAGAAGGAACACAGTGATAGTTGGTGACTGTTTGTCCATAACCGACGCTCTTGTTTTCGATTTCATGGGGAGAGTTGAAAGAGGAGATGTTCCTCAAGAGTTGAAACAAACTCATGTCATCAAGTTCCATTTTGCACCAGTTACTTTGAGGTTCATGAAAAAAGAAGAAGTTGAAATGAACCTCACAGAACTTAAAAGGAAAGTTGATTCTCTTACATCTGTCGGTGGTGGTGCAATTATCTACACTGGGGACTTGAAGTGGACAGTTGATCAACAAGAAAGTAATAATAACAACAATTTTAATGGAGAAATTGTATCTTGTTACAATCCCATTGATCATCTAGTTTCAGAAGTTGGAAAGCTGGTTTCTGACTGTAACAGTGCTTCAAGCACAAGGGTTTGGTTAATGGCAACAGCAAGTTACCAAACATACATGAAGTGCCAAATGAGGCAGCCTCCATTGGAGATTCAATGGGCACTTCAAGCTGTTTCTATTCCTTCTGGTGGGCTTGGTTTGAGTCTTCATTCTTCCAGGTAACTATCTCTTGCCTTAAACTGTACTTTTTTTTTAATAATAAATTTATTATGCATGTTGGTAAAATGGTAAAAATATGTAAATTCTTCATTGTTCGTCGTATTCTAAAGCTTTGATTTTGTACCCGTTCTTGTCTCTAAGCTTTCAGTTTATGGCCTGAATGAGGCCAAAACAACTGTGGTCTGTGAAAAGTAATGGTTGGTGAGACAGATAGGAATCACTGCCCCCCCTATGTTTTTACTTTGTTTTGTCAGCATGTAGCTAGCCTCTGCATATTTCAGATTTCTACTAGCAGAAATCAACAGAGAGAAGAGAGAGAATAAAGACGAAAAAAAGAGAAATGTTTTCTATGTTTAGGTGTTTTGACAGAAGTGCCCTTCATAATAAAAGGACCTGCTTACACTTGATAACATCAAATTAGACATTTAAAAAGTCCTCAAAATATGTTCGTTTTTATATTTATTTCAGACTTTTTTCCTATTTTTGTATTTAGTAAGAGTGATTTTGCAGTTGGACATATGACCTACTTGCACATAAAGTTTGTCAATCAACTTGCACATAGAGTTTGTAAATCTACTTGATTGATGTTGAAGTTATGGTTCTGCTTCCAGTGTGCACGAATCAAGGCTAACATTTTCCCAGAATCCATCACAAGTGTGGGAAACAAAGCCATTTGCAATCAAGGAAGAAGAAGATCATAAGCTCAACTGCTGTGCAGAATGCACTTCCAACTATGAAGAAGAAGCTCAATTATTCAAATCAGGCCAGAAAAAACTCCTGCCCCCTTGGCTACAACCACATAGTAGCAGCAATGCCAATCAAAAGGTAGTACAAATAAAATGATATCTATGTCATCTACTTTTTTTCATTCTGTTGAAAAGTCCTCTAAATTTTATTTCAATTTCAGGATGAATTGGTAGAGTTGAGGAGAAAATGGAACAGATCATGCCACAGCCTGCACCAAGGAAGACACACTCAAAGCCAATTCAGTTCAAATTTGTACAACAATCAAAGCTTAACTGGAAAGAGCTGCTCTTATGCCTCAACTTATCCTTGGTGGCCAAGTCAGAGCAGCATTTTCCTGGATTCGAATTCAATCTCCTTTGCAGAATCAGCAATGAAGCCTCATAATAGCTCCAATTCTGTGGCTAAATTCAGAAGGCAACAGTCTTGTAGTACTATTGAGTTCAATTTTGGTAATTGTACTAGAAAACCCCAAGGTGTTGAACCAAGGTTAGATTCTCTGAAGAGCAATGAAGGCAAAGAAGTAAAAATCACTCTTGCTCTTGGCAACTCTGAGCTGTCAGATTCAGCAAAGTTGCAAAGAAGTGATTTGTACAAGGTGTTGCAAGAGAACGTCCCTTGGCAATTCGATAGCATTCATTCAATTGTAGAAGTATTGGTTGAATGCAAATCAGCAAAGAAGGCAACTTGGTTTCTTCTACAGGGGAATGACACAATTGGTAAAAGGAGATTGGCACTTTCTATTGCAGAATCAGTTTTCGGGTCAACTGATTTGCTTTTTCACATCGACATGAGGAAAAGAAATGATGGTGTGAGTTCACACTCTGAAATGCTGATGGGGAAGTTGAAGAATTATGAAAAGTTGGTGGTCTTGGTTGAAGATATTGATTTGGCTGATCCCCAGTTCATTAAAATTCTTGCTGATGGATTTGAAAGTGAAAATTTTGGTCAAGTGATCTTTGTTTTAACAAAAGGTGACTCCTCTAACTACGAAGAAAGGATCGAGAATCAGGATTCTGTGATAAACATGACATTGAAGGTCAACGAAAGGAATCAAAATTTTGATCACAAGAGGAAGGCCGAGTGGGAATTTGCGAACAAGACCAAGAGTCCAAGAATTGATGAAAAGGAAGATGCAACTTCCGTGACTATTGATAATGTGAGCAGTGGCAATAAGAAAGACTTCTCAAGGCAGTCAAGTTTCAACACTCTTGATTTGAACATGAAAGCGGATGATGAGGATGACGAAGGTGAACAAAAACCAGGAGAATTGAGCCCAATTTCGAGTGATTTAACTCGCGAAAACATAACCAATCCTGCTCTATCAAATGGGTTTCTTGATTTGATCCAAAACCGTTTCGTCTTCAATCGAAACTCTTCCAATGATGGAAAGATCACGGGGTTTTTCTTGGCGAAGATGAAGGAGTCGTTTGATGAAATTTTCAAGCGACAAAACAAGGTAAATTTCAGTGTTGAAGAAAGAGTCTTAGAGGAGGTAATAATTGGTTCCGGTTTTTATCTTAACAGCTTGTTTGAAAAATGGTTAAAAGAAGTATTTCAAACAAGCTTGGAAGCAGTTAAAATTGGCGGGAAGGGAGGGGGTATAGAAATTAGGCTATGTTTTGGGTGTAAAAATGACAAAGTTTTTGCAAATTATGGATTTGGGGATTCATGCCTCCCCAAGAAAATCCAAATTGCATTGCTAGATTAAGGGGGAGGGGTCTTTTGTAAAATGTATCTTTAGATGTGCAACTCTTTACTTTCAAAATAGGATGTGTTTGTTCTTTTCATGTTCAGTTAAGTCTTATAAGATTTCAATGTTTTCTTTCATATTTCTATTTCATGCTTATCGCCTAAATACTGATTTTCCCAATAGGCTTAAAATCCAAATGCATCAATCCGAAATAGGACTTGTGGCTAAGCAATCATTACATTTGCTGTTTCTGATCCAAATTCTTTGATTAAGAGCTTTTCTCTCGAACTAGGAAAAAAAATTTTAAAAAACAATCAGTGTTTTCGCTAAAAGTCGAAAGATACGTGTGAGGAAAGTCATCTTTGACCACTTGCTTCCCACACAAAAGGCGAAATCAATTGAGTTATCTGCTCATATACTAAATTATTAGTTAAAATTTCTGATTAGAAAGTTATAAGTTTTGTTTTTTGTATGAAACAAGTCCATCGTTATTATTAGAAGTGTTAAATTATGCCAGTAACTTCTCGCATTTGCGTTTCCCCGAAGTTTTGAAGGAACCAAAATTTATCATTTTGATCAAATATCTACAGAAGTTTACAATTTGTGTCAGGTCCTCACGGGACCAGATGAGATATGATTTACCAATTTCAGTCTCGTCCCGTATATGTAAGTGGGATAAAAAAATGTCTCTCCCATCTTTATATTTTTTTAGGATAAAAATATATTTCAATCTTGTCCCAAAAGAGATGAAATCCCATGGGATCCTATCCAAATTGAAAAAAATTCACATCCTTAGTCAGTAATGAGACGGGATGTGATGAGATTTGTTAATCTCAGCCTCGTCCCATATATACAAGTGGGATAAAAAAAAATATCTCACTTCCATCTAGGGGTGGGCAAAATACCTGACCCGACCTGACTCGACCCGATCTAACCCAAAAATTTTAGGTTCAGATCGGATCGTATCAAGAATGAAACTCGATCATATGAAATATAGTAAACTCAATCGAGTTGTGATCGGGTCAGGTAAAACTCGATCGGGTTGCTTAAAAAAAAACCTAAACCTAAACACATGCACACTGCCACGCATTCACCCATACACACACACAAACACAAAACAAATTCACAAATCACAACAATACTCACACAAACACAAACAAGTCACAACTCACAAGACTCACACACACAACCCTCTTCAATCTTCATTACACAGTGACACTCAACGGCCACCGCCAAGGCGCCAACGGACGCCACACACTCTCCACTCTCCAGTCCCGTAATCTATTGCTGCCTCTTCGGTCAGTCCCCAAGATCTGCTGCTGCGTGTTCAGTCGTCTGCGATCTGCTGTTGTACGTCTGCCCATCTGCTGCTATACGTCCGCCCATCTGCTGCCGCGAAGTGAAACTGATCTGCTGCCCGTCCAGCCGTCCGTGATTTGCTGCCGTGGCCACCGATCTGTTGCTCCAACGCCCAAGCCTCCAACCCGAGTTTTATGGCCTTTGTGTTTTGAATTTGAAGCTTTCAAGTTTCATGATATATAATTATATATGCTTAATCCGACCCGTTTTTTATCTGAACTCGAGCCTACCCAAATTTAACTCGATTTTGGGACCCGATCCGAATATATATAAGATTGGATCGGGTTGGGTTGGGTTGTAAGTTAGGGTTGCATTCAGATTGATTTTTGTCCAACTCAAAATCTGATCGGGTTGACCCGAATCCGTCCACCCTTACTCCCATCCTTATTTTTTTTTGTGGGAAGAAAATATGTTTTAATCTCTTCCCAAATGGGATGGGATCCCATTAGAAAAAATTGCCATCCCCATCACACTTGAGCAGGTGAGAACTATTACTATACCCCCTAATTTGTAGAAGAATACCAAATTATTCCCCAATATTTTGAAAAGCATTATTGCACCCCCTACCATTACTTCTAATTTCCTTCTAGTTATACCAAAATGACAACAAACGTTTTGGGACCATAACCATATTGAGAAACTTTGCACAATATAAAATAATGTCTTCTCCTTATGATATTGTAATTAACGGCCTAATAATTGAAGATCTCATACTGATCATCCTGAAATATGCATCACCATTCACGTGAACAGTATATACTCCCAATTGTGTATTTTTCAAACCACGTAGCCTCATGCCCAGTTCATTTTCTACAATGATTTGATGGTTTGATAATCAAATCAAAGAATCATTTGGTACCTTACCACTTTAAAATACATAATCTAGGAAGTTAAATGCACTGAGAAGAATATATATTGTAAGGTTAAGAAGGATTATAAAAGATTTTTATGTGGAAGAGGATGTGGAACTCACTGATCACTGCAAATGTTTGCTATTTGTTAATTACTTGTAAAATAATAGTATCCCTATTTTTAATTTTTTTTTAAAGAAAAACATTGCTCCTTTTGACCGTAATCAATGCCCATATTGTTTTTCTTATCATCATAACCAAGAAAAGAGTATGTAATCATGCCCATAAATACATTTCATTGGACTTCCAATGCATATACACCACTAGAAGCCAGTATCACTTTTTAGATCAAATTTCCATCTTTGAGCATCCTTATTTTGACCATAGTAGTAAATCAAAAGATATGATTACATCAAACGGCGGAAGTGGGTCCTGTCCTCCTATGATAGAACATACAATAATTTCATCTTTATAAGTTGGATATTTAATAAAATATCCTAAATAGAATTATTTTTGCACCGGCTTTAGAAAAAGCTCTCGAGTGTCCTGCTAATAAACTAGAAAAAAAGCTTCTGGTCTATGATGGGGGAATGATAGGTGAATTTTATTTGCAATATTAGCGATACAATTATTTAACAATTATATTATTCTTAGACTATGATTGTTATCTTCTTGCAAATCTACCTTCGCCTATTATTTTAAAAACCGTGCAGAGATGTTGAAGAAATGTTTATTCAGTTGGCCTTTCATCATTGCAAAGCCACATTTTCTTCGTTAGATATATATATACACAGCACTTGGGTCCCTTACTTTTTGCTCCAATTAGTGAGCCATCAATTATCATTCAATTTGGGAGAAAAGAAATCGTACAAGTTTTAATTAAAATTTGAATTGTTTTCTTCCGCTTAAAATGGTGACTCGTAAGGTTTGTCTATATAGATAACAAGGCCCTCACTGTTTCAAAATTTGAACAATCAAATCTCATTTCATTAATCAATTCCATCTATTCAAATGAACATAAGGTTACATAGTTAAAGAATATTAATGTACTATAACGTCAGCTAAAATTATTGTACTAAATAATGCTCACCAAGGAAAAAGGATTTAGATGTGATTGTAAAGAAGAGGGTTTCGCGCCACTTAGACTTTAGTCCAGTGATGAACCATTGCCCTTAAAGTTAAGCATGATTATGAGGACAATGGTTCGAGTTTCTATAAACTCAACCTCCCTTAATTAACTATAATTGTGTAAAGATTATTTGTAACGTCTTTCTCCTTTGCAAAATAGGGGGTGGTGTAGGAAGGAATGTTTTGTGTCTGGGCATGTATTTCATAAAATTAAAAATATAATAATATAAATCCCAATTATATATCAAGGTAGAGTAGAGACACCCTTCCTCCCTGAAGGTTATTTGTTTGGATATGTACTTCATACAATTAAAAATATAATAATGTAAATCTCAATTATATATCTGATTGTAAATATCATTATAATAATCTATTGTCATAGCAGTTGTAAATATCTAATGCTTAATGAGTTAAAAAAAAAAGACGAGAGTTTCACAATCTATTTATGGATGGATGGAAAGAATGTCCTTTTTCGTTTAAAAATATTCCTTTTAAAGTATTAAATCAGATATGAGCTATTCGATTATCATATTTCTGGTCTCATGCAAAACTCATCCCACAATCAGAGTCATCAAAGAACCAAAGACTATCTACACAAGTTCTTACAACCCAAAGCTGTGCCATAGATTGATAGACAGATGAATAAGAAAAATAGAAATGCACAAAAAACTTTCACTATGTGATTGCCTCAAATATACAACGACGGTACAACGGTTACAAAAATTAAAAAGGAAAGGCCTAGGTTTCAGGTGTTAAAAGAATGAACGGAAATGGCTGATAAAACTTATGAATCAGGCCAAGGAAAGCTAGTATACAAAGAATGGTGACTAACTACGGGGTGCTAATCTACATTTCTCAGATTATCTGTGGTTACAGTATATACATCTATCTAAAAAGGGTGACAAGACAAGTAATATATTCCCACCCCAATCATAAAACAAATTACATGATGGAAAAATCAAACCTGTTAGAAAATTATAATGAATTAGAAGCTGTTGTATTGGAAGAGAGAGCTTTAGGAGGACGTGGAGAAAGATTTGAAAAATCTGAATCTCTTTCGAGGTCTAATAATGGCTTCAGTCTTCTCTCCACCTCGTTGAATTGTAAATTCATCTCCACAAGAATCATTGAAAAAGCAGATTTGCAAGATTCTTCATCCCTAAATGCTAGGGTCCATCTCCCATCAACTAGAGCCTTTGACTTGACTTTATTGTAGACACCAGATTTAGAAGGATCCATAAAGGGTAAAGCTGATGGACGGATTCGCAAGTGTAGCCATCTTGAATGCTTCTCATCAATTCTCGGCTGAATGCAGAAAACAAGAATAGATTTAACTGCTTGATAAATCATTATCATACTAAGGTTCCAAGACACACAAGTGGGAACATAGACAGCTAAAGTAATGAAAATACTAAATTTCCCCCAACATACAAAAATTTAAAAACTTATCTATTTTACATCATAACAATACACTTATGGGTCTTCCCCACCCCCCCAAATTCTAAAAAATGCGTTGATTGAGCTCACATGTTCTTGCATCCAAGTGTAGCATGAGATATAAAATGAAAGGAGAAGAAAAAGCATTTATGTAAGTAAATATATGCCAACTGCACAACACAAATATTTATGCCATCAATGATGCGCTGGTCATAAATTTATAAAAGTAGAGCTCACAATCCAACAATAAAGAAGAAGAAAGGAAAAACATACATTGGAGCCAGCCAATGGTGCAGCAACACGAACAACCCCAAACTGCCGATTCACAGGCAATTCTTCAGCAAGAACAATCCATCCGGAAGTTCCCAGAGAGATACCTAAAAGGCTAAAATGTCGTTCTTTTCCCCTCTCAAATGCAATCCTACAAGGCACAGCATCAACTGCATATGGCAGCAACCAAGTGACCATGAAATACTTGACTGCATGACTAGTACAAAAATCATCTCTCAACAAGTTAAAGAATAGTTTATGCCATAATATAAAGGCAAATTGCACAAAAATAAGTCAGACCCTTTCCCCCCCCCCCCCCCCCCCCCCAGGGATGGCAGATTTACCCGGACCCGGATAATCCAGGCTAGGTTGAACCCATACTGGAGTGTAAAATAATCCGGGTCCGGAATGAATTTTTATAACCCAAATATATCCGGGGCCGGGTTTAGGTTAACCCGTACATCCAGAACCCGGACCCGGATATCTTATTTTAATATTATTTTTTAACTAATTTTATTGATTAATATAAATACAAACAAAAAAAAAAACCCTAATCGCAATTCGCAACTTGCTTCGGTTCTTAGCTTCTTGCAGCCAGCAGCCTTCGCGATTCGCAGTCAAGCAGTCAAGCTTCGGTTCTTAGCTTCTTGCAGCCGGCAGCCTTTGCAATTCGCAGTCAAGCAGTCAAGCTTCGGTTCTTAGCTTCTTGCAGCCAGCAGCCTTCGCGATTCACCACCGTCAGAACTCAGAAGCTTGGGCTCGCGGCTTGCTACCGTCTTCCGTCGCAACTCGTACTCTCGGGTTCGTTCACGACCGTCGCAACTCGTACTCTCGGGTTCGTTCACGACCGTCGCAGCCTTGGGTTCTTGCAGCTCCAAACAACAATCCGATTCGCCACCGTCGTCCGTCGCAGCCTCGGGTTCGCGGTTCGCTACCATCACATCTCACAAGCTCGTTGAAGTGATTTAATTTTTTTATTTGAAACATTGAAATTTATGGATTTAAATTAGTGGATGTGTTATTGGCTTATTGCTTAGAAATTTGTTTTGTTTATGAATGATTTACAATCTGGAATCTGGATGTGTTATTGCCTGGAAATGTATTAATTTTTTATTTTTAAAATTTTAGAAATTGATACTGATTCATTGATCCGGGTTCAAAACCCGGAATCCGGAAACCCGGATTTTTCCGGGTTGAACCCAGACCCGGGTGAAAAAAGCCGGGTTAAAATCCGGGTCCGGGAAAAGAAAATGGTATCCAGGTCCAGATCCGGGAAGGTTAAAGCCGGACCCGGATTTTGCCATCCCCACCCCCGCCCCTATATATATATGTCTACTTATTTATCTAGTGATAGATAGAAAACTTACCAAGTCTTAGTTCTGTGCCTGGCTTGGGACCAGAAATATCTAGTCCAGCAGCTCTTGCTCGAGAATTTTCAGGGATATTTGATGGAGGAAAAATAGGAGGGTGGTCAGGTAAAACCCTACCAAGGGAGAACATTTGAAGCTGAAGAAGAAGTACAAACACCTAAAATGGAAAGGGTGAGAAAGATTATAAAATTATCATGCAAACAGAAATGCAATAAAATATCAATGATGGCAGAGAAGTAAAGCGCAGTGATGAATATAATGCTAGATTACAATTTTACAGGTCAAACATTATTATTTTTCTAACATCACAAATTTACCATGTCTTATGCTTTAATTAAACTAAAATTATATACAAACCTTTACCGACTCGCACATTCTATCACCAGCAGTAAAAGATGATTCACCAGAAATAACATCTGCACATGCAACAGATGTATTAAATGAATGCTGTTAAACAAACCCCACCATAAATATTAACCACAACAGAAATAACAAAAGCTAAAACTAAGCTAAAACTAAGTCTATTCCAAGAATCTTCAATTTGAAACCACAATTTATGAAACGATGTTTAGTTCTACCTTCAGAAAAGGATTTCTGAACTGGCAAAAGTATGCACTTGGGGTCTTTCCGTGGAGATGACGCCTCAATTACTACAAGTTTCATTGGTCAACCTCATTAGTGAAACATTTGAGACTAGAGCTCAGCATTTGAGGTTGTACAAATCCAGTAACATACCTCTTTTGCATTTTTTCCACTCATCACAGAGTACTGTTATAAGTAGATCAGGCCAAACACCTCTAATCTCTTGCAGAAGGGCACTTGTACAGTTCTTGTATGAACCCTGTGCACAAGCAGTAAACAACATCTGTGGCAAATACGAATTTCTAGTTGTACTTCAAAAAGAAAACTTATGAAAATAAAAATTGATATACAATAAAATTAAATTCTGCCATCCATTCATGCACCCAATAAGAAAAGGCAAATTGTATTCAACTAAGATTTCATCCTGACTACTTCGGTTGCCATGTGAGTTTCGTGTCAAAGCACTCCATCGAATCCAACAACATCCATTAATAGCCCCAACCAAAAAAAGAAAAAAGATCATTCAACTAAGTTTTTACCCTGACTACATAGGTTGGCATGTGAATTTTGTGTCAAAGCAATCCATTGAGTGCAATAGCATCAATTAATAGCCAAAAAAAGAAACCAGATCAGTAATCATGGTTCTTTCTCACTGTCTTTTCCATTTCTGGTGGTATAATCTCTTCCATCTGGGAAATTCTACTCTAATCGTGTTAGTCCTAATGTGGTCCAACATAAGTGCAGGATTCAGGACACTCTTAATTATCATTACACAGTCTTCTGTGTTCCTCCGTTCTCACGGTTCCCTATGTAATTTAGTCAATTTACCTTGACCACTGACCTTTGGTTCAAGAATCTTGAATGATTGCAATCAACAAGCATCATTCAATGCTGTCAAGAAAGCTTAGTATTTACATGTTAAACAAACTTAAGCTGAATACAGAAAATGCCATGTGATTCTACAAGCCTCTTGCATATCCCAATTATAGCTTACCTTCAGCAATTCATGATGATGGCTATTAAACTCAGCCTCACTATAAGGGAGCAACTGACGCAAAAGCCAACCACCATCCCACAATGTTTCTGCAGATATATTTGATCGACAAAAGAGACTGACCAACGCATCGAGTACCTAGAGAGTTATTTCACATAATTAATTAAAAATTTCAACCTTAAAAGAAATTGGAATACATAAACCTCTCATGAGTAAAGTGAGACAAAACCAATTTGTTAAAGCACAACTGGATGCTTATTGTCCCGACTTCTCTTCTTCATCTCAAATTTGATTGTACTAAGAAGGCAAAGTTCAGTCCCTTTGAGAGGATTATTCCTCTTAAGTCAAATGTGAAAAGTATACCTGACATCTATTTACATGAGGGCTTGTGCCCCGCTCCAGAAAAGAACATAGCACTCCATATTGTTCCTGTTAATTACAGGTTAAAAAAATTACATTAACCATATAAAGGACAAAATCTAGAGAAATGTGTTAAGAGAGACATTTCTTATTTAGAAAGACAGGAAACATAGAGGAACACATTTGAACAACCTAAAAAGTGCACAAGAGTAGAGCATATAAACCATGAACCCCCTAGAAAACTATTTTAATTTTCATGGCTCGAGGTGAATTAAAGCCTCCAACTTTATGAATAGAGTTAAAGAGATCCAGTTCGCTATTTCCAAATAAAGCTTGCAAATTATACAGTATGGATTTAAAATAAGACTATCCATTTAGTAAGCAAAATAGTACAGCTATAACAGCCAATGCACAAAAAAAATATTCCACACGAAACTTTGTTGCATAGTTGTATTTCTAGCGAGAAAATATTGAAAAGAAGAGATATTGAAACTAATATAGGAAATAGAGTTGAAAAGATCTCAAGCGATATCTGGTTGAGCTAGTCTCAGACTAATTTCAGAATCCAATTAAGTCAGATGAGATAAGATTGAGAAAAATCTCCTGATAATGGAAACTTTTGCATATGAGAAACAATAGTTAAAATGATAGATAAAGAAGGAAGAGCAGTTGCAGGATGGTTGGCAAAGAAAGAGACACTGAGATATGGGGGAAAGAGAGAGATAAGCAGACTGAAAAATGTAAGAGACATCCACACCTTCAACCTTTGTAGATAGCCGTCAAGCTCGGTACTGGTACCATCCTTTACAGTACTACTTCCACGAGAAAAAAGTTGTTCTTCATCAGAGCCCTCACCGACCAAAGCTTGCTGCAGGAATCAAATATGGGGAGAAAGAAAATATTACATTTTAACTAAATAAACATTCAACAGTGAGACCCCATTTTTTCTAAAGTCTATAAAACAAGAAATTCAATGATGATTATATTGATATTTGGACATGAAGACCCATAGTATATGCTCATATGTGAAAAAACTTATTGTCAATTACTTGGCTAAAAAACACTAGAACTCTTAGCACATTGAAAATTTGGCATATTAGACTCTTGATATTCACAGTGCAAGACTGATAAGTATTATTATAAGATCATATACCTTCATGTGCCCAAGATTTTTGCAGAATTAGAGGAGCCATAGTTTCGCATGAAATTCTCACATGTTTGCAATCTTTATAATCATTTCACTATCGTGAGAGTTAAATTAATTACATTGTTAAAGCATACAAAATTTGTCTTAAGATTCTATATGGAAATTCCCTCAGTTATGAAAATTGAGTAATCGTCATGACAACTTACCAGCAAGAGTTTTTTATGTTGTTTACGCTGGGGAAGAATGCCAAGTGCATCTAGCATTGACTCATCCAATTCTAGAGGACCAAATATTTATCAGAAAACAAAATTGAAAGCAGGGAAATAAGCCAAAAAAATCCAATGATATAACCTTTTGTCTGCAATAGTGTCGCCAGCACACTCAGTGAGCCCAACACCTGTACATCATCCCCGGTTGTAATATAACAAAGCAAAGCCTCCCTGCACATTAAATGTGTCACTATTACGTCATACAAGATACCACATGCAAAAATATAATATGACCCATTAATAAAAGACAACACTCTACATGAAGGCAACAAAAATAAATAAGCAATAAGGGCGAGGGAGAAAGGAACACTAAAACAAAGCAAAAATCTAAAAAAATGAAATAAAGCTGAAAAAAAGTATTGGAAAGCACGTTGTGTCTAGAGCCTGTCAAAGAAAATGGCAAAAATTATGGTTCTCCAACAACATCATTGACTTTCAGTTAGTCCTGTGTCCACAGGAGACATTAAAAAAAAAAAAAAGAATTATGCATTTAATGTTAACAGAAGACAAACATTGAAGTCAACAAAATATAAGGAATACTAGTTGGACACAAAAACTGGATGATAACAAAAGATAGGAGTTCAAAAGAGAGGTTGCACGAGGAAAGAAATATTCCTTTAAGAAAGACTAGTAGTAATTTCATATCATTATCTCTAGAAATAAAAAGGTGAAATCCTTTTTGGTACAAAGAGATTTCTCTGCAAAGTTCCAACAACCAGAGAAACTCTAACTTCCCCACCCATCTCCTTTTGCTCAGGTGTTAAGAGGATACCAAATAATTCAGCAAGCATGTATCTCATTGACTCAATCAATCAAGCATATCAGGGTTCAGCCATGAAGTATAAACAAAATCCACTGCCACAAATTACTTTTTGTTTTGTAAGTGGGCAGGAGGTTGAAAGCAGAGGTTCCTCCAAGATGCAAATGCTGATGGGAAATGCTTTCCGAGTAAGAATAGCAACGGGTGAACTAGATCTCAAACTGTTTCCCCATTGATGCTAGATCAGTCAAAACAACCCTCAGATACCTCTCTTTTCTTTTCCAGTTTCAAACTTTACTATTATGGGCACCTCAAAAGGCATAAATTAAAGATGGTACACAGAACCAGAAATGTGGTAAACACTAACGAACAAAATTTGAGTGATATCTATTTTGAATCGTTCTATTACGGAAGGATACTCCATGACAGCACTAGCAAAGATATAACTAAAAAAGACACAAGAGAGACCATATGAAGTTGATCATAAGTAGTGATATGTTACCTCAAAGCCAAATGAGAACCATTACAATCATTTTGTGTGACCAGATCTTGATGATGAACATGTGAAGAAGTAGCCATGTCTGAAACAGTGACTCTTAAACATTCACCATCCACCTCCCCAGCAGTATTATTATCTAGTAGTTGACTTTCATGAGTAAAGCCATGACCAGATGTAAAGCCATTGAGTTTAGCTTCAAAATGTGGAATGTAGGCCTCTGGTGGGCAAAAAAGAGCAGCAGCAATGGTGTTCGCCAAATCTTTGATTTTAACTATGCGCAAGATGCAACAGAGTAGGTATAGGGACGTGACAGCACCAATCTCTATTCCCTAGATTTACAACCAACATTAGTTGAGTGGAACGTCTAGCACATATATGAATGAAAAGGCAGACTACCCAACTGCTTAGAGCATCCTAAGAGAAACAGGAGCAAAAGAAGAAGAAGGAGAAGGCAAGATGAGAGAAAACCAAAGAAAATCAAGTTCCATACATTCACATTATCCATCCGTAGAGATGGAAGAAGCAATGGAAGTATCAAAAGCTGCAAACAGTTGTCTGTTAATAACCTCCCAATATCAGGGATTCCAGCAGAAATAGCATCGCTAAAATAGTAGAGATTGTCTTCAATTTCATCCACAGCAGCAAGTATGGTTGAGGTTGAGTTTGGGTCAGGGTTTCTGCCATAGTAACCAAATGATAGTATTTAGAAGATAAGCATATCCAACTTATTATTGAGACAAAATAAAAACTCTAGCTCTTACTTTAGAGTGCTTGAGACTAATTTATTTAACTCAATGCACTGCTTCCGGAAAAATGAAACCAAGTTTGAAAAATATTCCGCATGCGGGGAACTGGTGATATATCTATTTACATTATCATCTCCAACTGGAAAAGGGAGAGGGCATCAGAAATTAAGATTTTCTCGAGCAAAATATAATTTCACTTTGGGAAAAATAAATAAGAAGGAAAAGTGAGCAGAAAAGAAACCACTCACCATGATATACATTAAGTGTTAGCGTACGTACTGCAATACGAACCATGCTCTCTTCATGGAAAGCAAACCGAATTGCCTCAGAATATAGTGGAAAAGAAACTACTTCATCCTAGGTACAGAAAATGTAGAATATCACACAAGGAAACAAATTAAACAATGGGAAGTGAGATAGAGCAAGACTTTTTTTATCAAAGCCAAAAGAAAGAAATAAACAAGGTAAATACCTAACATCAACGAGTACCAAACAGCAAATAGGAAATTAACATGATGATTTAATTCATTGTAGCCAAGCATTTATTGGAAGCTATGTTTACCTAAATATGACAACCTACAACCTTTTTCACAAACTTCTCAACAACTGTATCCAACATAACAACAAGGCAATTGATGTTCAAGAGTGCTGCTATATGTACCATTTAGTATAATGGATACTAAAAAACTAAAGCACCAAAAAAAAAAAAAGCATAGTGATAGAAAATCATACTGAATAACTTTGATATTATGTTGAGACTCTACTTCATCCATTTTTCTGTTAGTTTCCAAAATACTTTTTCTAAACACTTGACATCAAAAGAAAAGGATAAGTAATCAAAATATTATTACACCACATCTCCAAACAACCTAGGAAGAAGACCATGATGACGAGAACTGCAAATATGACCTTTGTTGATTAATTAGCAATAGTATCTGAATGAGAAAATAAACAAACAAGAAACAGTACTAAATTCACGGTGCAATCAATTCGATATACAAAAGAGGTGAGAACTTACATTCTGAGTCTTCACAAGCAGAGAAATTGTATTCTTGTTTAGTTTTCCGCTTATTGCTCTTCCAAAAGCACCACACATGCCATTGTAACACGCCAATCAGCACAATAAATTAAAAAAAATATATCATTCTTCATGAACAGCATGCCACTTAAAGAGTATAAGTGAAAAAAGGTAAACAAACCTTAAAAAGGATATGTAGTAAGACAACAGCTCTTCATTTCGGAAGTCAAATGAATAGCTTATCAAATAATTAATATGTTCATTGCTAAATAGATAATCTGCAGAAATGCCACACCAAAACTCATTCAATCCATAGTACAATGTCAGGACATAAACAGATTCGCCCTCGAAATACCAAACTTACAAATAGCGTGTTCACTTTTTAAGTTCTGTATCATAATGCTCAGTGTTTGCAACAATTGAAGCGAAACAGCATGCGTTCTGCTAACTTTTAGTATACGAACAAACTCTCCCATCACTTGCTTCTCCATAAAAAATCTACAGTGCATACCAGTTGATAATATGAAATTTCCAAAAACCGAGACATAATCATCAAATGGACAAACACAAATGATATTGAGGAGCCTCACTCGAAGTAAGCAGGGTTATGCTGGTCGCCATATGTCAATAACTCAGCAATTGATCTCAGCGCCTCGATAACAAAATCCTTCACAAAACATGCCCAACTTTAGAACATTGAAATAATGAAGAAGCAGCTTAAGCTATAACAATGCAATAAATATAAAACTCACCTTACTAAACTCATTCACGATTTGAACTTTCTGCAGCTGATCAGTCAAATATCTGCACACAGACAAAAGAAAATAACTGACGAGTTTACTATCGTCACTAACATATTTAAATTTCTCAACACAAAACCCTAATTTACAGAGCATAAATTGAGAAATAAAATAAAATAAAAAACCTGAGTTCATCCAAGGACAATCGATCTCTGGATCTCCAAAAGGAAAACCACATGATTGTGAACTGATCAAAATTCAAAATTAAATTTACTAAACTCCAAACAATTCATTGTACCAACAGTTTCAAGAATTTCAATTCTTTTCAAGTGCGGAGAGAGACAGAGAAAGATCGTGATCAGAGGGGCTTCCGTTTTTTCTTCTTCTTTCTCTTTTTTTTTTTTTTTTCCTCTTTTGTTTTAGATTAATATTATTATACTTTTAATTGTAATAAACAAAAGCGGATAAATTTTGTTTTTGCCAGAAAGGCAAGGCTGCTAGTAGAGTCTTTGACAGAGGCGCGCCCTTAATTGGCTTCTTTTGTAGTAGCTATTTTACTTTCTTTTGCTTTTTTCTTTTTTTTTTTTTTGGGGGAAAAACGCCATGATCAAGCCTAATGCCTAAAATTTAAATAGATGGATCCAGCCCATGGGCCAGAAGGGGCCGTTTATCAGCAAACTATCCGGTGTAGATCCCCTGAATTCTTACGTTTTATAATTGAAAGAGCCTTTGGTGATGAAGCCAGAATACAAATTCTCCATAATATCTTCACCTGCTTACGTCACAAATCTACTCCCCAGCGTGCTCAATGCTTTATGCAATAATTTTGACAGCTTGAGATGGGAAGGGAATGACACTATGACAGCAATGAATATTCTCTCATTTATATAAAAGCAAATCGCAATCAGCAACATAAATTTTGAAGTCTTTAACAAAAATGAGTAATAATCTCTACACTTAACCACAAAAAGCTTCAGTAATACAGTAACATGGTAGATATTTTTCTCTTTTCCGCATTCACGATAAGTCGCTTCTCTATCGAGCTCCTCCAGCTTCAGAATCTCATCAAAGGAGCTATTCCTAAGAGTATCCTGAGTCATTAAAAAATAACATTAAATATTCAAACAATTGCTTAAAACATACTGAGCATGAAACATTTGAAGTTTTAACAAACACAAAGGAAAAAGGAAAATTATGTTCTGGAATTTGGTCATCAATAGAGTGAAGGAGGGGTCGGTAAGATTCTTATGCCTCGGTTCAACGGCATAGGCAATACAACATATCAATCTCTTGATGATGGTCCAATCCAAATATTGACAGAAGATATATAGAAACAAACGAAAGGGCGCAACAGAGAAAAAAAAAATATTAGGATAAAACAATTACTTATCATCTCACTATCAAGATCTGCTAGTTTCATCATAGTGAAAAGTGGGTTGTGTAGAAACCTTCTTAAACCTGCCTGTATGGGCCATCAAAACATTTCTAAAATAAGTAGGATCTACTGCTTCTCCTTGCTTATCTGCAGATTCCATTTCTAAATAAGAAAACATTATCTTTAGGGCACAGACAAATACTGTCATCTTGATCAATGTACTCACGACCTGGTATTGATCTACTCTTTAATTTTTCTCCTAATTCTATTATGTGCCGCAGGAACTGGATTATCACATAATAAACAGAGATTGTTAGGCCAACCATAGAAAGATAAGAGAAAATTAAAAGAAAAGTGACCGACATTCCAATAGAAGATGTCCAAAAGAAGAAAAAAGAAAAAAGTACCCAGTTATTGAATACTAACCTGTATGATCACATCTAGAAAGCAATCACGAGCTACATTTTTAAGTCCAACCCCAAGCACATTGACTTCGAGAGTAGGCTCATTCTCAGATTTACTGTGATCCTCGTAACGTTCTTTAGGCAAGCTTTCGTGAGGAGTGGTTAATTTGGTTACTTCACCGGCAGCTTCAATCCGAGGATTTCGATTGTGACTGAAACGAAACGAACAAAATCGAATCAAAATTTAATGCTGGAAACATTAGTTGCCAATAGCCAAGAGCAAAGGGCTATACTTCCAGTACTTTAGTGTTTAAAAAAGAAACGGAGACTTACTCTTCTCTGTCTCCGTGATAAAGCCATGAGGTCTTCCCACATTTTGGTCCCTGAAATGTTACTTAGACATTAGTTACATCACAGAGCATGTATAAAAGACAATGTTACTAGAGTATGAAGAAATATAACACGCAGCAGCAATTAACCTGTGGCCTTATGAAATTTTCTGCCTTGTTTTTGTTATTGTACAGCTTATGGAAAAATACAGTATAAACTAGAGAGTTCAACTTCAACTCTTCGCGCACACTCTCTGATGAGAATCTTATGTAATTGTCTGTTTGTTCCAGACACTCATCCTGCCTCCTCAATTCATCTTCTGCACTGGATTCTCCAAATCCAAACAGATCAGAGCTTGGAGCTGCTTGCGCGACTGCTGCCCGTGGTTCTGTCAGAACATAACTTCTGACTCAATTATATTATCGATATCGTCATTCCCTTGTAGGTCGTCATGTCGCTTCCTCAAGAAGTTGACGCTATGTTCCGCTACGTGCTCTGGACCATTTTCCCTATTCTCAAATTCTCTGAGACTCTCTTAGACTTGTCCATGTCCCTAGTTCTTCCCAAACCAGGCTCTCATATAACCACGAGAGATATCACCACTGTCAGCAGATGCAACATCTTGACCAACACTGAGAGGAAATGAGACGGCAGAAGCATTATCTGCAACCGCATCAATATCAGTAACATTAAGCTCCTCTCCTTGTACATCCCCAAGTAGACCTGAGAAGCATGTATTAAGAACAACCCTCTCTTTCATGTGAAAGACCAGATCATCAATATCACAAGCAATGTCAAACTCTGATTTCAACCGATTGACAATGAGCTGTGTTGCCATATCAGTATCCATAGGTTTCCACAAACTTGATTCTTTATTCAAATTCTGCATTTCATCCTCATCAAGAAATTTATGTAATCCTGGATTAGTAGAATTTTCAATATGCAAGGCGTTATTGCATTGACTAATCACAAGATCCCATCCTTCTTCTGTCATCACTGCCCTTGATACAGTATATCAACAAGCAGCAAAACAAAATAGAGCGAGTTGGCAACTTCTCCCTGGCTGATTCAGCCGAGGTAACAGCCTCAGTTAAGTGCATGAGTTTCGCATCAAAAGCTTAGTCCACTTTTTCAGCCAGAAGTTCGCGTACCAGGGCTGCAAGGGATTGAAGATAGGGTGACAGTTGATGATCATTAGAAAGAGATTTTTGTATCATCAGTAATGCCTTGACAGAGTTTCCCTGTTCAACTGTCTGTATAGCCTTCAAAGCTTCGCCCAAGATTACCGGAGACGGTGATCCCGCCTCTGGGATTGGTGGTCGACAACGTTTGGTAGCGGTGGTGGTTGTGAACGACGTTTCTTCATACCCACAATCTTTCTTTCCTTAAACTTCCGTTTTTTCCTTCTTTTTCTTCATACTCATTAGTACAGCGTGTTTTTTTTTCGGTTGATAGAACGATAAAGAATCGAAATTGTGGAGCGATGGGAGAAGGATATGATTGGAAATTTGTGGGAACTTTTATTCATTTGTTGGGTTAATCATGTGTACAGGCGGGAAATGGGAGGAGGGGGCAAACGGGTTGGAAATTAGTTATTTATTTGGTTTAGTTAAGTAGCTCATTAATAATAGCAAAATGGTATTTTTAATAAGAAAAATAAGACGTAATTCGGTTTTGTGCAATAGAAAACCTTAGTATTAACGTTTAACAGAGACTATTAAATTAAAAAAATTACAAAATTCCTTCTTCGAAGTCCTTTCTTGTTGATATTCTCATTAATCCACTCCTCTTGCCAAAGAGTCTCCGATTCATCGGAAGCGATTGCTTTAAGGTTTCAATTCGAATGTAAAAGATTAACGGTTTGCGAACTCGAGCGGGCCTTCTTGAAGCAGAGAATGTTAATCTCTTTGTACCTTTCCGAGTTTTGGAAGAAACTCAGCAATCCAAACTGAACTAGAATCTTCATCGCAATGCTCAAGTTCAGCCTAGAAATGACAATTTGCTGATGTACTTGTGTCCTGAAGTTGCACCTAAGGCAGTGTTGTAGTTCACCGTACCAACTCAAAAGCCAGGCAAGGCATTGTTTTGTTATTGCCTGTTAGTGAATGTAATTAATTGTGATGAAACAGAGGAAGTGAGCACATGATTGTTAATGTGTGTTGTACTGTAGCAATTAGCTCCCTGTCTCAGTTTGTTATAGCTAGCTAGCTGACGTGGCTCTATCTGTTATTTTGGTTATAAGAGCTATACTACGTGCATGTGTAACAACTGAGTTAACAAAGAATTGATACTTGTTATATAAGTGTGTAAATACGTTGATTGATTAATAAGAAGAATAAAGTTTCCAGTTTATCAACATTTTCTTTCTCTTTCATTTTAACTTTCTCGTTTACCAAACACAAACTCTGTTTTCTTTCATGGTATCAGAGCCAACAATGGCAAGCATCACTCAATCAAATTCGTCCTATAGCTTTGTCACACCAATCAAGTTAGATCAAAACAATTTTATTTTGTGGAGAACACAAGTTCTGGCTTCGACTAAAGGAAATGGTTTAGAAGGTTTTATTAATGGCGATCTGAAATGTCCAGAGAAGTTTATCTCATTTCCTAGCATTGGTGAAGCTTCAACCTCTGATGAATCACGATCAGCAAATCTTGAGTTTATTGCTTGGATGAAGACAGATCAACTCCTCTTGAGTTGGATGATGTCGTCTATTCAGCAGAGCTTACTATCAACTGTGATTGATTGTGCAACTTCAAAGCAACTCTGGGAATCACTTAACTGTATGTTCATTTCTCAGTCTCAAGCACGAATTCAAACTCTTAGAATGCAGATCCAGACAATTAAAAAATGATCTATGACTATGGCTGAATATTTTTCTAAAATCAAACGTATAGCAGATACTTTAGCCTTAGCAGGGAAACCAGTTGGGCTAGGTGATTTTATTATGCATGTGTTGACTGGTCTCGATTCTTCTGATTATGAGTCTTTGATAACAACAGTTTTAGCTAGAGAAGGAACTATTACTCTAGATGATTTGTATTCACTACTTCTGAATCATGAAACTAGAATCGATCAAAAGAAAGGCAAAATTGCTAATGATATCATGTATCATATGTCTGCAAATATAGCTCAAAAAGGATTATATTCTGGCAAAAATAATAATGGATTTCAGAAGAATTCTGGAGGTAATTTTGGAAATGATAATAATAGTTCAAATTTTGGTGGTTATAATGGAGGTTTTAAAAATAATGGAGGATTTAAGTTTGCTGGTGGAAGGAATTTTTCTGATCTTGTTTGTCAAATATGCTTCATTCCTGGTCATGGAGCAAATAGATGCAAAAATATGTTCAATCCTTCATTTATTCCTTAGAAGAATTTTGCCAGAGGGAGTTTTAGAGGACAATTTGGTAACAGGCCTTTTAATAATTTTGGCAGAAGGCCAAATTTTTCTGGACATAATTTTGGAAATGGTTATATGCCCAAAGGAGTTCCTTATCAAGCCAATATGGCTTACTCAGATCCTGGTTTTCTTTCTGGGTATACTCCTTATAATTACACATCTGGTTTCAATATGCTTGCTCCTGGATACTTTCATGGAATTCCAGCTCCTAGCTTTGCTCATAACTCTTCTCCATATTACTCTGGAAATATTCCAAATAGTGTGCCTAGTACCTCAGGACCATCACCTCAAGCAACTTGTGCTGCCAATCCTGAGGTTGCTGAAGATCCCTCTTGGTATATTGACAGTGGAGCAACCAACCATATCACAAATGATCTAGGTAATCTTGTTAATCCTAAAGTGTATGTTGGTAATGAACAACTATATGTTGATGATGGAAATGCTTTGCTTATTAATCATGTTGGATCAGTGAAGCTTACTACAAACACTGTTGAATCATTACTTTCTAAGTTGCTTACTGACAATAATGTTACTCTTGAATTTGTTGGAACCTGTTGTTTTGTTAAGGCCAGGAGCACATGGATCATATTGCTTGAAGGAGTTGCTAAAGGAGGTCTCTATAAAGTTCAAAGTCCAACCTCTTATTCTCAGTCTGCTGCTGTCAATACAATTCCTTTTAATTAGAATCAGTTTCATTCTCTTTTTGCTTGTCTTCCTCAGGGAAATAAAAATTCTTATTTGTCTGCTATAGCTACAAAAGTTGTTGATGTAAATCTTCTACATAGAAGATTAGGGCACCCTGCTGCTCATATTTTAAAAACAATCCTCAGTTCATGTACCCAGTTTGGCAGTTTCAATAAAATTCAGAACTTATAATTCTGTGATGCTTGTCAATTTGGAAAGAATCATATGTTGCATTTTAATTTTGTCCAAACTAAAACTACAGAACCATTACAGCTGCTTTATGCAGATCTTTGGGGTCATTCCCATGTCACTTCCACTCAAGGTTATGTCTATTACCTGTCCATCTTAGATTATTTTAGTTGTTTCACTTGGATCTTTCCATTAAGCTCAAAGTCTGATGCTCTCACAGTATTTGCCAAGTTCAAAACCTTCATTGAAAAACAGCTCCAAAAGAGTATCAAAGTGATTCAAACTGACTGGGGTGGGGAATTTAAATCATTCTCTTCTTTACTCAGTACCTCAGGGATTCATTTTAGGCATCCTTGCCCTCATATTCATCATCAAAATGGGAAGATTGAAAGGAAACATAGACATATTGTTGATATTGGCCTTACTTTGCTAGCCCAAGCACACATTCCTTTAAAATTCTGGTAGAATGCCTTCCAAATTACTGTTTACCTAATAAACATACTTCCCACACCAGTCTTGAACAATATCTCACCTTATCAAAAGCTTTTTCACCAAAAACCAGATTATTCCACTCTTAGAATTTTTGGTTGTGCATGTTTTCCATACCTAAGACCTTACAACAGACACAAACTTGAATTCAGAACTGGCAGGTGTATTTTTTTTTAGTACAGTACTAACCATAAAGGTTATTTGTGTCTGCATTCATCTGGGAAGACTTACATTTCTAATCATGTAGTCTTTGATGAAAAATCATTTCCTTATGTCCCTGGTCTTGATTTTTCCTCAGTATCCATGTCTTCTCAAACAGATTCTATCCTTCAGTCAAATTCTGAAAATCCTTCTGTTATTCATCTTCAAACTCCTTTAGCAGCTACTTCAACATCTGACTCTATAGCTCCAGTCTTAACATCTCCTCAGGTATTTTCTCAACACTCATCTCTGCTATCAGATTCTACCACAAATACTTCAGATCCTTCCCTCCATTCTTCAAATCATACCTTAAGAAATTCACCACCTCACATTCTTCCTACATCATATTCTATTGGCCACTCCATGGTCACAAGATCTAAAAATGGCATTTTTAAACCAAAAGCTTACCTCTTAGCACTTCTAGCTCAACCTTCTGAACCTGCATCGGTTTCTCAAGCTCTCACTGATCCGAAATGGTTAAAAGCCATGCAAGAAGAGTTTCAGGCTCTCCAAGCTAATCATACTTGGGAGTTGATGTTACCTAAAGCCCCTGTCAAAGTGGTGGGCAATAAATGGGTATTCAGAATAAAATATAATCCTGATAGGTCCATTTTGAAACACAAAGCACGACTGGTTGCAAAAGGGTTTCATCAAGTCCATGGTATTGATTACACTGAGACCTTCAGCCCAGTGGTTAAAGCTTCTACTGTCAGAGTTGTTTTGAGCATTGCAATCATGAACAATTAGATCCTCAGACAGATCGATGTGAACAACGCATTTCTAAATGGAATTCTTGATGAGGAAGTTTATATGGCACAGCTAGAGGGTTTTGTTAATTCTCAAAAGCCCCAGCACATATGCAAACTCATGAAAGGTATCTATGGATTAAAGCAGGCTCCAAGAGCTTGGTTTGCCAGATTCAGAATAGCCATGACTTCTCAGTGGAATTTCCAGAATTCAAAGTCAGATAATTCTCTTTTTTTACAAAAGAGAGAATGGTCACTTACTCATAGTATTAGTATATGTTGATGATATCATCATCACTGGTTCTAACTCAGCTAGAGTTCAACAAGTAATTCAAGATATGCAGTTCACTTTTGCATTGAAAGATCTTGGGGAACTTAGTTATTTCTTAGGCATTGAAGTTTCAAAGCTTCATAATGGTGTTCATCTTTCACAGGCTAAATACATTGCAGACATTTTGGTGAAACATGATCTGACACACTGCAGTCCAGTGCCAACACCTATGTCTACAGGTCAGTTTCTCACTAAAGCCTCAGGCACTGACATTGCAAATGTTTCTCAATATAGAAGCACCATTGGGGCATTACAGTATGTTACACTCACCAGGCCAGAAATTTCATTCAGTGTCAATAAGCTCAGTCAATTTTTGTCTTGTCCAAAATCTTCCCATTGGGAGGCTTGCAAATGATTATTAAGATATCTTAAAGGCATAATTCATTTTGGACTTCAATTTTACAATTGTGGAGCTCTACAAATAAACTATTTTTCAGACTCTGATTGGGCTGGTGATCGTGATAATAGGAAGTCAGTGGCTGGTTTTGCTGTGTTTTTAGGTCCAAACTTGGTGTCATAGTCTTCCAAGAAACAGTCAGTTGTATCAAGGTCAAGTGCAGAGGCTGAATATAGAGCTCTAGCTCATGCTGCTTCAGAAGTTGTTTGGATCAAGTCTTTACTTGTTGAGTTGCAGGTTCAGCTAAGCACAACACCACTTATGTGGTGTGACAATTAGAGTGCTATTGCCTTAGCTTATAATCCAGTCTATCATGCTAAAACAAAGCATGTTGAGCTGGACATTCACTTCATCAGGGATAAGGTGGCATCAAAAGAAATCGATGTTTGTTTTGTCCTCAGTGAAGATCAAACAACAAATGTCTTAACCAAGGCCCTTACTTTCAATCAGTTTCATTACTTACGCAGCAAACTAAATGTTCAACCCAAGCATTTTTCGTTTCAGAGGGGATGTTAGTGAAACTGAAAATGAGTGAAGCAGTAACAGTAGCAGAGAAAGAAAGTTATGAGGGAAGAAGGAAGGAACTTTAGTCTAAGAGGGGATGTTAGTGAATCTAATTAATTGTGATGAAACAGAGGAAGTGAGCACATGATTGTTAATGTGTGTTGTACTGCAGCAGATTAGCTCCCTGGCTCAATTTGTTATAGCTAGCTAGCTGACGTGGCTCTATATGTTATTTTGGTTATAAGAGCTACTACGTGCATGTGTAACAAATGAGTTAACAAAAAATTGATACTTGTTATATAAGTGTGTAAATACGTTGATTGATTAATAAGAAGAATAAAGTTTCCAGTTTATCAACATTTTCTTTCTCTTTCATTTTAACTTTCTCGTTTACCAAACACAAACTTTGTTTTCTTTCATTGCCTTAGTCGGAAAGGACTATTATTAATTCGATTTCGATAGGCATGTTCATTCACTTCATTGCCAGAAATAAAACTGTGTCCGGCGATACAGATGGTTATAGGATTTCTTAACAATTGGTTGCAGGTGGAGGAGCTCTGTGATTTTCACATGGTTTTTGTTGAGACTTTGCATACATTATCACAACTTAAAATTTTCATCCTGAAAATACAATCTAACAACGAACAGTTTGCATGTACTTGATTTTCCAATAAAAAAGCTCCGTACCCAAGTAGCCAGTAGTTCATTTGCCTTCCAAACCACCAATCTGATATCAATACTGGCCAAAACTTTATCTTCAACATGCATTATGTCAAAATAATGATTTAAAAATTTCGGCCAATAGCTACAATCAATACACCCAAGAGAGAAGATGAAGATGAAGATGTATCTAAACCTCATTCTCTTTTTCATGACATACATCTGTGTTTACAATTATGTTCAAGCATAACAACGTCTGGCAATTACATTCCCAAAGAGGAAAAAAATAAAGCTATAATCGATTCAAATCCTGAAATGACATTGATTACACTTATCAAATTTTTTTTTTTAAAAAAGAGAGACTATTAGTCTCCACTTATCAAATTAAGGGGGAATGAGGTCTTAATGAGAAAGAGTGTCAATCTCTCCTCTCATGTGTCAAGCTTTAAAAATGAAGTAATAAACTATGACCTTATTTATGACTGATTATTTTGGCAGTAAATTATTTAGAACATTGTGCTTTAATAAGGCTAATAGAGTAAGTTACATTAAGCCATTACCCTAATCTGTTGACAAACTAATTGTGGGTGCAACGAATATACAAAGTAATTAATCAACTTTTCAAGTTAATCCAATCAAGTATTTCTATGACAAGAATGGCAAATTTGAGATAGGCAGAGAAATTGCATCAAAATGCCAGTACACTATTATTTTCACTGCACTGCAACACCTACACACTTCTTTCAAAATACTGGTACTGAAAAAACAGTTTGTCAATTTGGTTTAGTCATTAGGAGAAAAAAAAGTGGGAAAAGAAGGATAAAACGTCTAAAATCTGATGAAAAAACGCAATGGTGAATTCCTGATAGGAAGAGCCTGTGAATTTATTATAGCATACATTAAAGCTCAGAACATTGGAATTATTAGACTTATAGTATCATTAAATTATAATATAATTTAAATAGAAGTAAAATCCATCACATGCCTTCAGGTTATTCTTAGAAAAAAAAATGATAATACATATATAAAATGAGAGAACATAGCAATCAATTCATTGTGAATAAAAAGAGACCTTTTTTTACCTAAAGGATCCCTTTCATGGTTGTAATTAACAACCAAGCAGTTTGCAGTTCCTACAAAAAGCAAGAACCTTTTACAATTGAGAAAGAACAGATTTTTATTTATTAGGATCAGAATTTGCCATGTATGCATGTAAATTATTATGACGGGCTGAACCATCCACATGATGAGTAATGAATGGAAAAGAAATAATGCTCTAGGAGCACTAATGACTTTTTTAAATTTTAAAAAAGAATAATTTTTGGAAACCAAAATGTCCAAAGAGGCAATTAAATATAGATTTTATAAGTGCCACATCATCTGTTCAACCACAAGTGATCTCAATATTCCTTTAATACAACAATTAGTAAACTTGTAACAATATCAGCTTAGAACTCGGGATTAAAGTCTGGTATAGTTTAACCAAAGTTGGTTCGTATGAGTGATTCGGTACTCTCACTTTTTAAAAAATGTCAGAAGTTCAAGCTTCGCTCTCGTATGGAGTCACCACTTTGGCCAACATTTTACCCCTTATGGGCCGACCCGGTGCGAGTGGGGATTAGTCTGCGTTGTGATACAGGCTTAAAGGTGCCTTTTACAGTTGGAGCCCATTCTGAACCACCTTATGGGTTGTCGTACGAATTTAAAGGTGTCTCCAACAATTAAGACCCATTCAGGACCCACCTAGTGCAGACCAAAAAAAAAAAAAAATTCAGCATAGTTTAATGGCGTTGTTGATGAGAATAGAGATTTTATCAAGTGCCACGTCATTCGTATTACAAATTAGCAGAGTGCCTCCACACATTCACATTAAAAACAGTAAAGGACATATTATAACCACTAATATTCACATAAATTAGACTTTCTCCTATAGTTAATTATGTGCACTAGTTTAATGTAGTGTTAATAATATATTCTATATAAGCTAATTTGCCTCACAAGCGTACAGAGCATTCTAATAACATGAATAACAATTTCCGTTCCATCATTCATCAATATTATGATTAACGAATACCCAAAGAAAGAAGAAAAATAAAGCTGTAAACCAATCAGATTCAAAAATAAGATTATACCATTAAAAATATGCACATAAAAACATCCAAATCAAGAAGACAGGGATCTTCACCACCCTCCAAACAATAACTTCTTACATCATGAATCACTCGCCAGACATCATGCTCGATCTTAAATTCCTTTATGCAATGTCGCCAACATGAGACTGGAAGTGATTGGCAGCACTGAGGAGTCTTTCCTTTCGTAAATAAGATGCATCTTATATGTGATATGAAAAGAAAATAAATAAAAGGCAATGAGCACCAGTTGTTATACAGACAAGAAAAATACATTATGCTAGGCTCCACTAATCAAATTAAGGAAGAGCATATGAATTTATTAGAAAGTATGTAATCAAGCCTAGAACATTGCACATATTTCCATTCTCGCATGCTTCAAGTATAAACTACAATATTAGGCTCCACTATACGACATTGTAAACTCAAAAGCTTCAAAAACTTCAAAAACTTCAAAAACTTCGGAGACATAGCAGGCAGTCCAATATATTCAACAAACCATTGAGTGTTGACTTCATAACATAGGCGCAAAGAGAGAGTTGCTTCTCACAAAGACAAAGCATTCAAAATTTATGATGCCAGATCACCCTGATATTCAAACATACTTTTATGATGCCAGATCACCCTGATATTCAAATATACTTAAGATTAGGAGTCTCAATCTTAGCTTCAATCAGCTCCATTCAGCATTTTAAGATCAATGTCTTAAGACTGGGACTTGAAATCCTAACACTCTCCCCTCCGCAACACTCAGTTATTTGCAAGTATTCTAGTAGTGGAAAGTTTGAAATTTCGCTGCTGAACCACTCCTTTTTCATGGAGAGCTGATAAACCGTTATGAATTTGAGATTCTTACAAGAGGTTACATTGGTCACAATCGGCAATGGTAATATTCGATGGGTAGTTAATGTATTGGCATTACAAGCTTTGATCTCCACCCATTTAAGATCATAGATGGTTTCCAAACAGATCTCGTTGAGGTTACTAAGATTAACTCTAGATTTTCAAACCACTTATACCTATCAATTTCCAAATACTCAATCAAATGACACCCAGAAATGAGACTCGCCATTATTTAACCATCAGCACAGACACCCTTCAGACTCAATTTCTGCATAGATGATAGCTTCACTTTTTCCCTTGGTGGCTGCAACCTACAACAACTTAAATCCAACAGATATATTGATTTACTAAAAAGATAAATTGAGGTAAATTCTACAGTCCACTATGCCAGAAAGCAAGTACCAACTCTTTGACTTCACTTGTTACTAACAAACAAGCCAAGGCATTGAACTTCTACAACCTACATAAGATTGAATTCGATAATTCCAACATAAGATTGAACTTCTTAACACTTATCATCTACCCCTGGCGGTTCAGCAAAGTTTGTTCCAAAGACTTCAATATCACCTCTCGCCTTCTTTTCTTTATGTTGATATCACCAACTACAACATCTGGGAATGTAGGTCATACTTGTTTCCAGCTTTTCAACAACAAACTAGTTCAAGCAACTTCTTCAAAGGAGAGAAACGACAAAATGTAGGGCAATATTGGTTCCAAAAGAGCAGATATCCTCTCCACCTCATAAATTCTACTGCTCATTCATGATATCACAGCTTCCCTGAACATTGAATAAACAATTAGCCATACACTCATACAAATTCCACTTCAGGGTGCGATTTGTGCTCAACAACCAATGTGTTTGTAAATACCCACTTTTGATTGACAACTAATGTTTAGTAATCATCTACCCACCTATACTTAGGTTTAGTGCCTCCATTGTGCTTATTTCACAATCACTGTAGATCAAAAGACACTCAGCCACCCAGGCCATTAGCCGGGTAGTAAAATACTCTTCTCTCCAAGGCATAAGTTCAGGGACTCATTCCCTCATAAATATTTATGTATGTGGGTAGATCTCACTTATCTTTATTAAGTGTACATTTCAAGCTATGCAGGCTATGCTATGATTACATGAGTTAGACTTACAACATATAACTCCAAACATACCCTTAGAAAACCTATTCAGCTTTAAAAAATTATATAAAAATACAAACAAACAAAAGCCCCAACAAGAGGAAAAAATATATCACTCTTAAGACTTAATCCTCATCAAGTTTTTAAATGAAGAATAGAAAATTGAAATGTCTATCGAAATGTCATAGTAAATAAAAATAACCACACCTACAACTGAAATATGATACAAAAGTAGAGAACAGAGCAGAAGGGAGGGCAGATCTTTCGTTAATTGAGAGATTTTCTTCAAACAAGCAGTTCCTAGTTCCTACGCAAGTCCAAGAAAGTCTTATTACATTTTTGAAAGAACAGATTTTATGGGTTTCGAGTATCTGGAAAGGGGATTTTCTTGTTAGGCGTTAGCTATGGCCTATGTGTAAGTGGAACGAGGTCGGATTACTAATTAGAGATTATATAGAGCTAAGCAGAGTAAGCTGAGTAAAGAATAACAAAAAATGAAAAACGAAAGAAATTATTTGCAATGATAATTGATATTGATAATTTGAGTTTTACAATATCCAAACTTACAACATAACACACACACACACACACACACACCTCGAATGCTCTGCACAGTACTACACAAGTCTACACTTCAAAGCAAACACAAGCTCACATTATATATATATATATAGGCACAATAATATCACAAACCCAGAAATTTAGTCAGACCCAGTAATTTCAACAACCCTAACATTTTGTGGCTGCAGTGACATCTCCTTAGAGACTGTAACAGTGAGCAACCCATAATTCATGGAAGCCTTGACCTGATCGGTAATAGCATTATCAGGCAGCTTAAACCTGCTCATGAACTTGCCATCATCGGTGCTTATTTGGAGCATTCTGTCTTCATCGACGAACACTATCACTTGGTCTCCCGTCAGCCCTGGAAAGTAAGCTTTGAACACGTGGGCTCTCGGGGTCTCACTCCAGTTGATCTGGGTTTGACGGGTTGGAAAAATCCCCCGGGAAAGTGAAGGAAAATCACTGAATGGGCCCCAAAGGTCAATGGATAAGGGGAATTCTTCTAGAAAGTTCTGGAAGGGACCCCATACTTCTGAAGAGAGAGGAGTGTTAGATATTATACCTTGATCGCTTACCGGAACAATTGACATTTTTCTTTCTGGTTCTCGGCTTTGGTAACGTACGTGCAAGTGATTAAGTGAAATCCAGAGACGTGAAGAAGTTGGAAGTGGAGGGTTCTTATCCGGAGGATCAATTTCTGGCACATTCCAGAAAAGTTACTGGGCTGCAAAAGCTTCTAAGTGGCCCAATCTAACCCAAACGGCCAAACCCAAGCCGAAACAGGCCTGACTTTCACTTCCCTTTTCATTTTATAACACAACAATTTTCTTTACGCACGAGATTAACTTATGTAAAATTTGTGAAAGTAACTGGTTAATTAAATATTAACTTCTGATACTATTAAGAACAATTCATTCTTCGTCCCGGCTAACATAAGCAAAGTCTCAACATCATCATTCTAGACTTCTTGTAAAATTTTTATAATTTCAGAAGGTCTTATAATCTGCAAAAATCGACCAAACCGGCTGCAACCTTGATGCAAAAATTTACACGTTCGAAGGCACTAGATTTTCTTTGAACCATAAGCCACGTGAAGTCTTTTACTAATAAAATAAATTTGACCGCACAAAATTTTATTATTTCATATATTAATATCACTATCCTTCTTTCTGTTATAAGTTCTGATCACACGCCATTTTTTGACTATCAAAAGCCCCGGCAGCCTTCCTTGAAGAGAAAATGGGTTAATAAAAGAGCATATATAAATTTCGTCGTTTCAAAGAAAGTCAAAAGTCACATCAATTGAAACATGTTTTTCACGGTTTAACCTTTAAATTTTCCTTGAGGTTTAAGTTTTCAAAGGAGATTAAGGTAGCGTTTATTTTTTTAGATTGTAATAGAAATCTTGAGGAGTGAAAATCTTATGATTGGGAGTGTGGAGTGGGAGTGGGAGTAGATTGTTTACTTGCACTGGAATAGAAGTATGGAATGAATATCAGAATCTAATTTATATGTTTACTTTATCTTGAATTGAGAGTAAATAGTTTTAAATTATAATTTTATCCTTATGTAAAGAATTATAGTTTTTAATTACAAAGTTAATAAAAAATATATTTAATGAATAAACATTTATTTTATTATATTTATAAATTTATAATAATTATTAATATTCTTAATTATGAACATCACATTTTTTTAATTTTAATTATATAAATTAAAAATTGTTGATAAGGGCAATATAAATGAAATATTTTTACTATTAACATAGTATGAAATTAATATTTTCTTAGAATATACTATTTATTAGTATTAATTATTAATATTAAATAAATATAATACTATTATTTTTAAATAAATATAATAATATTATATTTTCAAATAAAGATTGTATATAGTAATATTATTAATTCTATATTAATATAATATTATTATTTTTAAGTAAATTAAACTGAGAATCAAATCCAATTATTATTTAGTTAAATATAATAATATTATTTAAATATTTATTAAATATAGTTATAGTAAATTTAATAAAAAGAAGGGTAAATATAAAATGAAACATTATTTTATTTTATATAATTATATTAAATTTATTAATATAATATTATTTACTACAAAATTAATATTTTCTTAGAATAAACTATTTATTATTATTATTATTAAATAAATATAGCACTATTATTTTTAAAATAAATATAATAATATTATATTATTAAATAAAGACAGCATATATTTATTAATTCTCTATTAATATAATAATATTACTTTTAAGTAATTTTAACTTATAATCAATGTAAATTATTATTTGGTTAAATATAATAATATTATTTAAATAAATATAATTATAAATTATTTTATTTTATTAAATTAAATTAAAAACAAATGGTAGAAAAGATAGAGGTGGGAGTCTCACTCCCACCCCCCACTCCAAAAATAGGTGGGGCCCACGGAATGGAATTCTCAATCTCTCTCTATTTTATTTAAGTAAACACTGAGGTGGGAAGAATACATACTCCTCACTTCCACTTCAGAAAATAAACACTGCCTAAGTATACTCTCTCAATTAAACAATTGAGTGGAAATATCGGCTCTCTCCCTCCCTCTTTTTTTTTGTTTACAATAATTATTGTTAATATTAGATCTGACTTTAATTTATATTTACAATCAAATTATTATTAAAACTAATTTATGTTAATTTTATGAAATACAATTTATATTTTAATCATTATTAATATTTAAAAAAAATCTACTCCGTTCATATTTTACCAAAAAAAAATATTTTTACTCATTTATATTCATAATCATCCGTTGTATATAGGCCCACTAATAATCTGATCATAAATATTTTATTCTAATATTTGTGTTAAAAAGAAAAATTCTTAGTTTGTTACCGTGAAGGTAAATCAGAGGGATAAGAGGCTGGCCCATTTATATAATAAAGCAAGCAAATCATAATTAAAGGTTCCATCATTCATTAAGGAATCTAGAAAAAGATAATTGAACATCAAGCTGTCAAAAACATGTCTCTTGTAACGTACCGAGGAGAAGGTAACACGTCAGTTCAGAAACAGCCCAACGAGAAAAATATATATATATATATACATTTTATCTTGTAAAATTCTTTCTTTCTATTTTCTTATAATAAACAATTAAATATTAATAGAGCATTCTTGATGAACAAGTGATATGAAACTTTTAAAAAAATATAGATGATCTCATTACATCAATAGGAAGTAGACATAATCCACTTGGAGTGATACAATAAAGAAAAATATTATTTTATAAATTATTGTACATTATAAATGCTATAAATTTAAATTACAAAATTTAGAAAATGTAATGGATGATTTGAAAAATTTGCTATCAACAAAAAATACTTGAAATGATTTAGCAAAATTTATGAGAATCTTTAGATATTGTGATGTGATAACTACTAGAAGAAAGGTGGAACCTTTGAAACTAAGAGTGTGTGTGTGTGTGTTTTTGGTACGATTAGGGAATAAAATTCGTGATGAAAATAATTAATAGTATTTACTTATTAAGATAAAAGAGGGAATAGAAATAAGATATGTGAGGCCCATATATTTTAAGAATTAAGGAATAAGAACTTATTTTTTTTGGCGAATTAGAAATAAAATTCTCATTTCTTGAACTCTACATTTTACCCTCATTAAATTTTCATAATTTTCATAATTTTCAAATTATCATCATATAAGTTTTGTGAATTTTGCATTTTGGTCCTCTCAGAAGTTTTGTAACATTTAAAAATAGGACTTTCATTATTTATTATTAGTAATATAATAATAATTTTATTATTAGTAATATAATAATAATTTTATTATTAGTAATATAATAATAATTTTATTACATCTATAATTATTATTGATTTTAGTACTATTATCATCATTATTATTATTGTTATTATTATTATTTATTAATGTTAGTATTATTATATTATTTTTATTATTATTTTATTAATTTTATTAATTTTATTATTATTATTAATTATTTTGAATAATAATAATCATAACCACAATTATTATATTAAATAATGACTATAATTAACTAAACTCATTATAGTAACTTGCAATAATCTATTCGAATTATAAGATAATATAAACACATTAATGGTAATACAACTTGTTGATGTAAATTTTTGCTCAATATACAATGACCGATTTTTTTTTACTTTTTTTTTTCTAAATTAAGTTTTGTGACTTATTTTCTTCTTAAGGCGAGTGTCTCAAACTACGTGTCTCCTTGTGATTAATTATTCTACAAAAAAGAAACAATTGTCAAAGGGGGCCCTCCGACACTCAAGTCAGTTCTTTTTACTCAATTTTTAGAGAGAGAAAATCTAGAGTGAGATAAGCAAAGTTTTTGTACTCATTTTATCTCTTTTTTCTCTTACCTTTAAATTCCCCAGGAGGGGGGGGGGGGAGGAGGGGATTCTTGGCCTTTATATAGGCAACTTAAAGTTAATTGGAGAGGTTATATAACCTTTTTTTGTGACAAGTGTCAGCCAACACCTATGCATAGAGATACATATTCATATGTGTCAATACTTGTTCATGACAAGTAATCTTTGGACATTTATTATGTTTTTGGGCCATTAACGTTTAATGGACTTTAGCTTAAATTCGGCACTTATATTGGTTCCTTACAAAGATGATTGATTATGCAATATTTTATCTGTAAGCTTATTCTGCAAAATGTTTGTTAGCTTGTAAGCTTATTCCGTATAATACTTATTGGTAGGCGTATTTCGTAGAATGTATTTTTACTCGTAGGCGCATTTCGTAGAATGTATTTTTGTTCACAGACGCATTTCGTAGAATGTTTATTTGCCCATATGCGCATTCCATAGAATGTGTATTTGACAAAAGGCTCATTTCGTATAATGTTTATTTGGTTGTAGGCCCATTTCATAGAATATGTATTTGCCCACATGCCCATTTCGTAAATCGTTTATTTGCCTGTAGGCGCATTCCATAGAATATATATATATATATAATGAAAAAACCTGAGGAGTCTAAGTCTTCCTTCAGATTTATATACAAAATGGGCATTACACTGTAGACTGTAGCGGAGCTGTAGCATATAGTAATCTTTGGAACTCTGCACTGTTCACTGTAGCGGAGTTTGAAGCAAACAGTAAGCTTTGGATTGTATGTAATAGTGATCTTTGGAGCGTATGTTGAAATAGTGACTTTGTAGAAATACAATTCGGGTGAAGAGATATGTGCGCTCTCACTTGTGCCCAGAGGACTACCCGAAGAAAGTACAATTACAAGGGAAATAAATACTCTTTCCTTTTTTTTTTTTTTTTTACATTAGTACAATAATCATTTGGAATGCTTTAATGGGGAGAATATGCCGAAGCAGTCATCTTCATTTTCATCACCAAGGGAAATAAAGGGCTCTTCATCTCCAGAGGTGCTTGAGGAGGAACTTGCAACAGATGTTTCAGACCTCGTGGCGAGAAGCTGTTGCATAATTTTAAAATACTCTTCTTCAGTTTTAGCACTGGCTAAAAGAGATTGGGCTTTGGATTTTTGGGTAAGGAATGTTTGTTGGGCTTTGGAGTGTTTAATGGTGGGTTGGAGAAATCCTTTGGCAGGGAGCCAATTTTGGACTAAGGTTTCAGTCAATTTTGACTGTTCATCAAACTTCGACCACCATTTTACTTTAAATGTTCTTTGTAGTACAAGTTGGGTTTCTTGGGTGTGATATCTGAGATTCCACATCCATACCCATGGGAGGAAGAAATTTGTACAGAAACAGAGAAATGGGAGAAACTTTTTCTCAGATTCAGAAGGAGTATAATGAGCTTTGAACAAATTTAAACAGTGGATTGCATTTGGTGTTAGGATATTAGGAATTGGGCCAAAATGATTCCACCATTGTTTAAACCAATTTGGAAGGCTTTGAACAATTATCTTTGAATTAAAGAAAAATAACCATGAATGAGATTTCTTTGGGTTTTGGATAAAAAATGTGTTAAACCAAGCTTGTTGGTAATCCCAGTATGAGAAAACCAAACAGTGTGGTAAACGCATTTGGAAATTGGAGGGAAAACGTTTTTTATTATGGAGTAAGTCACCCTATTGTTTTGGGCTGAGAACTTTTAGGATGGTGGCCGTAGAATAGGCCGGATCAGAATGGGAATCACTGAGAAAGAAATGTTTAAATTTCACAGACTCAGTGGCTTCTAAAATACTTTGATAATAAGACTGGGGTTTTGTTAAATCACAAGGTTTAAAAAACCAGCCTTTAGGGAAAAACTTTGAAATTGCTTGGAAAAGATCAGTGTGGTAAAAATCATCATCCATAGTTAAAACATTTTGGAAATGGGTTTTATCATACCAATCAGAGGTTTTCTTTGAAGAGGTTGGCTGGGAAAGTACAATATGAGTAAATGAACTTTCACCAGATAAAACAATATTTTGGCTTTGGGAAAGAGGTTTTGAAATCTCATTAGAGGTTTGTTTTTCTTGCTCAGGGATTTGAGAAAGGGCTTTAGATTTTGAAATGCCTTGTAAGGCAAGCATAAGCTCGGGGGATTTTGTAATGGATTCCATCCACTCTTTTACTTGTTGCTCGGAGGAGATGGCTTTGTATTGGGTTTCTTGTTCTTCTTCGACCATTTCAATTCAAGATTTAATGGGCATAGCAGAAGAAAGTAATTTTTCTTTAGAGGGAGTAGATTAAGGTTCTTTGGGGTTTTTTGTAGGTTCGGTATCTTCAAGAACAGCTTTACCTTTGTCTCTTTTCTTCGGCGGCATTATCTGTTTTGCAAAAATTCTCTGGTTAGAAAATCAGGAATAAAATTTGTATCACCTTTAATAAATTCAATATCAAAATCAAAAACACTTAAAATGGCTTGCCATCGTGCAAAAATTTATTTTGATGCAATGTTTTGAACATCTTTTTCTAAAACATGTTTTGCAGCTTTGCAATCGATTCTAAGTAGAAATTTTTGATTTAATAAATCATGTTGGAATTTCGAAATGCATAAAACAATGGAAAGAATTTCTTTTTTGATGGTTGAATAATTCTTTTGGCATTCATTCCAATGTGCAGAAACATATTGAATTATCTATTCCTTATCATTATCTTTTTGCTTTAATATGCCTCCACAACCTAAATTGGATGCATCAGTTTCAACAATTTTAGGTAATGCAGGATTTGCAAGAAATAAACATGGGATGCTTTTTACAGAATTCTTTATAAGTCTAACTACTTTAGTATACTCATCGGTCCAGGCAACATGATTCTTCTTTAACCTATCATGCAAAGGTTTGGACATCCTATTGATATTTGGACAGAAATCAAGAACATAGTTTAGACTTCCTAGAAATCTTTGCAATTGAGTTTTATCAAGGATTTTATCAGGAAACTTGTCTGCAAAGGCAAGAGAACGCTCAATAGGGGTAATGGTGCCTTTGGAAATATGGTGACCTAGGAACCTGATCTTTGTCTGAAATAAAGAGACTTTAGACTTAGAGATTGCTAAACCAGCTTTTCTAGTAGCAAGGTAAAAGGTCTTTAGATGTTTAAAATGTTGGTCGATGGTTTGAGAAAAAATCAAAACATCATCGATATAAACAATGCAAAATTCAGAATAAGGGTTATAAATATCATTCATAATTCTTTGAAATTCTGAAGGTGCATTTTTCAACCCAAATGGCATAACAGTCCACTCGTACTGTCCAAAAGGAACAGTAAAAGCAGTTTTATAACGGTCTTTTGGATGAATTTGAATTTGCCAAAAACCTGATTTCATGTCAAAATTTGAAAATATGAAAGCAGAATGCAGTTTTTGAAGCAAATCTTTTTTGTTAGGTATCGGGTACCTAATCTATTTTAATGCTTTATTAAGGGGTTTATAATTTATGACTAGTCTTGGTGTTCCTCTTTCAATTTCAGAATTTTTGTTTACATAGAAGGCAGCACAAGACCATGGGGATCTAGATTTTACAATGAGTCATTTAGACTCCAAGTCTTTTATTTCAGCTCTACAATGTTGTTCCAAATCCATATTCATTCGGATTGGACGAGCTTTAGTAGATATCTGTTTTTCATCAAAAGAATTCTTATAAGGCAAATCTACCAAATGTTGTTTTCTATTCCAAAAGGCTGAAGGTAGATCAGCACAAATTTCTTTCTCAATTAAATCTTTGAAATCAGAAATTTTCTTTTGGATGAAATCATTTTGTAATTGGCTTTCAATTCTTTTTAAGCTTAAATCTTTTTGTAAAAACATTAAATCACTTTGTCTTGATCTGAGAAGATTGTTGATTTGATTCTGATAGACAGAACATGCTTTAACAATATTTAAATTTCTTGTTTTTGGCTTTTCAATAAATGGGAAAACAAACCTTTTGTCTTTTGCTTTGAAAGATATACTATCATAATTGACAGTACAAGGAGTGATAAGATTTATAAAAGGAGTTCCTAAAATGGCAGCATGATGTATGTCATTTGTAAGAACAAAAGAAAAAGTTTTAAATTCAAAACCATCATTATGAATTGAAGCTTCAACTTTAGAATTAACATTAAGTTTTGAATTGTTAGCGGCAGAAAGTCTTTCTTTTGTTTTTTCATGAAATCTCTTAGGGACAATGTCCTCTCTTATGCAATTCAAATCGGCACCAGTGTCAAAAAGGGCAATGGCGTCAATTGCAAAATCATCAGAAAAAATTAAAGTGATTTTAATCGAATATTTTCTCATGGTGATTTGTTTTAAAACAAATAGAAAATCATTGGGTATAGATTCAATGTTTTCTAAGCTTTGATCATTATTATCACCATCATCAGAATTGGATTCATTATTCGATTTATCCTGTAAATGTTTTTGTAAAAGAAGTTGGATAGTTTCATAATCACTTTTTTGTTTTTCTTTTAATTCTCTAATCTCATATTTGATTTCTTTGATCTCCTTATGGAGGTCTTGAATGTTGGGGGTAGTTTTCTTTGTTTTCTTTTTATCCAAAATCTCAGTAAGATCATAAGAACTCTTTTTAACAATTGGAACTTTGGAAGTCTCTGCTTTATTAAAATCTAGGGTTTTCAAAAGCTTATCAAGATATTCTTTTTGAAGATTTGGATCAGAAATATATTTTACGAGCTCAAGAAAGGTTTCTTGGTCTTTAGTCAAAACATTGATTTTCTTTAAATAAGAATCTGTTTCAGAATCACTACTGCTATATGCAGAGGTATCTGAGTCAAAAAGTTCATCGACCTGAAGGGGTTCACTATCTCCTGACATGGAAGACTCAGAGTCAGAGGACTCTATGAGAAGAGGGGCAACTTTGGAGAGAATTTCTTCATCAAGGCCAAGTTCATGAAGCTTTCGATTCATTCTGCAATACTTTGCAGTATGGCCTTTTATACCACACTTATGGCATATGGCTTCTTTATAGTTGAAAGGGGCTTTGTGTTTAGGTTTAAATTCCTTTTTCTTAGAGAAGTTAGGCTTCTTGTAAGGCCTCTGGGGTTTCTTAAAAGAAGATTCTTTAAATTTCTGGAATGACTTTCTATAGCTTTTGAATTTGTATCTCTTGTGAGGTCTGGAAGAACACTCACCATTACAATCTTTGGTAGTGGAAGTTTTAAAGGGGTCGTAATTGAATTGTTTACAGAAACTGCCTAATTCTTGCTTAGATTTCTTAAGCTCCCATTTAAGTCGTTTCTGTAATTTCAAATCTTGACAAATCTTTAAACCTTCATTGTTGACGAAACTGACTAATTCACCATAAGTGAGTTCATCATAAGGAATGCGGTTATCATAAAGAGCTTTAATGAAATTTCTAACCTTTTCACCTAGAAGAGTAGGCAATCCTTCTAAGAACTTCTCTTTCCAGGTTATATGATTTGCATCATCTCTGAGAAAGAGTCTGGTGAAGAAGGTGGTTTTGTAATCTTGGAATTCACTAAGTTTCCTACATCTCAAGTTATATAGTAACTCAGCATTTTTATCTCTAAGGTAAGAAGGATCACCTATGAAATGGAGGGATATGGTTAGGATCAGGGTAGCTACGGCATCCTGAATTGGATTATTAAACTCGTCAAGAATGAGGACTCCATTCTCATCAATTTAGATAACATTTAGGATGTCTAATTGTTGCAGCTTGGTGAGAAGATGATCCCACCAACCTTTAAGTTGACCAGTAAAACCCGCAATAATAATCTCTGCAATGGCTTTGTCAGAAGTTCCTGATTGGGTTTTATAGGCATTGGCTGCCATGGTCATCTGTTGCAACAATCCTAGGATATTATACTCGGACATTCCATCTATATTCCACTCATAGACAGAGGATGTATTATATCGAGACTGATTTAATGCACTAGGCCTGTTGTCTATGGTCAAATCAGGTGGAGACTTGACAGTGGGAAGGGCTAATTCCCAATGGATTTTATTGGCTTTCGGGGTAGGTTCTTCTTTAAAGGCTTCTAGATCAGAAGAGGTTGTAGACATTTGGTCTTATTCTAATACTCCAATCTTGCTAGATTGTGGAGTATCAGGGGCTATTTGAACTTTGCTAGATGAGGAAGAAGCAGCTTCTATCCTATCTAGTTGTTCTCTAATGGCTTTGGCAAAATCTGATTTTGACTCATGGACAAGCTTTTGGCTAGTTTTCGAAACCTGAAAATGTTTGAAAATAGGTTCCTTAAGCTTTTTGTCAGAATCCGATTTTGATGGAACATGAGAAACAGAAGAAATAACTATGGTTGACTTTTGGAATTGGTTTTCTATCCTAGTTAACTGTTTTCCTATTGTATTTAAGTTAGTATTACAAAAATTATTCTGCTGGATAATACTACTTAAATTGGCATCAGTATCATTTGGCTTAGGGATTTTATATGGTGAAGCTCTTATTTGGACAGGAGGTTCACCGTGGTCAACAGTTCCACTCCGAAGGGGTGGATGCTCAGAATCTATGGTTCTATCGCTATCAAAAAGTTTCCATTCAAGAATTTTCTTCCTAACAGTAATAGGGTTTGATTCTTTGAAGGGATAAGAAATATTGTTCTCAAAAGAATATATCTCGAACCAATCAAAAAACAATATATGAACTTGATGTAGGTTCACAAATTCATAATAGATTTGTTGGATTTCTTTTCTTTGGTTTAAAAAATTCTTGAAAAACCAAAGTCTTTTGTCTTTATTAATGTCAGAGTAAAAATCATTGTGAAGAAAATTTTTATCCAATTCAAATTCTTTTTTAATGACACTGATTACATTTTCTGTGACTACTGAAAATGTAGAAGAAGTTGGAGGAGAATGATCATTCTCTTCCTACTTCTGCTCATGTTGGCTGCTAATGTAAATAGGGTGAGGAACTCTAGTTCCATAGTCAACAGAGCTAATGGATGAGCTTGGTATGTCTGAGGTGGAAAACCTCGGTTGACCTTTTACTGACTGATATGGGAGATTTATAACGGAATGAATTTTTGTAAATTTCCTTTCTAATGAAGGGATGTTTGAGCACGACTCTTTATCAGAAAATCTGGTTGAGTTAGACCTCTTGAAAGATAGTTTGACTCTACCATCAGAATACTGAGTCACATTTTGCAACTCTGTATTTGGCTCAAGTTGTTTTGGAATCGCTGGTGGAGCGGCTCCTTCAAGAATCCATTCCTCTGGAAGATGGACATCTTTCCATTGGATTAGTTTTGGAATGACTGTGTTGGCTTTGGACAAATCAGTCTGCAAGAGAAGAGTCTCATCTCTTTTTGACTGGAATTTATGTTGCGTGCTAAATGCAGAAATCATGGCTTTATAAGAAATCTTAAAAGTTAATGCAACTGGGACAGATCCCTCAATCATATTATAATTATGGGTTTTGATTTGTAAAATCATGCTTTTTAAAATATTTTTGTCTTTAAGGAAAATTGTTATGTTTGGATAACAATCAAAAGAAATTGGACCTTTACATAGACTGGATTCAATGCTACTTAGCAAAGAATCATCAAAAGAGATGAATCGATCATCTCTAAGGACAACGATGATGGAAGTATCCAAGCCCTCTTTGGTTAAGGGTTTTATTCCCACCTGGATTAGTCCTATATGAACATAATTAAAATTCTTTTCTTTTAATTTCTTTCATAAATGCTCTGAAAATAATTGAATTGTTTCAAATGGCTTTGAAAGAGTTATATCACGTTCTTCAGTCTTTATAACATAATCATTTTTGAAAAAATCAAGCTTTTTTGTTTTATAAATCTTTTCTTTAGAAACTTTTGGAAGTTCCCAACAATCAATTGCTTTATCGAAGTTCTCAATAACGAATTCTTCTGAACTCACAACATGATTTGAATCACTAGTCTTCCCAGAAGAAGAGCTAGAAAAGGACGATGCTCTACAGAGCAGAGGATCCATGGATAAAGAACTTATGGTCTATCTATGGTCTTGTCGGAATGGCTACATGTATGGTTTTACAGCCTTAAGCGGAAATCCTTATCCTAAAACGGGACTTACTACCAGTAAAAAATTCACCACTCAAACAAAATTAAAATAAAACACAAGTCTTTAAACACAAAATTCTGAAATGTAATTATGTATTACACTATCCTCCCCTTGGCTCTGATACCAGAAGGAAATAGTTCCTATGAGGCAACGAGACCAGATCTCAATCCTCAGTTGTAAATCTTCTTTTCTCCCTCCTTTCCCTCAGAGCACCATTTCTGGGATCCAGATCTAGTACTGTGTATGCACACACACACACACACACACACACACAAACACACATATATATATATGTGTGTGTGTGTGTGTGTGTGTGCGCGCGCGCTTGTAGGGACATTCCGTAGAATGCTTAGTAATTGTGTGCTCTTAGAAATATTTTGTCAGTGTTTAGGTCATTTTTTGTGAGGAATTGACTTAGTTCACTCTTTATAAAGAATAGACCTAGGTTATTATTTGTAAATAATGAACTTAGGACATTTTTTGTTGAATCATGCCTTTGGCACTTTGTCGAAAACTTCTTCTTTGGATATTTTAGTTAGAACTATTGTTTAAGTTCCTAAATCATTCTTTAAAAAGAATGAACTTAAGTTACTCTTTGTAAAAGGTTAACCTAAGTTATTTTTTTTGTAAAGGATAGACTTAGGTCTTTCTTTGATAAATTACGCTTTTAGTGTTTTGTCATATGTTGCATTTAGGTATTATAATTAAAATTGTAAGTACCTTGACTGTTCTTATTGACAATGAGTCAAAACGACAAATAATTTATTTTAATTTTAATTTATTCTAATTTTAATTTATTCGAATTACTGATTAGTAAATGGAAAGTAACTAGAAGACCCAAAACGACAAATAAAAAACAGGTAATCCTTGTTAAAACCCATGTACTTGCTTACATTACTTATGTGTATGTTCAGCAGAAGACGCTTGAAACTTGAAAACAAATTTGCGCATTGTTCCATGGGTGCGCGTACGTTAGTCTGAAGCCTTTGGAAAACCATGGGCGTGCGCCGTGCTTTTTTTATACAGCCACAAACTCTTGTATAAACTTATTTTATACAAACTGACGTGGCATTAATTCATTGGTTGAATGAAAATATAAATTAATAAAACAAATCATGTGGGCCAAGTGATATTTAATTCAACTAATCTTATCTTATCACATCAATTTATGTAAAATAAATTTATACAAGAGTTTATGTATGTATCATTATTCTTTTTCTTAATATTTATGTTCTATCGTCAGTTGCGGCGTCGCCTGCCCGTCGCCCGGTTAAAAAGTCAAATTAAAAGTGTTACAATTGGACCAGTTGTGTTTGAATCTCGACCGTCAAAGGTCATAAGCGGGGACCTAGTGACGGTTCATAGGGGCCCATTCGCCGCTTGATTGGTAGTAAGTTTGATTTGACGGCTTTAGATCCAACCGGTGGAGTTGCCTCACAGTTTCCGTCTGAGATAAGCCCGCCCCCTGGTAAAAGAAGAAAATGTTTAATGAGATTCCTTAGTTGTGTAGGCAACCACATTAAAAATAAATTAAAATATAAGTAAGAGTGATTACCAAAAAAAAAAAAAAAAAGATAACATATCTTAATTATTGTAAAAAAAAAATGCTACACTCCAAAATTCTTATTTAAGGTATCTTCAGTAGAAGGAATGGGTTAATTTTTTTTTTCTTTTGCATTTTAAGCAAAAAGAAAGATATATTTTTACCTTGACTATAATTTTATGGATTATGAATGTCTTTCATTTACGGTTACTCAAATTCAAGTAATAATAAAAATAATAATTAATATTTATTAAGTGAGTTTTTAAATTAAAAAATATACGTACTAGACTTGATACAAAATCCGAATTCGACTTTTGTACATATGTATAAAAAAAATTAATTCTCAATCATACATCATGTTATGTTTTTTTTTTAAAAAAAAAAACATGTTGGATTATTTCACCTTAAATTTTTTTTTCGCAATAGTAAATATTAAAAGTAAAAAGTAACCCGGTAATATTTGATATTTGTCTCCAACCAACCCGTATGCTGTTCTATATAAATGCTGTCTGGACACAGCATCATTTCGAGAGCCTTCAGTTTGCTCTGTTTACATTTTCCCCACCGAAACACTCAAAAAATATAAAATAATAATAATAATAGAGAGATAGAGAGAGAGAAGAGAAAAGAACACCCATTAGCCTAACCCAAATAATAATTAGTCCCGAAAGATCAGATAAAGGAAGAAGAAAATGTGTTTAGTGTACGTCTGTTCAGAAGAAGAGAGGGAGCTGGGGAGGCAACAAGCTCCAGGTTCATGTCCGTACTGTGGAGGCAAAGTTTTAGCCATTGATTTCGAGAGTCAGTGCAGGTTCTGCTTCTTGCCCATCTGCTACAATATTAAAAAGAAGTATTTTTGTAGTTTATGCTCTAGGCGCTTGGAGTTGTATCATTGATGATTTGTATGCGGGAAAAGAAGTTTTTTTTTTTTTTAAAAAAAGCTTCTTTCATCATCATCATCAATTCATCATCTGCTTTAATTTTGCCTAGAAGGGATTTGTAAGATTCTGAATTCTCTGATTCCTTCTGTTTGCTAAGAGAAATGAGCAAGAGGATCATGTGATTGTGAATTATTCTTTTTCTTTGTGAATATGCTTCTTCTTTTCAATTATGTGATTGTGATTTGTTAAGGAATTTATTTTTTTTTTGGTGGGGGGGGGGGGGGGGGGGGTTTGGGGTTTAACACTTCAACTTTATGTTGTGTGGGGGTACTGGTGCTTGCAAATCTAATCTGGTGGACAGGGCTGGTTCAAAATATCAAAGCAGTTTCTGCATGCATTAATTGTGATGCCTGCAATCTCTCTCCTCAGGAGCGTCAGTCAAAATCAGAATCTTGTCAGATGCCTTCAGTTCTGCATTTTTTTCTTAAACATACTTAAAATTTCAAAAATGCTATGTTTTATAATATTATTATAATTTGCTCTATTTAAGTAGCCGAATCAAAGTCTAATTTTTGCTCTATGATTAGCAGATTTTGAATTTGATTGGGATTTTTTTTTTTAATTTTTTGAAGTCAAGGATCCGTAATCTGGATGGAATTTCGAACTGTTAAGGGGATTTGTGTTAGGTGAGCAAGCATAACCTTTCAATAATTGTCGTATATTACGTTTCATTATATTTTTCAATTTTTACGCACTAATATTATGTCATAGAAAATTTGGGTTGTGTAGATTTGAGATACTTACAGTGTAATTGTGATACCATACCATAATTGTACCTAACATTTAGATTCAGCTATGGTGATAAATCTAATGATTAGGTGCAGTTGTGTTATGATACTACAGTTACACCATAGCTAAGTCCTTTGAGATGTTGTTTAAGGTAATTTTACTCGTATTTGTAAGTCATAATATCATAATTTTACTTAATTTTAAATGTACAACAACTAAAATATTTAGTAAATGTATTTATATTTAATTTTGGTCCGATATTTTACTTAACAAAACTGGGCATGCCCTGAAAACTTTAAAAATTTATTACAACTCAAGTAGACATTAGATTTAAATTTTATGTATATCCGTACTTGTATATAAAATCTTGCAGACTTATTGTGAACTTGATCAAAGGCATGTGATTTGGAATACTCAAATATTCTTTTTAGATACTTTATATCCTTGTTTTACTTGAACAATCCCATTATTTATTCTTGACTAATTTTCTTAATTAATTAATAATTCATGCTTATTCACATTAAACAAATGAACATTCTACACCCAATCGGTTGATTCGGCCAATGTGCATGTCTCGAATTTTCATTCGTTCTAGAAACTCAAATAAATCTAGAACACTTGCTTAATCAGAAACTTCATTGTGATGTTGCTTTCTTTAATTTTGGAGTACATGAACATTATGATTTTAATTTTAGAGTTCATTGGCTTTTGAACAATCAACAAACCAGATTTTCACGTTTATTCACTATACATACGATGATTACTCTATTTAATGCAATTTTAGTTTATGGGGATTAAATGAAAAACAGTTGTCATAATTAACTAATTAATAGCACATGTAAGATGACCAAACTATGATATTACCATTAATTTTTGAATTAAATAAGGAACTTATAATTTATTTCTCATCAATTTGCTAATAAATCCAACTGAAGCGTCAGACGTAAGTTATCTTACGTTTCTAAACATAATTGGCAAGTGGCTGCGATTTCATTTTCTTAATTAACATGAACAGCAAACGTGATTTATTACATGCGCATAATTACTCAAAACAGGAAAACAACCAAAAAAAAAAAAATCAGTACAGAGATGGGCATCACCTTAATTTCATTCTTCAGTGTTTTTGGGTATTATCAATTTTGCATAGTTTACCTTTTTTTTTCGTATACCACAAATTTAGTACCCTGATTTTTCTTATTGGTGGTCCAAATTTGAGGCAAATTTTGAAACAAATTCTATGATAGGATGGGCATTAATATATTTTAGGATTTATTTTGTCCTTAACTACGAACTTGACGAGGCGTAAAATCTTAGATACAAGAATTATAGGTATCAAGATACCATTAATGCAGTTCAAAATGCAACATCAATTATATTTGCTTTTACTAATGCCAAACAATTAGAACCTAGCTCAGTTCACCTAATAGACCATACACGTACGGTCACGAGCGTCACATGCACCAACAGAGCAAGAACTTGAAGCAACGATTAAAAATCATCATCTACCAACTCATAAGATCAGAAAATGGTCCCCCTTGGAGATTAACACGAGAAAAGGTACAAAATTTTATCCAATACTGGAAACTTTGCTTCAGAGATTCACATTTGGTTAATTGCTTTCGCCTTCCAATGGTATCCTATGTAATTTAAACCATCACCGGATTGACAACTTTGGTTACGTGATAAAATATCTTGGTTTCACGAAACCATAAGACTTTTCGGATGGAGCAATCTTGAGAAAGCCGGAAAGTAATTAAAAGAATGAAAAATGGCTGCTTTTCGGGTGAGATTTTGTTTTGTTTTTCAACTCAAGTAATGCTTCAACGGCCAAAAGATAATGAACACCTCTATATATATATATATATATATATATAGAAGATTTCAGTGTATGTTTTTAGATTAATATTATATTATCATTTAGCGACACTCTAAACTTGAAGAACCAGAACTCAATTCTCCCATAATAATGGGAGGAGTCAATCGGACCTTTCATTTTAAAAACAAAGGAAGAATTAATGAAAAAGTTTAAACTCAGCGGAATTAATTGTTATTGTTCATTGTAAAACTCGTCTCCCATCTAGACTAAACTAAATATTGGGTTAGTTTGGTTTAGATCTAGCAAGATGGCATTCAAGGTGGGTTTGTTGATATATATATATATATATATAGGGTTGGTGCATTCAACTTTTTGTTTTGGGGGGCTAGTTAAAGATGGCTGGAACTAGAAACACAAGAAAGAAACGATAAAAGACTAAAAGAGTAGAGGAAATTTACGGTGTTGATTGCGAGTGGACCACGTGATCGACAGAGATGGCAGATTAACTCAACTAGAAATAGGACTGGTAAATCATTAGAAAACGCCAAACTGCCCAGTTTGTGAAAAAACTAAAAAGCTGCACTTTGGCTCTGCGACCATTCACCACTCACTGACATGTACTTTGTATAGGTATGGGTGGGGTGTGTGGCCACTAGAGGTGGCAAAAATACCCGCCCGGTCCGGACTCGGTCCGGACCCGGACCGTACCCGGGCGTTGCGGGTCGGGTAATACCCGGTCCGGGTATGAAGTCGGGTCGATCTTGGGCATCACATGATAAACCCAGAACCCGGATTTTATTAAAAAAAATTATAAAATATATATTATTTTAAATATTTTATATTTATTTTACTTATTTATTATACATATATAAAGTTTTAAACACTTAAAGTTTATATTTTCATGTCAAATTTTATTGAAATAAATTTAAAACTTATAAAATTACCAAAAAATAAAAAATATATACACATAAAATATTAAAAAATATAAAATCCGGGTACCCGGATTAAAACCCGGCCCGAACCCGGACCCGGACCGGTTGCATCCGGGCAGGGTCCGGTCATGGCAATACCCGGACCCGGACCGGTTGCATCCGGGCAGGGTCCGGTCATGGCAATACCCGGACCCGGACCGGTTGCATCCGGGCAGGGTCCGGTCATGGCAATACCCGGACCCGGCCCGGGGTTTTGCCATCTCTAGTGGCCACCAAAAAGTACCGAGCGGATTGTCACCGTCTCACAGATGAATAATTAAATCGGTAAAGTAATGTGGGTTAGTTTCGGGGATCAGGCTACGGTACTACAGTGGTACCGTACCACATCCTTTATCTTTTATGGTTCTAATATTATAAATTTTCATATAATTCTCTTTTACTCGTTTTTATTTAAACTTTAATTCATAAATATTAAGTTAATATCTATTACATCCACATGGACATTCTAGTTAGCACCTTATACTATTTATTATTTACAAATTCTTATTATATATTGCACTTATATCACAATACTCCCTCTGTGAATCGAAATACCCATGCCAAACCCACAAACCCGACCCGAATGCTATTTCCATTTCCGGCCACTTCACCGGCCAAGGTTGGTACTGATCGGAAGATCGTGCGATGCCGGTCATCTCCATGCCAATCTTGTCGCCGAAAAGCGTTCGGAAAGCTGCCGATTGAAGCCGTGAAAAGCCTCGGAACCGCCGCTTCAATTTGCCGTGATTTCTCCGATTTTCGGTGATGCTATCACTTGAGTTTTGCTCCCCATGATTCCCTCTGTATTTTCCGACCAATCACAGCCACCGGGGGGAGCCGATTTGCCGTTGATCGGTCATTGAAGGATTCACGGCTTTGGGAGCTCGATCCGGCGCCATCACCACGCGTGAGCGGTCACCACCACCACCGTTGGACTCAGCTCGGCCAAAAGTGTCTAACTCGAGTTTCCCGTCTCCGTCAGTTGAAATCCGGTCACCGTTGGTCGGCATGGGTATTTCGGTAATGTTCACATGGATGCAGTTGAAATTAATTTAATATTTGTAAAGTAAAGTTTAAATATAAAAGAGTGGAAGGGATTGTATGACAATTTGTCACAAAAGACAAAAGGGTGTGGCACGGTGCCAATGTGGTACTGCAGGCTGATCCTAGTTTCGGTCCACTAAAAAGAAGCAAGCGAAACGTCTTTGGTCCGGTGGGAGAGTCTTTCCACTTACAACGTTGAGAATAAAAATTAAAATTTTTATACAAATATTATTGGATTAATTTTAATTTTTTTAATTATTAAATAATTAAGTAGACATATTCTCTTCCTTATGTAACAGTATTAAAAAATATAATTTTTATTCGAAAATTGGTAGGTAAGTCTTGAACTTCGTGACGGTCTGAGCTAAGATGCTTGCAAAAAACTAGAGTGAAGAGAGAATAATGTAACTAAAGAAAAGATAGTATTCAAAAAGACAACTAAAGTTAGTAGGTAAGTCTTGAACTCTATGACTATCTAAGCTAAGATAAGATACTTGTAAAAAAATTAGAGTGAAGAGAGAGTAATGTAACCAAAAGAAAAGATATATCATTCGCAAGATTGTTCACAAGAGATCTTGGGAGCTTACAAGTATGCTTGTATTGCTCTTATCGTATTATGTTGGAAAATTCTAGAATTGAGCCAATCTAGCACAGCTTGGCTCAATTGAACCTCTTTGGCTGAGAAATTTGAGCGGCCCCCGACCTCCTCTCCTACCTAAGTCCTCATCCCGCGACAAGAAGCAGGCCTAAGTCCTAACCAGTGAGTATCACTTTTCAGATAATATTTTATTATTTTATGTACAAAATAATATACGTTATGGTGCCAACAATAAGATTTGTACTCTTTATCTATGTTGCGTGATAGTGTATAATGTATGTTTCATAAAGTCACGACGTTGTTCCCCAAAGATATTTCGAATCCTATGCGTATTGTCATTGATCCACGGTTGTACGTGTCAATAATATTTAAGTTGTAACTTCTCTATGACTATCATGTTTGATTGAGAACCAAAAAAAAAAAACAAAAATGAACACTCTATGTCGATGATCTAAGTTCAATTTTGGTTGAAGGTTAGACATTTGAAGATCGAGGAGATCCGCGAGAAATAATTGAATATCGGAACTTTGAATTACATTATTTATGTTCGAATGGCTTTAGGGTGTCAGTAGATTATCATTCTACACATGCACGCACAGTTACGGACACAAACGAATTAAGATTCACTCTTAACATAAACTCGCATGAACCTGATTTTAAATATATTACTTGATATCTCTTAATATAAACTCGCGTGATCCTGATTTTAAATATATTACTTGATATGAACTCTTCTGAATTAAAGATATGTGAATTCTTCTAAACCTGAGATTCTAAGGTCATGTTTGGTTTGAAGAAAATAGAGGAGAAGAAAATAGTAGAATGGAGAGGAAGGGAGAATAAAGGAATGCTGGAATGGAGAAGAGTAGTGAAATTAGATTTTGTTGTTTAGTTTGATATAAAATTTAATAAGGAAATGAATAGTAACTTTTTTCTTTAGACAAATTTATTTTTTTACTTTAAATACTAAACTATTTATATTAGTAATATATATATATATAATAGCGGTTCGATGGCTAGCGGCGACTTTCTGGCAAAAGTCCAACAGTTGTCCGGCGACTTTCCAACACAGCATACGACAATGATCCAGTAACTTCCGGCAAAATCCGATAGAGATCCGACGATTTTCCAACAGAAGTTCATTTATAATATTAAATTAATAAAATAAAATTATAAATAATAATTATTAATAACATTAAACAAATTAAAAATTAAAAAATAATTTTAAAAAATTTAATTTCCAATATAAGAAAAATTTAAAAATAATAAATTTTAAATTATAATAGATATTAAATTCTTATATATTTTATCATCAAACCAAATAAAAAAATATAAAAAGAAAATTTAAATTACTTTTTTCTCTTTCATTCCTAACCAAACACCACGTGAAGACATTACTTGACTCTATGTTATTTTGAACTCTCTAATGCGAGTTCTCTCTTAATACGACCTCTCCCGAACCTGAGATACGTGAGCTCTCCCAAACAGATTTTGAAGATTTTATTATGAGCTCTCTTGAGCATAAGCTTTTCAAGGTGCTATGCAACGTGCATAAACGCCCTTACGAGTACAGATTCATTTCCTGCTCTAGCTTAGCTAGCCTAAGTCATTGTTGGGCATTTATTTGATGGGTTCTGCATTTGTCCAGCTTAGCCATTAAAATCATACATAATTTATTAATTGAAAAAAAAAACAAAAAAAAAAATGTGCATTTGTAAATGAAACACAAAATGTAAGAAAAAGACCCTTGATGTAACAAGCTGTGATCTGTATGCAACTAACATAAACATCATCTGCCTGTTGAGGTCACAAGCTTAAATTAGTCTTGAATTAACCAACCATACAACATTATATAACTAATTATTGATGTGAAGAGTCAATCCTGTTGACTGATCTTGAGAAGGCAAGAACATCATCAGGCTGTTGGGCTCTATTAACACCATCTTCTTCATCACCGGTAGCGGTAGTAATGATGGATTCACGGATCAGGTCTTTAACAGTCACTGGTTTCGCTGCGTTGTTCTTGTTTCCAGCTTCATCACTTTCTTTCTCTGCCTTCTTCTTCATCGCTTGCTCTTGCTCTGCTCTCTCTTTGTGTGCTTCCATTATTATTTGTCTCGAGTCGACTTAACCCCAACTGAATGAATGAATATTATTATCTGTCGATTACTGAAAAAGAGATGGCGATTGACCAGGAGTACGTGGCAAAGTTTCATCAAACAAGCAACATGCAGGCTACACGTGTTCTTCAGCATCTTAACTCTGCGCGTTTGCGGATAAGATTGGGCCGCCACCGAGGAGCTTCCAGCTATTTCAAAAATATAATAATATTAAGCAAATTTATTTATTTCTTTACTTATTTATTAACTAAATTAGTTGCTGTATATGCATTACATACATCATCAGATATGGGGAAACAGGCAGCAAATAATCTTGGTACTTTCTAATCATTACGATAATTATTTATAGACGATCACAAATGATTCTTTGACAACTTGGAAAAAAAAAAATTTCCCCTATTTGGGATTGCTCTTTTTTAAAAAAAAAACGAAACGGACCGGACTATATCATTGGACTCAACTTAAGGTAGATCTCGATATTATTTGGGCTTCGATCAGACATCCATATCGAGACTGATTTTTTTTAAAAAATTTATATTTCATATGTTCATTGTTTACATTAACTCCAAATCCACCTTTTCAATATTATTTTGAGTGACAATTACCCAAAAATGGACTGGAAAAAAAAAGGTAAAATGATGAAATTTTGTTTTTATTGATTTTCATTTTTCAATATAAAATTGCAGTGAAAAAAAAAAAAAAAAAAAAAACTATTGGTATGAGATTTTCCAATATTGTTCTACTGTTTGCGAAGGAGAATGGCGTGCTGTGTAATAGAAGCATGAATGCGCAACGTCAGCTCAGAAAATTTGATAGTAGTACCATCAAATTAAAAACAGATCCGCCACTTTCATAACTGAAACTAAAACACATGAAAACAAAAAATAAAATTTGGAATGATAATCCAGTCTGAAGCCAAAATAACAACACTGTCACTGTTATAAAAAGTAAGAAAGTTTCTACTTAACTTCCAGGGAAAAGGCTGGGAATAATAGGAAACACTAAAAGCCAAAATTTAAGATATTGATCACATCAAAACTTCTTCAAAAGGGGTAGGATATTCTGCAGAAGCCTAGTTCATCCTTCTGATGAGCTCATTGATGTAATCTTCACGGTTTCCTGCATCACCGCCTTCAACATAGTGGTTCCTCTTCTTCTTCAGGCCACCCAATGGTGCCTTGAGCTTGAAGGGCCATAGGAAGTTGTTTGCCTCCTTGAAGTGAGGACCAACAGTCAAAATCTCATGGATGAGATCTTCCATGCAGATAATTCCATGCTGCCCAAGAGCCTGTCGGTGGTTATCATAAACCAATATGTTAGACACAAAACTGAATTTTATTTACTTGCATGAAGACACAATTATCCTATGAACACACAGGAATTCACACAAAAAATGTTAAGTAGACCATACCTGTTCGATGATAGAATTGTCGGTCAAAGCAATCCTCTGCTTATTTAATTTGCCGTAACCCCTCTTGTAAATCAGTTCTTTGACACTCTTTAAATTGGGGTACCTGAAATCATCAACAGAAAATTTCAAAACAAGCTGTGCAGATGATAAATTTTTAGACGATACCCAGATTAGTAACAGCAAATCAAACGCATACCCATATGTTACATAGGGCTCAACTCTGTGCAGCATATTGAGTGTGGCTTTGTTCACTTTCAAAAAGACACCATTAAAAATCTGTATTCAGGAACAGCAAAACCAAGAATGACATCAGCCCAGAAGACGAAACATATAAACCTACAAATAATCTCCATCACAATGGCAGCAAATTCTAAATGTAAAATCCTTTGAATCACATCATAACCAGGAAAGAGTAGTATATAAGGCAGTATCAAAAGAGGAATCTCCCAATAGTTTACAGCATCTACACTACGAGAACAATCAGAGGAGAACAGCACTCCTAGCATCGAACTATACCAAGAACACCTATGGCTCAACCAAGTACTTAAATTTGAGTTCAACCACCAAACAAATGGCTAGCAAACAAAAAGCATTCCAACCTCTTTCATTCCAATAAAACATTATAGTTAATGCACCCAAATTTACTACTTTGATACAAACATTTCAGCAATGGTAACGGGCATATCCAAAACTGATAGCTAAGCCCTAAGCTTGCCAACACTATCAGACTATACCAATAATTATCCAATTTGAAAAGGAAATTGCAGACCTCTAATATACATTTCTAATAACAAATTAAATGGCAATAACACAAGGGAGGATTGAGTGGTTACCTGTCTCAAACGGAGAAGCTGCAAAATTTTCTTGGTCTTTGGATCAACAGCATTGATACTGAAATACATCGAATAAATAAATAAATGTAAAACAAATGAAAATCGAGACTCAAGTTCCAGCAATTACAATAACAACTACAATAAACATGCATACCCGCGAATCCTGATAATGAACAAAAGCTTAGCTTCTGGGTTGACATAAAATCCACCCTTAAGCTTGGCCTCACGCTTCAAACGAATGAGTTCTTTTTGCTCTTCATCGTACTCTTTAGCGTACTGTTTGGTTCTGTTGTAAATGAGCTTCCGGGTCTCAGCCTTCTTCTTCTTCGCGGCTTCCAGCTCCTGCTTCTTGGCCAATGCCCATTCCTCCTCTCTCTTCTTCTTCTTCAACACTGACTCTGGTACCACAACAGCTGCTGCTTCAGCCATCTCTTTGGTTCAACTTCAATAAATAAATAAATTTTTAATTAATAAAATTAAAAAAAAACCTATTATTAAACAAAGAAAATTGAAGCAGTTACTTTGTTCTTAGAGGTCTTTTAGATCTATCTTCTTCACGGAGGCGTTCTGGCTTCGCGGCTCCTTTCAGAGAGAAAGAATGACTCGAGATTAGGGTTTTGTAAAGGTTTGTTCTCTTTAATCCACGGTCCAGCTTTTTCTCTACTTTTGAGAATGAATCGCAGCCGTTATAAGAATAAAATGTCTAGATTACCCTTTTAGCTTTATAGACTCATTTTAATGATAGGACCTTAATGTCATCTTTTTTATATTTGTTAAGTTTATGTGATTAATATAAACTTTGGGATCTGGCAAGCATTTGTCACAACTTACAAAATGCTGGTACCCGAATTCCACATAAACCCTAATTTCTTCGCCACATCTTTGCAGGGTTTTCGTCCTTCAGTTTTTAGTACAGCTTTAGTTGTGGACAGAGCTTCAGCCGCTAAAAAGGTTTATTCTTGTCTATTTAATTTTTTACATACATGCCCAAAGCCCGAGCCTTGAACACAATAAGCATAAACCCTAGTCTCATATCATTCAAGCCTCGCCAAGTGTTACTTGCAAAGGCAAACCCAGAGCCAAGCATGAATAAATCCTCAACCCGGCCTCTAAAGCCAGAGCAGAAGGTTCTCCTCCTTCGCTCAGTAGCTGGGTACTTGAAATCCAATGGATTCTGCAAAACCCTTAAGAAGTTTTTGTCTGAAGCTCAAATAGAGGTGGGTGATGGGTGATGGGTGATGGGTTGTTGTGTTGTCCCTATGCCACACTAATTGATTTTTAAATGTATCTTTATTCATAATGAGCTTGTTGGGTTTTGTTTATTTTAATCAATTTTTCATAAGGTGACTAATTGTGCTCGTAGTGTCATTTAACAATGTTGCAAGTATTTAGTCTAATTGGTTTCATGTTGGTTAATGTGGTGCTTGTAAACTTGTTTAAAATGTAAGTGATGATGATGAATGATAGTTGTTCTTTATTCGGCTTGTGGTGCAGAAAGATGATTTCAGTGATTGCTCTCTGGATTTGGCGCATATGTGCTGCAAGTATTTTGAGACTTGGTAAGATGACAAAAAATATAAAATTCTTTTCCACTTTAAAAATTCCCAAATACTGATGCATAATCTCCTGAACCTCGTTGTTTTGTTATGTATATAACACGTCTCATTGCTTATATAAAGAACTTGCAGTCTGAAATGCAGATTGTGTTTTCAGCTTTGGGACTTTTCTTAGTGTCTGTTGCAACACATTCACAGTCTTTAAGTCCATAATTATATATCAATTATGAAAGTGGGATTACTTTAATGAGTAATTATGAAAGTTTTTAGCAAATTCATAATCAAGGTTTTAATGCTATTGCAGTATGTTAATAGATTATATGAATAACCTGCTTTGATAGAATATTGATGGTGATCTCTCAGATGGATGATTGCCTGTTCTTTCTCCAAGACAATGCCAAAATGCCATTTGCAGTTTGTATCTTTTAGACCTTTGTTATTGTTCTATCAACATTGAGATGGGCATTTGCTTATTTAATCATTAAGTTAAGCTTCAGTTGTGCTATCATTTATCTTTACTTTGTAACATGCAGTGATAATGGCAGCACAGTCAGCAGAAAAAAGGTGCAAGGTAGGTTTGATTTCATAAATCTGTGAGTGTGTTTTGTATGAATGACGATTGTGGTGATACCCCTTGCTAAGCCCCCTAATCGCGGGGGGGGGGGGGGGGGGGCGGAGAGGGAAGAATAATGGTTGAAAAACAAATCATAACACACCTAATGCTAATGCTTATTTTAATTCTGTGAAATTTCAGATTCACAGAAGGATGGTGATTCTAAAAGAGGCAAGGAGGCTGAGTCTGCTGCTGGTGTGGAAACTGTTAGTAAGAAAAAGAAAAAACGAAGCAATGAGGATGTCCATACCATAGTCGTTCAATCAGAAGATTCTGGTGAATTGGCTAATTCTAAGGAAACTGAAAAAGAGAAATCTAAACAGAATAACAAAAGGAAGAAGAAAGTCAAGTTGGATTCTGAATCACTTGTGAACGATGTTGAGGTACTAGGGACAGAGGGCAAACATGGGACTAAAGCTAAGGAGTCTGAATCTGCAAGGGATTTCCTAGCTACTGAAACTACGGCAACAAATGGTAACATTGCTTCAGTGGAAGATGAAAGTGTCAAAGATAAAGGTAAGAAGAAACAGAAGGACGGTTCTGTTTCCAAAAGTTCATTTGATGTGGATTCTAAAGAGATTGGTGAACAGAAATCAGGTAGAACTGAGTCCAAAAATGATCGTAATAAGACATCAGAGGAAGACACAACTGATAAGGAGAGGAAAGGCTCCAAGAAAAGGAAAAGATTGGCTTCTGAGGAAAAAGATTCTGAGCCTAATGACAAAATGGAAGTTGAAGAATCCAAACGTAGGAAGACAGAAGGTTCAGAAGAACTGAAGATAAATGATGATCAAGTAAATGGGACTGATAAAAATGAAGAGAAATCTGCCCCAAATAAGACGAGGAAGAAGCAAGCAAATGGTTCAGCGGAGGTATGAATTTAAACACAATCTGTAAAAACTGTGTGAAGGCAGCATGTTCGCCGAGGCTTCTTTTAAGAATCCAAAGCGCAGATATATTATCATCTGAATCTGATTAATCGGACCATAATAATTGATATGTGATCTGAGAGATCTTCTAATTAAAATCAAATTTTATCATGGATACATATGATATGGCGCTTTATGGGTTGAAACCAAATATGATATATCTTATACGTGCACATGTATAATCGAATTTGAGCTCATAAGTATTTTATTTTAAGTCCGAGTTCAAATAAGAATTCAAATCATGATATATTCTATCATAAGTGTATTTTTAAAGATTTCCTTTTTGGCACTTATTTTCCAGATCCTCTAACTGATAAAACCAAGTTTGATTTGTACAACTAACTGTTGGTTTGATTTTGGGTCTAGAGTTATATCCACAGTATGATGTAAACATTTATCAGATTCATATTATTGATGAATACTATTATTGCAGCCAAAATCGGTTAAAGCATTTCAGAGGGTAAAAGTTGATGAAGTGGAATTTACTGATGAAAGGCTTAAAGATAATTCGTACTGGGCAAAGGTTTGAAAAGTTGTGTTTGTTTTTCTTCTTTACACTTCATCTTTTGTTTCTTGAATGCGTACAAAATTTTTACCACTAAGCTTTTGTACAGGATGGTGCGGAGATTGGTTATGGTGCAAAAGCACAAGAAGTTCTTGGGCAAGTTAGAGGAAGGTACATTTTGTGTGTATATTATTCTAGATAATTGTTTTATTTTTTATTTTTTTAACCCCTCGAACATGATATTGTCAATGCAAACATTGGTCTTTGTTCTATTTGAACATCATCTTTCTTGCCAAGAAAAATAGAATGAACACTGAACATAAGTGGAATTTTTTGCTTAGAATCAAGATTTGCTTGTAAGAAATGCAAAGCCGGATGACTGAAATGCAGATATCTATGTGTAAATCATCACAGTAATTGTATGTCTCTTCTAAATGAAATGATAGCTGAGTGAGGTATACATTGTCTGGCTAATTACGAGTAATATCTTATGATGGCAAAATCCTCTTTGAAATTACATTATTCATGACCATTCAGTTCTTTTATGTTTTATTTAAAGAATTTTTTTTTTTTAAAAAAAAAAACAATTACCTATATAGGAAGGCATTCATAGTAACATATTGGAGCTTGAAAGTGTAAATAACTGAAAACCAAATAATGGCAAGAGTGGAAAAGCATCAAGAAGCCAGAGGTGTCTGGCAATGTTAGAGAGGAAACAAAGAAGATAGATACAAAGAAGGATCTAGGAGCCGGATAAGTTGGGAGAGATTTGTAGTAGTTTGTGCGAAGAGCATCGTGTTAAAGAAAGTATATCTTTTTTAGTTCTTTATATAATCTTTTGTTCCTTAGCGCCCCCAACCACCCCCCTAAAAAAAAAGTAGGTCTTTTCCTTGCGTGTTTAACATCATGAAATTGGGAAGAGAGGTTTTAGATAATGCCTTGAGCAGTCTGCTTGTTGCTACTAAAAATGCTTTTATTGTTACTTTGGAGCCTAATCTCTCTCTCTCTCACTCTCAGGGATTTCAGGCATGAAAAGACCAAAAAGAAGCGTGGGAGCTATAGGGGAGGGCAGATTGATCTTCAATCACATTCTGTTAAGTTCAATTATTCTGATGAAGAATGACCAGTGACGTTTTTGTGTGGCAAAGTCCGATTCATTTAGTTCATCTTCGTTGTTATTGCTTTATGTATACTGTCTTCATAGATCTGCTATTAATTTTTGTTCTGGTTTTTGGTAGTTGCTTAAACTTGCCATCTTGTAAGTAGCAACTTGCAAGCAAAGGAATTTAATTCCTCAATGAGGAGTTTATTTATTGGAATAATTCTTAAATTATTATAATTAGTAAGTGAATACTGAAAATAGGTCTTATCAAAGAAAAAAAAAAAAAAGAATACTGAATGTAGGTGGTTGTTTGATGCAAGGCATTAAAACAAAATTGATTTTCTGCAAATTTACTGCTAACAAGATGTTAAATAATATTTGGCAAGAAATCAAAAAATAGATAAACAAATAAATAAGAACAATTAAGCAGTACGGGTCTTTTAAATCATCAAATAAAGCAATAGAGAGAGAGCGAAAGAAAACGTTCGGCAAGTGAAAACAAAATTAGCCGGACATAATGAAATTTATTCGGCCAGTGAAAGCAAAATTAGCCGGCCATAATGAAATTAAACTTCCTGTTAAGAAAAATAAATAATAATATTAACTTGTTTCGTAGTTTCTTTTTTTTTTTTTTTTTTGAACAGTTATTTATGTACATTACAATAAAAAATTTATCGAGAGAACTTAAGTCAAGTGTATTGTACTACCTCAAATTCTTATCTTACAAATATTGAAGAGAATTTTTACTCTAGAGAATCTACCCAATTTAAAAATTGGAAGGGAAACTCAGCTTTTGAGGGCATGTATTGGATAAGAGTCCATTGGCTTGTTCCATAGTTATTTCTTGGCTGTTTCAGATATGGAGCCTCTTAGTTTTATATTTTCCCATGTTGTGGTATACTAAATCTTTTGTTTAAGTATGGATGAGGATGACCTCTTTCTCCATACAAAAATAGACAAAATTCACGAAAGAAATAAGAGTAACGAATTTCATTTTAGTTTAAATAATTGGTAAAAGTTATTTTCTTTAATAATCGTAATTAACCTACAGAAATTGGATTCATATGTTCTTTTATAGTTACGTACGACATATATCGTCTTCATTTAAGTAAATACGACAATACATCTATTCGCATATATAAAAAAGGATATGTCGTCTAACAATTATGTACATAGACGACTTGTCCTGAATATTATGCGTCGACGCATATCAGCTAAGATTTTTCAAAAGAAGTTTTTATCGTTTAATACTTTTTTCGTAAATAACACGTCGTCGGATGATATTCAATTTCACTGAAATTAAAGATTTCAAATGATTACTTTTTTAAGTCATTGACAGTTGGCATAATAGGACCAGTGGAAACTCTCCAGAAAAATAGACAGCAAAGATTCATCAGAGGTGATGAGTGAGGTGAGGTCCACGTTTAGAAAGATTGGTTTTTATCTTTTTGTAGTGATCTTAGTTCTGTGTTATTTAAAAGTTGAACCCAGCAGAGATGCTGCAACGAGCTATTCATTGCTGCTCAAGCAGCTTCTATGACCTTGCGTGCAATTAAGCAGCTGCGGCTTGTTCTATCCACATCTAACAGGACGTGTGTTTAATGTGACCATTAATTAAGCCAAGTTTGACTTTCTGTTCTCCTTTTTTCTGGAACTTGTAGTGACCAGTGATAATGGCAGCACAGCTCACATTGTTTTGCTAAGTGCAAGGCAATAAACCAAATTGATTTTCTGTAAAAAGCAAAGTTTTGAATGGGGATTTCAAAATCATTAAAATTAAAGCAAAAGGGAGAGAAAGAAAAGGATAAAAGTGTTGGACGTCAAAGCAAAATCAGCCTACACACATTTTTTTTTTTTTTGGTACGCAATAGCTTACAGATATAATATTAGTTGACACATTATGCCAAAGTCAATTTGTTATAATGTGATTTATGAGTATGCATAGAAACCAAAGAGGTATGACGTTTCTTGTAGCACTAAACAGTAAAGCCTTGAGGCTTGACGCGTGCCGCAAAGTGAATTATTGATCAACTCTCCTTCAGTGTTAATTTTCTCCTACCTAACTTTATTTGGTTGCTCCGAAAAATGAATCCATTCTATTCATATTTACAAAACAGATATCTGCTTATTCCCAATCACGTAAGAACAAAACGAATCTCAATGAAAAGATTGTAATTCGAACACGTACCCTCAAAAGGCTCCAACTTAAAGAAAAACTCATCCTAAAAAAAGTAATATAGCCCTAGCGGTACAGCCTGTACTATTTGCGAAATTTTCCATGCACGTTAAACACGGCATAAGGGATAATTATATCTCAGACGGACTCTGGATAGAGCTGGCAAAATGGGTCATTGGGTTGTGTTCGTGTCGTGTCAGTTTCGTGTCGTGTCAAATTTAGGTCGATTCAAACCCGATCCATTTAATAATTGTGTCAAAATATTGAGACTCAAACCCGACACGGAAAAATAATTGGGTTACCCAATAACCCATTTAATATCTATATATTGAACAAAAGTTACATCAAATATTTACACACTATCATGCATACATACATACATACATACATACATACATACATACATGCATAATTTATCGATATTATAAAATATACATATCTACCAATATATTACACATGTACACTATTGAGGTTTTAATTTTATATATATATATATAATATTATATATCAATATTATAAAATATACATGTCTATCAATTTTTACACATTTACACTATTGAAGCTCTAAATGTATGTAAATTTTTATAAATAAAACATTGTGTTTATATTCACCCTTTTAAAGAATAAAAAAAAGAAAATCATCTCTAATATTTGAGTTTTAATTATAAGAATATATAAATTATTTTAAAATAAAAAATATAATCGGGCCATTGATCGGGTAAATGGGTCAAGAATTTTAACCCAAACCCGACACGGAAAAAAATCATGTTGACCCGGACCCGACTCATTTAATAATCGTGTTAAATTTGACGACCCATACCCATTTATTTATGTCGTGTTCGTGTCGGGTAATCGAGTCATGTCAAAGTTTGCCAGCTCTAACTCTGGAGTCGTCTAGTTGACTCATTTATGGTGCAAAATTTCTCCATTCCAAGTCTATATTATATAAATATACACTATCTTTTTAGGCTTTATCGTGAAGAAATTTCATTTGAGATTTTTTCCTGGCAATTGCAATGACTATGCAATTTGGTTTTACTTTGATTTAAGAAGCAAAAATTTCCAAGGAGATCGAGTCGGGAACTCAATAATCAACAGATTGTAAGAATGGAAAATAATAATAATACATAGCGATGATTTGATCGAATCAAATGAAATGATGTGTCTCTAAACTACTTAGCGAAATCTACATACTGAGCATAGTTTAAAACATAGCCAAAACGATCCAATTTACAACCATTCCTCTCACGTGAACTGTAACACAGTAATGGATCTATATAATTTTTATGAGAGGAGTAAGTTACAGCCGACTATAACTTAACATTTGACTAATAATAATAGTATAATCTGAGTTATATAAGAATTTAATTTAGTCCAAGGTTTACCCACCACAGTTAATAAATGCCGCCGTAATTATAGAAAAATTAATATTGAACATTTTTCATGTATACATATTTTTATTCGTTTGATTCTTGTCATATGTGTAATTACTCTCTACTTAAACTATTTAGAGTTACGTGTAGAAATAATTTAATATTGGTCACCGCAAGTGTCATTTAGATCCATAGGTTGCAACCTCAACTTAGGAGCTAAGACAAGAATTTGACTTATGGGGAGCAACATAATAACCCACTTCTCATTCCATTACATGATAGGGATAAAAATTATTTTTTAGTTATTACTTAAGTCTATGTCACTCAAGGGAAAAATAAAGTTTCAAGGGATAGATAGCTATGTTAAATCATTACACGATTTACATATTTTAGTATTGCGTCGACGCCTAGTCGGCTGAGATATTTCACATAGATGACATGTCGTCTGATAATAATTTACGTAAATGACATATCGTTTAATGACATTCAATTTCACCGAAGTGTAACATATTTCAATTTATTACTTTGAAGTCGTCGACCATCGGCATAATAGAAACAGTGACGGCAAAGATAAACCAGAGGTTCTGAGCGAGTTCCTCGTTTAGGAAGATCGCTTTTAATCTTTTTGTAGTAACTTTGATTTTAAGTAACATAGACGATGAACCCAACAGAGAAGCTGCAACGAACTATCCATTTTTGAAGCGGCTTCTGTGAGACTGTGACACTGCGTAAAGTGCTAATTAACCAGCTGCATCGTGGACCCAGAGATATAAATGAATAAATTTTTCTTTTGCGCAGTACGAATCAGTAATTAAGTTGTTCTCTAGGAAATCAATCCATAATCAAGGTTTTAATGCTATTAATTATATACAGTATGTTCTTCTTTAGATTTTATAAGTGTATAACACCTCCTTTGACATAATATATATTGATGTAGATCTCTCGGAGTCAGATGGATGATTTGCCCAGGCCGGCTGCTTTCTGCAAGACGATGCCAAAAAAAAATGCCTTTTGCTCGCAGTTTATGTGTTTTATCCACATTTGACAGCGCATTTTGTAATTTATTTGAGCATTAGTTATGCCAATTTTCAGTTCTGTTCTCATTTTTCTTGGACTCGTAACAGCAATCAGCATCAGGAAGATGCAAGGTAGGTTTAATTTCATAAACTTGTTTGCTCTTTGTGTTGCATGTATTAATGATGATTCTGGTCAAGCCCCTTATTACAGCATTAAGCTTAGTTTCAGTTTCAGTTCTCATTTTCTGGAACTTCCTATTCTTTTTTCCGTTCATCTGGTATGGAGTTAATTTGCAAAACTAGCCATTGAGATTTGAGAATGGACATCTCCATTTCGCTGAACGAATTCTCTCACTGTATGCAAGTCCAAAACTCCAAATTATCCTAAAGAAAGTACAAAATCTTTACAGGATGGTGCAGAGATTGGTGCAAAAGCTCAAGTAGTTCTTGGAAATTTTCACTTTGATTTTCTGCAAAATCAAAGCATTGAATGAATATTTCAAAATCATCAAATAAAGCAAAAGAGCAAGAGAAATAAAAGAAAAAGCTTTCGATACATGTGAAAGCAAAAACCAATCTTATCTTAAAGAAAGTACAAAATCTTCAATTAGCTGAACCATTTGCAAAATTTTCCATGCACCTTGGACACGGCTTAATGGATAAATGTAGCTCTTACAGACGGACTCTAGAGTCGTCGAGTTGACTCATTTATGGTGCAAAATTTCTCCATTCTATGTCTATATTATTAGAATAAATATAGATTAGACAATATAGTCTACCAACGTTCTTTTTTAGGCTTTAACGTAAAGATTTCTCATTTGATTTTTTCCTGGCAATTGCTATAGCTAGCTACGCAATTTGGTTTTTCTTTGCTTTGAGATGGGAAAAATTCCAAGAAGATCGAGTACGGGAAGTCAATGAACAATTGGTATATATTATACGAGTAGAAAACAAGAATTAAAATACAATATAGTGATTATTTGATTGAATCAATTTGACAATTTTCTTAGGTAGTAATCTTCCTGCGATGTAATCCAATGAAATTATATGGCTGAAAACAGTGTAGGATAATCTATTTACTGATCACAATTTAAAACATATAGTTAAAATGCATACACTAATGATGCATTTATTAGTAGGTAATTGAAACGGACCGGAATCAGAATGAGCTTAAATGAGAATGGAAAATGAGAATTAAAAATAAGTTTTTTATTTGAATGGTAATAATAAGAATTTTCCCTTAGTATTCAATATCTCATTCCCCAAATTCAAATTGAGGTGGGTTCCACTCATTTGATCCCGATTTTCATCTTAATTTGTGAAGTAAATGCTATCAAAAAATCTAATCTGAATTTCGATTCTTTAATACCGGAAATAAACACACCTTAATAGTGCGAATTTAACCCCATTACCCAATAAGAGAGTATATAAACTAATAATAAAAATTTAACCTAGTCCTAGGTCTACCGTCGTAGCCCAATAAGAGCAAACAAACATATGTTTGTATTTACTCTTATTAAATGCTTGTTTGGTATGACATATTTAATGACCATAAGTGCTTATTTAATTTCATAAACTTTTATCATAATTTTTGTTATTGTTTGGTTGTTTTTCTAATAGAGCTTTTGAAGCTTAAACAAGTTATTTTGCCTCTACTAGTAAAAGCTCAAATTTTGGGCTTTTGGGAATAGAGATTGAAAAACTTTTTTTTAAACATTAAAATATTTAAAACATCCTCTATTTATTTAATAATCTCATTTTATTTTTTTCATAACATAATTTTAAAAAGTTTGTCTATTAAAGTAATTTCATTAATTTTAAATAAAATCTCTTTTAAACAACCAAAAAATTAAAAATTTTTAGGTATAAGTTCTATTTATAAAAACTCATCTACTTAAATAAACTTTACTTTAAAAGTTGTACCAAACGGAATCAAAATGGCTAGATTTACACGAGGGAAAAATTCATTAGGCACCGCCAGTGACTAAGGGGCGCGAACCTTGGCAATTAGTTTTGCAACCTAAACCTAGGGGCTGAGACAGGAAGTTGATTCGTAGGGGGCAACTTGATAATCCACTACTCACCCATCACATGATAGAGAAAAAAAAGATTATTTTTGTATATACCACTCAGTGGAAAAAACAAAATTTCTAGGGTTTAACTATGTAAAGTCATTACAAAATTTCGGAAAAAAAAAAAAAACACTAGTGAGGGTTAGTGAGTTTAATTTATAAACTAATAATGTGATGTCATAAATTGAATAAAAAAATTAAATTTAAGGAAAAAAAAGTATTGTGGGGTCAGTTGCTATCACTCTTGTGGGTAGATCTACCCCCAATTTAGATCATTCAAGTTATGAACTTTTTAATTTGTATTAGCTCAGTTTGGTAAGGATGTATTTTTTAAAATAATTATTATTTATATGTGATGTATAAATAATTAAATGTGAAGAGATTTAGATAAATATTTAGTAAAATTTATTTTTAAAAATAACGTGAGTTTTAAATGCAGTCATATGTGCACGATAAAATTTATTGTTAAATAGATATAATGTTAAATAAAGTTTATTTACACATTTATAACACATGTATATAAAATAATTGATAACTAAAATAAATATTTTATATTATTAAATTATTTTTTATTCAGTTATCTCAATATAGTTGGTAATAGTAATATTCTCTTTGAAGTTAATGATTTTGTTTCCCACTAATAAGGATAATTTTAGATTTTTACAAAATATATAAGGAATCATATTAGGTATAAAATTGATTTTTAAAATCAAATTTTGAAAAACCTACTTTTCAAAATTTACTGTACAATAAGATAATTTTGACAAAAATAATTTTTAAAAAAATTTATTAAATATTAAAATTAACTTTAAGATTTTTTTAAAATCACTTTTGAGGCTCCTAAAAGTATATTTCCAAATGAGGTCAGACGGCTAAAACCTAACACGTTAAGGTTGAAACATGTATGGAGCAATGTTTATTTCATTATAGCTGTGTGGGGAAGGAAGGCCCATTAATGTTGATATTGTTGAACCGTCATGATCGTCGCTCTTTCCACGAAGTTTACAGGTGTACTAAAAAACCTGTAAAATAACAGAGGAAAATGAAATGGGGTAGCTAAGAAGTAACAACGTCTCTTGGTTTCTTTTTCAATACGACGGGAATTGCGATGTCGTCTTTTGCAACTACTAGACAGCAAGCTCTTCCGCGAACTTGCCAAGTAAGTCTTCATCTTCAAGTTTCGATTCCAACATCTCTTTCAGAAAAGGATTATTGATTCGAAGCTCTTTCACATCTCTTTTTAAAGAGGCCGACGGAATCGAATCGAACCGAAAGCAGATGATTTTTTTTCTCAGAAACTTCTTCATCTTTCAGCTCTAAATAAGGTAAGTTGTTCTTTGCATACATACTTTTATATATATGTGGATAAGGAAGAATAAATTAAAGTTAGATGAAATTGCAGCATCTCCTGCATGTTCTAGATTTTTGGCATATTTGTTTTTACAATTATCATTCATAATACGGATGAAAAAATGAACATAGAAAATTATGTTTCAATCATTCTAAAAAAAAAAAAAAAAACAAAGTTCGGTAGTTTTTCAATTTCTCCTTACTAAAATCAACATATATCACTTACTCTCTACTATATTCATAAGATCACAAAAGCCTCGACACCCAAAATTTAAAGGAAAAGAGGGGTAAATAGGTCGCTTGCTTGATAATTTATCTTGAGAATATAAAATATATGTTTAATATAAGGGAAATATCTTATTATTAGTTTTTTATTCATACTGAAACATATATTTCTTATTTTTAATTCTTAATTTTTTTTAGTTTTAATTTCCATTCATATGGTTCATTTACTTCATAATAAGTACGAATAAAAATGTATTTAAAAATAAGAGTAACATTGTAAAATTATGTCGTAGGAGGATATTGACTATTATGAAAAAGGAAGTAAGTGATACAAATTAATTTTTGTCGAGGAAATTGACAATCTCTCTTAAAAGTTCTTTTAATTTGGAGTTGGAGAAATTTCTATTTCCATTCATGATTTCGGCTTTTGCCAAATTTTTTCAGTTTCTTTAATTTTTTTTAATTATTAATTAACTCGCGCACCCTTATCATTACCGCTGGAGCTAGATCTTGCCTTCATAATTCATATTTATTTTTAACTTGTTATTTTGTGAATATGATATGTTTTTCATTAAAAATTGATATGTCTTCATTTAAAAATTGACGTCAAATGAGTACTAAGTACATTAAAAGAAATATAAGAGATAACCAGTAAAAGACAAAGACATTAGAGGATTAAAATGACAATCTCTTTTACAAAGTTGTAATGAAGTAAAAAATAAATGAGATTTATACGTAGTTATCTCATTGGTGCTTACTGCTTCATATAAACGAGGGGTGGGGTTTTCTTGATTTAAAAATTTGACTCGAAATTATGACATAAATTTTTACTATCAAGATGGAAAATTTAACTTCAAACCATATTATAAAATTGAGCGAATCCAATATTGCATGAAATATTTAATCATAATTTTAAGTAAAAAGTTTAAGCTACTAACCCAACTCTTATATAAAATATAATTTACATAGTAGTTAACTTTGTACTTCATATTGATCAGATTTAATCAAATAATATTTCCCCAACTAACTTTATCTTAGGAATATATGGGTGTTGATGATATAAAGTGAAAAGTAGTGAACGGAATTTTCTTTTTCCATTTCTTCCATCTTGGCATCTTCCACGAGGGAGTGCCAACTCCGTGAAGGCAAGTGTCTTATTTACCTTTACCTTTCTTTACCTTTACCTTTCTTTACCTTTATCTTTTGCCCATCTCTTGTCATTGGGCAATTAACTATAATAGTAAATTTTAAAATTTTCGCTTATAAATTACCTAGTTTGAAATCACCCTCGTTTTTTTAAATCTCAAGTTATCTTTATTTTTTTTTTCAAAATGATAAGGGAGAAATGAGATTGTTTTTTTTTTTTCAATCTTCTTAACAAAAACACGGGTAAATTGAGATTTTTTAAAATAAAGAAAGTGATTTGAAGATAATTAATTCACGATAGAGATAATTCTAAATTAATTCACAAGAGAGATAATTCTAAATTAACCCTATTTAAATTGAATCTCAAAAAATGTCAAAATTCATATGCCTTAATTTATCTAGAATTTTTTATTAAAAAGAAAAAAGGAAACAAAAGTTCGATATAATTTATTTTTTTTAACTTTAGACCAACCAACTTTTAAGAAATCCGTGCATAAAATTTAGTCAAATCCCGCATCGGATTGCCCATACAACCATAGTTAAATGCTTTACCATCTTGACATTTTTATCAAGATTTTGGTTGGACGGGTCATAATGTCAAAAATAAAAACTTGGGTATACTATATTATAAAATCTGCTGGTAAGGCCTTAAAGGAGAAACATAAAATAGTAAGTTTAAACAGAAATATATTACATATACCTGAGGGTTTCAAATACAAAATTGATGTAGAAGCAGGTAAATTTTCAATTTAGTACTTTATTTTTTCTGGAATTGCTTTTTTGGGCCTCGAAAGCCAGGCCTGCACATAGTTCGCCCCAGCATATAATGGTGCAGTTCAGTACAGAATCCGTTAGATCTTTTTTTAAATATTCGAAAAAAAAGAAAAAAGAAAATTCATGCTAATCTCATTCTGATTGACTGTCTAATTTGCATTATGACTGTGTTTAACAACATGATGAAATGACACACTGCTAATATATATTTTATTTTTCAAAAGATTGATTTTTTTTTCCTTTTTTTTTTCCTTCAAATTAATAGTTTTTTGACACCTAGAATTTTGGCAATATCATTGCACTTTAATAATGTAATGGAACAGAGTGACTGTTATGGGCACAATTTGGGACCAAGTTTATACGGCAGTATCATTTCGTGCACCCTGGTGGGTACATGCTAGATCAGAGCGAAACTGGCCCATACCCACAGCTGTGAAACAAGTAAATTACCGTTTGCCCCAAATTACGAAAAAACAAATGATACTAATAAATTAATAATGTAGGGCAATGATCATATCGCATGCTTCATTTGATCGGGCTCTCTTCGACTTTTTTTTTTTGTTTGAAAATCTTGACCTATATAAACTCATATATATAGACGATGGAATAATTTTGAAGAATTAATTACGATATACTCATAGGAAAGACTAATTAGATGTCAAACAAGAAAGTAAACAAATATCTTACGCATGCTTATTGGGATATACACAATGTAGTCAAGTCATTTTCACCGTCATCGAATTTATTTTCACTTTGTGTTTATGTCTAACGGCTTGCTACGCATGCTTATGTAGAGTCAACAATTTTATATGTCAAAAAGAGCTGCTCCATACAGACAATCGACTAGATCTTTTTGCTATAAGAAAAATCAAAGAGTATATATTAATAGGACCACTAAGGCGGTAAAACTAGTTATCAAAAGTTTTGCGTGCTATCTTCAAACTTCAAATACAACCCCTAGTCGGCTTTAGAAAAATATATATATATATATATATAGACTTTGACATCATCCCAAAAAGGGCAAAAAGATAAGAAAGAAGAAAAGCAAAAAGAAAATGCTTGAGCAAAATTAATCTCAGAAGTTTTATTTCAATAAAATGGTGACTGTGTGTGTGTGTGTGTGTGTGTGTGTGTGTTCACTTTGTTTGATTGAATTGGTTTTCTTTGAATGGAAGTAAAGCAGATACGACATCTGAGCCGCCGAAAATGTCAATAATTAACCAACATCTGGATCTGGGATTTGGAGAGTTGATTAAGCCAAATCACAAATGGAGCCCTGCATCGTTGTAATGTGCAAGCGACTGAGATCGTGTCTTTCTCATATTCACAGACAATAAAGGAAACCCCAGGTAGCCTCATCCTCACTCAATGTATTGTTTTTCATTACAAATGAAACCAAAACCATTGACAAAAGCAAATGATAATTCATCAACGCGTGTAATTCAAGCCGCTTACGTGAAGAAAATTAGTTTTATCACATGGTAAACTTATAAAACGTCAAAAGTGAAATTAGAAAATCTTGCCAAAGTAGAGAGAGCATCAAAAGTCACACAAGCTCCCTTTAATTTAGTACACTGCATGCTCCACATGCTGTACTGGCTACTTCTGGAAATCCAGCGCGACCCCTACTTTTATATGTGCCTTGCTTGAAGTTTATGTAAAGCAAATCTCTCACTTATTACATGTTAATTTTAAGTATTAATGGTCTGCATATAAATTGAGAAAAGATCGAAGCAGCTGCAGTACGTACTGTTGTCAAACACTTGATGTAAGGTGAGAGCAAAAAGATTCTTCCTGCAGTAAGTATCGGTTGTTGCATGCATTTCTATTGAATCACTTTAAATGATTTTGCTGGCATCATCATCACGACCTTTTATTCTTATTCTTATATATTGTTTTTCTTTTAAAATTTTCCACAGTTTTTTCTTATTTATTATTAATTATTGTACATTTGATTTGATTTGATTCGGAAAATCAAAAGTTTTCCTATGGAGTGAATATAAGGATCTTTGAAATTAATGTATTATTTGTATTTATATATATGCCGTCGCCTGTCGGAATAAAATTGTTGAAAAAGTAAAAAAATAGCAAGATTACATATGCCTTTCTCATTGCGTTACAATTTCATAGGTTTGCAATTGTTGTTGCAAGCGGCCTCTCCTCTCTCTCTCCCCCATCCTGATATCTTACCATTTATCTCCGGAAGAATTTTGCTGCAATAATAATTTCAGGTATGTTATTCTAAACCCCCTCTTCCCAATGCAGAAACTGATTAGAAAAAGATCGAATTCTAGTGTAGTTAATCTATGAAGGGTTGGATTAATTATCTTGTTTCATTACATTTTTAGATGATTAATTGCATGCATATATATATATATATATATATATATATATTGAATGCTTAGTTGTTTATCCTCCAACAGATGATTTAATTATGTTCGTTTGATAGCTGTCTGTTGGGTGTCATTGGCATATTGTGATCGCGTGATAGATATTGGTAAATATCAGTTGCTTTCCAAAATTCTGTCAATCTGGGTTTCTTCTTCTCAAGTAGTTCACTGATAGATGCTATGCTGCTTCTAAATAACTGATTATTTCATTTGAATATATTCATCATAGATTTTTGGCTCAAATGCATTAACTTGATTCTTGGCAACAAGATTTTGGAGGAAAAAAAAAAAGAAAAAGCCCAATTCAAGGAACAAAAATTTAGGATTACAACTGAGGCTTAGAGAAAGAAAAACGAACTCATAGAGGAAGAAAGGATTTCTGTCGAACTACTCAAACAAAGCACATACCTCAACTGACAAAAGAAGATTAATTAATATAAAATGTAACCGTACTCTATGTCCATAAATGGAGCTTGAAGATTTCACTATTTAAACCTTTCAAGCCTTTAAGATTTTTACAATTGACTTTTGAATATATCAATAAATCTTTACAGGTAGAGATGAATACACAAATTTCTTTCCAAAGTATTTTCTAAACTTACACCCACTCAATTTTAATATTGAAATAAAATTTATAAAGATTACTCTCTACAACAGTGTTAAATCGACAAAACAAGATTAATTAATATAAAATGTAACCGTCCTATTAATTACTTTTGCCCCTAGCACATATCAGGAGATTATAAAACAATGAAATATGAAACGTAATTAATTTCCTATGAAGAAAACATATAGTATTTAATAATAATGATTGTATAAAGCAATTTCTCCATATTAGAGCTAAGAACTGGGAGTAAATTGGTGCGTTAAAAACTTAGAGATTACGGCTATTAGAGAAAATCTCATCCCCCGTAAATTATAGAGAAAATTTGTGCAGGGTCGTTGAACATTAAGCTTGTTGTACTGAAGTTAGGCACTCAAATCCTCATTTTTTTCTGATAGAGTAATTACTTTTAATCTTTTTTGGACAAAGATGTAAAGATTAGAACTTTTTTTATTTGTTGGTTCAGTTAAATTTTTTCAGATGTAGGGGACTAGGGGTGAGCAAAATCTTCATCAACTTTTGACGTTTAGGCTATATCTTTCTAAGATTAAAAAATATGTAACTACTTAAATAAAAATTTCTTTAAAATAATTCTAGTGAGATTTCCAGAGAGTCAAAGCTTATACCTATATATATTTATTATAAAATTGTACAAAAAAAATGCCAATAAAAAGTCGAACAATAATAGCTACCTCAGCTTATCGGAATGAAATGCAAGATTGGGAACTTTGTTGGCCGTCCTATAAGAATTTAAAAGGTGGTTGGGTAAAGCGTTATGTTTTTTTTCAAAGTGGGATTTGACATTTGATGATGATAATGCATCATTTCAACTTAGACAAGTTCACAAATATCAGGATCACTTTGATGGCTCATTTCTTGAATCGTGACTCATTTACGGAACCCAGGTCATCGACTCAACAAATTAGTCATTGCCACTTATACCACTAGCTGACCGATCACACACACACACACACACAGCGCTCAAACTCTCACTCGAATTCCCACCTGCACACTTCTATGATTCTATCTCTTAACAAACCACACGTCGCATTCACATAGTAATCTCAAATAATTTAAAACAATTAGGGATGTAAAATCTGGGTCCCTACCCGGATGTAGGTGCATCCGGTTCTGAATCTACACTGATATTTTAAGCTTGCATCCGCATGTGGATCCGTAAAAAAATATGCGGATCCGGATGCGGGTAATATCGTGCTGATTGTTGGTAGATTTTTAAGATATTCGAATCTGCATAATAATTCAAATATAGTTTAAAATTTAACAAAGTTACCTAAGAAATTCAAATAAAATCCAATCATAATTTAACAATCAATAATTCAACACCTAAATTAGCATATAACAACTTCATAAATCCACAAATACAAATATCGAAACATAAATTAAACATAAAAAGATAATATAAATCCAAGTCTAACACCATCACAAACCCACATATATTCCATTTAAAACCATCACAAATAAAGACGCCACCACAAATTCACATAGGTTTTTTTTTTTCATTTAACTTAAAAATTTTTTCATTTATTTTTATTTAATAAATAAATAAATTAAAAAATAATGATATCCAATTTTCGGATACACTTGCATCTGGATCTGAATTCAGATGAATCTTTAATTTTAACATTTGGTATGGTTTATTTAATACCCTTAAGTAATTATTTAATCTCGTAAATTCTTATTAATTTTTTTAGTTGTTTAGTTATTTTTTGATAAATTTTTTTATTATTAAATAAACTATCTTGTCTCTAAATTTTATTAATAAAAACTCAAATTCTTATTGACAATCAAAGGTAAAAATCTGATTTATAAAAAAATTATTAGAATAAGTTCAACTTAAATACTTTCTATTTAAAAAGTTATAGCAAAGGAAGCGCGTGACAGCGGTCGGCACCACTTAAGGAACACTGCCGACCAGCTTTCACTTCACGTGATAAGCACAAAAAGCACCGACGCCGTGAGACCCATTACAGGCAACCACGTTCCTCAACACGTGTTGTAAGCGCGGCTTTAAGCCGTTAAACTTGCGACACATAACGCTGAAACCGCGTGATTTGTTAGTAACCGATAGATTCGCAGCACTGCTCGTATTTTTTTGAAATCGAAAGACCCCAGGCCAGAAAGTTATAAATAAACAATTAAAGAAAGAAGTAAAATAACCGATATTACAAGTGATTCTTCTCATGAGTCATGAATTTTTCCCAAATATAAAGAAAAAAAAAATAGTCGATGCATTTTACGTGTTGGGAAGACAATCGTCGCCTTAAATAGTTGAAACTAAATCATAGATAACCGGTTTATTTATTTATTTATTTTGTCTTGATATTGAAGTGCGCACGACTGTTACATTAATCGTGCTTCCGCGAAACTCCTCTAGTGCTTCGGAAGTCACAGGTGCGGTATTTTTGTAAACGCACGTCAAATACAAGCGAATATGCCCTTTTTTATTTTTTTTGTTATCTTCGGGTTTTGCTTTTTGAAAAGCTCGGCCGTACGGCTGAAATTACATGGTCGGTTTGACGCTCTCTGTGGATTTGTTCCGAGTCTTGACTCTCGGTCTGTTCGTTTTCCCAACGACTGTTCTATTCCAATATACTTCTTGAGTGAGGCTACAAAAACTGGCAACGACTTGGATTTCCCCTTTCTGTCTTTTATGCTTCCTTTGCTTTGTGCGTTATCTTTAAAGATGATATTTACTAGAGTTAAAAGAGGCAGTTAATTGATTAAGAAATATTTGGTTTGCCTGCAACGATTTGCTTTCCTGGTTGCTACTTTTTTTTTTTTTTAATCTTTTGCTTAAGAGTAAAGAGTAGTAAAGAGTAAATATAAAAGAGAAAAAAAAAAAAAAATTCCAGAAGTTACTTTGCTTGCCGCTTGTGTCTAGAAATTAACATAGTGGTTTAGTGGAGTTGAAAACTTTGAAAGAAATAAGCAAATAAGACAAAAGTGCGCATAATATTCAAAGGAAGATTGATAGAGAGAGTTAGAAATATGAAAATACTTGTGTTCTAGGGCTGGGGCACACATCCCAGAGTTACGGCGTGAGAGTAGTGAAAGTTGCTAATGATTTTCAAATTTCTTGAACATTATGTTATCGAGATTACGACTGATTATTGTTTTGAAGAAGAAATAGAAAGATAATTGACGGTGCCATCTCTCCTGCGAACAGTTTAACAAGCAATGGAAGACAATTTTAAGGGATCGCCTTATAGGCGACATACTGATGAAGAAGCCGGTTGCAGCCAGCTTGGCTGCGATTCCGACGACGAGGGAACTTTTAGTATTCCCAGAACCAAGGATGCTCCTATCGTTCGTCTCAAACGCTGGCGGGTATTTTGTTTCTCTTTTCATTTTGTTCTTGTTGCTTAATTTGCATTTCTACTCTTAGACATATCGGATTTGGCGTGTTATTGGTCTCTCTATTTTGGTTTCCAAGAAGGGATTGTTGTGAGGTCTGAGGTGGGCTTTTTACTTCCACAATTCTTTTTATCCCGTAATAGCAGTAATTATTGACTAGCATGTTCTTAGTGTTTGTTCCAAGTTTGTGGTTATTTATACTAGTCTGAGTAATACTTGCATAGACAGATAGGTAGTTATGCCGGATATTTTGCAAGAAAGAGGATTAAGCGAAATAGAAATAATATGTATGTTGGTTGGAAATTGTTTAATAACATACGGCAACATTTAGTCGCTAGTATGTGGGATGGAAGTTCCGATTTGACACTTTATTGTCGTCGTTTGGTGACAAAAGCAAAGCTCATTTGTGGACTCTGTAAGTGGAATGTTTTCATGTTATCACTTTTCACTGGGTTGTGGCTCAAGTAATGCTCCCAGTATTTGGGATCTTGTCAAAAACAGTCATATAAGTTTTTGAAGATGATATTAATTTAGAGTTATTGCAACAAGTGCAACCAATTCCGTTCTAACAGTGAATTTTTAGCCCTTGCATTAGCTGATTTAGTGATATCAGTTGTAAATCTTTTTAATCTGCCATTTTACTGTTTATTTTTATTTTCTCTGTCCTAACTTCTATTGCAACACTTTTCATTTCCAAAAATGATAAAAGAAATATAATGACTATCCTGTCTCTTCTGGCATGCTGCTGTAGTACTATACAACTTGCAAATTTATGATTTTCTGTTCATGTGTGTGATTACTTTTTTTTTCCCCCCTTTTCTCTTCTAGCAAGCGGCACTAGTGCTTAATGCTTCTCGTCGATTTCGATACACACTGGACCTCAAGAAAGAAGAAGAGAAGCTGCAAACATTGAGGAAGATTAGAGCACATGCACAAGCCATACGAGTATGTAATTTATTAGTGGGAGTGTTATCTTCTATAAATCAAGTGAATTATTCATTTTCTAATCCACAAACTTCTCTGTTTTAGGCCGCCGTTCTTTTTAAAGAAGCTGGGGAACAAGCAAATGGTATACTCTCCTCTTGGGTGCTAAGTTTAAATCAAGTGAACTATTCATTTTCTAGTCCACAAATGATGTTAAGTGTTTTATAGTTATACAATTGATGTGTATATATGGTTTTAATTACTAAGTGGCCATTTTATAATCTGTTGTTGGTCCAAATTTATTCTGTGCTCTAGCAGAATCGACCTCTTGACCAGACATTTTGACCATTTCTCTGAAGAAATAAAATTTATCTGTACTCAGATAAAAACATACTTTTATTGTTTTTTTTTTCTAGGTTTTTGATTGTCCAATTTAGTTGTATTTGCATGGTTCTTAATTTCCTTACCCCCCCTCCCCCCCAAAAAAAAAAAACCGTACATTTTTTTTTCTTTTTCATTTTCAGTAGAAAAAGATGTTAGATAAATAAAATTTCTCTTTTTCTTAGTGCTTGTCTAAGTTTCTTGTTCTTTATTTTAAATACAGCTCTTGAGATTTTGATTCAATTACTTGGACTCAGCTACAATCTTTTATTCATTTGCAATTTTATGCTCTTCTGGCTGTTTTGATCCTATTGTGGACTTGCACCATGTGCTTGCAACTTCACAATCTCAGCCAAGCTGTTCCCGTGCTTCACCTTTCCTTGCAGCACATTCAGTACCGAGGGAATTCTGTTGTTTCTTTGATGTTTGATGTTTGCTTTGCTACTGTATTGTTAAGATTTACGATGTTTGGTGGGGTCATTGTTTTCTTTTTCCAATTCTTATAGACTTAGTGCTTTTAATTTTTCAGGTGCTGAAAAATTAATTGCAGTTCCCAGTGGTGATTTCGCAATTGGACAAGAACAACTTTCTATCATGACAAGGGATCATAATAATAATGCTCTGCAGCAGTTTGGCAGGGCAAGTCTAGCTTCATATTTTCCATTTTCTTCCCTTCAAGTTTGAGCTATCTTATTATGTGTGTACTCATTCTCTTTCTTATTTCTCTTGCAACATTAGGTTAAAGGGCTATCGGACATGTTAAAAACAAATTTAGAGAAGGGGATTCCTGGTGATGATGTTGACTTACTGAAACGGAGGAGTGCATTTGGATCAAACACATATCCTCGAAAGAAAGGAAGGAGTTTTTGGGTAAACTTTGTTACCAAGTTGAAAATTTGATTGCAGTTTTTCTCATTTGTACTTAATCCCTTTTCCTGCATTTTTCTTTTAAGAGATTATTCTACGATATATAATGCATATTGTGATTTTGATCTCCTAGATGTTCCTTTGGGAAGCTTGGCAGGATCTTACTTTGATCATATTGATGATTGCTGCAGCGGCTTCTTTGGCACTTGGTATAAAGACGGAGGTAATCTCATTCTGTGCATAACTCATTTCATTTCTGTTCTGATGAATCTACACGTTAGAAGGATTCTTTGAGGGATATTCTCAATTGGTTTCTCATGTTTTGGACCCTTCTTGCCTAGTATTTGGCTGGTGTTAGGTTTGTCAGGTATGGGTGATAATTGCTGGTATCGATTAGTTTTTTCTGTATTAAGTTTTGCAAGCACTGTTTGTCTTATTGGCTAAAAATAATTATGTTCATAGCCATGGGTAGATCGATAATGATAGTTTTGATACATAATTGAGTGCTGATATTTGAAATGGCTTTATAATGGTTTATAGCATACTGCAACTCAAAGCGAATAAGTCATTGTTGAAGAAATTGAAATAAGAGTTTCTGCTACCAATTCAATGATAATGATCATTACTGCTATTGTGGGGTTTTCATTGTTTTACTTGTTTAATTTTTGTTTTGCTAACTTGAACGGTCAACCTTGGAAAGAAAGGCCAAACTAATGTTATCAGTCATCTTGCTACTTGAAGACAAGTGCTTTAGTAGTCACCATTAATGCTGTTACTTTGAATTTATAATGAGAAAGGATTCCGAATCTCTAGCAGTCAACTGTAATCATAGCTGCTTCGAGTCCTGGTGCATTGTTGTTGATAACTGTTTACAGAGCAGAGTTTCGTGTTCTCTTGAATCATAGATATTCGCTTCATACCTTGGTTATGGTTTTATCCCTTGTTGCTATGTTTATTTATTTATTTATTTTTAAATTCAAATTTTAATGTTATAGGGTATAGAGGAAGGATGGTATGATGGGGGAAGCATTGCCTTTGCAGTTATTCTAGTAATAGTTGTAACAGGTATGAAAATAAATGCACAATGTTATAGTGTTAAGGGCATTTCATTGTTGTGATAGTTAATCATATTATGAGCAGTGTATGAATGTTTTGTACATATATCATTTCGATATGCACTGTTACAAGATTTGCATTTTCTTCAATTGTTTTAAATTTTTTGGCAGCCTTAGAACTCATGTATTTTTCCCTTGCTCATGAATAATTTATCTTTCCCCTTTTTTGTCCTCTTCAGCTGTAAGTGATTACCGACAGTCTCTTCAATTTCAAAATTTGAATGAGGAAAAGAGAAATATACATCTGGAGGTACTTTGCTGTATTGCTATTGTACTTATTCATTGTGAATATTGTTTTCTTTTGATTTATATTTAGTACACATTTGTAGGTAATTAGAGGTGGTAGAAGAGTTGAGGTATCAATTTATGATCTTGTTGTGGGGGATGTTGTGCCTCTCAACATTGGTGATCAGGTAATTGGCTTCGAATCTTTATTTAATGTAGACTACATTTTATTGTTGTTTGACAATCTTGGTCTGTCCCTAGGTTCCCGCTGATGGAGTTCTAATTTCTGGGCACTCTCTTTCCATTGATGAATCTAGCATGACTGGAGAGAGTAAGATTGTAAGCCTTTATATCCGAAATCTTGAAATTATTCATTATGTATCTTCCTCTTTCAGCTCTGTTGCTAAGAATGCCTGTTGCAGGTTCACAAGGACTCAAAGGACCCATTTCTAATGTCTGGTTGCAAAGTCGCTGATGGTAACGGCACCATGCTTGTAAGAGCGCTTCCTCCCCCCGCGAAATCATATTTCTTTTCTTCAGTTGTGGTTTAGCTAGTTCATGTCATATGAGGACTCAATACAAGAAAATTTGAATGCAAATGTGATGTTAGTTTATGTTAGGGTTAATTTGAGCATTTACCAAACATGATGTCGAGGTCTTAATTAGGGCTCAACTATAGTTAGAGCTAGCAAAACGAGTCACTGGATCGTGTTTTGTTATGTCAAATTTAGGCTGTATTGAGACCCTAATCTGTCACAAAAAATAAATAGGTTACTTAATAACCCAATTTACGTTGCACTATATGTATGTATGTATGTATGTATAATAATATTTATCCATATTAGAAAATATAGATGTCTATCAATATTTTACACATTTATACTATTAAAGTTCTAAATCTATATAGAATTGTATAAGTGAAACACCATGTATACATTCATCCCCCCCCCCCCCCCCACCCCCCCCCAAAAAAAAAAGGAATTATGTCCAATATTTGAGTTTTAACGAGGAGAACCTACTTATTTTTCTAGAATAGAAAAAATAATTGTGTAATTAATCGGGTGTCATTAATCAGGTAAATGGGTTAAGAACCTTAACCCTAACCCAACATGGAAAAAAATCGTGCTGACCCAAACTTGGCCCATTTAATAATTGTGACAAATTTGGCGACACATACCTATTTATTCGTGTTGGGGTCGTGTCAAATATTGCCATGTCTAACTGCCATATGTAAGTAATAACTAGGGGAAACATTTGTGAATGGGGTCACCAACCTTCTTGTTTTGGTCAAGTTCATTTACCCTAATGACCTTTGCTGCTGTTTGCAACTCTGCCTTTGTCAACTTGCTTTACTTGTTTAAATGTCGTCCTTCCATTAGGTAACCAGTGTTGGGATAAATACTGAGTGGGGATTGCTCATGGCTAGTATTTCAGAAGACTCTGGTGAAGAAACACCGCTGCAGGTTAGGTTTCTTTTCATTGTTTTTAAAGGCTCTTCATGTTTTATTTGTTATGTTTACCTTTTAGTTATTTGGAATAGGTACGCCTGAATGGTGTGGCAACATTTATCGGTATTGTTGGTCTTACTGTTGCTTTAATCGTCTTGGTTGTCCTTTTGGCAAGGTAACATCATTTTGTGGATTATTATCTCTCTCTCTCTCTCGCATTGTATCCATCAAGCACAATCCATGTTATAGTGAACTCTTGCATATAACATGTATGTTTGAATTTGTTCAGATTCTTTACTGGCCACACCAAAAATGCTGATGGAAGTATTCAGTTTAGAGCAGGCAAGACAAAAGTTAGCCATGCTGTTGACGGTGCCATTAAAATCCTGACTGTTGCTGTATGTTCACTTTACTCATATGTCTTGTGTGTTAGTTTTGTCTGTATGCCTCTCTTAGTTTATGATTAATATTTTGAATGCTGTAGGTCACTATTGTTGTAGTTGCAGTGCCTGAAGGGCTTCCTCTAGCTGTTACCTTAACGTAAGTTTGTGTGTACAAGATTCTGATATTTTTGTTCATTTTTTTACACAACTGGCTCAAGTTGCCAGATATTAGAAATGGTATATTCTTATTTAAGAGTGTTTGGGGTTATCCTCACAAACCGTGTTATTTATTTACTTCTTAAATTATTTTGTGTGTATTTTATGTTAATATGTAAAGATTTTAATGATTCTCTCCCTTTCCTTTTGCTCATTATTCTTGTGTTTGTTGGCTGTGACACAGACTTGCCTACTCTATGAGGAAGATGATGGCAGACAAAGCCTTGGTATGTATTAGGAATTATTTTGTGCTCGGCTTTCAATTAGAACTCCACAATAATGTTTCATATTTAGCTTAATATATTCTGAAATGCAGGTCAGGAGACTATCTGCCTGTGAGACAATGGGCTCAGCTACAACAATTTGTAGTGATAAGACTGGAACATTAACCTTGAATCAGGTGAATTATTCTCATTTCCCTAATATGACTTGGTGTTAAGTGTATGCCTCCTCTGATAGTGATGTATCTTGATGATCGTTGGTTGATGGAAGATCCAATAGTGATTCTTGGCATACAGTATATTTGATATGATATAGTGATTCATATGTATATGTTGTATACCCATGACTTATGTGGCCACTAAGTTTCATTTTGATTGATTTAATGCCACTATATTTCGTGATAAAACCCACTACTCTTTGAGCCAGGAATTCAACATTCTTCTTTGTTCTTTCATGCACCCACCACTCCCTACCCCACCCAAATTAAAGCAACCCCCTTCAAGGTTGGCGTGAGGAGGATTTGACCTCTTACTTCCATTTGATGACGCAAGAAGTTAGGCTGTCCTGTTGGGGATGGTGCCAAGTATTCACTTAAATGCAGAGTTAATTCCAAAAGTCTGAAGAAAGAATTGATGGGTGAATTTGTTTTTCTTTAGATCAATGTAAACATCATTTTTCTTATGAGTATCCTATTCTCAGATGACAGTGGTTGAAGCTTATGTTGGAGGGAGAAAGATCGATCCTACGGATAGCAATTCACAGTTGTCCCCAATGGTGACCTCATTACTTGTTGAAGGCATTGCACAGAATACAACCGGCAGTGTTTATCTCCCTCCGGTTGGTTTCCTAATATCAATACTAATATGGTATAATTTATTGAGGAGAGCATTTGGTCCAGTATTCAGTTTATTATAATTGTAACACACTTTGCTTGTAACTTTGCGTGTAGAACGGTGGAGAGGCAGAGGTCTCTGGATCACCTACAGAAAAGGCCATTCTTCAATGGGGAATGAAGGTTTCATTTTAAGTTATTCTCATGTCTTTGTAATATTTCTGCCCAAAAAAACAAAAATTCATTCATTGATTCTTTTGCAGCTGGGGATGAATTTTGAAGCTGTTAGATCTGAATGTTCTGTTCTTCATGTTTTCCCATTCAATTCACTGAAAAAACGAGGAGGTGTTGCAGTACAGTTGGTAATGTAACTGTACATTTTGCGCTGTTGAGCAGTCATAATATTGTTGCATACATATTCCACTGATTAGTCACATTCAAAATTGAATCAGATCTCTTATTTCTGAACATCAAATGGGCAAATTACGTGCATTGAACAAGTATTAATTTACAAAACTGTTGGATTAACAGCACAGGAACTGTTTATATGCTAGTTAAGAGTTGCAACATCTGCTATTTAGGAAAAAAAAAAAAAGTCACATATGTTGAGCATTTTTATTTTTCAACCTTATATTGGTTCAACATTATGTGCATATAACTTTTGCCTGTAGATCAGTTTTGAACTGTTTTGCCTTATTCTTCTGTTTTCCCTTTTGTCCCACTGGTTGAACTTACAGCCCAACTCTGAAGTTCACATACACTGGAAGGGTGCTGCCGAAATAGTTTTAGATTCATGCACGCGGTACATTGACACAGATGATCACTTGGTTGAAATGGATGAAGATAAGGTTCGAGAAAATAGAATATAATTGTTAATTATTAATTCCTGCACATCTTTTCACCTGCTTCCTTGCTTTTCCTTTAGGGGATTGTTCTTGTGTTTTTCTTTTTTCCCCTCTTTTTTTGGTAGTTTAGATATGTTTTTAATTAAGTTCTGCAGATTATATTTGCTAGGAATACTGTACAAGAAAAAGTATGATTTTCAATGTTATGATGTTGGTTTGCAGCTGTTGACTTTTAAGAAAGCTATTGAAGATATGGCTTCTTGTAGTTTACGCTGTGTTGCAATTGCATATCGAACATATGAAAGGGAAAGAGTTCCTGATGAGGAAGAACTCTCTAGATGGGCATTACCTGAGGATAACCTTGTTTTGCTGGCTATTGTTGGAATAAAGGTATAGACTTAAAAGAATCTTGCTTTCTGAGTGCTTGCTTTTGGAAATCTCAATGCTTTTCTATCATTTGTGATTGGTACAGTGGACCATCCTGTTTTAGTCTGTTAAGCTTTATATTGCGATGTGGCAATAATTTCTGAGGACCTTCCTCTTTTAGATCTGTTAATGGTTTCCTAAATCATTTGCCAGCACGTTTAGGTGATATTATTGGTATAGACATTGAGATTCTGATGTGCCATCACGGCCTTCACTTTGCATAGATTATACTGTGAATACTGCATTGGGAGAACGGTGCTAAGCGTCTTCATGATATATGCTTTATCTTTTTCTTTTATTTCTCTGGTCTTTAATGGAAGAACGCTTCTTCGAACTTAGTTTCATTGAACATAAACTTCATATACTTATTGCTTCACATTTTCTTAGAGCATGAATATGTAAGAGAAGAAGGCACATTTAGTTACATACGAGTAACTCAATGTTCTTTACTCAAACTTTGGGTAATCTTTTAGCTTATACAGACAATATTTGCAGGATCCATGTCGACCAAGCGTTAAAGATGCTATTCGACTATGCCGAATTGCTGGGGTTAAGGTAATTTTTCATTTTCAAATTATCTGCGTACATCTGCTTATTGTGTTTCTTCTCTACTATCAACTCATGAAAACTAGCTGAGTACTCCTGAGTCTCTTCATCTGGCAAAATAAAGTCTTGATAAGTACTAGTTTGTTGATTACGATAGTTCAGTTATCGGTATCTGTGCCAAGTGTTTGCTGCTTTATTCAATAGTTAACATCTTGGTATTTCTGGATAGAAATTTGATGGGATGCCATATATGAAGTTTTGAGTATCATGAAAGCTTCATTTTTTATTTTTTTTTTAATTTTCATTGTTCAATGATAGTTGTCTATGTGCTTTGTTGTTGAATGTATGGTTTACTTATCTTGTTGGAGATTCTATTTCCTTCTTGTTTCTCGTCCTTTCTAATTTTAATATTTATTTTATGTAATGTTATCTGTTAAAATTAGTTTAACTAGCTGTAAAAAACATTAGGTGCGCATGGTGACTGGAGATAACATTCAAACCGCGAGAGCAATTGCTTTGGAGTGTGGTATACTAACTTCAGAGGCTGATGCTACTGAGCCTAATATCATTGAGGGAAAGTCGTTCCGTGCCTTGTCAGATACACAAAGAGAAGAAATTGCAGAGAAGATTTCGGTATGATCTGTGTATCTACTTTTTCCACTCTGTAAATTCTTTTGCATTGAGAAAATTTTAGTGTTGAACTGTTGGAAAGTGGTAATTTATTGCTATATGTATAGGTGATGGGACGGTCGTCTCCCAGTGATAAGCTTCTCCTCGTGCAAGCATTGAGAAAGAGGGGAGATGTTGTAGCTGTAACTGGGGATGGCACTAATGATGCTCCTGCCCTACATGAGGTGAAATGGATGTGATTCTACTTTGATATTTTATATTCTTACGTGAGAGTGTATTTAAAATTTCTGTTTCATCGTCAATGTTTTTAAATCATCTGGACTACTAGAACAGTTTCGTATTGGAGTTAAACGAGTCAGGGTGGCCTGGCAACATGCACTAAATATGATATTATAGCTAACGGAATTAAGTCATTTTGAAGTTCAGGCAGACATTGGTCTGGCAATGGGTATTCAAGGAACCGAGGTTGCTAAAGAGAGCTCAGATATTATTATCTTGGACGACAATTTTGCTTCAGTTGTGAAGGTTAGTGTTTGTTTTCTAAGCTTTAAGCCTCCAACTAATTCATGATATTCATTGTGCAATAAAATTTAAATCCTTTTCTTTTTTTTTTTTTTTGGGGGGGGGGGGGGAGGGGGGGTTTGTTGTTGAATTTAGGTTGTCAGATGGGGTCGTTCTGTATATGCAAATATCCAGAAATTCATCCAGTTTCAGCTTACTGTCAATGTCGCAGCTCTCGTCATTAATTTTGTGGCTGCTGTTTCCTCTGGTGATGTTCCCCTCAATGCAGTGCAGGTTATCTTTCTCTCTCTGACTGAATGGGTATAGAAGGACGAGCTTAATTGCTGGCCTTGATGATTTCTTTTTTTTTTTTTCCATTTCTCTCTCTCTCCCCACACCTTTCCCTTTATATGTGTAAGCAAGGATCGGCTTATCTGCCGGCGCTAATGACCACTTTTGCTTTCTCTTTGTTTAGCTTCTCTGGGTTAACCTCATCATGGATACCCTGGGAGCCTTAGCCTTGGCTACTGAACCACCAACTGATCACCTGATGCAGAGGTCCCCAGTTGGTCGAAGGTAGGAAATTGATGCTAAAAAATGAGCTTTGAACTGTTAAAAGTTATCCATGTTTCTTTCTTAGAAAAATTTGGGGTGTTTGGAGAGGTTATATCAAAAGTTCAAGATAATTTTAAATGCATAGGAAACATGAGCTTGATGCCTTAATTTTTTTTTTTATTTATTATTATTTTTATTTTTTAATTTTACTTAAGCTTACAGAAATTGGTTCATTGGATTGTCAAACTAATGCCATTTGTCTGTTTGATTTTCTTTTATGGATTTTCATTTTTTGGTTAAAACTATCTCATGCACTGATGGATGATTCTTGCATGTTTCTCAGAGAACCTCTTATAACTAATATAATGTGGAGGAATCTCTTAATACAGGTAGATGCAATTGTTTATTTGCTGGTTATAGTTTATGCTGTTATTATGTAGAAAAATTTCGATTTGCTCTTTTTTTTTTTTTAACTATTTATATTCTGAATATTCTCAATGGTGGTGAGAAATTTCAGGCTTCCTACCAAGTAAGTGTCCTGCTTGTCCTGAATTTTCAAGGGAAGAGGATTCTGAACCTGGAGAGTGATTCCAATGCCCATTCCAACAAAGTAAAAAATACTCTGATATTCAATTCTTTTGTCCTTTGCCAGGTTAGTAAATTATCAGGGAATACAATAATTTGTTAAGTTGAGCTTCTGTTTGTTGTAGTTTCGAGGGCAGCTTGATGCTGCTAGCATTGTCACTGCTAGAAGTGTTTTTTTTACCGGCATTGTTGGTTTGTAACTGTCATAAAATTGGATGGCCTGACAAACAGGTAATTGTTTGAAATGCAGATCTTTAATGAATTTAATGCTCGGAAGCCTGATGAAAAAAATATTTTCGGAGGAATTACTAAGAACCGTCTTTTTATGGGGATAGTGGCAGTAACTCTTGTACTTCAGGTGAGACTCTTCCGACTTCCTTTATTTTCTTCTTGGGCTTCATATTTGTTGCATTGTCTTATATTTTGTTTTTATGTGCAGATACTTATCATTCAGTTTCTTGGGAAGTTTGCATCAACTACCAGGCTTAATTGGAAGCACTGGATTATTTCCGTCGTCATTGGCTTCATCAGGTTATTTGAGCATCCTGTTCTACAATAACATTTGTATAGAAATCATCTTTCCAAAGTTTATTCCTCGTTTTGTTATGACAAAAATTAGTGTACCTCAACTTTTAATTTTACAATCAGCAATAAATAAATCAATTAGGTTCCTTTTGTAACTAACTGGAGTCCTTGTTCACCCCTCCCCCCTCATTTCCTTCTCAGTTGGCCCCTCGCTATTCTGGGGAAATTGATACCTGTGCCAGCAACTCCCTTCAGTAATATCTTCAATGTATTCAAAAGAAGACGTTCTCAACAAAGAAATTAGGAAAGTAAGAATCCCCTTCACTTTGAATTCCATTCCCTCTTCCTCCTTTATAATACCTGTTATGCTGTGATAAATTTTAATTATACTAAATCTTAGATTCATATGCAATTGTCTGCCCTGCAGGTTAACCAATGGGAAGGTGCCCGGATTCATCTGGATCACTTGGTTTGTCAATATTTCAGGCTTTTGTAGAATGTGCTGTCCTTTTTTGGTTGACAGGATAAAAAAAAAAAAAAATCCACAGATTTGAAGATACATATGAATTCAATATGAATAGGAAAATTCGCTTTTTGACTAACAAGGATAGTTGAAGGAGAGATCTATGTTCATAGAGATGTTTTCCAATTAACTGGCTTAACAATACACAAGCTATATTTTGCACAGCTACGATGTCAGATATTACGTTTTTGGAACTTGTGTGCAGCTCATCTTTCTTGATGATGTGTTAGGCAGTTTGGTGCTTCCTTGTCTGTATTATATATATTCTCTCTATTTGAGTTTTGACGGGTGCAGCAAAGCAAACTGTATGGTATGACTAGCCTCTGTTTTTTACTTTCTGGATATTAGAAGCCAATTTCAGTCTTTCAGATTCATGATCGTGAATTTCAAAATCTTAATTGGAATTTATGGGATTGGAACAAAATGTGAACTAGTTCGTAAGGTTACAATGTAGTAGAGAATGGAAATGGTACATGGCTTGTTCGACAGAGGGTGCATACCTGCCGCTACAATATGCTGGAGATTCAAGGCCCCTCTGGACACCTTCACAAAGAATAATGTCTTCTATCTGCATGCCGTCCCCAAACATTTCTTTTAGAAGGAAAAGAAAAAATAAAATAAAACCAAAATGAAAATGCCTTAAATCATCAATTTATTGTACCTGCACTTGCTCACTATCTTTAAGGCTTTGCTCTATAAAAGCTTTGTCGTCCTGCAGCCAAAGATATATGTATCTTACAATCATAGCTTGTTAAATAAACTGGTTTCAAAATGGCAACGTAGTCAAATAACAAAACTTACCATCAAAGAACCATCGAGAAAGTAGTCAAACACCACTTCGCATCTTGTAGGTCCGAGAGGAATCACCAGATTGGTGTCCATCCAAGGTCCATAGCTGTAAGCACTCAAAAAGCTCAAGTTATATTATAAAGGGAAACAAATTATCAGCTCTAGCTTCAGGGAGCTATTACAAAATCAAAATCGACCTAATTATCGAGGGAGTACCGATTAATCATGAAGTTTGGATATATGAAAGCATAAAACGCTTTAGATCCAAGGCGATGGGTATCATCTGTGCCTTCTGTAGAGCCACTTTCACATCTTTGGACGCTAACCTTTTCATATAACTGTCCCCAAAAAAAAAAAAAAAAAAAAAAAAAAAAAAAAAAACATATAGTCCAATATAATTAGTAAAAGTCATCAAAATCTAAATACTACAGCATAATTGGATTCTACTCTAGTATCACGAAATGTGAATTATCTGCGTTATTGGTTCTAAGAATGTTATCCCGTGCCTGTCAAAGCCATGCAATAATAGCTTCTTTCATTTATTACAGTAAGCTATGGAAAATTTATATGAGCAGAGAAGCATACCGTTGTTGAGTAAGAATCCAGCTGAAGACCAGATGCAAGGCCTTTATGTGCATATGGAACATGGTAACCGCCATCTAAGTAGTTGTCGCAGAAAACCTGCAAGAACAAGAATTAAGAATGAATTCCCAGGCAGTTTGAGCTTATTGTTAGAGATAACCGCAAATGGAAGAACAAAGATTTAAGTTGGACAGAGCACAAACTAAGTTTCACATTTCAGAGCCATACCTTCCAGTTGCATTCAATGGTGTACTCTCTTCTGCATAGGTAGCTTAGGGAGGAATCAATACCATTTATGCTCAGTATTTCTGAGCTACCACCCAGCCACTCGTTCGCTACTACATTACTATCAACTTCTTCTTGATGTACAGCTTCTTTTCCCATATTTAGAAGAACAAATGGTCCCCAAGTAGCTACTTCAAGAGGCACAAGTCCAAACTCCTATCATCCATGGCCACAAAAAGTCAATCAAATTGTTCAATCCATTTTAAAACTCTGTCAGATTGTTGTCTGAATAAATATTAGAGCATACCTTGACATTAAAATCCTTTATGCCGGTTATTCTAGTGGCCTTGAGAAGTGTTCCATCCAGCCCATATGTCCATCCCTGCATAAAATTAATAAAATTACATCTTTAGTTGATCGTACAAAACATATACAAATATAAAAGTTGAGCTTTTTTTATCTTTGCAACATAAAATAAAAGAATTGAAGTCTAACAAACTTGGGTACTAACATGATAAGGGCAAACGAACCAAGACTTTTTCCCACTTCCAGTTGCAAGAATAGATGCATGATGCCGGCATACATTATGAAAAGCATGAATCTTCCCATTATCATCTCTGCAAACCACAAACTCTACTTCTCCAATTCTGCAAAATTTTCAATACCCCGTTTGGTTTTCAAAGATAATACAATAAATACGCAACAAGAAAATGTTCAAAATGATTGTGTAAGTAAATTCAAGTGTCAAACATTTCCATACATCCTACAATAAACCTAACAAACTTTAATCAATGCAAACATAACCCACACAGTAAAATCCAACAGAAACCAGAATTTTTACAAGATAATAATAAAAAATTGATCGAACCTTCCACTGAAAAAATCTTGAGGGTCTTTAAGTTGATCCGTATAACCAACGACCTGCCAGCTTCTGTAGAAGACACGATGGAGTTCAAGGGCAAGGAAAGAAGGATCAGTGTACCATGAGCTTGGTGGAGTTAGTGCTTTTTCTATTGGGATTTGTGGGTTAAATTCATATACTAATTTTTGAGCTGCGACCAAGTTCTCAGAATAACAAGAAGATGAAGAGCAGCTCCGCTTCTTTACACAGTTGAGAAGTTGATGGCTTTTGAAGGTATTATGATTTGGAATTTTCATGATCATCGCCGTCGAGCTCATCGTCATAGCCATTTTTCCCCCCCTTGTGACGGGGGTTACAGTCTTACAGAGACACTAAACTTAGGCTCTGTTACCCCTTCGTTATTATTCCGTCGGGTTATTTTTAAATAACTCCCCGAGGTTGGTATAATTACAGTTAGATGGCGAGATTAAATGTATTCTCACTTGCCTCCTTTGTCATTAGTATACATACGCGTTGACTGTTATTTAACCTACAAAATGACTAAAATACCCTAAAGAGATGCGCAATCCAAATTTTGACACCTTAACTTACTTTTACAAAAATGGCCTAATTACAAAATTTGTGGACCAAAATAGCTTGTCATGCTTGTAACATTAAACTAGCTGATTGAAGCACAAATCTTTGATATCCTTCCATAATTTTTTCAAGTTGTATTGCTCCCGCTTCACTAATGCAATAGAAAGCATGTTGCCAACAAGAACAGCCTATATATCCATGTAACAATAACCGCAATTACAAAAAGTATCTCATTAGAATTAAATTCTTAAAAAAAAAAAGACATTTGCAGACATTATAATTGAAAGCGCAACATAAACATATACATACATTAACAAGTGAAAGGAAAGTGACAACTAATAATACTAATAATAATGTATATTTGTGTCTATTATTTCTATTTTGAATTATAAATGTGATTATTATTATTATTATAACTCAAAACACAAATTGCGTTTGTGCGACAGGAGCATGTCTCGCGACAAGGGCCTGTTGCATGGGTGACATGCTCCTATCACCCAAAAATACAGAAATTATATTCATGCGATATATGTCTGTCGCACAGGCAACAAGCTTCTATCGCTTAAAAAAATAGAAACTGAATTTTTGCAATAGGTGCATAAAAAAGATTGCAAATTCATAACAACAAATCAAACTCAGCAAAATTTAGTTGGAAAAATAAAAAATACAACTAGGACTACTTTTATTTTACATAACTATTCACATAAAAATTACAAATTATTGAGTTTATATGTCTTATAGCTAGCACTACGTGTAGTATAAATCATAGATAAAAAAAAATCAATAACAATTTTTTTCAACTCATGCTGACTTATGGCTGAACCTATTCTCTTTTTAAACAATTTTTCCACCATCAACTCATGAACAAGACGGATCAAATACAGTCAACAACAATTTATGAAATTTCTATCTCCAAAAATAAGAAAATCAAAGCTAAACAATAAATTTTAGACTTTGATAAAGAAACTAATCTTATACCAATTTCAATACCAGTGGCAGATCCCGCCCACCGTCGATACTCACTAGTCGGTGGCCTTCTTCGACCACCCTGGCTTGTCTTATTCATGGGTTATATGCTCTTTGTGTTCATTTGCTTTCATTCCAACAACTGAGAGTAGGGGAGTGGAGTGAAAATGGTTTGATTTCTTGATGTAAGAGTAAAGCATTTCAATTGAGTTTTGTACTAAGAAAGAGAAAATTAAGTCTTTTACACAATGAATATTAAATGCAATCAGATAATATAATTATCCAGTAGGATTCAAAATATTTTTTGTTTGTTACTTGAATTTTTTAGATTTTCAACAAGCCTTTTGCATTTTTGCCCTCATATATTAATGTCATACGCATATGTATACTAACGACAGAGGGATAAGTGAGAATACTTTTAATCTTACCATCTAACTATAATTATATCAAATCTTAGGGGAGGTCTTAAAAAAAACTCTTATTCCTTCACGACTTCTCCTTCGTCGTTGAATTTTTTTTAAAGGTTTTTCGCTCTCTAATTTTGTCGTTTGGTTCGAGGCATGCACATTGATTCTCCCAACGTGAGCTGGACTTTGTCTTTAATTCAACTCTCACATGTTGTGGGCTTAAATCAGCTTTGCCTTCCCTCTGGGCAAAGCTTATGTTACATTAGATGTAACAAACAGCCAATGCATATGTGTGGTTAGATTTTGATATTTCTTAATCTAATGGATGAAAATAATTTTAACCTAAAACGAGGTATGGGTGTAATAGCTTTTTACAAAAAATATTGTTTTGAATCACATATTTACTTATTTTTTCAAATAAGTCCTCATTAATTTTGTATAACTAAATGATTTTGTTAACCATCTCTTCTACATTTATTCTTAAAATTTTTAAAAGTTTTTACTATATTTTTATAAAGATCTAAATAATTATCATATTCATAAAAGGTTTATAAATTTTGAATATATATTTGCACATGAATTTATAATTTCTTATCTCTACTGAGAATAAACTAGATTTTTTTTCTTATATATATATATATATATATAATCTAAATTTAGCATCTTGAATTATAAGAGATATTAAATGTCATAAATATATTATGACTCTAATAAATTACTAGAAAGATGTTACAATGAATAAATCATTAGAACCTCTAATAATTTTACAAAATATATAAACTAATAAGTTACCACATTCTAACTATATACAAAGAGGATTTTCTTATGAAAAATTTTAATCATTTGATCCAATCAATAATTCAGACATGCGGGAAAATAATCAATTAAATTGAATTTCACTATATTTATAAATAAATTAAGAAACCCAAATTTATTTATAAATGAAATAGAAAAAGCAAACGATACCACATTCTAGCTATATACAAAGAGGATTTTCTTACGAAAGATTTTAATCCTCTGATCCGATCAATGATTCAGACATGCGGGAAAATAATCAATTAAATTGAATTTCGCTATATTTATTAAATAAATTAGGAAACCCAAATTTATTTATAAATGATATAGAAAAAGCAAATGAAATGTTAGAAATTAATAATTTTAATAAAGAAAATATAAAACAAATTAAAAAGTTAGGAGATCAAATGAGTAAAAAATTTAATAAAGTTAAACAATTAATAAAAGACTTCAACATTGAAGATCATGATATATTAAAGTAAGAAATCATTAATATAATGAATAAAAACTCAATAAATATAAGATTAAACAAGTTAGAGATTCAATAGAATAAAAACTTGGTACTGAATTTGCTATAAATATAAATGAAAAACTTAAAAAAAAAAATTGAAGTACAATTGCAGTGCAGCTTGGGGTTTAAAATAAAACTTTAAAATTTATTGACTTTTTCATAATTATTAACTTTTCTGAGGATTCAAAACTTTGTAACTGTAACGTACAGTTGATGTAAGATAAGCTTTGCCTTCCCTCTGTACCCCATTTACCTCTCCATTCCGTATCGAAATTGGACTTAATTTTATTGGACTTTATTCCGTATTCAACCCACGTGTCATAATCATTTTGTTGGATTTTTTGGAAAAGACACCGAACTTTCAATTTTTTGCTTCAATGAGTAGCTAGATCGTTTTTCACCTATGTAGATGGAAACGAGAGGACCAGTTAGATTATAATGTCATTGTCCCCCTGCATTTAAAGAGAATCCATAATAGAAAAGGGTCTTAATGTTAATTTTTAAAATAACACGGTTTCTTCGGACACACTTGGGAGGTCTATGCCCTTTTTTTCCATACAAGTTTTAGGGTCATTTTGGTCTAGCTATTGACAATATCATTATCTCCATCCTTTACTAAATGGGATTCGGACGTCATGATTTATTTTGTGTGCTAATTTCTTAAAAAGAACCGATTGGTAATTACTAGATAAGAATATATAAATAATTAAATCTTAACTATATATTATTATAGATGCACGCATGAGATAAAATTATTAAAAGATCAACAATAAATTTATATTCTACTAAATGCATAATTTTTGTCATCTCCGACATATAATATGTTTGCAATTTTATCATAATCTTTATAAGAAAGACAAAAAAAACAAAAAAAAAACAAAAAACAAAACAAAAAGAGCGGTGTCATAGTCAAAATCTCAAAATCTTTGTAAATTTTTTCATAAACAAGTTGTTATCTTCAAACTTATCCCATATGCGTTAGAATTATTCTTCATACATCAATTGACTATAAATAAAATGTCAACCGTAATTGTACCGAATTCTTATGGCTTGGCCGTACAAGTCTAAATTTGCAGATTTTTATTATAAAGGTACAGAGTGTCACACCTTGAAGGCGGTTGCTGTACCTGTATAATAATATGACATTATTTAATATCCATGCAAGCTGGACGATACTTGTCACAATTAAGTCTATTTTTTTTATAACCTATGCTTCGTATCATATCTTTAAACTATGTATCGAATTTTTAAATTGTATTATTTTTGTTAATTTTAAACAATCAAGTGGAATTAAGATAAGAACAATTTGATTACCAGTAGCCTAATACTGCCAAGAGACTGAATATAAATCTATGTGCCATTCGGTTAAGCCGAAATTATTTATAACTTTCAAGAAGGAAACATTTTAATTCAAACAAATTCAGTAATACTTTAATATCTTTTTATAATCATACCTTACACACAATATAAGGAAGTTATAGTTTAATAGAAGTATAGTTACAAAATTATCATTTGAATTTATTTATTCTCAATGCAAGTAATATAAAGGTAAAATATACAAGACATTACTAACTAATATAGGAGATAGATATAATTTTAAAAAACTAGTACATATATGTATTTAACATCAAGAATATGCAAATCATCCTAAAAGTCTAAATGTTTACATTTTTTTAAATGTTTCTCTTTCAATCTAAATTCTATAAAACTATACAATGATTTGATAACAGCTCTAGAGAATAATTCATAATCTCAAATAACATTAGAAGAATATTTTCTCTATCCTAAATTTTTAATGTAAAAAAACATAGATATTTTACAATATATGAATCATTATTATTATGTAAAGACAAATTTCTTAAGTTGGAATTTAGAACAATTTTAATTTATTATAGCGTCGTGTTTATTTCTATTAAAAACTAACCTAAATTGAGACTATAATTTTCTACGATTATATGAAATTTTTTTCGATATAAAACATTCCTATAAAGAGATTTTAGGCTAGTGGCATAATAAGTATTCATAAATCAATACCTGTGGCTGTCTTTCATGAGTTGTTAAGTTGATCTTTATTTTATTTTAGTCTTTATGGCTATATCATGTTGAAATTCGAAGCCACTCGTATGTAAGCATGCTGCTAAAGTCTTTGAAAATAACAGTTAGTAACCAAATTTTGGCCTGGGGAGCAGCTGCGCGGTGGCAGCGCAGCTGCCCCAAACGGGTCTATAGTTTACTAAAATCATCGCTTAGAATACCTTCTATAGACGAATATTAATATTGGTCCATGTGATTGTAAGATAAACGTAAAAAATACTTTATCCCTATATTCAAATGGGAATGGTATTAATATAAAAGGAAATGGAGTTATTTTCTCAAGTAAATAAGGGCTCCAGTCTACTCGGCCAAAAAGAGATCTTTCCTTAGGTAAATAGGAAAACAATAGAAATTTCATTCTGTTATATGTACTGATGGAGACTGATAGTTCATAAAACGGGTACCGAGTGACGATTTTTGTAAATTGTAAAACCCGGCTAAAATAACTCAAAACATTGGAGCCCCTCATTGATTTTTTTTTTTTTAAAATTTTTTGTTCCCTTTCTCTCGTACAAAAAAGAATAAAAAAAAACTCAAATAGAATAAAAATCAAATTGGATTTAGTCTACACGTTACATGATGACACCATTTTTTTTTAACCGAACCGAGATTCACTGGCTATCAACAAAAAAAACAAAAAAGAAAGAGTTGACTTTATCACATGGCCACGCAATCCCCTCACGATACGGCCTTGTACTTTGATTTCTCTTCCCTCACTAAAACTTACAACGTCACTCATACGTTCTCGCTTTGGTCATTTCTTCTCATCCGTACGTCCTTGCCATCGCTTTTATAACATTTATCGTACGATTATATAAATTTGCTTAACCCCCCACAACTTCATTTTGATAATTTACCCCGTAACAAACAAGCCCTTTCACCTCTTTCTCCTCTCTAGGGTTTGTGTGCGTCATTTTCTTTGAAACAAGAAGAAATATGATGTATGAACAGCAGCAACAATTCCATCATCACCAAACGAACAAGCTGGATATGAGGAGGAAAGCCGCTGATCATCGGCGAACATCGATACAGGAAGCTGAGAGCCTCGAGGTTGTTGATTTGAGTGGCATGTCCTTGGATTCTCTCCCTATCCCTTCTATCAATTTGGGCACCATTTACAAGCTTGATCTCTCCAATAACAATCTTCAGGTACGAATATATACATACAGATACATATATTTATTAATTAAAGCTCATAATAGATTGAAGTTCCTGTTAATAAAATTAAATTTTGATATCAACCCATTTCATATATCAAACTTTTGATGATCCTTTCCTCGTACTTTTATGTCAAAGTTTTGTGCATGCAAAGATTCTAAATTTAACGACAGAAAGAAAATCAAACGGGCTCTCTCTTTCTTGCCATATGTGTGTATGAAAGGAAATCGTGACGGCTCGTTTTGCACCAAAAAGTTGGATTTTTTGTTTTTCTGGAAAATATAGAACCTTACCGTACCTATTATCTTTTTCTTTACCAAATAAATTGTTTTAATTCAAGTCAAAATATTTTAACTTATCGTCACGTGTTATGACTTATTTTGTGGTATGTTTAAATTTGTAGAGCATATTATTCTCCAGTAATACCGAAACTCTTAATAAGAATAATATTACTATTTGTCATTATCAGTATATAATTTTTTTTCAATAAAATTTTCACGACAATTTGAACGCATTTACTCCTAATAATCAATTTGTCAAACTGTTGATTTGAATATTTTCAATTTTGTTGTACAAAAGAAGTTATTAAAATTTCTTTTCCTTGATCATAAAGCAACTACTACCAATCTACGATTTAGTGTATCCGGCGGCTTACATACTTTAGTCAACTGCCGAAACATCAACTATAAATAGAGCTACGCCGTGCAGATTTTGTTGATAAAAGTAGAAGAAAACGCGATCGTGCTCCTATTGTTTTTGACTTTCACTTAAATCTATTTTCTTCTGATTAGGACCACAATTAATACGATGTTTACACATCAATTCTTTACTCACACAAATTCAATTTCTTTCTTATTCTGTATTATATTTGTATTTTATGACTTGTGTGACAAGGACTAACGACTCTATTGGCTGGCCGAGTGGCCGTCAAACTTCATGCTTATCTTCTTTTCCTTCCGGCTTAATAAACGTTCATTAAAACCTTATCTAATTATCTTTGTATAATATTATCTGATATTTTGGGTATTTCTTAATCAATTACTAATTTAAGCAAATTTTTATGAGTGATAATGACATTTAAGACTTTAATGTTTCTCATTTCCATCACCTAGATCCCTAATTTTTAATGTTTACACACAAAATCATGCCTATTTTTTTTTGTAGATACATTACAATTAGGCTAGCAGAGGGTTGTAATTAAAAAAGGAATACCTACGTTTTTTTTCTGTTTTATTTTAACATCAAAGATATTAAAAAGAAAAATTAAGAACCTAAGTAGCAAAAGTGAGAAAAATTAGAGACGCAAGTGTCAGTTGCTCTCTCTCTCTCTCTCTCTCTCTCTCTCTCTCTCTCTCTCTCTCTCTCTATATATATATATATATATATATGCATATATAAAAAAATTGATGCCTTATTACAATTTTCTCAAGTGAAAGCTCATATCATAATATTTGTTACTAACGAAAACAATTACTGGGTTTACTCTTGATAGATGATTCCGGAGTCCTTAACAGCAAGGTTGCTTAATGTGGTGGTGTTGGATGTGCACTCTAATCAGCTTAAATGCTTACCCAATTCCATTGGCTGCTTGTCAAAACTTAAGGTTCTTGATGTTTCTGGTAATCTTCTCGAATCGTTACCAAAGACCATTGAGAATTGCAGGTAACTTGTTAATGTCATTTCATGATTTCCTTTCACATTAATATATAATTTTACGAATTTGCGTATAATCAATAGTATCATGATTACTAGCATAAAGGAAAAAAAGAAAAAAGAAAAAGAAAAGAGCACTAGATATAGTCTTTGAAAACCTTTTCATAGTGAGGACCAATTGATCTCAAAATGGGAATTAAAATACTGGAAAATTATAAAGTTATATATATTTGTTCTATTCATTGAACTTGTACAACGATGTGATAAGTTCATATGAGGGTTAATTGTTCTTTAATTTCTCCATGACATAATGACTGACAAATACATCAACCTTGGTGATAATTATTGAGACCTTTGACTCGTAACATAATGGAAGGTAATGGTAGGGACAATTAAATATGGAATATTTCAAAAGTTTAATTACTGCTTTCACAAATATTCCTCAACGTGCGGAGACAGAAGGTTGCTTTAATTTAGCCTTTGGCCCTCTCAAAGCGCCCTATAAACAATTGCAATTATAAGTTACTTTTGTTCCACTCTAGAACTTACTTAGGACCAAATACACCATTAACTTGAATTAATAGCATTAATATTTTAATTTATTAAATTCTTCAGGTCATTAGAAGAACTGAATGCCAATTTCAACAAGCTGAGGCAGCTACCAGACACAATTGGATTTGAATTAATCAATCTCAAAACGCTCTCAATCAACTGCAACAAGATAGTGATACTCCCACAATCACTCACTCATCTAACATCTCTACGCGTCTTAGACGCCCGTCTCAATTGCCTCAAGTCCCTCCCTGAAGACTTAGAAAACCTAATCAACCTCGAAGTGCTCAATATTAGCCAAAACTTCCAGTATCTTGAAACCCTGCCTTATTCCATTGGCCTCCTCATGTCCCTTGTCGAATTAGATGTGAGTTACAACAAGATCACCACTCTACCCGACTCCATCGGGTGCCTCAGGAAGTTGCAAAAGCTCTCCTTAGAAGGAAACCCTCTCGTTTCGCCGCCAATGGACGTTGTGGAGCAAGGTTTGAGTGCGGTTAAAGGTTACTTGAGTGAGAAAATGAACAATGATCACAAGTCTCCTAAGAAAAAATCATGGGTTGGTAAGTTGGTGAAGTACGGAACTTTCAATGGAGCCTTGAGGAATCATAGAAGTGAGGAGAGGGAAAGATTCATCATGTCTGATTTTCGAGCAATCGATGGCCTTGCTTCGCCGAGGCACATCGGAATGTTCTCCCCTCGCCGTCTCTTCTCCCCCCGGAGTTACTTCACTAAATGAATTACGTAACTAATTAATACCCTAGAGTGCAAGTTAGGGCTTGCATTTTAGCTTACATATTGAAGAGTAGTGTTGGACTTTTGTATAATATTTTGTTGTTGAATGTATGAAAAACTTTATCTTTTGTAAAACTAGCTAGTTGTAACTCATCAATGTTAGGTGATGTGTAGTTAGATGTTTTTTTTTTTTATTGGTCGGATGAGAGTGCAGTTTGTAAGTGTGGTTTAGGAGATATTTTAGAATACCCCTAATGTATTACAATCAATTAATGCATGCATACCATGTGTAATTAAATTTAATATAATCACTACTTGCATGATGAATTTTCAAACTAAATGCACACATGTCATAGTATTATTTGCTTGTTGTATGGCTGATACAGTATCTCTGATATATTTTAGAATTTCTCGTGATTTAGATATGTTTTTCGATAAAAACTAAATTGTTTGGTTTTGTAAATAAATATATACCACTCAATGAACTTCATGTGTTGTCCTTTAAGTGCAAATTGTTTACTTATTTATTTGGTGTGGATGAGAATGTCGTTTAATTAACTTTGCTTATTTGTCAAGAGTCTTTTGTTCTCAAACCCAAAAACACAATTTTGTCTAATTATTACTTTTGTCACAAAGATTTTGGTTGCGTACCTAGTCAACCTATATAAATTTAATATGTGTATTCAATGGAATTTAATTTGATAGATTTTATAAATATTTTTTTAATATTACATTATCAATCTACCAAAACTTCTTAGATCAATTTTTCGATATAATTTATTTGGAAGACAATGAACACTCATTTGGAAACTCAAATCCCTATCCACATACATCGGAATAGCCGTGATTTACCTCATCATTCTCTTTAAAACATTATTGAAAATTAAAAAAATTTATATGAATTTTTATATACTAAGACTAGCGTCATAGAGTGATCAAGTTCATTATCAGTCTCCATCCAATAATTTAATAGAAGAAATGAGTTATTGACACTCTGGACACTTCAATGGAAGAAACTAGTAAGTATCCCAACCCTCCAACTCAAGGCTCAATGCGTGAGGGGGATTTGGTGGTGGTTAACCCACAATAGGCAAAGAAAAATCTTAAATCTTTTTTTCTTTCTTCCCCTTCACCCCAACCACAAACAACACCACCCCCACCCCCACCCCCACCACACCCCCCCGCGGGTTGGATACCAAATACAATTGAGAGTCAAATTTCGATTATTCATTTTTGGTAAGTTAACATTTCGTGATAAATTTTACCGAATAATTGAAATTAAGCGAAAACATGTCATAAAATTCTTCATTGCAATGACTAATGTTATTTTCCGAGAAAAGAAAATGTCAAAAAAATTTTAGGGAGATTGGTGCCGCAGCTTTTAAAAACTTTCAAGTCAAATTACGTCACTTCCGAGATCTGTACAACATGAACATGATGTGTGACTAAACATGAATCAAAGCTACAAATATTACAGAATTATAACCAAATAATTCTCTCTTTCTCACTCAACTTTCGCACACGAAACCCAATATGCTTGATCTTTTACATCGTCACTCGTATAACAATATCTTGACTTTTCCCCTGTGTTGAAACCAGCAAAATAATTTGTAAATAAAGAAAAAAATGAAAAGAGTTGAAAAGTTAAAACTAGCTTTATTGAAAAGCAACTTTTCATTGAATAAAGTCAGGTAACTGGCCACAGAGCAGCAGCCATTGAATTTTTTTTTCTCACTTTAACGAGTAGCATTTAAGTTTCTTCTGACACGTAATTTTAATGCTGTTTTCCGAATCAGGAAACATATCAAAACAGACAAGTTGGCCCATACTTCGCTTACATATTTTTTTCCTTAAGCTTCTCATATTTATTAATTTCTCTCTCGCCTCCACGAGAACATGATATTGGCAAAGAATGTGAAAACTGATGTGTTGCTTTCGCCAAGCAGCATTATACTCCACCCACAAAAATGAAAACAGCCAGCCGTGGATTACATTCCAATTTATTCTGGAAAAATAACAAACTCAACGGACAAAAAAAAGAGAGTAAAAGAGTGGAATTGTGGTTTATATTATCTATTCTTTCTCGTCTCGATAATAACACTCATATCCCTGATTGTTAGTAAAATTAGAAGTTAATCTTGAGACAATTTGCATTTCTTTTATAAGAGTCCCCTTCCGCATCAGATTATGCTTATAAAAACTAACGTAACTGTAGATATAAGCTGATTCAAGAGATGGAACAAGAATTTCGTTGACTTTATTAAGCACTTATCAACCGACGCTAGCAGCATTACATCAAAAGACTCATATGAAAAGAGCTGCAAACTCTGTCTATATATGTGTATATACACCCTTATTTGTGATTTTGACGGACATTCAGGACCCATATGTTATTACCCACTTCTTGATTTCTTCTTACTCTTTCATTTTCTTGATGAAAATGGCGTCTACTTGATTACATAAACTGAAATGAAAATACATTCTTAATTCCCACTAACATTTAGTTCTTGCAATTAGCAAAAGAATAGCAACAAGAGGATTGATTTTGAGCTACAAGCCGGTTAATCAACTTGATAAAACTCCAAGATCTCGAGAAAATCTAAGGAAAATCTAAGAAAAGTAAAGGGCATTAAAACCTACAGAAGCAAATTTAAAAAAAAAAAAAAGATTTGAAACAAGTATATTATTTCCTAATCTTTCTCTTTACTACGCCAAAAAAAAAATCCATTGAAATAGAATAATATGTGAAACATGCAATAACTTTACAGCATTAATTAATTTCATTTCTAGGAATTAATCATAGCTACCTCTTCTTCTCTACTAGTTGTGTAAAGGATTTGGACCTGTGGGAACCACTCGCTTTTCCTCCAAAGTGTTGTTGTTGTTGTTCTTCTTCTTCTCAAAGCTTGAGAAGAAATTGTTGATGGTACCCTCCATGGAAGATGATTCTTTATTGGCATCAAGTTTTCTAGCCACTGCATGATGATCAGACCGATTATAACTTGCCAAAATCAACAAGCATGACACACAAATAACAAAAACTAATCTCATTACTGCACCAAAAGAAAAGAGAGAAATTAATTGATGATGAGAGGCAAAAAGAATAGAATAGGATATGGTGTGTGTTTGTAATAAGAGAGAAAGTGAAAAGTAGAAGGTTTAAGGGGGCGGGGGAGGTTGTAGATAATAACTATGGTACCTCGGATTTACAGTAAAGGCTTTGATACATACATCAAAGTGTTAGAACTCTTCACCAAACCTCATTAAATGCTCTTTTTTTTTCCAAAATCAAAATTAAAATCAATTGTCCATGCAACAATATTATAATTTAGATTTAAGAAAACAAAAAACAAAATTATTCAATCAAATACAAAATAACTATTTAAAAAAAAAATTAGCAAAGAGACATAGCTAATAAGCTAGACTTGGGGAAGAGTGAAAAACACAACATTCTGTTCGATATAGCTGTCTAGTTTTGAGAAGTGAGAAGCCCTTGTTGAATGGGTTCACTACACGTGCTGAAAAGGCAGTCGATTGAGTTGAGAGAGCTGGGTGCTGACACTGTTGCAATTGACATGCACATTGCACAGCCAGAGAGAGAAAGACAGGAGAAGCAACTTGGTTGGATATTAATGATGGAGGGGGTGCTAGCAATAATGGAGAGTCTATTAGGGCTTTTTGATTGTATAAATGCTGAAGAGGTCGATTTTTTGGTTAGGCAATTTGCTGATTGTATATGCTGATGCCTTTGCTTTGACAGAATGGAACCTCGGGCTCTCCGTTGAATCATTTATGAATCATTATTTAAAATTTCACGCAATAAATTCTCCTCCATTCACTCTCTTTCACTTAATTTTTCATAATATATCTATACATTCATAAATCTACCAGATAGCTATGTTACGGCACAAGTTTAATATCTAATGTTCTAATCATATATATTAAAATATTACCCTTTTTATAGATAAGGGATTTGATCGAGTGGCTTTCAATCAATTTTATTTGGCTAGTTATTGGAATTTGAACTCTAGAAAATTATAAAGGACTAAAACTTTTATATTTGACTATACCATTCAAAATTTATAACGTATGAAAAAAATTTAATTTAGTAAATTTTAAATTTTTAGGAATTACAAACACAGAGAGAAAGAGACAGACACACATAAAAGAACTTAAAATAAAAAATGATACTTTATCCGAAAGAGAACCCCATCTACACCTTGAAGAATTTTTTTTTTTTCCTCTTTGAGTTTTAGATGGATTTCTCCTTCAGGGAGTGTATCAATGCTCAATTAAAAATCTTCTGACATCCAAAGGAACTGATTTACTACCTGATTAATGGGTGATTCCAACTAAGTTTATTATGCCCTTGAGAACTTCTCAAGGCTATTTTTATAAAGGTGGTTTTGCTTCTCTCGAATTAATTTCGGAATTATTCGCACATTTCAGTTAGTTTAGTCAAAGAAGATTATCATCATAGTTATTTTGCTTGATCTTCTTGCTGCTTCAGCTGTGCACGCTGCTTTTGAGTATGCTACCCATTTATGTACTATCTCTCTGTAATGGAGTCTGGATTTTTATTAGTGGGCTTTGTAATCTGGATCACACTAAAGACCCAATTTATCCATTTTAAAGGCCTATACCTTGGCCCAAAAGTTTCTCTCAAGCAATAAATTAAATTACGTCAAGATCCGGTGGCTTTAATCCTGCATTCTTTTGAAATAAATAAATAAATAGTCATTCTTAATTTATGCATATTATATAACAAAATAAAATGAATATTGAAATTTTTACAGAATCTTCTAATTCATCTGCAAAGCAGCACAAAAAACTACCTAAAACTCTTCCTAAATTCGTTACTTCCCAAAGTAAAAATATTTTCTTAACAACGTTTACAAATGTTAATAAGCCCAAGCGTGTTTCTTAATTGTATTCTCTCCTGTGAAGCTCATTGATAATGGCCTCAGTTTGATGGTTGTTGATGAGGCAGTGCAGGTGACTCGCTTTGTGTGAGAGAAGGGAAAGGCTCTGATATTGTATCCCAAGACAAAGTCTCATCCCTTTTCCGCCGTCGCTCCAAATACGCTGGCCGCACCGGAATGCCGGATTCAACTTTGCATGTCAGCATTGCAACAATTTCTGACATGGGAGGTCTTTGGTTCCCATGAGGCTGAAGGCAAATAAATGCCACATTGATTACTTGTAACGCATCCCTCTCCACAATGCCCTCTTTTCTCATTCTTGGATCCACCAGCTCAAGTATCCTTCCTCTCTCATATAACTTCCATGCCTATTATTTCAAAAGAAAAGAAAAATAAATAAAGTTTTATTTTTAATTTTTTTTTTCAGTCCAGACGTCCGTGTACAATAATACATCTGTTAACAATTAGACAATCTGTGCACAAGTTCGTATGCAGGCATCCGAACTAGATAATGACAGTGTAAAACCTTATATCTAGAGCTTACGTATTCAGGAAGGTATTGCATTTCGGATGGTAAGGTAAGATCTGTATTTTTCCTGCAGCTAATTATTTCGAGAACAAGTACTCCAAAGCTATAAATGTCAGCCTTTTCAGAAAGTTCTCCTCTAATAGCATATTCGGGTGCCGTATAGCCTCTGTACATGCAGAGTAGAATACGCAAGTTAGAAACAAACAATCAATTATTCAATTATGGGCCCCTATAATAAATATGGTGAATGAACGACTTACAGTGTTCCAGCAAAGTTAGTGCTGAGATAGGCTTGGTCTTCAGGAAAGAATCGAGCAAGGCCAAAATCGCCAATCTTTGATTGGAACTTTTCATCAAGAAGAACGTTGCTCGCTTTGATATCTCTATGAACAATCCTTGTATGCGAATCTTCATGTAGATATTGCAGTCCTCGAGCTATACCGAGGATTATCTGAAACCTAGTGCTCCAATTCAGGAACTTGTCACTTTCTCCTGCATTACAAATATTTTGAAACTTGTTACGTGTAATCGTCTACAGAAGATGATGTGTTAGTAAAGCGAAAATGATGATCAACGGACAATTAGACTCTATTGTTTAAAAAATAGACAGCTAAACTTTCATAGTTTCATAAATAGAGATTTGAATCGTTTGAGTATTTCATCTTTTTAAATGGAGAATAAAGTAGTGTCCCAATAGATGAAATTTACTAATAGAATCATCTGAATGTTCATTTCTGAAATGCTGGGGATATAGATTTCTTTTTCTTTTTTCGTTTTTCCTTTAATGAACAAAAAAGGGGAGAGAATTGAGACCATAAATCAATAAGTCCAAGCTTCTATTCTTCATGTATTCATAGACAAGCAGCCGTTGAGACCCATCTGAGCAACATCCGAGGAGACGAACAAGGTTCTTGTGTTGAATGCTTGTTATCATTCTCACTTCAGAAAGGAATTCTGATTCTCCTTGTTGGGATTTGTCAACACACAATTTTTTCACAGCAACCAATGTCCCATCAGCTAATTTGCCCTGTGGAGGAGGGACGACATAGATTCAAAATCCCATTGACCAGCCCAACAAAAAACAGAGAAATGAAACAACTATACAAGATTATTTATGAGCATCAAATCCCAAAATGTGATCTCAAGCTTGTTAACATATGTGTCCGGCGTGCGTGCCCATCAAAGACAGATGGTACACGAGTTATTATAATCTATTATTAGCCCAGATAGAAGCCAGATTCGAACATCATCCTTTTCGTAGTACACTCTTAACCAATCAAAAAAAAAGCTATAATTTTGATCATGCTTTCTCAGATTTAGCCAAAATAATACCCGGTAAACCGGTCCAAAACCACCTCTTCCAAGAAGATTTCCAGGATGAAAATTTTTAGTTGCCTTCTTCAGTGTCTGGAAATCAAAATAGCTTATTGTTCGAAGATTCCCGTTAAAAAAATCCTTGGATACTGCATCAAAATTAATGACCTTGATTACCAAATCATTTAACTTAATTTTGATTTTCAATTTAATCAACTTACTTACCTCCCTCTTTAGTTGTTCGTAGTGCCAGCCTCACCAACTCCTTTGCCTTGTTAAATTTCCAAAGGATTATTATTAGAATAATCAGTATCACAGACACACTTAACACTCCAAGGAAAAAAAACAAGGCCGCCAATAAACCCCTATCACAAGACGTCGTCGAGCTCTGCATCTTTAGACTAGAGGTCGATGGGGGGATTACTGCATATGCAACATTGTTAAAATATATGTATTGAGTCCAAAGTTAAAACACAACATAAATAAGAAGATCGAAAATATTTTCCGGTGATTGTCAGTACCTTCTAATCTACGGCGAGTCATTTAATTGCAGAGATTAATGAACAATGAGCTTTTGTTTGTACCATTAAGCAATGAGAGGTAACATTTTTTTTTTTTTTGGTTGGGCTCATTGGAAAACCAGAAGGTTCACGAGAAACGAGGTGGGGGGAGACAATGTCACAATGTAATACATTGGAATAATCGAAGGAATGGAATTTTTGGACATTAAAATTTTGAGTTTTTTGGATGCAATTTAGATTTTAGAGAAAACAAAGGTCCAATTGTCAGTCTTCAGTAAACTGCATGAGTTGCTTTCAGTATTGGGATGTAACAGTTCGTTGAAAATATTTATAATAATTCTTTATAGTTTCTTCATTGAAGCTTTTCCTTTTTCTATTCTTACTCATCCTCACTGCTGTCTTGTTGTTCACTTCCAAAGGGGCTTCCTCGGACAAAGCCCACAAACAGAGGGGGTGCGCTTATTTAGCACAATACTAGAATTCTCATAAACCTTTTCTTTTTAATCAAATTATAATCGACATTAACATACAGTGTTGTTTGATTGATTCATAGCTTCAGTTTTATTCACAACGTGATACAAAATTATGTCATGAATAAATTCTTTAAAATCTGAGATTAGACCAAATTCAGATGACATTGCTCATTAAATCTTTTAGTTCCCCGAATATCCTCTACATAACGCAGTCCGGCCTATATGATTGATTATAGTTGATGAGATAAAAAATTGTAATAAAAAATGAATTTTTCCAGTTCTCTCTCAGAAAATACTCTGACCTTTAATTGAAGAAACAGGGTATCCGAGAAACATGTTAAGATAAAAGTGAAGCAATTACTACTGGATCTCATCATATCCTCGGTAGTATTTTGGATCAAGGAACAGAGAAATTAGTGCAGCATCAAACAGCATTGAACATCAAAATTTCTTCAAATTTTTAAAAGCTGAAAAGGACCGTAAAAACAAATATTTGGAATTCGGATGATTATCAATTAAATGGAAGAATTTCGCACCGATGATCAGCAATGTTTCGTCAGATACAAAATGTTAAAACAATTGAAAAGGACAGAATTGCAGAGGAAACAGAATGTATGAATCAAATTAATATGACATATACACCATGCAAGAACTATTTAACTTGAATCAAGTAAGGGATAGTGAATACGATTACTACAAGAACATCTCAATTGCTTGCTCTGGTCTTCTTGGAGGGCTGCCCCGAAAGCACCAAGAAAATGGACTCAAAGTTGTCCGGAACTTGAAAGAATCCTTGTGAAGGCGGACAGAATTTTCTTTTCAAAGACTTAGGTTTCCTCGGCGCCGGCGGGCATACCAACGGCTGCTTCAATGTATGTGCCGGTGATTTAGGTGTCTTGCACTCTTCATCATTTTCAAGAGCTTCTTTTTCTTCGATATCAAGCAATTTTGCTCTTGCACTTGAAATGGTTTTGACGGGTGTTACTGGTATGAATTCTTCAGAAATCTCGAGACCCATTTGCGGAAAAGAGTACATAAATGAGTTATGCAGGAGAGCTTACTCACAATTTATAAGTTGAAATGAAAGGAACAAGACTGAGCCAGCCAGCAAGCGAGCCCCTTATGTTGAGAGGAGATATAACGGGAAAAAGGGGAATTGTGAATGTGAGATGAGATGTGTACAGATTGGAATGATGAAGACGTACAACCGAGAGAGTTGTCAGGAAGTGGTGGCAAAAGATGACAAATTTAAACGCATAAAAAGTAAACAGAATGGCGTGAGAGTGAGTGTCAAAAAAGCTGCTTTTAACTGACACCCAAGTGCTTTTTTTTTTGGCTTTTGCTTTCACGTCATGTGGATGCGGTGCTATCTATCTATCTCTTTGCCCTTGCTATGCTATTCTCCCGGAAGTGCGCCTGCGGCCTGCATCTTGCGTCACTTATTATTAACATCATTCATGGCTTTTTTTTTTTTTTTTATCCATTTATTTATTTATTTTAACTGTTTGTTTTAGTCAACTTTTGTTATTCATTCTGTTTGTTATTTTATGATTTTACTTTTTTTTCACTCTTCTGTAAGAGTGAGCACTGGGCAGGCCCCCCATCATTGTAATTTGTAAGTTAATAATTATAGTTTATTCAAGTCAAATGACAAAGCTATTCGCCATTTGTTGGCATGTCTGTTGCAAATTAACTTACTAATTCTTCTTTTTTTTTTTTATAAATAAAATCAATCTAGTTTAAAGAAGAGCAAAGAGATAATGTTAGTCTTGAGTTTTGTTGAGACTTAAAAATCTGGTGCCGTGCAAAGATATATACTAATAAATAGTTAAGATTTATTTACTTTTTACTTTCTTGCTAAACAACCATCTATCATAAACTTGTATTTTAAGAGGACCTTAGATATGGAGAAAAAATGCTCACCCTTTTTGTGAACTTTTCATAATTAAAACAAGTCCCAAATGACGATCACATTCACATCATGAAACCTATGAGACGAATAAACCTTATCTTTGAAAACAAACCTTGTTTTCCGGATAAGAAAACAGTCATTATGTTTGAACTTGCATAAATTTTGGCAAAGTAATTATTAAAAAAAAAAAAGAAAAGATGGAAATTCAATTTTTTTTTTCCGAGGAGGGAATTGTAGCCTCAGCGTAAAGCAATTAAACAAAAAGGTTAAAGGGGTTGCTTAAGATCCAAATCTAATAATGACACCAGTCACACCAGTCGTAGTGAGAGGCAAAAGCTGATGGGTCACATGTGTTCTGGTCGGAAAAGTATTTTTTTTTATATAATCTTAACAAGGGGTTATCTTGTAATGTGATCACACAGTGTGTAGATGATATCATGATAAATACCAGAAAACAAAACAAATAATAATAATAATAATAAAAATGAGGCCAAGAAATTGAACATGTGACTGGTGTTTTCTTTCGCAGAAGCAAGCGACCATTCAGGCTTTGCTTGATCAAGGAGGAAAGGAATCTCCCGTTTGTTTGTTTTAATTAATGATAAGAATTATTATATTATTGAGGGAGGGCCGTAACTTACGGCCCTCTCACAGCTACAGTGATTGTGGTGGGGCCGGACACTGTAGTTGTGAGAGAGGCGCAAGTTAGGTTTACGTAACTTAACGCCAACCTATTATTGATTATTATAATATAAAAATGAGGATCTACACAAATTACTATATAGTTGTGACTTTAGTAATTCACTTCTTTAAGGAATAAAGAATACGATCGATAGATTTATTTATTCTCCACACCAAATAATACTAAGAAAACATATGACCTTTCGTTCTTCTTCTTCTTCTTTTTTCAATACAGTATAACCTTTCCTTTCACTTTCTTTTATGTTTGTTATTTTATTTACTCTAGATTACGATGTCTCTGTTTTTTTCTCTTAATTTTGTTTTATTCTATAACTAATCTTTTATCCGTGACAGAATCTCTATTGACATTTTTGTTCTCTGTCACCAAAAAACATTTCAGATATTGAAATTTTTGGGCTTCGGTTCAAGATGTTCGGCCCAATCCAATTAATCAGCCCGCTATCAGTATGCCGAATGCCTGAATTCTAGTTGGGTTGAGTCGAAAGCTATTCCACCTAACTAGCCCACCCCAATTATCTAAGTTGCCCAAGCGTTGGGAGCTTATCTCAGCTAGGGCCATGTGAGAATTACTGTGCTTATGATCTCTTCAGGCGTTCACCTCGGAGATCCAACTCCATAATTGGGCGGTAAGCTCACTCAATTTTTCAGATATACCCGCGGGGGCCCCCGGGGGGGGGGGGGGGGGGGGAAAGAAGGGAGGAAGATGGTGTCCACAAATATCAAATTGTTCAGAAGGGTAAAGCCTTCACTGGTTACAAAAATTGCTCTGTTGTTATACATTGGGCCGTAGTTTAAAAGGTCTTGCGAGCAAGCTTTCCTCATAGCCCATTGAACTTTTTGGTCTCGCTACTTGACCCAAATACGCAGTTTCATCAAATTGTCCATGTGACAAAAACCTACACAGCATGAAGAAGTCAAAATTTTTCACTGAATGCCTCAAAAGTCCGCCCATTTTCAAAGAAATCTTTGAATTGAAGAAAATGTACGAGTGAATTTGTGTGATTTATGGTGCAGCATATAAAAAATTATAACAGATGATTAAAAGTCCAACACAACAGCTTGTACTGGCAGAGCTCAAGTCCCGGAAAAAGCCTATATAGTATTATATAAACAAGACAGATCTTTACTGCTACCGCAGATCACTGAAATTTTGCCCAACTCATGTGCTTCTACGACTGCCGTGCCGATCCTCGTGCTCTTTTTTTTCCCAATTTTTATTTCAGAAATACACGTACGTACGAACATACATACACGTACACAAATTTGTAATCTATCACTCACTCTCAATTTAACACAAACCAATCTTTTTTATTTTGTTTGCACAAACTAAAAATAATCTGCCAACGTTCACATTTTTGGCTCAAAACAGATCTCCCTCCGCCCACCCCCTCAACATCACGTTCTCATTATCAATTTCAAAGACCCCCCCATCTATAAAAGAAGCTTCACAACTCTCATTCTTTCTTCAATTACACATACTGCTAAATTTCTTCACTAGCAATATGATTACAGGCAAAGACATATACGATGTTCTTGCAGCAATAGTGCCCTTGTATGTTGCCATGATACTAGCCTATGGCTCTGTCCGGTGGTGGAAAATTTTCACACCGGACCAATGCTCCGGCATCAACCGTTTTGTTGCCGTATTCGCGGTCCCATTGCTCTCATTTCATTTCATCTCTTTAAACGATCCTTATGCAATGAACTATCACTTCATCGCCGCCGACTCCCTCCAAAAAGTTGTCATTTTAGCCGCTCTGTTTCTCTGGCAGGCTTTCACAAAACACGGCAATCTCGAATGGATGATCACATTATTCTCCTTGTCCACTCTCCCCAACACTCTCGTGATGGGCATCCCGCTTTTGAAAGCCATGTATGGCGACGATTCTGGGAGCTTAATGGTTCAAGTTGTTGTTCTACAAAGTGTAATCTGGTACACACTTATGCTGTTCATGTTTGAATACAGAGGAGCCAAGCTGCTCATAACAGAGCAATTTCCTGAAACCGCCGGCTCCATCACTTCATTCAGGGTCGATTCTGATGTTGTTTCGCTCAATGGGCGGGAGCCTTTACAGACTGACGCCGAAATTGGCGATGATGGAAAGCTTCATGTTGTGGTTAGAAGATCTAGTGCCTCTTCAATTGTTTCTTCATTTAACAAGTCTCACGGCTTGAACTCATTAACATCTATGACCCCACGAGCTTCGAATCTCACTGGGGTTGAGATATATTCAGTGCAGTCTTCGCGGGAGCCGACACCAAGGGCGTCAAGCTTCAATCAAAACGATTTTTATGCCATGTTTGCTAGTAAAGCACCGAGTCCGAAACATGGGTATACTAATAGTTTCCAGGGCGGTGTTGGTGACGTGTATTCGTTGCAATCCTCAAAAGGGGCGACTCCGAGGACATCGAACTTCGATGAGGAGATGTTTAAGCTTGGGAATAAGAAGAGAGGAGGGAGGAGCATGAGTGGCGAGCTTTTTAACGGCGGTCTGGTTTCTTCTTACCCGCCTCCGAATCCGATGTTTTCAGGAGGAACAAGTGCAGGTGCAAGGAAGAAGGAGAGTGTTGGTGGTGGTGGTAGCGGAGGTGGAGCAGCATCTGCAGGAGTGCCGAATAATAAAGAGCTTCATATGTTTGTTTGGAGCTCTACCGCTTCTCCTGTTTCTGAAGGGAACTTGAGACATGCAGTTAATAGAGCTGCCTCCGCTGACTTTGCAGGTGTTGATTCTTCTAATAAAGCTGCTCTATTCCATGAAAATGCTGCTTCTAAAGGTGATCGACACTATCCTCTTTTATTTTGTGCTCTCTAAATGTTTTAAAGATTATGTGTTTGGTGTTCACTTGTAAGTACTGGCATGGCATGCATGAAAAATTAACTTAAATCATCTTTGGCGATATTTGTGTATTTTTTTAAGGAGAACAATGGTAGGTCAAATCGTCTCTCCATGTAGGTAGATGGATTTGAATCTTGTTCTTGGATACCAGCTTAAGAGATTTTATCAATTGAATACTCACAGAAAATTACCCGTGTATGTATATTATTACAGCTCGATCTATTTATTGATAAAAGATATTGTCTTAAAAATTTTGTTTTACAAATTGACCCAGCCATGCATGAGCTGATTGAAAATATGAGTCCAGCTAGCAAAGTGAATGGGGAAAGGAATATCGAAATCGAGGATGGATCAAAGTTTCCATCAAGTGGGTCTCCTTACAGTTGCCAGAAGAAAATGGTGATGGAAGAAGGAGATGCAGCAAAGAAACACCAGATGCCACCAGCCAGTGTGATGACTAGGCTTATTCTTATCATGGTTTGGAGGAAGCTCATCAGAAACCCTAACACATACTCAAGTGTTTTAGGCCTCATATGGTCACTAGTATCATACAGGTACCAAACAAAACCTAAACGTGACATTTTCATGCAAAGAATATCAAATCAATCATATTCATACTCCCAAATTTTCATCAATTGATTCTATGGTCACAGGTGGCACATCAAAATGCCAACTATTATGTCAGGATCAATATCGATATTATCCGATGCAGGCCTGGGAATGGCCATGTTTAGTCTAGGTACCTTTTCTTTTTTTTTTTTTACCTCATTGAATTTGTAAAGATTTATTATTTGGGAAATTTTTGAAATTTACTCGCTTGAATATATATGTATATAGGTTTATTCATGGCTTTGCAACCAAAGATCATAGCTTGTGGAAAATCTGTGGCAACATTTGCAATGGCTGTTAGATTTTTGACTGGCCCCGCTGTAATTGCTGCTACTTCTATTGCCATTGGCCTTCGAGGGGTTCTTCTTCACATTGCAATTGTACAGGTACATTAACTAGCTTAGTCTTAATTAATAAAACTTTATTGTGATTAATTTCATGCATTTGTCTCCTTGTGAGGGTTTTGAATATAAAACTTACGGTTGGCAAAAAAATATGGCAATGGGATCAACATCAAGATTAGCCTATATTTTCTCAAGTAACTAGTTAGATCAACAACATGAGAAATACTAATTGTATATGTTAATTCGATTTGAATCTCTTGCCAGGCAGCACTTCCCCAAGGAATTGTTCCTTTTGTCTTTGCCAAGGAATACAATGTGCATCCAGATATACTTAGCACTGCGTAAGTTTTCTTCAATTTTCAACCTACCAATCATTTAAAAAAACTTTATGTATGCAGACGTCTTCACATTCGTAAACGTTGATTGATACATTATTATTTTGGTGTTATACATTGTTGAAAATGAATAGGACCAAATTCGAATTTTATGATGAAGCACATATATCCACATTAAAGAAAGACTAAAATTTCCCTTCAATTTTTGCAGGGTTATATTTGGAATGCTGATTGCCTTGCCAATAACAATACTCTATTATGTCCTTCTGGGGCTTTAACTTGTTCGAAAGGAAAGCAAAGAGAAAGTATACTATTGTATAAATCCAAGACAGGTTAGGTGGAAGGATTATAAAAACAAAAACAAAAAAAAAAATCTTTAAAAACAAAAATCTATGCCATTGAATTCGGTGCAAGGCATTGAAATTCAAAATTGTATGATCTTTTGCATGTGACCATTGGGTATGAATGAGCTTTCCATTCAATCATTTAGTTGTTATTTTTACCTTTTTGTTAGGTTTTAGGATTAGATTATTCTTAATTAAAGATTAAATTGTGATGAGAAAGGCTAGCTAGCTAGAAACATTTGTATTTTCGCTTTTTGATTATTTCACACTAATATCAATGTAGGTCTTTGCTTAATTATCTTTGATTCGAAAGAGATTTAAATCTTGTTTCATTAACATGCTTTTGGTTTATTTATTCATTTACTTGATTCTTATTTCATTTTATTAGGGTTTGATAACGAGAAAATAAAAAAACTTTGGATTCTTATAAAATACATGTACTCGTTAACATCGATATATTTTGTTTTAAGTTACAATTTTGGAAAGGTGAAATATGACAAAGGTTTTTAAATTCGATTTTTTTTTTGTTTTCTCTTTAAATGAAATTAAATAGTGACAATTTGGAGTCATGGATCTTGTTTTGAGTTTGTTTTCAAGAAATTGAAAATAATTTATTTCATAATATGGGAATTAAAAAGTATTTCGTGGACTTTCAAGAGGCATTCAATAATAACTTGACTCATTTTGACAAGTATATTGAGAAGTAAACGAGGGGTTTCTCTAACTAATAATGAAGTACAGTATTACCTATCTAACAAAGATTATTTTATTTCAAAGGGTTACATTATTGCAAAATCCAAAATTGTCGATGCAAAATGTATACATATTAACTTTTAATTTATTCCAAGCCAATACTTGTAAAATTGATTTAGAATTAGTCAACTTTTGCAAATCACTTAGATAAATTACTCGTCTAATCCCTTTTTCATGCGAAGAGAAGCGTTGAGATCCCTTCAATTTTCAACCATTTTCTGTATGATGCAACTATGAATAAATGTGCAATTCAAAAGGCATGATTTTCTAGATACGATTTATCAGTTTGTGGGATAACAATATATTAAAAATATAGGTATAATAATATATTAAAAGATCTATCACTCATCATCTTTGTCATACATTGAATGTATTATTTGGGTCTACCTTGTAATTTGCATGTACAAATGCTCCAAACTTGAGAGCATGTGACTTCCAAACTAGAAAAATTATTCTTCTAAGTAAAATTTGTTCACTAGTTACAATTATAATATGTAGATGGAAATATTTTTTATTTTTCAAAGACAAAATTCGTCTTTTTGTACGTAATACATAAATATTGTCAATACATAAAAAAATATATTTATATATAATGAAGATATCTTTGTTTTAACAAAGTGAAGACGTCCTCGTTATAAAAAAACTATATATATAGAGAGAGAGAGGGGTAATTTTATACTGTAGGATGGCAAATGCATGTTTCCATTGACATTCATCTTTCTGACAGTTAACAAATTTGTTTTCAGTTGGCCATGTTACCATGTTCCCAAAACATTTATTTTAAGAGAAATTCATACATTAATTATTACGTAGCAGTTTGTATTATTCAAGAAATCAACATGTTTCATATACATAAGCGATCATGTTATGAAAGAAAAAATTGGAGGGATCAAGATTAATTAATGGGGTTATTTAGATATCATACGATATATATATATTTTTTTAAAAAAAAATGATGAATCAATATTTAGAGTTATTTTTTTTTAGGACGGATGTTCACTCACTTTCTTAGAAGGCTGACATTCAACGCTTTATAGTTTATATACAAAATGACTTGATGCCTCAAAATTATAACAAAAAGTTAAAAAAAAATTACGATCCGCATTTCAACCTTTGATAGGTCAACAATCTACACTGGACCATTCCCTCAACAATTTACCGAACATTAGCAAGCTTTCACCTCCTTTATATGATCAGAACTCAATACATTATATCTCTATTGAAGCAACACATGCTTCTACTCTTAAGAAATTCACAACAAAAGTATATTTATTACCTCGGATAGCTGACAAAAAAATAGCCAACCTTTTGTGTTTAGTAAAATAATGTTATCATTTTAGTAGCAATTCAGTGTTATACTGCTACTAATTCATTGTACAAAATATACCTTATCCATATGAAATCTTATTAACAATAATTGGACGTCCAAAAGATCCAAAAGAAGAGACAAAACCTCCATCCATCCAATCTTAGCATGCAACCCAGAAAAAAATAAAAATGAGGGTTCAAATTTAAAAACAGAAACATGACCCCAAAAAAAAAAAAAATTCCATCAATCAAAGCCAACCGGAAAACAGTGCATGTGTATCCCGTCCCATTAGTATCTTAAAGCCAGCCAAGCTGACCCCTTTCTAGCATTCTTAATTTTATTTATTCAAAATTTAAGATTAATTAAGGAAGCTTACAAGCCAATTGAAGTGAAATATTATATATATATTATATTAAAATCCAGTTCATTGTATTGCATTATTGTAATACAGTCACGTGGTCAGGCAAAGGGGTGTCCGTTGTTTATGAGTTTAAGATTTGTAAGTACTTTGCATGGCACATGAACGTCGTCTTAATTTTTATGTCTTGTCCCAGACAAGTCTTTAATAAACAAAATGTTTTTTTAGGATTTTTGTAAACCCTAAAGCCGACACCTTATATCTCTCCGTGTAAATCTTCTTTTTTTTTTTTTTAATTTCTAAATTGTTTTTATTTCTGAGTTCCACATTCCGAGGTTTGCTTATACATACATCTAATAATATTCGGATTTCTGGGCTGACAGTTATTATTAAAATAAAAAGAAAAGAAAACTGAATTCTATATAAATATTTTCTTGTTATGAAGAGTCAACAGATTCCACCGCCACCGCGTGTTGTCAAAGTGAAGCAAGAGTTCAGATGGGCAGACAAATCAAATACCATACACCAACTCAAATAGCCATGCTTGATGCTTTGTCCTTTTTACGATTATTATTATTATTATTATTTGTATGTAAAGCTAAATATATAACATGCTATCAATTCCATAATGGTGCTGCTTATAGGGAGGTTTTGTTATTCAACAAAAGTTTGGTCCGTATAGTCAACTAATTTAAAGCAAAATGGATTGCTGTAGAGTTAAAGATACAAACTCTCAATATTAAGTGCTGCCTTAGGGTTCTGATCATGCGTATCCCTCTTAATTTATCCTTTTTGAGTTTCAAGTTAAATAAAGTATCGCACAAGGCCACTTAGGCAATAACTTTAGAGAACGTATGGGGTTGGCAGATTAGTGCCTTCAGGCTTCAACAAATCAACTTTGTTGAGGACGTAAGCAGTGGCGCAACCAGAGATTTTGATCAACGGTGGCCATAACGGTAATAACATAAACTAAAACACATAGTAAATGCAGATTGAGTTCCCTCGAGGGGAGACTTATTTAAAAAATCCACCCTCCCACAAATATGAAAGTGGGTGCCCCCAAAGGCGTGGTTGGATTGGTAACAACATGAAACTTGTAGCAGCTGACCACTCGAGTTCGAGTCTTGGGGAAGAAAAGGAAAAAATAAAAATTATTTGGATTTAGCCCACCCAAGTAAGATTTAGGCGTTTCTTCTTGGGCTTAGAACCCTCTAAGTCACATATATGCAATTGGGCCTCACCAAAGATTACTGTAGTTTCTAAACTATCTAAATTGTAGTATTGACTCTTGAGAATGGGGAAAGTACTCTTTTCCCAAAGAATAAAGAGTTTTTTTTGGTGGGGGGGGGGGGGGGGGGGGTTTGTTGGAGAAAAAGAAAGAGAGAGAATCACAAAAAGGGGTAGGATAACATTGAAAAGTGATATTATTACACTGTTGTGAAGAATCTTTCAAGTCATTCATATGTACAATGATCAAGCCACGGAGGAGATTAGCATACCACTCCACAAAATTTACATGAAACCCTTTAAACCAAGGTTAGCAATATAAACTAAAACTAAACTCAGATTTGCAAAGTATCCTAGAAGTGGTCTATAAATAATGAATGAATATGAGTCGTTATTTATAATAGCCTAGAGAAATGTGGAACAAAACCTAGAGTTAAAGCAGGCATTTCTAATAGCACAATACCTTGTATTGTTGTTAAACACTTTCATCACCATATCCGTCATGCTTTTCTCCATTCTCTTTGCTCAATTTTGATTTTGGTAAAGAGGAACCATTTTGTAGGGATGCTTTACTTGATTGATGCTTTGAGTTGCATAAATTAAGGTATGTGTAAAAAGACATACCCGCAATAGCTACAAAAGCTCCACAGATACTAGTTGTGCCCGGATTTGCACCGAAAATGTAGTAGTTTCCCAAAAGTATAATACATGTCTTGAATTGTCCAAGGACGACATGAGATATGGCTGATGTAGCCCTGGGAAAGGAAATAGAACCAAAAAAGCACAAAATTAGTAACCTAAGTTAAGAAAATATATATGTATGTACATCTGATTTGAACCTAAAGACACTCGGGACATCCAGTTTGAACCTGAAGACACCAAGGACGATAATGATAGCATAAATTCAAAGTGACATAAGACAAGTGAATATGTTTTTACAATTTAATAGGAGAAGCCAACGTCCCTCAGTGAGTTCAAAAGTTTTAAGTATTCAAATATTCATTGGACAGAATGTTCCAGAAAATAATTTGAATTTTGGCAAAGATTAAATGATCATCTTCAAACTACAGCATCTGATATGTGATTTCCAGGAATGGTGCATTGAGTTGCATTTTTCCTTCTTGAAGTCTTTTACCCAAGAACAGTAATTAAGTTTGCCCAATTACTCACCATGAGTTACCCAATCCAGGAAGACAAGGCAGTCTACGGTCGACCACAAATGAAGACAATGACTGAAACTCATATATTTTCCAAACCCCAAAACAACTCCCCACCCCAAACAAATACAAACGCATGCACACACACAAAGGGGAGGACATTGCTTGGAATGGTTTAACAGAATGAAAAGAATCACTCACCCAAGTGCCAAAGCACCTGACCACTGCAGCAAGAAGCCAAGAAAAGCAGACATAAGAATCGCCAAGGTGTTACTGAAGTTCCAGTTGAAGGAGAGAACACCAGGAGGATCTAAGCATGGAATCAAAGAACCGAGAAAAAGCAAAGTGATTGGGGTTGTCTTCCACATTAACCTGAAGAACAATTTTTGGTAAAATGAAACTTGGTAAATTGCTAATATGAAGTATTATAATGACGAAACAATGTTGAGAACAGTTGAGTAGTTAAGCAAGCATGCAACATACGCTAATGCTGTCCAACTCTCTCGCTGCTGCAGATTGGACCAGAGAATTTTGTTAACTGCACTGGGTACTATCCACGCCAATGCCACACAAGCACCAAACAGACTAAATTGTAAATCAGTTACCGTAGCAACAGCAACACCAATAGATACCGCCGTAAGTGTAATGACCTGAAATATATCATGGAAAAGTTTCGTGCGGTTGAAAACTAACAGCATTTCATGAAAACTATTGTTACTGTCATAAGTGGTGTATCACAGTACTAATGAACCTATCATCAAGTTAAAGTAATTGTCACAAAAGCCTAAGTGTAAAGTGTCACAGTCTGACAAAAATCGGGTCATTTAGAACTTTTCTTGGAATCTGAAAGTAGGAAGATTCTACAGGCATATTTACTATGCAAACAATACAAACATTGAACCGCTTTTCGCAGCTTTTTAATGTATCACAACCTATAAGACAATAGGAAAACCTCAAGGGATGCACAGAAGGAGATATTAGATTACATAAAACTTACAAAAATAAAATTTTTCTTCTCATTCTTTTTTCAGTTCAATAGGTTCACGAGCAAACCTTCAAATAGGCACCTGAAAGTTGTAGGGCTTATCTTAATTAAGTCAAAAACAGGTTCCATCTCCAGTTATGTTATTTAATAACCTGTTACTCATACCTCAGTTATGAGGTTTAAAAGAAACACTCTCCCATATGGAAAAAAAGGTTCATAACTCACATCCAAATATTTTCCAATAAGACAAATCATTACAAAGATGTTGTGCAATATAGAGGGGAAGCAGGAATAAGAATAAGAAGAAAAATCTGACTGAAACATGCACCAGGTTGCGGAAAATCATCAACTTAAACCCAACTCTATTGTATACAAAATGTTCAACAATTTATATTCTCCAGTAGCCTCTCAAACATACACAAACAAGTTGATGTCAACCACAAGTTCAAGCTATGATTGCAGGATGTCATTCATGAACATAGTGTTAAGAATTTTCCTCCGTAACCTCAATGATACACGAAATATCTCTCTAATCGAAAAATGATAAAAATCATTGAAAAAAATCTACATATTCACAGTCTACAATCTTGAAGTCTAACTGACAAAAAAAAAAAAACATCATTTTTATGTGCATCCATGTTGGATGTGCCAGAATGGAAAAGTTACCTTCAATACAGAAACTCTCTTTCTGTAACATATAAATTCTGCCAAAACAATTGATGGTGTAACAGCAATCTTAGCCATTTGATAAAATCCCACACTGGAAAAAATGAAATAATAATAATAATTTTAGACTTTAAAACAGGGAAACTAAGTGTGGCAAATAGGAGTATGAAATCTCACCTGTTGTACTTCAAACTGACATTAGCGAGGCCGGTGGAGAACGACATAACAAATCCAAGAGTAAATAAAGATAAGAGGCCTGATTTTGCAGGAGGAGATGCTGGGAGAAGAGCAAAAGCATTTAGAACGGCCATCAAGGCCCAGCTTACTGCATAGTGAATAAAACTGAGAAAAATGGGGAATTGGAACCCAATATTTTTAAGTACCTGAAGATATTAAAAAAAAAAAAAAAGGGATAAGATTCAGTACGGAGTAGGAAGCCGCCTCATTTAGAAACAGAAAGGGCGATAAGGAAATTCAACTCAATACAAACCCATTTGTTCATGAAAATAATGCTGACAGCAACCACAAAATTGAATGTAAGAGAAGCAATGGGCCCGCATAAACGCTGCTCCTGACGCTTTGCACCATCGGGCGAGCGAAATCTGTTAAAAAGAGAGGCTTGCAGCTCCTCCAGAGCTTTTCCTGAATTCATAAATTCAAATAAATAAATAAATAAAATACTCTCATTGCCTTGTCTTCCTCCAGTACTTCAATCAAGCTGATTGCATTTTAGTGATCCTGAACTAAATCCATTGTGTATATTTCTTTCATAAATCTCTAATAATGAAAGCACGCTGTAGCTGAAATGCACTACTCATGATGAAAAACAAAAAAAAAATGAAAATAAAATTAAGCACCTCTTTCGCCAGCATCACTATCCTTGCGCTTCAGGATTTTCCTCACATCTTTCTTCACCAAGAAGTTCAAAATCTCACGACTATACACCATTTTCATTGCTTCTAATTCTCTCTCTCTCTCTCTCTCTCTCTCAAATTAGTAAAAACGAAAGAGTAACAGACAAGAAGAGCATCTCATAGACTCATAGTAGTATTACTATTTTTTAAGTCTTTTTCTTTTTTTAAATACAACGGCAGGAAAAAGAAAAAAGAAAAAAGAAAATGAAATCAAACGGGAAAGAAGAAACACGTGGAACCGAAATAAGCGTTGATTGCGGAAAAAATGAGGAGAGAATGAAAAATCACGGTGTTCACCGACCGACAGCGAGGGCTGGTAAAGTGTCCCGGTGTGTGTTTTTTTCCCTTCGGGTACGCGTGAAACCTGTTTGCTTTTGTTTTTTTTCGGAAAGCGCACGGGAGAATTTACTTGTGGCTGACACCTCTATTGACCGCGACGTGCTCCACACCACCACAGCCGTCGGATCTCCTTCCTTCCAAATCAGATTCTGTTACATCTCTTGATGATTCCTAAGTTCTGCTGATGACAGTAGAATCTCTGATCTTTTTCCTTTTCGCAAAGAAAGACCCATCTTTTCCACTTGCACAAAACAAGCCCCTTGTTTCTCCATCCCATACGTATAAATTGTATTATAGTGTGTTCGGAGGATGAGTTTTTTTTTTATAATTTTATCTCACACTTTTAAACAACTAGTATTTATGAAGGAGGATGAGTTGTTTACTATCATCCCTATTGCAATAACTACATATTTAATTTGTAAGTATATACTTTAATGATATATTTATTTATTGAGAATAGAAATGAGAATGAAAGATGTGTTTACTTGCTTAAATAAGAGGCGGAATATGAATCCTCATTCTCTTGTGGAGAGATGAGAATAAGATTCTCATTTCCTAAAGTGGTCATATTACTCCACTTATATGTCAGAAATTTGTATTTTATTTTTTTATTATTATTATTATTATTATTACTATAACAATGATAAATTAAAGTCAATCTAGTAATTTGTAACTATCCATTCTAATTTTAAGATAAAACAAATACATCAATAACAATACAGTTCATTTCAATTTGGATTCCCACGATTAAAATAAACAGCTTATTATAATTCTCATTCTGATTTCAGCCCATTCTAATTTCATTCAATTATGATTATATTTCATTCTGGTTACTGATCAGTAAACACGCTATAATATTGTGGATGTGGGTACATCGACTTATAATTTTATTTTTATATCACAACAAGAAGAGCAACTTAGTTAGTTTAACCTAGGTTAGGGACTTATTTCATAGAAAATGTGTCCCCCTCTTCCTCGTTTCATTCTTTTACTCGACCGGAAATCTCGCAAATCGCACGTTAAAGCTATCTAGAAGACATCTTTTAATGATTTATTTTGAATCAGCTGTAGATTTATTGTATAGTGTAAGACTGGTAAGTGACCTTCAACTATGTTTTTTAAAACTGTGCTGTGGCATTAAAAGCGTATTTGTTAATTAGAACAACGACTTTGTAATACTAATTTTTTGTCCTTACATTAACACATGCCAAATGGTTTATCATACACAGTAGATCAATTTTTATTATTACTATTCTAATATGAGCAAACTTTCCGCGTTGAATAATGTCTATTCTTTCCCTTTCAATTTTCTTCGTAATCTCCGTTTTCTTATTATCATAATACGTATGGTGGAGAGTGGAGGATGGAGATGGGCTTGATAATGCTAATAAATTTGTGACCATTTTTTTTTCTATAGGCTTGGTGAAATATTTAGGGTCATATCAATAATTATTAATATTTGATTTTGACAACGAAAAGGATCTCTAGCAACGTTGTGTGCCAGGGGATTGATTTTACTCGCGTATTGACGTGTTTTGTATCTTAAATAAGCGGTGCAAACATTAATTAACAATGTTAATATATCAAGAAGTGCCGTGGTAGATAATAAATAAAAAGCAACGCTTTTGGACCATAATTCATTTGCCCATTATAGTGTCACCAAATATTTAGTGCTCTATAATACTTTGTCTATCATTTGCTAATAGTTTATTAAGCTACAGTAACTAATTTACCTAATTAGCATTAACTTGCTGTGGCATCAATCTCTATTCGTATTTCATACTCAATCAAGTGCATTGCGAGCCAGTTTGGTACTGTTACAACTTTTAAAAATAATTAATATTAGCTGAACTGTAAAAATAATCAGTTGTGAAGAGAATTAATTAAACATTTAATAAAATTTATTTTTAAAAGTGTTTGGTAAATTTTGTAAAAATAATCAGCTATGAATTTTAAAAGCAGTCATGAGTGTTTAGTAAATTTCAATATTAAACTACATTAAAAATGTAAATAATTGAATTAGACATAATATTGAATAAAATTTATTTACATATTTATAAGCACATATATAAAATATTTTTTATTATGTATATATGATAATTGATAATTAAAATAAATATTTTATACTATTAGATTTATTTTTATATTTTGTGATCTCAATATGATTGGTAAAATAATAAATTTTTTTAAAATTAGTAATTTTATTTTTAATTAATAAAAATAATTTAAAATTTTAAGATCAAATGATTATACCAAAAGTGATTTCTAAAAAAATTACTAAACAATAATTTTTCAAAATTAATTTTAATTCGCTGAAAAGCAATACAAAACGGTCCCTCCCTGCATGGCATAACTTAGGCCTCAAAATAAGCCCATTTCGAGACCCCATTGTCATCGTTTTTTTCTTTTTCTTTTTCTTTTTTTTTCCCCAGAAAATCGAAAACTGAAATCTGAAAATAAAATCGAATCAACTGAATCGGTCGTCCGGTTTTTATTATTTTTCTCTCCACGCCTTAGTCGTTTCGACTCTGATCCAATTCAGGACGATTCACATACTTCTGCAAAAATGGCTCCGAAAGCAGAAGCAGCACAAACCCTCGCATCACAATCCGACGCATCGCAGTCGTCAATTGACCCACTGTTCCACATCCTCAAAATCTTCCCTTACTCGATCATCCGCCCGCCGCGTCTCCGCCTGAAGCTGCCGTCATTCACGCTCCCATCCCCAATGACCGTCTTCGCCCTCGTCCTCCTAACCTACTTTATGGTCGTGTCGGGCTTCGTCTACGACGTCATCGTTGAGCCTCCTGGCATCGGGTCCACGCAGGACCCCGCCACCGGTTCCGTACGCCCCGTCGTCTTCCTACCCGGCCGCGTCAACGGGCAGTACATCATCGAGGGACTCTCTTCTGGGTTCATGTTCGTGCTCGGCGGGATGGGCTTCGTGCTTTTGGATCTCGCTCTTGATAAGAATAGGGCTAAGAGTGTTAAGGTCTCTTATGCCTCTGCTGGGATCTCTTCCATTGTCATTGCTTATATTATGAGTATGCTCTTTATTCGCATTAAGATCCCTGGTTATCTTAGGTGAATTTTTATTTTCTTTTTTAATGCTGTTCGTTAACTTAGTTTTGATAAGAGTTTAATTGGGTTGTGGATTTTTTTATGGTATTTGATCAGATTGTGTTATACATTTGCAATGAATGAACTGCTTATGAATTCCAAGTGATTAAGATAGTAAGATTTTGCGAATTCTAAGTGATTAAGATAGTAAGATTTTGCAAAATGAAGCACATCTTGCGGCATTATAGCCGTTGATTGAAATTCTTTTCCAATTTTTCCCAAACGTTTGAAATTTTAAATGTGACTGACATTTTGTTGGCGAATGTTTGGAGCTGCTAAACTGTTTGGTGAACACTTAGTTTCACTTGATACCTAATGTTTGCCAATGGGGTGCCCTTTTGTGCTAGATAGCTGGTGATTCAATTTCATGGCAACTGCAGGTTGAAAGTCACAACACCTTACTGACAAAATACTTCTAGCCCAGTCAAATTTGCTTACATGTCTTCTTTTCGGTTGTTTAGATTTTATTTAGGACTGAATTTGAGAATGGATGCTCAATTTTTTGTTGCTGTACTTGAACTAAAATAAGAAGTTTCATGGTTATAAATAATGTTGAATCAAGACTGAATTGGATCAACACTGGATGTTAGATTTTAACCACTCTGCTGTCCTTAGAGAGACAGATCAGCTGCAAAACTAAGAAGGAAGCTGAGAATTCTTAAGGTTAAGAACAATTAAAACAAGGATCGTCCTAAACAGCGAGGGGATTCTGGGTGGACTTTGTATGTTTTGGGGTATTTTTTTTTGGTTATGATAGGGTAATTTATTATAGGCAGTAGGTACTGGATTGTAGCTAGTTACTTTAATTTTGTGTATATTTGAGTCTTTTCCAGGCTTTTCCTGGTTCTGTGAACAGCTTATTCACTTTAGTTTCAAGTTCTGGAATAGTGAGTTGATGTCATGTCATTGAGAGTTCTCTAGAAGGCCCCTTAAAAGTGCAAAGCGTGTTTGAGGGCACAAAGAGAGAGCCAGAGAGTTGAGGGGCTTGGATGTCATCGGTGTAGCTAGAGATTTGTGATATTGGCTTTCTTTGTTGTATGTCATTGGTTTTCCTCCTGTAGAGGGATATTCCTCATAAAATTCTTGTATTCCATGACTTTTTTTTTTTCCTTTTACTTTCTTCATATTTTTGCTTTCGAAGAGCCACCGGTATCCCAATAGTATGATAGTAGTGGTCATGTATGGGCCTCCATGCATGGCATATCAATTATTATGTGCTGTGTGAATGAATATCTGATTGATCTGAACATATATTTATCTATGATTCTTGAGACTGAATACGGATCCATAATTTGCCATTGTTTATGAGTATATCATGGTTTCTGAGTTTGTTTAAAATTCGGTAAATGGTTAAAAAGCAGAAAAGTTGTAGATTTTTCGTTCTCGTAGTAGCCAACAGAAATTGGTCGAAAATCAAATGCTGATTTCTGTGGTCACTTATTTGGGCCTGACAGTTGCTCCCGTTACACGTTGTTGTTATGGTCTATTGAGAGATTTTTGAGGTACAATGAGCCCCTCACCTCTTGGACTTGAACCATGACCTCTCATTTTCGCTATAAGAATTAAGTCAACTGAGCTGTGGTTCGGGTGTTCAGCCGTTTAAGGGCCCAGTCAGAAACCAGCCTTAAATAGTCACTTGATCGGACTAGAGGTGGCAAAAATACCCATCCTGTCTGGATCCGGACCGTACCCAGGTGTTGTGGGCTGGGTATGAAGCCGGGTCGGTTATGGACATCACTTGATAAACCCGGAATTTGAATTTTATTTAAAAAAATTATAAAATATATATTATTTTAAATATTTATATTTATTTGACTCATTTATTATACATATATAAAGTTTATATTTTCATGTTAAATTTTATTGAAATAAATTTAAAACTTATAAAATTACCAAAAAATAAAAAATATATACACATAATATTAAAAAATATAAAATTCAGATACCCGAATTAAAACCTAGCCTGAACCCAGACCGGTTGCATCCGGGCAGTGTCCGGTCATTGCAATACTCGGACCCGGCCCGAAATTTTGCCATTCCTAGATCGGGCACACTTAAAATATCCCATTGTAAGGTTATATATAACACCTATTTTAATTTCAAACAGAACCCTACACGTGGACAAGTCATGACTAACCTAAAGAAGAAGAGATGATTCTCCCTCTCTGTTCAGAGTTCTTCACACCTCTCTCCATAGAACACCTCCAAATTTAATAATTATTTTTTTTTTCGTTTTAAGTTAGATTGACATTGAAATGTTATGAAAAAACTTTTCTATACTTCAAACTATTAATATTATTATTTTGTGAGTTATGATTTATTCAATTATTTTGTATTTATTTAATTTCTTATTGAATCTATTATTTTACTGTTGATTTGCAATTGAAAATCTACTTAAGAAGACTTCTAGTTAAAAAAAAAAAAGAATAAAAGCTAGTTTGATAATGTTGTAACTTTTATAATAATTGTTGTCAGTTGTAAAAATGATTAGTTAAATATTTTATAAAATTTATTTTTTTTAAAAAAAGAAGAGAACTTATAATTTTGACATGGAGTTTTAATAAGATCATTTTGATTTCCATTATTATTCTCATTGAGGTTAAAATTCGTAAGAATTTTCAAGGGGTGTTAAAAGGTACATTCAAAAGAAAGTAAATTGGTTTTATATATTTTTATCTTTAAATATAATACAACTTATATTATGCTGCAATTTGATTTGGGTTATTATCGTGACCTCTCTTTTTTTTTTTAAATTTTCTTTTTATAAACATTAGCTTTTTGAGTCTTTGTCGACTATATTAATAATAAGTCTACTATACAAATAAAAATGTACAGAGTGTGGGACTGCCACTAATTACGAGTTGTTAGAACGTTTATTCACAATAAATTCCTTTGCTCAAAAGCCAACCTCTATTGGTCAAAATTTCAATATCTCAATTCAATTTATAATTTGACCAACGTAGCTTTATAAATTTAATTGAATATTAAGTACCATCTCAAGCAAAGTACCTTCAGTTTCAAATACCTGTTAGATACATCGATACATATCAACCTAGGATGAAGATGGGCCAAGTTCTTACTGATATTTTACTGCCACCTTGATTTGCTCCTTAAAAGAGGTAAAATTACAGCACAGCTTCCCCCGCTCTGTTGAAAATCCTTGAGCTTTCACGTTTCTATTTATTAAACTCACGGAATGGTGCACCATTAATGCTATGCTATGCAACGCTACATGCCTTAATTGTATCGAATTTTGTGTTTGACAAAAAATAAAATTAGATGAACCTTTTGGAGATCTTTTTATAAGAACAATGTATACAAATCAGTTAAATTAAAATCAAAATATTAAGATACAAATTACTATAGATATTAATTTGTAACGACAGAATGATCATTACATCGATCAAACTTAAGTCAACTGTGAAACTATATAAATTAACTGCTCATGGAATGAGCGGTTGCCGAATACCGTTATTCTTATCCTCTAATTAAAATTGGACCATGAACCATCTGTTAGCTAGGACTCCAATTATATATGTGCCTTCTTTTAGTTTAGCATACCAACTATGTCTAACTCAACATTGAAAGGAATTTAAGGCTAGCTTGTAATGGTTGTACTTTGAAATTAATTTTGAAAGGCCGCAAATAAGATGTTTGGAACAAATAAACCCAAGCCTTTTTTTTTTTTGAATTCTTTTCATTTTTCTTTTTATAAATAGATCCCGTTTATAGAACTCTTAATGGCGCATAAAAAAAATGTTTAAGCTCATAATAGGATGGATTATTGGTGACGATTTGTGACATTTTCTTTTGTCGACTGTCTTAATAAGTAAGTCTATTGTCTCGATATAAAAGCATAGATATGGGAATTAACTAATAATTTATTAAAACCTTTCTAAATGAAAAAAAAAATCATAATAAATTCTTTGCGTCTCTTCCATAAACTGTGAACATGTGCCAACTTATATTGGTTAATTCCAGTAACGCCATTAACTTATTATAATTTCATTATCCTCGACAAGTTTAATTGTACATATCGATCAAATCCATCTCAAGCAAATTAGCTGCATATTTACGAAGGAAAGGGATAAGGATGGCGGCCCGTCCTTCACTGAAATTTGGATATCACCTTGTCTTGCTCCTTGCAAGAGGTAACACATATTTTAATGGAGAATGATTCCAATATATTACACTGAACTCCTTATTTTTCATTGGTAATACCTCAATTTCTTTTTTTTTTTTTTGGGATCCTTAACTCGTGATATATTTAATAGCATATTGTGAAATTTTGAGGTCACCAATGAAAAACTTTTAGAAGTGTAACGAAAAATTAGAAACTGTCAATGAAGAGTGAAGGACGAAACTGTATCAAAATCAAAATAAAATAAAGCGGCAAAAAATAAAATAAGGGTGTTTTGAATAAATTAATCTTTAAAATGAATTTTTAATCATTCAAAAGTTTCAGTCTTTTCAATACTTTTCCGTGGTCCTTGTCTTTCGATTCTTGACCATTCACCAACCATGTAATCTACCGACGAGCATGCACCAATCAGAAGTTGCACTGCTTTTCTTTTTTGCTAATTTTCCTTCAAAATAAATAAAACCTCAAAACAACAGAAAATAAGAAACACTTGCCACCCCAGAAGTGACGATAGACAAAACATTTTGTCGGCTAGAAAGTGTTCGGAAGAAATGGTTTGGTAGAAAATGGACTCAATTGAAGTTTCATCATTAATAATAATGATAATAAAAGAAAATCCCGTAGAATTCGCAAAGTCAAACATGTTATTGCATTAACAAAGTATTTTAAGTTTCCGAAAAGGAAGTCATAGTCCTAAAATTCTAACGCATGCCTTTCTTTACTGTCTCTTTTCACATCATATCCTTAATTATCATTATTCATCACTTATAATAACTGATTGACCCACAAAAAAATAAAAAAATAAAAAATCAATACCCTTTCATTACTGTTGCATTATAAAACCCCCCCACCCACGATTCCTCACCCCTGCAGCTTTCAATTATATCCATATCACTCTCTCTTTTCGAAAAACACACCATGGCAGCTGCTGAAGAGTGCAACACAGGGCTCTGCCTAGGGCTTGGTGTAGGCGAGCATGCGGCGGGGAGGCACGAGAGACCCAAGGATAATAATAACAACAATAATAATAAGCGTTCTGCCGCTAGGGCTTTCTTAGACTTATCGTTTACTTTGTGCCCTAAAGATGAAGATACCGGTCGTATGGATCATAATTTGAGCATCGGCTCAGGTTCGAAGATGAGCCAAGATGATGGTAAAGCCGGAGTTGGGAATGGTAATAGCAAGAGAATTAATATTAGCGGCAGGAAGAAACTGAGACTCACTATAGAGCAATCAAGGTTGCTTGAAGATAGCTTCAAATTGCATGCTACTCTCAACTCGGTAACTTTTTTATGCTTTTATAATTTTTTCATGATCGAATGAATAATATTAGTTCATTGCGATTAAATTCTTCTTAATATTATTCTTGGTAGTTTTCCCATGGATGCATACTATTTGTTTCACCTAGAAGATTTTACGAGCTGATGAACTTCTTAGATAGTCCCGTAAAAAAAAAAAATGTCAATTGCCTTCGAATATTACAAATCTATTGGAGAATAATTCTTTTTTTGATGGTATTTTTTATGTTACATTTTGTAATTAATACGAAGTAAATTTTATTGACTGATATTAAAGAGCTTGAATCCAGTCCCAGAAGCAGGCGTTGGCCGAGCAATTGAGTCTGGAACCAAGACAAGTTGAAGTTTGGTTTCAAAACAGGAGAGCGAGGTAATTATAAATATCATTAATTAAGGTGTAATCTTCATTCATTTCTGTATTCTAATTAACACCGTGAGGATCCATTTACGTTGCAGGACGAAGTTGAAACAAAACGAAGTTGATTGCGAATTTTTGAAGAAATGTTGTGAAAGCTTAACCGACGAGAACAAGAGATTGAAGAAAGAATTACAAGAACTACAATCGGCAAAAGCCGGAGCATCGTCGCCATTATTTATTCAGCTTCAAAAGGCTACAACGTGCCCTTCGTGCGAGAAAATTATGAGAACGAGCGATGAAGGGAAAAATGCGGGCGTTAATACTGATGTGGTCCTTAAGAATAACAAATGGCAAAGACGCTTCAATGCCACAAATGAACCTAATTAATTAATTTTGTAGGTTTAAGTTTAACAAAATTTAATGTATATTAGCTGGCTTAAAAGAAATAATTGATGCATATATTTAAGGGGGGATTTAAGTCTCCCTAATTAGAGATAATAAATTATGTTTTGAGTTTCATATGAAGAAATGCGTTATGTTTCCAATGTGGATTGATTTTGTAAGCTACGAATGGTTGCAGGCTTTTCTCTTCCTTGGTAAGCAATTAATGAGGATATTATTCAATTATAGAACATGAATATTTTGAAACTATAGTCAACGTACATCTTGATGGTGTTTGGAAAAAGGATAGACGTGTTTGAAAAGAAATTAGTGAAGGACAAAAAAAAGAAAAAAAAAAAAGAGAGAGAGAGCTGAAGAGGTTTGACCATGAGAATGAGAAACTACGGAAAGAAATAATATTAAAAAAAAAATACCACTAAGTACTAACAAACTCATTGACACAACTCAAAATAAAATCTTCAAATTGAAGCTCCTCTTTCTTTTCCTGGTTGACTCTTTCACATGTGCTGCTTGTAAAAGGCACTTTGATGCTACAGTTAGTGATTAATCAATTAAGAAAGAAACCGATAAAAAAACAGAAAAGTTCAGAGAATTTTATGAAATTTTGTATTATGTTATTTGATAATCCAAAATTTCCATGAAAATTGTGAATAAAGATATTTATTTATTTTTTTTTAAAAAAAAGAGAGAAAATAACCAATATCAAAGTGTGCAAAATGCATTAAGATAAACTTTCAATAAATAACAAAGCAACTATAAATATTTCAGTCATAATTTTTATACGATGCTTATATCATCAATTCAAAATGACAAAGTTATGTTGATGTACGATTAATTTTAAAATTAATATGATTAACAAAGTAATTAATGTTGCCGAAGTGGAAATTAGGCAACGGTCCACTTACTCATCTACTCATTGGGAAATTTTTAGGTTTCACTGATACAAGCCATGCATTAATAATTTGCTCCATTGTCAAAACTCAAAAAGGCTAGGGCAACAGGCTTTTTCGGTAAATCAAATTAATTATGGATTATTAATATGATTATTTTAAAGAGTAGTGCCAAGTCTCGTTAGGATGTACATAAATATGACCACATAAAGAGTTTATTTAGTGTGAGTGGGGTTCACTCGTTTGATTGAGGAGAGTAACGAGAATTATCACCATTTTGAGTCATGAAAAAATTTAGTATTAGGAGGTTAGGACCTTGCCCAACATAGAATTGTAATGAATGCACATTACAATTGTGGACTCAAAGTCTTGTTGCATTATGTCAATTCTATAGATGCACGCAACATGCAAGCCAATTGACATAGGCCTATCGAGGGCTAGGCTGCAGCCAGAACTGGCCTTCTTGTTTTTTCCTTAAAAAAAATAATAATAAATGCTAAATTAATACTCCATTAGTAACCACGAAGTTAATGTCATTTGTTTATTTATTTATTTATTTATTTTTTTAAGGTCCGGTTGAGTTGGGTTGTAGCTTCACAGTAGAGTACTGGTGATGACTGCACAATCATAAAAATAGATATTAAATCTATACTTACCACGCAATCATTATCAGTGCTCCACCATAAACTAATCCAAACTTAGTCATTGTCTTTTTTTTTTTTAAAATACTTTTCTTTTTTATTATCATATGAATTCCTATTACGAGAAGCCTTTTTCCACAGTACCTGGTACTGAGATTATTTAATGAGCCACCACAAAGCTTAAGTTGACTTTAGCTTTCTACAACCACAAGTATCCATAGACAAAGATTGTTGGTATTGGCAATGGCACTTACGCGGTTGCAGGCTTGCAGTCTTTAACAAATCATTTATGCCCAGTTATCAAATCCTAATTCTCAATAATAAACAATTTATATCATTTGACTAAGTTCCCATATCCCCTAAAGTTGAGGTTTTGCCTAACTTTTTCTTTACGGATAAGAGGTTTGACTAATTCATTATGTTACAGTCCATCAGACTGTTCGTTTCCCAAAGTCTTCATTAAATTTCTCAACTTCATACTATGTTTCAATTTGAAAAAATAAAAATAAAACCTCCCCTTTCACGCTTTGACAATCAAATTGCAACAATCATTTCCAAGAAGCATCACGATATTCTCCCTTGTCATTTTATTTGTTCAAAATGTACTGTGTCATGTTTGATGTTTCCAGGAAGTTCCGAGGATGGCTTATTTGTTTCTCTTGGAAGTTTTTTTGCATAATCATCTTACAAAAGCAAAGCCCCTTTGACAATCAAATTTCAACAATCAATTCCACAATCTGTTTTGACTTTTCTACTAATTATAAAGTTTACAAAAGGGGATCTTGACTCAACTGTTGATTAAATTCTTCTACATTTTTATATATGGCTCATGTTTGATGGTCTAAACTTGGCGTCCAAGATTTCTATGGATGACTGTCTCAACATATCATCTAATGTGTAAATAGATATTATATTCTTAGGAAAAAGGAAAGAAACAAGAAGAAAAAGGAAAATCTATTGGGCACATCATTACTTTTACCTCTGAATGGAAACCGTTTGTTTGAAAACCAGTGTGGCATATATTAGCTCATTCCAGGCATCGGGAACCCCGGGAAGACACCAATGACTGCAGTCTTGGCGTCTCCTGGAAATCTTTTTTCCATCAGTGACATTCTGGCCATATATAGAAGGATGGCCATCTTTGCGATAATTGGTCAATCTTGTCACATTCAATAGTATTACTGGATTACGCATTTCTTGGATCACCTCCTCTACTATCTTCATTTTCAAAGGATAGCTATCAAGGAATGGCCCGCTGAAGATTGGCTCAGTCTCCCCATTGCATGATCCACCCGAGTCCCAATCTCCACCTCTGTTTCAAACAATTGTAATCAATAAACCATAGATGAGATAGCCACTCTGCTGCAACAACAGCTTGCATATCTGTTTACTTTTGTGTTGATAATTAATAACTGAAATTTAATGTTCTAAGTTTCTTTGAGTTCCTTATCGATTGGTCCTTTAAAAGAGAAGTTATGGCAGAAATAACATGCATAAAGACGGCACGGCTAAGTTTCAATATGTTAAGATTGATTTTTGCAATTTATCCAATCTTCGAACAGGGGAGAATATAGAAGAGGCATTCAGTTTCAATATCTGAATGAAGGGGACAAAAAATATTCAATGCCCGTTGCCATTGTAATAAGATAAAAAGCATATTTGTATACCTGAAATGGGCTGAAGAATATCCACGATAGAATACCAACTGCTTTGATGGTTTTATGTTATCATCAATCCATTTGCCCCAGGTTTTTAAAGCCCTTCGATAAGCTTCAACTGCATCAAACTTTGGATAGAGATAATCGCCTTCTTTGAAGTAATTTTTCCTGCATCAATTAATTATGCATGTTTTTCAGTTTTCTAGGGAAGCTAATATTGGGATAAACCAAAAAGCAACAGTAACAAGTATCACTGATATGAAATTTATGTTACTTTTACTTCAATAAATAAAAAGGAAAGCTTTTAAAAAATTCATAACATATATATGTGTCCCCATATGTGAAGATATGAACTTTTACATGTACTTTGAGAGGTTAAATTGTCAACATAAGAGAGTAGCTATTTTCATCTACTTTAAGCATAACAGGATTTTCAGATCTCAGTCGTAAGCATAAAAAATGGAGCCAAATTTCTGCTCGAAGATGAAGCAAATATGAGGTCCATGAAAAACGGAAGATTGCAGACATACCCTCGTGCAGTCTTTCCATGAACCCACCAGTGGCCAGTATTGAAAACAAGGATGTCAGCCCGCTTCCATTTATTAGCTTTCTTGTCAATTTGATCAACTGAAAGAGTTGGGTTTGAATCACCTTGCCCGTTAATACGGACACCTTCCTTCACAAGGAAATGCGACCTCACAAATTCCACTGTACAATTATAGTCCTGCCCAGATTTTCAAAGATCTTCGAATCAGATACTAGTTAATTTACTCTACTTCCTACTTTCAGCCAATATCACCATCCTATGAGCCTATAAAACTGCTGAGTAGTATTCATATGCAGTTGTATACAATCAAGCAACTACTACTCCTTTTAACTGTTTACATCCCAAGGAGAAAAAGAAAATTTAGCCAAAACATAAAAATTCCTGCATAACAGAAAAGACCATGCATGGTCTCCCAGAAAAATTATTTGTTCAACAGTCCAAACTCCAAAGCCCTAACAAGATGCTAACCCCAATTGTAACCATAATCAATACCAATTCCAACACTCAAAACGAATAACATTGGGGAAATAACACTATGTTTTAATAAATTATTGAGACAAAGGCATTTGTAAGAGGATGTAAAGAACTTGGTCCGGCACTCTTATTAATCTAAAGAAGCAATGAGAGAGAATAAAGTTTGAATTACCAGAAAAGTGAATACATAGTAGCCCCTTCCTTTTGTTATCTTGTGACCATAGATCTCGTACATTCTGCTCTTATTAGTCAGACCTTCACGGAGGAGGCATAGGAGTGACTCAAATTGGTTCCGATTCATGGAATCCCCAACCAGCATCAGCCTTTTACCTCTTAGTCTCTCCAAGAAGTCTGTAGCATTAAACCTACCAATGAAAGGAAATTGAAGAAAATATCATACAACAGATCTGAAAATTTTCAAACCAGGAAGCAATAAATAGAAAACAGTAGTAAGTATAGGTAGGCAAATCAACTTGAGTAATATAACCAAAAAAGGATGAAAGCATGGAATCCAAGCCAGTTCCATGGCAAGCAGAAGCAGGAAATTCAACACTGGAAGCTCACTGGCTACTAAATAATCTACAAGATTTAAAATGATGAAAATTATGAAATTTCTCCCCATGACAAGATAAAATACCACTTCATATGGATTTTGCTGTGAAAACAGAATGCAGAAATAGAAATTCAGATGCCCAAATGCATTCTTAACCTCAATACCAATGGATGAGGAAAAGATTCTCCTATCAACTATCAAACATGGATTATAAAAGGATTATCATCCAGATGGCAAGATTGATTTGTTAATTTAAAGCTATTAATTGGTCAGAAGAAGTAGCTTTTGTAGCCTTGCTTACAGCAGAATACATCTCTCCTTCTCCACGACTTGAGCCATCTTACAGAGGAGAACTAATAAGACCCATCATGGATACCGCAGCCTAACATCTACATTCTGAAAATTGCAATATTACAACTTACTAAGCTATTACAACCAAAAAGAGTATCAGAAAAGTTGATATAGTAAGTAAAAGAAGTGCATTTGTATCTATGTAATTCAAAACAAATACTAATTGCTTCTCTGATGAAAAAATTCATAAATAATGCATTCAATCCAAAACAGAAACAAAAACCACAAATCATCACATTTCAAGAAACATTCATAAAACCAGAAAAAAAAAGGGAAATTTAAAAATCACACCTTGGAAGATCACAGCCGTCAGGCTTCCATCTCCATCTAAGATACGATGAATCTCGCCGTCCATTCATTTGGCAATCAAATGCCTCATCCACATAAGGGCAAGAACCGGGTCTATAAACTGGGTACCCTTCGTCTTTCACCCAACTCCCCATATACAAATCACACGCCCCGTTGACTCTCTCAAATGAAACGTCTCCATTATTATTATTATGATTGTCAACAAAGGACTCATTTTGAGCAGCTGGGGTCTCTTTATCTTCTTCAACGAATACTTCACTGACACTGATGTTGGATTGTCTCGACTCAGTTGGGGTTTCGGCTGAGTCAGCTGGCGAGTTAAGAGCAACGTGGGCTTGTGAGAAGAAGCTTCTGTAGAGTGAGAGAGAGGGTTCTAGACTGCGTTTGCTTATGAGCAAGATGCTTAAAAGAAACAGAATCAACAACACAAAGATTGTCAATGTGTAGCGGTTGTTGCTTGCCATTTGTTGATTGTTCGAGAGAGCATGTTCTGTAAGGACTGGAAGTGAAGTGATCCCATTTTCATCTAGTGTGTTAGCTTCTAATAGGAGCAAGGAATAGAGTGTGAGCATTTTTGTTTTTTATTTTTCATTTTTTTTGAATGCGAGTTTGACATTTTGTCGAATATCTAATTCGCGTTTTTCACTTAAGACATGTATCTATCAAGTGTTTTTCTGTTCTACATTTTATCGAGCATTCATGCGCTTTTACTAATGGGTTTATTTTGTTTTGAGAAGAAAAATTTAGACCATACACTCCTTTAAAAGGCAATTTTGTTCAAATTATATGTGCTTTTGGCTATAAATAAAAAAGAAAATGATAAGTTAGCTAAGTTATAAACGGTCGCCAACAGCTGCTTTTGTAAAATTTATAATTAACATGTTTAAATAATATAAAAAATACAGCATATTATACATATGTTGTGTTTACTTATTGGAGCATAAGTGGGTAGTGTAGATTTTTCACATTCAAGCGTTTACTTGTTCGTTTAAGAATGGGGAGTAGGAGTTTCAATACGTGGATTTCACTCTTTTTTAATTGAGAAATGGGATTCCCACTCCCTTAAAGGCTCATGCCTCATTTTTTTTTTTTACCATTCTATTATTAAATACAATATAATTATATTTATTAAAATAAAATATTATTATTAAACTTATTTAAATATATTATTATTATATCTAGTTAAAATAATAATTTAAATTCATTCTATGTTAAAATTACTTAAAAATAATATTATGATACTCTTAGAGAATTAATAATATTACTATATACTATCTTTATTTGAAAATATAATATTCTTATATTCATTTAATTTTAATAGTATTATATTTATTTAATATTAATAATTAATAATTAATAATAATCAATCATTTGTGTTACTCTTATCAATAGTTTTTAACTTAAATCATTAAAATTAACAATAAAGTAAATAGTTTATTTTGCAAACATATTTTTTTATTCACTTTATAATTAAAAACTAAAATTCTTTAAATAAGAGTAAAATTATAATTTAAAATAATTTACTTAAATATATAAATAGAATTCTAATTCATATTTTCTATTTTCATTTTAGTATAAGTAAATAATATACTCACACTCACACTCCCACTCTATACTCTAATTTCAAAATTTATGCTTCTCAAAATTCTCACTCTAATTTAAAAAATAAACGCTACTCTAACGTGACTGCATGCCCGATCCAATATCTAGGAAAGAAGCTCAAACCTCAACCTTAAAAATATGTGAAAAAGGTACATTTACGAAAAAGAAGAGTTGCACATTCGAGTGTAAGAGAATCGATTTGTTCTGGTGTTCGTGAGTAGTTATTAGGTGTGTCATACTTTTTGAACCTGAGGACTTAAGTGCATATTTTCTGAACTATTAGTGCTCGCATGAAAATACCTCTTAATATTGTTGAAGCCACCTTGCGTCTCGTTATGCCAGTTGTCAACTGTCAACGGACCCAAGTGCTAAAGCAAAAGAGAAATGCTAAAAGGACTCAAAGTGCTAAGACAAAAGATTATGATGTGCCATTTTGTAACGATAAATCTCCTCTAAAATAGTTCAAGGTGTTATGAATTATTGAATTTACATATGAGCTAACCAAAAGACAATTATAAATCTAGTAAGAGATATGACTAAAAACTTAGAAAGAGAGAAAATTGATGAAAAAAATTAAAGAGACAGAGTAATGGAGAAGCTGATGCTTCTTTTCTTTTTTACATCCCTCGCCACCTCAATAAATTTATAATGCACAAAGTAGAGTTGGCACTTTGATATTAGAATCCATCAAGATCCACACTTTGATGCTGCGGTATTGCAAAACAATCCACGAACATTGTAAATTGAGAATCCATCCATATTTTCACAACAAAAAAGATATAAAGTATTTATATTCCAATTGATATGACATATACATGATATTCATATAAATTAACATTTAAAAGTTAAAAATAAATAATCGCTTAACACAATAATTGACAATAGTATCGTATTATATGTTAAATTTGTTGGGGTACAAGTATCATTGTTGCTGCGATATTTATTAAATAAAAAAAAAATGCTTTGATTTCATCCATTTCTTTTGGAGAAAATTGTAAGATATTGTATATGGAGAGAAGAAACGGAAGTAACAATATATACTACCAATGAAATAGAGTGTGAGATCGCCACAATAGACATTATGGGCTAAGGACAAAACACAGATTAATAATTCAAAGGTGATTGGTTTCGTTTGGCTTAGAACGAACACGTGCTCGGATACCCCAAATTCCTACTCTCCTATTAACTTCCCAAACAATAATCAAATTCATTAACTCTTGTCCCTCCAGATTATAGTTTGTGGGGATGTTTGTTTCTGTTTTCTAAATTGTTTTTTTTTTAAAAAAAAATCGGCGTGTCATAATATAATTAGAAAATCAAAAATAAAATATAGAGCTGTGGTAAAGGAGGAATAGTTGAAGCGTATATTTGTATTTTGTACTGCACAAGTTTTTCTCGCGCTGAAAAGCCACTACTGCAACTTCAATTCTGAGAATAACATCAGATGCTATATGCATCCTGATTGTTTATTTTTTTTTTTTAAAAAAAAAAAAAACTGGTGTGAAATTACTATAAATTTGGTTTGGTCATGGGCCTCTCTCTCGTTCCTGTAAACAACAGAATCATGGGCATGGGTTTAGAACATGTTTCTCCGGTCCCATGATCAATTATTGCTTCTACCTGATATTCAAAAAAGGAAAATTATTGCTTCTATGCCTCCCTCTCTCTCTCTCTCTCAATTGCATCCAGAACTGGAGCCTGCTGCATATATATTTGCTCTTCTAATCAATACTCTTTCAACAAATTCAAAAATTTTCTTTGAACTATAAAATAATGAAATCTCTGCATTTCATTTTCCTCTGTATGATCACAATTTCTTTGTATCTCTTCTCCAAAAGCACTGCCTCCTCTGCTGCATCAACATTTTACCCCGGAAGAAGAACGTTCACAGAAGTGCCAATATCACCACCAAACCACAAGAATCCACGCCACAGGACTCAGGTAACAGGAAAAGGGTTGGGGGTGGGGAGAACTTTTACTTCCAGAAGTTCATACTTACAGATTATCTGAAGCATTAAGGATAACTGAGTTGAATAGTGTGAAATGCAGGCCATTGATGCTAAGACAAAACAATCAACTGTGAAATATGCAGCCAGCACCAATGATTTTGATGAGATTGTTTACCACATCGACTACCATGGAGTCACAACTCATCCAACTCCTACTCCAAGACATCCCAAGCCGTAGAATGCCTTCAAAGTTGTTCGATGGAGGGAGTCCTGCACACCTGCTATTTCTAGTCCATAGATCAATGCATAACTAGAATCAAAGTATTTTTGTTGCCGCTGTGTTTGCGCTGTTGTCTTTCTTTTTATCTCTTTGCTTTGAGCAAAGCCATACTTGTAATATTTGAGTTTCCTACGATATAAGAGCATATTTACATCACCTGCTATCTACAATCAATAACCTCTTCATGATATCATTATAAATCAATCAATAATACCTTACAGATTACAAAAGGGAATCCATAAATCTACCAAAAGTTTGAAAAGTATGCCAGGAAAATGAAACACACATCGAAGATTCAATAGGAAAAAGTAAACCTAAAATACACAAACAATGTATCATTGATTCAGTAGGAAATTATCTTACCATTACAGTCAATTACAATGAAGTGACATCATTCCATTCATGTATTGTTTTCTGGTCTCCTTGTATTTACCAAGTAGCATCTTATATCTTTCAATAACATCTTCAAATGAAACCTCACTACAAAATTTAGATTTAACCTGCATAAATGTCGTTTCTGCTATGTCTTTGTGCTCAGCATATAAGGGGAACATGATTTCAGCTCCTGTAAAAGGTAAATTCCGATCATGACCTTCCAGGGTTTCTCTGTTCCAATCGAGAAACTGGAGCCACCTCATTTGTTGAAAGGGATCTGTGTTTTCTCGAATAGCCACTTCCATACTACTAAGCAACTCCAAGAAATTTGAGTCAGCACTTATTTTGCCAATCAACTCGTTGAAGATGGTTTTCTGGTTCAGATAGAACCAGTCTTTGGTATCAGATGGCCGAGAAACCGCACCAACCAAACAAGCCTTGCGAAATGTAGGATCAGAATGTCCAAATAATCCAATAAGAAGATGCAACAGATTGACAGACATGAGATTCAGAATTCCAGAAAAAGACTCAATAGAAGCATGATGGTGTGTTTTTTGGGCTTGGTTCCAACAACAGAGAGCGACATGAGCAAATCCCTCCCACCTGTGATTAAATGAAAGAAAGTAGTTCAGTATCTTATTAGAAACATAGAAAACTCCAGCAGATTATCTAACTTCAGTATTGAAAGTTTTATCTTTTCATTATTGTACTTGACATGTGTTGAAACTTTTGTCTAAAAAATGAAATGAAAAATTTTAAAATTTTCTAGTACATTCCACTATCTGAAATTCTCATCAGAACAAAGTTGTTTCAACCATTTTCTAGATTCTGTTTCAATCCAAACCGTGTTTCAAATTAACTTCAACAGTGAATTTGTAAGCCTAAAAGATGCTGAAGTGAAGTTGATACATCATGACAATGTGGATTGGTGAAGAATAACAACCATACAATTTTACAACGTTTTTGAATTACCTAATCTTTTCCCCACTCTTGTTGATTGATAAACTTTGGTTAACCGTTCAGGTTCAATAGTGACTACTAGCTAACTAACTTCCATAAAAAATTCCTAGCTTATCCTCAATTAAAAAGCACTAAATCTAATCTCAGTGGTCCAAATATATTTAGAATGGAATATTAAAGATCTCTATTTTTTAGATGAAAATCAATATGGATTTCATCACATCTATAAAATATACAAATGATATGCTGAGTCGTCAGCTTTTTTGAAGACAATAGCCTAAAACCTTGTCTATATGTCTCCCAAAAAAAAAAAAAAAAGAATCTATATTTTTTAATTCTGTCAACAGCAAGGGCCAGTGCACATGTATTGTTGGTTTTCATCTTTCAAAATAATATTTAATACAATACACCAAAAAAGAAGATTTTCCAAAATACATTTCAAATGTCCAGATGAGCTTCAGGTGTACCAATGACAATCAAAACTAGCCGTTTACTTCAAAACAAAGCCTTTATAGAGAATGGATAGTTAAACTATCAGAAAAAGTAGAGAGTTGAATAAGAGTGCAAAATAAAGAAAACAAATAAATAAAGTCTACAAAGAAAAATTTAGAGAGAAGAGAGAATTAATGAACTGAAGGGAAGAAGAATACATAAGAGAGCCCTTTCTACAGTAGAATAATGATTTGCTGACCATCTGTGCATCAACAAAATATCCTTGGAGGATTATATGAAAAAATTAATTCTAATATCAACAGTACACGACAGTTCGAGAAAGATTTAGATCTTACCATTCTAGAATTTAATAATCCAATAAATCCAGACTTTCTGACAGTATTAGTTATTGATCAGGCTATGCAGTTTAAGTTGAAATTCCTAGGCCAACCCACATTTTACAAAGACCATCATCCCCTATACAAAATGATTTAATCAAGAAGATAGTACCATATTACCCATCCTCACAATTCAAATTACTAGTAATTTTTCGCATACCTATCAACTTGACTATCTTATCAATTGAAGGTATGTGCTTGAGTCCAAATTGATAGCAATGTAATCAGCAAGACAAGAGAAGTGTAATAAGTAGCTTGGAGATAAGCAAATTTAAACCCAAGCATGCATGCACTGGGAGAGCTTAACCATACAAACTTGACACAGCATACTGACCGGTGAGAGAATATGATCTCTTTTTAAACGCAAAAGACTAAGGTAATGGGTCCAATGAATTTGTAGAAGTTATGATTCCTTTGAGTAAGTAACTATGTGGAGCTTTAGATTTCAAAGTGTAAAAATAATTTTTTGATTTGATGGAATGTGCTGTTAGTAGAGTCCATTAACTGCTTGCTAAATCTATTAAAATTTGGTTTTTCTTTATCGAAGTTCCTAGAAAAACGCAGCGTTTTATGATATCTACGGAATTCTTGTGATAACTGCAAGTTCTTGATTGTACTCTTCTTTCTTTTTCTATTTCTCAATCTCTTTCACAAGTTCAAATATTGGCACCAAATAGTTAGTAGAAAATTCACATTAAAAAATTACTCATGGTTTCTATTCCTAGACTCCTATTTTCTCAACTCCAACCTTCCGCATCATCAGCACCTAGATTCAAGCCACTGACAGATCCTTCTTCCACTAATAAAGCCAACAACTAATCCATCACGACAATGTCAGAACCCTTTAGTTTTGTTGTCCTCCGCATTATACGGTAACCAGTTTCAGCCACTCTTTACCACTCAAACCCTTGCAAATCCTAGTCATATTAAACTTCAGAGCCTTAAACCCTTTCTACTTCACAGACCTTTCCAATCGGCCATATATTGAAATGGTTCCAGGAAATTCACATATCTTATATTTGAAAAAAGAAGCAAGAACTTAAATATATTTATGAGAAACAGTTGTCGCTCAGAAATAAAATATATACAAAAAGTTCATGTTCATGTGCCAAATTCACAAGGTTGGGGTTTGAAGAAGATTTGCATTATCATATAATTTATAAATGAAAAGAAATTCAATGTCGCACAAGAACATTTATATCAAGAATCTACAGAAAGATATGGTGCACCTAAATCAACAACACCACAGGGCATACTTTTAACATTAAAGATGAAAATAAATTCACGGTATCAAAATAGACTTATAAGCTTTCATGATGTAAGAAAGGAAAAAAGGAAAAGGAACTAATAAATTAACTCATTAGATCAATTTTTTCATTTTGAAAAAAAAAAAAAATTGAAGAGGAAGATGAAGAAGAAAAAGAGGAGGAAGAAGATGATTTGGTAATCTTTACTTACTCAAATGGACGTTCAACTTCAACGCCAAGGGTCAGGTGTAAGGAAAACTCAGCCGATCCAGTGCGTCCATCATCTTCTGTGCATGCCTCATGAGAAAAACCTCTAGGAATATATAAAATATCACCTTCCCTGAGTAAAAATTGTCTGCACTCTGCCATGGAACTCTCAGCCTCTACACCATTCACAATATCACAAGGATTGTACAGGCGAGGTAACTGCACACTAGGCTGCGCAAAAATTTTCCACTGCTTAGTTCCAAAAAGTTGACATACAAACACACAATGATCGTCGTAGTGGGAAGCCAACCCTTGAGAATTAGGTGGTGTCAAGTACATATTGGCACCTACTGATGGTTGACCAAACAATGAAGCTAAACCATCTGCAATATTAGCAAGACACTCAAAGCGAAATTCCATTCCACGCAGAGCAATTGTATAACCCTCTTTATATGCTTCTTCACATTTTGAAATATCATTAGCATAAATCAAATACGGATCCTTGACGTCAAAAGAATCTGAAATTCTGGGAAAAAAATGCACCTCTTTTTTTGAGATCTTATCTGTTTTTAAAACCCGTATGTCCTGCTCATACACAAGAGGACAGCCCAGTTTATGTCTCATGTCATTCAAGAAACTAAGAATGTCCAATTCATCTGAAGCAATAGGTAGACAAGAAATAAGACGTTGAAAGATACAAGAAAGGAAGGAACAAATTGATTCTTGGGAACTTAGACCTTGTACAAATGAGGTGAAAATATCATTCCCTTCAATCAAAGAATCCGTGCTTCTTCTTACAAGAAAGGGTGAAACCTCCCAATAATTTACAACGAAATTCTCAAAACAACCCTCATTCAAAGAAAAAATACTTCTTTCAATTCTCTCTTTTGAAATTGTCGTGAATTGATCAGCATTAAGGGATAGCCTAAAAATGCTTTCCGCCAAACTATTAACAGTGATTTTGCTCGAACAAAAATGCTTCTCTCGATTAGACCTCATAATATTGCCAGATAACAACTGATCTCGAACTTTTATCCACAGCTCTTTTAAGAATACAAAAAGACTTTCATACAGCTTCCTTGGTATCCTCAGCAATTGTTCAATATCACAGCTATTAATCAAAACTATTGCAGCATCCAGAAGCAATACAAGAAATTCATCTTCTTCGCAGGCTATACAGAGAGAGGCTTCATTTCCATTTTCCCCAGCGCATAAAGAAACCAAAGTTGATGATCTATGAACCTCACGAAATACAAGTCTGATAGATGTTAACTGTTAAGCCAACTAGTAATCACAATTTACGCCAAGATGTGCTAAAAATCAAAAGATAATACGACATAAAAAATATGCAGTTAAAAGTGACATGATTATTGACTTTACAACACTGAACCATATAATATAACATTAACAAATGCAGATAAATTACTTTTCAAAATACTCACAAAAGGGCCTCCAAAGCAGAGGATTCTAACAACTTCTGCCTTCCAACTGAAGTGGTAGACAAATCCAAAACAGCATTAGCAGCGGCAACCAAAACTCTCTTCTCCGAATTCCGCAACAAAGACACCAGACCCCGGACAATTTCCGCGTCCGCAGCAATTTGTTTGTTCGTTTCTAAAGACAAGAGCGATGCGGCCCCCACAATCTCCGCGCTGAGGCCCGCAATTCCGCCGCTACATCTGCAAATTAATAATTAAATTAGTCGAAGAATCAAAGCATACGTGCATACATGCATACACATAGGATTGAGAGTGTGTTTGGTGACAGATACGCGCTATCCTTACTTGGAGTTAAGGAGGACGGGGAGCAAAGAGAGAATAGGAATGGGGAGAGTTGGTTGGGATTGGGAGAGAAGTGAGAGCCGCAGTCTGTTTAAGCATTTTTTAATTATGAATTCGGAGTAGTTGTTGTTGCTGTTGGAGAGGGCTGCCACTAAGATGGCGAAGATGGAGTTCGTGTTATCTTGCTTCTGCTTCCTCTTCTTCTTCTTCTTCCCCATTTTTTTCATATTTGACATTTTCTTTAAGCTGCAACACAGCAGCGCGGTGCCTCTCCCCCTCGCCTTTGATTAAGTTGTTTGTTATATGAGTTATAACGTTCAGGCCCCTGGATATTAATCAAATCACATTTAGGGCATTGTTTGCAACTAATTTTGTCAAAATTTTGTTTCGTAAAATATCATCATTCAAACAAAGTTTAGTAAACAACTAATTTTTATATCCGTAAGACCAAAACACCCCTCGGATAAAACATTAACCGACCCGATTCTGAACTCGGGAATTTGGATTGGCGCAAACGCAATAGTCAGAATACTCGCGCGAATATCATTATCTATTTGGCTACGTGGCATACTCAGCCAAAATGCTTCGCAGATCGCGATCCTTTTCTTCTATTTTTTATTGATTGATTAGAACTTTCTCTTTGAATTGAAAAGTCTCGAGCTTTGAGAACTAGAAAACTCCAACGCAAGGCACGCAAGCAGCCAAACCCTAGACAAGAATCAAAACCTCCCACTATACGAAAAAATCCGAAATTGGAATTCACGAATCGAACAATGGCGTACGTGGACCACGCTTTCTCGATATCCGACGAGGACATAATGATGGAGACATCATACACCGTCAACAATCGGCCTCCGATCAAAGAGATCGTCCTTGCCGTTTCTCTCCTCGTTTTCGGCACTTTCGGCATCATCTGCGGCACCATCATGGCCTACAACAGAGTCGGCGGTGACCGCGCTCACGGTACCTACTTAATTACATTTTGATTAATTTTGAGTTAATTATAATTATGTATGGGATCTTGTTCATTGAATTTTTTTTTTTCAAATTTTTGGTGGCGAATCAGGGGTTTTCTTTGCAGTACTGGGCGCGATTCTGTTTATACCGGGATTTTATTATACACGAATTGCGTATTATGCGTACAAGGGATACAAAGGCTTTTCTTTCAATAATATACCTTCTGTTTGAGCTGATCTCTTACTCAATGTACAGATCTCCCCACAAGTTGTACTTTGTCTTTTTTTTTTTTTTTTGGGAATATTGATTTTTATTTTTGTTTGAATAATATTTGTGTATATTGGTTACTAATATTGTGAACAAGGTGCGGTTATATAGTGATATGCTGTGTTGTTCTCAATGTAACCTTTGTTGGTTTTTGCAATTGACTTGTTTAAAGTATCATTTTTGTTTAGAGTTTGTACAAGTGTTGTCTTTGTAGCTCCTGTCTTCCTAGATAGATTGTTAACAGAACTTCAATTATTTTGCTGCTGCTGTCTTATGCTTGTTTTTTTCAATTTTCTTTTCTGAAATTTAATCTCCTTGGGAAAATGGTGTTTTGTGGGGAGGTGGGGAATTTAATTGAAATGCATACTTGGCTTTTCTTGTCTCTTTAACTGTTTGGTTTTCCTGAATGGGATGCATTGAGTAGGGGAGGGAGGAGCTAGAGTGTATTGAGCTAATGTGATTGATGCATTTTGAGGATCGGTTCAATTGTTTTATTTGATTGACATCATATGTTGTTCTCTACAGTTGTCGGGTTTGAAAATAACTTCGGAATAAGAGTAATCTCAATGATTATAAGCTTTGAGGCCAATCTTGATTTAAAAAGCTGAGAGTGCAAAAGGATATATTAGTAGAAATATTCTAAAACCTAGCTTCTCTCTCATTGCGTGTGGTCCATGGGCATGAATGAAGCAGGCCACTGTACAGATCTGTCGTTCATGCAACCAAGTTTTGAGGTTTATTGTAATATGGGTCTCTTGGAAAGACCTTTGATTCATGTGAAGGTGTTTGTGAGGGGATACTAAGGAAGAAAATTTTACTTCTGCTGTCTCTTTGAAGGACCTTAATTTGTGCTAGGTAAGCTAAGTGAGGCAGGGTTGGTGGTGGTGGGATATTGTTGAGTTTTTTCATATTTTAGAAAGCAAATAGTTGGAGGGCGGTAAATGAGCTAAGAGAGAGGGCATCGTGCTTTGGAAGGGCAGAAGTCAGAGTTGTTTTTCAAGGCATATGAGGAAGCTAGGATGTTGAGGGTCCTTGTCAAACTGACCAATTGATCCAAACCCAATTGTCAATTTTCTTTATTTGATTTATAGTTTGGAGGGATTGTACTGGATTGAAATAAGAAATCTGATACTTTGCTCATTAAAACCTGCCAAAACTAGACCAAACTGACTTCCATGACAATTGAGAAAGAATATCATTGAAGTTGAATGTTTCATTAGAGTTTTTTCGTTTTTTTTTTCTTTCTATAGTTTATTGCTTTTGTGTTAGGTTGTCTGTCCTTGTTGGTAAGCATGAGCAAGTCTCACTTCAGGAAATTTGGTTATTAAATAGTGACACAGTCAAGTTTATTGTGTTTCTTGTGTCAGTCCTTGTTGATTGTTTCTTAGCACCGTTTTCATTTGTTGGTTTACGAAATTATCTTCATTTGCGATTTTTGCATTTTAAATTGCCCCTTTTGGGCCCAAAGCACTCTTTTGAGAGTTAGGGATCTATCAGGGTCCATGGATATCCAAATCTGGAAAAAAATCTCGTCCCTACTTTAATATATATACTACTTCGTGCTGCAAGCTAGATAATGGTTGATCTATTTGCTCCAGCTTGAGGGTGATGGTAGTGTTCTTAAATTTTATGTTTATATGCATATCTGTTATGTGCTTATAGAGCCAGATTTAGGGTGCAGGATCAGGGTTCGATTGTGGGTCGCATATCTGAAAATATAAATATACTGCAAGAGGGACTATATGGGGTACTGTATATTGTATAGAAGACTTCTCCTTGCACGCTTCATTCTTCTTCCTGACACTTTTATATTTCAACTTATGCACAAGGAAGTCTTTGTTCAAAACTTGACTTGAAAACGGTGCTAAGGTCCGTGAAGTGGGAACTTTACTACGATCATGTGTAAAAGCTGGATTATGTTCCAAAGGTTAGCATATTTTTTGTTCAATGACCGCTGAGCATATAGTTGCCCTTGTTGATTAGTTTATTTTATGGAGAACCGATTTTAAACAGAAAAAATAATCAAGAAGAAAGACATAATTAACTGTAAAATCATACAGTTTTAAAGGAAAAGGACAAAATAATCAACATTGTAACATCACTCTTTGTTATAGTTCATTCTGTCATTGCTTTATAATCCTTCAATTTCTTTAGTAATTTTTTCTTAGTTCGTATATAGCTTAGATAGCAATGGATTTGCAAAGCCTTGGGGTACCTAATATGTCGCCGGCTAAGCCGTGGCAATTTAATTTGATTGGCCATGCACATGTATTAAGGCTAAACAGCCCTTCCGGTTGCTTAAGTGCATGAATAACTAGACTTTTTGTTTGCCGGCGCACGCATTATCAGTCAATTATTCAATTAACATTTCAACTTGCGTGGCAAGGCAATAAATGAACTAGTTTCTGTTGAACTTTTGATTATTGGTTGAAGAAAGTAGAAACGTCTGTGAAACCCTTTTTGAGTTGTACTATTGACACCTCTTTTAATCTTCTCATGAAACTTTTTTTTTAATCATATTTATTTTATTTTTGAAAATAAAATATTTTTCATTTTATTTTTTTATTGTTAAAACTTAAAGTAATTTTTTATTATTTTATTGTTATCCTACATAAAAAAAAAATTTCTAGGTAATGAACTTTTTAATGTTAATTATTAGTTTGAATAACACATATTGTAAGATTGTAGTTTGAAAGTAATCTTAAGTATAAAAATATTTAATCAATAAAAAATAAAAAAATAAATTATTCTAAATTTATATAATTTATTTTAGTTAGATAGGAAGTAACAAATACAAAATTAAAAAAAATAACTATAAATGTAAATAACTTATTGAAAAAATTAATATGTGTTTAATTCTTACTTATCCTCATACTACAATTTTATTTAAATTTTCTTAATTTGTATAATTTATTTCTCTCACCTCTTTTCCCATGTCACGTGGGGTCCAATTGGTTGATAGGCTGGTGGATGAAGCAGATGGGACCCCCCATCGTTTCCCAGGACTTTAAAATCATATTCTAGGATCTAGATTTAGCAAATGAAAAAATAAAAAAATAAAAAAATTACAATCATTCCCACTAAATTTTGCCCCTCTTCTCGTCGTCGGTTTTCTCGCTTTCTGAATTTTGTTTATACAAAAATGTTCACAATTGGCTGTCGCTCGACTCGATAAAGAGAAAATGACCAAATACCGCTTCAGTTACTACACTATTCTCTATTATCTAATTCTAAGTTGTAACTCAGCATGAGCAAAGGGGACTTAATTTTTTTTTTTAAAAAAAAAATTAAACAAAATAAAGCAGTTCATCATCTTCTTCTTCTTCTTCTTCGATCTACGTGCTCCCTTGATATCCGTGGTTGTCTAGAATATCCATCCCTCCATCCATAGCATCCGATTCTCTCATCTAAATTACAATTCATTTGGCCTGGCTTCATTCAAGAATCATGCTCTCTAAAATAAGAATAAAGAAAGTTAAAAGTTGTATTAAAAAAAAAAAAAGAAGGTTAAAAGTTGATTTTCTGTTGTCGCGTGGCGTGTGAATTGCTAGACAATATCGGTAGTAGTGCGATCGGACCGTACATCTGGCAGCGACTGCGACTGAGAAGAAATCCAAGCCAACCATCTCGACACAAGCCCTGCGTGTCGCTGTCTATGATTATTTCTGTTACTCATAGTAATTCTACTGCTATAACTCTCCCCGCTGTTGGAAAACCTGCTCAATCCCGTGATTTCCGACACGCTTCTCGAATTTATTACACCGCTGCCATTCGCACTCCCACCACCATCAATGCCAGTGCTGCTGCTAGTGCGATGCTGCAGCGCCAGCGGTACAAGCATTTGCTGTTGTCTTTTCACTGACGGCCGCGATGATCCCGAAGCAAATCTACGGCTATCACTGAGCAACATCTCTGACCGCAGATACAGCAGATCCGACGGCTGTACGTCACTCCACCTACGGCTGAACCCACCGCCGGCACCGGCGCCTGCCGAAATAATTATCCGGTGCTCAAATCTCCTCTCGGAGCTCTTCCTATCGGCCGTCAATCCATCGGTCAACAACAACCCGTCCTTTCTCGGACGGTCGAAGCATCCAACGGCCACGGACTCTGCCTGCTCTCTCTTTTTGGAAAAAGCCCCATCAAGCGACCTCCTAGACGACGTCGGATTCTGAGAACACGAACCGAACTCCCCAGCTGAGGAGTGCCTCCCGGAAACTCGTCGAAACTCGGGGTGGTTCGGGTTGGGCTCGGGTGGCGCGGCCTCCGACTCAGCGGAGTCAATATTCTTTTCAAAGCTGAGAAGAATATCTTCAGGGTCAACTCGGTATCGACAAAGAGGGCAAGTAGAGTGACTGTCGAGCCAAGTATCAACACACTCCACGTGGAAGGCGTGCTTGCATTTGGGCAAGAGTCTTAAAACTTCCGTTGGCTCGAACCTAGTCAAGCAAACAGCGCATTCGAGCCCGTCCTTGTGACCCCTGAGTGCACCGAATCTGAATATCGGTAACGACTCGATCACCGTACGGTCAATCCCTGAGTTCTTGCGATTGGTGGAGGATGGATTTATCAGAGCGGAGTGACTAGTACCGTAACCGACGACGCTGTTTCCACGCTTGCAGTGCTTGGCGTAGAGTAACAGAAGGAAAGTCATAGAGAACATGGTGGTTAAAACACCAACTACGACTGCCATGCTCGGCTTAAATGGTGAGAAATTCTTATTTGCATTTGCATTTGCTTTATCTTGAATGAAAGGAGGGGGGCATAATGAGTTGTTGTTTGTTGTTCTCGAATCGTGATTATCCGCGAGAGAAGGCGTAATCAGGATGACGATGAGGAAAGAAACCCAGACGGAGATTTGTGATGGGGGCTCGAAAACGCCCATGTCTGCCGCTGGTGTTCTTTTTTTTTTTTTTTCCCTTTCTTTTTTGGAAGAAAATGAAAAGTTTTTGGAGAGATTCTGTGAGATGGGGTTTCTGATAAAACTTACAAAGCAGATAAGACAAAGGTGTGTAACTGACTTGAATGTGCTTGTTATAAATTATTCTCATGGGGCGTCATGATTTGAAGGAAAACGAAAGAAAAATGAAGTGGCCTTATAACATGGAGTTCCCTAATGTTTTATAAATTTACAGAAATGGCATGGTTTGTAATTCTTTTTCATGTGATGTAACCATCAATTAGTTGGATATTTTATCAAACGGCATGGATTAGTTCTATACACACTACAATATCACTGACATGTTGGGGCCACTTTGAGCTATGCCAAAGATCATTTTTAGGTCATGTCCATATCTTAAAATGAGCAAATTCATCAAGGGACTGACTTTTATTTTTCGGTATATTAAATCATCTGATATCTGAAGATCATATTGGGTCCTGATTAATTCAAATTCGAGTCGGGTAGGACCACTAGGGCGGTAAAGTTCTCCCAATAAATATTTAACGCAGCTGCATTCTCAAGATTCGAACCGAAGACCTTGGTTAAGATAAAATAACTTCATGTCAGTTGATCTACACGCTTGTTGGTTATCAAGGGACTGACTTTAATAATGGCTTTCGGACCAAAAACAAGATGAGGATTGAGGCAAGACAAAAGGGAACCGAATTAGATGTGAATAAAAAAAATATACTCAATAAATGATATCTCTAAAGAATAGGGACTTTAATGTTATGGTGAAAGGATAAAAACAAAGGCAGTAAGGAACAATAACGGAACGGAGAGGAAAGAGATTTGACAGATAGGACATGATGAAAACGATTCAGACAGTAACTGAAACACCCCACATTACGTTCAGGAACAGAGACAGAAAAGAGGTGGTTGTGTGGATTTAACGACCTTTCGTCATCAATATCAGCTTTGAACACCATAAAGCCTTTCAAATTATCACAACTTTCACGAGTTCACGAACATGACGCCATGATACTCAGATTTATGACCACCTCTATTCATTTAAACTACGATGCTAGCCTGCCTATCTATCTATGCGTAGCTAGAATTGTAGTTAGCTGGGGTTGTGTGAATCTGAAGGCCCAAGACCTGGAACCAAACACGTGATTTGTGTTTGGTATTACAGCACTGAACCAAACCCGCAACTCAAGCTTCGGTCCCACAGCTCTTTTTTCTGCTAATAAATCGACATTACTGGGCTCCTGCATTGTACAGATTTTTGCCATTTCTATTGAACCTCCTTGTACCTTACCTTTCAGACTGGTACAATTTACTGGTTTGTTGCTGAAACTTTTTAACCATTGATTTCGACATTCACCGGCCGAGTTAATGAGCACATTAAAATAATAATATAAAGAATTCGCCTAATAAAAGAAGAGTTTGTTTAATTGAATGAACTATATTCATTCCATCCGATGCATGTGCCGTAAGGCTCCCCGATCGAATAGGAATTGGAGAAAGAACAAATGGGAAAAATCCACTTTTGTTAATTTATTAGAGACATGACAATTGACAGACGTGTTTGTGTGGGGACAAGTTTTTATCGAGAGATTTGTTGGTTTTTGATGCGGTGGTATGAATAAAATTGGAGTTATGATAATGTAGCAGTCTGAAGAGATCTACCAGATTAATTCAAAGATGATTGATTAGGGTTATTTATTATCAGTATCAGATATAAGATACTACGACACCTTTATTTTGTTTTAATTACAATATTACATCCAGCTGAAAATGATTTTTAGAATAAAATATTAAATGAAAAACAGAATAACTCCAAAAGGTCAAAACCAACCAGCAACTCCGGCCCAATCATTCAGTCCTAAATAAGGCCCAGCTACTTTTTTGTGGCCCACGCGGGCTTCTTCTGCTCGAACCCAAGTAACCATCAGGTCAATTTTACGTCTGCATATTCATGGTGTTATTGTATAGGGAAACATTTATTAATCAGTTACAAAAATGCAAGGTGGTATTTAGCTCATGGATTGTTATACTCGTACTACAATGAAGAATTTTATTTCACATCTCACGCAGAAAACACAACGCTAAAACTAGAGGACGCAAAATAAAAACAAGAACGTGCATCCAAACATTTTAAGATTTCATTCAAATTCTGATATATTCGAATTCTTTTCTGAATGTTTGTTAGTTGAAGTTGAAGTAAGATGGATGTTGATTTATCTGCCCGTACAATAATTATTTATTTTAATACCATTTGGTGTCCACCGGTAGCTATCAGATGAATCTTAAAAAGTTCAAAAAAAAAAAAAAAAAAGGGAAAGGCTTCATTCGGACTGAAAATCCTGAACTGAGAAGTCAGAACTGGGGCAGGTCTTTAGTGTTTTGTTTTTTGATCCTTGATCTTTCATGATTCTTACACAACGAGATAGTTGTTCCAAAAGTGTCAAATATTTACCCCATGTCTTAATTACTTGTTGTTGAGTTACTAGTTAGGGACTCATTTGATGCGGTGGGAAAACACTTATGGTTATACGAGAACATTTTAAGAAAGTAGGGACATATATGTTATTAACCTTTTCCCCTCAGTTTATAGTTAGTTAGTAGCTGTATCAATCTGCTCTGCGTTTCTCAGATTGAAGTAATACAGAAAATGCCTTCAACTTGTTCACTCTTTCGAGGTGTTCACCATACCATGATACTAATCTTCCTTCTTCTTCCATGTTTATTCACAAATTCCTATTAGCAATTTATTTATTTATTAGTAATTTTTTTTTTTTTTTTTTGGTTGTTGTGCAGATGAAGTTCGTGAGCATCTATTGACGGTGCCGGGAGAAGCTGAAGCTGAAGATGATAATCAAATTCAGAAACCGAAGTTTCGGGTACGGGAGTTGAGAAAAGAATCGGATGATGGGGCTCCGATACTGAAGGGGGTCAATATGGAGATACCAAAGGGGGTGATCATGGGGATCATTGGGCCCAGTGGAAGCGGCAAATCAACCCTGTTGAGGGCGCTGAACCGTCTGTGGGAGCCACCCTCTGGTACGGTGTTCTTGGACGGCCGCGATATTACTGATCTCGACGTTCTCTCTCTTCGTCGTAAAGTTGGCATGCTCTTCCAGATTCCGGCTCTCTTCGAAGGTTATATTCTTCTTCTTTTTTTTTTTTTTTTTTTTTGAGTTTTCTTTAATTAATTACCACTTAATTTATTATAGCCTTAATTAATTGCCGCGTGTTGTGTTGGTCCCGTTGTCTTATTCTTCGGCGCGAGTTGTGGTTGTGGCTGTAGCGCCTTATTATTTATTTATTTATTTATTTAATCGTCTTTCTTCTATTTTTTTTTTTTTTTAAATTATTTTGTGGTCCTTTTCTTTGTTCTACTTCTTATTGGAAACTTTAGGAGTAGCCTCCTACGTGTTCGTGCCAGTAGCGATTAGAAAGGCTTTCGTTGTCGCTTGCTAAAAAGTAGCTTTGTTTGTTTTTTTTTTTTTAAAAAAAAAAATTAATAGCTTTCCTCGGCTTTCTTTAGCTTCTTCTAAAGATCTTGGGAGATTTCTGTATATTCGCAGTAATTAAGTATGATTTACATATATTTTTAACTGTTTTATTTTTCCACTATCTGTTACATTTATGTAGGGTAAAAGCTTGTTTAGTCCCTATATTATGAGGTTAGTGTCCATTTAGTCCCTGTATTTTTAAAAACACCTTAAAACGTCCCTGCTACTAAATATTGACACTTATGCCATTATTTTTTTATTATTTTTAACTTGTTTTTACAATATTATATTTTTACAATAATATTTCTTTTTTGGATATTAATAAAAAATTAAATTATCAAATTAAACTCAAAAATAAAATAAAAACAAAAAAGGTATATATTAATTTTTGTGGAAGCTCACGTATGTCTAAAAATTTAATATCGTAAAAAATTACATTATCAATTTTTTTAGAAAAATTAATATTTTAACTCAAGAGTGTGTTCCACAAAAATTAATATATACTTTTTATTTTATTTTATTTTTTGGTGTTAAATTGGTAATATATTTTTTTCTTTTTAATAATGTCTAAAAAAATTATTATAATAGGGTTATTTTTTTCTTTTTAATAATGTCTAAAAAATTATTATAATAGGGCAATATTATAAAAATAAGTTAAAAGGAACAAAAGATAATGGCAAAAGTGTCAATAATTTAATGGTAGGGATAGTTTGAGGTATTTTTAAAAATATAGGGACTAAACAGGCACTAACTTCAAAATATAGGGACTAAACGAGCTTTTACCCCATTTATGTATTTATTAGGGGGTAAAAGTTCAGATAAATAAGGTATCCTAGTCCTTATTTAGTATTAAAGTTACTGGATTTTTAGTCGGCGGCTGGGAAATTGAATTACTAGAATAGAATATTGATAGACACCTCAAAAATGAGTAAGAAGGTAAATATTAGAGATCTATAGTGGAATTTGACATAACATTTTAGTTAGAAATCTATTGAAGTTTGGCCTGCATCATTTTTTTTTTTATTATAACACAGTCTAAAATATTTTTGAAGTCATTTCGATTCATTTTAGGTCATTTTTTTACCCAATTTACTCCGATATTTAAAGGGAGAGATAGCCATGCGACTCTTGAATCCTAAATATATAGCTAACCGCACCTTTTAATTTCCACTACACCCATGTTTTTTAATTAAATATTTATCCATATTTTAGTTAAATGCTTTAGTTGTTGCGCTTCCAAAGTCAAGCAGAAGTACAGTACTGTAATCAGACTATTAAGAAATTGCGATACTTTTATGTATTTAATTTTTTCTTAAATGTGTTGGTAACAATCCTTCATCTGTAATGGAAAGCTACATGACATAAATTGTTTGGGATGAGAGGGACCTAAATACTCCAATCAAACTTGGCACTTGTGAAGCTATGGCTATTGATATATGAACATTTATTAATCCCTCTTTCAGGCACAGTTGCTGATAATATTCGATATGGACCACAATTGAGGGGAAAGAAATTAACCGAGAATGAGGTTTACAAGTTGCTCTCACTTGCAGACCTCGACTCCTCTTTCCTTAGCAAAACGGGTGCCGAAATATCAGTTGGCCAAGCTCAAAGAGTTGCTCTAGCTCGAACACTGGCCAACGAACCAGAGGTTCTGCTTCTGGATGAGCCAACGAGTGCATTGGATCCAATATCGACACAGAACATAGAGGATGTGTTAGTTAAGCTGAAGAAGAAACATGGAATGACAATTGTCATGGTCTCTCACAGCATCAAACAAATCCAAAGGATCGCCGACGTCGTTTGCCTGCTAGTGAATGGTGAGATTGTGGAAGTTCTGAAACCTGATCTGCTCTCGGAAGCCAAGCATCCCATGGCACTAAGGTTTCTTCAACTCAGCGGTTAGGGAGACATGTCACTTGTTCAATTTTATTCCACCATGTCAACTGTGCTGTCCAATTTGTACTTGATTATGAAAATAAACTGAATTATGTATTACTATATGAGCAAGTATTGTACTACATATACTTCTTGTACTTCTATATGTCTCTCTCTATATATTTATATTTACAGCCGCCTAAGTTTGCAACAGCTGCTAGTTTGATTGGTTAACGGAACAAAGAACTGTTACTAGTTGTGATCGGACCAAAAGGGAAACCTCCAAGTGAACCTCCACCTATGCTTGCTGCATTTGGAATTGCGAGGTTGAGTGTTTGCTGCCGCCGCGGTTGCCTGCTTTAGTTCTTTATGGGGGGACTTGGATAACATGTTCCACATTACCTGTACATCATTATACGCGCACATTTTGACATCATCACGCAGCTTTAACAGACCACTCGCATCATCTCTAATTCCAGTTTCACCACCAGCAACGCCTGCAAAAGCAGAGTTATTATACTATATATGATCATCATCAAGATTCAAGAACCCATAACAAAACCATCAGCGACGAAATTAAAGAAGAAGGCAAATTAAGCACCAGGTTTACGAGGCTTGACTCTTGGTGAAACAGAGACCCAAATTCTTCTCATTTTGTGCCACCAATTCATCGGGGGTGTCTAGAGTCAGAATCAGAACAGCCCAGATGAATTGAAGAGGAGAATAGAATAGAGAAGTGCACGCGGCAAGGAGGGCACCGAATCCCCATAACACGTTTCTTGAGGGGCGTGCCAGACGTCTCATCTTCGTACATTCCACCAAGATCACTTTCCCCCACCATTTTTTATTTTAGGTCCATTTGTTTCTTCTTCTCCATTTGTACTTACTTGCTAGAGTGGCATTGCTTTGGCGTCTTTCGTCGTCAATTTCATTTATGGTGGATATATATAGGAGGAAAAAAGTTATTGTAAATCTAAATCTTATATCTATTCTCTAGATTCATCGAATGACGATATATTTACAAGGTTGAAATACAATTCTTGGAAGGCACATAGCTAATTCTCGAGGTGTTTTAGTTGCAATTAATGCACAGATTGACAGTATTTTAGTCGAAGAATGCAAATTATGCAATGCACCAACTAAGGCTCGTGATAAATAAATATCTAATACATGTAATCTCATCGTAATGTCATATCACTGATTCAAATCATTAGGGATAAGTATATTTCAATGCAAACAAAGACTTTTGATTTTAAAAATGGACACATAAACCTCCTAAATTGTAATATGAACAAAATTCGGTGAGTATGAGTAGACAATCAACATGTTGAGCATGACATTTTCAAGACACTGAATGTACTATCATAATAAAAAATTTTGAGATTTAAGTGATAATGAGATTAATTAGTCTTGCGAATGAATCGCAACGAAGCTGCATGTGGGGTGCATATGTCGACATAGGCCCAATAACACAAGTATTACCATCATCAGCTTTACCGCCGCGCCAGACTAATGGATGGAGGCGTGTGTTTACTAAAATCAAAGCGGTCTACGTGTACATTGAGAAAAGCTTTAAGAGTTTGAAGGTCATGCTCTGAAATTAATGAGGCCTATGTATATGTTAAAGAGGAACGACGTCATCTCCTGATCTAAGCATTATTGAATTTTTAATGATGTTTTATTATATATTTTTTAATAGTAGTGTATAGGTAATATTTAACTTTTTTTTATTTATTTATTTATTAACAACTAATCAGTGATTAGTTATTTGCTCAAGATATAATCAGATCAGAAGAGAATCTTGATTCATGTTAAGAAACACTTTGAGAGTTTGAATGTCATATTCACTTAAATATCACAATGAAGTTATTTATAGAATTAACTGGAATATAAAATAGCTATCTAGAGACTACTGATGATTTATGAATATACAATTAACTTTTACCTTCGTCGTCTAAAAAAAAATACTTTTATTCTCTTATGTATTTGCAATTGAGTAAAATGTTACTTATTATTAACAATTTGAAACTTGAAGTAGAGATGACAAATCATCCATCATTTTGATTACTCATAAGTATTTAATAATTGTCACTTGGGTAAAGACTGAATAGTAGACCCATTGTCCTCACATTTTATGAAGGCAACGGTTCAAACCCCTAAAAAAATATTGTAGGGATTAAAATTTCCTTTCTAATTATGATGTAATTGTGTGGGAGAACAATTTTTTCTCTCTTGAAATGAGTAGAGTAGACATCTCTCAAATATTTGAGAAAGTAAAAATATTCAATAGTCTTTCACTTTTTTTTTTTTTTAAATAACAAAGTTAATGGACACATAGAAATAAAGGACCTCCAGTCAATTTAATGATTTTAAGAACAGCAAGAGTTGTGGGGGAAAAGGGAGAGGAAAAAAAAAACACCATTAATAACAAAGTGAATTTTTATTTCAATAGATAATAGACTTGCATATAATTATAAGACTACCCCAGATGGGACAACAATCGGTACCAATAGCCCTAACATTCACTCGAGGGTTCAGGCCTTATTTACATGGATTTAAAAAAATTATTTTATACGATTTTGAAACAATACCTTCACATTCACACGGGCTTGCCCTGGTAATTATTTACTAGGCATTTTCATCTGGTAATTGTAACAAAATGATGGAGGAATAACTAAGCATGGGATACAGATTGGCGTCAAGGAAGGGAGCATACTGTTTAATAGCTATCTCCTTTGCAGGTAGGTCACTGGAGAGGAAGTCGAATGGTACAGGCTTGCTGGTGTCTACCAAGGGCTCCCATCTATATCCAGGCCGCTCTGGCAGTGAAATAATCACAGGCAAGTGACTGGCATTGAAGGCAACATAGATTTTTCCCTTCACAGAGTCAATCTGAGATGAATTTTATAACCATAAACATCAATCATTCCATAGAACAGTCAAATGAAATGTATATGATCAAGAAATAGCATCACTGTGTAAGTCTGAAGATTTCCCATCAATGACCAAATGATAGTTTTTCAGGTGTTTGATAATACTAAAGATAATGCTAAAACTAAGCAATGCAAGAAGCATTTTTTGAATCATGCTAGATTATGATGATATGTTCTCTTACAAGCCAGTTTTAAAGAACAGAGAAAAAATTCCAATAACTTTATTTTTGTGCCACAAGATGCACTAGCATTTACAGATGCCTCAGTATTTAATTCCAGTGTGGGTGAAACTTTTAAGTACTCAGATGAAGATAAGAGCAATGAAAGAGTTACCAGAGTGAAAGCCACAAAACGGCTTTTGTCAGACCAGTCTGGCAACCCAGGAGCATGACCATGCCACTGCAACCTGTCTGCGGTTGGGAAGTCACTTAAACCAAGTGACTCGCATTCACTGCAAGATTAAATAAAATGGTGACACCCCAGGAAGAACCAAAAAGTTTGAAATATATATAAAAGGCAAAATCATAACCTAAAGCACCAAGAAGTAGTTACTTACTGGCGAAATTTGGTCAAAAGGCAGCAAAATCTAAAGAAGTCTGATTTGGACTCTTCCTTTTTATCCCACCGAAAATAGTTGATCTGTATCATGACTCATGAATTAGTCACTGGGTTAACAAAGTGCCAGAAATAAGCAAAGTGCAGAGGTTCACATCATTATCATGGCAATATGTGTTGTTGTTCCCCCCTTTTGTGTGACCATATTCATCACCCATTGAAATCATTGGCACACCCTGGTCAGACAAAGATAACCCATTAGTCAGACAAGAAATGAAAAACAAAGAGAATACGAAAAGAAACTTGTTGGGGGGGGGGGGGGGGGGGGGGAGAGGGGAAGGAGGAAGGATAACTCCAGTCGAGGTTTTATGGCCTGGTATTATAGTTACTAATACTATGAACATTAAGTAGGTATAATTTTCTCTGGGGTTTGTGTTCAAATATTTGATAAAGATATTGTGCTCACAACCTTCAAGATTAAGGAATTGTCTAATTTATGAGACAATTTAAAAGTAGTTGTCAATATCAAATCTTACCTGGGAAACCATGAGGCAAAGGAAGAAATTCCGCATTTGCCGTCTTCTCAGCTTCTTCACCAAAATATTTGCAAACTCTCCCTCCTATTTTTTATTTTTTATTATCAGAATGAAGTCTCGTACGTAAAAGTAACAGAATGAGCAATACAAGTTTGGATTCATATATAGAATATTATGGTTGGTAGAACTTTGAACCATGGAGATACTAGAAGCTTTAAGCTAATATCCACAAATACAAATGAAGCAAACAATTGCAACTAACCAAATTGTCAAAACCACTTGATCATCTGTTTACTTAATTGTCATAGTACACAGTGATTTAATGAATTCCATTATTAAGCAATTAGTTAAAGATAAATGTCTAGCAGCATTAGTCGTAGATGATGTTGCGTGTACCGGCAGAGCGATTCCCCAGCTGATTTATGCAGTCAAGTAAATGACACTGACAAATCCCTCAGATTTCAAAGGAGATTATTGCATGACTTACAAAATCAAGTGTGTGTGTGTGTGTATTATTAATAAAACAACTTAATCCAACCCAAGAGAAAGACAATCATGGTCAACTTATCACACAAAAACACAGCAAAGGAAAAAAAAAAAAAAAAACCATCCTGCAGACAATATTGTTATAAGAAACTAATAAAATTTTTACCAATATATATTTAAATATATGGACCAGATGTCAACAAAGAGGATGAGTGTTGTTACCTGTCCACAGTTCCAGCTATTATTATGAGTCTCTCCATCATTGTTGTCTTCCCCATTTGCCAAATTATGTTTTTGGTTATAGCTAACTAGGTCAGCCAACGAAAAACCATCATGTGCACATACGAAGTTGATACTGTTCCATGGTTTCCTTCCTCCCCCCTGATTTATAAAACATTCCAAAATATCATATTTTCATGGACAGTAATGGACACCAAAGAATACTAAAATTCATAATTTGTATGATACCAAGGAAATCATGAAAATGCAATAGTTAAATTTTTGAAGGAAAAATTACTTAAAACAACGAAAATGGCAAATGAAACGTTCAAAGTAAATGCAGACATACCTGATATAAATTCGGACTCCCACATAGGCACTCAGCAAAAGCACCAGCAAAGCCATCAGTACCCTTTATAAACTGTCGCACTATGTCACGATACTGTATCCAAATGAATACACCAATCAGATCATGGCCTTTATTTGGCAGAGATATAACTCAGATGAATGTAATTATGTAATAATGTATGTTATAGTTGGAGGTTCAAAATGAAATGAATAACGACTAGAAATTTCCACACATTAAATCAAAGGGCCTAGGAGGACAGCAGCAGCGACAATGTGTTTTATATTTCTTCTCTTCCATTCACTACAGACAAATTGGGATGATAGATACAAAATTCAATATCCAACTGACCTTCCCATTCCATTCTGACCAAATACCCCAATGCGGAAATATGCCAACTTGATATAGGCCACCTGTATCCCACGCTTCTGCTATAAGCTATTTGAAAGAGAAATAAAAGAGTTGGTTAACCTTTTTATTATAGCAAAGCCACAGGTCAAAACAAAAGAAATAACTTTTTTTATTAAAAAAAAAGGAAATTAATGCTCTGGATACTTGAGAAAAGCTAGTTTATATAATTAATGCACTTGCCCAACTGTTCCAGGCCTTCGGACTGGCAAACAAATATTCTGTTAGGTAGAAAACTAGCTGGTTTTTAAATATGCAAGAGACTTTTATCATTGTTAGGTTCAATATACTTTGGCAATCATTAATCACTCCTGCCTTGACAAACACTTAAATCATCCATCATTGGTGAAGATGCTAAGGTACTCTTTAGAGACCTGAAAGCTATCTAACAAGTGCTAAATTCCCTTGAGAATGAAAGACCAAAGTTTGTAAAGGAGAGTGGAGAAGAAATTAAAAAATAATACCTTGACTCCGCGAAGGATTGGATCGTTGCTTATCAAGTCAATCAATGGTGGGCTGCTGAGAGGGGTGCCAGTTGTCAGCAAATCACCTTCTATTGGGATCCCATATACATTGACTGAATCCCAGAGACTTGTCGAGAACATAAAGACAGTACAATCACAATTCAGAAAAACAAAAATAAGTCTCCAGTATAAATTGAATACGATATCATCAGAAAAGTTAGCTGTTAACCTGCTACCCTACCTGCTACCCCTGGTCATTATAGAAGCAAGATCAAAGCGAAATCCATCCACGTGCATTTCTGTTACCCAATATCTGTCGCACAAGATAGAAATATTGAAGACCCCATGTAAAATTAAAGAAAAGCTGTCTAGCAGCAAAAAATATGCAAACAAATGGAATTTAAACTTGAGCATGCAGAATAATGTATAAAAAAGGATTCAACAATTGAGAAGACTTCTGCATAAACCTTTCCCCTTTCCATGGTCAAATTCACTCTAATTAACAGAAGCATCTGTAAACCCGATTTTCTCAATTCCTTTTATCACAGAATTTTTTTTGTCATCACAGGCTCAAAGGCTGCTTCTATGTAATTTTGAAAATCCTTATGCATAAGAATTGCTTTATATTAAATTTCTGCCTTAGCCTTCTCCAGTTATACTCTTCAACTTCTAATTTGCTATTTCCTCCAAACACAGTATTCATAGCAACAGCGAACATTAACTGGAACGAAAACTGGGAAGGTAAGAATCTACTCCTAAATCCTACTTAAATAAGGAAACCAAATTACAAAAACTACATCTACCAAACAAGTAACACATCTGACTAAAACAAACAACAATTTGCTTCTCATAAATAATAACTCTAAAATTCCAATATCTGAAATAAGCGATAAAACTTGATTATTGATTCTGTACCACGTTCACTAAATTTTGAGAGACTTTCTGGTAAGAATTCAAAGGTACTCTGGCAATCTGAGTTAAAAGATATTTTAAACAGAAGAGATAAAATCTGATATTCTTGTTAAGACACTGATGAATCTACTGGAAAGATAATATATAACACCCTGGTTAAGATACTGCTGAAAATCTAACCTCAAACAATCAACTATGAATTGACGAACAACAGGATGGTTGCAATTGAATGTATTCCCACAGCCTGAATAGTTATAAAATTCTCCCTGCAAACAATCAATTATGATGAAGGAATGCCCGAGCGAAAAGAAAATCACTCACAAGAACATATTTAGGAGTTTAACAGTTTATAATCCAAGTAGGACTGACCGACTTAAAATATCAAAGGTGGCAAACAAAATCCAGATAACTGTTTGGGCCAGAGAAAGGAAGCAGTATTAATCAATCCTCCATAAAGAAGGGAAAATATAATATTCACAATATGACATATGAGATCAAGACAAAGTCATCTCAAACTTAGAACCATGATGTAATGATAGAAGTGCACATGTAAATCAAGCAACCATATTTTAGGACATTAAATATCCATCAAATGGAGTGGCTAAAATATTTGAACATACTAGAACAATTACTTGCATACTAGAATCACATATTCTAAGGTGTACTAAATCTAGTAGTACTGTGTCAACAGCTATACCTTGGGGGCTAACATGTAATAGACACTGTTATCGACACCTCTAAAGGACAAAATAGGCCCTTTGTCATTCCCTTCAGCAGTGTGATTGAAAACGACATCCATGACCACCTGCTTACGTAAAATTAGATGTCAATTTTAAAACTTTAAAAAAAAAAAATTTCAATCAGATTGTCACCAGCTATCACCTCAATTCCTCGTTTATGTGCTTCCCTCACAAGAAGCTTGAATTCATTTATTGCATCATGGCCACAGTTACGTATGCCAGCAGATGAATAACTTATCATAGGAGAAAAGTAATTGATGGTTGAATATCCCCAAAAATTCACCCTGATGAGAAATGTTATATACACAAGTATCACAACAATGCTTCAACATGTTCTCCCACAAGTTTTAAAAGATCATAAATGATGCAAAGCAAGTAATTAAATAAATCCTAAATAGACTGAATTTATAATATATAGGGATACTTTAATTAATTTGTATTCTAGTTTAATTTGGTTGCCTATTTAGAGTTTTATTATTTAGGCATGCTTATTTGAGTTGTATTCCTAATTTAGGTTTGAGTCTTAATAAAATAGTTTTTCTAGTTAAATTAGGATAAATTGTAGTTAATATAAATAAATGTCTTTTGTGACTTCTACAAGCAGACCTTACTTATTGACTATTTCTTGAAATAAACTCTTAGTTCAAGTTTTGTTCTCGTTATTTCTCAGTATCCAGTGGGATCAACAAGTTTTAACAACTAGATTCACGGGTCTTTTTAGAATCAATGTGAATTTAGTTTTATTTCTTTATTTTGATATTTTCAAGAATCAACGGAATATCAAAAATATCCCTATCTATCGATCATCTTACATTTTTGTCCTTCTATTGCATTAGTTCATCCTTCCGCAGCAACAGTTTAACCATGCATATAAAGGTCAGAAAGATCAGTTAATATTAATTGTACTTTTCTATTCATGGTAGTTGAAACCAAGATCTCCCAACCTTAGCTATACCATTTACCACTTAAGCTAATGCCCAACGGCAGAATTAATTGGTTTCAGTTGTAGTTCCTTCTGGGGAAGCACAAACAACCATACAACAACAGATTATTTGCATTCTCATATTGTTCTTTTTTCCCCCTGACCGTACAAAGAGAACCCTCTTAACGTAGAGGTATCAAGACAGATCTATATTACACAACTTCTTAAGAGACAAAACTCTGTCAATCAAAAGAATGTATAGCAGCAAAGTGCAAAGGAAATCAGAGGCTTTGATATCTACAGCAAGGGGTCTTCGGTGGGTACCAAATTTACGGTTCAAGACCTTCAACATGTCAGCAGGAAGACAAGCTGAATGGTTGCTTTGCCAAAGGGGACCACACACTGACTCCTTAAACTAACAGCAAAGAGTTTTTTAATGAAAAACCAAACCACGTCTGTTTACATGTATTTAGATCAAACGTTTAGGGTCTGGATGAAAGTTTCCCTATATATAGCAACATCAACGAAATGATGTAAATTTATCTGGCAAGTATTAGTTTTGATAATAGACATGGTGAAGACGAGTTTATCTTCTCATGAACTGTTAACTATTTTAGAAGCAACAAGAGTGAAGCCTATTTGCATCAGAAAAGCAGTACATTATCTCAGAGGAATGTGGCATAAAGTTTATCAAAACATTTCTTACTTCTTGCTTCATAGCGAAATGCATACTCCAAAAATAAATTTAGATAAAAGGTAAAATATTGTACTTATAATCACCCAAGACTGAATTATAGCTGAAGTACTCCAGCTCATTGAATTCATGACATGGCATTAACTCTAAACAGTTGATTCCAAGGTCCTACAAAACAAAGAGATAATATTCAGAGTTTCAGACATACAACTAAATTGTTTAAATAAGTTAAGATAAAATGCATGCACTAAAATAAAACCTTACGCAAAGATAAATCAAAGAATAAAATGGAAGTGGAACTATCATTTTGGGGGTGGGGGACGTTTTATTTCCTTCACCACTGTAAAGTGAAAGGAGGGATTGAGAAATTTAGATCAATGAAAATCCATAACAAGTTCTTGAAGCTGCTCAATAATTCAAGTTTTTATTTAGTTTTCTCTAGGAGACTTCCCTAAAGACCAACTTTAACAATATTGGCCATATAGACACTCTTATTCAAGTCTCATTATTAATTTAATTTCATAAGACAATTTGGTATGGTGCATAAAGTTTGGGTTTTTGAGGTGTTTCACTAAATTATTTATGTGTGTTTGCAGAGGTCACGGGAGGAAGGAGCAGTAGTTCTGAATCTGTTCAAAGTCTTAGCAAAGTAAAAGAATTCTGGTTTGAAGTTCAAAATCTGAAACTAGTTAGTTCTGACAATTATGCTTAAAAGTTGGAAATCCAAATGTTACAATTACCACATGTTTCACTCAAAACGGGCTTGGTCAGGCTTTTTCAACAAGTTGATAGACCCGAGGCCATTATTAAGAAGATTTTACTGCTGTGTGAAAAGAAAGTCAAAGAAGGTTAGTTTGAACATGTTGGAGAAAAGAAAAAAAAAATTCCAATGAAGCAGAGGAAGGCACCTAAATTCCAGTTGCTGGCTTCAGGACAAACTCTATAGTTACTGCATTAGCTTCTTCATAAACCTACTTTCCATAATCCAGTAGGAGATAACTTCTGTTGGTTAAGACATGAATATAGAGAAAAGAAAATAAAGATAGTACAAATCATCATAAGAGAAAATGAACTATTTAATGTCATTTATGGTTGTAAAAGAACCCCATTAAATGCATAGATGTGAACCACAATCATTACTAGACATGCACGATCAACAAGATATCACATTTTGTAATAACTTATCCAATAATTGCCACATCTCATTATGGTTTGTCATATCATTGCAGTTATCAGGTCGTATCCTGCATCCTTACCCATGTCTTCATGCTTGACGTGAGGCCACAGTATAAGAGATAAACTTACAAGGCACAAAATGAGATGTCCAGCACTAATACCTTTAGATTGTAAGCCTATTATACTATTCTTCTCATCTAAAACAAAAGTTCATAAGAATGCGAAATGTCATTCTAAAATGCCTAAATTTTACCTTCAAGTGATCAAGCTTCTCCACAACACCTAGGTATGTACCAGGGTGTTCAGTCTTGCTTGATTCATGCCTTGTGAATCCTCGAACATGCACTTCATATATTATAAGATCTCTCTGTGGATACTTCAGAGGTAAATCTCCTTCCCAGTCAAACTGAAAAAAATAGAATGTTGGAAAATAATCATATAACTGCCATGTGTCACCAGGTAAGTTTGCCGGGAGACAAGGAATCGACACTGTATCTTACTACATTTAAGTGCAGAAGGAAATTTTAAAGGCCTATCAATGTTACTAAGCTAAGATACACAGTTGATACAAGTAATGTCCCAGCAAACAATGGTTGTTTTCTTCCACCCAAAAACTCCAAAATAAAACGATAATAATAATTTGAGAAGAAAAAAGGGGTGAAATGCTTCTGCAATTTTATTTTGTTTTTTTTTTTTTGAATTATGCTCCTGCAAGTTAGATAGCAATAGAAGCAAAGAAGCAAAGAATTTGAAATTCATAGGGAGCCCTAAAGAAATAGGGAAATTACTGTCAGAGAGATATATATAGCTATAGGTAAGTATTCACTTGACCATCAAGCTTATTGCTATTGCAGGTGACTAAAAAAATGATGGTTGACTTTTGTCGTATTGTCATCAACTATGGAATTTCTACTTCCACACTTATGCTCTACTTTCATTACTCTACTTTTTCTTGAACTCCCATGTTCACAACATGAGACTGTAAGAGAAAATCGAGTTAACAAAATAACATTAGCTATTTTCATTCGTTACCTCATCTTCAGGAGTAGGCACCAAGCAGGCCATTTGAGGCCAGCAATTTTCATCAGGCCCTAAAACGCCAAATTGTGCTCTGCTTATCACTGCCTATAAAATACAAAAAGCAAATTCAGTAACAATTCTGCAACATACAAGCTCAAACAAATTATAACATCCAATTAATCAAATAAAACTAACTTTTGCATACGGATCCAGAACTATCTTCGTAGGGTCAAAGTAATGTCCTTCTTGGGGAGAAAACTTTCCGTCGAATTTGTAGCCATATAACATATCTTTGAAGTCTCCTTTGAGAAATACATGCCACACATCTCCAGTTTTATTAGCGAAAGAATCAAGAGCAATCTCTTCAGTGACCTTATTCTGCGTAATAAAATAATCGGTCATTAATTAGTGAAATTCCAGCAATTTTTTTTTTTAAAGTAAAACTAAAAAAATTTACCTCTTGCAAATCCGAGAGAGTAATCAAGCAAAGACTAGCGGAAACCGCATTGCTGGAGAAGATAGAGAAATTGACACCGCCGTCGCGAAGAGTAGCGCCAAACGGCGTCGGATAGCCTTTAGAAACCTGAAACCGCTGCGATGGAGGCTTCTCGATAACCGCAGTCTCCAACTCAGCACTTTTGCTCGCTCTGATCACCAAATTCTTAGTCACATTCTCAAACGCTTTTGAATTTGCAAAATGACTAGTCTTATTCGGATGATTGCAACATCGAAACGTCGTCGTTGGCGGCTTCTTCAAATTACTCAGCTTACTCTTGTAGAATTCTGGAGAGTTGATGAAATTAGAAGAACCGTGTAGTAATGGTGATGAAGTGAATTGAAGCAACTCCATTTAGCTTTGAACAAATCAATTAAAAGTTCATGATGATTGACGACAGCTAGCATGTATAGCAGGAGCCCATATTTTTCTATTGTGCGAGTGAGCGAGTGTGATTTTATGGTTACGTGTTACGGGAAGCGCGGTTTCCCGTATCAAAGTAGAGATTTTTTTTTTTTTATAAGAGAGCCCTTCGTGGACAGACCAGTCAACATCAAATTTAAATTATAGTGGGTTGAATAATTAGCAATTGGAATGAGTTGTACTTGGTACCAAATTAATGGGTCCAGCTATGTTGCAAATTAAGATGTCATTTTCTATTTTTTATTAAATTATTATCAGCATGAGGGTTGATTTGCACCGTTGGTTTTTATCGTTTAAAGTTTAATGAAATTATAGATGATCAAAATTTTGTATTCGTAAAGGGACATGTGATGAAGTTGTTACAGTGATTATTTAAATTTTGCTCATATGTATTGGGGAGACAATCTCGTTATCATTGTATTAAATAATAAAAATTAAATAAAGATTTCCTAAACTTTCAAAAACATGTTCCTAAGTCTCTCTATTTTTAGATGAATGAATGAATATTAAAAAAAATTATTATTAGATTATTAAAATAAAAATAAGTGGCCGAAATGATTATACGTTATGAGGAATTGTATTATACGCCACGAGGATTGGCCCCAAAATGTATTCGTAGCGATTTGAATTGCTGCCCTCATATTTGGAGGGTAGGTGCCCCTAACCACCCGAGCAAAGGTCGAGTGACCAGTTAAAAAGGTATTTTGTTACTAAAAGAGTGATATTATTGGTAGTTTGTGATTATGAGTATAGTACTAATAAGGATATATTTGATACAACAGACAAAATTGTAACCTTATATGAGAAATGATAAAAACTCAAGATGTGAATGTAATTAATCATGACTAACCAAATATATATATATTTTTTAGCCGCTCGACTAAAACCGAGGGGTTAGAACCTACCCTCACAATTATGAGGCCACGAGTACAGTACAAGACCTTATAACACATTGTAGGGGTTTAATTTCTTTTTCAAGTTAAGTAAAAATAATATTTTTTAAAATATTATAGCGGATAAAATTTAGATTGTACGATATAAAATTTATAAATTAGTTTCAATTGTAATTTAAGTAATAATGTCATCTAATAAATAAATAAATAAACAAAATGGATTTATGATCAAGTAGACTCAATACACCTTTGTTAAAATGGTAAATCCCAACGGTCAAATAAGTAAAGACAGAACATTATGGCTAAAGCATTTCCAAATGCGGTTAAAAATTCTCTAAAATTGCGTATACAAGTAAAACAAGACAACGCAAAAAACAACAGTTGGATCTTATCTTGATTAAGATCCAAGAAAAATAATTAACAATGACTGAACTGGCAGTGTGACTTCCTATCATTGAAAAACTCTTGTCCTTAGTGCTTTGCTTTTATTTCACGTTTCTGCTCATCTGTCTCCGTTTGTCGCTGTCGGCACTCTCCGAAGGATCCCATATAGGCTTATAAATATTTTCCTCATTTGGGTGGGTTACGGTGGGCGTGAAAGTTTCATTTTCACTTGCAAATATGGGTGAATTTTCTTGGCCTACCGAAGACCAGGTATTAATCTTTACATTCTATGTGGTTTGGTTTCATTGTTTCCTCTAGATTGGTTATCATGGGTGGCTTTAAATTTGTAAAAAATATATCTGGGTTTCTTTCTTAATGCTGATTTTGGCCTTATGATTTATACATTTCTTATTCATTGAATGCTGCGCTGTTGGTTTTTGTTTGAGTTTTTATTTTCTTTTACTTGTTGCAGTTAAAAGAAATGAGGAATAAAGTTTCTGAGATGTCTGGGAGAGATGCTGAAGAGGTTCGAGTTGTTGTGTCTCCTTATCGTATCTGTCCACTGGGAGCTCATATTGATCATCAGGTTAGTTCAATATGCTTTGATTTCGTAGTTCTGATTAATGATGACCATAGTGGTTATATTTTTTATAGGAAAATTAAGAAACTCATATTTTACATAGTCTTTAAGAAATGCTAGTAGTAATTATAATTATATTTTCATCTCTTTGAATAGAGAGTTTGCTTGTAACTGGAGTGCTTTTTGGCTCAATGTCGAAAGCACATCCACGAACTCTTACTTGGCAGCTAATGTTTACCGACTAGCCACTTGTTTATATTTGCTAGCTAGTGTCCTTGTCTACCACAGCTATAGATTAAGTACCCTTATTGGTTTGTGACATTTTCTGGACTTCAACATAGCTGTTTCCGTCTGCAACCTTCTACCACAGCTATAGATTAAGTGCCCTTATTGGTTTGTGACATTTTCTGGACTTCAACATAGCTGTTTTCGTCTGCAACCTTCATCACATCAAATTTCATAAACTAAAAAGGTATTTTTTCTATTTCTGCTTGATGCTTGCAGGGAGGAACTGTTTCAGCTATGACAATAAACAAAGGAATACTTCTAGGATTTGTACCTTCTGGTGACACTGAGGTAAAGATGAGACAATCATTTTACGTTTCAATTTCATGTAAGTAGTTTGGACTTGTTTGGAAGTTTTAGTTGATCAATTGTACCCCACAGAGAAATTTTTATGTGTCATCTCCATCGCTGATTCTCTGAGTATATATAGATTGAAAGCATGAAAAAATATAGAGATGCGAGGCCTTGATTTATAACTGTGTAAAAGTCAGAAGGTTTCAGAGATTTGAGGCTTAAATCACCACTAGAGAGAGAATCAGTCTGTTCCTTCAGATATTGATTGTGATAATGGTTTATCTACTCTTAACTTCCCAGCTAATTGTATTCCTGATTTAAATCCGAAACTTATCAGCTGGATCAGGAAGCTGTAATGCATGTCCTTGAAGAAAGATTCCTGCATATATCCACCTTAAGAATTGCATCCAATGTCACTAATATGCTGAATTTGAAAGTTTTCGGTGTAGGTTGTGCTGCGGTCAGGCCAGTTTGATGGAGAAGTTAGGTTCAGGTGTGGAAACTGTTTTACATATTCCCTGTCATATTCTATTGCTTATATTATCTTTGTATATATTAGATACACAATAAATTTTCAATTTTTTTTTAATCCAACTATTATCACACTTCAATCTCACTGGGGTTAATGGTGTGAATTATCTAAACCAGACATATCAGATGGCATTGTTTTTCAATTATAGCTAAGTAAGAGGAATACAAACTGGGGGGAATAAAATACAAAGACAAAAAAGAGAGAAGAACATTATTGCATCATCATAATCTTTGGCCAAATACATGAAAAATGACTGATTGCGTAAGGAAAGAAACCAAATATATTGTGAACGATTACCATTACTCCTACTCAAATAGGAAAAGCAAGTTAAAATGAACTTCTAAATCTATTTTAAACAAATAAGAAGTCCCCCTTAAACAAGTAATACCTCGGAACTCTTAGAAGGAGAATAGTTCCTAAATTGTCGAAAAAAACTAAAGATGCTTGATTCAGCCTGACGCTAAGAATATAAAACTACTCTAGATTCTCTTTTAAAACAAATTGACTGTCATACTTGTGGACTGTCGTTGCTTGCTCTGCATGTAACTTCTTCTCTGCGTAAAATTGTTGATCTTTATGTGTGAATTTAATTGCACTGCTTCACATGTAATGCTATGCTTCATTATAATTGAATTATTTTGCATTTTGGGTTATGATAGAATTGACGAAATTCAGCAACCAACAAATTCGGTTAAGAAACATCATGCTGTCTATGCAAGTGATTCTGCTAAAATAAAAGAAGAATGCAAATGGGGAAATTATGCTAGAGGAGCCCTATATGCTCTACAGAGTAGAGGGAACATTCTTACCGAGGTTAAAATATTTCTCTGTTGTTACTTTATGAATCATTTATTTGCTCTATCATATGGGTTATCAAAGATAAGCTTCTATTGCCCTTGAATCCAGAACTTTGGATAAGATATACATTTTGTTTCCTTTTGCCAGACATGTAAGGCATTGAGCACTCATGTCATGTAAACTTGCTCTGATTAATGATTTGTTGTGGTGCTCTCTTTTTAATATACTTTCAATACTACTAAAATGATGACACGTGGCTTGTCTGATACTTTAGTGCTTTCTCCTGTAAAACTCTTGCTTGTCTGGAAATTTCAGTGATCGGTTGTGATCATTGCAGGGCATTATTGGGTACATCTGTGGTTCCGATAATCTTGACAGTTCAGGCCTTAGCTCTTCTGCTGCGGTAAGCATGTCTTTTCCTTCTAATATATCGACTGCTGAGTGCTGAGGAATGCTTATCCTGGGAAATGTAATGACAAAGACAATATAATTGCTTGAAATTATTAATCTCTGAATTTCCTGAAGAGAAACCTATTATTACCACTCTATTAAGAAGAAAAGAAGATTTCATAAAATTGAGGGGGGGGGGGGGGCAAATGTCATAGGAATTTTAATAGATCATGGTCAAGTAGATGTAGTGAAAATATTTAATTTAATATTAAGGGAGAGCCAGAATTGACTTTTATTGGTCATAATACAATGGAGAAGCCTACTTAATTTAAAACAAATTAAAACAGAATCTCATATGTGTAGGAGAAAATGACGAACAGGGAAAGGGATTAAGGCATAATTAATACAATAAACAAGTAAATTTTCCAAATAGGGGACTAACAATGGTGGTTTTCGGAATTTCAGCTTTTTGAGCAGTGCTTTTCTGTTGTAAAGAATTGATATCTTTCCAATGCATAACATTACAAAATATTTTACAGGTAGGAATTGCTTATCTTTTGGCTTTGGAAAGTGCAAATGATATGAATGTAACTCCTTTGGATAACATAGAATATGATCGGTAGGTTTCTTCTACACATGAATTTATTTGCTGTATGTCTGTTTGTATCTTTATTTGTGATTTAATAGACAGCTTATCTAGATTGATCTGCAGGTTACTGAAAAGGGTATGGCAAAAGGCATCCGTCTCATTATAATTACTAGAAAACTTAATATGACCTACATATACACCTGCTTCCTTATCATGAATAATTGAATACTCAGAAGCATTGGAATAACTGAGATGTATTTTATTATCAAGAATTTAGTAATTGCTGCTTTATAATCACGATACTTAGGAGCTCGTATTATATACATTGTTAAAGATCTCATAGCATTTTCCAAAGTTTTAGAGCATTAGAACTTTCTAACATCTTACTTTTCTGCTCATTTAGGTTAATTGAAAATGGATATTTGGGTCTAAGGAATGGCATACTTGATCAGTCAGCTATATTACTTTCAAGATATGGTTGTCTAATGTGCATGGACTGCAAGGTAACGTATAGTTGTTTGTATCTGTATCAAATGTTCGTAAGAATCAATCTCTTTACATTTGTATCTATTCAAGTCGACTTCATCAATTGAAGAGTCAGATTTTAAACCTTTATTGAATTATTTAGCTCATTCTGCCTTGTGTATCATTCTACAGCATGAATTTGCACTACAGCGTAGTTGCATGAGGAATTTGATTTTTGACAAAATCAAATTTATCAAAAACATAACATGTTTGGATAATATTTATGGTATCATTTCGTAACTAGTAAAAAATAATTGATTGAGAAGTACTTTAGTTTTCCTATGAAGACTAATATTCTAATTGAAAATTCTTTTGAGTTCCTAACTTCATGTAACTGAGATTCCCTCATTGGATGTGATAAGAATTTGTACAATTCTCATGTTTCATAATAATTACTGGTGCGTATAATTGAGAAACATTCAAATGTGGATAAAATTTCATATAATAGACATTAAGTTTTTTTTGGCAGTGACCGAGAGAGACCAGGTAAGACCCAGCCAGGCCCAGGAAAAATCCTTGGTCCACTAGATTAGCTTTCTAAAATATATTGGCCTTCTGGGTACATATTGAGCTAATCTAAAATGGGTAGTTCGGGTTATTCAATATTGATAAGAAACTGATAATTATTAAGAAAAATTATTGGCTAACACAAACTTTTTGCGTATGTTATATCTCACCACTTCGTGTCTACAGCTTCTGCTCTATACACATTTAGCAAGAGGCAACAACACATTTCTTGTTTCACAATGTATTTTCTTTACAGCTGCTGAGGATACAAAGCAACTAAATGTGCCACATTATTTATAATGGCCACTATCCTTAGCAAAAGAAGGATATGGATATTTTTGAAAAAAGGAATAGAAATCCACCTCCAACAAGGGAAATAAATATTGCATGTATATATCTCTAGGATGTGTAGTTTTTTCCTCTTTTGTTTCCTTAATTTCTCTGTCAGGCATTGCACTTCATGTTGTTTTTGTGATTAGCCTATCTATTTTTTTTTTTTTAAAAAAAAAATCCTGATAAAAAAAGAATCATGTTATTTTTGTTCTTGCAGTTGCTTCATGTTTCTTTTCTGTCTTTAAAAGATCTCAAAAATTTAGCTGATCGGTTTCTCAAAATGTGAACTGCAGATGCACCAACCAATTCTCCACTTTCATTTGATTTAACATTTTCCTCCTATTTTATTAGATTAGTGGTTTTGTTTCATGAATCTTGTTTGGCATGTGTAGTCTAAGGAATACGAAATTATACAACCTCGAGAACCTCAGAACGGTGGCGAAACTGAGTTTAAAAAGTCCTACAAAATATTATTGGCGTTTTCAGGCTTGAGGTGTGCCCTGACTAACAATCCCGGATATAATTGTCGAGTTGCAGAATGTCAAGAGGCAGCAAAATTTCTTCTATGGTATGATCCTTTCCCTTGTAACTTAGATCCTACTGCTGCAGGATATTTTTCAGTTGCTTAATGTGGTGATTTTCCCTAATATGCATGTGTTCTGACAACTTGTGAATCACATACATATCAGTTACACCTACTTTTCTTATGTTTTACAGTGCCTCTGGAAAAGCTGAAATGGAGCCTCGATTGTGCAATGGCTAGTACTTTCACCTAATTTTGTTCTCAAGTTTTGTTATGTTACAGCTGATAATGATTTTGATTTTATTTCTAACAGTTGAAGAAGAGGTTTATGAAGCTCACAAGGTAATTGGCTTGCAGCAGGTTCATGGTTGTGATTAAATGAGTTCCAATTTATGGTATTTAAGGACAGAGTTCAGCTTTCTTATCTTTGGAGAAATTAGAGAAAGGAAATAAAAGGAAGAAAGAAGTTGAAAAGGAGAATTTTGAATTGAAAGGAGTGTGAAATCATTATGCTTTATTCGTCAATGCTGGTCTAAGGAGTAAGGACCGGTTAGACAGACTTATAGGCTTAGGTACAAACAAGATGTTGCACCTTAAGTTAAATCTAATCCAAAATAACCATAGGAACCTTTCATATGTTTTAAAAGCATACTATTAACAAATTTTCAATCGTGGATACATATATATCCTTATTATACTGAAATGATTCCAATTATTGGTATTAGACTAATAGTGATTTTAATCGAAGAAAGAGATCAGAATCTGAATATAACTAAAACATAATTATATAGATAATAACTTTAAAAAAAAAAGATAAACAATATGTAATTGACCTGAAGTCCTACACTAATGCCCAGCATAAGTACCTAGGTCTCTAATGGAATCTCCATTAATTTTCCCCTATGGAAAAGTATCTGCTACAGTGAGTGCTGTTGGTAATGGCCTAGCAAGTCAAGAGCCAGATGACGAAACTTGTCTTCAGGAAGCCATATATAATCAGTCTGAATGAGCTTTCCTATGGAATAGAAATTTTCCCCAGGGAGAGGTAACCAATTGATCATCCAAATGGCCTTACAACTTTATAGATAGGGACTCGGACATGGCATCATGACAATTAACACAGTTTCTAGGACTGCAAATTTTCATGTCAATTATATTCAAAACTTGTTGTCGATATTGGAGAGACTATTCTATTTCATAATATATATATTTTTTTAAGTCCCTTATGAACTTGCTTAAAAGAATTTCATTGTGACTATTCTATTGCTTTTTATACAACTCTCTTTCTGTACAGAGTGAACTGGAGCCCATTATAGCTAAAAGAGCACAGCATTATTTCACAGAGAACAGGCGGGCTGCAAAAGGCATTGCTTTCTGGACATGGTTTCTTGAAATCATATTGGAAATTAATGTCTATTAGGTTTTGTGCTTTATAAAACTTGTGGATATATTTTATTGTTTCAGGACTTAAAGCTTGGAAATCAGGCAATTTAGAAGATTTTGGAAAACTCATTTCAGCCTCTGGTCTAAGTTCTATTCATAACTATGAATGTGGTACAACCTTAATTCCGTCCATTGTTTTCCTTTATACATTAGTTTTAATCATAGCGGTGTGCACCTATATTTTCATATGACTGTAATCAAGTATCCTACAATTCACAGTGATGTCTTTTTCCCAACCGATGTGAATTAATATTAGTACTAATTCTAACAGATGCTGTGCACAGTACTAGACTGTGACCTGGCGCTTTTTTTTTTTATAATGCAATTTCTTTCTCAAATATATTTTTCTAAAAAATCATTTTGACTTTTATGATAATTTAATTTGGTCATGTTAATTTTTTTGGCAGCTGTGCCATATAAAATTTCATCTAGTTTCAGTGTTTTCCCATTCTACCCCAGCATATAACTAAGGAATGAGAATAATGATGTTGAATTCATTTTACAATCAAATATTGGCTGTTAGTTTTTGAAGTGGATGATTTAAAATTAAATCTGGTCACAAGGTACTCTTATCATTTAAACCCTTGGTTTCTGCATAGCTTATGTAACCTGAGATTTATTCATGTTTTGTCCTTTTAATGGTTACTTTAAAGGTTCTGAGCCATTGATACAACTGAATGAGATTCTCCAAAGGGCACCTGGAGTATTTGGAGCACGTTTTAGTGGCGCTGGATTTAGAGGATGCTGTCTTGCACTTGTAGATGCTGATCGTGCAGAAGAAGCTGCGTCATATGTCAGGAGAGAATATTTTGAGCTCCAGCCTGAGTTAGCTAGCCAGTTAAACGCAGATTCGGCTGTATTGATTTGTGAACCAGGTGACTCTGCTCGGGTAATCTGACCAGAACCCAACTCCTCTTCGGTACCTTACTGCATCACAGTTCCATTTGTTCATTTCATTTTTGTTGAATCACATATATTTTATTGAAACGCAACTCCGGAATGTTAGTTTGAGTTTGAATGTCGACAGTCGTACATCGTGGAATTTCTTTTTCCAAATTCATTGCCTTGAATATCATACATTTTTCTCCGATTATGATATTATCCTTCAAGAAAATTGATCTGACTTGGAAGGATTTATTATCGCCTACTAAAGTGTATGATTTATCCATTAGAGCCCACTGTTAGCCTCTACAATTCCGTAGATTTTACGTTATAATCCAATTAAAAATTTATAGTTGTTCTATTATGGCTCTTGTGAAACCAAAATCCTAATTCCGCCATTGCTTGTACGTGATCTGTTTAAGAAGCACGTGTTTGTAGATTTACGTGCATGTCGGTACAATTTTCAGATGCTTATTAAAAAAAAAAAGAAAAAAAAAGGGGACCACATTTAATTACTACCAACACGACAGCATATGATATGCTGCAATTGATGTGTGAGTGATCGCCAACTTTTGTTTGAATTCTCATTAGACTTAGAGGTGGGTGTGGATTGTCAATTGACGAGATGCGTTGGGTATAAAAGCCCGCCCCCCCCCCCCCCCCCCTAATGAAATTGCAATACGCAATTGCGCCACCACGCGATGCACCCTTCCCGTTGGTCATTCCATTTCAAGACAAATTAACTTGATATAGTTGGCATGATAATCATTCCATTTCAAGACCATTTTTCACCCCTTTTTTTCTTTTTTTCTTTTTTTTCCCCTAACACTACTTTAAAGATCGGACCTAAAACCTAAGTCATAAGAAAATCGCTTGTTGACAATAAAGTTAGACCTTGACTGATTTTTTTTAATTTTTATTTTTAATCTCCCACCTCTTTTAAGGTTCAAAGTCGGTTGGTCGCTAAAATGAAACTATTTGAGAGCCATTCAATCAAAACACCATGGTGGTGAACTGTTTTTTCATTTAATTATTTATGTATGTAGTATCGAATGCATTTGCCCAAGTTGAGCATCTAATGGATGATTGGTGATTCTGAATTCATGATATTCGAAATGCTTTGGCATCTAAAAGAAATAAATAAATTGGAAGTAATTTGAAGCGACAACAACTTTCTCATCATGGACTATCATCTTCTGCTTTTAACGCCTCATGAATAGTTACTCTCGTAAAAGTTTACCAAATATTTTTTAACTAGATTTAACTCAATTTTAGGTATAGACTTCCTATATCCCCAGTGTGTGTGTGTGCGCGTGTGTATATATATATATATATATATATATAGAGAGAGAGAGAGAGAGAGAGAGAGAGAGAGAGAGAGAGATGAGTCGATATGAGCTCGAACAATGACAACTGTAGGGTTGTTGTAACTTGAATTGATAGAAAACTAATAAATTCCGTTCGAATTCGAGATGATGTTAAATAATTGCACTAAAATTGGTAAATCACCCGACAAATACTAGTGGAGTGTAGTTGCGGTCAAGCTGTATTTTTTTTTTATTGAATGCGTATGTTTTGCTTGCTTGCTTGCTGAGCGTAATCGCCACTAATTACACAATACACTCCTTTTATTTATTTATTTATTTATTATTTATTATATATATATTGGTATGAGATCTTAAAGTATGGGAAAAGTCCGGTAAAATTTTAAAATTACAGGTTTTAAATACTTACAACTTGAAGCACTTAAACCGTATGATTTATACTTTTTTTTCAGACGTTTCTACATTTTAAAATTTCATATTGAAATATTTATATATATACACACACATATATATATATCCACCATCTTAACTATTAAATGCTAATTGGGGGTGGACAACAGACACGTTCAATTTAGTATTGAGTTCTAAAGAGCTAATAAAAATTAAATGAAAAAATTTAAATTGGAATAAATTTTTTTATTATTTCTCACAAAATTTAACTTTGTAAATTTTTTTTCCTTATGTCTTATTTAATCATTGCGCCTGATACTATTTTAATATAATAAAAGTTAATGGTTATTTTCGATTCGGTTCCAATCTTAAGGAAAAAATACTGAACCCAACCGATTCTTTTTAGAACGAGTTTAATTCTCTCTGGTCCTAATGCTAATCCTATCTTTTCTTTTTCTTTTTTAATAGTATTTGGCTCTCAAAAGGATTTCATGCTTTTTTCTTTTTTTATTTCACACATAAAACTGTTTGCTTCCAGGGGTTATATTGGCTTTGGCAATGTTATAAGAGACTCAAATGGTGCATTTGTGGCAGCTAGGTGTTGTAGCATTCCTGGAAAATTTAGTGCCCGTGATGCTGAAGCCCTTGGTGTTTGCGAGGCCCTTAGTTGGATTAAGCAACTACAATTGTCTAATGTAACTATTGAGATGGAATGCTTAAATGTGTACAATGCTCTAGTTAATAATCTCTCGGGTCCTAGTAGTTTTAGCCTTGTTATTGAAGATTGTCGTGCTGTGTCTAATTCAATACGAGATGTATCTTTCTCTTTCGTTAGACGGTCTGCGAATTTCGTTGCCCACTCTGTAGCTCAGGCAGGGAATTCTTTGTCAGGCCACGGAGAGTGGAGGGTTGTTCCACCTCCGTTCTTAATTGTTGATTTGTTTGGCTCTTCTTCTTAATGAATATCCAGTTTCATCAAAAAAAAAAAAAACTATCCCTAGCTAGTTGATAAACATATTTTTTCGTAATAACTCTCAAAATTAATTTATCACATGATATTCTTGAAGAATTTCATATACAACAAAATATGGGACAAAAAAGTTTGTGGATTTCAAGCTATAATAATATGGTACAATGGTATATTTAAATTTATTATCTTATATTATAATAATTATTATAGTTTTAATTGTAACTAATAGTTGTTGTTAGTAATTGAAATTTTTATTATAATAACTATTAAGATTGAGTAACCCATTTATTTGATGGTAAGTAAGTAATTTTTAAATTCTAAAATTCATTATCGAATATATAAGTGACCACAGTAGATGGGACTTAAATATTGTGATCACTTATATTTTTGTATTTTTTTAAATCACAATTGTAATAATTATTATTTTATATAACCGTTGAAAACAATCCATCTCTCACTTTTGTTTAAATCATTTAGAATTCAAACTCATAGATGATGTGTCGTTTGTCAAAAGAGAAGAGAAATGTCAAGTCATTTTCATATATATAAAGTTAATGACATTTCATTGACTATAAAAATTTAAAAAAAAAACATAGACCATGTGTCATCTAGAGTATGCGCCGATGCGTACTGGTTATGCATGTTGGTTTTGTGAATTACGTAGGCAACATGTCATTAAATAATTATCTTGTGAAATGCATGTCAGTGAGTATCAAAACAATAAACGACAAGTCATCTGGTACTTGTGTGATGATTAAATTTATAGTCAATATTATTCATCACCATCATCATCATTATCATTATTATTGTTATGATCATAATTGGTAGTAGTAGTAGTAATAATAATAATAATAATAATAGTAATGCAAGGAACAATAATTAATTAAGGACAATTTGGCAACTTGTAACAATCTAGTTTGATACCTAGACAAAGTAAACTCATTAATGAAAATACAACTTATTCCAATTCTAAATCCTACAGCTAAAGTAAACAATTTATTATAATTATGACTCTAGTCCATTCTAATTACAATGTAATAAACAGATCATTAAAGTATTAGAAGCAATATCTTTGAAAAATAGATGACTTATTATCTCCCAAGTAAAGTTTCACAACGGTTGTTTTATTTAAAATAACCTTGAGTGCTAGATGCTAATTAAGGGTGGGCAACGAGTTGTTTCGTTCCAATACTAAATTGTAAAGAACCAATAAAAATAGAATCAACAAAAATAAAAAATCAATCCGAAACCAAAACTTTCGGTCAGGTCCTTCAAATATTTATAATTTTTTAATTTTCTCACAAACTTTTTTTAAAATTTTTATTTCTTGTGTCTTGTTAAATCTTGCCACCTAGTACTATTTTAATATAGAAAAAAGTTCGTGGTTTTTTCCAATATGATTTCGGTCTTAAGGAAAAAAATACCAAACCAGAACTCGAAAATTGAATTGAACCAATTTTTCTGGAATTAGTTCTACCTACCCTAATGCTAACTATATCATTTTTTTTTAATAATATTTAGATCCAGAAAGGATTTCATACTTTTTTCTTTTTTCATTTCGTGCCTAATACTATCCCTAGTTAGTTGATAACCATATTCTTTTGTGATAACTTTTAGAAAAAAAATTTGTCAGGTGACTTAGTTTTCCCTTAATTTTAGAGTATTCTTTAAGAATTTTATATCCAACAAAAGACTAAAAAAATGATTGTGGAATATTCTTTTGTGATAACTTTTTTTTAAAAAATAAATAAATTGTCACATGACTTAGTTTTCCCTTAATTCTATTGTATTCTTGAAGAATTTCATATGCAACCAAAAAAAAAAAAAAAGATGATTGTGGAATCTATAATATTATGGTAAACGGTATGTTTATATAGCTAAAGTTTATTATTTTGTTATTTTACTAAAACAACAATTATAGTTTTAATTGTAATTAATAGTTGTACTTGCAATTGAAGTTGCTATTATAATTACTATTAAAATTGAGTAATCTATCTATTAGATACTAAGTAAATAATTTTACAAATCATAAAATTTGTCATATAATAAACGAGTGACCAATAGTAATTGGCACTCAAATAAAAATTCAAATATTGTGATCATATATGTGTGTGTGTATAAAATGATTATTATTCCATGTAACTGTTAAAAACTAATAATATCTTACTTCTGTTAAAATTAATTAGAATCCAACTGCAAATATGGCATGTTGTTTGTTAAGAAAGGAACAAAAAGTCGGATTGTTGACTTATTTGTAACTACAATGGCATGTTGTTTATTGTTAAAACATAAAGAATGCTTCATCTAGAGTATGCAATTGTGTACACTATTTTTGTATGCTTGTTGTACAAATGATGTAGATTATATGTCATCCTTATCTTCATCTCTCTAATGACAAGTCATTTTCTTAAAGAGATAAACGACGTATCATCTAATACTTGTGTGTCGATTAAAATATATTTAATATTTTATTATTGTTGTTGTTGTTGACTTGTTGTCATTCTTCTTCTTCTTCTTCATAATTAGGGATGGCAAAATGCAGGTTTAGCCTAGACTTTTTTAAGCCCATACCCAAGCTCATTAGAGTATAATTGTAAGGGTCGAGCCTAAGCCAAGCTCACTGCGGGCTTGAGTCGAGCTTAGGCTTTCACTTATTTTTTCAATTTTTTTTAAAAATTGTTGTAAACCTAAAATGCGTTAATAATAATCAAGTTGTTATAATCAACAATGAATTAAATAAAATGAATATTTTTAAAATAAAATAATAAATAAAGCAAATAAAAGTTTAAAGATTTAAATTTTTAGTATTATATTCTCTAATTCAAGTACCTTCTTAATTAACTAATATTTAAAAGAGTGTTTAGTATTATAATTTAAGTTTTTTTATTCATTATTGATATATGAATTAGGGATTTAAGCTTATTTTTTATTTTCCATTATTTTTTAATTTTATTTTTAAAAAAATAAAGGACTTGTGCTTGGCCTGAGCTTTTTTTTCCTTGTGCCCTTGTCCAAACCCTCATGTGAGAGATTCAGGCCAAAGTCTGTGGAAATGTTTGTGGAAATGGGCTGGGCTTAGGCCAATCCCAGCTTTTTTGCCATCCATGTTTGTAGTAGTCGTATTCTTATTTTTAATAATAATAACTACTATTGTTATTATTATTTTTATCATTATTATTGTTACTGTTATAATAGATAATAATAATACTAAAGACAATAACTAATTGAGAATATTTTGACAACTTGTAACAATTTATTCTGATACCTAGACAAAGTAAACACACAAATGGGAATACAACATTTTTCAATTTTGATTCTTACAACTAAAGTAAACAACTTATTCTAATTACAATTACAGTCTATTCCAATTACCAATATCATTAAAGTATTGGAAGTAATGTCCTTGGAAAATAGACAACTTTTTGCCTATTACTATTGTTATTATTTTCAATTTTTCTTTATTATTTATATTATTAACAATAATTATTTTGAATAATAATAATTGTAATTATTATAATAAATAATGACAATAGTCAATTGATGTCATTTTAGTAACTTGCCACAAGTCTTTACATTTCAAAATAGAGTAAACACATCAATGACTTCTAAAAAAATAATAATAATAACACATCGATAATAATACAATTTATTTCGATTTTGATTCTAACAATTAAATTAAATAATTTATTCTAATTGTCATTCCTCATTCTAATTCTAGTCTCTTTTAATTCTAATTTTTTGTTCAATTATAATTTATTCTAATTACCGATTGGCAAATGTGATATGATGCAAACAAAGTTTAATGCTCAGCATTTTATCAGCTTGGTAAGAGAGAAGTGTGTTCAACAATTAAAAAGCATTCACTCAACCGAGAAAACTCAGACAGGGTGAGAACTTACGATCATAAAGCAGCGAAAAAAAGCATCATTTTATGGTGTTGATGGAATAGACGACAATAAAAGCATGCGCTCCAAGTCGATATCCATACCATAAATAAGCAAAATGATTACTTCGTGAAAAAATGAAAGGCGTTATTTATTTATTTTTTTTATACGCTGATATATTATAATTAAAATTTTATTAATATTTATAATTAAAAATCAATCGAAATTCTCTTGAATAACAAAATAAAATAGCATGGTATCATATCACTACGGCAATATAGCTGGACTGAAAAACATATAATAGGGTATTATTAGAAGAATTACTGAATTAGGAACGGATTTAGGACTAAAATGTCATTCTTGGAGGAAAAAAGCGAATCATTTTATTCTGCTAATCAGTAATCGCCACTGACCACTCACCGCCTTGGTTATGAATTGGAATATGATAAAAATCCACAATCTTAAGTGGATTTGTGGACCAAAATAATTTTGAGTGCCCCAGAACACAAAGCCGACCGACCATATTTTTTGAGGCCAAGAAAATGGCACATGCAATCTTCATATTGCCGATAAGCTTCTTACCATTAAAAATCCATGCAAAATTTTTCGAAAGTGTTGGTCGCCTTCATCCCATTCTTCTTAATTAAATTGATCAGATCACGATAAGTCTTCCATAATACCAACATGCAGCTTTTATATAAGCACCAACCCATGGTGCCATTTGTCAAAACCCAAAAATATTGGCCTCTCATATAATTAATTGCGTCCTTTGTTTCCTCCCTACGTCAAATTAATTAACAAAGCAAGAAAGAAAGAAAGCACTTTCAGAAAGTTATGAAGGATCATGGCCACTTTAAACTATTTATTTATTTCAGAGGTAGTTTTCATATCATTTTATTATTTTATTTCAAGTAGCTCAGAATTGGAGCAACAGAGAGCACCACCCCGTTTATTATATTTATATATTATTAATTAATAAAATTTAATTCTTGATTTTATTAATAAAATTGCTTCAATAACGGTTGAGTTTGTTTAATTATTATAGTTAGACAGCGATGTCTAATTTTTAAACTTCCATTTTAAGGCGCACGTCGACATGAGGAAACACTGTTCACACATTAATTAATACTGACAAATATTAAAAACAATTGTCGATTTGATTTCTGTTCGGAAGCTAGTCAATGTTGCAACATTGCATCTCTTGAACCTTCAAAAGCTTCTATCTGACACAAACTAGTCAATATCAGAAAGCAACCATAGGAAGGACAAGTCAATGGCCAGTCTAATGAGATGGGGACTTGTCAGCAGATCGAATTTGTTTTGTAAAGACTACATATTTACCACACCAAAACGTAGTGCAATAATACAATATTGAATTTGATTCTGCTATACATATCCCACTACAATATAATACTCACATAATTTGATTATTCAGTAGCACCAAAACACGTACCTTACTATTCAACCAATCAAACAGAATAAGAATATCCTTTCGAGCAGAGCGTGTGTATCGTTAGTAAAGTAAGTCGAGCCACTCGGTCGTATTATAGCTTGGATAGATTCTTCTACCGAGAGAAAATTTTGTGTAGGACTGTTGCACCATCTCAATATTTGGCCATAAAGACTTCACAATCGGCTGGTATCGAATTGTTTAAGTCTATCTTGAGGTGGTGGGATAAGTCCACTGGCGCATGCTCTGTCATGTGACGGAGCAGTGAACTCGAAGTCGGACGATCAATGGATTCGAAGTATGCTAAATCATTGAGACAATCCCACGTAAATTTTTCTCCCTTTTCCTAACAGGCCGCGCCTGCCCCCAACAAAGTTGGATAGTGACACGCCTACATACGGAACCAAATGATTTATTCTCATCACCTATGGTATCGCTAACCGTTCGATCATCATTTGGAATTAATAACAATTCCACTATGTTATCTATTACATTTTTTTTTCTTTTTTAACTTTTCGCAACTAGCTAACCATCTTCATGCACAGGAACTCCACCAAGTTAAGAGAATTGTACAGAACACCGCGCTCCACTATAAAACCTCCTTGTTACACCCCCAAAATTCCCATATCCTCGGGCCATTTTAATTTTCTCTCTGTAAAAAAAAAAAAATGAAAAACTTCGGTTCTTCTAGTATGAAACCAGGCCTTATTTTCTTCAATTGTTCAACCAAAATCTCTTGCTTCATGTCGACATTTATTTTCTTGGCTGTCAAATACATTATGAACCCTCTAATGCTTCACCTTTGTTATTTTACAGCTCTCTCTTTATTAGGATACTTTCTTTTAAGTGTCACAAAGCCTAGAACTCACTCCACGACCCCAAAAACCTTCGATGTTTTCTTCACCTCTGTGTCTGCCGCAACGGATTCGAGCATGGGCACTGTTGAAATGGAGGTTTTTTCAAATTGCCAACTCATAATCATGACCATTTTGATGCTAGCTGGAGGTGAAGTTTTCATGTCCATGCTTGAACTCTTCTTCATCAAATCCAAGCTTCCCAAACATAATGATCATCTCCTTATCACTCCTTCTTCAAAACCCACAAAATCTGTTGAACAGATTGAATTAAACTCCATCTGTTGTTCCGAAAAAACAGATCATATTAGCTTTGACAACAAGAACAACAAGAACAACAACAATACAATTTTAAAACACAACTCCATCAGGTACTTGTGTTATGTGGTACTAGGTTATTTCTTAATAGTTCATGTTGGTGGTTCATGTTTGGTGTTATGGTACATAAGTCTCATTCCTAGTGCAAAGCACGTACTAGAGCAGAAGGGTCTCCAAGCGGAAACATTCTCACTTTTCACAATTGTTTCCACTTTCTCAAATTGTGGTTTTGTCCCTACAAATGAAAACATGATTGTTTTTAAGGAAAATTCAGGCCTCTTGTTGCTTTTAATTCCACAAGTCCTCCTTGGCAACACATTATATCCAGCTTGCTTGCGATTCGCAATCTGGGTTCTGAAGAAAATCACAAAGAGAGAAGAGTGTGATTACTTGTTGAAGAATTATAGAGAGATAGGCTATGACCATTTGCTCTCTAGGTCTCGTTCTTGTTTTTTGGCTATTACTGTTTTTGGGTTCATAATAGTGCAGCTGGTGATTTTCTGTTCCTTGGAATGGAACTCGGAGGCCATGGATGATTTAAATTTTTATCAGAAACTCGTCGCTTCCTTGTTTGAAGTCGTTAATTCGAGGCATACTGGCGAATCTGTCCTTGATCTCTCCATCATTTCACCAGCAATCTTGGTCCTCTTTGTTGTTATGATGTGAGTTCTTCCATGCCTTTAATATTTTTTCATGCAGCATTGACAAGTTTCCGTTTACAAATTTTGAACCTCTTGTTTTTTTGACAAAATTATGTCAGGCCGCTAATCAATGAGATCATAAAAGGAATATCGTCACCTTCTTATTGATCTATAATATAAAATAACTCCTTGACACTAAAAATTAAAAAAAAAAAGGAATAAATGATCCATTTATTTGATATTTGGTCTCAAGAATATAAAATATATATTTATGATAAAAATAATTAAAATAATAAAAGTTTAAGCAAAAATATCTTATTATTAATTTTTTTACACCAAAATCTATATATCTTTTAATATTTAAATTTTTTATTTATTTGATTTATTTAATTTATGATATATATGAATAAAAGAGTTGAAAATAAGCTTAATATTTTAAAATTATGGTGAAGGAAATTATTAGGTATTATGAAAATAATAGGGAACTAAATGGTAAAAAAACTACCAATCTCCCAACATAAAATCATAGAATATTGTTTAAAATAAAATAAATTCAAAAATTTATATCTACATATTTTTTTTTTTGAATGATAATAAGAAGAATTGTAGCCTTTTTTGATGCGTCTAATATTCCATATTTGACCATGATTAAATTAATCCGCACTAAAAATTGCGAAAATAAGAAATATTTGACAACAAAAGAGAAAAGGATGATCTCTGAAAACAGGAACTTATTCTTTAAGTAGCCATTTATGTATACATGATGTGTAGTTTATACTTTATAGAAATAAAAAGCAAACAAGAATATGAAATATTCTTCGAAATTCTGGATGCATAGTAATTAATTATATGTAAGAATAAGAATTTCGCCATATCAATCCTATGCAATTTTTCATATTCTTGTTTGCTTCGAAATTCTGGATGCATAGTAATTAATTATATGTAAGAATAAGAATTTCGCCATATCAATTCTATGCAATTTTTTTTGTTTGGGGGGGGGGGGGGGGGTGTTTAATTCAATAAATTTATAGGAATTAGATTCTTAATTCCTTATTGTAAGAACTTCGCTTCCTAGTAATACTATGCAGAAAATTCTCATAATAAACTTTCATACAGATTGATATAACATTGTAATATTATCATTTTTCACCACTGGTATTTTTAATTTCATTTATTCAATAATTTTAATCCTATTTCTCTGCTAATTTTATGCACTTCAGTTTGTATAATTTTTTTTTAGTAAAATTAAAATGTCCAATAATTTAAGCTTTTGAGTGACCTCTGACATATATATATTTTAAGTCTTTGGTATCAAATATATTATACCATGTGATGCACAACGAGATCCATTATATGGATAAAAATTTCAAATTTTGTGTTAATTTTTTTTTTACTAAGGCAACGTTTCGACTCTATTGTCATTAGAAGTTAATTAATTAATTTCTTCTATTTCTTCTTCTTCTTCTTATTATTGTTATTATTGTTATTTGGTGTGTGTGTGTGTGTGTGTGTGTGTTTGAAATATTGGAATGTAACATTAAAAATCCCTCTCATACGCCAATTTAATAGGAAAACAATAGGCATATTTAATTCTTTTTCTAAAAATATAAACAATCATATTCAATAGTTAAGGACAGATTTAAAATAATAAAGTGATGTGAGGCCCGAGAGAAATAGAAGGAAAGGGTTTTATATATTCTTTTTAAGAATTCTAATATGCTATGATTAAATTTTGAAACAAACTAAGTGATAAATCATTCTTTCTTTCTGTCATTTTCATATTAGACAACACAAATCAGAATTAAGTTCCAGAAACAAATCCCAATTATTGTAGTAGGTGGTAGAATATGTAGCTGCAGACTTATTCTATATTCCATTAATATGTAGCTAACTTTAGTGTTTATTTTTCCCCTAATTTCTTTTAATAAAATCAGATCTAGTGAAAAAAAAAATAGTTTAATTCTAAATAAACTAAAAGAAATCAATTTAATCATCAACATTAAAATTTAAAATTTAATTTTAACTACCCATTTAGTTAGAAGAGATTAAGAGAGAAAATGCAGTATGAGAAAATCCCTATCCTATACCAAAATGAAAAAGTCCATTAACGACCATATGCGTACGGAATGAGAAATTGGGCACTAGCTATGATTAATATTCAAATTTGGAAAGATATATAAATTGACTGACTTGTCATTTCATTGAAGTGGGTGGTCTGTTAATCTGTTCGTTTGACCCCACAAGTGTGCTATTATTCTTTATATCATTGCTAGTTGCGTTCCATGTCAAAGAAGCGTTTGAGGAATAAAAGTCCACCTAAATTGAAGCTACGTACTTATATGCCCATATCTCACCACAATACAAGATCGTGGGTGATCACGATCCTCCATTTACCATCTGTAAAAATTATATAAGATATTAATGGGATAAAATGAATTAGATACTTGACTGAACATAACATACAAAAAAAATTATAATAAATCCCATATTCGTTTTGTTATTTCTGTTTAAAAAATGAAAGATCACTAATAAATCACGAAAACTATTTCAATAAACTAACCATAAGACACTTTAGTATATATTCATAAAATTTGTCATGTTGTGTATGGTTGTTTTGAAGGTATCTTCCACCATATACATCATTTTTACCGACAAGAAATTGTGATGAAGGGGATTCAAAAAATTGCAAAGAGAAGGAAAAAGAAACCAAGAGTTTGCTGGAGTGTTTGGCATTTTCACAACTTTCTTATTTGGCGATCTTCATCATCCTAATATGCATCACCGAGAGACATAAGATGAAGCAAGACCCCCTCAACTTCAATGTGTTAAGCATCACCATTGAAGTCATAAGGTGAGTCCATATGCTTTCCTTCTTTTAACTCTTTTTTCAATTTTTCCGGGGTATCAACGTCATTTTCACGGCTTTCTTTCATTGTTTATTCATCTAATCCCTGTCGAAAGTTATTTCTAGAAACAGACACGCCCTTCTCCGAATCTGGTTACTACATAAAAACATTTAAATGAATTGAAATCTTTTGGAGGTTAAAACATTTACTGATCGCATTCTTTTAATGCTCAAAAGGGTAATTTAGTTCTCTTACGGTCTAATTAACTCAAATTTATATGATCACTTGTAGTGCATACGGGAATGTGGGATTCTCTACTGGTTATAGCTGTGAAAGACAATTGAAACCCGAAATTTCATGCAAAGACAAGTGGTTTGGATTGGTAGGGAAATGGAGTAACGGAGGGAAATTAATCCTCATTCTAGTTATGTTCTTTGGAAGGATAAAGAAGTTCAACATGAAAGGTGGCAAAGCTTGGAAGCTGTCCTAATCCTACAATGCACGCATCTTCGGCTAATGTTTTCTGTGTTGGAAGTTTTTGCACGGCGAAATTTGTGTGTGTGTGTGTGTGTGTTTTTTTTTTTTCTTTGGGTGATTTTTAGGTGTTTGGGATCTTAATAGAGAATGTCGATTTAGCCTTTGTAGAGCTAAATTGAGTGTGTGTCAATTACAGTCGAGGGACCTAAGTGACAAAAAAAAAAGGGAAAAAAGGAAGGGACTTATTAGTCTATTGCCACACATCAGTGACTCACCTAAAAAATAAGCGGCATAGCAATAACAGTAAAGTCTTGTTGTAAAGAAAGTCTTGTTGCAAAGTATAATAAAAACCCCTGTATTAAATATGTTGTTAACAATTTGTTTTATTGGCTTATTGCTAAATCGTTATTACAACTACACGTGCAAGCCAGAATTTTCCATATCCATTCAAAATAAATGCTATAATATTAACAATACAAAAGCTAAATGCTTTTTATAAAAAGGCATATCCTCTCATAGAACTAGAAAGTAGCAAACTCCAAATGATTGTTTTCTGCTACATAATAAACATGGAGATAATTTATTTGCAATTAGGATCCTAAAAGGAGGCAACATTCAATGACTCATATAAAATAAAAGAGTAATGATATAACCACAAACTCTTGTACAAATGTATTTTGTATAAACTGATATGACGTTAATTTATTAGTTGAATTAAATATCTCTTGACCCACATGATTTATTTTTATTATTTTATATTTTCATTCAACCAATGAATTAATGCCACATCAGTTTGTACAAGATAAATTTGTACAAGAGTTTATGACTATATCATCACTCAAAATAAAATGGCAGGAAACGAAATGCAATTCATGAGAAAGTAATTGAACATCAGAAATAAAGTTAACAGAAGAGAAAACAAAACACAAATCCAGCACAACATTTCTCTTTAATTCATCATTTCTCTCTTCCATTCCTTTTAAGAAATCAAAATTGAGGAATTTGAAAATCTAAAATTGTACAGCAAAAGAAAGCACAACAGCTTTTTAAAGTATAGGGAAATTCAAAACAAGCATGAAATCAATTTTGATCCAACATAACAGAAACCTACAACATAAACTCTATTAGGCGGAAAGAGATTTCAACTTCCTTGCACCTTTAAGGGTTGGATTCTTTATCTTTATAACCTTCCGAGCCTTCTTCACAGATTTAGCTCTCTGTTTCACCTTCTTGCTTGCAACAGACATCTCCATAACGGGACCTGGTGGCACCCCTTTCTTAAGAGCACTTCCTCTCGGAGCAACAGATGGCGGTAATCTCAGACTTTGAGGAGGCAAAGGACTTTGAGGTTTCCACACTAAATTGCTCTTCATGGAAAACCTTACCTTCTTTGCAGACTTCTCCCCGCTCTTAGCAGTTAGACAATCATCAGCATCACCTTCACGAGTCGATTCTGGATTTTTTGATTGCTTCCCATCCTTATTCTTCACTCTCTTCCTCTTCTTGGAGACAGTGCCATTAGTACCATTAGCCCTATCTTGAGGCAAATCACAAGCAGTGTCAACATTGTCTTCCATTCCCACTTCAGCAGCAACCTTCTCGAACTGCATTTGGAGATTTGAAATCACAGACTCATTAAATGGTATGAAATTTGTATCATGATTCTGTTCATCAATAGAATCGTTACTGGTTGCATTAACTATATTCTCGTCGTCCTTACCACTAAGACTAGTTTCACTACCAACATCACTAACAGCATTCTTTTTTTTCTTCTTCTTTGACTTTTTGCCATTTTTGTCATTGCCACTGGATGCCTTCTTCCCTTTCTTGCATTTGTTCAAAACCTCATCGGAAGCAGCTCCCTCAGCAACATCATCACCAGAACCATCGACATCCATGTAACTACTAATAGGAACCAAATTTGGCACCTCATCATCTTCATCTTCATCACCAACACTAACATCAGGAATTGAAATCTCAACCCCAGAAGACCCAAAGTCCTTCTCTAACTTCAGAAACTCTTCATGCAAACTAAATAACACCTTCCTATTCCCTTGACAACACTCAACTGAAGAACCCAACTCAAAAAACTTCCCCGAAAACCCCAATACGATCGCAATTGTCCCCAACAACACCACCTCATCACTCGAATCAACCTCCCCACCCGACTTCTTCACATCCAACAACCTTCTTCCCATCTTCGACAATACATCAAACACATTACTTTTAATTTTCCCAACAAGCACCTTATCCTGAACTTTTGCCATAACCGAAACAAACGGGCCAAAAATGTCCTCAACTACTTCCTTCCTCAACGGAAGAAAAGCCCTAATCTCCTCAACGAAAACAGACACAATATGATAATTCACACCATTCCCAAGGAACTTGTCATCTGATAACAAACTCCTATGAACTAGAACACCCATTAATTTCTTCACAAGCTCAATATCCCACAAATTCTTCTTCATAATCTGAAAATAATAACGCAAGAAACGCCTAACTAACAAGTAAAACTTATCTAACCTCAAGCCGTCGATGCCGGTCCACTCACGGCGCATGGTGAGCAAGAAAGTGGAGAAGTAGTGAATGGCGAGGGGGAGATCGAGGGAAGTGATGACAGAGGCGAGGAATTCGATGAGCTGGGTTTGAAAGGCGAGCTTATCGGCGTGCCAAACGCAGTAGAAGAGGCCCTTCCAGAGCTTCTTCATGTCGTCGTCGGAGATCTGGGTCTGGTTCGGGAGCCAGTTCTTTAAGAGAGCGTTTAGGGCTTTCTCGCGGGTGCCCTTGTTGCAGGACGCTAGCTGCTTTATCAACGATGAGCCCACTTCTTCGGTTTCGCCCATTTCTTTCATGGGGATGATTTCCAGGGAATTGAAGTTCGCAAAGGTCTGTGAATAGAGATGGAGAAGAGAGCCAAGCACGAGCGACGTCAACCCTAATTCACAATTTCGAAAACCAAACCGGGTATCGGGTCTCAGGCCGGGTTAGTGCTGGGTTCACTTAATAAAATTACAATTAGGTCCTTAACTTTTAGACTAAATACAACGCACATATAAGTTTTGGATTTGACGCGAAGGCCTATGTGGGTTAATAATTCCGGTTAAGCTCTCACTTTCAGATAAATTGGACTAATGGGGAATGGAACTTATGGGCTTTAAGCTGTCTCCCTTGCAAATCACAAGCCCATTTTTTACATAGCAGATATAGAAAGTCAGCAGATATGGAAAGTCAAAAAGTAATACTACTACTTAATGTTGCAGCTTGCCAACTCACCCACCCCACCCACCCGCTCTATCTTAGATCGCATGACATGAATCAGATTGTATATACAAAGCCAAGTTCGGACCAACCTTGATTAACACGCAATGACTGATAAATGCAGTCGAGAATTAGCTATGAAATTTTACAATAATAAATAACAGAAAACAGAAAAATTTATCAGTATTTTACCACTTATAAGAATTGAACCCTTTTCCTTAAAGTTGGAGTAAAAAAAGAGGGAGAACCATCCAATCAAAAAGTTCTTCTCTTGTGCAACGTCTAACCGTTGGGCAGCTGTGAACTCTCAAATCAGAGTGGCGAGGGGGGCCATTGAAGGGTTTATACCATTACCTTGATCTGAAGCTGAGGTGACAAAGAACTGGTCAAAGGTAATCCTTGGTGTGGAAGGCCTAATTAATTCACAAATCGATGGAAGCATGTGCATTTGCTACAAGATCTCTTAACTCATGAATTGACGGAAGCACGTGCATGTCTACCAATTCTTAATTTTTAATGAATGGCCAACTTACTTTTACACCCAGGAGTTTCTACGAAATTGCTCAGCTTCATTAGTACTTTAGTTTGGCCGAAAAGATAAAAGCGAGAATTAAGAAACAGAAATATTGGCATAATATATATACCTTATTTGTTTGGATACATAGTTATCACACTACATGATTTGTTGAGAGGAGTAATATAGCAAATTAGCAATGGCATTGCAACAGTCTCTTAACAACTTGGGGCACCTCAATATGCATAAATACACGTAGCCTGTCAATTTCTGGGACCCTAATTAATCACTCTCTAATCATGCACATTCTATCTCTCTGCTTACAATAATAACAAAAATATCGGAAGCTTCCCTTCTTTTTCTTGAGTGCTTTAACTGTACATTATAGAAATTTAATATGCTTAAGTTCCACCAATTTCAAGCCCCATGTTATGACTTCTGAAGGCCTGCGTATCTATTTTTTACCTGCCGCTCGTGATAATGTTTCAACCAAACTGAGAAAATGACATTTATGGATTGCACTTAGACTTTTTGCCATGTTAATTGGCACAGTACGTCTGGTAGGTTATTGTAGTTAAATCGTTCAGTGTGCTTGATGACCGCATCTGAGTCGTCTCTCACTTTTGGAGCCATAATTTTAAACTCATACTATTATAACACAACTTATAGGTGCATCGAGCACAGCCACGACTGAAGCGTGTATGAGAAATTGATACTTTTAATCTCAAGGATTAAACTTTTTAAGAACTGATAAAGATATTGTCAGGCTGGAGATTTGTCTTGAACAAACAAATAGCATAGCTCAAATGTGCCCTCAAAGAGGGGAAAAAAAAATCTACTCCTAGGGTTGAAAATTGTTTTCCGTAGGTAGTCCAATAGCTATGAGTAGTTAATAGGCGATTAATTGGCCTGAAAGCAAATTGGCCTTAAAGAAAAGTTAACTGTACAATGAGATAAAGACATGTAAATGGAACTAGAACATACAGAAAGGCTAGTAGTTAGATAGTGAATTGCCAAATTATGCACCATCATCGTCTACTACTCAACCCCATCCCAACCGCAACAAAAATAGCATAAGCCAGCCCTTCAATTGGCACTTCTTTTGCCAATACCCATTTATTTTCTTACCACTATAGTGGGGGACATAAATTATATAATACAACATATCTTTCTTTGATCGCTTGGCTGGCTTTTGGTGAGCGCAACAAACGCAACACTCATGACATAAAAAGTACACCCAACTACTTACTACTGTACAACAAGATCAGTAAGTTTCCTGAATTCCACAAATTTCTATTTGTGTCACTCTCAAAACTCAACTAACATCCAAATTTCACAAAGAGAGATACACAGCACTCACACAATCTTCACCTTCTTATCTTCTCCTTGTATTATCTCTAGGACCACCCCACATCACATGTTTGTTTATATAAATAGGCACATAGACCCAAAACTTACCATAATCATCGATCTATTACAACAAAACAAGTTGCCAATGGACTGGTTCTCTTGGTTATCAAGAACCAATCTTGAACCATCTCTAGTATATGAGTATGGCCTTGCATTTGTTCGCAATGAGCTCCAAAAAGAAGATTTAAGCTACTTCAACCATGAGTTTCTTCAAAGCATGGGCATTTCAGTAGCCAAGCACAGGCTAGAGATACTCAAGCTCGCTAGAAAAGAAGTTGGGGTTGGCCCAAAGAGCTTTTCCAAGCTTGTTTCAGCACTCAACAAAACTAGGAAGAACATCGCTAAGTGCCTCCACAAGTTGATTTTTCACGACGTTGTTTCCATCAAGAGGTTGCCTGAACCTGAGCCAACCCTCTATCAAGAGCAATGCAAAGGAGCAATAATGACAAGGACGTACAAGAGTGAGAAGGAGATTAAAGTGGAGAAGCCTGTGCTCAAACCCAGGAGGATAGCAAAATCTGGGCCATTGGATGGCAGAGTGGCTCAAGAGAACCTGACGGTAGCTAATCGAAGCTTGAAGCTATCAGGGCCGCTTGATAGAAGCATGCAAGAGAGAGCGATGTTTACTTACAGGACTCCATCTGGGCCAATAGATGGAAGGATGTATGCTAACAGAAGCCCAAAATTGTCTGGGCCCGTGGATAGAAGGCCTCCAAGCCCTAGGGTTTATGCTGACAGCAGCAAGGAAAGGTTGAGTAGTGGTGGTGGTGGATTTGATGATCAGACACTGTGGGCTACTCTGTTTCAGGACTTGAAACCCACTTGATGTTTTGTGTTTTCTCCAGTTTCAAATGTTAAAGAGAGAGAGACCGTGTATGTTTTCATAGAACTTCTTTCTTTCTTCTTTTTGGGTTCATTAGTTTATGTGATATGATTAGGAGTTGCCTTAATATATTTAATAGAATTTAAGGTTCATTTGTAGCAGGATCCTTATGCATGGTTTATATCATATGGGCTTCTTCATTTTAAGCAGTTGGGTAAGCTTTAATATTTACACCTATATATGCACAAAAACTTCATTATGTATTCTATAAATGTAACAACTCTCACACATAATAAAATCTGAAATAGACCCTCTATGATGGGTGTGTGTGTGTGTGTGTGGCTGTGTGCATGCCGGTGTGTATATGTTAATCATTTGTCTATAGCTGTTAAATAGCGGCGTGTATTATCAAATCTGAACTTTTATTACGACTGAATTTAGCTATTTTATAGATCATAACAGCCGGGGACATTCATTAGTTGCCAAGTATAAACTTTTCTTACCCACCATTATAAATAATGCTGTTACTGTGTTACTAGTTTCCAGTTCAATGAGGTTGATCTGGCTTAAAGTTCACTAACTACAGCTTTAATAGCTAACATAAACATAATTTATGATCCCCTTCATTGAGACCTGCAAAACAAGACCAACCTTCCAAATCCCAATATTGTAGTGACAATGATTAATACAATCCAAGTAATTGGATCTCAAGCATATATTGGAAAGCTATATATAATCGAACTGAAAACATTCTATCAAAGTACAAACTGTGAGCGGCGAATCTACTGTTACAGCAATGGCACATATTCATATATCTACTTCTTACAGATCACAGTACAAATTAGAAAAAGATATAACCGATCTAATACTTCTCAAGGTTTTTATTCCAAGCCACTGCACTAGATGCGCATGTAGTCGTAGTAGTCGGCCCAGAATGCCTCTGTTCTATACTATAGAATAAGGTCAAGGCCTGCGAGCTCTCTGTTTTTGTTTTAAGGCAGAGATCTTTCCACACCAAGAAAAAGGAACTGAATCACAGTCTGTGACAACGGATAATGCGCATATATTACAGGATAGATGTGTGTTGACTTGAGCTTAGCAACAAATTGGAGCTGCATTCATCAGAGCCTAAAAACAAACTTACTAAAGCCTGAATGGTTATAAGACGTGCTCCTGGAAAACTCAACAAAAAGTTCAGAAGCCACCGGTCTTCACTTCAATTATCTCACTTGTTTGAAGTTTGGGGTAATCTGAAGGAACCCCCAGCATAAAGCATTTGATAAACAGGCCTTATCCTTATATTTAAAATAATGCTGAAAATAGAACCAACACAGCAGACACCAGCCAGCACAAAAAAGGTGATCCTGAAGCAATTTGGACCCAAGCAGGAGATGACATTTGAAGTTAACAGGTTAAACCCCTGCTGCTTTGCTGCCTCATTATCATATATATACCCTGCCAAGAGACCAGAGAAAAGGAATGCAGCAAGAGGATTCCCTAATGCTAAGAAGTTAGAAATTAGGCCAAAATGCTCTAAGCCAAAAAGCTCAGAGACAGTTGGGATCATGATGGAAAATTGAACACCGTAGCAGATTCCAAGCAATGCAGTTGCAGCATAAAGAGTACCATCAATAGAAGAAGCAAACAGAAGGTATGTAATGATCATAATTACTTGAGTGCATGTCATCCAAATTGTACGAGGGATTGTTTTCCTGCAAGCAACCCGGAAAAGAACTGAGTTTACCATTTGGTATCTTTAAATATGCAAATAGACCAATAAACTGAATTTCGACATTCAAGCTACAAATTTTGATGTTGAGTAATCATTTTAGCATTTATTAGAAATTACATTACAATAATGTATGGATGTTCAACTGGTTCATATTCATAGCTAACTTTGAAAAGTTTGGATGTTTTTTTTCATAGCTTGTCAGGAGAACTGAAAGCTAAGAACCTGATTTTTGAAGTCTTAAGAATCTTGAAAAATAATTAGATGATGTGCTAATTCATTTCCTAGCTCAGATTGTACTAACCTGACAAAGTGTTCAGAAACTACTCCCCCACCAAGTCGACCCACAAAGTTGCAAAAGCTGAATAGAGACAACAAAATAGTGGTATCATGCACGCCTTGTGCAATCCCTATCTGAGCCAGATTATTGAGAACAGTTACCCCTGAACCAACTCCAGCAAAATAAACCAGGAAAAGAAGCCAGAAATCTGCCTTGACTACAGCTTCTGTAAATTTGAAATCTTCTCCTCTTTTAGGCCTCCTCTTCTTCCTCCTCACGGCACCCTCACCTTCAGCAAGAAGCAACGCCACCTCTGATACATCATCATTGTCGCGAAAACTTCCCAAATCTGTTGTTGATGAGGATGGATCCAATAGTGGCTCTGATTTGTCTGCATCACCTCCAGCCCGAACAACAGAGTCCGAAGACCCTACCGATTGGTCAAGTATCCCTGATTCGCTAGTTCTCTTGCGACAAATTGTCATCTTTACAGGTATTGCAAGAGGAGCCATGAGAAGGATAATCATTATGAAAAGAGAAGCATAAGAAATTGAGGCACTTAAAGGAATCATATGATCTAATATTGTGGTTGTTAGAAGAAAGAAGCCAAGCACAACACTAGCTGCTTGGGTAAAAAGAAAGTGGCTGGGTGCTGCCGAGTCTTCACCAGAAGCGGGAGTACAGGGCCTAACAAAATACATCATTACAAGACATACAACGGGAACCCCAACTGCAAGGACCAGTAGTAGCTTAGAAGATGAATTATGAAGCAGCATGTTGTAAATTTCTGTGAATACAGCAGCACTGAGTCCCCCATAGCCTTTGAGAATGCCGGCGACAGTGCCTCGACTGAGAGGGAAGTTTCTCATGTTGGTTACAAGCACAGCCGTGCCCAACCAAGCACTACTATTGGTGGCAACACAAAGTGCAATCCATAACTGTAAAATTGCAAAGAATGAATAACTATAACTATATATTTATAAATAATTATAAACTGTGAAAGTCCATATCTTGAGCTGGCTCACAATTGATTTAACTAAAGAATCAAACATTGATCAGCATAAATTTGAGAGCCAGAGATGAAGTGAAATTGTAATTTCATACCCGGGGGTGAAAAAAAAAGTCAAAATGAGAAACGATCTGTTAAAGCTTTAGCTAACTTCCATTCTATTATCTTCTCAAAAAAAAAAAAAAAAAAAAACCTTCCATTCTATTGAACATCTAACAAGGTCCAGGAGGCAAAGCAAATCCCCGCAAAAGTTTTGTGCTCACATACTCCTTCAATTTTTTGACTTAGTCGTTTTGTGATGGCAGTGCTAAAAATATACAAATGCACTAGAAGAGCCATTTGGAAAATACAATAGCAGAAATCAACTGTGTACTAGAATAAAAATCTAAGGTATGTCTGTGACCATTGTGCTTCTACTTAAATTTTAGAGAGCGTGTTTAGTAACCACTAGAGTTCAGCTGTTAGCTAATATGCACTTTTACTTGACAGTTAGTGATTTCAGTTCCCAATGGCTGTAGACTAAAAGCTGAAGTAACTCAATTCTAAACAACCCTTACACTACAGCAGATGCCAATTTCAATCAAGGAAATTTCATTATAAATGATCTGAAAAGACTAAATGATATACCCATATAGAACAAATACTCAGTGAAGGACAGATGAAAGAATACTCACCAACCAGTAAGGCAAAGATTCAACAGTGCGGCTAACAGCAAGCCAGAGGACACCATAACCAAAGAAGCAAGCGAGGGAACCAATGAAGAGAACAAGCCAAGGAGGGAACTTGTTGGATGCAAGACCAGGAAGCAAGCCCATGTTTTCACCAATATCATTAGCAACACCAAGCATGGTCAGCTGGTGTTGGTTAAATCCAAGCACCGATTTCAAAGAATGTGAGTACAGAGGGAAATTGTATGCATTCCCAGCTGCTATTTGCACCCAAACTGCTGCTCCTAATCCCACCCATGGTGGTCTGCTTCCTGCTTTCAAAGTCACCATTGATGGGCACTTTTGGGATCAAAGTCTGAACAATTCAAGTTTCAAGAGCTTACTAGCAGCTTCTTCATAAATGATATGCTCTTGAAGATCAAAGAGACTTCCTGTTTCTTTTCTTGCTTTTTTAAAACCCCCCCCCCCCCCCCCCCTTTTAAAGCAAGGGATCAGCGCGTGATGATATGTGGCTTGGACACCTCCGCGTCCATTGTTTAAGAAATTTCAGAGCACATTTAAAGTAAGGGTGATGCTATTGGCACACCTCGTATGAAACCCCTCTTATTTTGTATTTATAAATTTATACTTTATATTTAAGGATTTTATTAAGAAACAATGAATTATCATAGAATAAGAATTTAATCTAAATATAAATTAAATTTTTGTGGGAAAGATAATTTTGTGAAATTTATTTTTATATAATTTATTTACATAGACCAAGTTTTTCTTTTAGATTCACACACGTTCTTTATGTATATACCAAAATTATTATCCACTAAGAAAACAAAGAGAGATAGAGATAAAAATAAAAAATTCACAAACGCTCTAATCAAGAAAAAGTTGAAAGCAGTTTGAAACGGGAGAAGGGTGAGAGAGAGCACTTAACAATTTTATTTTAAATATTGACGTAGGGGTTTATTAAGAAAGTACAATAAATGAAGGTTATTTTAGAAACTAATAAGAATATATACAGAAAAGGGATTTGAAAAGAATGCTAAGAGATGTGTCAATAGTCCAACTCTTGAAGTGATACAATTAATATTAGTCTTTCTTGAGTGCGAGCATCCTTATTTTTTCTTATGCAGATATATTTTTAAATCATGAGATTTAAGAGAGTTAGTTTTTAACTATTTTAAACCGTATGATTTTATCGTTCATAAAAAATTAACGATCTTACACTGTGTTGATTAAAAGCGTGTCTGCATTTAAAAAAATGAGGATACGTGCACCTGAGAATGTCATAGACCACTTAAATAGGTCACTAACAGATGTTAAATTGGCACGCATGGGCTTAGTAAAAGTCCGCCTAAAGGCAGGATATAATTTTTAAAAATAAATGCATATATAATTATAATTTTTAAAAATAAGTGCATATATATTATAATATTATTTACTAATTATGTGATTGATAAAATATTTATATGTATTCTAAAATTTCCTTGTTATGTTATGTTTCATGTCAAGCTTTAAGAGAAAATAATATTTATATTCCTATAATTTGGAAAATATTTATTTAGATATATTCGTTAATAGACACTATTAGTTTAGATGACAATAAAAATTGAAGGCAATATGATGTGTTTTATCTTTAATAATACATTGACACAAATAAATAAACTAGTACACTAAATATTTTTAACTAAAATACAGATGAATCAAAATTGCCTCGTCAGTTTCGCGGATAAATGTACCGCACTATTTTTTGTTGGCTTGTAAAATTCCAAATCTACCAACAAAAAGGTTTTGGATGATTACTTTCGGGGAGCCTCTATGTTACAATTAATGTAACATACACACTCAACAACAACCACACAAATAATGGGCCCACACAATTTGTGTGGTTGTTGTTGAGTGTGTATGTTACATTAATTGTAACATAGCATTTGCCTTACTTTCGTGGCTATTAGGGATTAGATATTTTTGAAGGGGGCTGAGTGTTATTATTGCATTGCCTTGAGTTGGGGCGTTGATAACGATAACTAATTAACTAATCTTGGTACGCTGCAGCGTTCGAGCACGTTCATTTTGTCCACTAGCGAAATGCGAAAGTGCATTGTGCGCTCTCCTCCAACTGCAAAGGAGCGCGACCCACGTGTGACGTACTTATGTCCCATCGTACCCTTCTCGTGACAAAAGCGGCCAGGTGGGTCCCCCGTCCCCGTCCGAAAATCAAACAAGATTTAGATTAAGGGAAAGCTATTGTCGGCTGATTTTTTAAGACATGTAGGAAGCGGAAGTGATTGGGTTCAGTGGCCTGAAATTCTGAATCCTTGAGTGAAGATGCAAAGTTGTCTTGTCATAAAAAAAAAAAAAACAAAAAGATGCAAAGTTGTCTTAATTTGCGGATTACGATTTACGCCTTCGAAGGTGATAGGCAGCGGTTTATTAAATTTAAGGCATTAAAAATTATGAAAAATGAAAAGGTTCAAATAATCCAACAACCTCTTTATTCCACGGCATGACCATTAATTAAGAATAATTAGACACATGATAATATATATTAAAAAAATATTAAATTTCTTCTTTTTTTATTCTTTTTAAATTTTTAAATTTTAAAAAATTAGAGACAATAAATATTATGTTCTCTCTTCAGTACCACATTCTAATTATCTTTTTTTCTTTTCAATTTTCATCCCTATTCTAGCTACTGTCGATCTTTGAAACCTAATGAAAAACAAGGAGGTTTTTGTTGATGAAATAATTTTGGCAGCCTTTTTTTATTTTACCCAAAGCCAAAATGATTGTTGTCATTACCACTGAAAAGAAGAAGATTTTTATGACGAGGAAGAAGAAGATTTTTGAAGCATGAGTGGCTGCCACCATTATTGTTATTATTATTATTATTATTATTATTATTTATTTTCATATTTTCGATGTACTGGCTGTCGTTAAGTTTTATTCATTTACTTTTCAGTTGGCTTACTATTTATTGTCATAATGAAAAAAATTATTTTAATAAGCATTATACATTATTTTGAGGAGGTTTCTTTTGCAATGTTAGTGTGGCTTCCGAGTTGGTACGATTTAAAATACCTTTGATACTTTAATTAAAGGTTGGAATATATTGGCAATCTGTACTTGGTTTTTTCGCAAAAAATTATTGACAATATCGAAAACATAAAAAAAATAATCACCTTGCATCATTGGTTTGCACGATCTTGCTAGCAGATTCGGCTATTGATTTCCGCCATTACGGGTAAAGTTTTCTCCAAGATGACTTAGACTTAGCATTTGTTCAAATCTTTGACTCAAGCACCCACATGAGTTATCTGTTTTTTAAGTTCATTCGTAGCGACAGCCAAAAGCAATGGTTGCAATTCAGTGGGATAAAAAAAAGTGGGACTGTAACAACGGAGCACAAGTTTGCTAGCAAAATCATCTTGATCGTTAAAAATCTTCTTGTTCTTCACTAGGTTTCAAAAATGTCAGCAACTAGATTAGAGATGAATATTGAAGAGAGAGAGAAAATAATTAAAATGAGGTAACGAAGAGGGAGAGTCTTTTAAAATTTTGGGACGATAATGAAAAGAGAAAATTTACAATTTTTTTCTGAGTCATGCCTTAGCTATGCTAGAGTTAGGTATCTTCAACAGCCCATAAGTTCTAGTCCTAATAAGGACATATCTATTTCCTTCCATAGAAGTTGGAGTAGGTTATTATATCTCTCTAGATCAAATTAGTAGGAGGATTTTCGAGCTAATCACAGTATATCTTTGAGCTTATACCACAATTATATATATATAAATTCCTAATAGATTCTCTTGGCTATTTACAGTTGGCCAATTAACAATTCTCATCTTAGACTTGACACAGAAACACGTTGAAGGTTATGCCGAGGTAGCTTCAATTGAATTATACGGTCGTGACTCTCTTTTGATTGCGGCATTTGTAATTGGGAGACGGCTAAATTTACGGCAACGCTTTATTTATCATTGTGAGTGTCTCGGGGCGGTGCGGCGGTGTGCATGTTATTGTTGAAATGTCTGCATCTCGAATGTTAGGTACGTAATTAGAATTTTAGTTGAAGCCCACCTGTTAGTTTCTTTTTGTTGACAATGTATATAAGAAAATTTTGCTCCAAAATTGAAAAGTACGCTACATAAGGGACACCCTTGTCAATTAGTGAAAAAGATAGTTTATTTTTGAAAAATGAATACATTGGTTTTTCAAAGCAATGCATTGAAAAATTAATACATTATTTACGTCTAGATTGCACTCCTTCAAAGCAAAGCATATATATATATACTTTAATTGGAATATGGAGTTCATTCTTGTTTTCTTTAACTTTAATCCATTATTTAATCGAGTGAACTCACCAGATGAGGACTCACATCGATGTTATAAAGATTTAAACTATGATTAGTTTTTTATGTCTATATCGATATGTACAGGCACATGTATTGGCCAAAAATTTTTGTGTTGGCGTGGATAGACACATTGATTTACTGAAATCATTAAGTTTTTATTTTGTGTGAGGTGATATAGATTTACATCAATCTCTTGGGTCTAAGTTCCTAATATCTTTAATTTCCACAAAAATTAAAAAAGAAAAACTCCTAATATGTTGATTGCATATTTCATATTACAATAGCAATTTCTGGCCTTTCACTCTAATCAAGCACTGATCAAGAGAGCTAACACGAACTAATTCAAGAAATGAAATGCCTACCTTGATTTGTTCTCATGATTGTTCTTCCTAGATTACCAAATTTAATTTCAGATTCTAGTTTGAATCAAATGAACTAATTTGTTCTCACCGAAAAGGGAATTTGGAGACATTTTAAAATTTTAGGTATTTCTAAGTCTAAGACGTGGAACCTCATAATTGCTATATTAATTAATTTCATCATCGATCATTACTTACATAATGATTAACACTTAAACTAGATGCAAGCAGTTCCAAACAATAAGGAAATATAAGAGATAAAATTGATCCATCATCGAGCACTTAAACTTGTAAAGCAGCTTTGCGCAGAGGCAATTAGTATACTAGCTAGACTATGAAAGTAGCTTCATGAATACTGATATCATGACTTCAGTTAAGAACGGTCAAGAAAACGTATTCAATCCCATTTCAAACGGGCAGTTTTGAAACACTTCTGGTAAAATATATTTTGCGTTTAGCCGGACAATTGACACCTCAGCATCGATTCAGTCTCATCTCCGGTGCAACTATGCAGACGCAGCATGAGTGACGTTGGTTTAAGGCGATTATTAAGCAATAAGCATTGCAGCCACAGTTGAGAGGTACTACTTTACATATTTATTGACGTCCTCAAAGGCTTAGCTTAGCTTGGTGGATTTCTAAGTAATTTTATTTAATTAGTCACTCAAGTTCAAATCCTGTGAGAGATCTGGGCTGAAAAAAAGACATCCCTATTTTTTTAATAATAATAATACCGTAGACTTGCATACGGACACTGGAAGTTTGATACAGGAAGAGGAGAAAATTGTACGGCTAGAGTATAAATAGGAAAAAAGTTGTGCAGGGAAAACACCAGCAACAGTGTTTACGGAGTCACGTAAGGAACTGGTTAAAGAAGGCGAGAAATGGATGAAAAGATACGGCATCCTCTTTGTCTTTAGTAGCAGCACTGATTTGCCACAGTAGTATTTGCAGCAGCAATCACTGTACCTGGTGGTAACCAAATTTTTTTTTTTAAAGATACCGCCTTCATAAATATTTGGCATTTCAGAATCACTCTCACTCTTCTCATCAGTAGTTGCCGCCATTTTAATGTTCTTGTCCGTCCCCACCGCAGGCTGTGCAGAATCTTTTCTTTTCTTTTCTTTATGCTTTGCAATTAAATGAAGAATTTGTAACCGCTTTATCACTCTTGTTTTTTTATTTAACCTAATATTTTAATAAAAATTAAACATAATAATAAATTTCATAATTTTTTTAGCCTATAATTTTATTTTACATAAAATATCAAATTTTTATTCATTAATTTATTTAAACTAGTATTGAATATTAAACATAAAAATAACCAAATATTTCTTTATAGTAGTATTGAATATTAGATATTAAAGTCAATAATTATCAATATAATTTTAAAATATTATATTATTTAAATAGTTATTTAACTTTATTAAATTAAATTAACATAGGCATGTCCGATATTGTACCAAACTAAAAATAATATTATATATAATCTAATCTAATCCTAAAAGTTAATGTAATCCAATCTTGTCTTCCAAATATAGCCCCATGGAATAATTACTTAGGATAAGCTTTATCGTTTAAGCAAATTAATTACTCAATTTATTATGTAACAATGAATCATGTAATTCATTATTAAATTATGTAAGTAATTAATTAAAAAAATTCAGCAAATATAACTCATTAATAAAATAATATTTTATGAAATTTAAATTTAAATTTAAATAAATTTCATTCACTTCAGTTTAAATAATAATTAATCCTATTTTTAATTAATAATAATACAAAATGTTTATTTGGTAAGACTAAAAATAGTTAATTTATTTATTTAAATAATATTTGTAAATCCATTTTCTACATTAACTTATAATAGTATTTTAACTCAAATAACTATTAAATAATTTTATAATTTACATTTTAAAATAATTTTTATTTAATATTAAAAATATTTAATTAATTTAAAAAAATATTATTAAATATTTATAATATAACTAGAAATAATTAAATTATGACTTATATTTAAATAATATCATTGACGTTGATTGGAAGTTCCAAATAAAATAGAATTTTTATGCATAATCAAAATCGTAATATTATAATATAATTTTTATAAGAAAAAAATTAAAAATAATTTTTATTTGATATTAATTTAGTTTTCATTTTTAATTCATAAGAAATTAAATAAACTATAATTAAATAAATATTTTAATTAGTTTTAATAATAAAATTATTGTTGAATCAAACTCGTAAACTAATCCAAGATCACTTTTAAGCAATTTGTCAAGTTACGAATAAATGGAAAAAATTAAATGGAGAATCCACCAATCACACAACACAAAATTTACGTGGAAAACTTCAAATCTAAAAAAAAAAAACTATAGTCGTTGTTAAAAAACAGTCAAAGAAAAAATATTTACTATGTAAACAATTATTACAACCACATTCTCATAAATCATTTTCTCTCATCCAAACCCCGAATACATAATCTTGAGAAATATTCCTTAACAAAACAAAGTCATAATATCCATATTGAGGATCCAAATGCTCTTTTAATATATCTACATGCTTAAGAACGTTTCTCTCCCATGTTGGAAGCTCTAAATTTTTAGGAGAAAATGCTCTTCTTCCTCTTTTCCTTACAGGCAAAACTTGCCTACAATCAAGGCAAGTGGCTGAAATGTTTTTGGAACATTTTAGCCACTTTTCAAAGGTTTCAAAGGCAACAAAATTGGCAGCTGCCTTTCTTTCTTTTTTTTTTTTTTTTCAAATCAATTTTCAACACTCAAAAGAAAGATGATTATAAGACTTTTTTTCACAAAGAGTTTATGGTGGAGGACTTCGACTTCAAACAAAATTCTTTTTCTTAATTAAGAAAATTAAGAAAAATTCTAAAATACATCAGAGATACCATATCAACCATACAATAAAAAAATCATGTTATGACATATGTAGGAGTAGCAAAAATACCCATTCGATCTGAACCCGAACCGTACCCGGGCGTTTTGGACCAGATATGAAATCGGGCCAGTCTTGGACATCACTTGATAAACCCGAAACACGGATTTTATTAAAAAATATTATAAAATATATATTATTTTAAATATTTATATTTATTTGACTCATTTATTATATATATATATATAATTGTAAACACTTAAAATTCACATTTTCATGTCAAATTTTATTAAAATAAATTTAAAACTTATAAAATTACCAATATATATATATATATATATACACATATAATATTAAAAAAAAAATCCGGGTACCTGGATTAAAACCCGGCACAACATGGCCCGGATATCTATGCATCTGGGTCAGGTTTGGTCATTGCGATACCCGGACCCAGCCTGAGATTTTGCCATCCCTAGACATATGTGTTTTTATTTTAAAAAATCATCATATAAATGATGGTTATATGAAATTTAAACACACATTTTATATATATATATATATATATATATATATATATATATATATATATATATATATTAATTGATTGTATTACATTTGATGCATTCTAAAATTTCTCCTTAATTAAAGATGATCTTTTTTTTTTCTTTTTTCCTCCTCTTCGATTGGCTTTTTAATTTTAATTTTTTAAAAATCTTGTTTGTAAGAGAAACCCCCTAATAAGGCTAAACATATTATTTTCATTTGCCAAAGTCAGTCAACCACTAGCGGTATGTAATAAACAATGTAATGACTTGCGGGGGTAAATGAAATTTCCCGTACGTAAATTCTGATTCGAAAACACTGATTATGAAACTTCAATGTTAAATCTATGCTCGATTGATATGAGGTCTCTTAAGTTGTCGGAGTGTCTAAAATGGTAAAATCCATGAGATTTTGAGTCAGCTTGTACAATCGGCTGCTCTCTCATAATTCTCTGCGGCAGGCATCCATCGAAAACAAGGATTTCTCCATGTTTACACGAGGGGAAGAAGGGCATAATTGAAGCTGTCAGGGATTATAGAAAATCTATACAATAAAAATATCATATGTAACTGCTTTTATACTATCTTTCCAAAAAACAAAAAAACAAAATGTGCCCTTTATATATTGAATTTTCCCGGTTGCAATAAATGACGATGTCAACACCCCACATCTAAGAATCCAATTTTTGGATCACAACGAGGATAAAACAGAGGAATAATGCAATGGACCTTCATGAAAATCAGGTACCTTGACATGTTCCAATACTGGAGACATCTTCAAACCGATGATTTGCACATCCGGATTTGAATGACCATCCAGGAAAGCGTTTGTAATCTACACAAGTAGCATAGTTAAATATTAGTCTTTAAAGCCCAGAATATGTATAGTTTTCTTTCCCGATGATTAGATGGATTTGTAATATTTGTATAACACAGGGAGCACACCTGAGAACATCCAAAAAGTTTGAGCATCCTCAGTGACAAACAGCTATCAACAATCAGACCCAGAGCTTCATCTGACAAATTCCGGCACCATGATAAATCCAAATTTACCAATTTGTTTGATCGTTTGGCAAGTGATAAGGCAGTATTGTCAGCAACCTAAGAAAAAGTTACAAATACCCCTATCAAAAATCTTGACAATATACTTTTAACTCCAAGAAAGCCCTTCATCCCAACTAAACTGAAAATGAAGCAGGTAATTACCCTAGCTTGGTAAAAGATTGGGATCCAAAAGAGATAATCAAGCATATAAGGGATTCATGCAATAGCAATGCAGAATTTTCTCATATGAAATTCACGTAAGAACCAATTCAAGAAACTCTCAAATCAATCCTTGAAATAATATGCATACAGCGCAACTGAGGGACAATTGCAATATCATGTTGAACAATTTCTTAAAAAGAACCTAAGATAAACACACAGACCACACCTCAGAAAAGGAATTAACAAGCTTACCTTCCTGACATTGTTTAATGAAAGTTCTTTCAAAGGCTCCCCAGCTGTTTCCAGGAATGCAGCAATTGCTTCATCACTGTAATATACAGAAGAAGGTAGCAAAAATGAGAGTTATGTCATTAATGTCAGGACTGTACCTGAGAGGATCGAAAATGCCTAGAAATCACATTGACGATGCGCCAAAAGGAACAAAGCATAATCATACATTAAACACAACAGATTAAATACGTTCACCAGAATCAATTAACGTTTACTTCTAGGAGAGAGGGCAAATGATGGCTTGGGACATTCAAATTCTCTACACAAGGGGAATGCCTAACTCATAGTATAAAAAAGGCCCTCTAAACTCTATGTATTCTTCAGCAAACCCTAAGACTATACTTTCATATCTAGAGTCTTACATCACATGAAAACAAAGAAAACATTTCAAAGTAGTTTCCAATATATGTATCTGAATCAGCCAGAAAACATCAGTGCCCAAAAACTTCTCTAGAGCTGACTTTCTTCAGAAATTACATGCTTATAGAAAACACCTACATAAACATATTTGGGTGAACAAAAGTACAAAACTCTAAGTTGGAGACAAAACCAAGTATGCATATCACAATCTTCAATGGCTTAGAAGACTCACTGAAAAAGTTTCAAAGTTCAATCAAATCACTGCTAAGCATTAATGAATATATACAACACAGATAGGCAGTTCAACCAATCTGAAAAACCAACATTAAGCAATTTATGAGAATGCACTTCCAATAATGATTTAGTGAAGCTTGTGGAGAAGAATACCAATGCATCAAGGATTGGAGGCAGGCTTAGGACAGTTTCTGCCTTTCATCTTACATATCCACAAAGGCAAAAAGAAGAAGAAGAAGAAGAAGAAGAAGTAATCACATGATGTATTATTCATGAAGCTAGTGCTTGTTGGTATTGCCAAAGGGCTCCCAAAAATAAGAATCAACTATTACAAAGGAATTCTACAATTATGTTCACGCTCAGATGTAAAGCATGTAAACATTTACAATAAAATAATCTGCAGGAGCACATGATAAATAAATATGAATAAAACTAACATTTTAAGATCTCAACTAGCAGAAATAAAGAATGGTGGGATGCTACAGTAGATTTTGCTGCGCTGACAAGGAAGAAGATAAAACCACTAAACCCCAAAATCGCGGTGAAAAACAAACCTGAATGCATTGCGACAGAGTTTTAAAGTTTGAATAGCTTGACAGCCATTAGCAAGATACCCAATACCAAAATCTGTCAATTTGTACAAGTTAGAAAGATCAAGGGTACATAGTCTGGGACAGGTTTCAGCAATGACTTTCAAGGAAAAATCAGTCAATTTCCTGCACCAAATTTGGAACCAAACATAAATAAAGAAGCCAAACAATTCTGAATCCAAGGGATCTCAAAAAACAATAACATATTATAGCTTTAGAAACTTACACACAATCAGTCAAAATAAGCTCCTTCATATTATGACCACATGCATAAACAAATCCCCTGACAAATTCATCAGTAACAGTTTCGATGCCTGCTACTGACAGAACTTCCAAATGTTTTAGCTTCCTCAGTGCTGGCAGAATAAGCATAGCATTAAGACTTTGGCAATCATTAATATACAGTTCTTGTATAAATGAACCCAACTTGTCAGCCAAGATGTCCATGCTAGTTGAGGTAAGAAGAGAGCATTGGCTGAGATTTATAGATCTTAGAGCAGGAGCTGAAGTCACAAGTGCCTTAAACCCGACATCTGAAATCCGGCATGCACCACAGATGGATAAAGTTGTGAGGGAAGGCAAGCTATTCAATGAACTAGCTAAGGTAGATAGCAGAATGTAATCTGGCATACAGCGTCCACATCGGTCAAGTTGGAGAACCTGATTGATAAAGCAAAGACTTTCAATTCTCCCAACAGTTACACCCAAAAAGAAACAAAAAAACTAAATTACATATTCATCAAGGAAACTGCACTTACACATTGCTGACTTCAAAAAAAAAAAGTCTTTTGACAAGATAATACTGAACTCAAAAGAAACAAAAGGTCACAAAGCTATATTTCCAGTGGCGTATTTTCTAATGGTACTTGCAAATATTGTCCACAAATTACAACTGTTGGCCACAGTTCCATGAACTCCTCTGCTAACTATTAACAAGATATGCCAAACACTAAGGGAAGCATTTAAACTGAAACAAAGCACTCGACAAATTATTGCGAACGAAGACCGGAATACAAAGTGAACTGAACACCAAACTAATGCAACCGTAAGAAATACAAAAAAAAAAAAAGCCATCATTCTCAAGAAAGGACCATACCGTCAAGTTCTTGGTGTCACAGCTCACAAAAGCTTTAGTGAACTCTTGCTCTGTAAGCCAAGAACAATCCCTTAGACGGATCTCAGTAGGAGACCCACTGAAAAGGAGGTTCAGAAAATGACTATTCATTTGCCGAGAATCACAGAGCATGAAACTAAGCTTGTGCCTCAGTGCATCCGGGACATGTTCAAGTGAAGTGATTGCGTCAGCATTCTGAACAAGAATTTTCATACTCAATTCCTTCAATGATGGAATGATTAATTTCGGGCCCTGACGCTGGCCCTTTCTGGGAATCCACAATATTGATGAATTACTTTTCTTTTTTGGGTCCAAAGAGCCAATCCTCTGCCCCCCACTCAGCTTCTTCTCTCGATCCCTAACAATTTTCATTGCAGTAGAGAAAGGACCAGGCCAATCTTCAATCTCCCTCCCCACTTCTCCATCTGCCACCACTAGCCTTTCATTATCATCAGACAAATGATTCTCCTCTACATTGAAATAAGCAAACTTAGATGCGTTTTGCCTAGCTATATCCCTGAATTGTTCCATTCTCGATTCACTTAGTCTAACACTACTTTTCTTATCTACCCTTTGTTCCGTTCTCGGTTCACTCACGCTACCTACATTTTCTTCAGAATGTTTAGTACCCAATTCCAAATCCAAATTGATAAATTCACTGCCATTCACCGTCGAATCTTCATCAATTAACTTCGCCTTCCCTTTCTCCTCTCTACCAAACCTTCTTCGACGCTTTTCACTACAACTCCCATCAGCATTTTGTTTTATGTCCAATTTATCTACATCAGCGCCATCTTTACTCACTTCCCTCAACATTCTAACTTCTTCAAAATCCATTGTTTCCTTCCCATTCTCTTTCTCTTTCCCATCGACAGAATTACCCCCATCAGTTTCCCCGATTCTCTTTATAACCTTCTTCCCCGACCTCAAATTCAAAAATCCTTCACTATCCCCACCCTCTAAACCCAGTAAATTTTCACTCACATCCAATTTCCTCTTCCTGCCCGCGTCACCACCATCGTCATCACCACTGGAAGCAGGTCGAGTAGTGTCCCAGGTCCGGGCGGGAGTGGCGGGCTCGATCTTATTCGCCGGATGCTTTAAGGTTTCAATTTCGGGTTTAGTTGGAGGTATTACGCGAGATCGAAGCACCGTCATATTTGTAATCAGAACTGAAGCTCAGGCAGATGAAAAATTTTGGAGTGTCTCAGTCGGCCGGTTGTTTATGCTTTTTATTAGGGTTTTATAAAAAATGGGGAGAAGGAAGCTTCCACGTACACCAAAATGGGTACTTAATTTTCCCGCCAAACGTGAGTGGATTAATAGGGCTGTCAGCTTCTACATGGGCTTTTAGCTTTTATGCCCACAAAATCAGGACGACCTATCATCAAGCACAACACCGATTTTTTAAGTGATGTCACAAATTTTTTACAGAAGTGTTGTTGTGGTATTATTTATTGAATAATAATTTCATAATTTATAAAATTACACGATATTACAATTTACAATTATAATTAGGAAAGTCTAAATATTGATTGAAAAGTGTAACCTCATTCATATTACATTAAATATAATTATATTATAAATTAATCGTCATGTCATTTATTGATATGTGCAACAATTTCGCTCATAATAATTAATCCACGAGGCTGGTCAGCCTCTCACGCTTTTCTGCCGTCATCTCCGCCAGCGCCCACCACTCACGAGTCAGCTGGCACTCGCTTGCCTCATCTTCGCCAGCCGCCTGCCGTCATCTCATATATGGTTGCGTTGTGATCTTCCGGGCTTAAACGGTACTTTCCAGGTTGAGAAGTGCCCAACAGAGTGTTAGCGGTGATGATGAAGAGAATGATAATCCTGCAGACATGCTGCAATTGGGGCTCCATTTTTGTGTCTGTGGAATGAAAATTCAAGGAGTGATCTATTCTATTCGATCATCATACATAAATGCGAAGAAAATATGGTGGTGGGGTAACAAAATAGAGACGAAATCCCGTTAATATAATTTGTGTCAATTGCAGAGCTCCAATGAGTGCAAAGAGTCGAATTATTTTAACTTGATGTGAATTGAACATTTTTTTTTGGGGCATGGCGTAATTGATTGATGAAATTTTGAAGGTGTCTCCTGAGGTGGTTTACGTTGCGCCCGTGAACTGCATGTTGTTTAACTTGTGACCGGCGTGAATCATTCAATTACAGCCAGCAGCTGCCGGTCGAATTGAACCGAATCAAAACAAAATACTTCACTTGGTTCGGTTCTAACATTCGGTTTGGATTCGGTTCTGTTGAGAACTGTTCGGTTCCGGTCGGTTCAGTTTTGGATCAGAACCGAACCGTATACCCCCCCCCCCCCCCCTACTAAAATCGAAACATGTGAAAAAAAATAAAAAATTCTCAATGGCCCTCCTGATGAAACAATAAAGAGCAAACATAAAGAGTGACATCATTTTGAAAAGTAAATTTGTAATCATGTCAGCAAGTGTGATATAGTCAAAAATTTCAAAGCTATATTACGAGTTGTAAAGAAGGAGGGGGGGGGGGGGGTAACAAATTAATCAATAAGAAACAATATTTTCAAAAAAAGTGATCATTGAAAGGAATGAAAAATTTCAACTAAGAACAAGACAATGACCAAGCTTAAGGCATTTGGCATGCACAAAACATGGTTAGGATGGAATGCAATTTTCAGCTGAGGAATCAGAGGACATCATTTCACTTCTACCTCAGGCCGACTCCATTCAATCAAAAGTAAAGGAGAGGCCTCTATCCCTGCCAATACAATGTACATTATTGTGCAGTAAAGTTTCTATGTCAATTTTGTAGAGCCATTGCAGCAACAAACGATCTCAAAACGTACGTATCTTCTCAGTTTCTTTATTACATTGAAACAGGTAATCAGCTCATACATTAGATTTGTTCTATCATGCGTACTAGAATAAGATGTGAAAGAGCATCTTACTTCTATATGCAGCTTCTGTGCACGCAATTATAACATAATCCAAAACAATTACAGTAACAGTGAAGCAGATTCCACAATATAAGAAGCATGGGAAGCTCCAAGGCAAATGGATTGAAGCATTACCCAAAAAAAACAATCTTCAAATAACATTGGAATATTCAAGCATAAGCAGAATTCAAACTACAACAGCAAAGGAAAGTAGTTCCCAAATGCTGGAAAACTACAAACTCAGTTTTTCTTCATCGTAGTTATTATTAAACAAATATTAGAAGAAAAACTCACAGGAACTTCCTGTATGGTCTGCCTGCATCTTCATCTTGCATGTGCTGTCACAGAGTTCAGCAAATATGTCATGAGAATCAATAATTAAACAAAGCAGCAAAGAAAATAACTTGAGATCAACTAATTTTATAAATAAATTTTGTGCCCAATTAATCGGAGATACTCAGTACTAAACTCTTAAGAAAAATCAACCCTCTGCTAATATTTAAACCTAAATATTGCAACATAACATTAAAACCCCATGCATTTATATTGGTTGCACACTTCCTTTCAGCAAGGTTGATTGTAGGAATGACAAAAGATTAATGCCGCTCTTATCAAACTTATCCCAATTTCTCAGCCTCAGTGATTTGCTCAAACCAAATAGTTTAACCACATCATTCACTGATCCATATGATATAATGCCGCACGAACTAATATAAGTTTGGGACAAAATAATATTACTCATACCAGAATTCCTAACTAGTGCTACCCCTAACAGGGCAAGTATTGAGTGCAAAACAAAAAATCCCCATGCCAGATGGCAAAGCAACACTGACGGCAAGCCGTCAGTCAATGTAAATTGTTAATTGAAACTCATCCATTTCATCAGTTGTAATTCAGAAACGAAACACACAAGTAAATTGTTAAAAACAAAATATTAAAAGCAGTATTACTCACTCTCATAGTTTCAAGTTCTCGTCTAATTTAGCAAAAGTATATAACTACAGTAATATCTTCAAATCACCACTTTAATCCTGAACAATTATCAATTGTTATTCTAGCCCTAAACGACAATTACTTACAATTTTTCCAGTTAATCAACAAAAGTGTTGTACTGGGAGAGGATATCGATTCGAAAGCTTAGATCTAAGAAAAGAAAATCGGGAAAGAGAAATTACGAATTCTTTGACGATGCCTTTGTAGATGAAAACAGGGACAGCGATGCCGAATAAGCCAACAAGGGCCAAGTTGCGGCGAGTCCACCTGAAATTGTGCTCCAAATTCTCTCTCGCTGCCCCCCATTCCTCTATGAACCTGTTCTTGTTCGCCTCCATTCCTCCACCCATTTTTTTATGCTCACTTCACTTGACAGCCTCTTGATCTCTCCACTCTCTCTGCTTCCCCTTCCGCTTCAAAATCAAAATCCCCGTCGTTTTTTTTATTTTTTATTTTGGTTTGGGGGTGGTTGATTTTGACGCTCGAAAATGGTAGCCTGTTCGGCTTCATGGATAGGCCTGTTCTTCGCGAACGGAAGGCCATAATTGGGCCTGCTAGCTTTTCAATTGGGCCAACCCCCCTCTAAGTAGCTAAATTCCCACCATCCAAAATTTATCGCTGCTTTTCAAAATCCACACCATATATTTTATGTGGCTCATAAATATGCGTTGTGTTTATAATAGATGACAGAGCATAAATATATCATGAGTTCAAATGCTCAGTTTAAAATTAAGGTTGAACATATGTAATTTAAAAGGTATAGTATTAAAGTATTTAATAAATATTAATTGTTATAATTTAAAAATTATATTAATATGATTTTTCATTTGTATGATATAAAATTTATTATATTTTTAATAATTTTGTTAAAATTATTATTTAAAATTTATATTTACTACATATTATTAATTTTTATTTCATAGTTATAATTTTTTTTTTCACAGCAATTACAACTTAAAAGTTATAGTATCTCAATTTCAAAAATGACTAAAATCTCACTTATGACTATAAAAACTAAAAGTTTTCTCTAATGACATCTCTAACGACATGGGAGGCCGTTAATTAGTGCTTTAATATTCATATCTATTGTGATTTTTATATTCTCGAAGGCTATTGCACAATACAACATCGGATTTTAAATCAACGAGTAGAATACATACCTTTCAAAAAATGAACCCTCCTGAACAACATTGGCCAATAAAACACAAGCATGATCTTTGATTCGGGCATCGTACTTCGTAAGAAACAAGCAGTTGGGTATATATAAACATATATATATTTTTTTTTTTAACTTGGGAGTTTAAAGTAGGCTATCTTAATCTCCTTAGCAACACTTTACCTGAACATACTTAGTACCCAATTACATTTTTTATGTTTATTGTTGGATACCCTCAATAACGCAAGATGACTATAATTATAAAGTTTATACACAAAAATTTATAACAATCAATAATTATTACCAACTCAAACTAAAATTACTTATTACCAACCTCAAACACAATTTTAATTGTATGATTTTCAAGTAATTTTATACAACTCGTTATTGTATTTAGGTGGGAGGCTATAAATTCGACTAGGCTCTGTTCAATCCTACCAAAAAAAAAAACTAATTATTGACTTTTTTTATTAAATTATATAACATGATTTTTTTTTTAAAATTTATGAAAATACGATAGTTGTTTACAGCAACTGACTTGTAAATATTATCCACATACCACGTTAGTCAAAGACAAGGGGTGAGAAATCAACTCTATTACTTTGTCATCACGTGGTTGCTGGTTATAAATGGCAAGAAAGTAAAAGTATCTAATGCATTTCCCTCCCTTAATTACATGTTCCAGATAATGATATTCAAGTGCCCCTCAACAACTAATTTAAGAAAGATAATTACCATAATTAGCTGAGCATTTAAATGACGCCACTAGATTTACCTTTTTATTACAAGTTAAAAATTTACTGGCAATAAACGTAAATGGATGTCCATGTTCCTTTCATTTTCTCACATTTGCAAGTTGAAAAGAAAAAAATATATATATTTTTTTTATATATATTATAGAAACAAAAAATTTTACGATCAACATTTTGATGTCTCTCTGTCTTGGACTCTTTATTTTATCTCTCTTCTCCCTCTCTATTACCGAGGAGAAGAAACAAGCGGAGGCAAACCTGCAACTACAAATGATCATTTGACATCTGTGTACGTAGCTCCTTGCATTTTGCTTTTTAACAAACGGCTCTGATCTCATCATCCACTCAGATCTCCCTCTTTTTCTTCTTCTGCACTCCCCGAAGTTTGTTTGATTCATCGCCTCTGATCTTTGTTCTCCTGCAGAGCTGATTTTTTTTGCGTAAGCATTTTCTTTTCTTATTTGTTATTTTTTTAAAATTTTATGAATTCTATGGAAATTTTTAAATTTATTTGCTGATCCAAAGCATAACTGATTGTTATTTTACGCGGATGAATTCTAATATCTAATATATTATCCGTCGTGATGCGAACGGCGTTGTATTGTTAGTTCTGATTATTAATTTTTTTGAACTTTCAGATCATTTGTTTTTCACTGGTAACGTCTTTATTTCAGCGGCGATTAACGCAGATGAATGGAGTAGTTGATTAGCTTTCACATGGTAGCGGAAGCAGAAGCTGTGAAGAGATATATTTTTTTTCTTTTCAGCTTTCATCTACATTAATAGGTTAGTTTTTATTTGAATTGTCTATATAATGTCGACATTGCGCTGATAAGCTATATGTTTGATATTAATATATTTTTGAAAGTTTTTGTTACATAATAAAATATCGAGTGAATGCCGGCTATTTCGAATGGTAATGAGTTTGCTTAAGTTGTCAGTTAACTCGCTGCTTGCGCGTGTAGAAAGTTTAACATCTTTGATTGGTGTGAGGAGGATCCATTGCCTTATAAGAAAGCAAACAGAAGAAATAAAAAGGAAGTAGAAAATCTGAGTAGGTTGTCTGTAAGCAAGCAAGGATTATTTGTTATGATATCTGTAGTTGCACGCTTTACAATATTACAGAAGACAATTCCTCAAAACTAGCTTGTTAGTGAATGCTCTAGAATGTGAGTGCTTCAGCAATGGGGATTGCTCTAGGTTGGTTGGAGTTGCCCACATTGTAAGAGTTTATTTGTATGCTCTAAATAATGATTCAGGTTTCTTAATTTATTTTACTTGCACATGGGAACGTGCCCTTCTAGATTGCTTGGTTCATGTAGCTGACGTTTTTAGGCATGGAGTACCATTCATGTACTCTGATCCACAGTGGTGCTCTTATTATATAGTCATGGAGTCTTATGAGTGTAATTTGTGGGGGTGGTTGGTTTTATCATTTGTTATTTTCGGCTTTCTTGCATTTGGTTATGCATTTGAGAGACAGAGACTATGAGATAGACCATATTCTACTCTAATGTTCGAATGCTATAGAGGATGGGAAGGGGAATATGACTTAGGAAATCAAAGGGAAAAGAGCATATGTTTGCTGGACTATGCTCCATTGTGGTCAGATAAGGGGTACGTATCTTTACTGAGTATGCTATATGTATGAGCGATTATCTGCTACCCAACCAGGCTATCGAATGCATTGCCATACTCATTGATGATAGTGTCAACTTCTATATTCTTGAAAGTTTAAGTCTAGCTCACAGCATTGTTGGGCTTGGTTGATGGAAGATCTCACAGCATTTGTTAATTTTCATCCCTGCCAACTATAATACACCGTAAAGTTGAGCTTTCTAATCAGCTTATAGCCTGAGTATCAATTAGACGAGAAGAATATGACTCTCACCCTTGAAATTGGGAAGTCTATATTAGACTTCTTGATTGTTTTATTGAACCCTTTGCGAATCGCATGTAATTTTATATCCCAATTATGTACTATCTTTTGATGGGGGTTCTGGGCAATTGTGCTGGCAGAAATTGGCTTATTTTCTTATATATGTCATCTTTTATGATAAAACATGATTTTTGAACTTTTGGATGTTGATTTGGTTAAACAAAGATATGTTTCTACTTGAAGTTCATGGCTGATATCATAACATCTAAAGAATTTAACTTTTGAGATCTGGTTTCATGCTTTACTCATTGGTATTTTATGTAACAGCCTAACAGATAGTTGAGATCTATTCAGATGCAGTCGCATTCTGGAAAAGCTTCTGTTAGGGTGGAGAAGGAAGCAAATGAATTTCTTGGTTCAAGTTTATTAAGTAACCTGGATGAATCTCTTCACGAACCTATAGATGTGCCTTCTTCAACCTCTTCATCAGCTTCAGAGGGTCAATCTGATGAGACAGTGGAGGGAGATGACCAAATTAATGGGGATGCCTCTAAACAATTGGTGCTTTATGATCCCACAGCCAATGGCACAAGTGAAATTGAGCCTGTCCCTGAATCTTTTCAGTATAATCGTGCACCATTTGGGAGATATTCAGGTCCAAATACGCAATCTAGAGTTTTGCCATCTGTAGGGGCATTCACTGTCCAGTGTGCTGACTGTTTTAAATGGAGACTCATTCCAACAAAAGAGAAATATGAAGAAATACGTGAGCATGTTTTGGAAAATCCTTTTACCTGCGAAAAAGCTCGTGAATGGCGTCCTGATGTTTCATGTGATGATCCAACAGACATCTCTCAAGATGGTAGCCGGCTTTGGGCTATAGATAAGCCCAACATTGCTCAGCCGCCTCCTGGTTGGCAACGGCTACTACGAATCAGAGGTGAAGGAAGTACCAAGTTTGCTGATGTGTATGTGTCCTTTCCTATTTGATTTATTAATCTATTTTACCTTTTCATTTTATTGGTAAATAATTTTTACATTTCCCACCTTCTTAACATCTCAACATTTTTCTATTTGACCAACTGAAAGACACACATATCTTAATTATTCTATAGCTTGATATTGTGCTAGAAAGTGCACTGATTGTTTCTCAGCTGTGAAGCTCTTATTAAAGCTATGCATTTCAGTAATTAACTTCTTTATTATTATTTTTCTTTTTCTCAATATGTTCAGGTATTACGAAGCACCATCTGGCAAGAAACTTCGCTCAATGGTTGAGATTCAGAAGTATGCATTTTCCCTTAAATGAACCATTATTGTGTTTGCTATTTCTGCTATATGTTTTTCTTACGTTAACTTATTTTATATTTCTTTAACTTGTATATTCAGGAGTGTCTCTTGTAGGTTTTCAGCATATTTGCTCTCTTATGTATTTGTTTAACATTCTATTCTTTGTGCTATGACCTTGTAGGTACTTGTTAGAGCATCCCGAGTATGCCAGAGCTGGTGTGAAAATGTCACAGTTTTCATTTCAAATCCCCAAGCCTTTGCAGGAAAACTATGTGAGAAAGCGTGTTTCTAAAGCTCACACTTCTCATGATACTCCTAAAGCTCTTGAACCTAGAGCAGGTACGACGATGAAACTTATGTACTCGCTGACTTGTTCTGTTCTGAATAGGAAATATATTTGGCTGCTATTCTTTTACCTGATTCAATATTTTAAGAAATACATAATTGCAGTTTATTCTTGACTAAAATAAATAAAACTGTTTTTTACCTTTCAAAAAATAGAAAAGTATCTTCTTGATTCTCCTACCTGGCATTGACTTCTTTCCAAGATTGAAATTATACTGTCCAGGAACCTATGTAAAAAATGTAATAATTGTATTTTATGATGTCTATTAACCATATTTTACAGAAGCATTTCTCCCAGCAGTAAAACTCATTTCCAGGGAAAAGTTTTTAGAATGCATTCCTTTTTTATTTGTTAAAATGAGAAGCAAGGCAGTTGTGCTGGAAAAGCTTTTTTTTCTGAAGGTCCTTTTTTATACTGTAGGCTTGTTTGCTTCATTCTCTCAGTAGGTTTTGGTTTGGTCCTCCTGAAAGCTTTTAACTGTTTTCTTGTGTCAGATTCTCATGCCGTTTTTGGATTTCACATCTTCTTCTGTTATTAACATTGTCTCTACATCCAAATTGACATTTAAGGCCTGGTCACTTTGTATTATAGACTTTGAGGTCAACTCTCGCAGCAATTTTCTTTTGGCATTGGGTAAATTGGAGCCAATATGATCACCTTAATATGGGCTGTCCTGCTTGAACATCAGGATGTCCGTATGTCACCAATATGCTTTGCACTGGATATCTTCCTATGGTTTTAATGTGATCTCTATAACCACAGGAACCAGGAATATTTGGCCATCCAAAAAGCTTTTAAATAATTAACTCTCGTTTGATGTAAGTAGAAAAAATACAACACAACCGATGAAAATTCCTTTTCTTTTTTTCCTTTCCTTTTGCAGTGAGTCCCCTTTCTTGGGTAAGTCCAGATAATTTTACAGACTTGCAGCTTGGTAGGCCAGCTCTCCCAGCTCCACCTGTTGAAGCTCCCATTTCCGATCCCAATCCTCGGCCAGCAAAGCAAGCAAGGAGAGCACCAAAACAGATGTACAGTGGTAGTCCAATCTCTAGTGACCATAAGTTCAGAGCTGAAGAATGAGAACCTGGTTAATCCGGAAATAACAGTTAAACTCTATGAGGCCTAATACATAGATCCTCTTTTCGTCGATGAAGTGGTTAATGTTTGTACTTGTTTCATACACCAACTTATAGTACTGGGTTATGTTTCAAGAGAAGAAGCGAAAGAGTATCAGGTGCTGCAGGGTAACTGGGTAAGCTTCATTTTGGGATTTAGAAAAAAAAAAGTTATATAAGTTTCTATACCAGATCCATGTCTCTTGAACATATGATTTCTATATGTTCGTTTGTGCATGTCTTTTACTTCATGCTTGGTGCATACATATCAGAGTGTATTGTGGCATCGTCAGAGGGTGGGATCAAATTTTGTTGTGAATATTCTTTGATTTCTTTTTGCAAGACCATCTCCTGTTTATCTAACTAGCAGGTAATATATGTATTTAGTCTGAAAAAACATGTTACCGAGAATGTGTTTAATTAGTGAGGCGCTAGTGAGTCATCGGTACTTACGCAGTCATTGGAATTATATTTCTTTGTTTAAGCAAATTTCTTGTCTCTTGCTGATTAGAAAGGTTTGTCATATTAAAAAAAATAACAAATGAAATTAAAAAAAGAAAAAAGAGTTTGTTCAAGTGGTGTAGCTGTTTTTTTGTTTTTTTTTATTAATGGGGGCTCGTCAGAGAGAGATAGGAACAAGATGGGGTTGAGTAATTCCAAATATGTCTTGCGAAATAATAGAATAAACACACACAGACAGCTTAGGGAACAAGTGTAAACCAAAAGGAAATGCATGAGCCATATTAGGCATGAAGTCCGCAGCTGAATTTGCTTCACGATAGATGTGAGTGATAAAAATCTGTCAGTTTCTGCTTAATAACTCTCGAATAGTAACAACTAAAGCATAGAAAACATTAAGCACAGCTGCTTGCTTAGAGATCATCTGAGCAACACAGCTGCTATCCACTTCCACCAAGCATTAGCCATCATGAAGTGGTGTAGCTGCTTTCATTGGTAAAAAACGGCCATTTTTCTCGTAACCCAAATTGATTAATTGGTCCGGGCCATATTTTGTACCTCAAGCATTGTTCTTGAAGAAAAAGACTTTACGCTTGCATATAGGTATCGTGCGGTATCCCATTAGCAATGAATTGGGAAGTTGTTATTAAGTTGCCGGCCATTTTTACATTTGTTTTAACACTTGTAACTGGGTATTGGTAGCGCGACAGATTTTTGAGCTCATGATTGTAACCATTAGTTCATTGTAAAGTATACATTTTGGGGGATAAAAACCGTTGCAAATTGGCGGCCTGTGCACCAAGACCATTTCAATTTCTGTCAGTGTTTTCTTGTCTCTACAACATCTATCTAATTCAGGGCATTTCATGGTAACATTTTCGATTATTTTCATGAATTGTGAATTTGTCTCTATGGCGAGGAGACAAGATAGGTCATTTCCTAGGTCGACACACTTATGTCACTTACAATTCTTGATATCGTTTGAGCTTCTTGCCAATATTCCATCACGCTCATCTACAGACATAAACATATTGGTCCCAAATTCTTAATTAGAATCTCCTTTCAGGCGAAAAAGAAGAAGAATTAGGAGAATCCTCTTATCTGAATTCTGGAAAATACTGCTGAACGAGGACCAGTGCTTTTCAATCAAAAGTTATTTATACTCGATTCCATCATACACTCAATCAAATTCCCTTTCAAAGCTTCCAAACGTTAACACATATTCTCTGCTAATTACCACGATGTATTAGATTATAATTTATAATTATTTCTCTTAAGGCCAAAAAAAAAAAAAACACATTATTCATAGATAAAACTTTTACTTTCAGATGTTGACTTAACCACAACATTCCATGTGACGATGGACGTGCATTAAAAATGGGGGGTCTCATGTTGTTTTTCATTTGTCTCAATCACAATTTATGATTTTATCATTCAAATTAATTAGATGTAGATGTATCATCTATTTAGACTATGACGAATACTTGATATTACTTAGCCACCCACCATGCATGCATGTTAGATTATTATTATTATTATTATTGACTATAAACTCTCAAGTGCAAATGCCTATATATTTTAATTACGAATAATCGCCGCTTTCGTATAAAAAAATTGGATTATAATTTTTTTTTAATTATAACAAAATTCACTTTGTCTTGAGTTTAGACGGCATTTTTAACTATGATTTCATACTATATAGTAGCTAGATAATACTGTCTGGTCTCCTATATCATTTTTAAATTTACAAACGTCTGTATGTAATAGCAACTCTTTATAATTTATAGGCGCATTTATAGGCATTCCCTTAAATGATACAAGGGGGACTTGAACAAACAGGGGCTGTCACATAAAAATAATGGAAAGAGACACGTGAGCTGGCTTGTGGGATCTATGTTTAAAAAAAAAAACATATCGAATTGGCATATGCTTTGAATTAAATGCAATTTGACCTATTATATTTCTCTTAGTAGCGTCGATCCAAAATACTAACCCATGGCGGCCATGTATGATATATGCGCTGTTTTGTGGCTGTCATTCCTCTAGTCAAATCGAATGGGTGTGTGGTTCATATCCAAATAAATTCACAGCAATAGATGGCTTAGAACATATCTTCATTTCGATCTATAGGATGGGGGAGGATGTGGGCTCTTTTTTTTTTTTTCTTCCTTACATTGCATTTGATTCTTAGTTATTGCTAAAATGAGAACCTTGTAATTTCCACAAGCAAAGAGAATGTGCTTTTCATGAATGCACTCCACCACTTTCGACTCTTTTTTCTTACTCCTTTTGCCTTTTAGTGGAGGGATGATCAATGGGTAGAATGGGATCAAATCTTTATGGGGGCATTCGAATATCCTTTAAAATAACCAAGCCACGCGTCTATTCTTTATTTATTGACTTTAATTACGCAATAGAAAAAGTTATTTAAGATGGTTATGAGATCATTCAATAACATTATATCATGGTTAAAGCATTCAAAAAATAATATTCTCATATAATATGAGTTATAATTTGAATAACAATCTCGTGTGATTCTAAAAAAGAAAAAAAATTATACTGTTTGTTTTTTAAAGTTGTATATTATTAGAGTGAATGAATTACTCGATTGGTTTAATTATATAATTTTTTTTTGAATTTGTTAATTGGATCATCTCTACTTTAGTATGATTTGAATATCTAAAATAATATTAGATTCGATGGTTTGAATATCTAAAACTAATATTAGATTCGATTTACTTTATATTTGAAAGGTCTTGAACTTTTTTTTTTGTTTTTCACATTATCATCCAAATTGCAAGTGGTTCTCGGATAGATGTGTACTTGGCTGGCTTTTAAATTAGTTTTTACCTCATTACTTCTTAATGTTAACTATTTAAAGAAGTTGACCTTCTTCTTCAGTTGTTGTATGCATTTGGTGAGCTGCATGCTCTTTGGTTAAATTGTCTGTCCCTACATGTTATCTCCAGATTTTCAATTTTTCATCTCTATACGACGACATGAGGGCCCCATTAAACGACAAGCGAGAGAATAGGACAAGTTAAATTATGTTCATAAAGATGATAATGCCGCCAAACACAAACACCTCACAATTTTATATTTTTTATTTTTCTTTCAAAACCAAAAATAAGGCTACCCAATACTCCTTTTAATTGATTAATTATCTTTATTTTTCAATCTCCAAGTAATTATGATGAGAATTCTTTGGGAGCAACTCATCGGTGCATTTATTTACATAAGCTAAATAAATAATTACTTTTATGAGTATTTCATTCGAACTCTTACTTTCACACATTGTAAAAAATAAGTGTTCTCTTATTAAATATCTATTGGTAATCCACTATAGTTTATAAAATTATGCATATTTTTCCACAATTTGGGAGGGACTTGACTTCTATAGGCTTGACGAGTAAGTTGTTACCTGTAATGATATTATTATTACAGAGTCCCTATGAATGTAACATACACACTCCACAACAACCACACAAATTATGAACCCACATATTTTATGTGATTATTATGAAATGTGTATGTTACATATAACATAGCATTTGCCTTATTATTATCAATGACAAAAAATTTGAATCGGACATAATTTTAAATACGATATTATTTAAATGAAAAGATTTAAAAAAAAAAAAAAAAAAAAAGAAAGGAAGAAAGAAAAGTAAAAGCTTTTGGCTAATCCCAACAAAAGAAGGCGTGCTTTCGTGAAGAGTGGGCTATTATATTATATTAGTAGCCGACTTAGCCGGAGTCCGTAGCCACCGATGTGGTTCGCCTTTTTTTTAACTTTTGTAGATTCATACGATATTTTTTAAAAAAACTTTATTTAAATCGGAGACGTCCATTTCTCACTCATTGTGGTTTCTACTTCACCAATAAATTAACTATTATTCCTTCCGCACTCCTGCCACGTGGCGCATTTACGGCTCTGCAACCCCGTCAAGTCCGCCGTGATTTGGGCTGCCAGTTCTTCACGCTCACTCTCTTCGAAGGTTGTTTCATCTGTCATATTTTGTTGTTTCGGAGTAATAACATCGAGATCCCTGATCTTTTTAAGATTTCCCGTCGAGAACATAGTTTGTACTTTTGTATTAAATAAGTTTTTGATAAATTTCATTTGAAGAGGTAAAAAAAAAAAAAAGTATACAAATTCCATTAACATCAAGGAAGATTATCATTTATTTATAACTAAAGAATATTTTTTTTAACTTTTCATTTTAGGTTATTATTGGGAATAACTTCAAATCTATTAAGTTATTGCAGTGAAATCATTTAAATCGATATTAAATGATTTGAATCTATTAACATCTACTCAATTCAATGTGGAATTTAAACTTTTTTTAATTATTAAACTAGTATTTTATATGTTAAAAGGACAAAATATATTTGCCTTATAATGAATTTAAGTGGTGGGCAACCAATGACGTCCGTATGGAAATAGAAGATGAAATACCGTAGAATCAAAATTCCATAAGGAAGAATAATAATAAGAAGAAGAAATCTTTGTTTGCACAATTATTGCCATTGCATAAATGTTAGGTTATGTAGGATGTGGATGTCGTCAAGCTAAATTTTTATGTTAGCAAAGGCCTTTCTTTGCCAAGTACAATGAACGACTCCTTACATCAATTCAATGAGATGTCATTTTCTTTCTTTATTTTTTTCCTGCTTTTCAATGGTTGGTCATTAAACATTATCAATTGGCTTACCTCAACCTATGCATTTTTCAACATCTTGATATCCAGTAGTTATATATCTCTTGCAACTTAACCAAAGTTAATTCCATTATAACATAACTGCGATGATTTTGAGCTGAATTAGACTAAATTTCTAATTAAAAGAGAAGATATACATGACTAGAGTTAGTAAAATTTGACACAAACATATTACCCGACATGAACACAATATGAATAAATGGGTATGCATCGCTAAATTTGACACGATTATTAAAAAGACGCGATGTGAGTTGACACGATTTTTTCCCTTGTCAAGTTAGGGTTAAAGTTATTGACCCATTTATTCGACCAATGGTACGATTATATTTTTTATTCTAAATTAATTTATAAGTTATTGTTATTAAAACTCAAATATTGGACAAAATATATCTTTTCATTTTTGTTGAAAAGATGAACATATACACATTGCTTCATTTATAAAATTTTATATAGATTTAGAATTTCAATAGTGAAAATATGTAAAATATTAGTAGACATATATATTTTATAATATCCACATATAATATTATTTACATATATATAATTAAAATTTCAATAGTGCAAATGTGTAATATTTCGACAAATATGTATATTTTATAATATCATTAAAATTATATATATATGTGTGTGTGTGTGTGTGTGTGTGTAAATTTTATTAAATATATAGATATTAAGCAGATTATTGGGTAATCTATCTATTTTCCGTGTTGGGTAAGGATTTTAATATTTTAACACGAAAAGGGATCATGTTTGGGTCGGCCTAAATTTAACAGGGTATGAAACTGACACGTCACGAATATGACTCAATAACCTGTTTTGCCAGCTCTGTAACATGACAACCTGAGCCCATGAATTTCATGAGCAAATTATGAACATAGATTGATACCATTATACTCGAACCTCTTACAGGTTTACGATAGCTCTGTGCATCTATTTATTTTTAATTTACAATATATGAAACCTCTACTCAGACTCCATTTGGAATTGAGATTGAACGACTATAATTTAAAAACTACAGTACTAAAGTGTATAATAAACACTAGCTGTAATAAATTAAAAGTTAAATTGATTTGATTTTACACTTGTATGATGAAAAATCTGTTATATCTTTCTTAATTTTATCAAAGTTATTACTTAAAAATTATATTTATTACATATTATTAATTTTTATTTCATATTTATAATTTTTTTTTATAACAGCAGTAGCGCGTAACTTTCAAGTTACAATACTTCAATACTAAAAAAGGCTTTATTCTAGTGTATTAGGGGAAATATTATAAATCTTGAGAAAATTGCATGAGTACATTAATTAAGCGGATGATAAGATACTGGAAATTAAATAATGTAGCATGTTAAGCGAGGAAATTTGGCCTAACCGTTTCACAGATTCTACGGCCCTGACCGATAATGCAATAATATTCGGGAACGGAGCCCAGTCACCAAGTGACCACAAGAATCAACGGCTCCAATATTGTCTTTCCAACTGGAATCCGTTATGGCCGTTGATCATGCCATGTCAGCAGCCCATCAGACGCTTGTTGCTGTAGATGGTCAAAATAAGTGGCCCCTACCACGAACGTTTCCAGGAAACGCGGCCACAGCCCTTCACTGTGAAGGGAGAACGTGATTGGCCAATAAATTATTATACGTGCAGCAATTTGTATTATAAAATTGGGCACCCTGATGAATAATAATGTAACTCACTAGGAAAAAGATTTTTGCACGTAAATACCCCCTTTAGCAAATGGTCCATTAATCATTTCTAAAATTACGCTCACACCTATAAATACACTGAAAATATAATTTGTATCATATAAATGAGCATGGAATGTTATGGGGATAGGGATGGACAAAAATTTTTGAACTGACACATTGGAACTTGTTTGGTTAGAGAACCAACCGATTCTTAATTAACTTTAGTTTGAGTTTTAAAATAACGAACCAATTTGATTTAATTTTTTATTAGCTTGATGTAATTATTCTTGTTCATGGTGTTTGAATAAAAGATATATGGACTTTTATGGTTTAACTTTTGTCAAAAATAATATTTTAAAACTAACTTTTGTGCATAATGGATTCAGGTTTATTGGTTTATTATTATTAATAATTTTTTTTTATCCATTATATATAAAGCATGTTAGGGGAGATAAGGACATAAATGCATAGAACATTGGTAATAATGCAGGAATAGTAAAATTTGGAAACCAACTAAAAGATATACGAACTGTGGATTCATAGTAATCGTCAGTGGTTCGAGGTAAAAGTACAGGGACACTGGAAAATAGAATGTTTAAAAAATTGTGGAGCTGTCAACATCGCACATGCACGATGGGCCCACGGCCGCCGACATGTTCGCCACGTCAGCTAGTGGTTATTAGGCCCGGTGGGAACTTCCTTTCGATTTTGTATCAAAACTATTAAATAATAATAAAAAGTATTGTGCAATTACGTTTCTTAATTTTCACTTAAGAATAGGATTATATTGCAAGTGAGGTGACCCACTGACCGTACAGTCCCCCATGTGAGGGCAGCCGTGTCCAGCTCTCATCTTCAATAATGGAAACCAATTCCAAGTTTCAAGATCCCATTAGAAGCCATTAATCATCTACCAATTCCAATTATTATTTTATATTATTTTATTGTAATGTTTTAAATAGGAAATCCATTTTTTTAGTCCATATATATACAATTTTACTCTTATTTTATTAACGTAAGGATTATATTGACAAATAAAAATATAAATTTTAAGAGATTAAGAGATACAAAAAAGTATCTCGAGTGTATTAAAATTCATATTTTATTTAAATTTTAATGATATCCTAACTTGATTAAAATGAAAATGTCTTTTTCAATGTATTAAAATGCATATTTCAATAAAGTAATAGATAAAAAATAATTTCTAATGTATTAAAATTGTTTTTTTTTAATATTTGAGTAGTATCTTCACTTGATTAAAGAAGTAATGTTCTCATTAAAAAAAAAGGACTATATATATATATATATGTGTGTGTGTGTGTAGTGAAGTTGTAAATTATCATTATTTATGTTAATGATCGTATTATTTTTAATTTTATAGTATTTCAATCTTTTTCCAATCCACCTGATCATGTTTTGAGTCCGAAAGTTGTTGCATCACTCTAATATACTTAAGCCATTGAGCTTGGCCATGTTCGTTCAATTATTTATGTGACTGCTAACCTGTGCATTTGTATATGAAAGTTTTGCAAATGATATTGTGCTAAAAAAGTTCAATGCTGTAGATGAAAACTAGTTGGAGCGTAATGTAAAGATAATGTCGAGTTTTCTTGGAACAAAGCGTGGAACATTGAAACATGATGTTAAAGAATTTGACTTGCCAAAACCGAGAGTGGAAACTAATTAAGGTCTGTGGAAAAAAAAGAAAAAAAAAAAGAAAAAAGAAAGGTTAGGGAGGAAAAATTAATAAATAAATAAATAAATAAACATGTGCATCAGGTTAATAATGGAGGGGGGGGGGGGGGGGGGGGGTAATTAGAAAGTGGAAAGTGATGGCGATGGTCAAAACAATGGGTCAATAAACGCATCATTTTGTCTACACTTGCCTGGTGGGTTAGTTGATAAGTGATCAAAATAAACAATTGAATAATAACTTACGGATCTGTTACTTTCTATAAATTACAAGAAAGGAAATAGATTGTGATCGCTTCCATACAAGTCCCACTGTCATGTTCCTGGATGCTTTACCAACTATAACCTCATAATTGTTATTTAATTGAAATCACCACGGTATTATAATATTGGTTTTGTTTTTTTGGAAAAAAAAAAAATCCTATAACATTGTAATTTTAATGCAAATTTTTTGTTTCATTCTCGACCTCATCTATTTGATAGATTCTTTAATCACTACTTATACATTATATTCTATATCATCCCTTGATTAGAGCCAAACCAAGAATTATATACTGGATGGACTAAATTATACAACATCGCAATTTTATTTTATTTTTTAATATTGAGATACTAAATTTCATTCAATGATATTGTTTAAATTCCAAAACGATTTACCTGTAATTTTTAGTGGTTTATTAGTTTATCAATTAATATCTTGTTATTTATCCTATGATGTGCATTAAACTATTAGTTTGTTAGAATTTAAAATCTTGACAACTTTTAATTTTAGCTTTAATAAGAGCTTGCAGTTGTAGTTTGTCAATGGGTTTGTTTATGATGATAAATTCTTTAATAATTGAAATAGAGATAAAAGAAAGAAATTATCATAAATGATCTTAATTTGATAAATAAATTAACAAACAAGAGGAAGATAATAGAATCTATTATAACACATAAATGATAAATTATGATATTCTAGAGAAAAAGGCGAAAAAAGGAACTAAGAGAAGATATTGAATTTTAAAAATTTCATAAATTAAAAGATTTTTTAAGACAATTAATAATAAATCAATCACTAAAACAAAAATAAATTCATTAATTTATTATTATTATTATTTAAGTTAGCAAGGGCTTAGGCCACTCCTTCCACCTCCTGGCACGGCCCTTAGTTGCCATCAATACTTCTATACTTTAAAGAATAAAAAATCAATTATAGACACCAATATAATTACATCTATTCTTTATAAATAAATTTGGAATTTGCGATCCCAAGTAAGTTCGGTTCAAGATCATGAGATGATTTTTTATCAAATAGAGAGAGATAGCTATTATACAAAATGTACTTTTAAGTAATTGTCTCATAAATTCTATTTTCTATCTATGTAAAGAAGAAATGGTGTAATCCCTGAACATAAAACCATAATCTGACATGGCTTTGTAATATTTCTTAAAAGCAGAGACCTAGAAGTTGTTTGCTCAATAAACAACAAGAACAGTAGTAGAACAGATTAACCATGGTTAAATTTAAAAATTAGCTTAACTTAGTTTATGCAATATATTACAACTTTCTACATTTAAGGGGCAAAAAGGGAGAGAGAGAGAGAGAGAGAGACAGAGACTGAGAATTGAGAGAGAGTAAAAGGAGAGAAGAGGAAAGAAAATGTCTGGGTAATGTAGGGGAAGGTAGGGGGCAAAGCTTCAGCATTTTGGTCTCTGTAGAACTTAACAAACCCAAAAAAAACAAAGACTAATTTCTTTATTTTTCATTTTTTATTTGTACTCTCTTCCTCTTCTTTCTGTCTCCGTCCCCCCTTTCCCCGGCCACTTGTCCCCTCACTTCCCGGCGACTTTGGCCGGGAAAATTTCAGCCGGTAAAATTTCAGTTCCTTTTTGTTGACTTGGCTTTCCTCAAAAGCACTTTTTTTGGGGAGTGTTTTTGTCCCAGCTGATCTGAGCTTCCACCAGTTTTAGTTATAGCTTGGTTGATAGTGTTATTGACTTGTTGAGAAAATCAATGAGTCAGTGAAAAATTAACTGATCAAATTTCCTATAAAGTTGGAATAGAGCGTCGGAAAGAGCAATGAAGACACCGGCAAACACTGCCGGAGCTGCTTCAAATTCCGGCGAAGGTCAGCTCTTCTCTCTCTTTTCGTCTTTATAGATTTGTGTATATGCAAGGTGAATCAAAAAAATAAAGAACTGAGAAGGAAGCATAGAACGAATCGCGGATCAGTTTTCAAGCTTTTGTAGTTTTCTCAGTTGTCTTTATTTAAATTAAAAAGAAAAGACTTTATTGGATTTTTCTTCTCTTACCAAAAAAAAGTTTTTTTTTTTAATAAAAAAATTAAATACGTTGGGCGAATGGGCGGGTGACGGTTGATTGCAGGAGGAGGAGGGGAGAAGAAGACTATAAACACGGAGCTATGGCACGCGTGTGCAGGACCGTTGGTGAACTTGCCCGCTGCTGGGACCCACGTCGTGTACTTCCCACAAGGCCACAGCGAGCAGGTGCCGTTCCGTTTCTTCGTTTCTCTTTTCATTACATTTTGTATTGCTGCCTGATAATAATAATATCGGTTGTTGGTTGGGTGAAATAATAATTGCGGATTAGATTGCAACGATCTTGTTAAAGCGAGCACTTTGGTTGTTTAAGTAAATTACCATTTTACCCTGAGTTTAGATGGTGTTGCCTCTTCAACTTTCTAACTACTGCTGAATTGCTAGTAACGTGTTGTTGACTTTTTATTGCATTTTTCCTGTTTCTTAAAGTCAACCAATTGATAGTGTAATTCTACTATGCCTACAAAGCGTGCGAGTGATATACTGATGACATTTGTATCACTATGTAGTTTGTATGGGAATTTGTACAGTTAGTGTTGTTACTTGTTATCATTACCATGTATTTGTACATGTACAAACTATTATGGACAAATTTACATAATATGAGATTATTGGCTGAATGAAAACTCAAAGTCAAACTCAAAATCATACCAGGTCAATTTATATACAATAGTTTTGTGTCTAGCATTTATTATTCATTATATATTTCTTGAATTTCTTTTTCATCAAAATGTGGAAAATCTTACTCACTGTCATGCTCTACTCTCCTCCAATAATAGTTTAAGAATTCCCAAAAGTTATGTATTGTGGATAGCTTTGTTTACCGTCGCTAAACCAGGACTAGGAGGGAAGAGGTTAATTATTACTTCTTGTTCCAGTTAAAGCTATTGCTATGCTCTAAGCATTAAACACTGTCAGCTAAAGGACTGATGGATTGTTGTATATGGATGCTTTGTGCCTTTTTGTTGGTGTCTTCTTTTTGGACTAAGTTCATTCTCTGACTTGGATTGGAATTTATGGCTACAGGTGGCAGCATCTATGAAGAAGGATATTGATGGCCAAATACCAAACTATCCAAATCTTCCATCAAAGCTACTGTGTATTCTTCTCAATGTCACCTTGCATGTATGCACTTGACCTTATTAGATTTTCATTTTTCTTACCCAACAACCTAATTCATAAGGTTGTATTTCACAGTGAATAGTGATTTCAACTTTCTTGTGTTTGATTTTGTAGGCCGACACAGAAACAGATGAAGTGTATGCTCAAATGACTCTCCAACCTGTTCCTTCTGTAAGGGCTTGGTTTCTAATAACTAAAGGATCTTCATTTTGTACTTGATCTGTGAACATGCCATTGGAACACTTTATATGCCATTGAAATACTTTATAGAATATAATGTAGTTGTTTCATCAAATCAAACAAGGCAACTAGATGCAAATTAGCAATGACATGCCCAATCCCAATGCTGCTTCAAATTTAAGTTGCTGCCTCAAAAAACTTAATCCACCAACATCCTGTTTTCAGTATGATAGGGAGGCGTTGTTAAGATCGGATCTTGCACTGAAGTCAAACAAACCACAAACAGAGTTCTTCTGCAAAACTTTGACAGCAAGTGATACGAGCACTCATGGAGGTTTCTCTGTGCCACGTCGTGCTGCTGAGAAGATTTTCCCTCCTCTTGTGAGTAGCTTTCTCTTATATCGAAGGTCACTATGTACTTTTGCAGTTGGATCTTAATTCTTTTTCCTGTGATAGGATTTCTCAATGCAACCACCTGCTCAAGAACTTATGGCCAGGGATTTGCATGATAATATATGGACCTTCCGTCATATCTATCGGGGTATGTCCATTTTGCAGCCTTGGTATTTCACTACTTTAATCCATAAAGTTTTTTTACTATTACTTTTCATGCTCTGACCTTTTCCAGTTGCAAGTATTTGATAACAATTCTTTGTACTCAGGACAACCGAAACGACACTTGCTTACAACAGGCTGGAGCTTATTTGTTAGTGGAAAGAGGCTTTTTGCTGGTGACTCTGTTTTGTTTATTAGGTAAGAGTAATGAACTGGACTCCCTGGAAATTATTCATTAGGAAATGGTAGTGAACTGAGATTCCTTGGAAATTCTTTCTCTTGATATAATTTTCAGAAAAATGTTTGCTTTCTTTATGTAAAAAACTCTTGTTGCAATCAAAAATCCATTTTATTGTTGTTCTGATCCTTTGTATGTGTGTGCAGAGATGAAAAGCAACAGCTACTCTTAGGCATTAGGCGAGCTAACAGGCAGCCCGCCAATCTATCCTCATCAGTACTCTCAAGTGACAGTATGCATATTGGAATCCTAGCAGCAGCAGCACATGCAGCTGCAAATAATAGTCCCTTCACTGTCTTTTATAATCCAAGGTCAGAAACTTAGCTTTTTTATTTGTGGCACAACTCTATGGTTTGGTAGTGAGATGAAGCAAAACCTTTGTGGAAATAACCGTATGCTAGTGTGTGTCTCAAATCAGTTTATGTAGGATGACTTAAGTTTCTAGGTGTTGAGACCTTACCCTAAATTACATTTTTCCTTATTAATGCAGGGCTAGTCCTTCAGAATTTGTTGTCCCATTGGCCAAGTACTACAAAGCAGTGCACAGTAACCAAATCTCACTTGGCATGCGCTTTAGGATGATGTTTGAAACTGAAGAGTCAGGAACAAGAAGGTAGTTGTTTTTAAGTTACTATTCTCTTTGTGATTTTGAATCTGGTTTGACATGAAAAATACTCAAGAGAATGGCCTCTGATTGGTCCAAATTTGAAATTTTTAATTTTGCATTTTAATCTCTTGGTACCTTGCTTAAAATGAAACTAAAAACGTTACTTGTAAATTCTTGGTCTGGATTCATTTTTATTAAGATCCCAGATTGCGTTCCTGAATTTGAACAAAATGGCCTGCAAAATTTATGAAGTATTTATCAAATTACTAATCTAAAGGCATGTGATTTGCAGGTATATGGGTACAATTACGGGTATCAGTGATCTTGATCCTGTCAGATGGAAGAACTCTCAATGGCGCAATTTGCAGGTTGATACAATGCCGTTTTAAGCAAATTAAACAATGTCATTATTTTTTCATATTCACTGTTATTAACCCATATCTGTTAGTAGGTTGGTTGGGATGAGTCTACTGCTGGGGAAAAGCGCAATCGTGTCTCAATTTGGGAGATTGAACCAGTGACTGCTCCATTTTTCATTTGCCCTCCTCCATTCTTTAGATCCAAGCATCCAAGGCAAGCAGGTATGCCTAGTACTTGATGTCTATTTAAGTATATTTTGATTGGTTAAGATATAACTTCCTTCTTTCTTAGATTGTCTTCTCCTGGGTACCCCTTTGCATTGGCATTTGCTTGGTGGTTGTTTGTTGTGTGTTATACTTTCCATTGACTGATCCTACCATTGAGTTTTATGGGCACTGTGTATGTGTTTGATGTGTGTATTCCATCCCATTCAATGGACCATAAATGTGCATGGAATAAACTGATTGCATTGAATGCAGTTGTACAGGGTTTTGAACGTAGATTCTCTCTGTCTGTCATCTTTTGGCAGTGTTTGACCTTAAAATGTATTTGGTCTGTGAAATGGTTTAGAATGCCAGAGTGCTAAGCTTATGATTTACTCCTGAATATGCTTTCTTACACTATTCCTGGCATTAGAATATCTTTTTCCGGTCCAATAAAAGCGAAGAAAGGGCTTATTTCGCAACCATAGTATTGATGAGACATTTTACCTTAGGTTATATGCTATTGCAGATGATGATGCATCTGATTTGGATAACGTATTCAAGAGGACTATGCCATGGATCGGTGATGATTTTGGTGTGAAGGATTCGCAGTCTCTTCCTGGACTAAGCTTGGTCCAGTGGATGAACATGCAGCAAAATCCATCCCTGGCAAATGCCATGCAGTCAAGTTACATGCATTCCTTACCAGGGTCCATTTTGCAAAACCTCAATGGAGGTCTTTCACAAATGCCTCAGCAAAATAACTTGCAGTATACTGGCCAGAGCCTGCCACAGCAAGTGCCGCAGATTGATCAGCTCGCGAAGCTGCCATCCACTGTGAACCCACTAGGGTCAAATATTCTACCGCAGCAGCCACTGGGTGATATTTCTCAACAATCAAGGCAAAATATGATTACTCAAAATTTACCCTCTGGTCCAGTTCAGGCTCAAGTTCTTCAGCCTCAAAATCTTGTCCAAACTAGTAATATTCTTCAGCAGCAGCCATCTATTCAAAACCCTCAGCTTCCAGCAAACCTTCCTCAAAACCTGCAGCAGCAGCAGCAACAACAACACATAATGGGCCAGAACCAACAGCAAAACCTTATGCAAACCCAGCTTCCTGATCCAATAAACCAAAATTTACAAATGTCTGACAAGCAGATTCAGCTGCATCTGTTGCAGAAGCTTCAGCAACAACGGCAATCACTTTTATCACAACAGTCTGCACTTCAACAGCCTGCTCAACTTATTCAACTTCAAGATCAGCAAAGGCAGCTTTTAGATGCATCCCAGAGCTTCTCTAGATCTGGGACACCCACACAGATGCTGGAAATGCATCAAGTAACACCAACCTCACTTCCTCAGTCAAACATTATGTCGCAGCAGATAGCAAATAGTGGCAGCTTAAACAATGTTCAATTCTCCCAACCTCCCCAGCAGCCGAAGCTCGAGCAACAGCAACCTGGCATACTGCCTCAAATGCCCGGACATATGGGGCTCCCTGCATCCCATATTATCAATCCAGTTTCTACTGCTGGTAACAGTGCATTGACAGGAGCTGCAGGAGTAGGGCAGTCTGTGATTACTGATGATAATCCTTCTTGTTCCACTTCACCTTCCACAAACAACTGTCAACGCTTGATTCAACCAACAATAAATAGTCGGACGCACCGAAGTGCTGGAATTGGAGAGGAAGTGGCTCAATCTGCTTCCGCACTTTTGAATCCAAGTGCTTTGGAAACCATGCCATCTAATGCTAACTTGGTCAAAGATTTGCCGCACAAGTCCGATGTGAAGCCTTCAGTGAATATATCCAAGACTCAGAACCAAGGTTTTTTTACCCCACAAACATACCTAAATGGTGCAGCTACACAGACAGACTATTTGGACACATCATCTTCCACAACTTCAGTTTGCCTTTCTCAGAATGATGTCCATTTACAGCAGAACAACAACTCATTGTCCTACAATCTGCAGTCAACGTTGAGAGACACAAGTCAAGTTGGGGAAGTTCCGGTTGATCCCAGGAGTAACATTCCATATGGGGCTAACATTGATGGACCGTTGGGATCCATGAATCCTGATCCATTGCTTACAAAGGGCATGATGGGATTGGGGAAGGATTTCTCGAATAATATCTCTTCAGGAGCAATGCTTGCTAACTATGAAAATTCAAAAGATGCTCAGCAGGAGCTGTCATCCTCAATTGTTTCGCAGTCATTTGGAGTTCCAGATATGGCATTTAATTCAATTGATTCCACGATAAATGACAGCAGTTTCTTGAATGGAGGTCCTTGGGCCCCGCCCCCCCAATTTCCACAGAGAATGAGGACTTATACCAAGGTTTGATTTTCTCGAATTGAATTTCAGTAGACTGAAATTTAAAATAGTCAAGATCTTATATTAAGTACAATTTTTGTAGGTGTACAAACGTGGAGCTGTTGGAAGATCTATTGATATCACACGTTACTCAGGTTATGATGAGCTCAAGCAAGACCTTGCTCGTAGGTTTGGCATAGAGGGGCAACTTGAAGATCGAGGAAGGATAGGCTGGAAGCTTGTGTATGTGGATCACGAGAACGATGTCCTGCTAGTTGGTGACGACCCTTGGAAGTAAGCCCTTTGCTTCTTTCCAATAAATGAATTTTAATGCTTAAGTTTTCATTATTGTTGGGTAATATTTATTAGTGCAGCCCTCCACCAAATAACTATAGTTTGATTCTATTGAAGTATGACAAGGTTCAGCCCTCGGTGATTTATTTACTAGGCTCCAAGCTTCCTAACGTAGTATTATTATTATTTTCCATTTTTAAACCTGTATTGTTCTTGCTTTGTCCCTATTTATCATATTTCTGGAACCTGATCTTGAACTTTTGAGATACATTCTAAACTGAGAAAATTTCTTCTTACTGTTACATGTCGTAGTATTGTTTGACCAAAAACCTCTATATTGAAATCTTTGCGACTGATTTCCAATCCATATGTCAATAAACTTGGGTTGCCTAATACATTGTTTGGTTTGGGATTTTTCAGGGAGTTTGTGAATTGTGTCCGTTGCATAAAGATTTTATCTCCACAAGAAGTACAGCAGATGAGCTTGGATGGAGATTTTGGAAATTCTGTCCTTCCCCATCAAGCCTGTAGCAGCTCCGATAATGGGAATGCTTAACAGTAGCCTACCAAAATGCTAACAGTTCTTCAGCTTTTGGACATTACATTGTTTATGGGGATTCTGTTCATAATTCGCATCTTTCTCAAAATTCGACACAAGCTACAGCCTGCAAATTAAGGACTTAAGGTTATAATTGGAAATTGAAGTTTAGTGAAGGTGCGGCATGTCCTTAAACTAGTGGATTAGTCGGTACCATTTTGCTTTCACTTGATTGTATTCCGGGTCAGGTGAATTGTAGAAAGCAAAAGCATCAAAGTTTGTATGGCCTAATTTTGACTTTTGACCATTGAGTGTACAAAAAGTGTAGATTCTACCATCTTCCAATAAAATTAGTCATCTTAATTTCCCAACTTGTGAAGCGAGAAAAGGTTTCCTTTGCTGGAATTATCTACTTAACGCAGATTTGGAGTGAAAAATGGAAATACATGTGATGGGACAATTGGTAACATTCATCTCTACTTACTCAAAACAATTATTTATTCAATAGTCTGATGATGTAAACACGTGAAACATTCTGAAGAGAAGTTACTGTGGCATTGGTTGGGAAAGTGATTCCATTATCGGATCGAAGACAACAGTTGAATGATTTGCAATGTGCAAGCTGAATTGGCCTCCTTTTTCACTCACGTCAATCTTATCTATCCCTTGTGGAGCTTTCATCTCAAAAGATGTCACCAGTTTTGCAATCACAAGCCCCAAGATTGGTAATGCAAGTATGATTCCAGGGCAGCTTCGCCTTCCCACGCCAAAAGGCAAGTACCTGAAGTCAACTTTGCCACCACCAGCAACAGCATCAATATTACATTCCTCTTCCAAGAATCTCTCTGGCCGAAACTCCTCAGGTTTTTCCCACCATTTGGGGTTGTTTGCTAGCCACCATGCATTCACCACAATTTTGGACTCTTTAGGAATTGTGAAGCCTCCAAGTTTTGCTTCTTCTAGATTCATATGTGGCACCAACAACGGAATTGGAGTGTGTAATCTTAGTACCTCTTTTACTGCGGCTTGCAGGTACGGTAATTCATGCAGGTTTGATTCTGTGACCGGATTTCCTTTAAGGACTGTCGAGATTTCACGACGGATCTTCTGTTGAACCTCTGGGTGATTGACTAACTCAGCTATTGCCCATTCCATGGACCATAGTGTTGTTTCTATTGCCGCCACATTTATGTTCTCAACAATGTAAATAACATTTTCTTCAGTGATCTCCCCTTTCATTTGAGCATCAATTATGTGATCAATGGCGCAGCTTATCTTGTGCTTCTCTCCATTGGCAGCCATGATTTTCCTGCAAGAAAAAAGAAAATGCAAATTAGAATTATCAAGTATGTACACTAATATCCTTTTGAGAATATTAAAAAGCCAAAAAAATGAAAAGAGTTCCCATGTGCAAATGTTCGCATGTTTTTAAAATAAAAAAGAGTTTTTTACCTTCTTTTCTCAACAAAATTGTTGTTAAAGAAAGCCAACCTCCTACTCTGCAAGTCTCTGCACTTGTTCAAGTACCCTCTTAAAAATGGCCTGAGCAAAGGAATAAAATCTCCATAATTGTACTCAAAACTTTGAGCCAACCGACTCCTTTCAGAATTAAACCTAGTTGCTTCAATGAACAAAGGATCCTCTTGTGACTCAAATTTTGCATCAAACATCATCCTATACATAATATTGTATAGCATGAGCTGCAAACGCTTCCTAATAACAATCCCTTTTGTGCTCACACTCTCATAATCATTTTTCAAGTCATGCACCACTAGGTCCATTTCCTGCTCCCACATGTCACTGTAATTGTGCACAACTTTATTGGTGAAAAATGGCAGTGTCATAATCCTACGCATTTTGCGCCAATGCTCACCATAAACAGTGAACACCATGTCCTGTCCATTGCCCGTGAAAATATCGAAAACCACGTTGCGTGGGCGGGATCCGAATTCTACACCTTGCGTGTGTAGTACTTGGGTAGCTAGGTCTGGCTCTGATACCACTATTAAATTTTTTGAACCAAGTTTTAGACGGAATACGGGGCCGTAAATTTGTGCCATTGATGCTAGTAACCTGTGGTTAAGGTCATTGCCAACTTGGAGCCAATTGCCAAATATTGGGATAGAGATAGGAGTTGGAGGGTAAAAGGCTTTCGAAGATTTTAAAAAGGATTTCAAAACGTATGCAATAAGAGGAACAAGAGGGAGAGTGATTGATATAAGATTTAAAGATTTGTTGAACGAAAGCAGTGAGATTGTGAGAAGGATGCTAAAGAATGAAATTGTAACAAGATTTGCCATGTTTGAAGAGAGGACGTGTTTGATTAATTTTGAATGTTGAAGGAGGGAAGCATGGGATTATATATGAATGGAGATGGTGGTTGGTGGGACTTGAGATGGTCGGTGCCCAATGGTTTCAAAAAAAAATCCATTGGCTTTTTTGAAAACAAGGTAGGAGGAGTCAGATTTTGTAGTTGTTGTGGTTAGGTGTAATGCCTCTCAAGGTAAACTTTCATTTCTCTTATTAATCCCAACTTGCTTAGCGTCAAACTAAAGCCTCCAATAATCAATAACTTTGGACGGCTCTATTCTTAATTAATTACGAACAAGTAAACCCTTGTTGGTTTCTTCTTTTGTCAATGCAAAATTACGTACACAAGTTTTTACATGTCATGCACCACTAAAGCTATATCACTTTCACATCGTCTCTTTGACAATTCCTCCCTCCACCCAAGTGCATGACGACTTATGTGAACGAGAACGAGAACAACTCACCAAGTAGGCTTATTTTTTGGAATTAAAAAGATGTTCGTCAAAAACTATGAATATGATTTACAAATGCGGTTTCACAAGGAAAAAAAAATGAGGAGTATAGTGTGTGAACTAGATTGGATACATTGCACGCGTTTAAACTATATTAGATATTTGATTTGTAGACAAAAGGGTTGGACGAGAGCATACATAATTAATAAATTCAAATTTCATTAAAAAGTTTTCAAATTCATCGTATATGATGAGAATGATTCTAAATGATGACTTTCTATATATGTAATGTAAGTGGTTTAATTATTTAAGATTTTCACCTTCTTAAAGAAAAACAGTTGGATTATTGACACCCTTTCATAAACCTTATAAAACTCCTATTCTATCTTAATTATATTAAAGAACATAATAACTTTAATTAGATTTCTATACTTTCTTTAACTATTTACACCTCTACAACTACACTACTGTTTTCCATATATATATATTGTTTCTTTACAAACACTTTGCATTCTAATTAATGTAATTCTACTAATAAATTCTTACTCTTATCACTCGACTCATTCATATTTAATTTAACATATAATCTTAAAAGAATTTTTTTTTTATTTTTCTTCCTTTTTTATGTTAAAAAAATTAAAAGTTATCTACCTAAGTCCACTTTTTACTCTAATTAATTCAAATATACATGATTTTTTTCAGTTAAACATATATGATTTGTTCATTCAAAATTTTGATTTAGAAATTATAATTGGAGTTGAACAGAAGAAAAGGAAAGAAAAAATAGAAAAAGGATATTTCTAAAATGAAAATAGGTCTTGACAACGGGGGGTTTTATAAGAAATTCTAGAGGTGCGAATAGTCCCTGTCAAATAAAAAATTAGATTCGAATAGAAAATGTGGCCCAACTAAAGTGGAGTCCAGTCGAGTAACGCTTTGGGCTAAAAATTAATGAAAATCTGAATTTAAGGATCTGATTCGTACAAAATCCTTTAGAGAAGGGAGCAGGAAGCGTTAGAGTGCTGCTATTTACCCAAATTTGCGTCTCGAAAAACAAAACGCATCGTTTGGTTTTTTCTCTCCACACGTGTTGCTTTATTTACTTTCCACTTAACTTTCACTTTTACTTTCAAAAGCAAAGCAAAGGAAATAAGTGCGCATAGCTGAAACGCAGCAAATGAAATAAATGCTGCACGTTGACTGTCTTTTTTTTTTACATAAAACAACTAAAAAAACACGTGCTTCAAAAGTAAATAGCAATCAAATTATTAAACGGTGCGTTTTGTCTTTCGAAGAGCAAATTCGAGGGACAAATTCGGGGTAAATAGCTTTTTCCATTTAAGTTTAACATCGTATTTGTTTCGCTAGTGAAAGCTCTCAAATTTTCTCTAGTGAAATTCTTTCTGTGTAAATCAAGTGCATTTTTTTTTCATTTATTTACTAAACTTTAAGCCCATCTCTCTCAACTTTTTTTTATTAAAATTATTGATTAATAAGAATTCAGAAAAAATACAATTCATAGAAAGTATCCAATTTTTTAGCAATATACAATTCTACTGAATCGATAGTTTGTATTTGTTAGACTACCCAACAAACTCCTACTCATTTACAACACGCCAATACAAGTCATATAAAAGTCAAAACAGCTTCAATTTTGCCGAAATCATTTAAAAATGAGAAAAAAAAGCGGGCCCCAACGGCAACAAGCATGCAGATGAGGTGGCATGATATGATTGGACCAAATGGACTCTGAAGAGAAAGTCTGACTGTGTGAGTAAGGCAAAAGAGTAAGCATAAGCCCAAATTCATTTTGGTTTCCAACCAAAAGAGGCGGAGCATTCAATCAGTGAGTCCCCTCGTTTCCATCGCCAACTGCCCCTTCAAAATCTCAAACTAAAATCTCACAAGTCTCATTGTGCTGGTGGCTTTCTTGCTTGGATTCAGATCCTACCTCTACGCACGCAATGGACGCCTCCATGACCATGTCCAAATCTGTCACCACCACTTCTCCCGTACGTCATTTTTTAATTTCCAACCCCTTTGTTCATGTAAATTTATTATCGATTGATCGATCGATTGGTTTTTCAGGGATTGTTTGTTGGGAGGGGCAAGGGGATTTTGAGAAGTTCGCAATGTAGCTTTATGGTGGGGAGCAGGACGGTGAACTTTCCGAGGCAAGTAGTGGCTGGAGTTGGCGGTAAGTTAAAGAGGCGTTGCAGTGGCGGCGGAGCTCTCAAAGTGACGTGTCGTCAGGAGAAAATCCTAGTGGCCAATAGAGGAGAGATTGCTGTGAGGGTTATCAGGACGGCTCATGAAATGGGGATACCTTGTGTTGCTGTTTACTCCACCATCGATAAGGATGCCCTTCATGTTAAATTGGCGGATGAATCCGTTTGCATTGGTGAAGCTCCTAGTAGCCAATCGTAAGTGGGGATGTCCATACATGCACACATGCATGCATCCCTATCATTTTGTTCTTTTCCATGAGTCTCGAGTGTAGTTTTTTTTTTTAAATCCATTTGGCTTTTTTTTTTTTTAACAGGTATTTATTGATTCCAAACGTACTGTCTGCTGCTATTAGCCGAGGATGTACAATGTTGCATCCTGGATATGGATTCCTTGCTGAGAATGCTGTTTTTGTTGAAATGTGCAGAGAACACGGAATTAACTTTATTGGTCCCAATGTAAGTCATCAAAATCAGGGATCCATACAATGACAATAGAAAATGTAATATTACTCCTTGTTCTTTGAATAAATTTGCTCTATTGTTATTTCAAATTATTAGTATGTAGCATATTTAGTTTAATGTAGCATTCTGAGTTAAACATCTTGTAAGTAGTTAAATATGGAGAGCATGGGGGGGGGGGGGGGGGGGATTCTACAAAACAAAGCTGGTGTCAGGAATGAATTTTGTATTCATGTTTAGCTCATAAAGGATTTACTAAAACTGATGCTTAAAGGTATCTCTTGCTCCTGTATTTGGTAAATAAAATTAAAATAAAAAAGCATTTGAATTTTTGGTTTGGCAGCCTGACAGCATCCGCATTATGGGCGACAAGTCAACTGCTAGGGAAACAATGAAGAATGCAGGTGTTCCTACTGTCCCGGGTAGTGATGGATTGTTACAGGTATCACACTTTCCACCAAATAGTGACAAAAGTGATTTTGCATATTTTTGGTTAACATTGTTGTGTTAATTGTCATTACAGAGCACAGAAGAAGCAGTCAAGCTAGCCGATGAGCTAGGATTTCCTGTGATGATCAAGGTCAGTGGTTTCCTCTCTGAACAATTTGTGCCTTGTTCTGGCTACAGCCATTGCCTCTACATAACTGATGCAGAATAGATTTCAGTGTTTTCTGAAATATATTGTTCTTGATCAGTACTCCATTTGTTAGGATAAATTCTAGAAAATGTAAAACCTTATGAGAGATTTGTGGAAATGGATTTGCGGAGACTCAAATTTCTGATCTTGTTCTTAGTACTTATAAGCAATCAAATGAAACACAAGACAAACTTTAGTTCTTTCAATTGCATTGATTTGAAACCTGTTTTATGTTTTTTAGGCAACTGCCGGTGGTGGAGGACGTGGAATGCGTCTTGCTAAAGAACCTGGTGAATTTGTTAAGTTGCTTCAGGTTTGGCCCTTAATTTGAGCTGTTCCCATGAGGTTATTCCAGGGACTCCCATTTATTTTGCAATTTCTTGTAATATTTTCTCTCTAGCTGTTAAGCACAATTCTTTTCCAACATGCAAAATTTGTCTTAGTGTTTTCTAGGTGTCCAAGTCCAGCAGGGGAATATCTTTCTTTTTTTTTTTGGGTATAATCTTTTTGGATTGAGCTTATATCATTATATTAACAAGCATATGTTTTTCCTATTTGATATGAAACTGGTAGCTGATGCAATTTGCTTGCTTATTACTTACGAGTACCCAGTTGTTCTGGTGGTAGAAGACATGCTGGTCCAATATGCTGGATCTTTGTAATATGTTAGTTGCCCAACAAAGAGATTTAATGCTAGGATTGTTTAAAAAAATGGCTAAATTTAGGTATTAGGAGGATGGAAAGACTTTGATGTGGGTTGGATTGGGTATGATATAATATTAATGATTTTTTCAAAATTTTAAGAGGGAATAATGATGGAAAGAATTAAAAGCTGAAAAACCAGAAAAAAAAACATGACAAAAATATACTTTTTTTACCCTTTCAAAGATAGATGAATTCCCAAGAATGAAGTAGCATTTCCAAATTATGCCATTTGCCTCTTGGAAAGAGATAATATCAATTCTATTTAATAATACCAATTCAAATATTTGACTATATTCATGTCTGTAATTTTCTTCCTTTCTCAAAATTGCGAAGTATGGCAACACCCCCCCCCCCCCCACCCCCAAAAAAAGTTAATTTAATACTTGATCTGTTGTATAATTTGAAGTCGGTCCGGATTCTTGCTCAAGAAAGTTCTCATGCCCGTACCAATAGTTTGCTTCCATGTGTTAGTGTTTCATTCATGTTCTTATTGAACCTGATACTCTTGTTGAACAAGGATACGATTTTTCCAAATTTTGATGTCATAGCAGTGACTGCCATCCCACTTGCTCAATTTATTTTATATCATTTAAATCTTACTATTTCAGTTTTCTAGAAAAGCTTATATGCATTGTATGAGTGATGTTTGCTATAAGTTGATTGTGTGTATTTTATTTGTTTCACAGCAAGCTAAGAGTGAAGCTGCCGCTGCATTTGGAAATGATGGAGTTTATTTGGAAAAATACGTTCAAAATCCAAGACATATTGAATTCCAGGTAATTAGTGTTCTTAAAGTGTTATCTTTGTGATTAGCGTTTTATTGAAAAAATTGCACCAATGACCTACGGAAATTATACAGTCTAAGCCATAGAAAGAGAATGACCAAAAATTGATTACTTCTAAGGAAACTTAGAGGACACATTTTAGCTGAGTTTTCTTCCTGACAAATAACATTGTAGCAGGCTTACTCAGGGTTAGGTTTTTACACAAAAGGACAAATTTTGAAAAATGCTTTTGTCCCTAGAAGGGTACACATTCATGATAGTGGCATATGGGTGAAATGGGCAATTATGAAACCAAAAGTTTTCATTTGAGTTGATTATAGAGTACCTCAGAAACTGAAAATAGTTTTATATCACTGGAATTGGAAAAGAAGTAAAGTCATGTAGTATTCAATCTCGTCAATGTATAAGGTGTTAACACATTTTCATGTTGAATTGTAACATACTGTTGGCGTAGAACAACATTTTTTCCCCCTCTCTTCTAATTTATTCTGTAAAAAATCATCCTGAATCATTTTGTCACTACAGGTTCTTGCTGATAAATATGGCAATGTTGTCCACTTTGGTGAACGTGACTGCAGCATCCAGGTAATTGAAATACACACACACACAGAGATCAAATTATGATTTTCAAGCCACTACTTGAAATTACTCGGCATGAGTACAATATTTGACCAAATAAAGTGGATTAATTAAAATGAAAATAGATTCTGCTTTTCTCCCTTATTTCATCTTGTAGAAGAATGGACTTGCATTCATTTACCTGGAGTTCTCATACAACCCTAAGCATGTTCTGGTGTTAAGTGAAGTGTCTACTCTGTATATTTGAATTAAAACCTTCAGGCTTGAGAATTATTTTATTTTTGGGAGCTCTTTCTTTTCTCATATCATTACTTTTGTCATTTCATCTTGTTGGAAAACTAGCTTATTGAAGTGACCAGTGCTGTTGAATATGACTTATTCAGAGACGTAACCAAAAGCTTTTGGAAGAAGCTCCGTCTCCTGCATTGACCCCTGAACTGCGGAAAGCCATGGGTGATGCAGCTGTTGCAGCAGCAGCATCCATTGGTTACATTGGTGTCGGAACGGTTGAGTTTCTTTTGGATGAAAGAGGTTCCTTCTACTTCATGGAAATGAACACTCGTATCCAGGTAGTCTAAGTGCTAGGGTTATGCTTCTGAATACTACTGAATACATTGTTGTTATAACTCTCTGCACATGGGATTATTTATAACACCTACTAAATATCATTTTTCCCTTTTGAGAAAAACTCAGGTTGAGCATCCTGTGACAGAAATGATTTCCTCTGTTGACTTGATTGAGGAACAAATTTATGTTGCAATGGGAGGAAAACTCCGCTACAAACAGGTATCCAGAAAGGGATATTTTCAAAGGAAGAATAAAAATAAATACTCACCATAGGCCGTTCTTTTTAAGCTTTTGCTGGGTTTTTTTTCACTTACAGGAAGATATTGTGCTCCAAGGACATTCAATTGAATGCCGTATCAATGCAGAAGATCCTTTTAAAAACTTCCGACCTGGGCCAGGTATGTTTGTATAACATGTATATTGCACACTGAATGTGTGCAGTGTTTGTGTGCGTGTCTCTTTTGTAGTTGGCACCTCTTGTGCCAGGTTTCCTCTTTCTTTATGGTTTCCAAACTTGTCATACCTGTTTGGACAATAGATGAGGTTTGCCAATCGAATGAAATCTCTTTTCATTCATTTAGTATGTATCCGAGGCTAAATGATTTCACTGTGAAACAACAGTGGCTTTTACCCTTTTTGCCTGTTTCATTAGGTTTATGTTCCTTCACATATTCTTTTTCTCTCTGTTTGGAATCATAGTGCATCCATGCATGTCTATTCACCAACAAGGTTTTCAGAAACTCGAGAGAAAGTATAAACTTTGAAAAGACATGAAATAGTTTGGGAGAGTCCTTTTTCTCACTTTCTGCAAAATACTCATTCTTCTTTGAACACAGGGAGAATAACAGCATACTTGCCAGCTGGTGGCCCATTTGTCAGAATGGATAGCCATGTTTATCCTGATTATGTGGTTCCTCCAAGCTATGATTCTCTTCTTGGAAAGGTTTGCCATATTCTTCCCTCTACATGTATTTGTTTTTGCTTGGTGGCTTGGCGTATGTATGAGTGGTTTATTTCATCATCTGCAGACATGGCATGCTATTTTGTATGGGTGTATTCACAAGAGGAATACCCATTGGTTCCGTGAATTGTGTATTTTGTCAGATAATACAAAGGAGAGTTTCGTTTGAGGGGTTAGGTATCAGCATTTCAGTAGGTTTGCACTCAATTATATAGTCTATGGATTAGAATATTAATCCACTGGTGGTAGCTTCTGTGTCTGTCCATGAGGGTTTGATTAGAATTTCTTAACTGGTGAATAAAATTTTGTCATCTTTCTTAGGGATGGCCGCTCTATATAGACTGGAAAATGCCTGAAATCATGTTTTATTAATCCCAACTACAACGAGACCTCAAACCAACTGGAACATAATAGTTTCTGATTAGTAAAAATGTGTACTATTTAAGTTGCATTTTCAACCATAAGTTTAAAATGTCTTTACCCTGAACAATGGACATTTATGACAAAATGAGAAACAGAAAGTGGACGAGAGAAATGTGGAATATATATTATGGCCTGGGGCTTAAAAGTGAGAGATTTATGCATGATAGACATTTTTACTCTGATATCTTATGTTGTCTTTTTTGAAATTTTTCGTGTATACGAGTCTAATACAGTACAAATTAGTAATTTCCATTTACATTAGAAATATTTTTCTTTTAGTCCTTTTCACCTGGTGCTGCGTAGGCATTTTCTGGATAACTTTTCTTTATCTTGCAGTTGAACTCTACAGCTACTGTGCTAATTTCATCAAATGAAGTTACCATGCTAATTTTTATTACTCATCTAATTTGAACGTACAAGTTTAACATGGTCTTCTTACTAATTGGGAAAATATTTCATTGTAGCTTATTGTATGGGCTCCAACTAGAGAAAAGGCAATTGAGCGCATGAAAAGGGCTCTTAATGACACTATTATCACAGGTAAAGTCTACATACTTCAGAAATAAGTGTCTCAAGTTATGCGCTTCTTACAGAAACAGGATAAATTACAAAAAGCAATTTTATTATCATGCATATAATAATTGAGTGTGGAAATTTGACATGGGCCGTCTTGGGCTCATTTGACACTATACGCCTGTAAAACAATTATCTTACCTGGTAGAGTCATGGCCTTTTCTACATTGCATTGTGGTTCACCACTCAGCAACCTTTAAAATTTGAGTTTTGTTTCATCTGAACTCACAATCTATCATATTTCCGTGTCTCATAACATTGTTTGAACTATTTCCAGGTGTTCCTACAACCATCGAATACCATAAACTTATCCTTGATGTTGAGGTAAGTAAAGCTATTATATACAAGTCTTGTGCATCTTCTATGTAAGACCACCACTTGTTTCAGTTTTAAACTGTTGGATCTTCCTAATTTTCCAAATTTTTCTACAGGACTTCAAAAATGGGAAGGTTGACACTGCGTTCATTCCAAAACATGAACAGGAGTTGCAAGCAGTAAGAAACCAATGACCCTGAACATAAATATTCCTATCCTTTGTTTTCCATTTCTAACCATTCCTTTTTCTACACAATTAAAGCTGTTTGAGGAAACTCTTGAGAAATGAGATGAACTGGACCGATATTTCCACATCTTGCACATCTACAAGCCACATTTTTAGTTTTTATCAATGATGTAAAGTTTTTGGGACTCCTATGTTCCTAAAAGTTGAAACATAACATACGGATGAATTTTGTTTTACATGCCCCAATTTCTTATAAACATTCTGTTACCATAAACGACTACCTCTCCCCAATTCATTTTGATCTTTTGCATGTATGCCTACAGCCCCAGAAGATTGTTTTGGCAACAACTCCAAATGAAATGGCTGGTGCAACTGCTTAGATGAGTCTCTTCTGGAATTGCAACCACTTAACAGCTTTGGTCAGTCAAAGTCAAAGGCCATGACTCTTCCTCATTACACTTACTGGTACCATTAACCACATTGGGTGTTGTCATTTTTCTAGGAATACTGTAAAATAGTATATTCGGTGCATAAACTCTTAGTGATTTACTGATTTTGATGGTGGTGATGAGTGTTGTCTTAATTTTATGGAGCCGAAAGATGTAATTAGGGGTTAGAAAGATGTGATAAATAACCAGAGCTTAGAAACTGTGATAAATAACCAGAGCTTAGAAACTGGGTAGTGGGTTTTTCAGTAATTTTCTTTTTTTTTTTCACAAAAATAATTGTATTGTTAAATAAACTTCTGTGGTTTTTTAAGTGGCAATCAGTTTGAATGTTGATAATTGGGTGGTTGCTTAAATTGTTGCCGTGGTACCCTTCAACTGTTGCAAGGTAACTGGATCCTTGTTATTAATGTTTGGAGAAAGTCTTAGTAAAATGATTTCGACAGGACCATAGTTCTCTCGAAATCATAATATATGTAAGTGGTCAAATTTTTAAAATAAATGTAACAAGATTTTATTGATCAGGCGAGTGGATGATTTGGTACGCCATCTCGCTAAAGATTTTTATTTTTTAATATTTGAATAGGCTGATTTCAATCACAACCTATAAGCATCAATATGACAATATTTTGCTTTTAAAATTCTTAATTTAAATGCACTAACTTGCAACCAATCAGAGCTTGCCTTCAAATCAAATCTATGCCACTTTCGTTGGTGCTTTGATTAATTTTCCATTTCTTAATAGTATTAATGTATCATAATGTCAAATTGTTTTGGCGTGTTTTTCTACAAAATAACATTTTTCCTTTTTCAATTTTATACTAGTGTCCATTGTCTTATTTATAAGTAAAAATTACACAAACATGCGCAAAAATCCATAGGTCTGAAAAAATAGGCGAAAGAGTTATAAATATAATCGATGATAATTATTGACTATATAGAAAATGCACAGTCATGTCTCCTTGGGTTCAAATCAAACATATTGCAAACTTTATAGTAACCAAAATCTCTTTACCCCATTGCAATATCCTTGCAATGCTATCTACTCTCTCTCTCTCTCTCTCCCTAGTTGTTGGCTCTACCAACTTATGCTCTGTAGTTTTATTTATTTAAAATTTTGCTCATGCCACGGTAACTCCGGCGGCGAAGACCGGCTGTGGCCGAGAGCAGGGGGAGGCAGAGTAATCAAGCTGTTTCCGGGCTTCGAATCCACAATTCTCTTTGAGATCATCATCACTTCTAATATGCTTGTCCCTGCATTCTGCGCTGCAAAAAGCATTCTCCCCTCTGCGTACGAGAGGGACATCGAATGTTTTACTATTAGTGACTCCAAAATTTTCTCAACAACTTAAAACTATGACACCACGTTTACAAACAACACTATACTGTATAAAAAATATATAAATGGCGTTGTAAATGTACGACCATAGCTTGAATTTGTATTTTCTTTCGTATAATGTTCTTATTGAATGCTTTGCAAGAAGAATTATTAAAAAAAAAAAAAAATCTTAAGTTATTTTCATGACATAAAGTCCCAAGAGAATGAACACCACACACGGTAGAAGGAAAAAGACTATTGGGCATTTCTGTATCAATTATTGGCATTTCACTGTCATGAATAATATAAATAAAAGGGAAAATATCTCTAAATTTGTGATCCACATAAAAGCCAGCCAAATGGGATTTTTGTTTTTGTTTTTATCAATAATAAATTTTCATTAAGAAGCACACCGACTTGTAAAATCGACATTGGCTTTTATATGAAACTAATGTGTACAAGGGGAATAATAAGAAAAAAATCTAATCGAGTTGAACTAAAATTTCTAATGATCTGAGTTTTTAACCGAACCAATACATGATTGATATTTGGGACAAGTGATTAAAATAATGAACAACATTAGTACTAATCACATGAGCTTCAATCTTGCAGTGAAAGAATAATGAATGTTTCCAGCAAATGCTGATGCAAATGAATCTGTGTATGACTTTGAAAGTTAATTGCATTTTCTTGGTCAAATAACTTCGTAAGGAAGTTAAAACGGCAGAAGAAAAAAAAAAAAAGGCAATAACTTCCATGAGCCGAGATCCTTGTACAGGAACAGCTAAGCAATTATTTGGACACATTTGATTTGGAAATCTCACAATTGAGAAAGAAAAAAAATTAAAAAATAAAGTAAAAGAAATGCAATTCTTTCAAGATATTGATGAGGAAATTCCTGTTGCTGCAAAAACACTCTTTTCAGTTTTCACAAAATGGAAACAGAAATTAAGAACAAAGAACTGATCACACTTGATTGAAAAGTTCTCTAAATATAAACTAGAAATATAAAAAATCTGCTAAAAATTAAAAATTAAGAAATATAATATCATTCATAATTCATCAAGAAAACGAAAACAAACTGCAGATTCAAGAACGCTGACCTGTACATGAAAACATCAAGTCCATGAAGCTTCTTGCAGCAAAGAAAGCAAGAACTGAGAAAATCCCGGCTCCAGAACTCTCTCTTGATTTCAAAACCAACATTCATGGGTGAAGAAGAAGCAAAGAACACACTGTCACTATCATCATCATCTTCCTCATCATCTTCATCAAAGAATACACGTTTGTGCACCAAATTGCTTCCAAAATGCGAAATAACACAAGTGTAACTCTCGGATAATTCGTCAACTTGACGACGGCCAAGATCATCGTTAATAATATTATCATTCATCGCAACTCTTGGCTTCTTAGCTGCTGCTGCTGATGAGCAAACAATAGGAACAGGCCTTGATGACGAAGATAAAATATTTTCATCTGATGGGTTGTTCGTCATCATGGCTGCCACTATACTGAGTCCCACAACACTAGTGTTTTGGAAAATTCTTGGAGATTTGTTTGGACTTAAACATGACGAAGCAGCAGCCAATGAATCTGCTAAATTCGTGAAAAGTGAAAGATTGATGGTGAGTTTCTTTTTGCCATTGAAGCCCTTCATTTTAGAGACTTGCAGCAGCAGCAGCAGCTCTTGTGAAGCTGCCTAATTTGAGATGATAATAAAGAGAGAAAGAAAGAGAGAGGAGGAAAAGTTTCTGCTCTCTCCCTATTCTCTAACTCATGCTGCTTCAACAGAATGGGAATATAAACAGTTCTATTTATGTGTGAGTTATAATAATATATTTGATTCTTTTTGTTTGCGTAATTATTGTTCTTTCATTATTATTATTATTATTATTATTATCGTTTATTATGATTTATTTTTTTTGCTTGTCTTTTTATATCTTGTTTTCTTTTTCCCCTTTTCAAGCATTGCCTCAAGAGTTTCATATAGTTGTTGATAGATAATTCGAGGAATAATTGAGATATAAAATTTAATTATCTTGTGCCCATGTCCACATTTTGTTTAAAGTATGTGTCAGTAGTTTAAAAAATGTGAACATATCACTAGATAAGGATGAATAAAGCTTGGTCCTCAGCAAATGTATTAATTATATCAATAACTATCATTTTCCGAAACTGTTGTAAATATGTGTCATATATATATATATATATATTTTATCACATCAGATGATATGGTAATTTGATTATTGTTTCTAAACTACAATATATATTATTATGGTTTGTACAACTCATTTGTAACTGTTTTCCAGAAGAAATTAAAAAAAAGTATTCTGAGTAAGTTTTAAGCTGTAATCAATTAAAATGAGTTCATTTTCTTAAATATTGTTTTAAGAGTTGGGATTATGTAATAAGCATATATATATATATATATATATATATATATATATATATATGTATATAATAATAATGACATATAAAACAGGAAATTGATATAAATAATAAGGTCTCAATAATGATTTTTCATCTTTACCTTATTAATTACAGAAATTTAAAAAAAAGAGAAAAAACTAAGTTTTACAAGGTCAAAGAATGCTGTGCATGTGTAAAGCATTGCCTTATTACATCTGTAAGGATTGTATTAAATTTTCTTGACATAGTCTAATTTCTTTCAAACTGGGATGAGCAGATAAAAATATTGTAATTAAAAAGAATAGTTATTTTACAAAGCATATATTATTGTATATTACAGAAATATCTTTTTAAAAAAAATTTACATGGAAAATTATATATATATATATATATATATATTAAAAAAAAGGGGTTTTCTTACATGTGCTTTCAATTAACAAAAGCATTCTAAGAAAAACAAAAAAAGCAAAAAGAAAATCTAGCAGGCCACCAATAGTAATAAAAATCACAGGGCAAGGCCAATCACTTGCATGAGAAAAAGTCATCATCTTAAGACAAGTGGGTGGAGACAAAACAAATCTCCCTACTACATACATAGTGCTCTTTCTTTTTCACAACTGTTTCCTATTGGAAATTACCAACTAATGCGTTTTTAAATTTATAAAATAATAAATCATGTCAATACTTGTAATTGTTGATCATGAAATTGAAATAAAATAACAACGCCTTATTTTATTTATTTAGAATTGTATAGCAGTCAGCCAATTTAAAAAAGCTTTAGGTGTTAAAAAAATTAATCACTGTGGGTACTTTCATTCATAGTGATCACTTGTCAAGATATTAGTAAACTATACACTATTAAAATTAATCTTGGACATGATGGCATCATCAAAATATTGAAATTTCTGTGATGTGACTCAATGCAACAAAAGTTTTCACGGCATTCTTGTGAGGCTTTTGAGGACCAAAGAAAAAGAAGAAGATAGCCAAATCAATTATTTATTTATTTTTTTAAAAAAAGGTGACAGCTACTCAACTTTATTTCATCCAATAAAAATAATGTGTTTGCTATCCAATTTTATTTTTGTCCAAAACTGCCTTTTTTTTTTTCCCCTTGTTTAAGTTCAAACAACATAATGCATATTCCCAATTCAAAACTAGGAAGATACCAATACGTGTCTTTGCTAAAATTTTGAAAGTATTTCTATATAAAAATTTTCAAAACATATAAAAGTATGTCTAGTACTTCATTTTATATTTGAAACTAATTAATTTTAAGCTTAAAAATCACTAAAAACATATGTTGTGCTATATTTTAATAGCAATAATATCACAAATTAAAAAAATAGTACTACTTAACATTCATATTTAACCTTTATTAAATTCCAATTTGAAGTATAACTCATCAGGACTTCAATTTTAACAATGGGATAAAAAAAGATGAAATGGGGATGTGTCTCCTTTTAAAAGCTAAGGGGGGTATTTGTACGATTCTGAAATTACTTTACAAGAATTGAATTTTCACTAAATAATAAGGGGAAGGGGAGTAGTGTATTTTTCTGTAGAAAGTTTATGAGAACAACCACGGGCCCATGCTCTTCTACATTTGGGCCAATTGGGCCTACACCAAAAGCTCTTCATTAACAAACTCAAACTCCAAGCATAAAGATTCTGCCATTAGTTTCTCTTTTTTCTCTCTGCAAAAAGTTCAAAAAAATAAAATAAAAATGGAAACTTTTTCTCTCAGCCTGCATGGCTCTTTCAAATTCAAGCGTTTTAACGTTCCCTCCCATCAAACCCATCCCAAAAATGGGGACTTGGCGCGAAAGGTACGATCTTTCTATTTCTTTTTTTGGGGCACTTATTTTGTATTATCCTGATAAATTTTCCAAATTTGTTGGGTAAGTCTGATGCATTATCAGCATTTGTCACTTTTCTTAAATCACACAGATAATTCGTTATAGGAAGCAAGAAGGTTTTGTTGATTGTGCTTCATTAGTTGAAGACTTAGGTAGGAAAAAGAAGCCTCATTTGGCACACCAGCTTGTAAATACGGTGAAATCTGAAGGGCTTTTGCCCGACAACTCTACTTTGTGTGCTTTGATGCTGTGTTATGCAAATAATGGATTTGTACTCGAGGCACAGGTGGTTTGGGAAGAGTTGTTGAGTAGTTCTTTTGTGCTTAGTGTTCAAGTATTATCGGATTTAATGGATGCTTATGGGAGGATTGGGTGTTTTAACGAAATAATCAGTATAATTGATCAAGTAAGTTGTAGAAATGCGGACCTATTACCTGAGGTGTACTCACGAGCTATCTCTTGCTTTGGGAAGCAAGGGCAGCTTGAATTAATGGAGAATACATTGAAAGAAATGGTTTCGAGGGGTTTCTCTGTGGATTCTGCCACAGGGAATGCCTTTATTATATATTATAGCAGGTTTGGTTCCTTGACCGAAATGGAGACTGCTTATGGCCGTCTTAAAAGGTCTAGACATCTTATTGATAAAGAAGGAATCAGGGCAGTGTCTTTCACTTATTTGAAAGAAAGAAAGTTTTTTATGCTAGGTGAGTTTCTGAGGGATGTTGGTCTTGGTAGGAAAGATTTGGGAAATCTTCTGTGGAACCTTCTGCTCTTATCTTATGCTGGAAACTTCAAAATGAAAAGCTTGCAAAGAGAATTTATGAGAATGTCTGAGGCCGGTTTCCATCCTGATCTCACTACATTTAATATAAGAGCTGTGGCCTTTTCAAGAATGTCTATGTTCTGGGATCTCCATCTTAGTCTTGAGCATATGAAACATGAAAGTGTTGGTCCTGATCTAGTGACTTATGGTTGTGTTGTTGATGCTTACCTGGATAAAAGACTGGGAAGAAACTTGGACTTTGGTTTGAGTAAAATGAATTTGGATGATTCTCCAGTTGTATCAACGGATCCCTACGTGTTTGAGGCTTTTGGTAAAGGGGATTTCCACTCAAGCTCAGAGGCTTTTTTGGAATTTAAGAGGCAGAGGAAATGGACATATAGGAAGTTAATTGCAGTATATCTCAAGAAACAACTTCGAAGAAACCAGATATTTTGGAATTACTGACTAGTTGCCTGCTGTCTGTATGGAGAAATAACCTGACCATTTACTAATGCTTACTTGTGAGAGCTTACTTTCAGTTCGAGGTGATTACACTTTGAATCAAAGAGCAACTCACATCTGTCTCGAATTCTTATATGACAAAGGTAGTTGTTTCTGCAAAGACATTGGTCTTCCTAAGTATTGCATGGTGTTTCCTGCATAATTTTTTTTTTAATTGTTTCGAAGAATAAATGTTACCAGGACCAATGCCTTTCTCTTATGGTCCAGATCTTTGATGGTTGTCCTTCCTTTGTCTCAAAAGCATTATGCTTCATTGAGTTGGACAGCAACCAGTGACACACTGGAGACTGGATGACATGATATTAGTGAAGTAGGATTCATTGATAAAGGAGACCACGGATGTTGGATAAAGGTAAGAAGGACATGTTACCTAGTTGTATATATTATATTCTTATGGAATGCCACATATTTGGAAGAGATATAAAGTTTATTCTCTTTAATGGACAAAATACTTATTGCTTACACCGTTTCATTCTTTGAACCCTTTATTGATCTTGTTGCTCATTGTTTATAGAATGACATTTTTGCAGGTCCTGCATTATAGCAAGAGAAGACTTGTTCACTTTGGTACTGCTCGTGCTAAAATTTTTTTTGTTACTGCTTTCTTTTCTTATAATATATCTCGAATCCCAATTCAGTTTTTTCAATCCTCAAAGAAGGATATCCATCTAAGAGGCAGATTATCCTGGAGAGTCAACTGCAGACTTCTGCTGTACCCTACTTCAGTCTTTTCTTTAGTTTAACATTTTCACATTTCCTACTTTATGTGATTGTCAATACTGCTTATGCAGAGTTATTGAAGTCATTCTTTTCAAGACATCAAAAATCAGTATAATGGTCTCACATTAAATCCAGCTACTTGACCATCTTTTAAAATCTGTTTATTTATGCTTATTAATTTATTAATGTTATTTTTTTATGTCCAGCAATATTAGTTTGGCATCCTTATTGAATGTAATCATCAAAGCTCAAAAGGTAATTGCAAAGTTAGAAAGTATAGCTGAACAGGAAGTATGTAATTTTGCTACCATACAATTCTTCTAGGATTTGACTATGACTAGTTTTGTTCAGCAGGAGAAACAATTGCAAACTTAGGACTTGATAAGAATAGCTGAGCAATTATCCTTCTATGTTGCTGAATCAGGTTTAACCTTTTGTTTTATCCCCTCTCTTCCATGCCCTGCCAAGAGAGTTAAACAAGAGTCAAGTGGTGTTTGGACTGAAATCTGGCTATGTTCAATTTTTAAAGAAGAAATATTTCATTTGTACTTTATATCTCCTTCCTGGAATAGATGTAGAGCTTGAACGGCTCCTTGAGCTATCTCCAGATTGCAGTGATTGAGAATCACTGATCAGTTCCTGACAAAGAAATTTTTTTTTATAAAAAAGCTTCAAAGGTTTGTAGTCTGGAGGTTTAAGAGTGATTTGGTTTCGTGTAATTAATTGATCTCCTGTGATGTCCTTAATAAATTACTTTTGAACAAATAGATTATTACTTGCATGCTTCATTTTTCTGCGGCACCAGAAAAGCAGAAACAATTTACATGATTGTTCTAGAATTTCATTTCTAATCAGATTTGCATAGATAGTCCATGAAATAAAATGAAAGATAGTTTACATTTTGTATTGGCAGCTCACCTGTACTGTGGAAACTTGACTATAACTTGGAGAAGACCCTGCTCCACTTGCAAGATTGACGGCAGGCATCGTTTCTTCAGCGAGTGCTCTCAATATGTTCAGCTTAGGTACCACAACCTTCCCAAGATCTGGCCTGTCTTTTCGTCTTAGCTCAGCACACTGAAGAGCTAGTTTGGCAAGGATTAATGCCTCTTCAACTGGCCAGTCAGGAACTGCGGGGTCGAGTGTCTCATCAAAAGTCCCATTTTCAATAGACCGTTCTACCTGATGAGCCAATCCCATTGGTGGCTTGGCTGTTATTATTTGTAGAAGTAGAATGCCTAGTGAGTAGACGTCAGATTTAACTCCAAGCATGCCCGTTTGCTGATATTCTGGGTCAATGTAGCAGAAAGTTCCTGCTGCTGAAGTCATGCGATACTGAGTTACGGAGTCAGCTACTGCTGGAGGGACAAGCCTGGCCAAGCCAACATCACTAATCTTGCTGACATAGTTACGGTCAAGAAGAATGTTTCCAGGTTTTAGGTCACGGTGCACAAGTGGTTCTGGCTTGGTCTGGTGCAGGAAAAGGAGAGCTGTGGCAATTTCAGCAGCTATTCGGAATCTTATTTGCCAAGGAAGAACAGGAGAGCCACCTCGACGGAAGAGACGGTCCTCTAAGCTCCCGTTAGCCATGTACTCATAGATTAGGCAGCCAAATTCTGGGCAAGCTCCTAGGAGGAGAACCATGTTTGGATGCCGTATGTTGCATAATACTTCAACCTGTATATTTTAGAATATAGAGGACATAAATAATTAAAGATAAGATGTACTCATAAACTAATGCAACATATTATTACTTAAAAAATTCTAAGTTTTAGTAAGTAAGCAGTTTAAAATTTGTTTTTTTTACTTCTTGCTGAAATTGTGATCGTCCTTGAGCTGCATCTGGACGTAGAACTTTTATCGCTACTGGTGTATGGTCCAGATAACTCTTGTAAACTGGTCCATAACCTCCTTCTCCAATCTTGCGAGAGTTTGAAAAATTTTCTGTCGCTTCTTCAATCTCCTCAATACTGTACTTTCTATACCTGAGATCAACTGTTAGAGAATTTAGCGCTGCCTTCCTCTCCTTAGCTTCTCTTAGGGCCTTAAATTCGACGTTCTTGCATTTTTGTGCTTCTAGTTCAGCAATCCTTTGGGCTGCTTCAGCTGCCTCGATTGCTCTTTTACACTTTGCTCTCTCCTTCTCTGCAAGTGCCAGTGCAGCTTCCTCTGCCATACGCGCGTCTTCTAATTTCTGCTTTTCTTCTAATTTCCAGCGATGAAGCTCCCTGGCCTACAATGATACATTGTTAGGTTGAATCTTTGAGGGCCTGTTTGATGAACTTTTAATATGCTTGAAGGAAATTTCAGCTCTCTATACCTTCTGTTTTGCTGCGAGTGCTTCCTTGCAGGCTGCGCTGTACATATCCATTGTTTGCCTGAGTTCTAGCCTGAGCCTCCTCATCTCAACTTCTACTTCTTCCTGTCATTTTATCAAGCAAATTAGAAATTCATGTTGTGTCTTGAGTTTACTTAACATAAACATAGACTCGTTATGTGCATGTTTATGCCTTTACCACGCTTTGGCTTTGTGATGACGATGACGTTCTCCCACTTTCCTGTGAGTATGACGAGAATTCATCGGGTGAAGAATTCCTATCTATTGACCTGCTTCCTGATTGCAATGAAACAAAGCTGCTGGACTCATAATCTGAGCCGGTTGAGAGCCAAGGGGTCATTCCGAAATCCATGTCATAAATCATCCGATCGGTACTTGGTCTTCCACTGCTCACAAATGATATGTCAGATTCCGGCAGTGAAGGCTCGTATTTAGGGATAGAGCCTTTGCCTCTTAAGAATGGCGATCTGTTGCAGTTTTTATCAGGTCAGCTGAGCTTCTACACCATTATTTACAGTTTTGATTTGGCAGCTGTTTTATTCTTACTTACTTGATTGGGACATCGTCATTAATCAGGCTGCTGGTTGTAGGTGGTGTTCGCTCAGCTGCAGAAATAGCAACTCATGTAAGTGATGTAAAACGTTAAAAATCTAGTTGAATTTTGCTGGTGTAGCTAGATACAGAAGCAAACTAACCTCGGGAACTTTGGCTATTGGTCATAGCTGATTCATACGAATCAGAACTGTGGCTGGGTTGTCTGGATTGGCTCTGCAGCTGACTACCTGGGGAAGCTCTTACCGGTACTGACGCGGTTGCAGATCGTACGGAAGAGATCTTTCCTTTGCCTATAACATAGACATTGCAGTAATCCGGAGCACCTTTGGACACATTACTTGGAATGTCTGCAGTTTTGAATCTTCTGTCAAATAAGGTTGTGAGATCAGCATTCAGAGGTTTCACATGCATGATACTAATTAATTAATTTTGTTACAGCATCAGAATCTTTATATTACTTGACGAATCCGGTTCTTGATGCTGCCCCGAGTACTAAAGTCTCGATTGTATGGGATGAAACATAGTCGATTAGAGCCTTCGCTATATCCGTGTCTTCTAGTACGATTTCTTTGCATTTGATCTTTTGCAAGTTTATAATAATCAAAGCACGATGTTAACAAAACACCAATAAATTTAAATTTTCAAGGGTTTTTTTTTTTTAAATAAAAAAAAAGGGCGACAAGGAAGCAGGACTCACTTCTTTTCTTGTACAAAAGCATCGAAATGGAACGAACAACTCTTTGGCTTGATTATCAACTTGTTGCTTGTATATTCTGGCAACCTCATTGTTAACCTTGGAGATGGCAACACTGTTCCCAGCTGCATGCATACATGAGAAAATGTTAATCGAAATCGAAACAAGGATACGGGCGAAAAAGAATAATAATAATAACAACAATGGTGATGATGAGAGAGAGAAACTCCTACATGGATTTGGAACGGAGGATACTCTTTGTTTAACATGAAGAAGAGTAAGATTCTGGCCTCTAGACAGAAGATGATCAACAGCCCATCTGAGGGCGTATTGGCTTCCCTTGTCCTTGTCAATGGCCACCGCAACTGCTTCTTCTTGTTTATCTCCATTCCTTCTAGCCATCGTAGTCTCCCGTTTCTTTCCCTTTTCCTCTTTGATGATTAGTGCACGCAGCTCTCTGATTCTTCTTGTTGAGCTCTAAGAAATTACTTAACATGAACACGAAATAAAAAAGTTGCGAGTGTTTGTTTTGATTACAACCACAGTTTTGTTTCGTGAGAAACGAACCCAACAATGTATTGTTCCTTAAATATTGTGTGAGAAACTAACCCAACAATGTATTGTTACTTAAGTTGTTTTGTCTTTCTCTAGAATTTTTAAATGCACGTCTCATGTTCTGTTATCATTCTCATAATCTGAGAAATAATAATAATAGCAATGTTAGCACGGTAGTTGGAAATTTCCTAACGCGGAACCCGAGTTTTTCTTTATTAGAGAGATAGTAAAACGAATTTTCAGATATTGGAGGAAACTAGATGAGATTGTTGAAATGAGAGAAATATAAAATGACATTAACTGAAATGGAAATAGATAAATTTGTCATTTGTTCAAATTAAAAATGATCTAATTCTCTTATTACATCTCAATTTTAACTATAAATAGAGGCCAAAGGACTCTTACAACTCAAAGAATAACATCCATCACAGATCAGGATTCTCTCCTGATGTGATCATATTCTGAGCAAATAACTCAATTGCTGATTGGTTGTTAATATATAAAAAAGTAAAAGAAGTTAAATCTTACCCATATACTGCCACTAAAAGACACATTACAAAAGATCCTTAAAAATTCAGCAATGCTTAGATCAGGAGAGGATCATATTCCATCCATCACAAAGTAAAACTTCATCGAGTCTTCTCTAAAGAAGATCAAGCATATAAAATCAAGCAATCTGCGCAATTTAATTTAATGTCACCATTATCTATTCGGCATATATGCTGCCGAATATCGTTTTCAATTAAAAGACAATGCCATTGCACCATTTCATTACAAATTGGATGGCAAAGGTTTTATAAATTTATTAATAATTTAATCTCTTTTTATAGCTTTTGTATTTTCCCCTAGATTTGGGGCAAATTTATTAACAATTTGTAGTTAAAGATGAGGGTCAAAATCACAACCTTGACAATAGTTCATATTTAATTCAAATAAGTTTAAACAATAATACACACGTTCAATTGCAGTCGTTCTTTTAAAAGATGACGGTATTACATTCACCCACAAAAATAAAGTCATAGACAGAAAGTTTTAATACGAAATTTGTATTTCAAAATGATATTGCAGCAAGCGAATGTTGATTAAATGGTTTATTTTGTTATTAATGTGATAGTCATGTAGAGTTTATAATGAGTGACATGCATATGATGTTTTAATTGAACTTAGTATAATTAAAAAACTATGTAGCAAGTCAAATTTTTCAGCTGAAATTAATAAGCAGTCCGCAAAATATACCCAACTTTATTTGTTAGGATACTTTAGTTCTTTAAAAACTTTTTCTAAGCACCGTAAAATAAAAATAAAACAGAATTAAAACAACCAAAATATGGAATAGGCTTTGGTATTTAAGAACCATATGGGACTGCCATAAAGCATCTAACAGCTTTCTCTTTTCTTCAGCTTCCTTCAGTGCTTTAGCTTCTGCATTCACTCTCTTCTGCACCTCTAACTTGGCAATTTTCTGAGCTGCTTCTGCTGCTTCAATTGCTGCCTTTATTTTTGCTTTCCCCCTCTCTTCGCCCATTTGTGTCTCTTTCAGTCTTTTCTCTTCTTTCATTTTCCATTTTTCTAGTTCCACTGCCTGTGAGAGACCAAAAATTTAAGTTATTCGGTAAGAGTCCGATTAATGACAAGCGTCAGAGACCAAAATAGGTGTGAAAGCTAAGAGACCGAGACCGAGACCGAGACCAAAATATATATGAGCCAACGATCACAAGAACCGGTCTTATGCCATGATTTAAGCTGTTCATTGAAAGTCCTTAAGCCTTGGAAGTTCTTTATTGTTGATTCACAGAAGTTTTCATTTATGGCTACCCCCAACTTGCATATGATATATTGTGTATACTACTGTAAAACGTAGGATATTTGTATTGCAAAATTTGTAATGAAAAATTAAAGGTTATAAAATGAGAGTGGTGGGAACAAGTTTGAACACTACTGGAGCAATCACTCTCGGAAGACGGAAATTCAAAGCACTAGGTACCTTCTGTTTAGCAGCAAGAGCTTCTTTGCAGGCTGCATTGTACATGTCCATTGTTTGCTTGAGCTCCATTTTAAGCCGTTTAACATCATCTTCCATATCCTCCTAGAAATTAAATTTCATTGAACAAAGAAACAATATTAAGTCTCTTGCATGCACATATTCATGTTACAGTGATGGAACACACCGTATATGTAGAACTTGATTTATTAAGTTACCATATTCTGTGATGAACTGGAAGTTCCTGAGCTGTCATTTGAAATTGATGGCAATTCAGGTAAAGAGGTGAGATTAATTGAACCCCTGCTGGCTCGCGGTGAATCAAAGCTCTTCCCCTCCATGTTAAGCCCCAGACTTTCATAAAATGAAAAGAAATTGCTGTCAGTACTCAGCCTCCCTGAGTTTGAAAGTGTCAGTTCCATCTCCGCAGTTGAAAATTCATCATAGTTCCTTCTACAAAAAATCAATTATTTTTTTTATCATCGGTTATAGTTTAGCTTCACTTTATATAATTTTCCTAGAAACTGAGTTTGCGAATGCGTGTGTGTGTGTGTACATGGCATTTGCGGCTGCTTCAGCCAAGAGGCGAGTGCGAGGAGTGAGAGGTTCTGTTGGGACGGGAGGGACTGGGCGAGTTGCAGATCGCAGGGCATGGCACTTTCCTTTTGAGACAATGTATACATTGCAAAAATCAGGTGCCCATTTTAATACGGTGCCCGGAGTATCTGAAGCCTTGAATAGCCTGCAAAAAGAAGATCTATAAACAAATTAAAACACATATTCAATTAATGATTAGTTCCATTATGTTCTCGTATGCACATAATGGGCGCCGTTGCTTATCAGAGTATTGGTGAGCAACAGTGCCACAAATTGAAATTGTTACTTATACATATATATATATATATATACCTGGAGAGTCCATTCTTTGTTGGGGCACCGAGCAACATAGTTTCCACTCCATATTGGGAGACATACTCAATTAGTGCTCTTGCTACATCCTGACGCTCCAATACAACAAGTTCACATTGTATCTAATATATGAAATTAAACTATATTTAGAATGATTAAGAAAAGGTAATAAAGTTTTTTAATAATTTTATAGAGCAATAAGTAGCTTAAAAGAAAATAAGCAGAAGGATGGTAAATTAAAAACTCACATGCCTACGGGTGCAGTAACAGCGAAATGGAAGGAACACTTCCATGGCATGAATATCGTGCTGCTGTTGTTCAATCAATTCCTCACTAATTCCTACTGCAGGTAATTAATTAAAGAGAGAATTGATTAAAATTATAAATTTAATGTATCCTTTTTGCACAAAATTAAACTTGTTGTTCCTCACAAATTTAATCCCACCGACAAGAATTATCTAGTGCCGATCCGCGTTAAAACACAAAAAATTACAAACTCTTAAAAGTTTTTTTTTTTTGTTTGCTACATTAAGAAAATTTTGTTATTTGTTAATTCTTTTCGTCTAAATTTTAAAAAGTGCAGACGTTCATAGTAGACGAAGAAGTTCAATATAATCCTATCAGCTCAAAGTATTTTCATATCTGATTAAAATATAATCCTATATCCAGACATACTGCACTGGAAAATGACTGAATATGCAAATATGCTTGAAATTCTCATGTTTTGTTGTAACATAATCATACGGGAAAAAAAAAATGAATCAAGAAAATTAAGGGGACAGCGAGAGAGACCTGAATATTGGCTATTGGAATGTGATTTTTGAATGACATGAACAAGTTTGATAGTTTGGTGTCGGCTAAGAATATTATCAGCAGCCCATTTGAGAGCATGTTGGCTGAATTTGTCTTTATCAATTGCCACAGCTACTATCTTCTCCCTTCCTTCCCTTTGTTGTTCTTGTTCATTCTCCCTTGGATTCCACATGTTCATTCATCAAGTGAAAGTGACTGCAATACAAAATATTATAGAAGTCACAAGTAACCTCCGCTAGACTAGGCCACAAGGATAACTTTATTAAATAAAAAATCACTACTAAAGATACATCTAACCAGGAGAACATAACATAATAAGTCTTATCCTTCATAAAACCATGACATTCAAGAATGATATTATGTAGAAAAGAAATTTCTAAGTAGCGTCAAGCGACAGATCCCATCAATGGAGAGAGGAACACGAAAGACCAATATCTATTGGAAAACATGCATGTTAGCAGCACTGACCAATCAACAACTTTTAATTATGACAATTTGAAAAAAAGAAAAAAAAAATTACGCACTCACCTCTCCAGCTTCCATGAGAGAATGAAACAAAACTAAAAAGGGTGCGGTAAATGGGTATAAAAGTTAAACCAAACATTAGTTCGAGAGTCTAGCACGATTGAAGGGCAGTTGAGATTTTCGCCGCATAAAACGAAAGACTGAAATAAATCATCTCTCGTCCAGTCAAATTACCAACCATACATTGCCATGTCAGTCTCTATATTGTTTTATCTTTTTTACGGTTGAGAAAATTGACCCTAGCTAGAGCCAAATCTTTCTAGATATAAATTTTGGAAACAGCTATCTTGCTACTTGATTATGAATGATACGTATAAATAAATATACTGCAAATATGGAAGAAAAATTATAATAGAAGAATGATAGTTATTAAGATCAAATTCCGAAAGTATCGAATTCATTGTAAAGCTCTTAATTAACCCCGTAACTTAATTGCCACTATGACTCGAAGAATGAAGGACAGAAAATGTCCTCCAAATATGACATCAATTAACGAAAACGCCTAGCAAATCGCGTGCTGTGGCAGGATTCGTGAAAAAAATGAAAAATCCTGTCTGGGCTTAGAATAATGTGCTATATTAAGTTTGGGCAGAAAAATTATGATTTCATGATCGTTTGTTTCTTTTGGTTAATATAGAAAACCAGTTTTTTTTTTTTTGGTTATGGTAATATAAGTCAAATTTTTCTACTTTTAATAAAATCTTACTACTGTAAAATTTGATGTATTTTATTTAGGCTGCAGACCCATTTATATATATTAATTGCACTGCAAAATATGAACACATGGTTGGCCTCTTGCTAATTCGAGAACCAAAAAAAAAAAAAAAAATCAATCTATATTCACATTTGTGTGAGGTGTATTATTTGGAACCCTTGGTGACAATGGATTATATTGCTCATTTGATATCACTTAAGACACTGAAGCGGCAGAAAAATATATACCTGGGGGTCAGAGATAGTTTGCTAGGTATTGTATTATAAAAAATCAATTTATTATATTACTTACCCAGAACAGTTCAAGCCAAGTATGAAACAAACATAACGGTATCCATCAATCATGTATATATCCACTTCTCATAATGAACATAACATGCCTGTTGTTTTTTGGCAAACAAAGTAAAACTCAAAGAGAGAAGTAAAGAGCGAAACAAAATCACATCCTCAACTTTACTTCCATCCCACACCTTTACTTTTACACTCACACTCTCACGTTAAAACATCAATTACTATCCATTGCATGCGTGCCCCCCCATCCCAATTCCACCTTCCATATTCTTTCAATTCTTCCGGAGAAGCTACTCTCAGTTAGTACCAAATAATATTCTTTCTTCTTCTTCTTTTTCTTTTTTCTTTTTTCTTTTTTAATTTTTTTTCCTGTTCTGGGTAAAAAAAATAATTTAACACATCACTCAAATCAATCAATAAATTAATCGTTTTATCTCAATGCACGATGAGTTGCATGTGATGATCATTATTTAAGAGAAAGTGAATTCATCAGACTTCCCTCTTGGAGACCTAAGGTCAGCTTCACTTGCATATGAAGAGTAAAAATCTTCATCACCATCTCTCTCTTTCACCTCTTCAATTTTTTCAACAGCTTCCTTCAAATCCAATCTCTTCTCCACCTCCTCTTCACAACAAGCCAATCCAATCTTCAACAATTTCACCATTTCACCTTCGCTATTCCTTTCGTCCGCCATTTCTTTGTCAAACACCTCAGTTCTGTTGTCTCCATTTGCGAGGACTGAATTAACCCAACTAGCCAAATCGCCATCTGCTTTCTTTCCCTGTTGCAAGAAATTTGCGGGGAATTTTCCGGTCATGATTTCGAGAATCAAAACTCCAAGACTCCACACGTCGGTCTTCTTTGTAATTCGGCCGAGTTGTAAGAACTCCGGAGATTTATAGGCAATCATGAGCTCTTGTGCACTCTCTTGATTCATTACGGGGATGAGGCCGTAGTCGGCAAGTACAGGCTCCAAGGACTCATTGAGAAGCACGTTCGAGGATTTGATGTGACCGTGTGGTGCGATTAGGCTTGGCAACTCTCTGTAAAGGTACTGCAGGCCCTTGGCAACTCCTTTGACGATTTTCAAGCGCGATGGCCAATCCAGACTTGGTTGCCCTAGAGCTTGGTGACCTGAAAGGAAAAGTGGAATTTATGTGAAAGGGCTGAATGTTTTTCGAGTAAGGACAGTCGGGGGGACAGAAAAAATCAAAATCATCTTCTAATCATTTCAATGCTAAACATGAGCATAGTAATGGGGCCTCTCCATTCTCTGATTTCTTAATTCCCATCTTGATTCTGCCTCAGCGGGCAAATAATCAAGGAAGCCAGAAAAGACAAGGGCTTTTACTGAAACTCAGCTCAGTTTTATATAAAATTATTATATGGTTTGGTTCCTCAGAAATACAATTTTATGTTACGACCTCCTAAAATTTTTTTGTTTCTGCCTTATGGTCTCGTTTAATTACCAAAACCCTAATTTCGCCACTACAATACATAGAGTCTCTCAATATATAATTTGCAAATTAAGGATTTATGAAAGAGACTTGTACATACCGTGGAGGTTAACAGCCAAGCTTCGTTTCGGGACAAATTCATGGACCAAAAGCTTCTCTTCTTTCCTATAATAATAAGCAACAAGAGGAAGCAAATTCGGATGTCTCAATCTACCTAGTCTCCTCATATGCTCTTGAAATTCTTCCCTGCCAACATTGTTCATTTGCTTAAATCTCTTAACCACCATCATGGCCCCAGTCGAAAGCGAAGCCTTGTAAGAAGATCCAAAGCAGCCACTACCCAGTATTTCAGCCGAGGCTCTTAACAAGTCATGCAAATCAAACCTCTCAACGTCATCTCTGACAAACGAAAGCTTGATCTCAGGTTTCTTGCCACCCACCACGGCCTCCGTTGAGCTTGGCGAGCACTGCCCTGATTCCCTGATCCCCGATGTCTTCTGAAGGTTTGATGATGGTGGCGGTAGCGGCGGCGGGTTCTCTATTGAGACTCCCCGTTCCCGTTTTCTCTTTCGCTCAATGACGAAGATAGCTGCAACTACAGCTGCAATTGCCACTACGGAAACTGTTGTAGCAGATGCTATAACCAATGTTGAGTTAGAACTCCCGGAACCGGCGGAATCATTACCAGGTGGCGGGGCTGGAGGCGAGTGGGAGCTGGCGTGGGGATCATGGCTGGGGCTGGGGATAGGGTTAGGAGGATGGTTTGGGAGAGGGATAGGGCTTGGAGTAGGGCTGCTTTCGGGGCTGGGACCCGGGCTCGGGCTGGGGCTGGGGGTAGGGCTATTGCATGGTGATCCCAATGGCTCTCCACATAAATCTCTATTGCCTGCTTGAACAAACAACGTGTGAGACACCAAATAATAAAGGTTTAATTTAATGTCCATTTCGTATAATGTACTTTCTTTAGGTCAATGTTTTAATACTAGGCGAATAATTGATGATGCATTATTAAGTTTATGTTTCCACTATATCGAGAAATGAAAGTGTGATTCTGCCTTTGTAATTTAATTCAATCATGCATTCGTTACAAGATAGTGACAATAGAGACAAGAAAACACTGACCTGAAAAGGAGCTAGGATCCAATTCTCTGAGAGCTGGAGGGATGGAACCAAACAAAGCATTATTGGAAACGTTGAAAGACGCTAAATCTTTTTGCTGAAAGTCTGGTATTTGGCCTTCAAATTTGTTGCCTTCAAGTCTCAACTCCACAAGCCTAGACAAGCGGGTCAATGATTCTGGAATTGGACCATTAAACTGATTATCTGCCAAAAGGAGCTTCCTTAAAGAAGTCATACCATCAAAAGCATCTGTAGGAATCTCCCCAGAGAATCGATTATTCGACAAATACACACTTCTCAAGGCACCATTACCAAGTTGTCTCAGGTCAGGCATTGGACCTTCCAAATTATTCCTCATCAAGCTGAGGGTTCTCATTTCTCGCAGCTCCTTTAAAATGGTAATGTCAATATTGCCCTGAAGCCCCATGTCCTCAAGTTTCAGACCCCATATCTTACCTCTGTGACAAAGAACGCCATTCCAGTTGGCACCATTCTCATTGCATGGCGGCGTCCTGTCATCCCAATTCGCCAAGGCAGTGGGATTAGATAAAGATTGTTTTAAAGTGAGGAGGGTTTGAGAATCCGTTAAGCTCGAACACGACAAGAAACATGACGTTATTACGATATTAAAAAATATAAGAAGGAGTGGTTCATGTCTAGTAATTTTAGACATAGCATAGTAATTATAAGGTGGACGACGACGTTGCAGCAATTGCACGCGCACAAACGACAGAGGGGCGTCGTGCGCGCCCTTTACACAAGGGGCTGCAATGACGAATTGGTGCTTTTGCTTTTTGCTCTTTCGGGCGCCGGGGTGGAGAGAGGAAGCTTGGGATTGAAGCTTGAAATTTGATGGCATTCAAGGAGAGAGGTGAAAGCAGAAACTGGAGGTGCTAAGAATAGCCTCTCACAATGAGGTTATTTTACGAAGGGGTAACAGAAAATATCAAACGGAGCCTTTCGATTGTTGACTCGGTCTCCTTTTCTTTCTATGCTTCAGAAATCTCCGCACAGCCTTTACCTTTACCTTTGACAGAATTTCTAGTCTGTAGTTTTTTTTCATTTTTAACTGTTGGTTTATTATTTCGACTGATCACCTCACTGGTATCAAGAAGCATCCCAATTCCTACAGGATTATAATCAATGTCGGGCCAAGACTGTAAGGTACTAGCAAAGTAAACTAAAACCTTAATGTAGTGGGTGTATGTAAAATTATTCTCCAATTCTCTGACGAGGCAATTCTTATTTTGTTAAAGTAAGGATGCAGTAAAAAAATAAAAAAATATAATTTTTTATATTTTAGTAACATTTTAAAGTAAAGATGTTCTCACTAAAAAAGCACTAAGCATAAGATTTTGTTACATTTAATCAAATGTAAATGCCGAATTTTGCTGAGGTGGCAAACGTTTTGTTTAGCGTTCGGTTAAATATTAATTGCTTGAAAGAGTTTAAGAGAGCCTGAGATCAGCTCGCATGCTGCTGTCCCAATAACAAAAGGATCATTTCTGTCGGGAAAACCCTTTTATCTTGACACCAGCCCCGCCCAAACCTTCTTCCTGGAGATTTGAAAAAATAAACAAATACAAATGGCGTGAAGGTGTAACTCTCAATAGGTCTCACATGCTAGTCCTAACATTAGCAAGTAAAAATTTAATGCCATGAAAGTATTAAACTTCCCTATAGTCCGATTAAATTTCAAATAGTTATAAAAAATTATAATTCCAATTTAAACCGATTATAAATAAGAATAAATTTGACATTACAAAAACTTATAATCTTTTTAATTCTCATTTTAAGAAGTTGTTAGACAAACTTACCCATGTATAGTAATAATTATCTATACATTATATTAAAGATTTAAGATAAAATAAAATATTTTTCTAAAATCATTTGAAATAATAATTTATTCTTTATACTTTTAATAAGATGATTTTAAATATTTCTAGCACTAAATAATTTTTTGAAACCATATCTATCTTACGCATTAGATTTGACATTCTCCATTCATAAATTATTCATGTATGACATGCTTTACCTCTATCTCACTTGCGCTAAAAATAATTAAGGCAAAATTATTTTGTAACAACATTTTTTTTAAGTTATAATCCCCTTATAGTAATAAAATTAGCTGATATAATATGACTATACAGAAGTTTTGCTGTACATACAAACTAAAGCCAAGCTTCCTACTTAAATATTAAAAAAAGTTGGATATGAACATTAGTCACACTGACAGAAAATAAATCTCAAGGGATAAGAGAATTTTGAGGATCAAAATTTGTATATCCAACATCCACGAGACACAGGCCCTCAGGCGGTGCTGGGGGAGCTGTGGCACGTCTACATGTAGCATCCACAAGCTTCAGCAGTGCATCCTCATCAGCCCCAGCAGCTGCTTCCCTTACCAATGTGGCAACAAGAACACGTACCATCTATCATATGCAGTACATACAGTGAACTTAGATAAAATCCCAAAATCACCCGGCCAATCATGGTAAGAATAAGATGAATTTACTAATAAGAATCCCACTGAGCTAATTGAGTAACAAATTCAATGAGGACCTTAAATAGAAAGCCAAACAATTGGACATCAATAATGGCTTTTGCAGTTCTGATATGTCATATATTTGTGATAAATATGTCAAAGTCACTTCTTCATGAGTGAACTAAATGACAAGTTAACTAAATGACTAGTAAACAAGTGACTTGAATACCTTGCGTAGGAAGCGATTAGCAACCAGCTCAACACACATTACCTTTCTTCCTTCCCCATGATCCTACAGGGATAGAAAATCAGTATCAGTAAAAGAAACATCCAGAATTATTTAGTTTTAGCCGTTTCAGACAAGAATAACAATCATCAACGTTTTTCCAAGAGAGTTGGAAAATGAAAAATCAACTGATTCATCAAATCATTCTTAAACATTTCCTAATTTTGATAAATGATTGTGGCGGAAATAAAACCCAAAGAGTCTTGTACTAAATATTTTGACAATCATTACCATATATCTTGTTGGACACATGGTCTATAACATTTTTGAACTTCCAATTATTCTGAGTAATTACAAAAAGTCAACCAATCTTCCTCCATCAATTTATATTACTAATGTCTGATTCAGATATTCCAAGTTTGCTCAGTGCACAGTAAATCCTAAATACCAAATCATCTGTCAAATTGTCCCAAATCATCTAATGGCATTAGTTTAGTTTTTAAGCTCAATGCAAAGCCGTATTTTCTATATGCAATTTTATTTCTAGGAAGTTAAAAAGCAGTTATAAGATCTAAGTAATGAGAAGATATAAATATAGCTGTGTGTTTAAGGCAACATTTGAATGAAAAAGGGGAAAAAAAAATGAAAAAAACATAGCTGCTTTTGTTTTTGTTTTAATGCAAAAAAACTATGCTGTTGCAATAGATATTCTATGCAAGCCATTTTGAATTACTTTTAATTTCTACCCAGCCGCAAGTAGAAGCATTATTCTTCCAGGTGTGACTAGCTAAAAAAAAAAATTCCCGTAATTAGAATTTGCGTTCCCATCCAGATGCAAAACAAGCTGGTTAATGATGACATACATTTACTGGACATGGTAATGTGGCTTCAGTGGCTCGAGCATGGTAGATGAAACATTCGGTTGGTGGACCTCTGAAACATAAAGAATGTTGCCATTAGGAAGTTCATTAGACAATGAGCAAAAATTCAAGACATGTCACTAGAATCTTCAGGTCACCTAGCTATTCCTTAAAGTGAATCAAATTAACACACTGATAGTAATCTTGAGCCAACACAACTTGTCCAGTCCCATAAGCGCCAAGAAACTTAAGTTCAACTCAGCTTTACAACAAAAGTCGGGTTTGATAGGACTTGATAACAATAACCGAATATTCAGCAGATGAGTTGCAAATTAAGAACTAATTTCAAGAAATATTAGAAAAGAAGTCTAGTTTCTAATATCAGTAATCATCGCAGCATACCAACATTTCAAGTTGCATCAGTGAAATGGAAGTGTTATTATATAATTAACAAAGTAATGTATTCTAAAACCAAGGTACAGAAATAATCAGACAAACGGCTTTCTAAGCTACAGAGAGTTAATTTCTTACATGTTTCTGGAGGCTTTAGTATCACGAGCAAAAGTCTTGTAGGACAATAACTTTCCCTCCAGTCTCTGTAGGAGCAGATTGACACGGCATATGGTAAAATTTCTAGGTTTCTCATGACTTCCGAACCCACCCTCATCATTGATAAGTAGGTTCTCAATATTTTCATAGCATCCATTACTCTGCTTACCAACATTGTTACTGGTGTGGAAATTCTCCACTTCTACCTCACTGTCAATGCTTTGCTCCCTTTTTTCTCCATCATTGAGAGGAAATATATACAAATACCGCCTCCATTTGGCAGAGAAGTTGGGATGGAATACTCGCGACACCTAATGTAATATTTGAAATCCATATCTTAAAGATAGTAGATAGTTATTCTGACAGATAATAATGTGCCAGTTACAGTTTTAAACAAAGAGAAAAACCCATGTAGATCAGGAAGCAAATCTTACCTGAGAAACAGATATTACCCTGATTTTTCCTGGTGCCGCTGAGTTGATTGCATCTTCAATTTCAGAAGGTTTTACATCCTTCCTCCAGGTATCTAAAATTATCATCACTTAAAGGTCAGAAACATGTAACCCAACAAAGGTAGATGTGACAATATTATTCCTGTAAATCCCATAAGCTTCAAAGAAATCATTTCTCATCTGTTTTCACTGGCGCACATTCTCAAAAAAGGCTACAAGCTTACAAGCTAGGAATATCTTGTTCGCAAGAGAATACATACAGAAGTCACATACCATATATAATACAAAGGCAGCATTTATGAGTGACACATGAATTATCAGTCAACCAAACCAGTTATTTATGGTGAGATGAGATCATTAGCATCTCTAAGAACAGACAGATGACAAGAGCCAAAAGAAGATTCCAACAAGGAAGAATTGCAGTTTTAGGTCTATATATATTAGAATTTTCTTATCATATCAAATGTTATGTTATGTAAGGATTGGGAAAAAATAAGCAATATCTAAAAATGAACTAACTGTAGATAGGCGATCTGATTTTATAGGAACACGAGTTTATAATAAATAACATACAGAAAGAACACACTTGTTGAAGTGCTGTCACTCCTTTGTCAGTTCGACCAGCAACAAGAGCACAGCCTTCCAATGGTTTACACTTCTCTTTCAACAACTTAGCTCTCTTTTCATCAACAAAACTCCCAAGACATTTTTCTACTAAACTGCAGTTGGGGAAGAAAGAAAAACAAAAGAAAAAAAAGAGTAGCAAAGGCATATGAGGAAAACTTGAAAACAGCAAATAGTATGGGTGTAATCGAAGTAATGCTGAACAAGTTCCAAACTATTTTTGACCTCATCAAAACAAAAGGTGGTAGCAATAGGCTCCATTTGGCATTGCTCTCTGGCAGCAGCTGTAAAGTGTTGGCAAACACTTGCAACTTTGGTTTCAAAGTTAAGGTGATTTTACAGCATGGTTTTTAATAAAAAATCTATATTACTGTTACTACTTTGTCGAAATTAACCTCTACCAAACAGTAGAGCTTTCATTTCACAGCATTGTCACATTACCATAATCCCAAACAGAATCTAAGGATATGTTTAGGGATCATTAGCTGTCAAGTAATAAAAGTGTGTTTTTACCAAATAAGTAGATCCCTTACTTTCGAATTAATTTCAAAATGGAAATTGAGAAAAAAGTTACCCTTGAACGGTGTTCAAATCAGGCTGTTTTTGCCACCCATCAAAAGAAGGTCCATGATAAGAAACAACTATTTTAAAATTAGCTCTAGCCCATCTCCCAGACCCAGCTCTATCTTCATTTGCATCACTGCCGGCTTCAACTTCTGGAATTTCATTTTCATCGTTATGAATAGAACTTGTTCTTGTTCTCTACAATAAGTTTAACAAATCCAGTTTCAGCATTTCTCTAAAATAACAAGAAACAGAAAAACTAGAAGTAACCCACCTCAGTTCCAAACAAGTCTGACAAAGTTAAGCGGCCGCTGACTATATCGGAATAAAAATCGACGACGTCTTGCCAGGGCCTTGCGCGCATGAATTCATAACTTTCTTTGGCAGTCCAACGGGCGAATTTGCAAGAATCAGTGTGGTTATAATGAACGTATACTTTTTTCTCCGCACGACTTTGGCTTTCCATCGAGAGTCGTCGAAACGCTTTCCCCGCTGCAGCAGCTGCAACTCTTGCAACTTCAGTGGGGAAGCAGAGCGAAAGCATTATTCTTATAACCGTGCGCATTCCATGGAAGCCAGTTTTTGTTTTTCCTAAATGACAGAAATATCCTCATTAATTTTTAATTGAAATTTAAAGCCTTTCAAATTTTTACCCCATTTTCAAGAGAGTGGAGAGAGCCTTTTGCATCGCAGTCATTTTTCTTTTTTTCTTTTTTTCTTTTTTAAATCGAAAAGAAAATTATCAAAATTTTCTTCAAATTGATTGTTATAGCACCATACTTTGTCCTTGTTATACAAAAGTGACTTTTAATCACACAATTTTATTTGCAAATAAAAAAATAACAAAAACAGAATATACATAGCATCGAGATCGCATGTTTTTTGATGTATAGCAACGTTTACATTATGGAGCCGTCGCGATTAGGCATCGTCATGTTATTGTGTGCGGGCCATGTGTCACTTTGATTAGTCGGACTGTGGGAAGTCAATCTATAAAATTGTGACACATAACCATTGCCGATTTGATCAGATTTCTACAATTTACATAATTGCTTAAAAATAAGCAAAATTATAATTATTTCAACTAAAGACTAGGATCTCCGATTTATTATTTTTCACCGGGCAAAGAACACAGCAAAGATTGCCCAGTCTGTCATGCATGCACTTTTATCAAGCTACATCCTCATTTCTGCAATTCTGCATGCCTGACATCAATTTCAAAGCATCATGACCAGGAACATAATAGAGTTTGCCATTCTGAAGGTCATCCATCAAAGAATAAGAATAAGCGGCATAACAGAAGATGGTAAGGACTTGAAATCTCATTAGCGCCCTCCTCGTGTTGCAGCAGGAAGAGGTTGAACCGCAGCTAGAGGATTCACTTGGTATGAAAATGCTAGCTGCCACAAGTCTACCAAAGCCTTCTTCACGGATAAAATTTTTCTCCAAGCACTCCTGAAATGAATAATAAGATATATTTAAAACTTCAAATGAATTATAATGGAAAATTTGTATTTGGACTAAACCATCTTTTATACAGGTATTCCTTCAAGATCGACATGGATATTTGTGCTATAATAATCATGATACTACTATAACTGAATGCTTGCATTTTGCAGCTAAATAAGTACCCGGCCACATAAGAAATAATTACAACCATCCTAAGCACTAGTAAGCAATAACAAGTTTTCTTTAGAAATAACTCCAAAAATATTTCTTGTTTCTCACTGCAATTCAATGACATACACCAGGAATAAACAAAACGATTCAATATTTCACGCAAAAGGATCAGCGTCCATTCCCCTTAGTAAGGTGAACAGTTGACATTTAAGTGACTGGGGTACGCCAGTCCCAACGATCACTCCAGTTTTACAAACTCAAATGCTTAGCTGTTGTACATCAATAATCATTTTTTCATGATATCCAACTCCCTCCAATTCACCAATGGAATATTCATTCAATTTACATTATATGAAAGTGCATGTCCTTTTAACCCAAGAGAGGATTGCCAAACTTTAACTGATTAACAATTTATAAACAATGACTGAGCAGAGCCAAGCTGCAATTATGGAGTGAAAAAGACAGTCAGCAGGAGGAGCATGATTCCTTTATATGAAATCCAATACCATAGAGATATATAAAACCAGCAAGAATACAATATCTTACCTCCTTATATCAGTTCTTTTCCTCTGAATAACATAATATGCGAGAAAGATCAAACAGCCAAGCACAATCTTCTTGTTAGATAAGACAATCCGAGCATTACCAAGCTTCAAGGTGATAGGCCAGAACCACCAGAAACCTGGGTAAGTTTGTCTGGAAACTTTCAAAATTGTTTGATTGGTCACATTCTCTCTGATAGGCAGGTAGCTAGTATTTAAGGTTTCTGAAGACCTCTCAGATACATTTGGATCTTTCAAAGGATGAGCTTGTTGGAAATCATCTGGCAGCAGTGATGAGCCTTCTGACCCAGTGCTGGCTTTGAGAGAGTACAGAGAGTGTAATCTTCTCAAAAGATCCTAGAAAATTCATGGCAGTGATAAAACAGTAAAATTTCCAGCAATTCCACTAGCAATCAAAATTTTTAAATTTAGTCTCCCTTGACTTTCTATTGAGAAATATATTGGTCAACAATAAAATTATTATACCACCGGATCTAATCTTCTAAGAGCTGTATAGAAATTGATGGGTGACCAAATTACAAAGTCATGTTTCCTAGCATCTAGTACCATTTGTGATGTTTTCATTGACATCTATATATCTGGTCAGAATTTGTTGGAAGACTAATATGCAATGTATTATACTTTACCTGGCGATTTTCCTCAGGTAATGCAGCATTCTCAATCCAGGAGATTGCAAGATCCACATCATTCAAAACGGTCCCAAGGAGAGTCACAGCATACATCTCAACAACTTCTAAATACTGATCAATTCCCAAAACTAACTGACCATCACATCCTTCAGTTGAATCCGCCTTTTTTTCTGCAACAGTAATTACATAGTATTTTCCATCCACACAGCTCCACTTGCTAAGGAATTCCTCAAGAAATTCCTGAACATCAGCATACGATCCTTCTGATATCTCCAAACACACCCTAATTAACACAAATTACAAAAGAAAATTGAAACCACTGCCAGAAACATCGAGTCACTTTCTTCAAATCAGAATAAATTCACGCACACAGGTTAAAAACATGATGAACAAATGCCAACAAATATAACCCATTAACAGCTCCAGAGTTCGTTATCTCCTCCAATGTCATAAGGATATTTTTTATAAATAAAAATAGCGCTGGAACAAAAATTAACAGTTTCAGAAAACATAATATTGGTAGAAAACTTATTGTCTATGAGGGTCTTAGGAACTTATTAAAGTTTTTTGAAACATCTAATAGGCTGCAGTAAACGGTAGGTGAACACGGGCAGTTCAATTACATCAATAATAACTTTGACATGTTTCTGCAAATTTGTAATAGCTTTACAAACAAATTACCACTCAAACATAATAGCAAATGAAGTTTCACATTTAAATCAAAATCATTTTGCATGGATTATATAATATAATAAAGAAAAATGCAAAAAGAGAGAGATTAATTAGTTTACCCAGTGAGAAGAACTTGAACAGGGATATCTGTAACAGATGTGAACAATAACTTAAGCTCATTCAGAATATCTGCCACCCTGCATAGACCAATGGAAGCAACAATTATTAGTATTTGTTTTTAAATAATGTTTTACACTTGGATACCCATTTTCTTGTCCATGTCATGATAGAAAAAACAATACCCAGAGAGAAACACCAAGTTATGAAATTGAGGTGCAAAAAATGAAATCACTGAAACTTCTGCTTTTCCACTTAATCCAACTTGAGTATTATCGTCTCAAGCATGTTCCATGATAAGGGTTTATTTGTAACAGTCCAGCTACTGTTTAACTTCAAAAGCAGAGCAGCTAATGTGTTTGAAAAACACCCACTACTATTACAGAGCAGCTGATAAACACCCAACCATCTACTTACTTAAATTTGACAACAGCTGTAGATTAAAAGTCACAATACCTCAAAGAACAAAAGCCAGCATTTACGGTAAATAAAGAAACATGTTATGTACCGGCCAAGTTCCTTCAACGACTGAACGAAGACCATGCCAGCAGATTCCATCATATCATACGACTCTTCATTATAATTATTGTTACTGTCTCGAAGACGCTTTAAAACAGATGAACCTAGCGAAGCTGCCTCTTCATACATAGAACACACAAGGTAACTGTATAACCAAATGGAAATTATATTAATTTTAAAATAATGGGCAGAAATCAAATAATTGAGCAAAAAAAAAAAAGCGATGCTTCACCTTTCAGATTGATCAACTTCTTCCCAAATTGAAGGGGATGTGCATGTGCTAATGCCATTATCTCCCATCTCTCTCGTTCTCGCTGCCGCTTTGATAGATTGCACATCAAATTAAAAGCTACGGCAAAAAAATACTAAAACAAGTGGGTTAATAACATTTAGATCCCTAATTGTTATTATTTCTTGAAGAGGTACATAGTTTGACCATTTGTACTAACAAGTCCACTACCCAAGTGAGGACCTCTGTGGGAAAACATGCACACTATGTCTAAAAATAGAAAAAGACAAAAAGCTAAGGACAATAACAGATAAATCCCTTTAATTGATAACTAACGTTTGAATTTGAGTGCCCGATCCGGCACCGTTTTCTCTCTCTACTCATGATAAAGTATAAACCACCTAGAGAATTCTTTCGTCGTCTCCTTTCTAGGGTTTAATTAAAAATTGGGATAATTTTTTATCGCACTTAATTGAATCCCCAATTTGCTCCTTGTGTTGATTGAAACAAACATTCACAATAGAAAACTGGAGGAATGGGCTCATCGTCGACCGCAGCTTCTCCAGCAATGCAGGTAACTTCATAATTCTTTCATTCGCCAGGCACTTTAATGTTATTACAAATATTATTATTATTGTTATTATTTTTATTTAAGGGTCATATTTTTCATGTGATTTTCTCTTTAAAGTGAAATTATTTGATGATTTGTATAATACGGCAATTGATAATTACTTTAACAGTTGGTACAGATTAAGTGTGAGATTTTTTTATTAATATGTCTGATTTTCCTTTTTTTTATTTCTTTTCGCAATTTTTTTCATTTTGTATTTTATGGTGATTTGGCATTTATTTTTTTTAAAAATCGTATAAACGAATATTTGTTCAGGAAATTTTGCTGGAGTTTCGTGCTGGTAAAATGACTTTTGACGGAAAGAAGGTTGTTCCTGATTCACGTAAAGGACTTGTTCGCATAGCAAGGGTATGGGCAGTTTGAAGAGTGTTACACTTCGGTAGCATTTGGTGCAATTATTTTTTACAATCTTTGAATGAAAACCTGTTCACTTTTTTCTTTTTCTTTTTTTGGGTCAGGGTGAACATGGTTTAATCCATTTTCAGTGGCTTGATCGCACTCGCAATGTTGTTGAAGATGTATCCAAATGATCATGTTATGTATTTTTCTCTTCAACTTACTAGATTATGTTCACGCTTGTCTTCTTGGATTCATTTATGCTACTGTTTCCAGTTTCTTGTTAGTTCCCTTTAAAGCTCAATTCATAATCATAGTAATTTCAATAGTGTGACAGTCCACCATTTGTTTTGAGTCTGCACTTTTCGGGACTTGTTTTCGATCAATGGACTGAATGAATAAACATGGGTTTGTTGTGAAGGACATTTCAAGGTGTGCTAGAAAGCGAATACAGCATCTAGTTTTGTATTCTATGTACATATATCTGTGGTTGCTGCAGGTTCACTTGTTGAGGATTATACGTGCATGAAAACTGACACAGTGTGATGTTTACTATTTGCCCTTTGTTGTCCTGACTACATAATCTAGATTCAGTGGCCATTAAAACTCGGTCTGCCTGCTTGAAATCCACCTCCTATACTATTGTTCTGTTGTTATTGGTTGCTCGCTAATGTCCCCATTACTAGTGATTCTTGTTCCTGGAACATCTTTTGCTATTCCTTAATGCAAGAAATCACAGGATCAGATTGTTTTTCCTCATGAGGCAGTGTTTGAGAAGGTATATTATTTTGAAATAACAGCTTTCATAGGAGTTCAACCTGTTTGAGTTATCTTTTATCTAATATTTTTGTTTTGCTCAGGTTAATCAAGCATCAGGAAGGGTCTATATTCTAAAGTTCAATACGGATGATAGGAAGTTCTTTCTCTGGATGCAGGTTAGAGTCATTGTTTTGCTTCTTTGTTATCTGTTCTCTGGACTCTGACATTTGTGTTCATATTGTTTCCAGGAGCCTAAAGCTGAAGAAGATTCACAATTGTGTAACTCTGTCAACTATTTCATCAATCGACCTTTAGGTATCTAATATTAATTCCTGTTTTAATTTTATCCAAAATATAGTCATAAAACATCTGAACCTCTTTTCAGATAAGTTTTCTTCAAATAATTCCTTACTCCCAGAACAGATCATACTGCTCATTCTTGTATATGACTTGTTGCTTCTCAGATCTCTTTTCAGCCTAATTAATGTGCATGACTTATTGTTTCTTTCCAGTTCATATTTTTCTAGGATTGCATGTGACTTATTTCCATCTTTCCTCTTCTCTTTTCAACTTTTATATCGGAGCATTGTAGCTATACCTTTTTCTCATGTATTTGAACCCCCCCCCCCCCCCCCCCCAAAAAAAAAGTTTCCGTCGTCTCTCCTTATTTCTGATGTTTTTTAACTTTCTTTTATATTCTAATCTTCGATAGATATGCATCTTATGTAGGATGACAGAGTTTTATGGGATGTTAGAAACCTTGGATTGGTGGATTTTGGGTTTGTTTGTCAAAGCCCATAATCATAGTTAGAAAACTGAGTACAGGCATTGATAATTATTTGTTCAACTATGGTGATATGTTTATCTTGCCCACTTGCAGTGTTTGTTAATGAAGAAGAGCTCGATGCTTCTGTTCCTCTACAAGTGTCTGAAGATATGGTTGAAGATGATGTCTCATCAAGGTACAATTACTATAATTGGAAACTCATTTATTTGTAGAGGAAAAAAAGGAAAGTTGGAAATTTTTTTTATTAGGTTTTTTAGTGGGTTTAGTTGCTTTGGGTTTGACTTGAGACTTTACCGTGAAACTGCATGATCAACTTGATTAGATAGGATTCTGAAACAGTTTAACTGTTAAATTGCAACCTAACCAAGAAACAGAGTAATTATCATATTGGAATATAGCCATTTTTGCTCTCCGTGAATTTGAACCCGATCCTCTGCTTATTCTTACTTTACAAGTTAATATCCCAGCATTAGGCATTGTATGTAAGTTTAAAACCCTATTATGTTATATATAACTTGTTTGTTCTATTTAATGGAAGACAATAGGTTACCTTTTATTATTTACATAATCTGTACAATTGTGCATGAATATATTTTGATAAGAAACTAAAAAATGTATTAATGAAGAAGATTTAAAACAGAAAGTGGACCAGCTGTCCACTAAGAAAACAAAAACTATGACTATTTGTCCTATACGACAGTATACCTAATCACTCCTACTCAAGGCTAGAGTCATAACTCCTTATCTTAAAACCCCATCACAGTTTTGATGTATGAAGAAAAAGGATGAATCTTGAAACTCTTTAGAAACTGAAGCCCAAAGAGAAGCAAGAAAATGATATCTATCCCACAGTTCTTCAGCATTATCTGCACTTTTCTCCTCAAAAATACGAACATTTATTTCCTCCCATTTGGGACGCCTCTTTATGACCAAAGAATGTTTTGGTGGGGAAAAAGCTGAATTAGTTTTAATGAAAAACCCAACTTTTCTTCTTGGACCCATTTTGGGCCCAAATGGGAGACTATTGAAAATAGGAAGGATGACATAATCTAATTCGGGTGTTTTGTTTTGGTCTTCTCTTTTCTGTTTGTTGTGGATGGAAAGATTGGTCGCTTGAAGAAAACTCTTTTAGAGCCTGGTACAAGCCAAGCCCCCTCAATTCGGCAACAAGTGTCGGTTATGGAATAGTCTTTTGATCGGCTTTCCCATTCTGGAGGACTTTCTGGCCGGTAGGCTTTATAGTGGACCTATGACTATTTGTGCTATACAAAAGTATAGCTAATCACCCCTGTACAAGGCTAGAATTAGTTCTAGCTCCCTATCTCAAAACCCCATTCCAGTTTTGATGCATGGAATTTTATTTTTTATTTTTTAAAAAAGGTGAATCTTGAAACTCTTTAGAAACTGAAGCCCAAAAAAAAGCAAGAAAACAATATCTATCCCACAGTTCTTCAGCATTATCTTCACTTTCCCCTCAAAAATACGATCACCCAAAACAGTACTGCCATTGCTCGTTTCCAAACAGTTTTAACCTTTGTTCCTCTGCTAAAAGCAAAGGATATACTCCATAAGAAAAAAATCACACGAATCCGGAATGACCCACAAAAACTTAGCTTCTTTGCACAATTTATACCACAATTTTGAAGCCACAAAACAATGAAGAAAAAGATGCACTTCTCTTGCACATCACACTCTAAGAAGGAGAGTGACAAAAATTAGGAAATTTTCATTGAAATCAGTTCTCCAGAATTTAATTTCCCTTGTGCCAAGGTCCAGAAGAAGACTTGGATTTTAGGGGGGATGCTAGCCTCCCAAATCATTTTGAAGGAGGAAAACCCTCTCCAGCAGAATAATCATCGCACAACTTCCTGAGGCTTCCAGCTCCATATCCTTTTGTCTTCCTCCAATTCGTCAATACAAATATTTTGAATACTCGACTTGAGTGTTGCAAGTTCTTCAACCTCTATCGTTCAAATTTCTTTTAAAATTGAACATCCAATTCCAATTCTTTGTGAGTAGAAAGAAAGTCTTGCTAGAGAAAATCATGATATTCCTAGAAAGACATATCTACACAAGTGAGGGAATTTCTCACAAAACAGAACATCACCCCTCCATTTATCCCCCAAAAACGAATAGCATTCCCATTACCCATTTTTAAAGTAACAAAACCAAGAAAAATGGGGTATTCTTTAGATATAGTTTTCCAAGGGCTTCTATTGGACCCATTCCTAATCATGTTTGCATCTCATCCACTTGGATGAATTCCATACTTGCTTCGAATAACTGAGTGTCAAAGGGAGATCTTCTCCTAGGGAAACCTCCAAAGCGCTAAGAGAGCTCTATAAATTCCGTGCGGAATTGTGAAAAGAATTGAGAAGATGATGAGAGGCTTTTTTGGGAAGGATATGGAAATGGCTACGAATTTCATCTTATGAAGTGGGTTAAGGTTGCAAGGCCTAAAATTAGAGGTGGTTTAGGAATTGGCAATGTGGAAAAGAAAAATATGATAAAGTACAGAAGATAAATGAATAGACAATAGAAACCACCTTATTACAGTCCCATTGAATGTGGCAACCTCAACATGGGTGCTGGATGATGTTGTGTCACTCTTCATATTTTTTTTCAGTTATAAATGAAAAATTAAAAGGTCTTGATATGTAGTTTTGTGAAGGGCCAGTTCCTTGCCCTTGAAATGTTAGGATTTGTTGCATTTCTGTCATGAATCACTGATTTATCTTGAACAATGTAGGTTAGAGATTCCCGATGGCTCCAATATTAATGTGACTGATCCTTTTTGCTGTCTTATTTGTATGTTTTTTTTCTTTCTTATGACAGTTCCTTATGTTAGGGTAATAGATTTTGTAGTCGTCTAATTATTTCTATCAGAAATTGATACTGAATATTATCCACTAGTTTTCATTGGTAGGCTGGTCTTGTTAGTATCAATCATCAATGTTGCCGAAGTCATTTCCAAAGATAACGGGGAATTGACTTAATTGTTATTCTGTTATAAAACCTTGTAGAATGAATTGCAACTGATAGGCTGTTAAGCCGATTCATCTGATTTTATTGTTCTGATATTTCACTTGCACTTCCTATTGGGCAGTATTTGTGATGCAGCCATGCACATTTCTGAAAGTAGCTGTAATTGATTTTCAGTTTTGATGACAAGATATTTTTTTAAAGATATTAGTTGGGATTAACTGGACTTATTATATTGAGGTTTTCAAATGACTTTCAGAGCAGGAAATTTGGTGGTCCCAAACTTAGGTGGAGAAGCAATTAGTGACGTAACATCTTCATCAGGACCAGTTAAATTGGAAGATCTGCAAAGAATCTTTAGTAACATTGGACCTGCAGGTCTGTTCTTTAGTCACATAATTCTTTTTCTGTTTTTAAATTTTCGCCTTAAATTGCTCTGAGCTCTGACAGGTTTGTTGCATCACTAATATGTTGCAGATATAACAGAAGATCCAGATGGAGGTGATAATTTGAGATTATTATATTCTCTAGTGTGTGAAGATGTCTGTTTAAAGACAGTAATTGATGCCATTACATACATTCCTCTTGGTTTCTATATTGCTTTTGGGGTTTAGAGTCTTTTGAGGGGAATCTCTCTTTTCTAGTTATCTGTTTGTAGGTGTTCTCAATCTGAATCACCAGTTTCTTTCATAAATCATTCTTTCCTTGTATAAAAATTAGCTTTGAGTGATTTGTCCTTGCTTTTTCTCCATATTGTAGATACTGGTGTTTGTTTTAGTCTCTTTCCTTTTGGAATTCTAAATTATTAAAATAACTTGAAATGAAGAAGCAAAGCATAGCAGAAGTGGAGTCACAAAAGATAAGTTTGCAATATATCAGTTTGATCATGCTGCCCTTTTGATACGTAATAAGAATCAAGCACTTATTTCTAGAAAATGACTCCGGGTCTAAGAAAAATGATAGATCCTAGTAAATCATGTCTCTGCATGATGCAAAATGGTGATCTTGTGTTGCTGATAGCTGATAAATTGTCTCTTCTGTTTTATTTGGACCATATCTTTATGCTTTCTCTTTCTGCTATGTCAGGCTTGGGATTGGGAGACATCTTGAAGCCAGATTTGATAATGCCATTGATTGAAACATTGCCATTGGAGCAGAGATTAGCTCCATACTTACCTGAGGTATATACTATTTTTGTTTTTGAATTTTTCTAATGTTTTAATATTGTTGTGAGTTGAGACTGTTATGATGTTGCAGGGTCAATGGACTCCAGAGGAGTTATTAGAGTTGCTGCAGAGCCCACCTTTTCGTCAACAAGTAGATTCATTTACTTACGTGAGAAATTGGACACCCATATTTGTTACTTTTCATTTTGGCAAGAGAGTAGCCAATTTACGAGTATGACTTTTATACCTGTTGCTTGCAGGTATTAAAAACAGGACAGATAGATTTGTCTCAATTTGGGGTTGACCCAAGTAAATGTAAGTATTCAGCAAGTGTAAAAATAATTTGCTTTGCTTTTTTTTTTTACTGGGTTGGGGGTTCTGTTAGACTCGTGGATATCAATCTGATTATTGGTATAAATTCTGATATTGCAGAGAAACCCTTTCTAACTGTTGATTAGTTACTGTTTCTTTTATTGAGTTGTAATATATCGTTGTGTAATCCATGAATAATCGAGTCTTCAAGTGGGAAGCTACATGGAAAAGTTGAGGAAAAAATAATTATGATTCTATGAGTTAGCTTATTTGTTCATGAATCGTGACGTCAAACTCTTACCCTTTGAAGCTATGTGACAACCTTTGTTTGTGAAAATCAATTGTTTGTGGAACTCACTGCCTGATGCTGGCTTTATAATAAGTTCTGCAGCTTCTTTAAGATTCTACAACTCCTCACTAGTAACAGAGCTACTAAAAAACTGTGTATATGACCTAAGAAGTTTATGCCTTGTCACTTTATCTTGCAGACAAATTCACTGTTTTATCTTTCCTGGAAGCACTGGAAGATTCTGTTTCCAAGTTGTCCGAGTCTGAAGAGTCAAGGCAGGATGACAAGAATTTAATGTCTCAATCTTGTAACCGTAGTGACTCCATGGATGAGTCGAAGTAGTTGAGGCCTTTCATTCTTACTTGTTTCTCTGGTTCCTTATTTCTTGTAGGAGAAGAGAACTTTTATCTGGTCTTTTTGTATCTTTCACATATGTCGACATGCAGGGAATAGATAACAGCAAGGAGAAAAAGAAAAAGAAGGTGGTTTCAATTTAGTTTGCAAGTGTTGGTTTTAGTTTAGAATTACAACATTTGTACATTGAACAATAAAATTTTATAATTTTTCTTGTATTTGATGAGAGATAACTGGATTTGATATTTTATGCCATGCGGTATCCTGGAAATGGATTGATTTTGATTTATTGAAGAAATCATGAAAAGAAATTTCATTTTTGTAGCGTCTGACTGTTGTTTGTATGTATGGACGATTTTGATTTACATGCATGGCTGCTCGACAAAACAATTGCATATGCTGGGAAAAAAAAATGCAAGTTTTGAAATAATGCGACGATTCTTCTCTCAGTTCGATCTCGGATTCTCATCTAACCCGATGGTTGCCGATTATTCTGATAGTAGCACCATTCTCATGGCCTACTAGCTCCTGTAATCTTCGTGCCAACTATTGTGAAACATTTTACAATGATTCAACGGTCGGGTGTTCTTTAATCATTTCCATATGGCATCGAGGGAGCGACTCGTCGAGAAGAGAAGCCAAATCAGTAATCCGAGAAAGAATGAAATTGGAAGATATCATTTTTCTAAGTTGTCGTATGGGTCTTGAGAAATTAATTTCACTTTAAACCCATGCATGAGTTAAAAAAAAAATTGAAATTTTTAAAATTTTAATGGGTGCATTTGAAGTTTAAATTAGAACAAAGATGTTCAAAAAATTTGTCTAAGTCCAGTTATGATGGGTTTTATGTTGAGGTGCACATAATTTTTCATAGGTTTTATGTGGTGTTATTTGGAGTTACACAATAGTCAAAGCAATCTTGTAAAATTTCACTTAAGTCTTCTTAAAATGAGAATTATTAGAATTGACTTTCAGAAATATAATTTTAATGTTTTATGTAAATAAATTATTATATCTAATTTCTAAATATTTTATATTTTGTCATTATTTAAAAATTAAAAAAAAAAGTGAACAAAGTTCAAATAAGTGATTGTTTGACAATTTAGCATCCAACAAATATTTGGTAAATATTTTTTAAAATACATTATTTAGAAATCTGATTCCTTAGGAATTTAGTAAATAACTATCAATTAAAAAGTAGCCAGAACTAAAAGTATGTTTGAAATTACTTTTGCTTCCCGAGGAATCAACTTCTACCTTGATTTTTTTCAGCTTCATAAATAATTTAGGAAGGTGTTTAGTAAATGAAGATTATTTGACAATCATTTTTCAAATAATTAACTATAGATGTTTGGTAAGTAAAACCAAAAGTGTGATGTTCATGTGCGACGACAAAAATGGACTTGTTTACTATCGGCATTAGTTTTCAATAGTGCTACACACCCAAATTTTTTATTCCAAAAAATTATCCCAAATGATGTGTCATTAATTGAATGGTTGATAATTCTTTACAAGATCCAAGTGAATTAGTTATATTATCTCACCAACCAATTGATAAATGACACATCATTTGGGATAAATTTTTGGAATAAAAAATTTAGGATGTGTAGCATTACCCATTAGTTTTTTATGGCAAATTGCAGTGCATAGAGTAGACAATGAGGAGGTTGCACAAGCTGAAGTGCTCTATGTACTAGAATGGGCAAGAAAGCAGAGTCATATGACAAAAAGTTAATAGATTCCGTCCAATGATTATTCATATTCAATAGTTAGTAGCAGTTAGCATAGGAAAAAGAATAAATAAACATTAATAATTTATTTCAATGAACTTTCTACTCACTCAAAAAATTATACACTTTTTCACATTATTACACTGTCAGAAGCATTTCAATGTAACTTAATTTTTCACTCTTAAACGAATTCCTTGTCTAGTTCTCCACTTATAACAAACACAAGTGGAGAAAAGGAGCATTTCAATGTAGCAATGTTCCTAAATGTTGAGTGATGGTCCTGATGGAGAGATTAAGAAATAAAATCGCTTACAAGTTTAATGAGTGAGTAGAATTTTTTTGTTATGCACACATATATCTATAGTATTACATTTTTATGAATTATTTTGATTATAATAGTTTTAAAGATTTCGATAAAAATGAACTTTTCAAATAATTAACTATCGTTGCACATGAGCATCACACTTTTAACTTTTACTTACCAAACATCCATAGTTAATTATTTGAAAAGTGATTGTCAAATAATCTTCATCTATTAAACACCTTTCTAAATTATTTATAAAGTTGATTTTTTATTTTTTTAAATCAAGGTAGATGTTGACTCCTTGAGAAGCAAAAGTAATCCCAAACACACTCTAAGTTCCAACGACTTTTTAATTGATAGTTATTTACTAAATTTTTAAAGAATTAAATTTCTAAATAACCTATTTTAAAAGGTATTTATCAAATATTTTTTAAATATTAAATTATCAAATAATTATTAATCTGACAATCTAATGCAATCTCAATCATATTCTTAATATTTTTCATCATATCTCTCTTAACGTATGCAATTGGCACCATTTATTTATGCACCTGAAAACCCAACCTGAAAATTTGCAAAAGTAAACCATTTTTCTGAAAGAGTTTAGAGAAAACCAACCACGAAGAACTTGGAATTTGAAAACTAACCCAAATCTGTGCAGCCAGCCATAACGGCGAAAACAAAATAACAAACCCTAAACCCTAAACCCTCTCCCACTTTACGTCTCCTTCTGCTGTGACCGCTAAACTCTCTTAGCTTGAAATTTTCTCCAATTTCCGATTGCAAAAACAACAAAAATAAAAAATAAAAATGGGGATATTCGAGCCGTACAAAGCAATCGGCTACATAACAAGCAGCGTTCCTTTCTCCGTTCAGCGTCTTGGCACCGAAAATTTCGTCACCGTTAGCGTCGGCAAAGCTTTTCACATTTACAATGTATGTACAAACAGCCAACTAATTAGTTCTTTTGCTTGTATACGTTGTAATTGTTCGAAGCAACTGAAAAAAAATTATTTTTTTGTTTCTCTTTTGCAGTGCGCTAAGCTGAATTTGGTCCTTGTTGGCCCTCAATTGCCCAAAAAAATCAGAGCTCTTGCTTCATATCGTGATTACACATTCGCTGCTTATGGTAATCACATTGCTGTTGTTAAACGCGCACATCAGGTATGAATTTCACCCAGTAGAAAAAAAAAATAGAGGTCTCTTTTTTTTCTTTTCCTTTTTTTTTTTCATTTGAGTCATTGAATAAACTAATTATTGTGATTATGGTTCAATAGGTAGCTACTTGGAGTAGGCATAGTGCTAAAGTGAACTTGCTGTTATTATTTGGAGAACATATTCTAAGCATTGACATTGATGGGAATATGTTCATATGGGCATTTAAAGGAATTGAAGAGAATCTTGCTCCGGTTGGGCATGTTAAGTTAGATGATAAGTTTACTCCTACTTGTATAATGCATCCGGATACTTACTTAAACAAGGTAAAGTTTTCATTTTACGGCTTTGTTATTATGGTATGTTTGCGATTGAGTTGCTGCAGCTTTTAACTTTCGTGCTTTCAATATTAAGCATAAGCATAGCAGTTAACAACTTACACTAAGAATGTGTTTCTATTACCTTTTTGTTTTTGTTTTACATGGGGAAGTATGTGACAGGTTATTGTAGGTAGTCAGGAGGGTTCTCTACAGCTTTGGAATATTAGTACAAAGAAAAAGCTTTATGAGTTTAAGGGATGGGGATCATCCATCTCTAGTTGTGTTTCGTCACCTGCACTTGATGTTGTTGCTGTTGGTTGTTCAGATGGGAAAATTCATGTTCATAATGTTCGTTATGATGAGGAGTTGGTTACGTTTACGCATTCTATGAGAGGTGCTGTAACTGCCTTGGCATTCAGCTCAGGTAAGAGTTCAGATATTTGTGTTTATAATTCAATACCATTATTATTGCTACTGTATCTATTGAAGCTAAATTGTTATGTAGCTAGTTGTTCTCTAGCACCATCCATGTTTATTTTTCTTGGGAAACTGATAAAGAAAAAATGTTGAAGAAATTTTCAGTATCTTGGGTTCTCTATTGCAGCTAAAAAATGGTGTCCCATTTCACAGCTATTGCTATTACTTCTTTTGTCCTTTTATATTAAATTAAGCCTCCAGATTCCTATAAATGTGGCCTGCAGTGTCTGTTCTATAATTTTAAGAATTGAAACATTTATATTGTGGTAGAAAAGGATGCCTTTCTATCAGTAACTTGCAAAATACTCCTTTCATACGCTAGGAAGATAAAACAAATCCATGCATTTGATTGATTATCCCTAATTCAGGAAACACTTCTGTGCAGATTCTTCAAGGTCTCCAGAACATTTAAATCTCATCATAGGATAATACCCTCATGATCGTGTGAGAATTATCCTAGACTTAGAAATCTTTTCATTATGTTTTACATTACATGATTGTCCTTTATTGATATTGTGGATGCATGCATAATTTGAATTCTTTGTTGTAATTATAAATAATATGTCATAGTTGCCTGATCACCGATTATGTGTGTCCTAGTTTTCTACTGGTCTTGATGTTTACTTGTGAAATAATCAAGTATTTTTGCTTAATGGTGCACATGTTTAGATGGGCAGCCGCTTCTGGCGTCAGGAGCTTCATCTGGTGTCATAAGCATTTGGAATCTTGAGAAAAGAAGGCTTCAATCAGTCATAAGAGAAGCTCATGACAATGCAATTATTTCATTGCATTTCTTTGCTAACGAGCCTGTGCTGATGAGTGCATCAGCAGACAACTCAATTAAAGTAAGATTATTGATTATCCTTATTCTCTAACTTTCTGATGAACTTCATGGAGAAGAGTTCATAATTATTACAAGTCATAGTCAATTCGGGTAAAATTTAGGTGGCCCCCATAGACTTTTTGTACATATTGTCTTATTGTTTATTCCTCCTTATAAAATGTTGGTTTCTTATGGAAAAAAAATAAACAAATAAATTTGTTGATTGTGGTGCCAAGTCCTGAAAATTGATGAAACCCTAAGTCTGCCTCTTTAAATTTCAAACAATTGTCCATGTGAATGTTAAAGGAAGTTATTCTATTGGATAGTGGGTATGCTAAAAGAATTTGTATCAGTAGCAAAAGTAGTTTAACTTGCAATTGTTGGTTTGCATATCTATCACATTGAATTCAAATAAGTATGTGACATTATATTTCTTGTAGATGTGGATTTTTGACACAACTGACGGAGATCCTCGTCTTTTGCGCTTTCGAAGCGGGCATAGTGCTCCCCCACTTTGCATCAGGTTGGATGTTTCTGGTGTGATTTTAGGCTAAATCATAGTCATAATAGAACATAAGTAAACATTTTCTCATTCCAATCAGTTATACATAGCCCTTCTTGTCCTTTTCTTTTTAATTTGGTATTTTAGAATTCTAGGTCCGTCACTTCTATACAACTTTGTGCCTGTTCTATCTCTTTTCCCCTAAGCTATCAGCTAATGCCGATTCTATTCAATCTGCAAAAATTTTGTTAGGGAAATTGGATGCCATTTTCACTCATTCATTTTTTTTGTATTTTGCTTTCTACTTATGACAGGTTCTATGCCAATGGGAGACACATTCTATCAGCTGGTCAAGATCGTGCATTTCGCCTTTTCTCTGTAATTCAGGTCGGCTTTACTCATCAATAGAATATGAACCTTGGTTTGCTTCAAATATATTTTTCACTGTGCTTGTAGAACTTCTAGCTAACCATTGGAAAAATGCTACTTTACTCATTTTCCCTTTGTAATTTGTATTCACATGATGCCACTTTTTCTATTTTTTGTCGCTATTAGGATCAACAAAGTAGGGAGCTTTCTCAGCGACATGTAGCCAAACGAGCCAGGAAACTCAAAATGAAGGTATGATTGGTGCAATGCCTGTTAGTGTTCAAACTAATTGAGGGCAATAGTTCTTTCTTAATTCAATTTTCTGGCTGTATAAATATTTAATCTGTGAGCAATGTATAATTATGTGAAGATTGGAAGTAGTTATATATTATCCAGAGCTCGTATTCTTAGTTTCATAATTAGGAAAACCCATCCATCAGACGTGTCTAATCCCTCAATACTTGTTGTGAGTCTATTGTAGTTGCATGCAATTTTATATAATTTGATTTCTTCAGTTTCTATTGATGTAATTGAGGCAAAATATTTGTAGTTCTTACTGTTGAATAATCTATTTCACTATGAACTTTATAAATAATCAGTTTCTTATTTTATTTGCTTAATTTTCAGGAAGAGGAGTTGAAATTAAAGCCCGTTATTGCATTTGATTGTGGTATGATCTTCGTTTCAGACTTTTCTTACTTCATTTGTTTTGGTTCAGGTGCTATCTCAGATGGATGCTTCTGATAGTGGGTACAATATCATTGAATGACTTATTTTCTCTAATTTTGACTGATTACATTCAGTTGACCTGTCATGAGAACTATACTTAAGCCATTATGTAGGGGAAATAATCTTGTATAAGATCGGGCTATATGATTAATTTGCTCTTTTAATAGATAAGAAGTTAATTTGACATTTTTCTTCCTTCATGCTTCAGGTTAGTGTAGTTTATCTAGTATATTTAAACAGTTAATCTGTACCGAGAGACTTATCGCTATCTGGGCTTGACATTGGCAATGATTCAAAAGATCACCTGAACACTAGGGGGTGCTTCGAGCATGTTGCTTGATACTTTTATTATGTATTTCATACATTTTCATTGATTCGTTATCGTGATACTTTTCAGATACTATTTATTGCTTTGCCATGCATTTTGAAAGATTCATATTTGAACTCTAGTGCATCTGTTGGGGATGTAATCCATTGTAAATTAAACGATTGTGACCTTGGAATTCATTAGTCTGGTTAATTTATGTTCTAGTTTACCACATTAATGATCATATGAAGAAGTAAGAAATATAGCATTGGAGTCTGAATAAGGAATTGACCAAAAGGCTATTATGCATACCTTTTTCCAGTATGACTTGCTTAGTCAGCTCATTCTGCAAATTAATATGATTTTCCTCCAATTCTGTCAAAATATTTGTCTCAGCTGAAATTAGGGAGCGGGATTGGTGCAACGTTGTTACATGTCATATGGATACTGCACAGGCATATGTGTGGAGGCTTCAAAACTTCGTTCTTGGTGAGCACATCCTGAGACCATGTCCAGAAAATCCAACAGCTGTCAAGGTCTGCATTTCAATCTTCTATTCATCTCCATCTATCATTGTCTAATTATCTTGTTATCTCTTCAATTTTATTTTTTCTGAAATTTGCATTAGACAGATTTTTCACATAACGGCTGTATTGGTTACTGTATTTAGTTATCCCTTGATTGCAGAAATTGTGGGTTAATGAAATCTGAAAATTCAAGGAAATATTTCCTTGAATTCATGGTTCCTTATATTTTATATGGATAGAGATGATGACTTGTTGACTTTTTCTTAATCTGGTAATAGGCCTGCACTATCAGTGCATGTGGAAATTTTGCTGTTCTTGGAACAGCCGGTGGTTGGATTGAACGATTTAACCTTCAATCAGGAATCAGCCGAGGAAGTTATCTGGACATGTCAGAAAGAAGCAACTATGCCCATAATGGTGAAGTGGTTGGAGTTGCTTGTGACTCAACAAATACTCTAATGATTAGTGCTGGATATCACGGTGATATAAAGGTCTGCATTTTTTTCTCCAGATTTGTATGCACTGCTTTCTTTACCACACATGTGATTTACCTGTGTGGTTGTGTGTACGTGCATAAAGGTTTTATTTGGGAGTGAGGTGCTGTAACTATGGAAAAAAGTTGTAATGATGAAACAAAAGTTAATAGTATATAGTAATTATAAATTTTAAATAATAATTCTAACAAAATTATTAAAGAGGTGATAGGTTTTCCATCATACAAGTGAAAAATCACATCAACATAGTTTTCAAGTTATAGTAGTTAATATTTATCAAACACTTTAGTGCTGCCCAACATCAATCCCAAACGGACCCATTGTAGATCTTGTTTCAAAGAACTTTTAACCTCCGATAATGTCAATTAATCTTGATGTGTCTTGTTTTATCTTTGGCAAAAAAATAAATTACATTCCTATGTTTGGATTGACCAAAAATAATATATAACTGTTTTACTTTAGATGACACTATTCCTTCCATCTGCTGCCTTTAGTTTTTGGAGACAGAAGTATAGAGGGTCTAATTCTAAGCGTGTGAACTGGCTGAGTAAAATGGTTTTTTAAGAATGAAATGAGTGTATGGTGGTTTGGAGGTGACCTCTTCCCCATTAGCTCTTCATGGACGATGAGTCTCAACTAATTAAATGAAAACAAATGGTTAGACCAAAAAAAAAAATGGTAATCTCCATTATAGTCTAACAACTAATCAAAAAATGGAAATAAATGATTAACTATTGAATAATAATTACAATCTTAGAACAGATAATGTGAATCAAATGTCCCACTCAAGATTTGTAGAGTTCAAGTTCATTTAATGTTAATTTTTCTTGAAAAACCATTAATTTTAAAAGGTTAAGTTGATTGGAAAGAGTTCCATGATAGAAACTAAGTTCTAAAACATGTCCTCAGATCCATGGTTCAATTCAATTAACAAGCTTGTCGGGTTGATATGCACATTAACACATGCACACCCCTACGTCGCTCCATACAATGGATTGTCCTGTGTTATTCATAGAATGAGCAAATCATGAACAGACCCTTAACTGAAGTGGGCTCTGATAAGATTATGAGTTTTGAATTGTGGATTAAAAAAGGACATAACAATTTGCATTTTAACTATATATTAGTTTTCAGGGGGTGATAGAAATAATTAGGTAGATTTGATACCTGTAGAATTTATTGGAGAATGACTGCAAGGATCTGGATTTCTGTGGTTCCTTTGAAGCCATAAGTGGCCAACTGTCTCGATTCTGCATACGGCAAGTCTCATTTGTGGTCACTGTCAAGTTTTTCTATCATGATGCTCAATAGCTTAAAAATGTGGAAGTATTGTATGGAAACTCATTATTTATAATCCTTGATAAAAATGCTAGAGAATGTTGGTTGGTTTGAACAAAGTTTATGGTGAAGTATTGTATTACTGCTCTAAGATATCCTCTGCAGGTTTGGGATTTCAAGGGACGTGATCTAAAATCCAGATGGGAAGTTGGCTGTTCTTTGGTTAAGATTGTTTACCATCGAGTTAATGGTAATCTGACATCTCTCTCTCTCTCTCTCGCTCTCTCTCACACACAGAAAAAAAGAGGGAAAAAAAAATTAGTGCACCTGGGAACAGATGCCTGGTTTCTCATCTATCTTTCATTATTTCATGTTCATTGGATGATTTTATAATCAAAGGTTGTTTTGAAATAATCTCCAAGGGCTTTTGGCTACTGTGGCGGATGATCTAGTTATCCGTTTGTTTGATGTTGTGGCACTACGTATGGTTCGCAAATTTGAAGGTCACACAGACCGCATTACAGATTTTTGTTTCAGTGAGGATGGGAAATGGCTTTTGTCATCTGGCATGGATGGGAGCCTCAGAATTTGGGATGTTATCTTGGCAAGACAAATTGACGCAATACATGTTGATGTGTCTATCACAGCATTGTCTCTCTCACCAAATATGGATGTTTTAGCAACTGCCCATGTTGATCAGAATGGGGTTTATCTATGGTAAGTTTTCCATCATTTATTACTCATCTTGGATGGTATATTTAATAGAGCATCTGAACACTGGTTGGAATTTTTATCTACTGGACCTCTTCTAGCAGAATTTAATGCATTAAAATGCATTGAGTGATGGCAGTTGCAATGTCAACCAATCTTTTAAAATGTCTGAGGGTGCATCACTTTTTTGGACTACTTTTAATCTAATATTAAATATCTTTAGCTGATAATTATGTCAGGGTTAATCGTTGTATGTTCTCTGGAGATTCAAATATTGATTCTTACGCAAGTGGAAAGGAAATAGTGAGCGTCAAAATGCCATCCGTTTCGTCAGTTGAAGGTTGCCAAGACGAGAATTCTAGCCAGCCTGATGTTCACCGTACAGACAGAGTACCCAAGGACAGTTCTGGTTTACCAACTTTCAAGCAGCAGATCCCAGATTTAGTTACTCTGTCATTATTGCCTAAAAGCCAGTGGCAAAGCTTGATCAATCTGGATATTATTAAGGTCTCTCTTCTCTCTTTTATGCATCTTTGCTTTTCACTTTTTAACCTTTTTATGCAGTGAGAGTTCTTCACATATATTGCAGTTTATTTGTTTCATGTCTCATTGATCAGCATTCAATATTAATTTTGCACACAATCCCATATCTTTCAGGCCCGCAATAAACCAATTGAGCCTCCTAAGAAACCAGAGAAGGCTCCTTTCTTCTTGCCTTCAGTTCCATCCCTTTCAGGAGAAATATTGTTTAAGCCTAGTGAGTCCACTAAGGAGGATACAGAAAACCTTAAGGTGGAAAACAAGACAAAACCTGACATCCCAGTGTCCCAATTTATACAACTTCTTCATTCCTGTGCAGAGATGAAAAATTGTGAGCATGTCTTCCTATATGCTAATCATTTTTTCAACTGAAATTTTCTTTTGCAATTATTATGAAGTACTTTTGCTCAATCTCTTAGATTGCTTACTTTAACGTGTTGCAGTTTCAGCATTTACTGATTATATTAAAAGTCTGTCCCCATCTACTTTGGATATGGAACTTCGAATGCTTCAGATCATTGATCATGATGATCACCAAGAACTTGATAAAAGACCTGAGTATTTATCGATTGAACTGCTTCTGGATTATTTGATTCACGAGATTTCATGCAGAAATAATTTCGAGTTTATACAAGCTGTTATCAGGTTGTTTCTGAAGGTATAAATTTTCCTTTGCTTTTTTATGTCTGCTAATTGTTTTACTAAAATAAGCATTTTTCTTTTGTTATTTAAATTCTTTGTAGCAAAAAATACAGTGATACGTTAGAGATGTGACAAAAGAGTAACACTTTGCATGCCGAGTTCCCAAACTTGTTTTCCAATAATACAGTTGTCTTGGTATCTTATCCATCTTTTTTTGGTCAGATACATGGTGAAACGATACGATGCCACACAAAATTACAGGATAAGGCAAGGAAGCTTCTGGAAGTTCAAAGTGCAGTATGGCAGAAAATTGATAAAATGTTCCAAAGTGCTAGATGCGTGGTCAGTTTCCTCAGCAACTCACAATTATAGGAGTCCTGAGGTATTATTGTATTCAAATATAATTTTGATTTAACACCTTAAATGATTATTTTCTTTTTTAAATGTCATAGGCAGTCACCTCTCTTGCTTCTAATTATAAATCACAGTCACAAATTTTGTATTTAGGACCCCCCTATATATTAGGAACTGCAGATCAGCAAAGGAATTGAGTCTAGCTGTTGGATAAATTCTTCATGTTTGTAATATTTGTAATTTTTGATATTGTATTGAAAGTTTTCACTCATGCAAGTGAAGTGAGGAGTCCTTGAAACAAAGTAGACTGATCTTTATTGTGTGCCGTATGTGCATGTTAGATAAATACATGATGTTTACGGTCTTTGATATAATTGGTTTTAGGCTCTAGTTGGTATTTAGTGTTGTGGCTTAAAATTCACAACATGTTGCGAAATGAAAACTCCAACTGTTGTGTCAAATAAAAGTTATTTGTTATCATTTTTAGAACTTATATTTTTATTACACCATCAGTTGTGCTGCCAAAAAGCTAAAACTAACCGAGCCTTGGAATCCTTAAATGAGTTGCGCAGGTAAAAAGTAAATGAAGGAAAATAATATTTTACACTTGACAGTATGAAAAGAAGGAATTTTGGTAAATAAGCACGTATTTTATATATGTATATTTGATAAGAGTGAATGTATACTTGAATTCAATTCAATTACATGTGGAGTCACATAGTAGATGACTATTTTAATTGCTTTTCTTTAAATTAATTTAATAATTACAATTTATTAAATGAACATTTGTATATTTAAAATTTCTTAGAAGGGAGCAACACACGATTGTAATATGCCCCAACTGCCCAAATCGGACAGATATTTCTCCAAGCCGAGTAACTGATCATACAATTCCTGGTAAAAGATCCCATGATTTCCTGTGCAAAAAAATTAAAAATAACACACATAAGCATGTATAATGATAAAATATATCGTTAAGTTTATATTAATTATAATTATAATTCTTGTTATAGAACTTGTCATCATAGATTATTTACCTGTTGTGGAAAATCACCATTTTCCATTTGTGAATTGATCAGCACCCTAGCAGCACGATGTAATGGGGTTGGATCTCTATGTGCCTAATCCATCAAACAGTAAATGAAATAAAAGAACACGGTCATTAGTGCTAAGATTTTGTTAACTGAATAGATAAAAATATGTACAATTTGAAACTAATTAAAAGGAAAAAAGAAAAATCACCTGGCCAGCTTCGATGAGAGCTAACATTGCCCACGCAGTGTTTACATTATGTGCCTTGTTTCCTTCCAAATTTGTGTAAACCTACACAAAAATTTCATTGAATAAATAAATTTCATTTCCCCGGGCAATTAAGAAACTCAGACCAAGCTAAGAAAATAAAATAAGAGTTGAATGAGTTACCCTATCAACACAAGAAAGGTAGCTTTCTCCCCAGCCACCAGAATCAAGCTGTTTGGATAGCAAGAAATCACAAGCTTTTCTAATGCTCTGGCTGTTTTCATATTTTCTTCCAGAATCCACCAGCCCCTTTATACCGAACCATGTTCCATATGTGAAGCACACTCCCCATGACCCGTACCTAAATTCATAAAATTATTCATGTTAATCGTCAGGATTATGTCAAAACTGTGTCCGAATCAGTTCTATTATAGCACAGCCTGGGGAAAAAAACTCCTGTAAAAGCATACCACGAGCCATCGGGTCGTTGTATGCTCTCAATGAAGTTGGCTCCCTTGGCTATAAATTCTTCAATTTCTCTCCTTCGATGTTTCGGATAATGCTTTGTGAATGATTTTAGGCATTGGATTGTCGATGAAGTGCATTCCACATACTGGTAATCTATAATGCTCTCTCCAAAATTTTCAACTGGATTTAACATCTGCAATTATGGAAACAAATTGTTGAAACTTCAATCAAGTTTTTAATTTTCCTTTCAAAAAATTATTTGAAGCAGAAAGAATCTGCACCTCCATCCAAGCATAAGATCTTGTCCGTTCGTACGATGCAACTCCCCCGCTGCTGTTCTGTAATTTTAAAGAGAAATGTTTATCAATGCAGAGGCTGTGGCATGCAATATTAACTCGATAACGCCACGTCAGTTTGTACACAAAGTCTGTAAGTGGCATATTATTGGTTAACATGTGTGGCCTGAAGTAATACCTGTAAGGACAACACAACATTTACAGCTTCAAATAACCGATTCAATGGTATTGCTTCTCCCACAAGGTCATAAGACATCTCTGATAATAAGACCGACACCTGTAAACAAACCAGAACTACTATTAAGTTATGTTTGACACCGAGCAGTGGCTTTTCATTCACAGTCATTGTGGAATCACTATTAGCTGCCAAGTAAAAGTGGGTGTTTATCAAACACTTTATTCGACGTGCTTTTGAAATTTAGCATATGTCCCATTGGTTAGAAAAGAAATGTAGGCATAAATTTTGGAAAAAGTAAAATATGAGGCAAGAGCGTGAATATATACGTTCAATCCTTCAGCAGTAGTATCAGTTGCAATCCAGCCATTATCGAGACTTGAGAAAGGCCAGCCTTCTTGGAATTCATGGCGATACCAACAACTTGGATCTTCAAAGCTCTTTGTCCGAACCTGATCAAAACAAGTTAATTAAAACATAATAAACAAAATAATTAGTTAGTGTAAATATCAAATGGGTAATTAAACCTTAAATAGCTCAGATTTGGAAGTGAGTTAATTACTTGAGTAGTTTTAATGTAATTGTTTGCTTTCTTTAGCATTGAACCATATTCATCGACAAGGTTCGTAGACAGGATTGCATGAACCGCAAAAGCGGTATCCCATAATTGTGACCCATTGTATGCCTGCAAATCAATAGTTTAATTGAACTTCATTATTAGCTCATGCATTGAGAATTCTCACGTGCGAACTGAAAATCTTGCACGTATGTACATTATAAAATTTAAATATGATTCTTAAGTAATATTGTGAATTTGAATTTTACAACATCCGAATATCTGCAATAGCAAGCTGAGAAATTAAATCTTAGATTCGAACCTGCATTTTCATTCCATCTTCCGCTACCCAGAGATAATCCTTAATTCTTGCAAGGTGATGCTTATAAGCCTCAGAATTAGGGTCTTCAACCCAACGGCAAAGCATGTTTAGTACCTGAATAACAGTGACACGCATTTAACTAATTAATTAGGCCATTCATCTAAAGTATGTTTAGTTCTTTCCTAATTTTGTTCTGTTACAAATTTAATGTGAAGTACCTTGTTGACACCAGCAATGCAGATGTACTGAGTGTTCTCGTCTTCATAGTGAATATGTTTCATGACAGTGTCAAGAGCAATCTGTCTAATTTTAGAAAAAGGCCATTTCTTCAGAAGGGGTTCCGCAACCTTGTGAGAAAAGTTCCATAACATGTCTTGGAACATGGGGTGTTGCCGATAAAGATCCTCCTGCAAAAACATACAACTAATTAATTTTGTCCAATAATTAACACTGTTTATCAGTGATGTTCACGAAATTAAAGTTTTATAATGTTCATTTGAAGCCATAAGAAGAAATCTGGCACCAAATTAAAGAAGAGTTGAATACCTGAGCACAAAGAAATCTGGCACGGTTCCAATCAATTTTCTCATAAGGACGAGTATAGAGCTCTTCTCTTAAACATAAAACAAGAGAGTTGATTTTCCCCACAAATCTTTTTCCGTATAAATACGATGTTGGCAACAGTACCAACCGAGTGTGGCACCACATTCGTCCTGCATATTATTAATAAATCAATTATGTATGTCACATTATATATATGTTACATGTGAACTTTTTTGTCTACCAATTAAGTATTGATTTATAACAACAATAGTAATAGTAACCTGGATGAGTAGGTAAAAAATCAGGGAGAAGCCATGTCTCCGGAGGAATTGGATTATTCCCACTCCAATCATATACACCGAGTACCTACCAAATTTACAAAATAAATCATGTTAAAAACAAAAATAACACTATAATTGACAATGATGATGGTGATGATTTTATTAATATATGTGATTATACCGAAAGCCATATCTTTCCCCATGAAGGAATGTAGGTAGCTCCACCGCGACCAAGAATCCATTTTCGGGCTTTCTCAATAGCGCCATCTCCACCATCCATTCGCTCTCCAAGCAATCTCAGCCCTACGTAGGAAAGTACTGTATTCAACATTGTGCTTTCCCCTTCTATATGCAATCCCCAGCCTCCATCTTCGTTCTATAATACACAGGAAGGCCACATTAGGGAATTGTATGAAATTATTCGTTAATGTTCAACAGAAACTCAGATAAATAAATTTATGAAAATAATAGTAATAGTAATGCAATACCTGATGGTTATATAGATAGCGCAGCATCTCTCGACGATATTCCACTTGTAAAATTGTGTTCAAATCACCCGTTATGTATAAACCGATCACCTGTAACAACAAAATTAATGTAAACATTAATAATTATATTATTAGTTATTTTAATCTGTGAATTGTGTATAAGATTTTTGTGAGTGTTAATGGGTTGAATTATTATAATTTTCTGTAATGGTATAAAAGAGTCGAGGCTCGAAGGTTTTTGTAAAAAATAATAATAATGACCCGCAAAAGTTCTCTAACAGCCTTTCTGATGCTATGCAAATAAATAATAATAATAATATAAAATAATCTATCATATAGGTTGTTTAGTGCTAGTGCAGGTGGCCTCATCAGAAATTATTGCGGAGAATGGGTTCATGGTTTTGGTATGAATATTGGTCATTGCACTATTACTGGGGCGGAGCTTTGGGGTCTATTTCAAGGTTTGCAGCCTGCTTGGAATATTGGGATTCGACAACTGCGAGTTGAAGTTGACAGTCGGTGTACCACTAAGATCCTGGCCACAAATAACAGTCATCCCAATACTTACTCCTCTCTTATTCAGGGAATTAAAAGACTTCTTAATAGGAATTGGCAGGTATCTCTGTCGCACAACTATCGAGAAACTAATTTGCAGCTGATTACCTTGCCAACCAAACTCTTCTTTTGCTTCAACTCCTCCATCCGGAACTCAAGGGTGGCTGTTGCATGATGTATTTGGGTCTGCTTACCCGCGAATGGTTGTTGCCTAGTTTTTAACTAAGCCCTTTTGTTTAAAAAATAAATAAATAAAAAGATCGCATGGACTATGGGCTCCTTAGACTTTAAAGTTTGAAATAATCAATTAATTATTTATAGAAGAAAAATTATTTATTTTTTAGTCTGTCCTTTTTACTCCACGGATCCTCCCATCCCTTATTCACTCAGCCATTTTAAAGCACAATGAAACATTGAAACTTGTCAGAGTGCAAAAATGATAGAGAGATAAAATGCTGACACAAACAGTGTATGGACCTCAGACTTCTTACAGTCGCGAGATTTTACTAATAAAGTCTTATCGTGCGTAGGAGAATTACTGATCAAAATGACACGAAGAATTAAAAAGTAAAAAGTAAAGTACAAAGTAAGGATCATACCAAGCAAGGTAGAAGAAATAAAGGGCCGGCATAGTCACCAGGCCAGAAGCCGTCCTCAGACTGCAGAGTTGAATAGAACCTCAGAGCTCTTCTCAATGTCGTATTTACAGCCTCCTCATTTACTTCTTCTTCACTATTCTCTTCGACTTTCACCTGAGGCAGCTGCCTCTTCATATCACATGGATTCTCTTTTACAAACTACAAAACCAATACGTAATTAATTAAGAGGTTACTTGTTATTAACGCAAAAAAGAAAAAAAAAAACATTAATCACCTGAAGTCTCATTAGAAGATCAGAACTGTGTTTCATTTGAAACCGATTCTTGGTGAAGTCATTGCGAAGTTTTTCAACTTGAGCTAGTTCTTCAGGAGTTCCAAGACTTGGCTCAAACTCCCAAACTTGTCTGCCAACATGATTGTTCAAACTTCTAACCCATGGTTCATTAATCCCTTCTGAAAGTTTCAGCTTCCACATTTTTTTTTCCTAACTTTGCCCTAATTAAATAAACCCACAACTTTAATACTGATGCCTGAGATTGATTTTCTTGGGAAGCAGCTACTTGTGGAGAGAAGAGAGCATTGCTTTCCATTTATATAGGAGAGGGAAAACCACATGAGGATTCATAAACTTATGAGTTACTGTTGTTTTACTTTTTTATTATTTGTATCCTTTGTTGCATTGCATGGCCTGTTATATTCTCGATGCTTAGACCCGACCTTTTCCAATTGAGACAAATCTACAGTCAAAATAAAGTTGCAAGATTTCAAATATGACGTGACTTTTGTTTTATTATTAGAATGAATCACTGCTCACCAATCAAATTTTTTTCTATTATTTTTTCTTTCTCTAGTGTTTCATCTAAACATTACAAATATTTATTATAATTAAATAAATCATGATGAGAACACAGGTTGATTCTTTGTTTGTTTGTTTGTTGTTCTTCTGTATGGTTCATGCTTTGTTTTTAATTTTCATGTTCCACTTCTAACGATTCAAAAGGTTCTTCTTTCGTAGTTAATTAAAAATAATAACAAAAGAACGAATCTTAACGAGATCAATTTATGATCCTACGATATTTCTTATTCATTATCGTAATGAACCAAAATCACGACCACAATTATATAGATGTATGTCAAAAATTATTGTCAGTAGGGAAATTGTCTGTTTCAATTCCCCTACTAAATTAGTATATACCATTTATCTCCTATTTCTTTTTAAAATGTCCAAAAAATTCCTGGTATAAAAAAAAAATTAAGGAAAAGTTGGGTAAATTGGTCATTTTTCGTGATAATTTATCTTGGGAATGTGAAGTATATAAATATTTTAAGAAAAAAATGTTAAAAAATAACATAAAGTACAAGAAAAATATCTTATTATTAATTTTTTATCCACACAGAAACTTATATTTCTTATTTTTTGTATTTGAGTATTTATTTTAATTTCAATTTATATGATTTATTTAATTTATAATAAATATGAATAAAAGTGTATTTAAAAATAAGGTTAATAATGTAAAATTATGATTCCATGCGAGTTATCGGATATTATAAAAACAATAGGAGGTAAGTGGTATATATCGATTCCATTTGGGTGAAACTAGCAATCTCCCCATCTAAATATAACAAGTATTGTGCCCATTATAGTAAGCATGCAATAATGCAAATAAGGTGTAAATTCTTAAATATGTGTGACTGATTAGGGTCCTTTCATTTAAAAATTATAATATAGTAAAAATTTATTAGTGTTTGCACCACAATGAATAAGTATGAGTGAAAGTTTATTCTTCCTTTTTAGAGTTCTTAAGAATACTCACTTAGTACTCGTACATGGGCAGTAGTGTACACATATCATCAATTTTTTAAAACTTAAAAGCTTTGGTAAACTTGAGAAATCTTGTCCAGGCACATTAGTTAGAATAAGTCAAGTCCAAATTCAAATAAAATATACTCTCACAACACGAGGAGATTCAAACTCTCTACATTGAGAAAACCAGCGAGTGATTTGCTTTTTATGTTAAAGGATATAATTTCGTCGATACTCTTCACATTTTGTAATTAGCGTCTGATATAATTTCATCAATTTTCTTTTTTATTAGATCTTATTGGGAGAGAATTCAGTTCGAGCATTAACACTCTGTTTACAGCATGGAAGCTATTCGAGGTTCCATAAATTGATCAAGATGAGAATCTTGCCAAAACAACAACCAGTGGAGAGAAAACTGGAATTTCCACTGCCAATATTTTCGCATGCATTAAACAGTGTTAGAGAATGTCAAAGAAGAATGCAAATCCTCTCAATTGTATCTGCACCACTTGTTTGGGGTATATCTCTGTCTCTGAAAATTGATTTTCAAACTGTGCTCATCTCTATTTTACGATATCAAAGTTAGTCTCCTATAATAGTATTAATAAGTTTGTAATATATATTATAAGTGTTATCTAGTTGAGATGGTAAAATCTAATATTAAGAAATAAGATCTGGGTTTGAACTCTGGTCATATTGATACGGAGGAAATTGAGTTACTATTGGGCTAAACAATAATAAAAAAATTGTACCGTATATTATAGAAAAAAAAAAAAAAGATGTTGTGCATTCACATACGACATTAAAAGCGGGTCATGATAAGTAGTTGATACTGGAGTTTGGATGAATGGGAATTTTACATAGCTGCCAATGGAGTAGGAGGAGATCTTTATTAAGTTATTAAATAAAGATATGGCATTTGGTAGCTTTATAAATATTATCGAGTTAACGCATGGATCGTCAACTTCTTTCCACTAATTGTAGGATCATAATTCTCTCCTGATCTGATCATGTCCTGAGCAAATAACCAGTGAGATCCTTTAAAAAAAAAAAAACCAATCAGTGATTGAGTTATTTGCTAAGAACATGATCAGATCAGAAGAGAATCTTGATTCTCCGGTTAGTGGAAAGAAGTTGACGATTTTAATTCAATTTCAAGACTCCAGAAAAGGTGATAATTATTGCTGCACTAAATTTTAGGGCCCTCAGATTTATTTCATTCATGAACGCGTCTAAAAGTTTTTTTATGATTTATTGGGAAAAACTAGCAGCATATGCCTTTTTTTTTTTCACCCTTAATGGACAAAAGTAGACGTTGATTAATTCAAACTGATGGGAACATGGATACAAGCCTTGCCATTTGCTAAATTAACTAGTTGCTTAATTTGGTGCTGAAAAAGTCAATAATTTTGGCATTTTATTTCATATGCTATGAATCATAAACTATAATCTAGCGTAATTTTAAAAGGTAAAATAACAATTACAATATCCTAATGCCTGTTAGTTCAACTAGTAAAACCTTTAAAATAGTACAAAATGTATGTATAGAGTTCAAATTCCTAATCAATGGTGGAACAAGAATTTTGGTTCCTTGTGTCTTAATGAAAAATATCAAATACTTGGAAGGGTTATAACATAACATTTGTAAAATTGACTTGGGGCCCTAATGAATAAACCGTCAGATTTAGACGCCTAAAAAATAAATATATAAATGAGTTTGCTAAACAAAAAAAATGGGCATAAAAATGATAAAATTTTCAATTTAGTCAAATTTTTGATAGAATTTTTTATCTAGCTTTCTGCAGTCCTAAGAAGAAAAAAGAAAATGGAAAGAAAAGGGACGAAAGCTAATATTCAACATTCTTTGAGTTGATTAATTCATCAACCTATCTTCTGAACTCCTATGATCATTTTTCATCAATATTCTTTGAGTTGATTAAATGCAATTTTTATAGGGACTTGCCAGATTCGAAAACTGGAAAGATCATGATTAATTAGCTAAAATGGGATCAGACTCAAACTGACTATTGGCGTTTGTCTATATATTATCCGAATAAGCTTCCCCGATTTTGCGGAATATTAAGTATCTTGGATTAATGGATGAATTCAATCTTAGGAATAAGTTGGAGTAATTTACCCCAAAACAATAATAATAAATGAATGAATAAATAAATGAAAGAATAGTAAAACGGTACGTTAGCTAAAGTTTCTTCAACAACAAAGATTTTTAAATACTCTCTTTAAAATAATTATAGTGAAATTAAAAAGTCGTGTTTAACTGTTATAATATTCGGACCATCTGTTTTTATTTGTTGTCCGCCTCACAAAGCCATGTAGCCGCTAATTAACAATTTGAATTTGCCAATTCGCTGCTCGGTATACTGCTGAAAGAGTCGTAGGCGGCATTATTTGTGAGCTGCATCATGTAAACTTTTTAATTCAGTAGGTGTTTTATTATTTTTTCCCTCCATCTGAATAAGTCAGCTATTTATAGATTATGCTTAATTTTGGTATATGTATGTATGTATATATATATATATATATATATATATATAGGACAATGTGAATAGGACAATACACCTTGAAGGGGAAGCCATAGAACTTTTGATCATGAAGAAAAGAGATACAATTAAGTCAAATCGAGTCTCCTAGAAGAAGAAGATTGAAGTATTCAACATTGGTAATTATTTAGTATTGGATCATATATAATATTATACTTGTAAGAACAACTGGCAAACGAAGTAGATTAAGTGAAAATATTGATTATAAGTGCTGTGTTTGACATTCTATTAATCTGATTTCAGGTTAATTGCTCATCATATTAAAACTCTCTCCCTCTCTCTTCAAAAAGAAAAAAATAGAATTCACTAATACAAATAAGATTTAGTTATCGATTTCTAAAAATGAAAGGATCTAAGTTGTCTATTTCTAAAATGTTAAGGGTTTAACAATCTATTAGAACAAACCTTAAAACTATAAGTGTATTTGTCCTTTTCTGATTATAAAAATAACCAAATTTATTTAAGATATAGATATGACTTGGGTCATAATTTGACTTGAATGTTGAATAATTCACTACTTATGAACTACTATATTGTATCACATTAATGTTGACTAATTCACTACTTATGAACCACTATATTGTACCACATCACGCGTTCTCCTCACAAGTCAATAATGCTTCAGCGGCACAAGAGTACATGGGCAAAAATCCAAGAGATCAGACACAGAAATTTCGAGCTGTCAAGATTTTCGATGGAAGCGGTTCCACATTCTTGTCTTTCGGCAGAAACAATTTCGGCAAATGCTAGTGAATTTGATCAAGAGTCAAGACCCAGCTACTAATTCCTGTTAAAAATCATTAAAATGCGACGAAGGCGAGGATTAATTTGACCGAGTATTGTTAAAAGCATTTTAACGTTTGAACACTAAAACAAATGTCTTACAAAAGGGATTTGTTGTTATCTCTCTTCGCCATTTGTATGCAATAAAAACAAATGTCTGAAGCATTATTGAATATAGTTTATCGAATCTAAGCTACTGATAGATGTCATGTCACAACCTGCTAGAAATTGTAATTTGGTTTTTGCAACTGTGTAGACATGGTATGAACTACCATGAAGACGAGGTACAATAATTGAATGTGAAAGCATTACCTCTGTGGACTCAAAAGTGAGGGCCTAATAATAATAATAATAATAATAATAATAAAATAAAATAGGTGATGAACATGAAAATTTTATACCCCGCATATGTTCGGTAAGGAGGTGAGTAAAGTCCAAATTTACTTTTTATCCCTTACCTTTCCAAAATTTAAACTTGAGTGGCCAACTAAATAAAACTACTTGAAAATCACTCGACCACAATCTCAAGGGCCTATACTCAAACATATATTTAGGAGTTGGGGATTGTGAAAACAATAATCAACTTGAAAAGGATAACAATAATGTAACAATGTTTTTGTCAAATTTGTGACGAGAACCACCTTTAAGATTAATGGAAACTAAAAAATAATAATAAATAAATAAATAAATAAAAACAAAAACAAAGCTTTTGGGGCATATGTGATATTTCTAAAACATCTGTGAATCTAGTACATTTAAGACAAACTCGAAGGACCTTAGTGAAATTTTACTCATGCAGATGTCAAAATGATAAAATAAAAATCTTCAGTAATGAAATAATATATAGTGGTATTTTTTGCTTATTGTGTAATAATTATCACAAAATTTTAGTTATCAAAAGTGATCTTATAACTCACAACCTTGTATAAATATCAAAACACAACTGATATCTGTCCTAAATCCTAATCTTTTTTCAAGTGGTTTTAAGACTCCTATATTATATTATTGTGTTCCGCACAAGATGATCGTTTGTTCGGCTGTAATGTAATCCTCAAGGTCTGGGCACGAAAATATTCTTATGTAATAATAGGTACTGCTACAAATATTTTAAAAGTTATATTAAGCAAACCTTTAAAAAAAATTAAATATTAAATAAGTGACACGAATTATTGATAAATGGATTAAATTTTATTGCTTGAATTTTAAAGGAACCAAAATTATATCTCACTTCACGGCAATTGTATATCACAACCACAATGACGAACAACTTCACCGCAATTATATATCACTTGTCGTCGTTTGCTGTGATCTTTTTGTTGTAAAGGAACCAAAGGAATTATGGGTATAAAATCGTTTCTCAATTCCATATGTCAATAATATTAGAATATGAATCAATTAATTTCGATCAGTTTTCGAGTAACGGTTAAATGTATTATTGCCTAAATTTTTCAGTCATTGGTTTTCATAATATCACACCATACGTCAAAAGATATTGATGACAATAATCTTTAAAAAAAATAATCTTAAAAAATAATAACAACGATAATACGATGAGTTTAAAGTCATTGAAGGCCGAGTCATCGTAGCTAGCTGCTAACTGAGAAAACAGTTGATATTTCAGTCAATGAAAGAGTTTACATTTTGACACAGAAATTTATTAACGCTACAACCCCACATGGGATCTCTATATATACAAAGCATCTCTGCTCACAATCTCTCATCCCATCAAAAAAATTACCAAACAAATCAAGAAATACAGTCAAGATATATCCTGCATTAATATTATTGCAAACAGTTGCTTGAATTTTTGGATCCCAAGAGGGAAAAGGAAAAATGGTGTTGATGATTGATCAATTCATTGTTGGCACTTTCTTTGTTACTTCTCTCATTGGATTGCTTCTTCTCTTAATTCTGCGACCTAACAAGATGAGGAAGTTACCCAAGAACAACAGAAAGTATTACAAGATCGATAACGACGTCGTCATGGCATCCCCTAACAACCGACATTCCTCACCGGAGAGTGTTGCCGGACCTGATGTCATCGTTGTTGGCGCTGGTGTCGCTGGTGCTGCCCTAGCTCATACCCTTGGCACGGTACGTAAAATTTTATTTTCATTTTTTTTTTGGATGTTTATCTCGAGTCACTTGATGACTTAGTAATAATCAATTGAAAAATATATATGCAGGATGGAAGGCGAGTTCATGTGATAGAAAGAGATATGACGCAGCCTGACAGAATCGTTGGTGAATTGCTTCAGCCTGGAGGATACTTGAAACTAATTGAACTAGGCCTCGAGGGTACGTATCATATTAATTTAATTTTGTTGAAATTAAATCACAATAATATGTGCGACCATAACATCACTAAAATTTAATTATTACACTTGTTTAATTTGGTGAATGCATGCAGATTGTGTGGAAGGAATCGATGCTCAACCTGTAGTTGGATATGCTCTCTTCAAGAATGGAAAAATTACGAAATCTCCATACCCACTGGGGAAATTTCAGGCCAATGTCGCCGGCAGGAGCTTTCACAATGGCCGGTTCATTCAAAGAATGAGAGAAAAAGCTGCTTCTCTTCCGAAGTACGTACACATTTTCGCATTGATTACGTTAAAATTGTCTGGAGTAAATTAAAGATAAAAAGTTCGTCAACTCCAATGCATTGATTGGTCCAGATTTCAACAAAAGAGAAAAGCATGCATATATTAATTAATTTCTTTAATTTGCGCTTTGCTTTGACTGATTGTTACATGATCATGATGATTAATTGTTCAATTCCAAAGTACAAATCAATCAATTAATTAATTAATTAACATTTGACAATTTAATGATCAATTCAGTGTACGGATGGAGGAAGGGACAGTGACATCACTGTTTGAAGAAAATGGAATCGTAAAAGGAATTCATTACAAAACTAAGGACGGTCAAGAGCATAAATCTTGTGCTCCTCTTACGATTGTATGTGACGGTGGCTTCTCCAATTTGCGCCGGTCTCTTTGTAACCCAAAGGTGGAAATTTCTATCTTATTTTTTAATTAGTTATATGTTGGTCTCTGCAAATTAATTATTAGTATCCCTAATTAGTCTTTTCTTACCAAGCAGCTGGCTAATTGATAGTATCGAATTGACTTGTCTCAACAGGTTGAAATACCATCATGTTTTGTCGGTATGGTATTGGAGAACTGTCAGCTTCCAGTCCCAAATCACGGGCACGTAGTTTTAGCAGATCCTTCACCCATCTTGTTTTACCCAATTAGTAGCACAGAAGTGAGGTGCTTGGTTGATGTTCCCGGTCAGAAATTACCTTCAGTTGCCAATGGTGAAATGACAAAATATTTGAAGACCAAAGTAGCACCGCAGGTGCATCTTTATGTTACTAAATGATTTATATTTATACATATAATTTTTTTTTCCAAAAAAATGTATACATAAGGAATCCCATATTAATTATGAACTTGGTGTTTATTTCAGGTACCAATTGAGTTTCGTGATGCATTCATTTCTACAGTTGGAAAAGGCAACATTAGAACAATGACAAACAAAAGTATGCCGGCTGTCCCGAAGCCTACACCCGGAGCCCTTTTGCTGGGAGATGCGTTCAACATGCGCCATCCTTTAACTGGTGGTGGAATGACCGTGGCTCTCTCTGACATCGTCGTGCTTAGAAATCTTATTAAGCCTCTGCATGATTTTCATGATGCCGCTTCTCTTAACAAGTACCTCGAATCCTTTTACGTCTTACGCAAGGTAAACGTCAAATTTAATCACTTGGTATCAAGTATAACGGCACGAAGTTAGTTATAATATTAACTACTAAGAAACGTTACTACAAACATACTATAAAATTTAATTTGCGCCCGAAAATAAAATTGTTTTTCTTTCATGCACGCAGCCGGTGGCATCTACAATAAACACTCTGGCAAATTCTGTTTACCAAGTGTTTTCAGCATCATCAGATGAAGCAAGAGAGATGATGCGGCAAGCAAGTGTTGATTATTTAGGGCTTGGAGGAATTTACACATCAGGAGCAATGGCTCTACTCTCAGGCCTAAATCCTCGCCCGTCAAGCTTAATTTTCCATTTCTTAGCAATGGCAGTATTTGGTGTTGGCCGTTTGTTACTACCATTTCCTTCGCCTAAACGCTTGTGGATTGGTGCTAAGCTAATTTGGGTACGTATGTTTTCTATCATCAAAATTCTCATCAGGCACGGATATCTGTATTTTACAAAATATTAATTGGAGTAAACATAAAGTGATACTATATTAGTATTACCACAATTTGTATTTTGTAAAGTACAAATATTTGTAGGAGAGAAGTAATTTTTTATCCGGACATTGCTTTTCAATTAATGATTTAAATAATCGTTCGGATTATTTTGATTCATAAAAAAAATTTCATATTCTTACAGGGTGCTTCAGAAATTCTTTTTCCCATCATCAAAGCGGAGGGAGTGAGGCAAATGTTTTTCCCTGCCACTGTTCCGGCGTTGTATAGAGCTCCTCCTGTTTATCGACATTAATGTCTCTTAATCGTGTTTTGTTGCTATCAATTACGTGTCCATAAAGTGATTAAGGGTGTGTTACTTGAGATTTTTAGGAGGGGTGCTCTTTAATTATCTCAAGCGTGATTCTTTAATTTGTAAAATTACTTTTTTGTATTCGATCAATTCAAAAAAAAAATTATAATCGTTGTCGTTATTTTTTAATTTGTGACAAATCTAAATCGGCCGGATGCACATCATGCATATAATGAAGAACTTCATTAATTGTTTCCAGCGTATCCTTATGTTGAAGTCTCATGAATTTGTAAAACAACTTGCTAAAATTTAAATGATCATTTCTAGGAATCACATGCAGATCCTTTTCAATCATGGCATTTTGACATGGGATGTAAATATATATGACAGGAATCAATTTTATTATGTGATATATATTATAACCATCAAGACCCTTAGGTGGTGCTTGTATGATAAGAATCAAGTATATATAGCATGCACATGCACATGTATGCCAAGAATTATAACTATTATGTACAAAAATATGGCAAAAATCTTGATCATTTTGTAAATATGGAAAGTGATCATGCCCCAAAGTAGATGGGACCAATTTTTCTCATCCTACTTTCTATATTTTATTTTAGAGGGTATTTAGGTTGGATAATATGACTACAAAAATGTGAATCATCATCAATTGATCAATCTAAAACTTGTAGTTCTATTAGAGATCACTTTTATTTATTTATTTATTTTTTAATGAATCTCAATAATAATATTTTTTCGCTTATTAAGACTTAAACCAAAATAGAGTCTCAGTATGTGAACGGTTTAAAAACACTAATAGTGAAAATCCCAAGAATTGAATGGTATCAATTTTATTTAAATTTACATAGACTCACAAATAGCTTGCTCTAGTATATATAGACTAGCTACCTATTATAACAATAAAATAAGAGTAGTGCTAGGTGTAGAGAAAGATGAGAAATATTTGTCTTCTCTCTCTCTACCCACCCACTCTCTTTCTTCTTTTTTCTTCTTTATTTCTCTCATCTTTCTTTACACCAAGTATTTCCCATAAAATAATACTTTTTTTTAGCGGTGAATGGCTACTGCAACGTTACCATATTAAATAGAATTTAAAGTTGACACAAAAGTATTGTGAATTACTTAAAATGTAAATATTGACAATCCTAGGAATTGAACAATATCAATTTTATTCAGAGTCACTTTAAGTTATGTTTATTGTAACTTATAGCTAAGTAAAATTCACTCACAAGCCCATCAGACTCCACTACTGTATTACTCATTTTTACACTAAAAAAATTTGATTGTAAGTTAAAATACATGTAACTTAGAAAAATCTTTTTATTGTTTAGAAAAAATTGAAGTAACCCTTTCATTCATTTGAGATAATAATAATAAAAAAAACAAATACAATATATTAGCTGGGAATCCATCCAGCCATATGACATATTTCGAGCTTCTAAAAGCTCTTTTAGTGAGAGAGTGAGCAAGAATATTACAATGCTTTGGTACATGTTGGACTATTGCCGATTGAAAATTTTATTTACTTCTTTGAATCTATGATATAGTCCACCAAATTTCTGTTCTATTGTTGGTTTTGTTGTTGGTTAAGTCAGCCAATTCACTGCAATTTGTTTCAAAAATCACATCTGTGAGGCTTGCCTCTTTTGCCACCTCTATCCCCTATTTGACAGCTTGAGTTTCTACAAGAGAAATATTCCCTTGAAATTTTATGTTTTCATTGCTGCAACTATCACTTGGCCTAGTGAGTTCCCTTAAACCTACAACTTGCTTATCTTTATGGACAACAACATCAACATTGACTTTTAAGCAATTGATAGGTAGTGGACTCTATTCTCGCAGTTTTCTATCTTCTTTGCTTTTTTTTTTTGCAATTTTGTTCCTTCACCTTCACTTTTTGATAAGCATCCATTGTTGGATTTTTAATTTAGCATTGTTGGATTTTTAATCCAACATCAGGCTTATATGTGAATAATTATGTATTGCAAACTGTTATATAAGTTTAAGCCTAGTTAAAAGTGATCTATTAAGGTGTTTGGTATTATGGCCTTTAATGTATCTAACGGGTGTGGGCCTTTAATGTGTAGAGACCTAATTGTATTCTAATTCTATGATGGACAGAATTAGGAATACCTAATGACAACAGGAAAAGGTTGTCTATATAAGTGGTTATGATCCTTAAGTCACGTATATCATTCTATTCTCTACTGACATACCATCATTAGAGAGACAGTGCATATGATATCAAAGGATTCACTAGGAGAACGTGTTGATCTAGAAGGCCAACCACACAATCCTAAAGAGCAATTTAGTGTTATGGATTCATGTATGTTTTTGCATAATTTGTTATTGATTTTTGTTGGTACAACATGAATGTTCATGGGTTGTAGGTAATGGTTTTTATCAATTTTTTTTTGGTTCTAACATCCATGACTGTTTTACCCTTAGTAGATGAAAACATGGGGTTTGGTTTCTTCCCTCAACGACGAGTTTGTTCCTTACATGCCACGTAAATCACCATATAGCTGCTACAAAATCAAGCTCAATCTTGGCCAGCGTACCCACTAATCTGTGCATAACACTCAACATATCTTCTCTGGTAACTCCCTTAGTTTCAGCCTCCAAGTGAGTGCATTTCCAGATAGAAAAATCCTTTTATTTATCAATACATAGATTCATAAAGACTTGAACTTGACGGTAATTATAACTTATTTTGTCATGGCCGTGGTCCTTCGTCGTCAAGCAACAAGGAGAATAAAGGGTACAAATATATATACAATACTATACTCGTTCTCAATATTCCATATATCAACTTTTATTAATTCTAATAAAGGAAAGTGTTGCTTTATTCCTTAAGGGTTTGGTAATTCTTGTATTTTATAAGTTTCCTAAAATATTTTCTTGTGTATCTATTTTTAATATATAAAATATACTTAATTATTTTCTACTTTTCACCTGTAGCATATTAAATTTGTTCTCAAAAAATTAGATCAAACAGTGATAGAAATAACAATCTTGATATTTTGAAATAAGAATACAAGGACTAATAGAATAATTGACCCAAACTCTAAGGAGTATAGCAAAATTTATCCTTTAATAATTTTTAAGTGTACAAGCCGCTTTTCTTATTGGTTCATTTTATGTGAAAAAAAAAATAGTGTGGATCTGTTTGTGCACAAGTCTGATTCTAAACATACTATAAAAGCCTACGAGCTTAATCTTACTTAAAAGTATGCTCATAAATTTAAAATGGGCTTGAACTTCTATATTTTTCACAATTAATTTTTTAATTTACAATTCTTAAATTGATGTAAAATTTTGTATTAAATGACTTAGCAAGATTCCATTTTAGTGATAATAAAAAAAAATCCTTCAAAATACTGGTAATAAAAAATAAAAGTAATAGGAAACATGATGAGTTTAGAGTCGCTGAAGGACCAGTCGTCGTAGCTGGCTGCTGACTCAAAAAACAGTTGATATTGCAGAAGTTACAATTTGGCATTGAAGTTCTCTTGACCAAAAACACCACCACCCCGCATGTGATCTTTCTATTTATTAAGCCTCTCAGGCCTCTGCTCACAATCACTCATCGAATCAAAAGCTTACCAACAAATCAAGAAAGACAATCAAGATATTGCATTCATTTTTCGCAGACATTTGTCTGAATTCAGAACCGAAAAAAGAATGATGTTGATGATTGATCAGTTCATTGGCACTTTCTTTGCTACTTCTCTTATTGGCTTGCTTCTTCTCATAATTTTGCGCCCTAACAAGATGAAGAAGTTACCCAAGAGCAGAAAGAATTACAACAAGATGGAAAATGACGTCGTTTTGACATCCGCAGATAACGAACATTCTCTGCCGGAGAATGTTTCCGGCCCCGATGTTATCATTGTTGGTGCTGGTGTTGCTGGTGCTGCTCTGGCCCATACCCTTGGCAAGGTACGTACGTAATTCCTTTTTTTCTTTTTTTGGCTTTTTGGGTTTATTTAATTTCAATTAAAATAAACGAAATTGATATGCAGGATGGAAGAAGAGTTCATGTGATCGAAAGAGACTTGACGGAGCCTGATAGAATTGTTGGTGAATTGCTACAGCCTGGAGGATACCTGAAACTAGTTGAATTAGGCCTTGATGGTATATAATAACATAACTAATTAATTACAACAAGTTTCATTAATTAACACTATTGTACTTGTTTTAATTATCTGAATGAATGCAGATTGTGTGGAAGAAATCGATGCCCAGCCTGTAGTTGGATACGCTCTGTTCAAGGACGGAAAAATTACAAAAACTCCATATCCACTGGGAAACTTTCAGGCTAATGTTGCCGGCAGGAGTTTCCACAATGGCCGGTTCATTCAAAGAATGAGAGAAAAAGCTGCTACTCTTCCCAGGTACGTGCATATAATATTTTTTACTATTCTCAAGTGCGAATATCTGCATAGATTATATCAACAATCAAATACAATGCATTGATTGCTCCAGATTTTTAACAAAAACAAAAATAATTGGCGTTTGACAATTTAATGATCAATTCAGTGTACGGATGGAGGAAGGGACAGTGACATCCCTGTTTGAAGAAAATGGAATTGTGAAAGGGGTTCATTACAAAACTAAGGACGGTCAAGAACACAAATCTTGCGCTCCTCTTACAATTGTATGTGACGGTGGCTTCTCCAATCTGCGTCGGTCTCTTTGCAATCCAAAGGTGAAAGTTTCTTTCGTATTTTAATTTTAATTTTTTTTTGGCTGCAACCAAGTTTCCTTAATTTGTTTATCCTAATAAATATTGATAGTATCGAACTTGAATTGTTTTAACAGGTTGATATACCATCATGCTTTGTCGGTATGGCATTGGAGAACTGTCAGCTTCCAGTCCCAAATCACGGACACGTAGTTTTAGCAGATCCCTCACCCATCTTATTTTATCCAATTAGTAGCTCAGAAGTTAGATGCTTGGTTGATGTACCAGCTGGTCAGAAATTACCTTCAATTGCCAATGGTGAAATGGCCAAATACTTGAAGACCAAAGTGGCACCGCAGGTACATTTTTCGAATTTGTAATTGAGTTGAGCTGCATGTGTTAATCTTTCTTTAATTTTCTGCCACACATGCGTTTATGGTTGGCTATTTTATTAAATGTTAAATTACACAGTTAACGAAAAGTATTAGGAATCCCTTGTGAAGCTAATCATAGTTACATGATGAGCACTGTTGTTTGTTTCAGATTCCTGATGAGCTTCGCGATGCATTCGTTTCAAAAGTTGAGAAAGGCAGCATTAGAACAGCGACAAATAGAAGCATGCCGGCGGCTCCCAAACCTACGCCCGGAGCCCTTTTGTTGGGTGATGCTTTCAACATGCGCCATCCTTTAACTGGTGGGGGAATGACTGTGGCTCTCTCTGACGTCGTCGTACTTAGAAATCTTATAAAGCCTCTTCAGGATTTTCACGATGCTGCTTCTCTTAACCAATATCTCGAATCCTTTTACACCTTACGCAAGGTAACTGTCAAATTGAGTCACTGTCTGTCGAATATAAGTGTGTGCATGGGTGATTGATATTATTTTTCCATGCATGCAGCCCGTGGCATCTACAATAAACACTCTGGCAAATTCTGCTTACCAAGTGTTTTCAGCATCATCTGATGAGGCAAGAGAGATAATGCGGCAAGCAAGTGTTGATTATTTAGGGCTTGGAGGAATTTACACATCAGGAGCAATGGCTCTACTGTCAGGCCTAAACCCTCGCCCATCAAGCTTAATTTTCCATTTCTTAGCAATGGCAATATTTGGTGTTGGTCGTTTGTTATTACCATTTCCTTCGCCTAAACGCTTGTGGATTGGTGCTACGCTAATTTGGGTAAGCATTTTCCTTAGTCAAAATTCTCATCAGATGGGGACGTTTACATTAATTTTACAAAATAATAATTGACAAAAAAATAATATGATATTGTATTGCTACAATTCACATTTTGTAAAGCGTAAACGTTTGCAGAAGAGAAGAAGTAACTATTTATCTGCTTACTTTACAGTTAATTATTAAAATGATCGTTTCGATTATTTTGATGAATAAGAAAAAAAAATCATATTTATGCAGGGTGCATCAGAAATTCTTTTTCCCATCATCAAAGCGGAGGGAGTGATGCAAATGTTTTTCCCTGCTACTGTTCCAGCATTATATGGAAGAGCTCCTCCTTACTTCTCTCAAGCGTAATTAATTCTTTGTAATTAAAATTGCCATTATTTTTTTAATGATTATATTCGTTATTATTTTGTGACAATTAATTCAACGTTAATTTAAGGTTTAATCACTTATGTCACCTAAGATTAATGCCCATCTTCTTCATATTTATAAATAAAATATGCCGTAATGATTGTGTCAAAAAGAGCTTAACGTCCTAATAATTACATTACATATATAATTGTTTTGATTACCTAACTTATGATAGAGCAAGTCATTGGAGCACTAGCTAATTACGTATTACACTAATTTAATTATTCAGGCTTTTATTTTTCATTTATTAATTGACCATGCATAAGATCATTATCGCATTGCTTTTGGTACATTCAACAATTCTTGGAAGGTAGCAAAACACGATTGAGATATTCACCAAGAGCCCATACGGGAAAGATGTTTCTGTAAGCAGAATAACTTATCATACAATTCTTGTTGAATACTCCCATGATTTCCTATAAAAGAAGAATAAATATAAAGGTAAGTATTAATAAACTTATTATACTAGTTTTATCTTTCAAGTCTCACAATTATTATATTCAAAATGATTATCTATCTCTCTCTCCTTTTTTTTTTAACTTAATTATGTCTCTCTTTATAGTATGCAGATTTACCTGCTGTGGGAAATCTCCATTTTCCATTTGTGAATTAATGAGCACCTTTGCAGCGCGGTGTAATGGGATTGAATCTCTATGAGCCTAATCCATTTATGTAAATAAAAATATTATTAATTGACATTATTGTTAGGATTTTGTTTAATTATAATTCGATTTAAAGAATATATTTACTAATTTACATACCTGGCCAGCTTCAATGAGAGATATCATTGCCCACGCAGTGTTTACGAGATGTGATTTATTTCCTTCCAGATTTGTGTATACCTTATCAAGGATTTCACAATGGCAGTTTAAAAATAAAAAATGTACAATCAATATAATGGTTTTTTCCCCCACTATGCAATTAACAATTTCTTTCCCAAAATTTCCTGGGAAAATAACAAACTTGGATATCCTTAATAAACTCAAAATTAGGTTAATTACCTTGTTTTGGCAAGAAAGATAGCTCTCTCCCCACCCACCAGAATCAAGCTGTTTGGATAGCAAGAAATCACATGCTTTTCTGATGCTATTGCTATTTTCATATGTCATGCCGCAAGCCACCAGGCCCTTTATTCCAAACCACGTTCCATATGTGAAGCACACTCCCCACGACCCATACCTGAATTCATAAATAATCACTTCAAATTATCATAACATTTCTTAACATACTAAAATCAAGATGCTTAATTATTTAATTAGAGAGTGATATACAGGAAAGTTTTATTTAAATCAACATGACATTTATATAAAAGTTAAACATACCACGAACCATCAGCTTGTTGTTTGCTTTCAATAAACTCGATGGCCTTTTCAATACTTGCTTCTATTTCTTTTCTCCTATGTCCTGGATAGCTTTTCATGAATGATTTTAGACCTTGGATTGCTGCTGAAGTGCACTCCACATACCTAAATTAAACACGAAATATGAGCGACCATAACTCCTGTAATAAATTAGACACCTAATTTAATTTTAACTACTCTTAAATTTAGTTTGTCATAACTTGCACATATTGATTATCTGCATTTTGATGTAGCTTAGAAAATTTTTATTTTATACATTTTGATTGCTAATTAATCAATGGAATAATTAATTAATTTGGTTATCTTACTGATAATCTATAATGATATCTCCGAAAGTTTCAGCTGGATTGATCATCTGAAATTTAATACAAATAAAATCTTGTCAAAACTTAATCAATGCCTCACTCCTCAGTTAATAGACCCAATTAATTGAAAGGAAAATATTTTTTCTCACCTCTAACCATGGATAAGATCTTGTTAGCTCATAAGATGCAAAGCCTCCAGTGCTGTTCTGCAACTAAGAAGACATGCATTTGTACAAACCTGATATGTTTTCTTTCGAAAGACAAAATTAAATAGTTGATAATCAATTTTAAGACCGTTGCCTATGAAGTACCTGTAGGGATAAGATAACATTAACGGCATCATATAACTGATTTTCTTGTATTGCTACTCCCACTATGTCAGATGGCAATTGAGATAATAATATTGCTGCCTGTATGATCATGAATTGAAACAACATTTCCATCGTAAGAAGTTTTATCAGTTGAATTAATAAGTATCCACATGCCAACGTAGCATATAGCCTCAGGAAACAGAGACTTGGGAAAAAGAAAATGTACCTTCAATCCTTCAGCAGTGCAATCTGAAACAGGCCAACCATTGTCAGGAGTGGAGAAAGGCCATCCTCCTTTAGAAATATGGCGGTACCAATAATTCAGATCACCGGTGCAATCTTCCCGAACCTTAATTGACAAATTTAATCATGATTTATGAACAAGAAAATCCGCTAACATTTTGTTTTAATTTAAGATTAAAGATAGGTTTAAAGGTTTGATCTTTTAAATGAAATTAATAGATACTTGGGTGTTTTTCAGGAAACTGAAGGCTTTCACAAGTGTTGAACCATATTCGTCAACAAGATCAGTGGCCAAGATTGCTTGGACTGCAAATGTTACATCCCACAGTTGTGACCCGTTGTATCCCTGTCATTGAGGATTTTATAATTAATATCAAAATCCCCAATTGATTAAATTTTTCCTAAATAAAACTGTTTAACTAATTGCAACCTGCATCTTCATTCCATCTTCAGCAATCCAGAGATAGTCTTTAATTCTTGAGAGGTGACGTTTATAGGCCTCAGAATTTGGGTCCTCCACCCAACAGCAAATCATGTTTAGTACCTATGTATGCACAAAGGTTTGACAATGAATTCAAATGTAGTGGGCTGATATTATGTGCGCACACATGTTACTATTTCATTGGTGGGGTTGTGGGCCCACAACATAATCCTCCTAATAAAAAATTGACATGCGTCCTATTGCGTACTATAACGTGCGTGACAATACTCATCCAATTAAGATCATTTAAATGTAATTAATTGATCTTACATTATTAATTAATATTCCTAAAATAGCTTCCAATGTATCAAAAACCATTCTAAAACTTTGTAAATACAATTATTTTTCCAAAAAAGCTTACAATGGATTTGATTTGACCAATGGCAGAATAAGAATTTTGGTTCAATGGGAGGTATAATAGAGAAAAACAAACTTTTTAGGCTAAAAGATAAAAACTGTAAATATGAAGGGATTAGGCATAAAATTTACATTAAGTGGGTTAAATTTCGTCCTGAAAATTACCTTATTGACGGGGCCAATGCAAATATACTGAGTATTCTCATCTTCATAATGGATGTGCTGCATTACAGTTTTAAGAGCATTGTGTCTCAGCTTAGAGAAAGGCCATTTCATTACAAGAGGTTCCCCAATTTTGTGAAGACACCCCCATAATATGTCTTGGATCATGGGGTGGGGATAGTAAAGGTCCTCCTGCAAAACGTTAATTTTTCTCCTATTATATTAGTAATAATACAAATAAAGCTAAATATACCAATTGCCATACAAAGTTTTATTTGCTTACAAATTGGTATGGTATTTTCTTTAAACAATTTTAATACAAATGCTCTCTTTACAAGCAGGTCCAAAATTAAAATCTTGTCATATTAGAACAAGGGAACCACTCTAGTTTTCTTTAATTAATATTTCAAAAATAATTTCTGCAACCTCTATCGTCCTTCCGTCTACTTTTGAAGAAAGTGACCTTCCATCCACTTTTGATTTTGATAGGAAATTAAATATTATACATTATGCGAAAATATTGATCATTTGATTGTCTTTTATTATAGATCTCAATTATTGATTCAATCTAAATCATTCGGGAGTTAAATATTTTTAATTTCTTCACAATTACATCGTACTACTTCTCAAAAAATAAAAGAGAAAAAGAAAATTAGATCGTACTATCTTCCCTACTTTATAATCAAATTTGTTTATATTATGTTTTCAAAAAATGAAAAAGATTATCTCACTCATTATTTTATATCTTATTCTCATGTCACCCGTACTAAAATTTATAATTTAATCCCTTGCAAGCGACACCGCCAACATTTTTTAAAGCCCCAATTGGCGAATCGTACCACTCATTATTATTAATTTGAGCAATTAACCATGCATTGACAGTAAAATAAAATTAGTTTTCTATTAGGCTAATGCTAAGTTACATGCATGTAAAATAGGGGGATTCTTTCTATTAAGTTATCAAAGAAAAATGAGTGGAACCCCTTGAATAAATATCTTTAATTATTTAATTAATTAATTTATTTATAATTTATAATTAATTGAAAAACTATGGGTAAAAGTAAATGAATTTCATTATATATATTTATATATTCGGGTTCCCTTATATTATTAAAGTAAAACACGTTATATTGGAGCGTGTATTTTGTCTTTTACTTTATCTCTTACTTTAATAATTTAAGAAATCTCTAATTAGATAATCACTGTATATAAATTAAACTTTTGCATTTAATTTTCAATTGTTTTGTAAAAATTCATAACAAATTAAAATTTTATGAAAATTTTGCTTACTTGTTCCATAATTTTTCATTTACTTTTGCAATTAGTTGTGAAAAATAATTAGTCAATTAATTAAAGAATTAAATATATTCACATATATCCCAATGTCAAACAACCACAAAGGATAAAATGATAAGATTAAAAAAAAATTAACACCCAAAAAATTGAAATGTGTTTTAAAGTATGAAAGGGTTTCGATTAGTCTTATTAAACAATATGGGTTCGCTCTTTTTCTCAAATTATCACATAAAAGAGAAATGAGAGGAAAAAAATTGACATCTAATATTGTAATTGTAATATTTATTATTAGTAGAGTATTAAGTTAATTCGGCTTGTCTTTTCTCTTGTCACACATAAAGTTATGAAGTTTTTAAATTTAAATAGAATGGAATAAAGATTATTTTAATTTTATTGTACCTTGGCACACAAATTTCGGGCATGGTCCCAATCGATGTAGTGATAAGGAAGCGTGTAGAGCTCCTTTCTAAGAGATAAAATAAGAGAATTGAATGGACCGACAAATCTGGTTCCATACAAATACGACATTGGCAAATACACCATCCGACAATGACACCACATACGCCCTGCATACGTTCATTAATTTCATTAATTTATACGATCCATTTACTTGTATCATTCAAAACTACAACTAATTAATTTACTATTCCAAAATGTACTAACACGACAATATGGGGAATTTTCTCCGACGTACATGTATTTATTCTATAAAATCCAAAATTAATTTATGATTATTGATATATAGTTAACCCAGTATTTTTATGGCCATAGTAATTAAAGTTTGGAAATTTTAAAGTGTGGGAAAGTTTTGGAAAATGTATAAACCGTGCGGTTTAAATTCTTTAAGTTTTAAGCTTTTAAAATCCCACAGTTTTAAAATTTTCCTGAATTTTTTCCGCACTTTAAGATCCGGACCAAAAAACATAAACATCCGATATTAATTAACTACATGGTATAATGAGTTCCTTTTCACTTAAAATATCAATTTAAGGTTTTGAATTTACACATAAAAAAGCTGGATTATAGATAATATAAACAAACACACAAACAAAATTAGTTTTTACCTGGATGAAAAGGAAGAAAATAAGGGAGAAGCCATATTTCCGGGGGTAGTGGATTGTTCCCACTCCACTCGTATACTCCAAGCACCTATTTTTATTTTGCCGAAAAATATCGGTAGCAAAAATCTAAATAATGATTTGTGAAGATAAAATAACAAAACAGTAATATAAAATGTGAACTAATTGTATACGGTTTGCTCGCAATTCAGTGCTAAATTGTTGTGTATTTTAGCCTTGAAATGCCAACATTCGTGAACAAATTTGCACGAAGACGTTCAGACCGGAGAATGATTACAAGGATGTAATGAATGGTTCATACCGAAAGCCACATCTTTCCCCAAGATGGAATGGAGGTCACCCCACCGCGATCAAGGATCCATTTTCGGGCTTTTTCCATGGCACCATCATCCCCACCGTCCATTGTCTCTCCAAGCAGTCTCAAAGTGACATATGATAGCGCAGTACAGAACATCGTGCTGCACCCTTCTATATGCAATCCCCATCCTCCATCTCTATTCTGTAGATTATTGGTTTCACATTACTCCGCAAAAATTATGGCTTAGTTTCAATAAACACCTTCAGTTTTGTAAAATATTTGTTGAGAAATTAATCTACACGGTTAATAGAATTGTTTAATTATGTATTTTTATAAGTAAAACATATACCTGGTGGTTATATAGATAACGAATCATTTCCCTTCGATGTTCCACTGTTAAAATTGCATTCAAGGCACCGGTTACAAATAAGCCCATCACCTGTCTCATAATTTATTACACATAAATATTGATTTTGAGTTTGAAAATGGATATATAAATGATGCGACTTAATTTTGAAAAATATATATATATTTTAAAAAAAAAGAATCTTAATCTTAATTTTCAAAAATATGCATAGATTTTTTTTAAAAAAAAAAAAAAAAAGAATGCTGATGCTTGTCATGATGACAACAATATGAATAAGACATTGAAAGCAGTTTTTTTGCTAGAAATACCTACAATTTTTTTTTTTAATAACAGAAAGGGAGAGAAGGGGACCGTGAAATTGTAAATTCAATGAATTTGTTCAATTCTTTGTGACTAATAAGAACCTTATATTAAACTATATGGACATGTATAGACTTAAAAAATACCAAAAATGATAACATTATTGAAGTTCAGTTTACTCGTATCGGTGCTGATGTGATTTCTGAAGAGAAAAAAATATGATTTCGGGAGGCTGGGATCATTAACATAGTGAAAACGACTATTGAAATTTTTTTTTCTTTTCTTTTCGTTAATTTTCACGAAAATAAATAAAGATTTGAAGAAGGAGATCATATTTCTTTAATCCGAAAGTTGGCTTCAATTTGTCCAAGTACAAGAAAGTCTTACATGAGATCATCATTTGCACACTCATCTAACAAAGTTTTGATTACACACGCACATCTTGAAATCGACCAATTGTGAATACATACGAATAAATGATTTTTAAGATGAATGAATATCATGATTTGATCAGACGATCATATTAAGCCTCTCTCATATAAGTGATTAAAAACACTCACACACATTTCTGTGTATCTTTATTTTTTTATCCAAAATATTATAAAAACTCAAAAGACAAGTAAACTAATTGAGGATCACCATATATGTATGTATATATAGATATACCAAGCCAGGAAGAAGGAATAAAGGGCCACCATAGTCACCAGGCCAAAAGCCATCCTCGGCCTGGAGACTAGAATAGAATCTCAGAGCTCTCCTCAATGTTGTACTCACAACTTGCTCATCACTTATTTCTTCATCATCTTTTACTTTCACCTGAGGCAGCTGCTTCATCTCACATGCATTCTCCTTCGCAAACTGTACATATAACATAAACACAAGTAATATATTACTCGGTAATTCTCAAATCCTGACGACTTCATGATGAGAATTATATTAATGGTTGAATCTGCATTTTATAAAGTGCGAAAATGATGAAAATCTTGGTGTAAAGTTTACATACATACAAACGATATTTCTTTACCTGAAGTCTCATTAAGAGATCAGAACTGTGCTTCGTTAGAAACCGATTCTCGGTGAAATCATTGCGAAGTTTGTTAACTTGTTGCCGTTCTTCAGGAGTTCCAAGATTTGGGTCAAATTCCCAGAATTGTCTGCCAATATGATTGTTCAAACTTGTAAGCCATGGATCGTTTTTACAATTTCCTTCCGAAAGCTTCAATTTCCACATTCTTTAAATAAAAAAAAAGCTATATATATGAAGAGATTTGGAGCAATTTGGCAGCAATGACACAATGTTTAAGCAAAGCAATATGTGTGCATGAAGAATTAGCATTACATCAAGGTGATTATATAGGCATTAATTCTAATTACAATTACAAGGGTACCCTTAATTAACACTTGCGTTACGATTTAATCACATTATAGGAGCCGTCGCCTAGCACATGAATTTCAATTGTCTCCAAATTAAATGATTATTAAATTGAACATGATAGTGCGTGATACGTGATTTGGACTTTGTACTTTACATAATCCCGGATCTGGTCTGGACTTTAACAAAATCTCGGATAATAATCCCATCCTGTCAGAAGCAATCCCTTTTGCAAGAAGCTATTCAGGAACAAAAGGAACGTTTTCTACTTCAGGAACAATTCTAAATAGAAAGCAATCCTAATTCCTACCTTATGATATATTCCAATCTTAAATTTAGATTTTGTTAAAATTTGATAGAGTTATTAAATCATATAGTCTCATAAGTTATTACACTATTTTTTTTTTTTTAGAAGATGCTATTACACTATTAAACCATATGACTTAATACTTTTTTTGAACTTTAATAAAGTCCATGACTCTCTCTCTCTCTCTCAATATATATATATATATATATATATATATATATAACGCAGTCCACACAATCATTTCTTAAGATGTTAGCCTACAGTTTTAAGATTTACGCGATGTGATATTGTCATGTAGACGTCTGTTTCATCAAAGTGGCAACATAATATCCACACGTAACAATTAGGATGTGTTTGGCACGTAAGATAGGATAGGATGGAATAACATAAGATATGATTGTAAAATTATGTTGTATTTGGAAGGATATGATAAGATAAGATTATATTAGATTTGGTATTATCTCGTGTTTGGTATACTATAGCATTGTACTGAACTAAACTTAAGATAGGATTGTACTAATTTTTGGGACAAAATAAAAAATTAATCCAATCTTGGGCATGTTTGGCTGTCTGAATTAGTTGATTAGTCCAACATTTAATCCGTAATGAGGTTATTAATGTAAGTAGGATAAAATCTTCTTTATCACTCTTTTCATTTTTATTTAAACTAATATTCATATAAATAAATAAATAAAATTAATTTCATAATTGATTTAAACTAAAATTTTATATTATACTAATTATCAAATTTAAATTCAACAATTTGTTGACGCTAGTATTTAATATAAGATTAAATATCAAAATTATATTCAATAATTTATTTACAAAATATTAAATTTAACAAGTAGTAATATAATTTAAAATAATTGTACTATTTAAATAGTTATTTAGCTTTATTAAATTAAATTTAGCATACTCATGATATTATAACAAACAAAAGACAATACTACATATAATTCACTCTATTCAATTCTAATATAGTTCAATCTAATTTTAGTAGTTAGTTGAATTCAATCCTGTATGTCAAACATATCCTAGGATTGTACTAAACTAATTTAGAAGAAAATGAAATATATTAGTATTGATTTATTTATTTATAAGAGTAGATTTATGAACATAAATTTTTTTAATATGAATATTCAAATTATTAAATAAAAAAACTACTGAATATTTTGTGTGTGTGTGTAATTTAGAAATTCTAACATCTATATTATTAGCTAAGTAAAATAAAAAATTTAAAGTAAATAAATATTTAAATATCAATATGATAATATAATATAATAATATTTAGAAATATTTCATAGCGTAGTTATTCTACAATTACTTGTAAACATGAAAAAAAAATTTAGAAAGCTATCCTTACAATTATCATTGGATAAAAATTTTTATTTTGCTTCATAAAAATTAAAAATGTGGGACCAGGATTAAATAGTGTGATCCTAAGATTTTATCTTTATAGCACCAAATAAAGAATTAGACTAATTTAATTAAAAAAAAGTCCTATCCTATATATATATATATATCACCTGCGTTGCAACATATGATACTATTTATCTTCATTCAGATAAACTGTTGGATTAAAAATAATTGAATCTAATGGTTGGAGTTAGATAAATTTTAAATGAGAACTTGACTGGCAACCTTTGAAACTGGTTATGTATTTTTGTATTAGGGAACGTCGGTTTCACAAAATGCATTGCAATGTTAAACAACCACTCCTTCTTACTAATCTCAACTTCCCTTATTCTAACAAATAAACATAAACCAGCCCTCCTAAGCTAATTACCTCTGTCTTTCTCTTTCAAACTTTTTGTTTTTGTTTTTGTTTTTTTTGGCATTACTAGCTGCATCGATTCCAAGGCCATAACAACATATGAAACGGATGCCATATTCACTTTATTTTCACATAATGAGATGTGCCTATTTCGTTTTCTTCCAGCACTGCCCAATATTGTTTTCGGTCACATCTTCGTCTTCACGATCGGAATTTCTGTTTGCTTTAATTGACGTTGTTGCTGATTTAATCTGCACACATCGAAATTGAAATTTCACAATCACAATTTGTGGGGGGATGGACAAGATATCGATGATCGGAATTTCTGAGGAGTGGAAAGTATTTAGATGCCCACCACAATTTCTACAGTGTGGACAAATTTCTGACAATGGCCTTCCAAAAAAGAGTCAATAGCAATATGTATGCGGACCCTTATTTAATCTATTGTTTTTTTCAATTTGTTTTAGCAACCGGCTCCTTCATTTATATATCTACTTTCTAACTCCAACCGTTAGATTTAATCACTTTTAATCTAAAATATATCTGAATGAAGACAAATCGTGTTGTACGTTGTTGCAATAGTTGCAACGTAAGCAAGTCTTATATATATATATAGAGAGAGAGAGAACATCCTCATTATAATAAAATGAGGATACTATCAACATTTAAAAGAAAAATACAATCTTTAATATATTAAAATTTACATTTTTTTAATATTTTAATAATATTTTTATTTTATTAAAATGAGGATGTCTGCACTAGAGAATTATTATATATATACATTTACGTATACATATATATACACACTGCCACCAAACGTGAACTTAGGAAATTCTGGTTCTGTTCGATATTTTTAAAAAATCAAACCCGATCAATTCAGTATAAAGCTGAACCATAATGAACCCGTGAATTGGTCCAATCTGGTTTAGGTTCAGTTTCAACTTTGAACATAGTTTTTTTTTTTTTAAATCAAATTTTCCGTATTTTTTTTCTATTTTATTTGATATTTTTGTTGCGACAAACTGTCATGGAGTTAAATATTTCAAATTTTGAAAAAGGAAGAAAGTAAATAAATAATTTTTGAACTTGGCATCTGAAAAAGCGAAAAAATGGACAGGCGTATGTCTGACAAATCCACGTGTCACCAATCAAACAGCAACGAGGCTCATAAAACGGAACTAACGGGACCCACGCTCATAGGCTTCCTGAAATTCGAAATACAGAGTAAGCGCGCAAAATTCAAGCCGAAACAGAAAAAACAAAATCTCACGCACTCTTTCTCTTAAGGATTCACACCGAAGAGAGGTGAGGAGGAGTTCTCGATATCTGCATCAAGTTCTCTGAGATTGTGGCCTTTCAATTATTTTATTATTTTAATTTTGAGTATTTCAATGATTCAATCTCTCTACTATCAATTTAATTTGATTTTTTCAGTTCTCCAAGAATTTTTATCCACGGTAATGCTGGTCTCAGTCTTTGTGGTTTAAGCTCGCGCTATCTCTTTACGTTCGTCGATTCTTTAATTCTTTTGTTAAATTTACTTTATGCTCAATTGTCGACAGTGTAGGCTGTAGAGTAAATTTTGAAGAAATTATGAAAATAGAAAATGTTGTCATTTACGGTGTTATTTTATTATTTATTTACTTGTTATCATGAAAAATTCTTCATTCATTTGCATTCTTTTAGCACCGATGGTTTCATAAGAGAAAAAAATTACTCATTTTAGGAACGATTTGGTGATTAAGCAAGATGAAGGCAAATTCACAGATGAAAGGAAGGGGAGCTTCTAGGGTTAATGTACAACAAGTCTCATTTGAGCTTAAGCATAAAGTGATTCTTGCACTAAACAAGCTAGCTGATAGAGATACTTATCAAATAGGGGTCGAGGAGCTTGACAAATTGGCTGAATGTTTAACCTCAGAGAAGATTGCTCCATTTGTTTCGTGTATTTTGGACACCGATTCAGAACAGAAGAGTGCAGTTCGAAAGGAATGTGTTAGATTGATGGGTACATTATGTCACGGGGTGATAGTTTTGCGCAGTAAGTTCCCGTGCGGCACTTGAGCGACCTTAGCGTGTGAGTCGCCAAGTAAGCCTAGATTACTCCCTAAACAAGCCAAGCACACACACTTAGAGAAAATGTTAAGGGAAGTAAGAGTGGAATGGCCAAAGATGATTGTATTACACTTTGAATAATTACAAGAGTGTTTGTACAAGAGAGCTTGAGAGCTAGTGTGCTAGGTGTGTTGTGTGGGTGTGTTGGTGGTTGTGTGAATGATGGTTGCTCACCCATATTTATAGGGGGTGGAATGCCTAATTCTAGAGAATTCTATTACAAGTGGCAAAACACTAAGGGACCCAAGTGGTGAGTCCTAGAAAGTTCTAGTGAATGGATAATATGTAGAGAGTTCTAGACCTTTGGGCTTTGGTGGACTTTGGGCCTTGGTGGGGGTTTTGCTAAGTGCACCCCAGCTAGTTAGTTGTCTTGGTGGCCCAACTTCTAAGTTAACCCCCACTTCTAAGTGTATCCACCTTGAGTGTCAAGCGAGCCCGTGACAATTAGCTAAGTTTCATCAAGCTCTTGTTGGGCCGCATGTCAATAAAATGGTTGCTAGCATTGTTAAGCGACTCAAGGACTCGGATTCTGTTGTGAGGGATGCTTGTGTGGAAACAATGGGAGTTTTGGCTTCGAAATTGAGTAATCATGGGGATGAGAGTGATGATGGGGTATTTGTAGCATTAGTGAGGCCAGTGTTTGAAGCTTTAGGTGAACATAATAAGCAGGTGCAGACTGGTGCAGCTTTGTGCTTGGCAAGGGTTATTGACAATAGCCATGATCCTTCAGTTTCAATTTTGCAGTGAATGTTGACTCGAATCATAAAGTTGCTTAAGAATCCACATTTTACGGCAAAACCAGCAGTTATTGAGTTGAATAGAAGTATCATTCAGGTCAGTTTTTAAACTGAAGGGTGGGTTGCCTTTGATTTTGTGCATTGTCTCTCTATGCTTTTGAATGTCCTGGTGAATCACTTTATGCTTTCAATGCCCTGGTGAATCACTTTATGGTCACACATATTATTGTGATTTAATTTCAACAAAATTAAATTAATATGATACGTACCCTCGAGGCCTAGTTCAATTAGTTTCAAGTATCCTCCAGGCTGAAGCAATTCACCAACGATTCTGTCAGGCTGCGTCATATCTCTTTCTATCACATGAACTCGCCTTCCATCCTGCATATATTTTTTTCAATTGATTATTACTAAGGTGGCGTTTGTTTTTTTGTCTGAAATCTGAATAGATCTGAATTAGTCTGAATTCTGAATAGGTCTGAATGTCTGAATCTGAATAATATGTTTGTTTTTTCGTCGGAATCTCAGAAAATAAGTATTAAGTTGTTTGTTTTTTTCAACTTAAAAAGCTGAAAATATGTACTTTTACATTTGTATCCTTATTAAATTTGAATGTCAAATAAATAATATATTAAATACCACAATATTTTAACATTTATAAGTAAAACTATATTCAAGTGAATATATAATTATTTTAGAATTTTAATACATAAAATACCATAAATTTCAAATTTTATCGTATATAATATAAGAAATAAAAAAACAGGGATATTTTTATGTGGGGTAAATATCTATGGGTGAGTTTTGGGATAGACATAAAAAATAAATTATAAAACAAGGATATTTTTGACATTAGCAAGTAATTGACTTAATTTAGATTCCTCCATTAAGTAAAAAGTCAAAAAAATTAGCTTATTTTATTAAGTCAAAATTATCTAAATAGTCTCATTAAGTTATAAAAACAAACACCTCTAATTAACTTAATTAATTAAGTTAAGTCACTTTAAGTCATTAAGTTAAAAAACAAACGCCACCTAAGTCATCAAGTGACTCGAGATAAACATCCAAAAAAAAATGAAAATAAAATTTTACGTACCGTGCCAAGGGTATGAGCCAGGGCAGCACCAGCGACACCAGCACCAACAATGATGACATCAGGTCCGGAAACACTCTCCGGTGAGGAATGTCGTGTTGGGAAAATATGTTCTTTAAAAACATATGTGTTTATTTAATTATAATATATTTTTTTTATTAATAAAATTAATGAGGTATTTTATTCAAATATCTTAATTGCATTAATATTTTTATTAAAGTCCATTTAATCATATTATATGTATTTATGTGATCACCATGTGGATTCACAGAAGACATAAATACAAGTTATCTTATGATTAAATAAATTTAGTTCGCAGTTGATAAATAAAGTTGGGCACTTTATTTAGGTATAGACTGTAATAAATTCATTAAATGATTTGTCTTAATCATGTATGAATTTATTAATGTAGTACGACTACATTAAACAGGATCACATATGAGATTTAATTAACTTTGTAATAACTGTCAGACTTATTAAATCTCATAGGCATTGATTTTACTGTAATCTTAATCTTGAGTTAATTATGATTTCATGATTGTAATTGTTATTCCATTTGAGTTACTAATGGGTATGACACATACTTGTAGTCTAGTATACCCGGTATCTTGGTGGGAGCATTTATGAGTATTGAAGTTATAGATTAACAATATAGAATTTGTACAACACATCTCTTGATGGGTTTTTAGCACTTGATCATAGAATTCTCTGACCAGAGTGTGTCAACATATTTAGTATGTTGAAAATGATCATTAGAGAAAATCAGTAAGGATTAAAGAATAAGATGTTATTAAATTGATTGGACAGTTGAGATATTAATTTAATTAACGATGTGGTACAAAGAATTGTGCAGTAAAGAAATCAATGTGACTTGGGATAAATTATTATTCGAGCATACAATTATGGAGGTCAATTCCAATCTTTTAGTGGAGTAGATTTGGAATTAAATAATTAGGCTAGTTTAATTACAGACCTAATTGTTATAGCCATTATTGTATATTCTCAAATGATCCCCGGGTTAACTCATTTAATTGACTGCACCACTACTGGACTAATAAGCAAGATAACTAGCTATTTGGGTCAAAAGCCTAAATATATCATTTAGTGGGAGGCTCTATTTAATTAGCTTATGTGTAAGGGGCCTTATGTTATTTTACATGGTGGGTCCCCTATTAAATGAAAAGTAACGTGAATTTTATTTTGGACATTATTTGGAGCCTAGGATTTTCACTAAAGGAAGATATATAAGGCTTATTTTCTCTAAAGAAAAAGAGTAAAGCCACTTTATACAGATCAGAGAATAAGATTTTTCTCTCTATTTTTTAGAGAAAATTTTTCTCATGCTAGTTACTTTGGTAGTGATAAAGGCGCCCACACGTCAAGTGCAGATCGAACCTGAGTCATAACCTGGAAGATCATTGGTGACAGTTTGTGATCTAACAAGCGTGGTGGTGACGGAACGTGATCTAACAGGGGTGTTGACGGAACGTGATCTAACAGGAGTGGTGGTGTCGGATCGTGATCTAGGAGCCTAAATCACTCCAGCAGAAAAAGCCAACTCGAATTTTCAAGGTACGATTTCTAGAAAACAAATTCTTATATATTATATGAGAGCGATCTTCAAAAGGTTTTATAAAAAATTTAAAAACTTAATTTTTCCCCAACAATTGGTATCAGAGCTATCTCATATTAATATATAAGAATTTCGTATGAAATTAATCTTGAAATTTATGTATTAGAGTGACACATTTTATTCAAATATATATTATTTGTTTAATATATGAATAAAACATGTTATGGTTTGTCTTAATTCATGGTTAGATTTTACTATGTATTTTTTCTTTGGATCTGTAACAAGAGGGGTGGTTTTTCATCACCATATTTTCCTCTTGATTTATTTTACTATTATAGAATTTTTGTAAGCCAAGATTGACTAGGAAATTTGTAAATTAATTACTGGTAAATTGCGAAAACTTGCTGGAAACTGCGGCAACGAACCAACAGCAAACAGCGCGCGGCCAGCAGCACATGCTGCCAGCAAGCGCACGTTGTACGCGCAGCGGCCTGTAGCGCAGCGGCCTGTAGCGCGCGGCTCGCAGCACACGCTGCCAACAGCGCGGGCTGCCAGCCAGCAGCCACGCACAGCAGTAGCACGCGACCAGCAGCGCTGCCAACAACGTGAGCGCGCGCATCGGGGATGGAAACTTGTAGGCGGTTGCTGCTAGCGGAGGATGTCGTTTGGTAGTTTTCCCGTACGGCGGTGATGGTCAAATCGACCTCTGAAAATCATGAACAACGACTGGGTTTTTTGGAGATGGCGGCTGGGGAAGAGAGAAAGAAAAATATGGATTTAAGGGTTTCATGGTTTTTATCTTGGAGATCCTTATGGTTCCACAATTTTTCATTCGGGCAGAACATTTTTAATTTTTTGCGTTTAAATCTAAAAACAGTTTTGGGTTTAATGAATCTTAGTTTTAGGCCCAATTTCAATTGGGCTTAATGGATTAAAATGCATAGACAAAATTAAATACATCAAATTTATTTTTGGTCCAAAAGTTTTATTTTAATAAACAAATTTTAATTATTTATTTATTTCCTTTCAAAATTAAAATTGCACCAATTATAAATTTAAAAGCCCAATTTCCCCTAGTCCATTAACAAAGACAAGATTATGGAAGATGAACATTGACAAGAAGCCCAATGAAGATTAGGCTTAGGGTTAATGTATTTTTCATTATTAGGAAAGCCATGAATTAAGATTATTTAATTATTTTTCTATATGTTATGTTTTGGATGATAACATGCCATGATAATATGTCATATAGAATAGGTAGTGTCACTCTATGCATAATGATACATGTCATTCATTAATAATGAATTTCATTATATTGTTTGAAATTTGCATATGCTTAATAATATTTGATATCATCTAGATAATATTATAGGAAGCATGCAATTAACAATATGTATGTTTTAAAAGGAAAAACCAATTTTAAAATATTGAGTGGGAGAGGGAAAATTCAAGATAATTTTCCCACGGACTCCATTGTTAGTTCAATAATAAAATTATATATATACCTCGACTTCATGATACGGTGATGCTCCCTTCGGATGGTATATATATTAGATATTTTATTTGATGAACTTCTTCAAAGATAAAATTGAAATATTTTTTAATCGATTGTTCACCCCAACGGTGACTATTGATATGAAAAATATCTAGATTGAAACAATGGTTATACACTCAACTAAAATTTGTTATTAACCTTCCCAACGAAGCTCTATTAACAAATTTAGGCCCAAAAAGGATAACGATAATTATTTATCATGTCTCTACATGAAAGTAAATAATCCAATGGGTAATTGGGTCTAGTAAGTATAGACATGACTTCCCTACCGAATAGTTTGTCAAAGAGGAATTAGATTATCGTTACAATAAATTAAAATACATTTATGGTTTTATGCATTTTTGTCATTTATTGTGAATATTATTTCAAATTATTTATGCATGGATGTTTTATTTTTCAGAAAATGTCTTCCCTGAGCCCACTTACTATTATTCTGAGTCAAAACAAATTCACTGGAGAGAACTATATAGATTGGAAAAGAAATCTATTCATTGTCCTGACTGCTGAAAATTATAAATATGTCTTAACCCAGCTATGCCCTCCAGTTCCAGCGGATGATGCTCATAGAAATCAGAGGAGGTTTTATGAGAAATGGCAAAAGGCCAATGAAATGGCAAAGTGCTACATTTTAGCTTCGATTTCTAATATTCTGCAGACCAAACATCAGAACTTGGAGACTGCCACTGAAATAATGGATAGTCTCCAACAGATGTTCGGGCAGAGTACTCGCTCTGCGAGACAAGCAGCGCTGAAAGGAATTATGAATAGTAAAATGGGGAAGGGCACAAGAGTTCGTGATCATATCCTCAAAATGATGGACTATTTGAATGAGACTGAGATTCAGGAAGCACAAATCGATGATGACTCAAAGATTGACATGGTGCTAAAATCTCTGCTAGAAACATTCAAGGAGTTTAAGGTCAATTATAACATGAAAAAAAGAAACATGACATTAACTGAATTGATGAACGAACTCCATTCTGCTAAAGAGATCTATCGTGCTGAGAAATCTCTGGGAAGCATAAATATTACTGAAAAAAGTTCATCTTCTGGGCCTAAGCTGAAAGGCAAAGGTAAGAACAAAGCTGGGAAAAAGAGACAGTCTACCAAGCAAGATGACAAGCAGAAAGGCAAATGCTTCAAGTGTGGACAAAAAGGTCACTGGAAAGAGGATTGCCCTAAGATTTTGAAATCAAGTATGGGAAATTTTTTTGTATTTGAGCCCTGTTTAGTTCAGAATCCTATTGACACTTGAGTGTTGGATTTAGGAGCAATTAATCATATTTGTATATCACTTTATTGGTTTCGAAAAACCAGGAAAATAAGTGAAGGAAGCGTCAAGCTGCAGTTAGGGACATGACAATTCGTGTCAGCAGTGAAGACTTGATCTGTTTTATTATCTTTTAATAATGAGACTTTAGTTTTGAATAATTGTCTTTATGTTCCAGACATTAAGAGGAATTTAATTTCAGTAGTTTGTTTGTCAAAGCAATGGTACACTGTAAATTTTGGATCCTCTGTTTCTATTTTTCATAATAAGAGACTTATTTGTTTTGGTGCATTGGAAGATAATTTATATCATTTAAGTCCAATGATCCATTATATGCATGACACAATGATCAATAATGATGAGCATACACATTTATCTAAGAAAAGAAATATTTCTTCCAACCAATGTTACATCTGGCATTTACGCTTGGGTCATATAAACCAAAATAGGATACAAAGAATGATCAAAGATGGGCTCTTTGGTCCATTAGAAAATGAATCATAGCCACTCTATGAATTCTGTTTAAAAAAGAAAATGACCAAAATGCCATTCTCAGCCAAAGAAGTACGTGCAACAGTACCACTTGAATTGGTACATACAGATGTATGTGGACCAATCAATGTACAAGCTCGAGGAAGTTATGAGTATTTCATCACTTTCACTGATGATTACTCAAGATACGGTTATGTTTATCTGATGCGTCACAAGTCTGAAGCTCTTAAGAAATTTAAAGAGTATAGGGCTGAGACAGAAAAGCAATTAGATAAGAACATAAAGAAACTTCGATCTGATTGAAGTGGTGAATTTCTCTCAGGAGATTTCAAAGAGTATCTGGTTGAAAATAAGATTATATCTCAGTTGATTGCCCCGAGAACACCACAACAAAATGGTGTAGCTGAAAGAAGAAATAGAACTCTTTTGGATATGGTGAGATCTATGCTTAGTTATTCGTCATTACCAATCTCTTTTTGGGGACTAGCACTGGAAACTGCAGTTTACCTCTTGAACTTAGTTCCATTCAAGTCAGTGCCTAAAACCCCAATAGAATTATGGTCAGGTCACAAACCAAGTTTACGACATGTCCGTATTTGGGGATCACCAGCACATGTGCTGAAACCAAAGGCAGACAAAATGGATTCACGTTCTGAGGTTTGTATGTTTGTGGGGTATCCCAAAGGAACAAGGGGAGGTTTATTTTATAGTTCTCAAGATAGGAAAGTGATCGTGAGCATACATTTCACTTCCCTCGATGAAGACTATATGAATAACTTCAAACCTAAGAGTAAGGTAATACTTGAAGAACTATCAGGTCATCAGGTCGATGTTCAGCTTTCAACGCCTGTTACAGAACAGAAAGAACAACAACAACAACCAGATGATCAACACAGGATTAACCGTGAACAACCATCACTTTTAGAATCTCGTCGTTGTGGGATGGTAACTAGGTTACCTGCGAGATACATGCTTTTAGGAGAAACCTATACGGCTATCTCAGATGAACATGTACAAGATCCCACTAGTTACAACGAAGCTTTAATAGATAGAGATGTTGAATTTTGGAAAAAGGTCATGAATCAAGAAATGGAATCTATGTATTCCAATAAAGTCTGGGAACTTGTAGAGGCACCAAATGGGGTAAAACCTATAGGGTGCAAGTGGATCTACAAGAGAAAAAGAGGAGTAGATGGAAGGGTGAAAACATTTAAAGCAAGATTAGTAGCCAAAGGGTTTACTCAGAAAGAGGGAATCGATTATGAGGAAACCTTTTCTCCGGTTGCTATGCTTAAATCCATCAGGATTTTGCTCTCTATTGCTGCAGTGCTAGATTATGAAATTTGGCAAATAGATGTCAAGACTGCCTTTCTTAACGGGCATTTTGAAGAAAACATCTACATGCAACAACCAGATGGATTTATACAAAAAGGCCAAGAACACATGGTATATAAGTTGCAGAGATCCATTTATGGATTGAAGCAAGCATCCCGGTCATGGAACATCAGATTTGATCAAGCGATTAAATCGTTTAAATTCATTCAGAACATTGATGAACCATGTGTGTACAAGAAAATTCAAGAAAAATCTGTATCTTTCCTAATTCTTTATGTAGACGATATTCTCCTAATTGGAAACGATATAGGAGTATTGACTACAATAAAGAATTGGTTAGCAAAATAATTTGATATGAAAGACCTGGGAGAGGCAAGTTATATTCTTGGTATCAAGTTACTACGAGACCGGAAAAATAAAACTTTAGCTTTGTCTCAAGCGGACTATATCGATAAGATATTGGCTAGATTTAGCATGGAAAATTCCAAGACTGGTTTATTACCTTTCAGACGTGGAATTACATTCTCTAAGGATCAATCACCTAAAACATCTGAAGAGATAGAGAGAATGAGACGAGTTCCCTATGCAGAAGCTGTGGGAAGTCTTATGTATGTCATGCTTTGTACTAGGCCGGACATCTGTTTTGCGGTAGGGATGGTTAGTAGATATCAATCTAATCCTGGACTTGAACACTGGACTGCGGTCAAGCATATAATGAAGTATCTGAAAAGAACTAAAAATTATATGCTTGTGTATTCTAGTGATGAACTCATTCCAGTGGGTTATACTGATTCTGACTTTATGTCAGATAAGGATTCCAAAAAATCAACTTCCGGCTATGTGTTTACATTGGGAAGTGGAGTTATTAGTTGGAGGAGTGTGAAACAATCTTGTATCGCAGACTCCACAACTGAAGCTGAATATGTGGCTGCATTCGAAGCTGCAAAAGAAGCTGTATGGCTCCGTAAGTTCCTATAAGATCTTGAGGTGGTACCTATTATAACTGCACCCCTGAAACTATTTTGCGATAATAGTGGTGCGGTAGCTCAATCTAAGGAACCAAGGAACCACAAGAAACAAAAACATATTGAAAGGAAGTATCATCTTATAAGGAATATAGTGCAGAGAGGTGATGTGGAGGTTACTCAGATTGCGTCACAGCAAAACTTGGCAGATCATTTTACTAAGGCCATACCTGGGAAACCTTTTAACTTGCACTTAGAATCCATGGGCATGCGTGAGATGCTAAATATGCTTTGAGAGCTAGTGAGAGATTGTTGGGAAAATATACTTTTTAAAAGCATATGTGTTTATTTAATTATAATAAACATTTTTTCTGATTAATAAAATTAATGAGGTATTTTATTCAAATATCTTAATTGCATTAATATTTTTATTAAAGTCAATTTAATCATATTATATGTATTTATGTGATCACCATGTGGATTCACAGAAGACATAAATACAAGTTATCTTATGATTAAATAAATTTAGTTCGCAATTGATAAATAAAGTTGGGCAATTTATTTAGGTATAAACTGTAATAAATTCATTGAATGATTTGTCTTAATCATGTATGAATTTATTAATGTAGTACGACTACATTGAATAGGATCACATATGAGATTTAATTAACTTTGTAATAACTGTCAGACTTATTAAATCTCATAAGCATTGATTTTACTGTAATCTTAATCTTGAGTTAATTATGATTTCATGATTGTAATTGTTATTCCATTTGAGTTACCAATGGGCATGACACATACTTGTAGTCTAGTATACCCGGTATCTTGGTGGGAGCATTTATGAGTATTGGAGTTATAGATTAACAATATAGAATTTGTACAACACAGCTCTTGATGAGTTTTCAGCACTTGATCATAGAATTCTCTGGTCAGAGTGTGTCAACATATTTAGTATGTTGAAAATGATCATTAGAGAAAACCAGTAAGGATCAAGGAATAAGATGTTATTAAATTGATTGGACAGTTGAGATATCAATTTAATTAACGATGTGGTACAAAGGATTATGCAGTAAAGAAATCAATGTGGCTTGGGATGAATTATTATTCGAGCATACAATTATGGAGGTCAATTCCAATCTTTTAGTTGAGTATATTTGGAATTAAATAATTAGGCTAGTTTAATTACATGTCTAATTTTTATAGCCATTATTGTATGTTCCCAAATGATCCCCGGGTTAGCTCATTTAATTGACTGCACCACTACTGGACTAATAAACAAGATAACTAGCTATTTGGGTCAAAAGCCTAAATATATCATTTAGTGGGAGGATTCATTTAATTAGCTTATGTGTAAGGGGCCTTATGTTATTTTACATGGTGGGTCCCCTATTAAATGAAAAGTAACGTGAGTTTTATTTTGGGCATTATTTGGAGCCTAGGGTTTTCACTAAAGGGAGATATATAAGGCTTATTCTCTCTAAAGAAAAAGAGTGAAGCCACTTTATACAGATCAGAGAATAAGATTTTTCTCTCTATTGTTGAGAGAAAAATTCTCTCGTGCTAGCTGCTTTGGTAGTGATAAAGGCGCCCACACGTCAAGTGCAGATCGAACCTGAGTCATAACCTGAAAGATCATTTGTGACAGTTCGTGATCTAACAAGCGTGATGGTGATGGATCGTGATCTAAGAGCCTAAATCACTTCAGCGGAAAAAGCCAACTCGGATTTTCAAGGTACAATTTTTAGAATACAAATTCTTATATATTATATGAGAGCGATCCTCAACAAATTTTATAAAAAATTTAAAATCTTATTTTTTCCCCAACAATATGTTGGTCTCTGCAAATTAATTATTAGTATCCCTAATTAGTCTTTTCTTAACAAGCAGCTGGCTAATTGATAGTATCGATTTGACTTGTCTCAACAGGTTGAAATACCATCATGTTTTGTCGGTATGGTATTAGCGAACTGTCAGCTTCCAGTCCCAAATCACGGGCACGTAGTTTTAGCAGATCCTTCACCCATCTTGTTTTACCCAATTAGTAGCACAGAAGTGAGGTGCTTGGTTGATGTTCCCGGTCAGAAATTACCTTCAGTTGCCAATGGTGAAATGACAAAATATTTGAAGACCAAAGTAGCACCGCAGGTGCATCTTTATGTTACTAAATGTTTTATATTTATACATATAATTTTTTTTTCCAAAAAAATGTATACATAAGGAATCCCATATTAATTATGAACTTGGTGTTTATTTCAGGTACCAATTGAGTTTCGTGATGCATTCATTTCTACAGTTGGAAAAGGCAACATTAGAACAATGACAAACAAAAGTATGCCGGCTGTCCCGAAGCCTACACCCGGAGCCCTTTTGCTGGGAGATGCGTTCAACATGCGCCATCCTTTAACTGGTGGTGGAATGACCGTGGCTCTCTCTGACATCGTCGTGCTTAGAAATCTTATTAAGCCTCTGCATAATTTTCATGATGCCGCTTCTCTTAACAAGTACCTCGAATCCTTTTACGTCTTACGCAAGGTAAACGTCAAATTTAATCACTTGGTATCAAGTATAACGGCACGAAGTTAGTGATAATATTAACTACTAAGAAAAGTTACTACAAACATACTATAAAATTTAATTTGCGCCCGAAAATAAAATTGTTTTTCTTTCATGCACGCAGCCGGTGGCATCTACAATAAACACTCTGGCAAATTCTGTTTACCAGTGTTTTCAGCATCATCAGATGAAGCAAGAGAGATGATGCGGCAAGCAAGTGTTGATTATTTAGGGCGTGGAGGAATTTACACATCGGGGGCAATGGCTCTACTCTCAGGCCTAAACCCTCGCCCATCAAGCTTAATTTTCCATTTCTTAGCAATGGCAGTATTTGGTGTTGGCCGTTTGTTACTACCATTTCCGTCGCCTAAACGCTTGTGGATTGGTGCTAAGCTAATTTGGGTACGTGCATTTTCTATCATCAAAATTCTCATCTGGCGCGGATATCTGTATTTTACAAAATATTAATTGGAGTAAACATAAAGTGATACTATATTAGTATTACCACAATTTGTATTTTGTAAAGTGCAAATATTTGTAGGAGAGAAGTAATTTTTTATCCGGACATTTCTTTTCAATTAATGATTTAAATAATCGTTTGGATTGGTTCATAAAAAAATTTTCATATTCTTACAGGGTGCTTCGGAAATTCTTTTTCCCATCATCAAAGCGGAGGGAGTCAGGCAAATGTTTTTCCCTGCCACTGTTCCGGCGTTGTATAGAGCTCCTCCTGTTTATTGACATTAATGTCTCTTAATCGTGTTTTGTTGCTATCAATTACGTGTCCATAAAGTGATTAAGGGTGTGTTACTTGAGATTTTTAGGAGGGGTGCTCTTTAATTATCTCAAGCGTAATTCTTTAATTTGTAAAATTACTTTTTTGTATTCGATCAATTAAAAAAAATTATAATCGTTGTCGTTATTTTTTAATTTGTGACAATCTAAATCGATCGGATGCACATCATGCATATAATGAAGAACTTCATTAATTGTTTCCAGCGTATCCTTATGTTGAAGTCTCATGAATTTGTAAAACAACTTGCTAAAATTTAAATGATCATTTCTAGGAATCACATGAAGATCCTTTTTAATCATGGCATTTTGACATGGGATGTAAATATATATGACAGGAATCAATTTTATTATGTGATATATATTATAACCATCAAGACCCTTAGATGGTGCTTGTATGATAAGAATCAAGAAGATATAGCATGCACATGCACATGTATGCCAAGAATTATAACTATTATGTACAAAAATATGGCAAAAATCTTGATCATTTTGTAAACATGGAAAGTGATCATTCCCCAAAGTAGATGGGACCAAATTTTCTTATCCTCCTTTCTATATTTTATTTTAGAGGATATTTAGGTAGGATAATATGACTACAAAAAAGTGAATCATCATCAATTGATCAATCTAAAACTTGTAGTTCTATTAGAGATCAATTTTTTTTTATTTTTTATTTTTTAATGAATCTCGAGAATTATTTTTTTCGCTTATTAAGACTTGAACCAAAACAGAGAGTCAGTATGTGAATGGTTTAAAAACATTAATAGTGAAAATCATGAGACTTGAATGGTATCAATTTTATTTAAACTTACATACACTCACAAATAGCTTGCTCTATTATATATAGACTAGCTAATTTCTGCAATTATAACAATAAAATAAGAGTAGTGCTAGGTGTAGAGAAATATGAGAGAAATTTGTCTTCTTTCTCTCTACTCACCCACTCTCTCTTCCCTTTTCTTCTTTATTTCTCCAATCTTTCTCTCATCTTTCTTTACACCAAACATTTTACATAAAATAATGTTTTTTTTAGCGGTGAATGGCTACTGCAAAGTTACTATATTAAATAGAATTTAAAGTTGACACAAAAGTAGTGTGAATTACTTAAAATGTAAATATTGACAATCCTAGGAATTGAACAATATCGATTTTATTCAGAGTCACTTTAAGTTATGTTTATTGTAACTTATAGCTAAGTAAAATTCACTCATAGGCCCCATCAGACTCCACTATTTTATTACTCATTTTTAAACTAAAAAAAATTGATTGTCAGTTTAAATACATGTGACTTAGAAAAATCTTTTTTATTTTTTTGAAGAAATTAAAGTAACCCTTTCATTCATTTGAGATTAAAAAAAAAGCAAATACAATATATTAGCTGGGAATCCATCCAGCCATATGACAGCTTTCGGGCTTCTAAAAGCTCTTTTAGCGAGAGAGTGAGCAAGAATATTACAATGCTTTGGTACATGTTGGACTATTGCCGATTGAAAATAGTGTTTACTTCTTTGAATCTATGATGTAGTCCACCAAATTTCTATTCTGTTGCTGGTTTTGTTGTTGGTTAAGTCAGCCACTTCACTACAATCTGTTTCAAAAATCACATTTGTGAAGCTTGCCTCTTTTGCCACCTCCATCCCCTATTTGACAGCTTGAGTTTCTACAAGAGAAATATTCCCTTGAAATTTTATGTTTTCACTGTTGCAGCTACACTTGGCCCAGTGAGTTCCCCTAAACATGCATGCAACTTGCTTATCTTTATGGACAACAACATCAACATTGACTTTTAAGCAATTGGTAGGTGGTGGACTCTATGCCCGTAGTTTTCTATCTTCTTTGCTTTTTTTGCAATTTTGTTCCTTCACCTTCACTTTTTGATAAGCATCCATTGTTGGATTTTTAATTCAGCATTGTTAGATCCTTAATCCAACGTCGGGCTTATATGTGAATAATTATGTATTGCAAACTATCATATAAGATTAAGTCCAGTTAAAAGTGATCTATTAAGGTGTTTGGTATTACGGCCTTTAATGTATCTAACATGGTGTGAGCCTTTAATGTGTAGAGACCTAATTGTATTCTAATTCTATGATGGGTAGAATTAGGAATACCTAATGACAACAGAAAAAAGTTGTATATATAAGTGGTTATGGTCCTTAGGTCATGCGTAGCATTCTATTCTCTATTGACATACCATCATCAGAGAGAGAGCGCATATGATATCAAAGGATCCTCCAGGAGAATGTGTTGATCTGGAAGGCCAGCCACACAATCTTAAAGAGCAATTTAGCGTTATGGATTCGTATATGTTTCTGCATAATTTACTATTAATTCTTGTTGGTACAACATGAATGTTCATGGGTTATAAGTGATGGTTTTTATCAAAAAAAAAAAATTTAGTTCTAACATTTATGACTGCTTTACCCTTAGTAGATGAAAACATGGGGTTTGGTTTCTTCCCTCAAAGACGAGTTTGTTCCTTGCATGCCCCGTAAATCACCATATAGCTGCTACAAAATCAAGCTCAATCTTGGCCAGCGTACCCACTAATCTGTGCATAACACTCAACATATCTTATCTAGTAACTCCCTTAGTTTCAGCCTCCAAGTGAGTGCATTTCCAGATAGAAAAATCCTTTTATTTATAAATACATAGATTCGCAAATAGTTCGTTGTTTTGGTGGTATTTTCACAATCATAAAGACTTGAACTCGACGGTAATTATAACTTATTTTGTCATGGCCGTGGTCCTTTGTCGTCAAGCAACAAGGAGAATAAAGGGTACAAATATATATACAATACGATACTCGTTCTCAATATTCCATATATCAACTTTTATTAATTTTAATAAAGGAAAGTTTTGCTTTATTCCTTAAGGGTTTGGTAATTCTTGTATTTTATAAGTTTCCTAAAATGTTTTCTTGTGTATCTATTTTTAATATTTAAAATATACTTAATTATTTTCTACTTTTCACCTGTAGCATATTAAATTTGTTCTTAAAAAATTAGATCAAACAGTGATAGAAAGAACAATCTTGATATTTTGAAATGAAAATATAAGGACTAATAGAATAATTGACCCAAACGCTAAGGATTATAGCAAAATTTATCTTTTAATAATTTTTAAGTGTACAAGCCGGTTTTCTTATTAGTTTATTTTATGTGAAAAAAATATAGTGTGGATCTGTTTGTGCACCTGGCTGATTCTAAACATACTATAAAAGTCTGCGAGCTTAATTCTTACTTAAAAGTATGCTCATAAATTTAAAATGGGCTTGAATCTATATTTTTCACAATTAATTTTTTTACGATTCTTAAATGGGAAATTATCATTGCACCACCTTTATTTTACCTTATGTTCATCCAACCACTACAAAATTTTAACATGTACTTTGCACCACCTTTTTTTCACATTTGTATCAACTAGCCACTTTTGCATTAACACTATTAAATAATTTTAATAAAATAACAAATTTACCCCCAAATAAATTAAAAGACTATTTTATCTTATAAAAACTTTTAAAATTAAAAATTATAATCATAAAAAATATGGGTAATTTTTAAAAACCTCCCCTGAGGTTTGGGCTTGTTGCAAATAGATGGCGAGAATTGATTTATTTGTAAAAAACCCCCTACCTTCAGTTAAGTTTAACATTGACCGTTAGTTGACCATGCAAAGACAATATTACCCTTAACAATAGTTTGTAAACGAAAATAACTAAAAAAAAACCAAAATTATTGGTGCAAAAAGCACAAACCCTATTTTTTGACAATTTTATCCTTGTCAATTCTAAAAATTTACAATATCATAGGTAAAGATTATGACTATTTCATTTTTAAATTTTTAATTTTATCTTTCTTGTAGGAATTTTAAGAAAATATCAATAATTTAAAGAGGATTTTTTAATTTTTTAATTTTAACTTTTTTATAGGAACTTTAAGAAAATATCAATAATTTAAAAAGGGTAAAATTGCTAATAATTTTGATTTTTTTTTTAGTTATTTTCGTTTATAAACTATTGTTAAGGGTAATATTGTCTTTGCACGGTCAACTAATGGTCAATGTTAAACTTAACTGACGGTAGGGAGTTTTTTACAAATAAATCAATTCTCGCCATCTACTTGCAACAAGCCCAAACCTCAGGGGAGGTTTTTAAAAATTACCCTAAAAAATATCCCTAAATTTAATAAAAAATAAATCTCAAATAGAGGTGCTCAACTGATTTTTACTAAATTTAGATTTTACAAAATTTTAATAATTATTTTTATTAAAAATTATAATTTTACAAAATTTTAATATAAATAAATGAATTTATTTATTAAAAAATTATAATTTTGTAAAATTTTATGAAAATAACTAAATTTATTTCTTAAAAGAATAAATCCTAAAATTTTAATAATTTAGGGAATTTTTATTAAATCCCAAAATTTTGCAATTATTTTTATAATTATAATTTTATATTAAAATAATTTTTATTAAAAATAAAAATTCTAATTTTGGGATTTATTTTTATTAAATTTAGGGATATTTTTATCATTATATTTTATTATTTTTAAATTTTTTATAAAATAAAATGGTCTTTTAATTTATTTGGGAGTAAAATTATCATTTTATTAAAATTATTTAATAGTGTTAATGCAAAAGTGGTTAGTTGATACAAATGTGAAAAAAAAGGTAGTGTAAAATACATATTAAAATTTGGTAGTGATTAGATGAATATAAGGCAAAATAAAAGTGGTGTAATGATAATTTTGATGTAAAATTTTGTATTAATTGACTTAGCAAGATTCCATTTTAGTGATAATAAAAAAATAAGAGTAACAGGAAACATGATGAGTTTAGAGTCACTGAAGGCCCAGTCGTCGCAGCTGGCTGCTGACTCAAAAAGCAGTTGATATTGAAGAAGTTACAATTTGGCATTGAAGTTCTCTTTACCAAAAACACCACCGCCCCGCATGTGATCTTTCTATTTATAAAGCCTCTATGGCCTCGGCTCACAATCACTCATCGAATCAAAAGCTTACCAACAAATCAAGAAAGACAATCAAGATATTGCATTCATTGTTCGCAGACATTTGTCTGAACTCAGAACCGAAAAAAGAATGGTGTTGATGATTGATCAGTTCATTGGCACTTTCTTTGCTACTTCTCTTATTGGCTTGCTTCTTCTCATAATTTTGCGCCCTAACAAGATGAAGAAGTTGCCCAAGAGCAGAAAGAATTACAACAAGATGGAAAATGACGTCGTTTTGACATCTGCAGATAACGAACATTCTCTGCCTGAGAATGTTTCCGGCCCCGATGTCATCATTGTTGGTGCTGGTGTTGCTGGTGCTGCCCTGGCCCATACCCTTGGCAAGGTACGTACATAATTCCTTTTTTTTCTTTTTTTGGCTTTTTGGGTTTGTTTAATTTCAATTAACATAAACTAAATTGATATGCAGGATGGAAGAAGAGTTCATGTGATCGAAAGAGACCTGATGGAGCCTAATAGAATTGTTGGTGAATTGCTACAGCCTGGAGGATACCTGAAACTAGTTGAATTAGGCCTTGATGGTATATATAATAACATAACTAATTAATTACTACAAAATTCATTAATTAACATTATCGTACCTGTTTTAATTATCTGAATGAATGCAGATTGTGTGGAAGAAATCGATGCCCATCCTGTAGTGGGATACGCTCTGTTCAAGGACGGAAAAATTACAAAAACTCCATATCCACTGGGAAACTTTCAGGCTAATGTTGCCGGCAGGAGTTTCCACAATGGCCGGTTCATTCAAAGAATGAGAGAAAAAGCTGCTTCTCTTCCCAAGTACGTACATATAATATTTTTTACTATTCTCAAGTACGAATATCTGCATAGATTATATCAACAATCAAATACAATGCATTGATTGCTCCAGATTTTCAACAAAAACAAAAATAATTGGCGTTTGACAATTTAATGATCAATTCAGCGTACGGATGGAGGAAGGGACAGTGACATCCCTGTTTGAAGAAAATGGAATTGTGAAAGGGGTTCACTACAAAACTAAGGACGGTCAAGAACACAAATCTTACGCTCCTCTTACAATTGTATGTGACGGTGGCTTCTCCAATCTGCGTCGGTCTCTTTGCAATCCAAAGGTGAAATTTTCCTTCGTATTTTATTTTATTGGCTGCAAATAAGTCTCCTTAATTTGTTCATCCTAATAAATATCGATAGTATCGAACTTGACTTGTTTTAACAGGTTGATATACCATCATGTTTTGTCGGGATGGCATTGGAGAACTGTCAGCTTCCAGTCCCAAATCACGGACACGTAGTTTTAACAGATCCCTCACCCATCTTATTTTATCCAATTAGTAGCTCAGAAGTTAGATGCTTGGTTGATGTACCAGCTGGTCAGAAATTACCTTCAATTGCCAATGGTGAAATGGCCAAATACTTGAAGACCAAAGTGGCACCGCAGGTACATTTTTGGAATTTGTATCCAGTGTTGAGTTGAGCTGCATGTGTTAATCTTTCTTGAATTTTCTGCCACACATGCGTTTTTGGTTGGCTATTTTATTAAATGTTAAATTACACAATAAAGGAAAATCTTATAGTGTTTGGAAGAAAAGAAAATTTACAGAGGAAAAGAATATTCTTGAGCTGAATTTTATTATTATTATTTCATCGTAATCAAAAGAGAAAATACAATCTGTTTTTCTACTAAGCTCGTGAGCTTAACTAACTGCATAAAACTAAAACAGAAACAACAGAATAAAAGATGCAGAGCACAGTAGACAAGTGTAACTAATTAAGCTGAGCTGTCAATCAATCTGGTACACTCTCAATCACTCTGTTGATTTGGCTTCCTTAATCATTCTTTGCTTTGACTGATCCTTGACTAAGAAGCTGAGATGTGCTTCCTTAATAGCCCCCCTCAAACTCAACGGGCAAGGTTGAACATTGAGTTTGCTTCTGAAAAAATTGAAGTGATTGAAGGTTAAGGGTTTTGTTAAGACATCTGCAATTTGTTGTTCACTGGGTATATAATTGATTTGTAATTCCTTGGCAACAACTTTATCTCTGATGAAGTGCATGTCTAGTTCAATGTGTTTGGTTCTTGAGTGATAAATTGGATTCTTTGCAAGCTCAGTGGCACTCTTGTTATCACACCATATCACTGGAGTTAAAGTGCACTGCAGATTCATTTCACTGAATAATGATTGAAGCCAAGTAATCTCTGCACAAGCTGAAGCAAGAGCTCTATATTCACTTTCAGCACTAGATCTAGTCACAACTGATTACTTCTTAGAAGACCACGAGATTAGATTGTTTCCCAAGTAAATACAATATGCACCAACAGATTTCCTGTCATCAATGTCACAAGCCCAATCTGCATATGTGTATCCAGTTAGTGTCAGCTCTCCTTCAACTCCAAATTTCAGTCCATAATCCTGAGTTTCCTTTAAGTATCTTAATACTCTCTTACATGCCATTAAATGTTGTAAAGTTGGCATAGCAATATATTGACTAAGCTTATGTACTGCAAAGGCTATCTCAGGCCTTGTAAGAATCACATACTGTAAACCACCAACCAAACTTCTATATGCTGAAGGATCATCAATAAATTGTCCAAGTGAATCATCAACTTGTTTCTGAAGTTTTGTTCCAGTAGTCATTGGTGTGTCACAGCCTTTACAGTTCAGCTGCTCTGCTTTTGCCAATAAGTCTCTGATATATTTTCTTTGAGACAAGAAAATACTTCCATTGTAGTAAGAAACTTCAATTCCCAGGAAATAAGACAAAATCCCTAGATCCTTTAAGGCAAAAACTAAACTAAAATGAGAAATAAAATCTTCAAGAGCTTTGCTGTTATGACCTGTAATTAATATATCATCCACATAGATTAGTACCATAATCATAGATCCTTTTTCCTTCTTTAGAAACAGTGATGTATCTGCTCTTGAATTCTGAAATCCCCATTTAATCAAGGTTTCCTTGAGCTTATCAAACCATGCTCTAAGAGCCTGCTTCAGCCCATAAAGTGCCTTATTCAATTTGCAAATATGATCAGGTTTGTGAACATTGATAAAACCCTCAGGTTGCTTCATAAACACATCTTCAACTAGATCACCATTCAAGAATGCATTATTAATATCTACTTGCCTTATTTTCCAGTTGTTCATTGCAGCCAAGCTTAACACCACTCGAACTGTAGCTGGTTTAACTACTGGACTAAAAGTCTCAAAATAATCAACTCATGCTACTTGTTGAAATCCCTTTGCAACAAGTCTTGCTTTATGCTTGGCAACACTCCCATCAGTATTATGCTTGACTCTAAATACCCATTTATTGTCAACAACTTTCTGTTCAAATGTTTTAGGTACTAGAATCCAAGTATTGTTCCTCATTAATGCATCATACTCATCTTTCATTGCCTGATACCATCTTTGATCTCCTAATGCTTCTTCTACTGTATCTGGTTCTCTACTTGACAAAGCAGCACAATACACCTTTGGTTTGAATATACATGATTTAGCTCTAGTGATCATTTTGTGTGTAGGCTGATGAATAGGTTGCTGGTTCTGTGAATATGTGTTGGTTAATATGTCATGTGGCAAAATTGGATTTTGAGGTGCTGGTTGAGAAGTTTGAGCTGATACAGGTGAAGTGTTTATAATTGGTGTTTGTGTGTAGTCTTGAGAATCAAGTAAATCAAGTGGTTGATTGTGTTGAGCAGTGATTGTATGCTCAGAACCTGATGAAGATTGAGTTCTGTTACTGCTGGTTCCTGCTAAGAAAGGTTCTTCAGAGCTGCTATCAGGAATATATGGCAAAGTAGACAATTGAAATACTAGTTGTTGGCTTAGTGTTTTGACAGACTCAGTATCACAAGATGAGGTATTGGTTTTATCATCAAGAATGACTGAAGGAAAACATGTTTCATCAAATGTAACATGTCTGGCAATATATACTCGACCTGAAGGATGAAGGCATTTATAACCTTTGTGTGATGGACTATACCCAATGAATATACACTTGCTGGAATGAAAATCAAACTTATGTTTATTATAGTCTCTCAAGAATGGATAACATAAACAGCCAAAACACTTAAGAAAACTATAATCTACTTTGTGTTTAAACAACTTCTCATATGGTGTTTGATTCTTGAGCACTGGAGTGGGTAACCTATTGATGTGAAACACTGCAGTATGAAAGGCATCCCACCAATATTGAAGACATAACTTTGCTTGAGCTAACAAAGTCAAACCAAGTTCAACTATATGTCTATGTTTTCTTTCCACTGATCCATTTTGATGATGTGTATAAGGGCATGAATGTCTAAAAAAATGCCATTTTGATTTAGAAAATCTGTAAACACTCTATATTCCCCCCCCCCCCCCCCAATCAGATTGCAACATCTTGATAGATGTGCTAAACTGATTTTCAACCTGAAGTTTGAATAGCTTAAAGACTTCTAAAGCTTCTGATTTAAGCTTAAGGGGATAAATCCATGTATATCTGCTATAATCATCAACAAAGCTAATGTAGTACTTATATCCATTCCTAGACAGAATTGGTGAAGGCCCCCAAAGATCTGTGTATAAGTTCCAGAACATGAGTAGTTTTGGTATCTGTAGTTGCAAAGTGTAATCTGTGGGATTTTCCCAATTGACAGGCTTTACACACATTATGACTGGAATTTTTAAGTGTCTTGAGAGAGACTTTAGCACAATTATAAAACCTCAGCAAGTGTATAAGAACATTCAAATTTGGATGACCAAACTTTCTATGCAACAAAGTTAATTGATCAACTATTTGAGTACAATTGGATGAAACAGAATTGAAACAGGTCTTAGCAAAAGAATCACAATTATGTGAGGTCTGATTGTTTCTGTCAACAAAAGACAACATAGACAGAGGCTTATTTGAATGAACAACTGACATATATGACTCATGAGTTTGAGTATTAGGTGAACTGAGTTTAAGTTGCAACTTGTACAGCCCTTTCTCAGCAAGCCCCTGCAGCAGAACTTGTCCCTTCATTTTGTCCTTCACAAAACAAACATTACCACAAAATTCAACAGAGATGTTATTATCTAAGGTTAGTTTGGATATGCTTAAAAGATTTTTGGTTATAGAGGGTACAAGCAGCATATCTTTTAACAAAATGCAAGTAGTTGTATGACCAGATCGAAGAGAAGCATTACCAACATGAGTGATAGTTAGGCCTTGACCATTTCCTATGATGAGTTGATCATTACCTTTGAATTCCTCTTTGATGTGCATATTTGCCATGTTGTTTGTGAGATGATGTGTAGCTCCACTATTCAAATACCAGCCTTCATCAGCAGGCCCTTCAAAATTGGCCATGTATGCAACTCCAGGGGAATATGAAGCATGAGAACTAGGTATGTATACAGGAGACAAACCAGCAGAATATTCATCAAATTAGGCATATAACATGGCATGTAATTAGCTGGTTCAAAATTAGTCATATAAGCAGACTTTGGAATTTTTCCTTTATTATTGGCTCTAGATGAAGCTGGAACAAAATCTTCATTAAATCTATACTAGTAGACATCAACACTGTGTCCAGACTTAGAGCAAATCTGACATATTACCACTTCATCAGAAATACTAGCAGTATTTGGATGTGAGTTTCTAGAAAAATTGGATGACATGGTAGGAGACATGCCATTGAAGATTGGTTTTCCTTTCATTTAATACATGTTTTGGCCTCTGCCATATCCACCAAAACCAGAGTATCCTCCATTGAAACTATTAAATCCAGAAAAATTTCTTGAAGGAAAACCTCTACCAGTAACTGGTCCTCTTCCACTATGATAATTGCCTTGAAAACCTCCTGTATAACCACCTCTTTTATAGTTTCCCCTTGTTTGTGCAAAATTAGCATTGAACATGCCTTGTGCAAAATTAGCATTGAAAACAATTTTAGCATCTTGCTCTTGTTGCTCAATTCTAGATTCATGAGTGAGCAACAATGCATATGCATCATCAAAATCCATTTTACAAACAGTGATAAACGAAGCTATATCTAGGAAGCCTGATCCAAGACCATTAAGGATGTGCATCAACAATTCTCTATCATTCAAAGGACTCCCAGCACAAGCAAGCTTATCAGCTAAGGCTTTCATTTTCATGCAATAGTCTTCAACATTCATTGATTCTTTCTTTAAAGTGTTTATTTCATACTTGATCTGAAGTACCTTAGCTTCAGATTGTACTCCAAATTTTTTCTCAAGAGTTTTCCATACAGACTTTGAACTATCAAGATTAATAACAAGACCAAGTGTACCTTCACTTATTGAAGATAAGAGCCAGCCAAGAAGTGTTTGATCTTGTGATTTCCAGGTGATAAATTCTGGATTCTCAATCAGCTGTGTAGATCCATCGGCTGTCCTTCGAGTGAGATACTACTCTGGTTCAGATTTTGTTCCATTAATGAAACATTCAAGTCTGTTGCCTCTTATGGAAGCTAATACTTGAGATCGCCATATTAAGTAATTGGCTCGATCTAGCTTCACAGGAGTGTTGAATGAAAAATTGGTTGAGCTTGTTGAATTAGTGTTTGTGTTTACGATTGGATTATTGGAGCTAGTCATATTGATCTGGCTCTGATACCATAAAGGAAAATCTTATAGTGTTTGGAAGAAAAGAAAATTTACAGAGGAAAAGAATATTCTTGAGCTGAATTTTATTATTATTATTTCATCGTAATCAAAAGAGAAGATACAATCTGTTTTTATACTAAGCTCGTGAGCTTAACTAACTGCATAAAACTAAAACAGAAACAACAGAATAAAAGATGCAGAGCACAATAGACAAGTGTAACTAATTAAGCTGAGCTGTCAATCAATCTGGTACACTCTCAATCACTCTGCTGATTTGGCTTCTTTAATCATTCTTTGCTTTGACTGATCCTTGACTAAGAAGCTGAGATGTGCTTCCTTAATACACAGTTAACGAAAAGTATTAGAAATCCCTTGTGAAGCTAATCATAGTTACATGATGAGCACTGTTGTTCGTTTCAGATTCCTGATGAGCTTCGCGATGCATTCATTTCAAAAGTTGAGAAAGGCAGCATTAGAACAGCGACAAACAGAAGCATGCCGGCGGCTCCCAAAACTACCCCCGGAGCCCTTTTGTTGGGTGATGCTTTCAACATGCGCCATCCTTTAACTGGTGGTGGAATGACTGTGGCTCTCTCTGACGTCGTCGTACTTAGAAATCTTATAAAGCCTCTTCAGGATTTTCACGATGCTGCTTCTCTTAACCAATATCTCGAATCCTTTTACACCTTACGCAAGGTAACTGTCAATATAAGGGTGTGCATGGTTGATTGATATTATTTTAACATGCATGCAGCCCGTGGCGTCTACAATAAACACTCTAGCAAATTCTGCTTATCAAGTGTTTTCAGCGTCATCTGATGAGGCAAGAGAGGTAATGCGGCAGGCAAGTGTTGATTATTTAGGGCTTGGAGGAATTTACACATCGGGAGCAATGGCTCTACTCTCAGGCCTAAACCCTAGCCCATCAAGCTTAATTTTCCATTTCTTAGCAATGGCAATATTTGGTGTTGGTCGTTTGTTATTACCATTTCCTTCGCCTAAACGCCTGTGGATTGGTGCTAAGCTAATTTGGGTAAGCATTTTCCTTAGTCAAAATTCTCATCAGATGGGGACGTTTGCATTTTACAAAATACTAATTGACAAAAATTAAATGATATTTTATTACCACAATTCATATTTAAGAGAAGAAGCGACTTTTTATCTGGCTACTACTTTACAACTGATTATTTAAATATCGTCTGGAATATTTTTTATTCATAAGAAGAAAAAAAATCATATTTATGCTGCAGGGTGCATCAGAAATTCTTTTTCCTATCATCAAAGCGGAGGGAGTGAGGCAAATGTTTTTCCCTGCAACTGTTCCAGCATTATATGGAAGAGCTCCTCCTGTTTATAACTGATTGATGCATCAAATTGAATTAAAGCATAAAATTAATTGTAGCTTGGGCTTTCTTGCCATCAATACATGTCCATGTAGCGATTTAGGGTCTGTTGAGATTTTTAGGAGAGGTGAAACCAGCTCCTTATTTCTCTTAAGCGTAATTAATTCTTTGTAATTAAAATTACCTTTATTCTTTTAATGATTAAATTCGTTATTATTTTGTGGCAATTAGTTTAAAGTTATTGCTTGCTATTTTATTCAAGGTTTAATCACTTATGTCAGCGAAGATTAATGCCCATCTTCTTCTTATTTATAAATAAAATATGCCGTAATGTTTGTGTGAGAAAGAGCTTAACATACACCCAAATAATTACATTGCATATATAATTGTTTTGATTACCCAATAAAGCACTTTATGATAGAGCAAGTCAGTGGAACACTAGCTAATTGCGTATTACATTAATTTAACTATTCAGGCTTTTATTTTTCATTTATTAATTGACCATGTATAAGATCATTATCGCATTGATTTTGGTGCATTCAACAATTCTTGGAAGGTAGCAAAACGAGATTGAGATATTCACCAAGAGCCCATACGGGAAAGATGTTTCTGTAAGCAGAATAACTTATCGTACAATTCTTGTTGAATACTCCCATGATTTCCTATAAAAGAAAAAATAGATATAAAGGTAATTATTAAAAAAAATTATTATAGTAGTTTTATCTTTCAAGTCTTACAATTATTATATTCAAGACGATTATCTATCTCTCTCTCTTCTTTTTTTTTTTTTAACTTAATTATGTCTCTCTTTATAGTATGCAGATTTACCTGTTGCGGGAAATCTCCATTTTCCATTTGTGAATTAATGAGCACCTTTGCAGCGCGGTGTAATGGGATTGGATCTCTATGAGCCTAACCCATTTATGTAAATTAAAAAAAAAAATTGTCATTATTGTTAAGATTTGATTAATTATAATTCGAAACTAGTTAAAGAATATATTTACTAATTTACATACCTGGCCAGCTTCAATGAGAGAGAGCATTGCCCACGCAGTGTTTACGAGATGTGATTTATTTCCTTCCAGATTTGTGTATACCTTATCAAAGATTTCACAAGAGCAGTTTAAAAAAAAAAAAAAAAAAAAAGGTACAATCAATATAATGGTTTTTTCTCCCTCTATGCAATCAACAATTTCTTTTCCAAAATTTCCTGGGAAAATAACAAACTTGGATATCCTTAATAAACTTAAAATTGAGTTAATTACCTTGTTTTGGCAAGAAAGATCGCTCTCTCCCCACCCACCAGAATCAAGCTGTTTGGATAGCAAGAAATTACATGCTTTTTTTATGTTATTGCTATTTTCATATGTTTTACCGCAAGTCACCAGGCCCTTTACTCCAAACCACGTTCCATATGTGAAGCACACTCCCCACGACCCATACCTAAATTCATAAATAATCACTTCAAATTATCATAACATTTCTTAACATATTAAAAATCAAGATGCCTAAATATTTAATTAGAGAGTGATATACAGGAAACTTTTATTTAAATTAACATGACATTTATATACAAGTTAAACATACCATGAACCATCAGGTTGTTGTTTGCTTTCAATAAACTCGATGGCCTTTTCAATACAGGCTTCTATTTCTTTTCTCCTGTGTCCTGGATAGATTTTCATGAATGATTTTAGACCTTGGATTGCTGCTGAAGTGCATTCCACATACCTAAATTAAACACGAAATATGAGCGACCATAACTCCTGTAATAAATTAGACACCTAATTTAATTTTAACTACTCTTAAATTTAGTTTGTCATAACTTGCACATATTGATTATCTGCATTTTGATGTAGCTTAGAAAATTCGTAGTTTATACTTTTTATTGCTAATTAATCAATGGAATAATTAATTAATTTGGTTATCTTACTGATAATCTATAATGATATCTCCGAAAGTTTCAGCTGGATTGATCATCTGAAATTTAATACAAATAAAATCTTGTCAAAACTTAATCAATGCCTCACTCCTCAGTTAATAGACCCAATTAATTGAAAGGAAAATATTTTTCTCACCTCTAACCATGCATAAGATCTTGTTAGCTCATAAGATGCAAAGCCTCCAGTGCTGTTCTGCAATTAAGAAGACATGCATTTGTACAAACCTGACATGTTTTCTTTCGAAAGACAATTAAATAGTTGATAATCAATTTTAAGACCGTTGTCTATGAAGTACCTGTAAGGATAAGATAACATTAACAGCATCATATAACTGATTTTCTTGTATTGCTTCTCCCACTATGTCAGCTGGCAATTGTGATAATAATATTGCTGCCTGTATGATCATGAATCGAACCAACCTTTCCATCGTAAGAAGTTTTATCGGTTTAATTAATAAGTACCCACATGCCAACATAGCATCTAGCCTCAGGAAACAGAGACTTGGGAAAAAGAAATGTACCTTTAATCCTTCAGCAGTACAATCTAAAACAGGCCAACCATTGTCAGCAGTGGAGAAAGGCCATCCTCCTTTAGAAATATGGCGGTACCAATAATTAAGATCACCACTGCAATCTTCCCGAACCTTAATTGACAAATTTAATCATGAGTTATGAACAAGAAAATCCGCTAACATTTTGTTTTAATTTAGGATTTAAGATAGGTTTGATCTTTTAAGTGAAATTAATAGATACTTGAGTGTTTTTTAGGAAACTGAAGGCTTTCTTAAGTGTTGAACCACATTCGTCAACAAGATCAGTGGCCAAGATTGCTTGGACTGCAAATGTTACATCCCACAGTTGTGACCCGTTGTATCCCTGTCATTGAGGATTTTATAATTAATATCAAAATCCCAAATTGATTAAATTTTTCCTAAATAAAACTGTTTAACTAATTGCAACCTGCATCTTCATTCCATCTTCAGCAAGCCAGAGATAGTCTTTAATTCTTGAGAGGTGACGTTTATAGGCCTCAGAATTTGGGTCCTCCACCCAACAGCAAATCATGTTTAGTACCTATGTATGCACAAAGGTTGGACTATTTATCAATTCAAATGTAGTGGGCTGATATTATGTGCGGACACATGTTACTATTTCATTGGTGGGGTTGTGGGCCCACAACATAATCCTATTAATAAAAAATTGACACGCGTCCTATTACGTACTATAACGTGTGTGATAATACCCATCCGATCAAGATTCTTTAAATGTAATTAATTGATCTTACATTATTAATTAATATTCCTAAAATAGCTTCCAATGTATCAAAAACCATTCTAAAACTTTGTAAATACAATTATTTTTCCAAAAAAGCTTACAATGGATTTGATTTGACCAATGGCAGAATAAGAATTTTGGTTCAATGGGAGGTATAATAGAGAAAAACAAACTTTTTAGGCTAAAAGATAAAAACTGTAAATATGAAGGGATTAGTCATAAAATTTACATTAAGTGGGTTAAATTTCGTCCAGAAAATTACCTTATTGACGGGGCCAATGCAAATATACTGAGTATTCTCATCTTCATAATGGATGTGTTGCATTACAGTTTTAAGAGCATTGTGTCTCAGCTTAGAGAAAGGCCATTTCTTTACAAGAGGTTCCCCAATCTTGTGAAGACACCCCCATAATATGTCTTGGATCATGGGGTGGGGATTGTAAAGGTCCTCCTGCAAAACGTTAATTTTTCTCCTATTATATTAGTAATAATACAAATAAAGCTAAATATACCAATTGCCATACAAAGTTTTATTTGCTTACAAATTGGTATGGTATTTTTCTTTAAACAATTTTAATACAAATGCTCTCTTTACAAGCAGGTCCAAAATTAAAATCTTGTCATATTAGAACAAGGGAACCACTCTAGTTTTCTTTAATTAATATTTCAAAAATAATTTCTGCAACCTCTATCGTCCTTCCGTCTACTTTTGAAGAAAGTGACCTTCCATCCACTTTTGATTTTGATAGGAAATTAAATATTATACATTATGCGAAAATATTGATCATTTGTTTGTCTTTTATTATAGATCTCAATTATTGATTCAATCTAAATCATTCGGGAGTTAAATATTTTTAATTTCTTCACAATTACATCGTACTACTTCTCAAAAAAAGAAAAAAATTACATCACACTACCTTCCCTACTTTATAATCAATTTTGTTTATATTATGTTTTCAAAAAATGAAAAAGATTATCTCACTCATTATTTTATATCTTATTCTCATGTCACCCGTACAAAAATTTATAATTTAATCTCTTACAAGTGACAATGCCAACATTATTTAAAGCCCCAATTGTCGAATCTTACCACTCATTATTATTAATTTGAGCAATTAACCACGCATTGACACTAGAATAAAATTATTTTTCTATTAAGTTATCAAGGAAAATGAGTGGAACCCCTTAAATAAATATCTTTAATTATTTAATTAATTGAATAATTTATAATTTATAATTAACTGAAAAACTTTGGGTAAAAATAAAGGAATTTCATTATATATATATTCGGTTCCCTTAAATTATTAAAGTAAAGAATAAATTAAAAGACAGAAGAGACACACAATTCGATACACGCACGATCGGATAAAACACCTTATATTGGAGCGTGTATTTTGTCTTTTACTTTATCTCTTACTTTAGTAATTTAAGAAATCCATAATTGGATAATGACTATATATAAATTAAACTTTTATATTTAATTTTCAATTGTTTTGTAAAAATTCATAACTAATTAAAATTTTATGACAATTTTGCTTACTTGTTCCATAATTTTTCATTTACTTTTGCAATTAGTTATGAAAAAAATAATTAGTCAATTAATTAAAGAATTATATATATTCATATAACCCCAACGTCAAACAACCACAAAGGATAAAATGATAAGATTAACAAAAAAAAATTGACACCTAAAAACATTTAAACATATTTTAAATTATCAAAGGGTTTCGATTAGTCTTATTAAACAATATGGGTTCGCTCTTTTTCTCAAATTATCACATAAAAGAGAAATGAGGAAAAAAATTGACATTTAATATTGTAATTGTAATATTTATTATTAGTAGAGTATTAAGTTAATTCGGCTTGTCTTTTCTCTTGTGGCACATAAAGTTATGAAGTTTTTAAATTTAAATAGAATGGAATAAAGATTATTTTAATTTTATTGTACCTTGGCACAAAAATTTCGGGCATGGTCCCAATCGATGGAGTGATAAGGAAGCGTGTAGAGCTCCTTTCTAAGAGATAAAATAAGAGAATTGAATGGACCGACAAATCTGGTTCCATACAAATACGACATTGGCAAATACATCATCCGACAATGACACCACATACGTCCTGCATACGTGCATTAATTTCATCAATTTATACGATCCATTTACTTGTATCATTCAAAACTATAACTAATTAATTTACTATTCCAAAATGTACTAACACGACAATATGGGAAATTTTCTCCGACGTACATGTATTTATTCTATAAAATCCAAAATTAATTTATGATTATTGATATATAGTTAACCCAGTATTTTTATGGCCATAGTAATTAAAGTTTGGAAATTTTAAAGTGTGGGAAAGTTTTGGAAAATGTATAAACCGTGCGGTTTAAATTCTTTAAGTTTTAAGTTTTTAAAATCCCACAGTTTTAAAATTTTCTTGAATTTTTTCCGCACTTTAAGATCCCAGACCAAAAAACATAAACATCCGATATTAATTAACTACATGGTATAATGAGTTCCTTTTCACTTAAAATATCAATTTAAGGTTTTGAATTTACACATAAAAAAGCTGAATTATAGATAATATAAACAAACACACAAACAAAATTAGTTTTTACCTGGATGAAAAGGAAGAAAATAAGGGAGAAGCCATATTTCCGGGGGTAGTGGATTGTTCCCACTCCACTCGTATACTCCAAGCACCTATTTTTATTTTGCCGAAAAATATCGGTAGCAAAAATCTAAATAATGATTTGTGAAGATAAAATAACAAAACAGTAATATAAAATGTGAACTAATTGTATACGGTTTGCTCGCAATTCAGTGCTAAATTGTTGTGTATTTTAGCCTTGAAATGCCAACATTCGTGAACAAATTTGCACGAAGACGTTCAGACCGGAGAATGATTACAAGGATGTAATGAATGGTTCATACCGAAAGCCACATCTTTCCCCAAGATGGAATGGAGGTCACCCCACCGCGATCAAGGATCCATTTTCGGGCTTTTTCCATGGCACCATCATCCCCACCGTCCATTGTCTCTCCAAGCAGTCTCAAAGTGACATATGATAGCGCAGTACAGAACATCGTGCTGCACCCTTCTATATGCAATCCCCATCCTCCATCTCTATTCTGTAGATTATTGGTTTCACATTACTCCGCAAAAATTATGGCTTAGTTTCAATAAACACCTTCAGTTTTGTGAAATATTTGTTGAGAAATTAATCTACACGGTTAATAGAATTGTTTAATTATGTATTTTTATAAGTAAAACATATACCTGGTGGTTATATAGATAACGAATCATTTCCCTTCGATGTTCCACTGTTAAAATTGCATTCAAGGCACCGGTTACAAATAAGCCCATCACCTGTCTCATAATTTATTACACATAAATATTGATTTTGAGTTTGAAAATGGATATATAAATGATGCGACTTAATTTTGAAAAATATATATAGATTTCAAAAAAAAAATCTTAATCTTAATTTTAAAAAATACGCATAGATTTTTTTTTTTTTAAAAAAAAAGAATGCTGATGCTTGTCATGATGACAACAATATGAATAAGATATTGAAAGCAGTTTTTTTGCTAGAAATACCTACAATTTTTTTTTTTTTAATAACAGAAAGGGAGAGAAGGGGATCATGAAATTGTAAATACAATGAATTTGTTCAATTCTTTGTGACTAATAACAACCTTATATTAAACTATATAGACATGTATAGACTTAAAAAATACCAAAAATGATAAAATTATTGAAGTTCAGTTTACTCGTATCGGTGCTGATGTGATTTCTGAAGAGAAAAAAATATGATTTCGGGAGGCTGGGATCATTAACATAGTGAAACGACTATTGCAATTTTTTTTTCCTTTACTTTTCGTTAATTTTCACGAAAATAAATAAAGATTTGAAGAAGGAGATCATATTTCTTTAACCCGAAAGTTGGCTCTTAAGTATATATAATGAGAAGATCGCAATTTGTCCAAGTACAAGAAAGTCCTACATGATATCATCATTTGCACACTCATCTAATAAAGTTTTGATTACACACGCACATCTTGAAATCGACCAATTGTGAATACATACGAATAAATGAATTTTAAGATGAATATCATGATTTGATCAGACGGTCATATTAAGCCTCTCTCATATAATGCAACTGCACGTGTCATATAAGATTGTCTGATTTGTTGAATGCGTATTTCAACTAAGAGATTAAAATTTAAAAACACTCACACACATTTCTGTGTATCTTTATTTTTTTTATCCAAAATATTATAAAAATTCAAAAGACAAGTAAACTAATTGAGGATCACCATATATGTATGTATATATAGATATACCAAGCCAGGAAGAAGGAATAAAGGGCCACCATAGTCACCAGGCCAAAAGCCATCCTCGGCCTGGAGACTAGAATAGAATCTCAGAGCTCTCCTCAATGTTGTACTCACAACTTGCTCATCACTTATTTCTTCTTCATCTTTTACTTTCACCTGAGGCAGCTGCTTCATCTCACATGCATTCTCCTTCGCAAACTGTACATATAACATAAACACAAGTAATATATTACTCGGTAATTCTCAAATCCTGACGACTTCATGATGAGAATTATATTAATGGTTGAATCTGCATTTCATAAAGTGCGAAAATGATGAAAATCTTGGTGTAAAGTTTACATACATACAAATGATATTTCTTTACCTGAAGTCTCATAAAGAGATCAGAACTGTGTTTCGTTAGAAACCGATTCTCGGTGAAATCATTGCGAAGTTTGTTAACTTGTTGCCGTTCTTCAGGAGTTCCAAGATTTGGGTCAAATTCCCAGAATTGTCTGCCAATATGATTGTTCAAACTTGTAAGCCATGGATCATGTTCACAATTTCCTTCCGAAAGCTTCAATTTCCACATTCTTTAAATAAAAATAAAAATAAAAAAGCTATATATGAAGAGATTTGGAGCAACTTGGCAGCAATGACACAATGTTTAAGCAAAGCAATATGTGTGCATGAAGAATTAGCATTACATCAAGGTGATTATATAGGCATTAATTCTAATTACAATTACAAGGGTACCCTTAATTAATACTTGCGTTACGATTCAATCACATTACAGGAGCCGTCGCCTAGCACGTGAATTTCACTTGTCTCCAAATTAAATGATTATTAAAATGAACATGATAGTGCGTGATACGTGATTTGGATTTTGTACTTTAACATAATCCCGGATCAGGTCTGGACTTTAACAAAATCTCGGATAATAATCCCATCCTATGCAAGAAGCTATTTTGGAACAAAACGAAGGTTTTCTACTTCAGGAACAATTATAAATAGAAAGCCATCCTAGCTAATTCTTAATTATAAATAGAAAGCCATCCTAGCTAATTCTTACTTTAAGATATGTTCCAATCTTGAATCTAGATTTTGTCAAAATTTGATAGAGTTATTAAATCATATAGTCTCATAGGTCATTACACTGCTAGACCATATGACTTAATAATTTTTTTGAACTTTAATAAAGTCCATGACTCTCTCTCTCTCTCTCTCTCTCTCTCTCTCTCTCTCTCTCTCTCTCTCTCTCTCTCTCTCTATATATATATATATATATATATATATATTTATATGTATATAACACAGTCCACACAATGCTCTTCTTAAGATGTTAGCCTACAATTTTAAGATTTACGTGATGGGATATTGTCATGTTGACGTCTGTTTCATCAAAGTGGCAACATAATAGCCACACGTAACAAGTAGGAAGTGTTTGGCACGTAAGATAGGATAAGATCGAATAACATAAGTTATGATTGGATAATATGTAAAATTATGTTGTATTTGGAAGGATATGATAAGATTAGATTATATTAGATTTGGTTTTATCTTGTGTTTGATATACTATAGCATTGTACTAAACTAAATTAAAGATAGGATTGGACTAATTTTTGGGACGAAATAAAAATTTAATCTAATCTTGTGCATGTTTGGCTGTTTGAATTAGTTGATTAGTCCAAAATTTAATCCATAATGAGGCTAATAACTTAAGTAGGATAAAATCTTCTTTATCACTCTTTTCAATTTTATTTAAACTAATGTTCATATAAATAAACATAAAAATTTAATTTCGTAATTGATTTAAACTAAAATTTTATATTATATTAATCATCAAATTTAAATTCAATAATTTGTTTACACTAGTATTTAATATAAGATTAAATATCAAAATTATATTCAATAAATTATTTACAAAATATTAAATTTAACAAGTAGTAATATAATTTAAAATAATTATACTATTTAAATAGTTATATAGCTTTATTAAATTAAATTTAGCATACTCATGATATTATAACAAACAAAAGACAATACTATTTATAATTCACTCTATTCAATTCTAATATAGGTCAATCTGATTTTTATAGTTAGTCGAATCAAATCATGCATGTCAAACAAAGCCTAGGATTGCACTAAACTAATTTAGAAGAAAATAAAATATATTAATATTTATTTATTTATTTATAAGAGTAGATTTATGAACGTAAATTTTTAATATGAATATTCAAATTATTAATTGTTACATTATTAAATAAAAAAACTACTGAATATTTTTGTGTGTGTGTCTGTGTGTGTGTGTAATTTAGAAATTCTAACATTTATATTATTAGCTAAGTAAAATAAAAAAAATTAAAGTAAATAAATATTTAAATACTAATATGATAATATAATATAATAATATTTAAAAATCTTTTATAGTGTAGTTATTCTACAATTACTTGTAAACATGAACAGGGGTCACACGGTACTTTATTTTGGGTGATGAAGCCTACTTTTAAAGTGACTCTGATTGTGAAATTCATTCTAAGTGACTTTAATACCCTGGAGATTTAACTCAACTTCCCGTTACAACGAGAAAAGCCGATTCAGTCATAAATGAGAGTCCCTCACAAATACAATTCAAGCCACAGTTTCTATTGCTGTGCCACTTGTTGGCACTTGCGAATCTTTGAATTATCAAAAGAATAGCCGATAACACTTCAACATCTGTTTAGGGATGGCAATGGGGAGGGGAGGAGAGGGGACCAATCTCTCTGTATTCATCTTTGATATTTTGTATATGTCCCTGTCCCCTTCTTGTTCCCGTCAGAATTATTTGAGAGAATTATCATTTCCTCCCCGAATAATAACAGAGGATCCCCGAAGGTCCCTGATTCCCCGAATAATTAATACATTTTTTGTTTTTAATTTTGAGTTAATCATATTAAAATAAAAAATTTAAATAAAAGTAAAGTTTGAAATATATCTTACATTAATATCCATTATAAAAGTCACATACATTAAATTAGTAAGTAACGCAGCATGCAAGAGATACAAACTTCTTTTACAAACTATCATGAACAAATTAATAGTCTAATACAAAATTGTTACAAATAAAATCGAATTTAGATTCAAAATTAACTTTTTCAATGGTGGCGTGGGCACTTTATAAATGTGGAATATTCCCTTTACAACACAATAGTTAAATCAGAACAAATCAAGAGCAAATATTATATTAGATTAGATTAGATATTAAAATTGTGATTCGCTGTGGACAATTATAACATCTAAAAATAAATAAAAAATATATTTAAGTTTAAAATATTTAAAGAATATTAAAATTAAAAAAAATTGGGCTAATAGAATCTACTCGATCTTTTTAATGTCCTAAATAAAAATTTAGGACTTTAATTAGTTAATTAGGCTTAAAAGTTTAATAATATAAATATTTTGATATTTTTTATTTTTACCAATATTTATAATTTTATTATTTATTTACTAGTAATTTTAAAAAATTAAAATAAAATTAAAAATAAAAATGAAAAAATGGGTAGGGGATAGGGATTCTACCTCATCCCCGTCCCCTCCCCGAATAAAAAATTGGGTAAAAAAAATTTTCCGTCCCTTCCCCGAATAAAAAATTGGGTATGAAATTATCCACATATCCTCCCAAATAAAAAAAAATATCTAAAAATATTCGTTCCCGTAGAAATTTTTGCCATCCCCACATACGTTGTCACATGAAGAGAAATCCTTTCTCTGATTGATGTAATGTTCGGATAATGTGCATTGACTTTTCATTAAAACAAGCATTGTCATGTTGTTGAGAGACTATTACGTTAAACTGTTCAATTTAATTTTGACAAGTGAAAGGGAGGGATGGGACCATCCAATTAAATTTAAGTTTCAAGTGGGCATTGCCAGCATTGTAATCATTCTTTCATTTTCATCCTTGTCAACTCTAAATTTGAACATCTCACCGTGTCAGAATGGTTATATCGGAAGGGTCCTCCTAAGTTAGGTTGAAGGTAACTTACGGCTTGGCTGTAAGATTTTGTTTAGCCTCCTATACTCTATGTTATTTATAATTTTTTATGAATATTATAAAATTTTTTGAATTGTAAAATTTTGTGTAACCCCTTACATTCAATTTTATTTTATTGAAACCCTAAAGTACTAATTTGTCCCCCTATAATTTTAAATTTCCAAAATAACCTCCATTTAATTAAAAAATATAATAATAATTAAATGAATTATAATTATTATTTTATGATAATCATAAATATAATTATATTTTTTAAATAGATGATTATATTTTTTTAACAATATAAAGAGAATATTGATGGAGAACTTTAAACAATTTGACGTATTCACATATTTATATGTATATGCGAGTTAAACATTTATTTATTTATTACATTCTTTTTGTGAATTGTAAATCATAAGAAAACGACTTTGAAGGAGCAATTAGAGTCACAAGTCCCTACTATTTCTTTTATGTAATAGAATTTATGAAGCCAATTAACGGTTACAAAAAAAGCCCCATGATGCTAAGAGTTTCAATGGGTGTATTTATAGTAACTCCCCCAATGACTTGCTTTTCAATTGATATGCAACAGTACCAACATTTTTGTGAATGAAGCTCACACCAATTTCCATTGCCACTTTTGGTGTTGTCTAAACATTTTGGCATGGCACCATTAATAGAACATCCAAGCCAAAAAAGTACGAAAAATTTTGTGATCAAGAGAAAATTAATTACAATTAATAATGGAAGTCATTGGAGAAAGTGGTGCACTATTGGAGAACTTTAAACAAATTAATCGCATAATATGAATATGTCAAATCATCAATTTTTAAATAGATGATTATATATTTTTTTAAATATAATCATCTATTTAAAAAAATATAATTATATTTATGATTATAATAAAATAATTATAATTATAATTCATTTAATAATTATTATATTTTTTAATTAAATGGATGTCATTTTGGAAATTTAAAATTATAGGAGACGAATTCATACTTCAAGGTTTCAATAAAATAAAATTGAGTGTAAGGAGTTAAACGTAATTTTATAATTCAAAAAGTTTTTATAATATTTATGAATAAATTATAAATAACATAAAGTGTAGGGGGTTGGAAAAAATTTTAGGGCCAAGCCGTAAGTTACGTTAAACGATAACTTAGGCGGACCCATATGGGAATTGTCTCACTTGAATTTCTATTCTCATGACCTCTTTTAATAAAAAAAAAAAGTCTTTGGTTATTCCTAATCAGTGGCAGAATCAAGATTTTAACTTCGAACGAGCTATAATGATTAAACAATAACACCTTAAGTTGGCTGTGACATAAAGATCGGTGTTACAAAGTGTTTTACAACATGAAAAATGATCATGTTGAAAAAAATAACACGAAAAGTGTTACAAAGTAACGTTTCGCGGTTGAGATTTAATCTGAATGTACTGAAATTGAAAGAAGACGATCGGAAATTCTTAGGGGGAAAAGATGCAAGTTTACGAATTAAAGTAAGGAAATCATTTTTCATCAACCAAGTGCAGGCCATTAACAGAACTAAGTTAAAACAATTCATATAACCCCAATTCCGTCCGTACGTAATTGGTCAACAGTAAAGAATACAAAAATCCAACCATATGAGAACATGCCCCGGAAGTAAGAACTCATCCATAAGTAACCAATATTGTCACGTTTAACCTTTACAAAAACAAACAAATATCTACTTGCACAGTTTGTTCAAAGGTAAATGGCAAATCCTTATTCACTTTCTTTTCTAACAAATTAATTCCTCTCACGCGTTCCTTTAATATAGTGCTTATTGGAATGAAATTAAACGATCACTTCTTCCTACGAATGGACAATTAATTGGATATTACATACTGCATTGATTCAAAGGCCACAACAACATATCAAACGGACACCATATTCACTTTATTTTCACATAACGAGATGTGCCTATTTCGTTTTCTTCCGGCACTAGCCAATATTGTTTTCGGTTATCCTCCTCTTCGCCTTCATGATTGGAATTTCTGTTTGCTTTAATTGAACGTCGTTGCTCACTTAATCTGCACACATCGAAATTGAAATTTCACGATCGCAATTTGTGGGGGATGGACAAGATCTCAATGATCGGAATTTTCTGAGGAGTGAAAAAGTATTTAGATGCCCACAATTTCTACGATGTGGACAAATTTATGATAATGGCCTCCCAAAAAAGAGTCAATAACAATATGTATGCGGACCCTTATTTAATCTATTGTTTTTTACAATTTGTTTTAGCAACCGGCTCCTTCATTTATATATCTACTTTCTAACTCCAACCGTTAGATTTAATCACTTTTAATCTAAAGTATTTTTGAATGAAGACAAATCGTGTTGTACGATGTTGCAATAGTTGCAACGTAAGAGAGTCTTATATATATATATATAGAACATTCTCATTTTAATAAAGTAAGAATACTATCAATATTTAAAAAAAAACACAATCTTTAATATATTAAAATCTATATTTTTTTAATATTTTTATTTTATTAAAATGAGAATACCCACATTAGAGAATTATTATACACACACACATACACACTGCCACCAAACGTGCACTTACGAAATTATGGTTCTGTTCGATATTTTAAAAAAATCAAACCCGATCAATTCAGTATAAAGCTGAACCATAATGAACCCGTGAATTGGTCCAATCCGGTTTAGGTTCAGTTTCAACTTTGAACATAGTTTTTTTTTTTTAAAATCAATTTTTCCGTATTTTTTTTCTATTTTATTTGATATTTTTGTTGCGACAAACTGTCATGGAGTTAAATATTTCAAATTTTGAAAAAGGGAGAAAGTAAATAAATAATTTTTGAACTTGGCATCTGAAAAAGCGAAAAAATGGACAGGCGTATGTCTGACAAATCCACGTGTCACCAATCAAACAGCAACGAGGCTCATAAAACGGAACTAACTGGACCCACGCTCATAGGCTTCCTGAAATTCGAAATACAGAGTAAGCGCGCAAAATTCAAGCCAAAACAGAAAAAACAAAATCTCACGCACTCTCTCTCTTAAGGATTCACAGCGAAGAGAGGTGAGGAGGAGTTCTCGATATCTGCATCAAGTTCTCTGAGATTGTGGCCTTTCAATTATTTTATTATTTTAATTTTGAGTATTTCAATGATTCAATCTCTCTACTATCAATTTAATTTGATTTTTTCAGTTCTCAAGAATTTTTATCCATGGTAATGCTGGTCTCAGTCTTTGTGGTTTAAGCTCGTGCTATCTCTGTAAGTTCGTCGATTCTTTAATTCTTTTGTTAAATTTACATTATGCTCTATTCTCGACAGTGTAGGCTGTAGAGTAAATTTTGAAGAAATTATGAAAATAGAAAATGTTGTCATTTACGGTGTTATTTTATTATTTATTTACTTATTATCATGAAAAATTCTTCATTCATTTGCATTCTTGTAGCACCGATGGTTTCATAAGAGAAAAAAATTACTCATTTTAGGAACGATTTGGTGATTTAGCAAGATGAAGGCAAATTCACAGATGAAAGGAAGGGGAGCTTCTAGGGTTAATGTACAACAAGTCTCATTTGAGCTTAAGCATAAAGTGATTCTTGCACTAAACAAGCTAGCTGATAGAGATACTTATCAAATAGGGGTCGAGGAGCTTGACAAATTGGCTGAATGTTTAACCTCAGAGAAGATTGCTCCATTTGTTTCGTGTATTTTGGACACCGATTCAGAACAGAAGAGTGCAGTTCGAAAGGAATGTGTTAGATTGATGGGTACATTAGCTAAGTTTCATCAAGCTCTTGTTGGGCCGCATGTCAATAAAATGGTTGCTAGCATTGTTAAGCGACTCAAGGACTCGGATTCTGTTGTGAGGGATGCTTGTGTGGAAACAATGGGAGTTTTGGCTTCGAAATTGAGTAATCATGGGGATGAGAGTGATGATGGGGTATTTGTAGCATTAGTGAGGCCAGTGTTTGAAGCTTTAGGTGAACAGAATAAGCAGGTGCAGACTGGTGCAGCTTTGTGCTTGGCAAGGGTAATCGACAATAGCCATGATCCTCCAGTTTCAATTTTGCAGCGAATGTTGACTCGAATCATAAAGTTGCTTAAGAATCCACATTTTATGGCAAAACCAGCAGTTATTGAGTTGAATAGAAGTATTATTCAGGTCAGTTTTTAAACTGAAGGTTGGGTTGCCTTTGATTTTGTGCATTGTCTCTCTATGCTTTTGAATGTCCTGGTGAATCACTTTATGCTTTCAATGCCCTGGGTGAATCATGTATTTCTCCTTTTATCTCTTTTATTTATTTATTTTGAAAGAATGGTTATTTAGTATCAATAACTGAAAATTTGAGGACCAATGTTAACTGCTTAATTTTGCTGGGTGCCTATCATTAGGTTGTACAATAAACAGCTGCAGGGATGGTTGTTGTGAATCTGGTATTATGTAGTCAGAATGATACAACAGTCAAAATTGGGTTTACTTCTCTGTACTTCATATAAAGATAAATACACTCTGCTGCTGTTGTTATAACTTGCCTGAATATCTTTTGACTAACTGAAATTTACTTGGCTCATGGCTCATTCCATGTGGCTTTTCATTTTAAGATAACGTGTGTTTGTGATAAAAACACTATCATCAAGTGTATCCATCGTGCTACATATTTGAATTGAGTTCTCTTTCACTACTGCTTTGGGTAAGTATAATCAACTGAAAAAGTGAGGAAAATGTTTCCTTTCTTTAAATAGTAACAAGCAGTCAATGATTCAGTACTCTGAAACAGAATTGCTTCTATTTTTTTATTTGTACATAAAATTTTTTTAAGATAAGTATTTCTATTTTCAATAGTTATTTTGTTATTTTTTTAGATTGACATGATTCTTCTATAACAATGGCACAAATCTCAACTGCAGGCAGGGGGTGCTGCAACACAAAATGCTCTTTCAGCTGCAATGGTTAGCATCCAAGATGCTCTCAAAAACAGTGATTGGGCAACACGCAAAGCTGCCTCCGTAGCACTAGGGGAAATTGCTTCAAGTGGCGGATCATTCTTGGGAATTTTCAAGGCGTCTTGTATTCATTCCTTAGAGTCATGCCGTTTTGACAAGGTTGGTTTATGTTATATGTCTATATTTGGAAAATTCCTTTATGAATAACTGAACTGGATCCTTTAGAGGCTTTTCTATGTTTGTATAGGTGAAGCCAGTTAGGGAGATGGTCCTGCATGCACTTCAGTACTGGAGAATTATTCCGGGGCTCGATACTCCTGATCCTTCAGAAGCTGGATCATCCGTAAAAGGTTTAGCAGCTGATACCTATTACTCTGATGTTTAAGAGTTGTCTGCTTAAATTGGCTTTACTTTTTGTTAAATATTCATTTACTGTTTGCAGTTATCATTGACAATTTGAATGCATTATTCAACTACTTGCCTTCATTTGTCAGCTTTTTGCAAATAGTCTGACTTCTTATCACTATGTTGTGCATTGTTGAAGGCCTTCTATCTAGAAGGAAATCATGTTTTAGCATAATTTTTGTGTACTTTAAGAAATTCTGGCATGCAATTCTACTGCTTTGCAGACTTCAGGTAATTAAGAATCTATTTGACTAAAATAAACAGAGAAGTTATAGGAAACATGAATTGAACATAGTTGATGGTATTAAAAACTCTTCCACCTTTAGATGCACAAATTATATCCTTGCTATATTCTAGTTTTGGTAAGCATTTGGGTAACTGGAGAGTTATCGTCAAGGTTTAACTGCCTGATTGTTCTTTTGAGTCAAGCATGTACAACCAATTTTCATTGTTTCACTTGATAAATGTAAACCAAAATACACAATTCTATTCTGAGCTGAACTGTTTGATCTATACATAAGTGATGAAGTAAGCCTGACCCTCATATTTTACAATAGGAAGACATCGATTATTGATATTTAAAAAAAAATAGTATATTTCTTCCTTAAATCTATGTTCAGACAGTATTATCAGACTCTTCATGAAAATTGACACACCCAATTTAGCACTCTCTCTTCTTCATCTATATATATATATCTTGTGAACCTATTATGTACCTTTTGACAGAAAATTTCTGTGGAAGCAACTTCAGTGGTGTTACCAGTCCCAATGACCGTGGAAGGAAGGATGCTGCTCTCAAGAAAGTTGTCACAGACTCAGAAAAACAAAGGATTCCTTTTTCTGTTAGAAAAGCATGCCACAATTACATTAATCACTTGCAACATTCAAAACCTGATGATTGGCATATTGAAATTGCTGTTCCAAAAACCCATAAAATTTCTCTAGAAGACGTTCACAATGAGGAATCTGAGGGCAGTTGTGTTACGAAAACCTTAGGGAGGATGAGTGCTGATGTTACCAGTATGCAAGATATTGAAAATGAATATATGACTGTGGATGATAAACAAGAATCCTCTTCTGTGTCAAACCTTGCAACTGACAACTTTGAGACTAAGTTTGTGACAGTTTCTCATGAATGTCTTGAGGAGGTTAATTTGTCAAAGCCTACAGGAAGAAACCAGTGTTTCAGAGCTGGAGGGATTGGTAGTGAGGAACAGCTGTACTCCTCCAAGATGCGTGATCGTAGAAGTCTTGACTCCACTATAACTGAGTCCAGTTCCCAATCTGTACGTGGATGTTGTTCACAGATGGCAAATGAAATGACATGCATCAGGAGACAGCTTTTGGAGATTGAAAACAAACAGTCAAACCTGATGGATCTGCTGCAGGTAACACTTTCAAGCTTTTTCTGTCTCTCAATAGGTTCAGAGCTTTACCATCGCATGAAAGTTCTTGCTAGATATATTACTGAAATGACCTAATGCAAGTCTGCTTAGTTTCTCGTAAACTAGCCGACCTCAGTTTTGCATGCTATCGTTGCCGGACTAGTACAAGCAAATCATTACTTGATATACAAGTTTACATGTTGGTAGGGTGCAAACATCTGATTTCCTGTTACTCAGTTTCCTTCCATATTTATAATACATGATGTTGTTTTTACCTTTAATTTATGAATCTCTTTTTCTTGTATCTGGCCTATTAGCCCATCTGCACTTCTGGATTGATGCCTTGAGCATCCTATAGCTTGTTAACTCGTGCTACTTTTCGTCCTTGAAATTCTAAAATTATTATTTTATCAAGATACACAGCTTAGTGATTTTTTGGTACATCTTATTTAAGTTTTTTTTTCCCAATATTATACATTAATTTACAGGTGTTTTCAACTGGCATAATGGATAGTTTGTCCATGGTACAGTCTAAGGTTTTAGGTTTGGAGCATGTGGTAGATAGAATAAGTCAGGTTCTTGTTCATGGTGGGAGGAATTCAGATTTAACAGTTGCTAAACTTGTCAAGCAAAGCCAAAGTGTTCCATCTCCCAGACTCTCTACTTGCTCTTCCAGGCCATCTGTAGATATTCGTAATAGGCCATCATCGTTTTCAGCAAAGAATTCTGAAATTTGGGAGGAAAAAGCACTGGGTAGGAGCAGATCAGGTAATGCTACCAAAGAAGCTAAAGAGATGTGGACTGATCCTATGGTAAAGAATGGTAGAAACCCAACAGGAAAGGACACCCACAAGCGCTCTGGACTGAGAACACAACCTGTGGGTCCAGTTAGAAAAACAAATTCTGTCTTTGCTTCAGCTGCCAGTGCAAATGCAAGACTAAATTCGGAGAGCAAAAATAATGTGTGGCAGTGTGTGAAAGGATACCTATGTGATGGGGATATTGAATCTGCATATGTGGAAGCTCTCTGTGCTGGTGATGAACTTGTTTTAATTGAGCTTGTTGATAGAACTGGTCCTGTTCTTGAATGTTTATCTCACAAGACCATTAGTGATCTTCTTAGTACCTTGGCATCCTACTTCCTAGAACAACGGTTCATGAACTCTATAATCCCATGGTTGCAACAGGCAAGTCATTTACCATTTTGTTATACTTCAGTCTCTCCAAATTGCATATATCTCTTCTGTTGTGTATAGTTTTTGTGTGTTTCTTAAAATTTGTTGTAGATTGACCCATTTAACAATTTGAAATTATTGATACAGATTAAATCTCTTTAAGTTAGCTAGCGAGAGCCACTAACTTCTCTCTCTTTAGGTTGTGGATTTAAGTGCAACCCATGGACCAGATTACCTTGTTCTCTCGGCAAGGACAAGGCGAGAATTCTTGTCTGCAATTCAGGAGACTTTGAAATTGGATTTTTCTAATCCAGCAGAGAGAAGATCTATCACTCAATTGGCAATGAAATTGTCCCAAGTGTGGGGTAAGGCAACTTCTTTTTGCATGAATTTTCTACACGAGCAGAAATTAGATGAAATATTGATAACCATTTTGGTGTTCTATTGCTTTTTTAATTTTCAGTTGAAACTAAAATAAATTACAAGGTAAAAGGCTGGTAATTCCAGTTATGCATTTGCAATGACAGGAAAAGCCCTAATTTGCTTCCGCATTCATTTTTCTCGTATCAAGATGACAAATGGGTGGTGTTGATCGGTCCCTTTTGCAGCCTCTAATTTATTAAGTTGCTCCTGATTGCCAGATTGAGTTATTTCAACCAATTTGGATTAGTGCATTCTTTGTGTACTAATCCTTTGGGTTTATGTATAAGTTTTAACCATAATTAATCTGCAAAGTCAAAGTCGTTCCTCTGAAATGACAAATGTGACTAAAGCAAGCATTTATTTTGTAGGTAACTGCAGCTGATTCTTAAACTGAAAAACATGGCTGATTCTAAAACTGAAAGACATGGCTTCTACTAAGTGAACTTGAATGCTTTGCTGCTGGGTACTTCACCTTCAGTTTCTGTTTTATAGCTATGATCTATTATCAAGGAAAATGTTTTTCTTAAGGTATGGTTTTGAAGCAGATTGACGATGTTATTCAAGATTTATTTCCTCGTTTAAACTGATGAGAACCTTTTCTCCATGGTTTTGCTCTCAAATTATGTTATATGTAATGCTGATGAATCCTAATGGAAAACAGTATCAGATTTTTTATCATGCTAGTCAATTTGCCATTGTCAGAAATAAGAAGTATGGAATATAATGTAAATGATAAAGCAAAGTTGTGATAAATGATAGGAAATTAGAGAACTTGGTGATTTTAATATTATATTGCTTACTGATTAAATTCATTATTCATACAAATGTAAACATGCTTTATTGCTGACCGCTCAACACATACGCGTGGGCATATATGTTGTAAATAAAGGTTGGTTTAAACAAACCGATGAAAATATTCAATTGTTTATACAAACAGGTAATAAAGTTGAGTATGCATTTTTTGCCGAAAACTTGTGAAGTACGCACTTCAATCAATAACCATAGCCTTTTATGCTCACCAAACTAAGGATAGCGACACAGGATAATAGTCTTGCTAATTTCAGAATCCAGAATTAGTTAAGAGGATAAAAAATAAAATCACTTAAAAATGCATGTACGTTTACACTCGAGACAATTGTAATGACTACAGGCATTTGGGGTGGCAATAGACTGCATCATTTGTTCCTTCATTATCCAACCCCAGTTTAAGCCTTTCAACCTGAATGTTGCAAAAAGGTAACAGCTACAATAATTTGATGCTTTACTATGCAGTGGAGTACAAATAGGGAGATACTTAAAAACTCTAAATTCATACTTCAGCTGGATGATTGCATTAAACATCTCAAACTTCCATCATAAGTGGAGAAGGGTAGCATTTTCAGAAAGCCTGTTGGCAAATCTTGGAGAGTTTCGACTTTAATAAATACTTGGTATAACTTCATTTTCTGGCCGAAACTGACTTCTCATCATTCTCGAGATTGCTGGAAGAGTTACGAAAGTCACAAGGTTCACGGTCAGCTGGAGGCTCACTCTTGCTCCTTCCATTTCCAGGCTTATTTCTTCTCCGCGACTCCCCTTCTGTACTGCCACTAAATCCACTCTGATTTCTTTTTTTATCCCCAGAATTGTGAGATGAACGTTTTGGAACTTCATACAGGGTTACCACGCCGCCCCCACTTTGAAGCATTTCTTCTTCCGCCCCTTGCGATTGAACTGTCTCAAGTAATGCAACTACGTCACTCATAACAGGCCTCCCTTTTGGGTTCTGACTGAGGCATTGGTATGCTAAACCAGCCACTTTCATTGCAGTTCTAGCTGTGTATTGCCCTTCCAGTCTAGGGTCCAATATCCGCAAAACCTTCTTATTATTGTTCAAAAGCGGGCGAGCCCATTCAACAAGGTTGTGTTCTCGACTAGGTCTACTTTTGTCCACTGCTCTTCTTCCAAGAAGCATCTCAAGCAACACTACACCAAAACCATAAACATCGCTGCGAGCCGTTAAATGTCCTGGTAAGATTAATACACATTTCATTAGCTCATATATACTACAATAACATCTAATAATATAATACACATTTCATTAGCTCATATATACTACAATGACATCTAATAGTGCTCATCGTCTGAACATTTGATCTATAAAGGATGCAATGCTAACATGATGCCAAGCAGGTATTACATTTAAGTATTTAACGTTACCTTCAGACCTATGTCAAGTTGTACCGTCCAGATATATACAAACTACCCGGTGTAGGTAAAAATTCAATATCAAGATATCTCTGCCAATACATCTAATTCTGGGGAATTAAAGAAAAAACCTTAACGAGGTTTCAATTTACGTTATATCAAATGCAAAATATACACATTTGTGCAAGTAACAAAAGCTTCTTTCATACTGTGGGAAGTGAAAGTTTCCTAATTCTATTAGTTGTCTATTTCTGCTTTCTGCTATGGAACACTCATTATTAAAGAACCAAAAAAAAGAACGAAAAGAAGAAGCAGAAGTGTGTATGAGATGGAAATTCAATGCGATTTCATGTTAAATAACTTACCAGTCATCACATATTCAGGAGCAGCATAACCGTATGTGCCCATAACACGTGTTGACACATGAGTCTGATCTCCCATAGGCCCATCCTTTGCTAGCCCAAAGTCAGAAAGCTTTGCGCTAAAATCCTGCAGGTCAATTTTTTTCATTTTCAGCAGAGGACATGACATGGCTTTGTCAATGAGAAAAAGCCACTACATGACAAACTGAGAAGTCAACCACAGTTTTACCAAAGATCCCCTTGGTTTGTAACCAAGAAGAAAATTGAAAAAAAAAGGAAGAAGAAGTTTCTAACAAGTTCAACAAATATAAATCTTTCATGTTCTGCCTTTCGGGGCTGGCTGAGATGACAAAATTCTGACTTAAAAGTTAAAATGTTTACTGCTAAAAAGAAGCCAAGGTAATTTGTGGATTTTTTTTTTAAATACTGTGGTTAATCTTTTATCATGTAAAAGATGCTGCACAATAGAAATATAGTAACTAACCGCATTCAGCAAGATGTTTGATGTCTTAAAATCACGGTAAATGACAGGTCTCTCTGCACCATGAAGAAAAGCAAGACCCTTTGCTGCATCCAAAGCAATCTTCATTCTTCTTGACCATGTCAACATACAACCAACTCCTGCCAACCAATTAAATATAGCATTACTATAGAGCAATAGAATTTATTTCTACACGTGAAATAGCAACATGCATAAAGTTTTTCTTCTATATGAAAGAATATTCCCTAAATGAAACTTAGTTCATTTAAAAGAAACTTAGTAATACTATTTGTTACTTCCATTGTGCTATGGCTTTGGCTTCTATTTCAGACAAACTTTCTCCTTCATTTAAAAGAAACTTAGTTCTACTCGTATCCTGTTAACTAACAAGAAGTCCCATAGAATCAGGACAAAATCGGCCACTTACTACGAAGAAGATGTTTCTCCAGGCTCCCACTCTCCATATATTCATAGACCAATATCCTATGCTCATCCTCACAACAGTACCCAATGAGCTTCACCAGATTGGAATGCCTAAGTTGTCCTAAATAGTTGACTTCTGCCTGCAAAACAAACAATGGTATAGTTTTCTCCTTTTTCTTTTTGAAGGAAAAAAAAAATGGTAAGGTTGAAAAACAGCAATTCAATTCATTTTGAGTGTGAAAATTCCATACATATAAAGAAGTTTGATTTCTGACTACTAGCTAGAGTAATAATACAATGATAACAACAAAGCTAAAAAATTAAAAAGAAAAAAACTAGATAAGAAAAATACCAGCCATTCTCTGTCACCTTGGTACCCACCACGATTAAGCTCTTTAATGGCAACAAATGTGGTCTTGTAACCTGGTCTCACATTCTCATCTATTACTCCTTTATAGACAACTCCAAACCCACCCTCACCGAGGATATAATCTGGCCGGAAAAACTTTGTGGCTAATTTCATTTCATTATATGTAAATATATCAACATTACTATATCCAGGATTTTGACGGAGATCATTAACATTCTTCTTAGGAGGAACTGGTGTAACATTCTTAGGAGTTACTTGAGAACCGCTTGCAGTTTTCATTCCAGGCGAGTCAAGGTTGTCTGATATAACCGGAGCACCATTACCTCCTTCAAGAAGAGAAGAAAAAGAGGTTATCGCAAAGAACTCTCTCTTTCTTATGCAGCCAACCAATTACATCTACTTAGATATGCATTTAACATAACCAAAAACGGCAACAGCTCGTGGGTGCCAACTAGTTTAATTGATAAAACCTCTTGGGTATATACAAGATATCTAGGGTTACCGCAAATACCATGATTCTAGCAAATATCTGCCAAATACCAATTACCGCCGACAATGAGCTCAAACAAATCAATTTTTACCCTACATTTCAAAAAGTTACGATTGCAATAAAAATTCTCAAACGAGCAAAATACATCACAGTTACAATTAGAAACAATGAGAACCAAATATTTCCAATTCAACTTACTGCACGTCAATTCATGACTCCACTGATCAAATTCAACACGCAACAATAAACCCAAAAAAAGAAAAAAAAATTCATTGTAACAATGCGAAGAAAAAGAAAATTAGCAAGATAATGTAAATGACCATAAGAGCAGAATAGTGCCTTGATTCTCCTTACTTGAAGATGGCTGTTGTTGTTGACGTAGCCGTTGTCTTTGTTGTTCTTCAAGACTAAAACAAATCCCCATGAATCTATTCAACAGCTTTGTCTTGCCCATAACCAAATTAATGTCGAAAAATGGATTTCTTAAACCCAGAAAATACTTCAAAATCCATCCCCAAAAACAATGAGAAATTGAAAAACCTTTTCAACAACTGGGTCCGGATCCGACCTGGGTATCCCCCAATGTCAAATGGGTCTCGAGAATTATACAGTATCGGCGCTTTCAAGATCAAAATTCTCACAGTAACCAAAGAAAAGTTTTTATTTTGTATTTTTTTTAAAAAAAGGTGAGAGAGAGAAAGAGCTTTTGATTGATTGGTTTAAATGAACAGCCGCCAAAAACGCCAAGGCAAGTGCCTATTCATGCGATTGCGATATATATTTGTTTTCATGGTGAACGAATGTCGTTGATATTCTGTAAAATTACATTGATGCCCGTAACAAATATCACATTGATGCCTGTCTTCGTAATAACGAATGTGTCCTTATTCTCTTATAAAATTACATTTTTAGGATAGTTTGCACATGTGTCCTTATTCTCTTATAAAATTAGATGTTTAGGATAGTTTGCACATGTTTCATAATGGTCCTGTCATTGTTTTTGAAAAGCTTATTATTTTCTTTCACTATGTAAAACAGTGTTCAAACCAAATCTCTGGTACGTTAAATCTGTGTAGTAACTAATACTCTATAGGAGAATAATTATATCATCTTACGAAACTTACCTCTACATAATAATAATTGTTTATAAATTATAGAAATTTATACTATATTATATTAAAGGTTTAAGGTGGAATCCTAAAAATCCAAAATAGCTTATTTAATTCCCAAAAATTCTACTCAAAATACAACTAACAATACTAACAATTCTTCTCAAAAAAAAAAACAATACTAACAATTAAAAAAAAATTATAAGATTAAATAAGTACTTTTAACTATTAGATTAGTCATACTAAACATTCATTAAGGATTCAAAACGATAATTTTTGTAACTATGCCTTTATTAATTTATAACTCTTTATAGTAATAAAATTAGTTTAATCCCAACATTTTGCCTATAGCAAGATTCTATTGTATCATGTTAAGAAATTTTATCAATTGAATCAACTTGATTCAACCCTATGAACTCATTAAAAATTTATTAATCAAAATTGATGATTCAATTATATTTCTCAAATTATTTATCTTTTTAAGTATTTAATTTTCGTATCGTTGATTTTATAAACAAATTCTCGTCAAAATTTTTATAAAACCTGACCACAGATACTCATACGAAAAAAAGTTTTCTCCTTTTTTTTCTGGAATTATGACTCAAATGTTACTTTTTAGAATTATGACATTACATTTTTATTTTTTGTTTTCTTTTTCAACGTGGCTGGTAGAGGGGAGAAACAATAAAATACAAAAAAAAAATTGACGGAAAATCCAAGACGGTGGCATTTTAGTGAATTAGCAAGTAATAAAGGGCATTTTCTGTTTCTGAGATGTTTACACTCATTTTAAATCCATTTTTCGTTCTTCCCGTGGTACCAATCAGAAATACTATTTTTTAAAATCTGTTTTTGTTTTTACGGATCAAAACTCACAAATATTTTCTCTCACACCGTTTTTTTCACAAATCACAACAGATAAGTTCAAAATACACAACTCCCCCCTCACAACTACAACTAGGAAGGGAATGTCTGGATCCTGTGAGAGATTATGGATTACATTAGGTGATAATACACTCAAATAATATATCCTTATCATGTACGTATTTGTTTTAAAAAATTATTTTATAATCGATGGTTGTATTTAATTAAATTATACATAGTATATATGTATTAATCAAGTGTATGTGCTCTAAAATTTCTCGAATTCTAGACTACTATTTATGATAGTAATTCAGATATGGACATTCATGTTCCAAAGCATTTTGATATCAAATTTTAATCTATTTGAATGTGTTATATTATCTATTAAAATTAAAAGAGTAACCGTAGGCATCCCAATTTTTTTCTATTCCAACTTTCATCTTAAATGACACGTCATTCATTTAAGTGGTTGAAAATCTTTTACGAAATTCAAGCAAATTAATTGTGTTATTTTACCAATCAATTAATACTTTTTATCCCAAATTTCATCATAAATGATATGTAATTTATTAAATAGTTAATAATTCTTTATAATATCTAAGTGAATTAATTGTATTATTTCACCAATCAAATTAATGAATGTCACATCATTTGAGATAATTTTTTAAGATAAAAAATTTAGAATGTGCAGCACTACTCAAGTTAAAATATTATATTTATATTCACATACAGCCGCAGCTAGCTTTTGAAATTTTTTTTTATAATCCTTGTTTGGTGAAGCCGTATGTAATGTGAAAAAATGCCCATACGGTTTTTCCAAAATAAAACTTTGTTGTTCAGCATCTTGGACTAGCCATCGCTTAGAAGGTATCGTTAAAAGATCATCAATGCCTAATGAAATAGATTATTATCACAAAAAAAAATTATTATTTAAGAAAATACTCTAGTTAAAATATAAAATTATAATAGTGCCTCAATTAACTTTAAAAGATTTCATGTTGCCCTTAGTTTGAATATCTAATTTTAAATAATTTGATTAACTATTAAAATATTATAAAACTTAAATAAAGACAAAAGACAATAAACATTTTTAAAAAAACCAATTAAAAACAAAAGAAATTTACTTTACTTTTTTTTTTTTTAATCTCTTTCCAAAATCAAAAGTACTTCCCTTCAATTATTTAGTTTTTCAATATTGATCCCTAATTTGTAAGTCTAGCTAATTCTATTTTTTATTATTCCCACTTATCTTTTATCTAGTTTGAAAATCTCAATTTTATCGCATATTCATGTTCAATCGTTGTGTTGCATTATATGAATATTTTTGCTATTATTAAAAGATTATAAGAACAAATTAAGTGATAACTTAATTGTGTATATTTAAAAAGACGTTTTTAATTGTATTGATAATAAAAATATTTTACACATGTTTTGACACAATGAAATCCTATCAAAAAATAATTATATTGATAATAAAATTATCTTTCATATTTTTAACACATGAGATCCTATGAAAGAGTGTGTGGTATGTTTATCTAAATTTGTTTAAATTGTATAATATTTTAAATGGGATGTTGATCACGTGCACCTCATGGATCACGATTGCACACATGGTAACCTTCTATTCGGAGGTTGCGGAGTTCACATCCAACATAACCTTCCCAAATGAAAACTTATCCCACTGCAACGTACACCTGTCTGTTCGATTTTAAACCTCACCCATAGAGAGGTTCTAACTATGCTATCGTATCATGTCACAGAAATTTTATCAATCATTGAATCAACTCACTCCTATAAACTTCATTAAAAATTTGTCAATCAAAATTGATGATTCAATTATGTTTCTCAAATCATTTAATTTATTATTTTTTTAAGTATACTTTTTCTGAAATTAAGATCCGAGTATTACTTTTCGGAATTATGACATTTCATTTTTATAATTTATTTTCTTTTTCAGCGTGGCTGGCAGGGGGGGGGAGATAAACCATAAAAAAACCACCAAAAGAAAAAAGAAAATGGAAGCAAAATCCAGGGCGGTGGCATTTTAGTGAATTAGCGAGTAATGAAGGGCATTTTCTGTTTTCGAGTTGTTACACTCATTTTGAATCCATTTTTCTTTCACGCTGTCTGTATGCCAACCAGAAATACTATTTTTTAAAATCTGATTTGCTTTTACAGATCAAAACAGACGACGAGTACGGAGAGTAGTACTCACAAGAATTGCCGACAAATATTTTCTCTCACACGTTTTCTTACAAATCCAAACGGGCAAGTGTGAAATATACACAACCACCCCTCACAAGGAGGAAAAGGAAAATCTGGATGATTAGAGAGATTATAGATTATATTAGTAGTGATAATGCACTAATATCAGTCGCACACCTAATCATGTTTTGATCTTATATGTGCCTCGACTCAATGGAAGTCCTGGATACGTTGTCGTTTTACGTTCGAATAGACGAAATTCGATAATAAAAGGGGATTAGTCATTAGAATGTCCAATCCATAACTATGAAAAGAAGCTAGTCATAATTTTAAAAAATTATAAAATTCTTTTAACACCTCCATCAATGACAAAAATACCCTTAATTAAAACTTATTAGTATAAACCTCATTCTCTAATTTTTGTTTGTTTTTATTATTAAACCTCATTTCAACAATATGATTTCTTCCATTCAAAAGAAAAAAAAAACAATCGATTTTCTTCTCTCCATTACAATCACCAATTGTAAATTCTTCACTAAAAAATTAGAGGAAAAAGTCACTTTTTTAATTTCTATAATGTTAGATTTTTTTAAGAAAAAAATTATTTGAATTTTAAGTAGGATTTTTATTAGAATTAACCTATCATGTAATTTTAATAAAAATTAAAATTATAAAATAATTAAAGAAATTTTAAGAAGCATTTGGAGAGGTGCTAATAGTTCCACCCCTTTTTAATTTGTAAAGCCATTTACGAGGTCCATTAAGGCCCAATTTTAGCGGCCTGGTCCTATCCGGTCCGGCCTAACTCGTTCAAACCGCTAAATAGGGCTCAAAACCGAGAGAAATTTTCAAATTACAGTATCGGTTCTGAAGCAAGCAAGCAAGCATCCTCAACCATGTCTGACGAAGCAAATAGAGCTGTAAGAGCCACTTGTATTCATCCTTATATATTATTTTCCATTAAATTTTGTTTATATTTTTTCTTTTTTAATTTTTTTATTCTTTTGGGCGGGGGAAAAAAAAACAGGCATTTCAAGAGATCAAAGGTCGCATGATTGAGAATACTGGAAAAATGAAACAGGTCAGTATCCTTTTGATTTAACTAGCTTATGCTCCAATTCAGTGCGACCAATTTGTTGTAAAGTTATGATCTTTTTTTTTTTTTTTTTCATTGGGGTTTGTATGCCGTGCAAGTTGGATACTGGATTGCTATCTTGAATTTAAACTTATTAAGTTACAATTAGTTTGTTGATTTAGCAAATGTAATTTTGGGATCTAGTTTCTTTGTGATTTATTTGTTTTATGATGTAAGATTTCTAAGTTGATTATCATTTTGTATGGAATCTTATACATTATGAACTTCATAAATAAGCTGATTTTGGCACTTGAAACTGAAGTGAAATCAATCCAATGGATTTCAGGTCCAGAACCAGATGCGAAACAAGGAAGGGGAAAAGAAGCGTGCGTACTTAACGTTAGAGGAGCTTCGCCAGTTGCCTGACAATACAAATACTTACAAATCTATAGGTATCAATTTACAGCTGTTATCATCTTTTGGTGTAGAATTTGTGAATTACAGTCACAGTTTTGCATGCTATGATGAGATTAGTCTTTTTTGAATCACGCTTATCACTGACAGCTTGTTGTATTCATTCTCTCTGAAGTAATTCGTCTGGTAATGTAATGACCTATCTCCTTATCATTTTGCAGGGAGAACGTGAGTACTGGGTAACTCTAAATGAATGTTGTTTGATCTTTATTATTGAGCCCTTCCGGGAATGTGGATGACATACCAACTAACTTGATTGTCTGTCGCTCTCTTATTCTCACATTTCTTGTTCAGGTTTGTTCTAGAGCCGAAGTCAGTTCTAATGAATGAACAAGAGCAGAGACTCAAGGATAGTGAATCTGCAATTGCCGCATTGCAGGTATGTTAGTTGTCAACTGCTTATCCTTATTCCAAATGCTTACAACAGTTAAGCCTTCACATATCACCAGTCAGAATTACTGACAGTTGGCTAGCTTTTGTGTTCACATTATCAAGGTCATACAGTCTAGCTAATGTACATCCCATTACTTGATTTACATAAGCGTCTTTTTCACTTGAATTTATAGGACAGTTTTAGTAAACAATGTTTTGTTAACATGTAGAAGCAGCCAGCTGTATGTTGGTGTAACGATATAGTACAATGAAAAAGAAGGATAAAATCCGCAATCATAAGTAACAAGAGTTTATTTCTCAATCCAAGAATTCTTAAAACTTTATCCAGTTTGTGGGATTGGAAAGCAATCTGATATTGCTCTCAACTTTTGAATTTAGATTCTAAACAGATTCTTATTTTTGTTTTCCTGTGAGAGAGCTCATTTTTCCATCTTCAAGACAATGAATATGCTCTTAGCTGGGGGTTGATTTTTTACTTCAATTTCTATTAGCTGCAGCAAATTGAGACTATCTTTACTGATCTTAGTTTAGACTCTTCCATGCTTATCCACTGTCATTTTGAATTTTTCCAGCTAATTCCAATCATACATTTATTTTGGGCTTGGAGTTGAGCTACATCCTGAAAATGATAATCCCTCATCATAAATAGACGGTTTGTAAAATTGATTGATGGAAGTGAGGATAAGGGGAGTAAGGGAAGGTAACTCATTTGTGGCCTAAGGTGATCGGATGAAGATGGGAAATGACAAGTTTTACAATTTTTCATTGTTTTGTATTCATTAGGATTTAAGATGTTACCATCATCCTCGGTCATTTCATGAATGGAAGGATTAAATTTTGTTTTTCTTTTTTTGTCAACTCTGCCCTTTTTTTTTTGGTGGTTCTTGCGCCCAGCAATTTAAACAAATTTTAAGTATTGGGAGTAAGCTGATATCTTTGGCTTTCCAACAGGCCTCAAAGGAATACTTGGAGAAGCAGAAAGCTGAGGTGGAGAGCAATTTGGCAGAGCTGCTACAGCAAGACCCAGGTCTTGCACAGCAGATTATGTCCATGAGTGTAATGTAACTTTTTCAATGACAAAAGTTTCCTGAACTGTTGTTGGTCTTTTTTTGGTTTGAATGATAACTGGAATGTGATAATCCTGTGTTTTTGCAATGAGCTTTATTTGGTTCATCATAGTCAATATAATGTTCAAGTCGAAATTTTTTTACTGTTTCGTACATGCGGATGTGGTCTAGAGATTCGTATTCACATATTCACTGGCAGGAAACACAGAATCTAGTTCTCTGAGATTAACATTATTTAATATTTCATCAGTCTGCTTGCATAAGGATCAGTCATTGTTGCCTTCTTATGTTAACATTTTCGAGCCTCTTGCTTTTAGTTTCTGCATGTTTCACACAAATTTAGTTCTTTTGATTGAACCAATTGCTGTATACGGCACAAAATTAGCAAGGCTTTGTATCAACACCTTCGGAAGCTTAACCTCACTCTCTATGCATCATCACTCTTGCTCAACTTGTAGACTCAAAGTTCAATCTTAACAAGAGATTCTCCATTCAACCTTTAGAGAACGATTATTGGACTAAAATTTGCGCCATTACCTCCAGATTCATATAAACCCGTTCTCAAGAAGAAAGCTAAATTCTGAACATAAGTTCCTTTTTATCAAAACATTCATATCGAATCAAATATTTTTACTTATTTTGGTTTGACAAGGTGACTCTCCTGGCAACTCACACCGTGAAGCCGATATGTGTCAAGACAAAACTTAAAATGTTATTATTTAGAGTCATTGCTTTAAGCTTGAGGTTTTAGCTTGAAAGTGGAAACTTAATAAGAACAAGATTGATCTACAAAAATTTTATGCCCGATTCCCACAAGCATAAATTAAAGTTCACAAAAATAAATAAATAAATAAATAAATGTTGTTACGTCAACGTGTGATTTCCCTCCAGCACAATTTCAGTCAATACAAAGGTTTAGAAAGTCAACAGTCAAGGATTGATTATAGGATTTTCTTTTGAGAGCAAAAATGTACCAACCTGTAAAGTAGTGAAATTATAAAATTAAAAAAAAAATCAAAAGAGAATAAATCAAATAAGAAAAAGAACTTTGAATTGTTTTTTTTTTTTTGGGGAACAATTTGACTCTTGATATTCCAGATTTAAACAAATAAACAAAGAGAAAGAAATATTATTCATAAATAATGTGATGGAAATCGTGTTTAAAAAAAAATAAACACCAATTGTCTGACCATTTATGTAATGGAAAATGCTTAAATTGAAAGAGGGATACTAATAACACATTTAAATCAAGCTTTAAGATGGATTAGATACTCAATCCCTAATAAAAATATATCAATTATGAAGATTATACAACGCTAAATCATTTTCAAAATTTGACACGAAATTTGGACGTGAAGTTCAAGTGTGAGGTGTTTTCTTTCCCAAAGGCATTACGTAAATTTGAACAAATTTATTAAATCTCATCTCTCAAATTCGTCTTCGTCTTGATTATCACGTTCTGTTTATTCAATGACTTCTCCTTTTCTGACTTTTGCATTTTTATTTATTTTTAGAATATAGTAAGATTAAATAAATAGAACTGGAACGTTTATATTTTCAATCTAAAAATCCCTGGCTTAGAAAAAATAAAAAATAAAAAATCTGGGGTACGTTTGCGGCACTTAGACCAATGAACCGGACATAATTGGGAATCTGCACGGTTTCATTGATGACGCCAGCTAAACCTATAAACTGGACTCTCCCACATGCTGCACTGACGATGGCCAAATCAATTCTAGCCCAACAAAATCTGCAATTTTTTATTTTAAAACATATGTGTACCAGCTCAACATCTTAAAATTGTTTTTCAGTCATTTTTTAAATTTAATTTTTAAACATCTATTATTATATATCTTTTAATGATAACGTATAGATAAAATTTAATTTTTTTTATTTTTTTATTTATTAATTATCAATTAACAATTAAATTATTTATTCAAGACATCAAGAAAGAATTTGCTCCTTTAAATAAATGAATTTGCTCCTTTAAATAAATGAATCATGATTCCATAGGGCCATTTTAAATTTATAAATGAATCATGATTCCACACGATCAGACAACAAGTGCAATGCAATAGGTAACAACTAACAAGCGAAAGTGAGATATTTCTCACGCCTTCAGTATTGTATTTGAATAATACGGTGATAAGCGGCCGGCCACCACCCCATAGTTATTACGTAAAAAATAAAACTTCACATAATTTTCTCTTCTTTTCTTTACTCTAATAAAAAAAAAAAAGGGGATAGGTAGGATGACTGGTGTATGAGTAATGGCAAACTCTGTGGAAAAGGCCTATAAATAGATGGCCGTGTCGTAGGACGTAAAAACAAGCCGAGCAACAGAACAATACAGAGTTTAATATATATTTTGGTAAGTGTTTTTCCCTTTTGTCAATTAGTAAGTTTCCAATTTCAGGCGAGTGTGGCGATGGAAATTCAGATAAAGGAGTCAACAACTGTAAGGCCTGCAGAGGAAACGCCCAAGCATTGCCTGCGGCTCACTAACTTGGATCTGTTTCTGGGAACAAGTCACGTCCCAACAGTGTACGTGTACCGGCGGCCAAATGACTGCACCAATTTCTTTGACGCTGGTGCACTTAAGGAGGCTTTGAGCCATGTTCTTGTGCCATTCTACCCCGTGGCTGGCAGATTCGGAAAGGATGAAAATGGCAGAATGGAGGTAAAGTGCAATGCTGAGGGAGTTCTGTTCGTGGTGGCCGAAGCAAGTTGTGTTATTGATGATTTGGGTGATTCTTTCACTCCAAGCTTCAAGCTTCAGCAGCTCGTCCCCAGAGTTGACACAAAGGATATCTCTTCTTATCCACTTCTTCTATTGCAGGTACCAAAGACTACACTTCAATTTTCATGAGTTGAGGTTGCCTTCTTGAATGCAGAATATTACAACGTTCTAAATAAAAGTCCTTTTTTATGAATAAAAAGTATTTATAACTTTATAAAAACGAACATTTACACCTAAAAATTTGATGCATGGATCATTGCTAGGTGACTCATTTCAAGTGTGGTGGAGTTACTCTTGGAGTAGGTTTTCATCACAACTTAGCAGATGGAATGTCAGCACTTCATTTTATCAACTCATGGGCTGACGTCACACGTGGTATTCCTATTAAAAATCTACCGTTCATTGATAGAACTGTACTTGGTGCCCGGGTCAAGAAGGGAGATTCCCCTACATTTAATCACATTGAATATGGCCCGCCTCTTTCCTTAAGAAACGATGGAGCACAATTGGCTCACAGACCCAGTAATGGTAGTGCTTCATCTGCTGCTTCTGTTGCTACCCTGAAATTATCGCTTGATCAAATCAATACCCTTAAAGCAAAGGTAAGGAAAGATCAAGATCAAGATGAATGCAAAAGCAATATCAGGTACAGCACCTATGAGATTCTAGCAGCACATGTATGGCGTTGCACCTCCAAGGCACGGGGGTTGAGCGATGGTCAAGAGTGCAAGTTATACATAAATGTAGACGGACGATCTAGATTGAATCCTCCGCTTCCATCTGGGTACTTTGGTAATGTACTCTTTTTCAATACTCCGGTTGCTTTATCAGGTGATATAGTATCCAAACCGTTGATCTTTACCGTAAAGAAAATTCATGAAGCAATAAAGCAGATGGATGACAAGTATTTAAGATCAGCTCTTGCTTATTTGGAACACAATGATCCGACGACTATCAAGCACGGAGCACAAGCGTACGCAAGTCCCGGTTTCAAACTAAACAGCTGGATGCGGCTGCCTATATATGATGCTGATTTTGGGTGGGGACGTCCAATTTCTATGACCCGAACGAAAATAAACTATGAAGGCAAAGCATATTTTGTGCCAAGTCCAACCAATGATGGGAGTGCGTCACTGGTTATAAGCTTAGAGCCCCATCAAATGGAATTCTTTAAAGACTGTTTTTATGATTTCTAGTTGTCCATTTACTCACCAGATGACTCTCTGGGAATGCTAATGGCTCCTCCAGCTATCTGCTTATTATTATTTTCCAGTGACGGTTTATATTTGTTGCTACTTGCCAGTTTTTTGTTTCTTCCTCAGTTAAAGTTTTGTACTCTTCTTCTTGGTGCATTTGTGGTTTTTTTTTTTCTTCTCATAATTACGGCAATAAAAATATTTGCTTCAAATTAAGTTGCTTGCGATGTGATAAGGATGGCTCGCAGTCCAACGTGCATGGGTTCACTGACCCCATGAATGACATTAATTTTAGGTTGTTGGCGCCCATACCAAACATAATGATCACTGATTTTTCAGTTATCTTGATAATATTTTTTTTTAATAAGAACAGTTTCCAAGCAGCACCAGCGCCATCTATTTATTTATTATATTTTTAAAATTTACAAAACCTAGCTCGGCTATGCCCATTCAGAAACCCCAATTTATGCTTCATGAGGATGGAGGCGAAGTGGAAGGCCCTTTTCGGGCCTGGGGATGGCGTCACCTATAATTTTTTTGGTTGGGAAGAATTTTCTCCATTTGAAACTTTTCACGAATTGTGCATGAAAACAAGTACTTCCAGTCTCGCACTCTTTTCCAGGGCACATTCTGGGGCCTCCACTAAATGGGAAAAATGTGTAAGGCGCTGGTCCCTTCCCTTCAAATCTACGTATCAAATTTCTCTGGTTCGGGGAAGCTTTTAGGATTTTTATGGCTTCCGTTTGCACTCCAATATATCTACACACAATCTTTTGCTTAAAAAAAATCAATTTAATTGTAGCTCATGATAAAGATGACAAACAATATGAAATTAGATCATGTTGATATGAGATTAGCTGAGCCTTTTACTAATTTTCTTGTCTGCACGTTGAATGGGGCTTGAATTGATAGTGTAAACTCATTCATGGCTGGTATGACAAAATTCTAGTATGAGAACTTTGGACATAATGAGAATGTAAATGATCTTGATTTGTGAATTATGCCTTGTCCACTTTTTGCTGGCTTTTTGGAAGCATTTTGTTCACATGTTTTACATTACCATTCAAAATGGTGGGCTATCAAAGGCTCCATTCGTTTCCAAATAGAGAACTGAAGAAAATGGCCATGGATTGATGAAGTTGGCCATGGGGGAGGAGTTGTCTAATGAATATGTGCAATCTAAGTATATGCTTGTAACGAGTATTTATGAGATTGTGCAATGTTTTGTGAGTGAGTGATTGGCATGTAACTTGGGGTTTAAGCGTGACTTAGAAATATTGAGAGTATGATTGTAATAATTTTCTGTACAGTTATTATTATTATTTTTTTTTTTTTATAGCAGTCATAGTTTTTTTTTTTAATACATAAGTTTTTCCACATAAACTTTCTAATTTAATTATTCAATACTTGTATGACATGTTTGCTTACGGAGATCTTGGGGAAAACCAAAATTTTCTAAAGATATGCGCATTGATAATATTATTTTTTTTAAGTGAGAGAATACATTATTACATAGTTAAGATTTAATTACTTACACAAACTTATCCAATTATAACAGCCAATCACAGCCTTGTATGTTAATTTAAAAAAAAGAAAGTAAAATAAACATGAAAATCTGAGCTCATTTCCAAATTATTTAACGCCACATTAAAACTCGAAGACCGAACGATTGTAATATATAGTATCGAAGACTTACTTTTCAGCCCTTCGAAATAGAGAAACCATTGAAACTGAAGTCACAGATGGCTTCCCTGAAAGCACCTGGGACAGGCGGCACCATTCTCAACGCTTCACAGGCCACATTCCATGAATATGTCGTCTTTCTGATATCGTCCCAATTCAATAACTCACTCGTGGCTTTTGATTTTGCAATCTCCATTTGTTCTATATACGTAGAAAAAAACGCACACAATTAAGTCTCTATAAATGTTTTAATAAGCAACTTCGCTAACCATGCATATACTGAATGAGTGAATACATGAAATAATTTGGTAAGTCCCTATTAATAACCATTGAAGTTAATGTAAATAATCAAGCATCAGTATGTGGCCAATGTCGTGGTGTAGGAAGCATATAAGGTAGAATAAATTACTAATTATTAAATCGACTGAAAATTTAAAATTCTTAATTTATTTACTCTACATGTTTTCCGACATCATGTCGCTTACTTTTATATAATAAGTAATATCACTCATTAAATTATTAAATAATAATTTTTATGTGGACGTGTCTCAAATCAGGGCCAGTTTTAAAACACAAATTATAGTAGTTGGCGACTAGTAAATTGGGGTAATAATAAGGAATAAATACTAGTGTTTTTTTTTTTTAACCATGAGGTATCTTGAGGAGGGCCCCAACTGTGGGAGGCACCTTTAAGCCCGTACTATAATCCAGATTAAAAGTCCCCGCTCGAACGGAGAGGCACATATTCTTCCAACAAAGGCGACTTTCCTACTACTTGAACTGGGGAATAAATATTAGTGTTTAATAAGTGAAGTTTCTCATCACCATTGGAACTTAAAAAAAAAGAAAGAAAATAGTTAATACCTTTGTAAACTTCAGCATAGATAGGAGGGAGCTCGGCACGATACTTGACAACGAAGATACAAACAGCACGACCAGAACCATGTCCGCCAATTAACGACGCAAGAATCTTATCAGCAATATCCAAATCAGTCAGAAAATTACCATTTTCATCACTTGTCAATAATATACGTGACAATATATGTTGAGTTGGCGACGCCTCTCCCTCATCAGGATAGATTTTCCTGTGCTCAATGATCCTCCGAAGCTCCTTCCGGACGAAACTCGATGCCTTTAAGGGGATTCCAGGAAAGTCAATGGGGATGAAAAGCACCCCAGAAGCCAAAAGATGATAAAAAGGGTCCGAAAATCTTGTAACACGATGTGGATCCTCAATGCTCAATAAAAGACGGCAAGCTAACAAGATAGTGAATTTCTCAGCAAGAGAGTACACAATGACTTCATCTTTGTGCTCCCAATGAGCAACAAAGCGGCTTTGAGCTATTTGATCCATAATATCAATATATCTCTGCAAGGCTTCAGGCTTCAAGAAGCGAAGAAGTAGCTTACGCATTTTTTTGGCTTCACATTTGGAAGAGGAGTTTGAAGTAAATGGAAAAATCTTGTTAACGGAATCAGGCCACCATGAAGTGACAAGATTATTTTCATTAGAGGACAAGAACCTGTTACCAGCAGGACCACAAAGAACCGCAGTTGGTTCACCAAGAAGGCTTGTTTTGAATGCATGGGATGAATATTTTATCATGCGATTGAATATAAATTTTTCAGTGTGGCCTTTCCATCCATATGAGAGGAATTCGAAGCTTTCGCCGATGAAGGGAAAGCCAAAGCTGCCAGGAGGAACATTCGGCTGAGACAAATTGGAATTGTGATTGTAAAAGATGATGAACAAAGAGAGAGTGATGAAAGAAACAAAGAGGAGGAGAAGAGAAAGGTAGAAATGCTCCATGATTTTGGTGTGAATTTCAGTTGCATGTTGGGAAGGATTTATAGGGCTTCTCTGTTGGATTACAATAGTCTTTTGAGAAATGTTGGAGCCAAACCAGGAATTTGCACCTGATATGACTCAATAATATCTAAAGGCCAAGTTTATGACTTATACTTCAAGTGAAATTACCCAAATGCCCCTTTATTTAATACAACTTAATATTTTCAAATTGTGTTATAGACTTAACTATACTTATATTCCTCTAGGGGGTCAAGAAGCATGCCATTTTCACATAACTATATTATATTTTAATTGGCATCGATGAATGACCGAAGAAGAGATTGGATGTGAAATTTTTTATTCTTTAAATCCAAAACTTCTAGTTTTATATTTACTAAAATTTTAGACTACTCAACTCAAGACTTGTCTAGAAGTCGAGAAATATACATTACATCTAAATAAGTATTCTAATGCTAAACTCATTTCTTAACAAGGAACACAATAAATCTCACAAAAAAGGATATGTTGTTCGTACATTTAAATATACTTTATCATATTTTATAAGAAAAAATTACTTAATAAAAACACCCAACACTTATAAATTTAACACTTTTATCTATATAGTTGCAAGTAAATAAAATAAAAATTTAAACTCAAAAACTAATCTTATGATAAATATTGAAGAAAAATGCAGCATGTTAGAAGTGAATGTGATTTTTAAATTAATTTGGGATATGTTTATTGAAGAAATATTGAATTTTCCGTAAAATTTAATGGGGAGATGTTGAAACTTTTGTAGAAAGAGATTGATCTTGATAAAGATGAGAAGGGTATTTTAAATAAACTTATACCAAAATGTCATGTACGATACATTTTAGAAACATTGTCATATATATGGAAAAGTGAAAATTATTTTATCACATATAAATTAAAAAAAAAATCACAAGTTATATTTTGCATAACCTAATGTGACAGAAGAGTATTAATTGAATAAAAATAAATTATGTAAGTCATGTGTTGTTTGTATTTAGTTTTCAAAAAAAGAAAAATTGCAATATTTTTAATATGAATAAAATTTGATGAACCCAACCATAATTCATCTCCTCAACAAAGAGTAATTAAAGTAAGTTGAAAAATTGATGTGGTGCCTTAAATACTTTCTAGTGGTTTCAGCAACATATAATGATATCACAAATTTCATTTCATAAAGATTTGGACCATGGTTTGCTTGCCCGTACTTGTGTTGATATTTCGATCGGCACATTGATGTGACTGCAAACTAAAGCAAATGCATGGTTGTGTAAAAATGAATGCGATGAACTGAAAATGATAGCATATGCATTTTACTGATAAATATATGGTACTTTGTCAGTTCTCAAAATTTCTTTGGATTATTTAATATCCAGAAGTGTGGGTGGGTATTGAACTAAAATGCAATTATCAAAATATCTTTTGTACATTGAGAGAGGTTTGGAAGAATAAATAAAAGGATGAAGAGCAAAAGGATGTACAAGTAATATTTGTAGATCTTCAAAAGAAATTTGTTCAATTATACCAAAATATTTGGAGGTGTCGACTGTCGAGATTGAAAACTAATTATACCAAAATATTTCCTAAATATGGTGCCAGCCAATGCCAAAGCTCCAAGTAGCTTAACCTAAAATTTGGATTTCAAATGATGGTGTGGCTACTGAACTTAAGAATTAAAGTAATATAACAGTTCATGATTCAACGCACGCATCACTTATTAGAGATCTAAAATATGGAAATCCTAGCACAGCTGAAGTTTCAATACTCATACCTCTCATACCATCATAAAAAAGATAAAAGAAAGCTTCGTACCTCACCATATCATCTCTGTGATGATCCTATCAAATCAAACAATTATAGCAATGATTAGATTAAGTAAAAAAATGAAATTAAAATACGTGTTTTAATATGTATTTTAATTTATTACTTGGACTTCAAATGTTAGGGTTATTATTCGATTCTTACAACTAATCTCCGCTTAGGATTGTTTGGTAGGTTTTTTACAAGTAAAACTTTTATCTAAAAAATTTTAGTTGTTTGGTTGTTAATGAAAGTTTTTATTAAATATTACAAAATTACTTTAGTAGGCATTTTTTTAAAGTTATGTTATGAAAAATATAAAATAAATTTATTAAATAAGTAGAGAATATTTTAGTGTATTTTTTTAAATAAAAGATTTTCAACCTCTACTCTCAAAAACTCAAAATTTGAGTTTGTTCCAATAGAGGTAAAGAATAGCTTATTTAATTTTCAAATACTCTACTAGAAAAATAACTAAATAACAATAAAATTTTTAATAAGAGATTATGAGATTAAATAAACATCAGACACTTAGCATGATAGAGTTTAAATTCAATCTTATTTTGTATGCTTCTTGAAACATGTTTATATATTTCATTATCAATTATCAATTACCAACTGCCTTAGTTATTGCTCCAGCTGATTCTGATTAGACCATGTCAATGATTTGCAACCGCCATTATTGAATTGAGCTCATTAATTGCAACCAAAACAAAATCTCCATCCCGAAACTTACCCTCTTCTCTCCTTTACTAAATGCTCCGACTTGCTAGTCTTTAGTCCGCGGAGGGAGAATTCCACATTATATATATTTTATGTACGACAATTTTTTTTTTTTTTTAATCGTAGATCTAAAGCCTCCATGTTTCAAATTAATCTAGAATTTTGCACTACTAGATGGATCCTTGCAAAAAATTTACATGAATATCTATTAGAAATGGACCGGACTACTTATCCAAAATAAGAAAAAAAAAATGGACTGGACTTAAATTCCACACACGACAAAAAGCTCACAAATGGACTATTGTAGACATTAGATTAATGAATCATCATCTAATAAAAACTCTTTTATTTTAATGTAATAAAAGGACAAACTAGAAGATAGAAAACACAAATTTAAAAAAAAAAGGACCCTTTACCAAAAAATTATTCTTTAGTTAAAACCAAAATTCTCTGTTCCCTTTCTATAAGCAAATGACAAATTTCTCACATGATGAAAAATTCCCAAATTTTGATGCTCGTATGAGAGAAACTTGCATGAGACAAATTCGCTACCCAAGCACTGCTGCTTTGTCATGTGACAAAACAGAGGGCCCCAAAGTAGAACCAATTATGAGACCCAAAAAATTTTATATTTAAAAATAACAACAGTATAATGAATTCCACGGTTCTATCACATGACAAAAATAACAAATATCATTAGACCGACTCACCACATCAGTCTCATGCAAATTTTTCTCCCAAACACATAAAAATATTAAAGGAAAAAAATAAAATAACTAAATTAAATATTACTCAAAAACGGATTACAATTACTACAGCAAAACCTATCAAGAGAGGTTAACCGAAAAAATGAGACATGTACATGGTAAAAAAATACAAACAGAAACATCGACACACTGTTTCCTCAAGGAATTCCACAGCCTGAAAATTTCGGATGCTCAATAACTTGTGTACATGAAGGAAATGTAACAGAACAAAACAAGTGTGGCATGAAATTTCAGCATCTATAAATCCTTTAGCAGGCGGTGTCTTTCCAGTGTTTGGACAGCTCAGATGAAGAGCACTCCAAGTGATTTTCATGAGATTGATTGGCCAGGAAAACAGAAAAGGAGAGGAAAAGATCCTAGAGAGTAGCGAGAGAAAAGGCTCCAAGAATGCTTTACATGATTGATTGGTGTCAGAAAAGAGCAGAACAGAATTGTTTAGTGTCTGATGCACCTGATTAAGATTGATTTACATAGAGAACAGGAACTAGCCCAGCCATTTTGCCATCCCTTCCAGGGCGTTTCTTCTTCACCTGCAACAAGAGAATGCGAGCACATTAGCCAAATGCATCATTCGTAATAAAATTGGTGGTCTCTCTTAAATGGGTTGGCGGGTTAGGTGTCTACAATAAGCTTCATTCAGCTCAATGGAAGAGAATGAAAAAATAAAAGAAAGAAACACAAAACCAAAATTTGGCATGCAAATGTATTGGCATCATGGTCAAATCCTATAATCAACAGCCAAATAGCTGAAACCAAAAAACAGATGAGCTACAATGAGCTGGTTAAGTTCAATCCTTTTCTTTCCATATACTTACATAAAACCATCCATCCACTTCGTACTCAATCTCAACCGCTTCTCCGGCTGTCAAATTTAACTGCAAGGAGAAGAAAATCATAATTACTCTCAATATTCATTAGCACCAAATCAAGCAACAGAGTCGATTTTAAAATACATCAATAAACAGATTCATCATATGAAAATGAATAAATTAACTGATTGTCTACACTTTCTTAAATGACAGTGATCTCAGGATCCAAAAAACTGCATAACATCATCAATCAATTTATTGACCTCTATATCCAATACAATGGGTGTACTGCCACGTGAGATATGAACTTGTGGATCCAATTCCATGCAAGTAATATCAGTAGAAAAAAAAAAAAGAGACGGGTGTAGAAATAAACATTGAAGAGATTTCAAGAGAAATAAATGACTCAATGATCTGACAAATAATATTACTATGGTTCGAGAGAAAGTAAAAGTATCTACTCGGACACTACAGTGGAAGTGTGTTGAATCAAGAGCAGACAGTAAGCGTCTTTATTATGGGCGCAAAGCGCCAATAGGTTGATAGATCGTGACCCTAATGATATTATAACATAATAAAAGGCTCCTCTATCTCGCACGATTCAGCAAAGGGAAGAGAACTTACATTAGAGAACAATCAATACAAGGTTACTTTACCATTGTTTACTTTTCATGACAGATTGGCTAAACTAAGAAAAAAAAAATTGCATTGAAATTGATTTTTTATTGACCAATCAGAAATGTCTCAGGGCCACAAATAAATGTAAGGACCGGACCGGTATTAGTTATTTTGATTTTTATATGGTTATAGGATGGATAAAGTCAAAATCTAGCGGAGGATCCCCAATTATACCACTGGAATTCTGTCTGCTCTAAGGATAAAAAAACAGTATTTCTGAATTAATCTCATCCTTGAAATTATTAACAACTATTGTCAACTATTAAGGCTGTAGCTCTGATCTCTATGGCCAAAATAAGAGATTCAATCTACCTCATCATCTCCTCCAGCAGTGAAGTCATATAATGCTGTTCCAAATTGCTGTTTCCCGGAAGAACTTCGCTCCGTATCTTGGGATCCATAACTATGCGAAGCAGACCCAGCTAATGGATTCTCAAATGACTCATACCTTTCCATAACAGGTGGTGTGTATGGAGGAGGCTCTTCTCTTATCTGAAAAAGCATTGAAGAATCGAATATGAACTCAATTAATAAGATAGAAAAAGTAGATGATGAATGGCTGTGAACTGTATGCAGAACCATAATTGTCATATAGTGATGAAGAACCACCCATGGATGAATTGCTTCCTACTTGCCCTCTCCTGTTATAAACATTTTGTGTTGATTCAAAACCAATATATATTTTGCTTTATGTGACTGCAATTTTCATGGCAATGTTATAATCCCAGGACAAGATTTTAGCAATGTGTACTCGGTTCACTATCAAATGTATGAGATGATGTCTAATGTCAGTTGATAATTATAACTTCTATTAGCTAAGATAAACGAATGAAGTGTCTTTCAAGAAAGAGTGGGTTATTATTCCTTCAAACCAATCAGTGCAAGCAGTTCGAAATAAGAAAAAGAAAAAAAAAAAAGAAATTGGACAAAGCTTTTGAAATTTAAATTTAATGAATTTAATAGACTTCCAACATCTGTTTCTGAACGATCAATCTTCTAAAGTTTACTAAAACCAGATTGAAACTCAAATTGGTGGATAAATAAAACTACTAAGAAGAGAGACATAAACTTGAAAGAAATCCAGTTTCATTAGTTATACCGTAGTTTGTGAGGACCCATAGTTGGATGGTTTTGAACTGAACAACGAAGGGTAGTTCATTCCACCAAAGTGAGACGATATGGAAGTTTCAACCGATCCAGTCGAATCTGGGGAGGATGATCCATAGGACCTTGCATCATCTTCCTGCAAATAAATGAACACAACTACAATTAGAAATAAATTTCTTCAGCTCTGTATTACTTCCCAAATCACAAGCAGTTGCATGTTACAACTCATTGCAGAGAATAATGACAAATGCTTGTACCTCCAATTCTGAAGACTCTAAAAGTGTCTTTGCCCACATATCATCATAACTAACTGAAGGTCTAGAGATGACATTTTCCTCATCAACATCTGGAGCATCAGTTCCAGCTCCAGCAAGAAACTCATTGACCTACCAATCAAGCAAAGATGATAAGGTTCATTACGCCAAATTTTATTCAGATTTCTGATTTTCATAATTGAAGTCTTCTTACCCTGTTCATTGCTGGTGCATTGTTTCCCAGCAAGCCGTCATCACCAAGGTTTGCTGCCCACGCATTTACAAGATCATCATCAAGTGCATCAGACTCAACAGGAGCAGGTTTAGATTCGTAAATTAGGTCAGAAATTCCAGTGGCAACTGCTGGATCACTCAAACCAGTTGACGCACTTATATTATGCTTTGTTCGATAGATGTCGATAAGTTTTGCACTGTTGTAAAATTCAGAAGAGTAAAAACAAAATCAAAATGAAAAATCCTAATAAAATCAAGCATCAAACAGAAAACAGTCCATCGAATAAAGTTGAAATGAAGTTATCCAGAAACTCAATTTGAAGCTTCTTACATAGCTAGCTGTTGAACAGTGCACCAAAGTTTCAGAACAGAAATCAGTTATAAGAAATCAACTCCCACAATGACAACTGTTAATCCCTCTTATATTTGAAGCATACAATTTGAAAGATTTACAAAATGCCCTTCTCATGGATATTGTTGTTTAACTTAGAATACTTGTAACAACCTTATTATCTAATTAAGCAGACAAGTATCAATGTAATTGAACAGCTGATCATGGGAAAAATCAGACATGTCAGCAAAAACATGAATGTAACCAAAATTCAGCAAGGTTTAATAATTGTAAATTAAGTCAAAATTTTAAAATAACAAATTTTGAGTAGAATGAAAAAAAATGGTCCCAGGCAACAATGGAGGAAGTAGACGTTAAGAAACAAGGTAAGATGTAGCAATTATATATTAACTTTTAGAATCAGTTAAAATAATGCAATAGAACATTGAATATCAAATGGCCCAAGGTGACAATGGGGGCAATAGATGTTACAAAACAAGGTAACTAGACATGCAGAAACTGGTACAAATACAAGAAAAATGACATCAAATGCATTGTACAGTAATAAGACTACTGTCATGCATAAAATGAATTGACATACAAAAAAATAATGACAACATACATTATTAAAATAATGGAGATGAAATCCCAAGTCTGGAACACATATCAAGAGGACAAGGCATGTTAGCAAACCATGATCCCCCAGGTATAACCTAATCATCACAATTCATGTCATTTACAGAACTCTCTTTGTACATAGAGGTCAATTATGTTCATTCACCAATTTAAATGAAACGTATAAAATCTCTTTTAATAAACTAAAAGAGAAAACAACATTTTCTTTTAAAAAAATGTACCTAATTGGCCCCAGTGGAAGATACTTTGCTCTCGGCACGTAGCAAAACAGTGAAACAAGATCTAATAACCTCTCATGAGTTTCATAGAGTTTCTTAAGTTCTTCATCTGTCCATTCTTTGTTTGCATTATCGTGATTGCGTATGTCCCTAAAAATCAAGTTGGAAAATTTAATGACACCCAGAAAGTGAGAGACAAATTAAAGATAGTGGGGGGAAAAAAAGCATGTCTTACTTGATTAGATCATCTTGTGCTCTGTACATTTCATCAAGAACTTTTATCATGGGACTTATCAATACTCCAAGACCTGTACCACTAGCTCCTTGATCTTCCCCATTACTGAGATGCATCTCAGACAATTGTGACTGCACACCACCCTGAGCTAAAGCATGTAAGAATTCATAGATCTGTAGCCTAAAAGGCTCACCAGACCTGATTGCCATTGTTGTAAGAGCTTGAGCAGCAACAATCCGAACCTGGGGTGTCCATACAGATGAGAACCAACTAGTTATACTTCAAGCAACAATTCATTCAATATCGCATAAAATAAAATGGAAAAAGTTCAAGTAACAATAAATTATGTCATATAATAAAATATATCCTCACGACAAATTCAAAACTTATCTAGCTTGTGGAATGCATTATTCATATTTATCAAACCTAAAGAGATAATAAACAGATAAAGCATCGGACTAACTGCATATGCGTGAGCAAACCATAATAGAGCTTGGTCAATTAAGATAGAGCAGATTATTTTAGAAACTACTCTGCTCGAACTACAATCAGGCAATCATCAAGCAGAAGATAAAATGGACTCAGCCACAGACTGGTAGATTGAGATGAGTTGCACTCAATGTTTACTCAAAACCATAGCAGTCTGAAGTGAAAGGCAGCAAAAATGTTAAACATAGAATGACGACCATGAGGGAAATTATACCTCCCAGCTGCCACTAAAAGCACATCTCTGAAGCCGTGTCAATGCACCAGCAAGAGTAGGGTTGCGAGAACTAGCAGCAGCAACCATTTTATCTGCATCTAACAACATCAATGCAGTGCCTGGTGGAGTTGCAGATTCCCAAGCATACTCAGAAGCAGCATAATTTGCATTTTCTCCTAGGAACCACACCTGCAAGTTTATTAGGTCAGAGATTGATTCCTGCTTCTTTGGGCTAACGTTTTTGATAAGAAACACAAAAGCAAGTAAAATAATGGTTCAATGGTGTAATGTACAAAATGGACCAGAAGTCCACTACAAAAACATGATAGAGGGCATCTACAAACTAAAGAAGGATCAGAAGTTTCTATGCGATGTAATCCAGCAACATACCCCAACCCTCCTACAAAAACTGGACCAATGGTAAATGAATCACATCAAGCTTATTTGGAAGGGCCTTGGCTTCTGTGCATTCATTATCTGTTTTCTTTTTTGGGGATACATAGCCTGGCTTGGCATTTTGTTATATTTTTGCAGAAGGGGCTCTTTTGTTGCCTGTGTCAATCGCTAGTCCAACTTGCATGCTTTTATTCTTGTTTATATATTTTCAGTTTCTTGTAAAAGCAAAAATGAACGTATCAAACAATTAATTATAACTAGAGATGCTTACTGCAGCTTGGACTAATCTCTGTAATGCAAGAGCTGACTTTGGATCAGATGCAGATACTCTATCTACTGATAGTGGTCCAAACATTGACCCAGGCTGTGGCGGTGGTAGGTCAAGCACTATGGTGACTGCTTCCAAAGCTGTATGTTTCCCATCAGGACCAGCTCCAACAAGGCATGTCTAGAATTCAGAAAATATCAGTCCATCAATTACTAGTATTTGAGTGAACATACATTTTTGCTAATAATCCAGTGATTGCACAAAATTTAAGTATTATTAAGAGAACAACCAATAAAACATTTATTGAAAGAAATATTCCTTGGAAAGTTGTGTGTAAAAGCTATATGAGTAGGAGATAAATAGATTATAAACAAACAAAATGATAATAAAAGATGCTTGCGGAAGATCAATAAGCGGAAGAACAAAAGTTATTAACAGAAGTACAATATTAAATTTCAAAGCAATGGAAACTACTATTAGAATTGATGATCAAATTAAAACATACTTTCCACAGTAGTTGTAATACATCAGCATCAATCTTCCCAGGAACTTTGGTTGCAAAGATCCTTGCAATTTCAAGAAGAGTGACAGCCATATCTGGAGTTGCCTGACAAACCAAATGACAATAAAATATGAGTAAATTGTCTTAATCTAGCAGCAAAGTATGGGGTTAAATATCCTTTCAAAAGCTTGCACAGATTACTTTTATTCCTATCAAAAACTAAAGTTCATTTATATTAATGGAACATTAGGCAAGAAATTAAGAAAGTCAGGATTGTTGATTCTATTGTCATTTTGATCAAAATTTGTCTCATACCAATCATGTAGAGCGTCACTAAACCTGATGTCAGGAATTAATACATCAGAACCAGCATTCACTAGTTAAGGCCTATATATTATTGTCTCATATCATGTTTAGCTAGAAGACCAGTAACCAACTTCAGAACAGTAAAAGTAAAAAAAATAAAAACTGTACCATTAAAAAGGCAAAATAGAAAAGGCAAAAGGAAAAGAAGGTGCTGAGCTAGATGGACAGTACATACGACTTAATATCCATTACTTACTTTGAACCGAGCATGCAAAGTGAGCAAAATATCATTCAATAGTGCTGCTGGCCAAGCTGGATCAGAAAGCTCTGATGCAATAATAGATCCTAGCTCATCAAATGATTCAAACGGACTTTGCATCCAAATCAATGCCTTGATCACCATAGCTCGAACATAAACACACTCACATGCTACCGTTGTTCGCACCACCTCCATCAGTGAAGCTAACAAACCTGCAATGGTGTCCTTGCTACCAGTTCCATTAGATATAGAGGAGGTTCTCCGCATACCTACTTGAAAGACAGAAAAAAATCAAAGACAAATTAAAAATGATCCACCATGTAGAAAATTCATTCTTTCAAATATACATCTAGCTACAAATGACTAATGAGAATAATTTACACCTCCACATGTTATCAAGCACCCATCAAACATAAGATTATCTAAACAAAATAAACTTGAAAATTTTGGACTGCAAAAAGAGGGCATCTTATATGACTGCCTACAAGTGTCTATTGGGCATGGGCGTCTGCGTGCTTTAAGTTGGACCACACATGAAGAAAAGACCCATCACGGAATCCAACAAAATAGCTCGGTATGCAGTAAATATGGAATTCCTATTTTTCTTTCTGATGATAAGAGAAACAAATTCCATTTACAAAAGATAATCATACAACCAAACACACAGTGCCTGCAGTACCAGATGTTGGGCCAGAGAAGCCAAATCCGCAACCTGGTTATGTAACCACTTGACAGCAAAATGCACGGAAGTAGAAAAACCATTCACTTGAAGAAATATTTGCTTTATTCTATTAGTTACCAAATCTGTCCACGTGAAGAACTAAAAGTATCAAACTCTTAGTCATATAGACTTTTACAAATTCAAGATGTCATGGAAGAAATCCCAAAATCAAGTACAATTGTTTGCCCAAAAAAGGAAGAAAAAATCCATTATATTTCATAAATTAGCAACGCAAATACCAGAAATACTAAAAATTATTGCAACATCTAAAATCCGGAATTATTTGACATATATGCAAGTAGTAAGCCTTCTTAGTACGTTGAAAATAGTGTCACAAGAAATATATGGAGTAAATGACCTTTTCTATTTATGTAATTAAACTACAGTATAAAATAATACTTCAAACATGGAAGATGGGGTAATGAGTAACAAGCTTCCTGTGTAAAATTATAAACCACGGTTGAAGCAATTAAAGAAAACTATACAATCATTTACAATTTCTTGAAAAGAAATCATTAGATTTACGATGAATAAGAATCCTCATGAATATCACGTACAAAATCGGGTCTAATACATAGAACAACACAAGTTAGAGGAAAAAATAATTGATAAAAGACCAAAAAAATACCTTCAGAGTGTGCGGTTTCATTAATGTCTGAATCGAGTGAATCCTCAGAATATGTAGTAAGCTGGACTCCTTCATCAATATCCTGTAAGCCTACAGAAAATGCAGCAGCTCGGCTTTTTCCCATTTCTTGTACAACTCTAGCAGCTGCGTGAAGGACTGGCCTAGAAAAACTACGAAAAGAACTCTCCAACCTGAAAAAAAAAAGGAAAACAAAAATTATGAAAAGAACTCAAAATATGAACAGCATAGTCACTGGCCCACTAGCCATAGCACGATTCAAGCATTCTTCCACCATGAAATCCACCATGTCTAACCATGTTAATATAGATAAATACAATCTCCAGCTTCAGAAAACAGGAACAAAGGAAGGAATGTGATCAACCTTCGCATTACGAGTTTAATGAGAGGCTGTGGGCGCCTTGTCTTTAGAGATTTATCTTTGGAAGATGATACAGATGGTGTATCTGGCACCTTGAGAATTTCCCTTGTCAAACGATACCATCCAGCAGCCCGCTCTTCCGTCCTACAGCACATAAATGTACGGATAACTGCATTCTGGAAATTAAGGATGAAGGGAGGGTAAATGAAATAACTATAAGCCTATAAATTACAACCATGGTGTATTAGACAAAATGAGAAAGGGAGGAGAGAGAAGAGAGGGGACAGAATAGAAATTAGGTTCAGAAGAAAATTGCAACCTGAAGCAGCTACATGTATATTGTATTAGTTTTAGAGCTCTCATCTTTTCAACAATTTCTTACACATGTTTTACACCAATGGAAGCATCTGCATTTTATCTTACACGTGCATTAATTACACATGCTGGATTTAATATCAACAATGAAAGTGCATTGATGTAACAGTGTAGAAAAATAGAGCAATAATTTGGGTGAAAATATGGGACTGGTCATTACTCATCACAGATTTCAAATTCCACCAGTCCATCAATACAATGCACAGAGGTAGGGGTGTGTGTGTGTGTGCATACAAGCAAGCATAAAACTGCAATCTAAAATATTATCTCCTAAATCAAATCCCAGAACCCTAATTATTATTGTTAAAAAATTTATAAATCCTGCAATATTTTTCAGTTTAACCCCTTGAAAGAATGGTGAAAGCGAAAAACTTAAATGAAAGAAAAAGAGAAATATATAGGACTAAAGACACACCTCTCTGTGGTATCAGTTCTTCCCAACACACATAAGATTGCCTCAAAACATACTCTTTCACTGGGATCCAGCAGAAGTTGATAGAGTATTGAGGTGAATTGAGATGTTATGTCAGGCCTCTCTGCCCCAGATTTCAAGAAACCAGTGACATCATATATTCAAGGAAACACAAGCCCTAATAGTGCAAATAAAATTTCAAACAGATTTACCATCAAGTGCCCGAGCTCTAGCAATTGTATGGCACAACCTGGCCAGTGAAACTCTGGCAAGCACATCATGCAAGTGAAGCACATCCTGCAAAGCCCCTGATTCATATAATAATAATTAAAAAAATCAACGAAGTCACCAAAATTGCAGTAAGATGAAAAAAAGTAAAGCATATTTATAAATGCAGACTAACTTCCCACCATATTAGAAGAAAAATTAAAGAAGCCAAGAGCTTCACAAGAAAATAAACCTAAACACAAATTCTGCCATTCTTACGGACCACAAAAGTTGAAATCAAGGCAGAAGTCTCTTCCAAGAAGAAGGGAAAAAAAAATTCTGCACGAGAAGTCCTTTTACAATATGTCACTGGATTAGATGTGCACAAAAATTGCATAAATCTAGACTAAAGAGTTGAAATGCTCAGGTTAACATAAGTATTCACTACATAAAATAATGGGGCTCTGATGAAAAGAAAAGAGGAAATCTAAAATTTACCTTGGAAGAACAAAATACTTTTTCCTTTCAAGTACTTAGTATGTATGCATGCATATTCTATGTTATCTAGGTACGCAAACATGCCCGCATGTGTGGTATGTAGGCATCTGCGCACTAATTTATGCATGCATTTATGCACGTATATATGCATGCATGTAAAGTGTGTGGAAACTTGATGTAATCAAAACAATATATATATATACACACATAATTTCAATCACTTTTACTTGCTATAGCTACACGAAAAGTACTGCAGGCAACAAATATTTGGTAGAATACCTCCAGGGAGAACAAGCTTTCCTGCAAAAATAAAGGTAAAGCATTAAACATATACCAGTTAAATGACAATAAGAGAACATGTACAGTCTAAGACAGTAAACACCATGGCAATGTGAAAGAATTTAAAAATAATCATGTCACCTAATGCCATAGCAACAGAATAAGGATCCTTGGCAGCCAACTCGGAGAGAATTTCCAAAGCATGCCTCACAGCCACAGGATCAGCAAATGAAACCCTGCAGTGCAAAACAAGCTCAACTTGGAAAAGGATTGAAAAAAAAAAATTACCCAAAATATTTGCACAGTTTTCTAAGGTATTCATCTGAGTATAGGATGCACAGTTGATAGTCCCTTCTTGCTTTGCGTCTGTGTGTGAGTGTGCACGCTTGAGCATGTATATGTCTTTTTGTCATTACACACACAAATACTACTTAAATGGAAGTAGTATACCGAAATTAACAAAGATTAAGCACTAATATAACAAAAATTTATCTATAAATGTGAAGACAAAAGTAGAAACAAACTAACCCCTGCACAGCACGATGCAAAAATGCCGGGTTTCCTGGATCCAGAGGAAGTCTCCTTAATGCACTTAACGCCGCATATTGCAAGTTACTCCGAATGATAGACTAGCAATTAACAATTAATATCCAAACTAAGTCAGAATTAAATAGTTTGTACCCCAATAATAACAAGGAAAAAGGCATTAAGTGGGTTACTTATATGAACTATTTCGCTTTTAAATTAACTAGTCAAATCAGAACTGAAGTGCAAATGTGCACATCAAGTCTGTTCAGACAACACAAATATTTTATATTAACTATAAAAACAATAGTGGTTTTTTTTTTTAATAACATGAGGAATCATCAGAAAGCCTGAGATTGTAGCGTGAGTATTAGTTTTCCACCCAAAAGTGAAAATTCTGGCAAGAATAAACAATAAACGACCATTTTATTCCCATATATTAACAAACTGACTGGCATTTTTTTTATAAAAGAAAGAATCAGCAGGCCAAAAGTCTGATATTCATGGAAATAAACAATTTCATCAAGTAAAAATATGGCAAGAAACTGATATGTGGAATAATAGTTTTATTTGATTAAGATGTAGTTTTATTCGACTAAGATGCTATGAGTATCCTGTGTACGTTCGTAAGCTTACCTCTTTATCACCACCTTTTGTCCCAAACACGCCCTTCTTACGTTTATGGGGGCCATCCCCAACCTAAAAGCCAATTCAAAATTATTAAGCATTGTTGACAAGAAAATTGTAACAAAACAAGACAAGACACTGAAATTGAGCTGAGAACAATATGTTATAAAGCTACATCTTCTTTTAAGGAAGGATATACCGTCAATTGTAAAATGAACAAAACCACATTAATACTTTCTATTAACATAACAAGACAAAAGCATAAAATACAAACAATATCATCATCTAAACTAGCTACTATAAGTAAAATAGAGATTTTGTTTGAGAAACTATACTAGGCCCAGAAATACTGCTGAAAGGTTAATTTTAGGGCCTTGCCTCAGAGACTGAAATTTTTTTAAAAATAATAATAATAAAAAAATTCTTTTACAAAGGCTAAAGTGGAATCCCTTTGAGATATGATATAAAATCTGGCAAAACTAACTGGCTTGGTTTTTAGGCAAAAAACTCCTAACCTTAGCAGCACTTCATCTAATTTAATGAACAAGTGATCAGTTTTATTTCATAAAACAAATAAATTACCAAAGGCAAAAAAAGTTATGAGAAAGCTTATTGATAAAAATTAATAAAGTGACCATTCCATTAATAGAACAGACAATGAAGCCAAAACTGATAATTTGTTCCTGATAGTATCTTCATATATTCGAGAAAGCCTACTGATTAAGTGGCAAAAAGAAGAGGAGACTAAATTTAGCATAAATGGATCTATGGTGTGCCGCAATAATCTCATTTAGGCTTTGCATGTATCAAAATTGACGGTTAAAGTCAGTTCTTACGGAAATATCAATTCATTTGTTTTACTTGGTTTTGGCACAAAATATCGACAACTTTTGATGGTTATTTGAGAACAAATATACATAATCCAACCTCTACCCGCTTAATTGGGAAGCCTCTGTATCTTAAGAGGGGATGTATTCTTACTGAGCTGCGTTGTTTTTGGGTTTTGGGCTATTTTTGTTTTTTGTAGTTTTGTGAGTGTTTTGTTTGGAATGGGACTTCTCGTCCTTATTTTTTTGGATTTGTAGTCCCACCAATCCTTGTACATATCTCATATAGTTCTTTGTATAATCTTTTGTTTCTTAGCCAAAAAAATCCAACCTCTACCTGCTGATAGGTGGAACAACCTTCAATTTCAATTTCTGTAAAAGATCTCTTATAAATCCTAAAGTTATTCCAAAACTCGCACAGCCCAAAACCTACTAAGTTACAAACTAAATCCTATGAACAAAGATTCTTATAAATTACAGTGGTTAAACATGAAGATCCTGCATCAATGTCATAAGGCCAAACAACAAGCAAAATAATGTTTTTTTGACGTTAGAGTTAAAATGGGTGAGCTTTTGTTTTACCAATTCTCAAATGCATCATATGCCAACTGGAAAAATAAAAAAATAAAAAAATAAAAGGAACTAAAAGAAGTATAAGAAGATGGAATTTGTCTTATGCTACTTAGCAAACTAATAAAAACAATCTTTCTTTAGTCCAAACATCATTTTTGATAAGCAAGGGCGCTATGGAAACAGTAAAAAATTCTCAAGTCATTAATGAAACGATAGAAAGAAGCACAAACCTTATCAAGAATGCCGAACACAATTTCATACAATTTGGATAAAATATCAGTGCTGCTTGGAGGGGCATATGTAAGAGCCTTTAAAGCTTGCAGTCTCCTTGCATGAACTTCAAAAATTAACAGACAAACAAAATAAAAAACTGTCCCAATCTATGTCAAAAAGCTCTGCTTGTGAAAAATCAACAGAGCAATTTCAAATATAAAGTCATACCAGCAATGCAATGTTGTAACCATTACATTAAATCATTGATGACATATTTGTGCATCAATTAAGATGTATTGCAAGAAAAAGGCAGATATATCCTAATAAAATTCCAGAAGATAATATTTGATGACAACTTTAACTAAAAGATAAAATGTGATAGCCCTTTCATTAAAAGATGAATATGTGATGACGACTATGAATAAAAGATAATATGTTATGACAGCTTTGACTATGTTTTCAACTGTCTAATCCCCACTAAATGACGATTTAATTTATGAAAATTAAAGACGTGGTATAGTTACAGAAACCAATCAACCATTTTACCATCATTTATTATTTTGGATGCATAGCTTATAAAGATGGCATTATCAAGCGATAAGACCATCAGTTTCTAACAGTTAAAATTTAAAAATACCAGTAACACTCTGCAGCACATATTTCCAAAAAATAAATTATAGTTTGATTGTTTTTTATGAACCTAATAGACAAAGCAGTCTGGCTCTAAGACTACTCCAACAAATGCTAAGACGCATGACACATCCTGATATTTGAATGTCAGTATCTAACATAGAAGAGTGTAATAAAATTAGAATTGCTCATGTAAATTTAAGGAACCACATTACATTCAACATCCTCATTCAAAGCTTCTGTTGTAAGCTGATTTAATATTCGCGGCACAACATCAGCTCTTGTCACCCCTCCAATGGCATCAATGTCAGCAAGAGCATCCCAGTTTGGAGTGGGGATCCCACCACCAGGACTTAAGCCTTGTGAACCAGTATCTGATAAAATTCTTGCCAAGTAGTAATAGACATAGCGTAATACATTCCTATCTTCACACTGCTGATCAAGCTGTAGAATTCATTAAAAAATGACATCAGTCACCGTTGATGAGGCAATGTTTGCAACTGCACAGCCGGTAAAATGTTTTGGTAAAGTAGCATGTGACCTCACATGTGGCATCTCAATAACACTTATAATAACTCAATTTCAAACAGAGCCTCAATCTAAGTCCCTGGATGGGAGAAAAATTAAGTAATAGAAGTGGAATCATACCATGAGAAGAGATGGTGCCAAGGAAGGATCAACGGAATTGTACACGGCCAGCTTTGGAAACACATGGTGTACTAATTGCTTCTGTGAGTTTTTCTGTTCATATATTCAAAATTTGCATTTAAAAACACAAACATGACACACTCACACGTAAATCAACTTTAAAATGCAATAAATTAAAAATGCTTACCTGATCAGAAGTAGCAGCTAGTTCATGAATGCTCCTGGCTAGTTGTGCATATGAAACTGGCTGTAATAAATATAAAAAATAATTAATATTTAGCAATTAATAAAAAGAAAAAAAGAAATGTGTGAACGATTAGACACCTTTTTATTCTGCTTTTGCTTCTGTTGCATGTAACTGCCACGAACAGGATTCAAAACGGCCTTGGCAGCAGAAACGGTGTCGCTCTGGATCTGCATAAGCGCTGCTCTCTTGGACTTCTTTTCTCCCAATGTGCTCCTGGATGAAACTCCTCCACTCATCGTCGGCGGCGATGCCATCGCGGGCGGAGCAGCAGCTGAAGACGGTGCCGCCGCCGTCGCTGATCCAGAAGACGCCGTCGCAGCTGATGATGTAGTGGACGGGTCCGCCGATATCAGATCCATTAACGTCGTCCCCGACGAATCCTGTAATCAAGTAATAGCAATTACAACGATAAGACTGAAATTGAGTAAAGTCGATGGGATCTACGAGAGTAGCAGTTGAGGAAATAATTATAATTACCGCCATGATTTATGGCTGGTTGGTGGATTGATTTGATTTGATTTGATTTGATTTGAGAGACCAACTATTTTTGAGAAAATGAATTGCCTAGCCAAGTTTTTGAGGAAGTTCTTATGCCGTTACTGTCAGTTTTTTTTTTTAATAAATAAAATTAAAACCAAAAAATAAAAATAAAAGAAGGAGAAGGGAATTATCTTTAGCATCCACAAGATTTTCTTAAATTCTAAATTTTACCAATGTTAAGTCAATAATTCTTACCTCCCCTGAATTTGAAATAACGACCCTCTATTAGTAGGAATTTTTTTTTTTAATAATAAACTTATGTACTCATTTATTAGCTTTAGTAGGAAAAAAATTTAGTTTCAATTGACATAAAAATATGAAATCACACGATATTTCGAATTTAAATTTATAATTCTTTGATACGTTAAATTGATTGACTTATCATTCATAATGTACTATGTGTTTATATCATTATTTTTTTTTATCAAATATTGAAAAAAAATCAAATAATTAAAAGATGAAAGTCGTTGAAAAAAACAAATAATGCAAAGCATAACCAACATCCAACAACAACAAATAAATCAAATATGAAGGAATATTATGTTGAAGATCTATTTATACAAATCTTTGTAAATATAACCTTTATGGTTTACCTCAAATTTTGTGTTAAAAAATATGAGATCTTTGAATAAAAATGTCGGTGTTGAAATGAATAAATGAGAGATGAAGGTTGGTTGAGAGAACAATGTATTTGAGAAACGAAATGCCAAGAATTGATTAAATTTGATACTTCGGAGACAACAGCAAGAGAACCTGTTGCAAGCCTCGCATTTGAGAAAATCAAACTTCTTGTTGACAAAAAAAAATGGTAAAATAAAAAAATTATATTAATTTTTTTAATAATGGATTATTGAAGAAAATAAAACTACTTTATTTTTTTTGTTTTCAACTGTTGTTCGCGGAATGTTTAAAAGTTAAAATGTTGGTTTAATGTTGCGGTAAATACTTTATTTTAAAAAATAGCTTTTGAAATATACATTTGTAATCTTAATTTTTTCCAAAACGATGACCACAATGAACTTAAAATTATTTTCAGTTTCTTCTATTTATTTCCTTGAAACATTAATCAATTTTCAATTCATTAATAGCTCAATTTGGATAGTATGAAAAAGCATGAATGGCATCTTTTTAAAGATTTTAAACATAAATCACATTCTTAGCTCTCTTCTTTTTTTCCATATAATTGAGACAATATTATTATCATTTTGGCATAGAAAATAAGTGTATTAATATTATGCTATTTTAACTATAATTCCAAATGAAACCAAAGATTATTTTATGTGTACCCTTTTCTTCAAATGAGTTTTCTTCGTTTTTATAAATAAATGAATTTGAGCAAACAAAATGAAATGTTGATTGAAATTTTGAATATACTAGCCTCTAGTCCTAACAGCACGGTCAAAGAGACATGGTCGACACAAAGTTTAACTAAAATCTTAGTATACTCATATAATTTTTTAACTCTTTTTTTTTTTAATTATTACATTATTCGGGGAGTGTATCCCAGCTCTTTTAACTTGGCTAAAAGTATTTTCGAACGACTCTTTATTTTTTCACTTAGAAACCAAACCAACAGAGTTGTCTCATTAAAATAAAAAATGAGTAACATTTTGCGCATACAAAATTGAGATACTACTTATATCTCCATTAGTGTAATATTTAGGGATATTATTATTTTACCGCCAAAGTTATTTTGATATATCATGTCAGTACCACGGTTTATCGAAAAATACATTTTACTACTGAACGTTTGCGCCATTATCAATTTACCACCTTTCTGTTAAAAATATTAAAAATTTGTTGATATTTTGTTGATATCATAAGACCATTAAAGACATTTTCTATTGAAGGCAAAACGCTGCATTATAAGTGTAAAATAAACAATAATACAAAGTAAAAATTTTTTAAGGGAAATAATTAGAGAATTAGGAAATTGATAACCATAAAATCGGCCACTCTCTCATTAATTTTTTTTCTTTAATTAAATTGTTATTGTTTTTAGTTGTGATTAATACTTAAATTTCATGGATTATAATATTAATTTTGAAGAATAATTTTTTTATTTTTTTGGTTGTTTGTCGTAATTCTGCATATTATTTATTATTTTTATCAATTAGAATTTTTTGTTGTTTTCTAAATCTTATTAATTGTTATTATTATTATAAATTGTTATTATTTTTAATTGTGATTAATACTCGAACTTCATAATTTATAATATTAATTTTGAAATATAAATTTTTTATTAATTGTTTTATTTGTCATTTATCGTAATTCTGCATAGTATTCATTATTTTTTCTTAATTACAATTTTTAGTTGTTTTCTAGATTTTACTTTTGTTCATTGTTTCTTTCTTTTTAAAGGGTAAAATTGTCTTTTATGCTCCTCAGGGTAAAATCGACTTTTAACTAATTTTCTATTAAACATTAGCCTTTTTTTTTAATGAAAATGTGTTAAATTAATAACAACGTAAATGTTTAATAGTAAAATACATTTTTCAGTAAATTATGTTACTGACATGATATGTCAAAATAATTTTGGTGGTAAAATAATAATATCCCTAATATTTAATATGTCGTCTAATGATGATATTAATAATTAACATGTTAATCATGGGCTAACAAAATTAATTATAAAACTAATAACATATGGTAATAAATGACTGGCGATACATAAGATGTATTTTTGAGAAATAATTGAGACTGTTAATATAAAATTGTGTATATATTGTAAAATAACAAAAACGTATAAATTTTAGGTTAAATATTTAGGATATAAATTTTATATTTTGTAACAGAGAACAATGATTTTATTTTATGATCAGTAACAACATGGAGAGCTCTTTTGGGAGGTCATAATGTTATGTGAAGTTATAAATTTTAAGTTAAATACATTTATTGTTTATCATTAAATGTGATCCCAAATATTTATTGTTTTTCATTAAATGAAATCCCAAATATGGAACCATCATATTGAAGGATAGAGATTTGTGATGTTAAACAATTAAACTCAAAATCAAAGCGTTCACATTTACAAACTTTCTTCCCAAATCAAGTCCACCCACATCACGCCGCGTGGACAAAGCCTTCACTCGCACAAAGACACGCGGTGTAAGCAAACACACCAGAATCTTTACTCTGTCTGAGAAAGAAAAAGTAAGCAGAGACCAGACCAAAGAGTCCAAAGACTGGAAACTCGAGACCCAATTTGCCCTGTTATTTCGTTCATTTTTGGTCTTCCTTTTAGTCGTTTGCACTTCGCAGCTTCAAATTGACCCTATTCGATCTCATCCTTCAGCTCGTGTGGCGGAATCGAACTCGCCAATTCGAGCTCTGTTGATCGAGGTGCGTTTTGTCAAATTCTGATGATTCCACTTCACAGTCGCTTGGCTTTTATTGTAATTTTCATTTTAAAATTACATTTTATTTTTTGTAGTGTTTCTCGTTTTTAAAGCCCGGTGTGAATTTTCGCAGAAATTTTCTCTGTGGAGAAACAACTAATTTTGGATTATCATTATTGTTGGTTCTTGTATTTTTTTGTTTTTGTTTTTGTTTTAGGGTTTAGTTTCTTCCCTGTTAATAAGAATTCAATAAATTTATTTTTTTAAGGGTTTCTGATTTTTGGTATGTGTTTGTGGTATGAAGAAGACTTTATATGATTATTTTGGTAAATTTTATGATTTTCTTTTTCAAAGTTTAGATCCTTTTGTTGTCAGACTCTTATGTTGTTAATTAAGTTTTGGGTGAAAGGATTTAATTTGAACTTGATCTGATAATAATGACAAATAAAGCTTATGCGTTTGGTCTTAATGATATTTCTTGTTTTGGTTCTGAGATAGCACATAGGTCTTAGTTGTAATATTCTTAAGTACTAGCTCAAAATAAGAAGTTAATTTGGTATGTGGAAAATTTAAGTGAAGTATAGATTCTGTCTAATATTAAGTTTTATGCTTACATTCTTACCAACATTGAAACAACCATGGTTTCAGGTTAACAGGTGATTTCAGTTTGGAGATTCTGATGCTGAAGAAATAAGTAGAGTTGTACTTTGCGTGTATCAGGCTGGAAAATGATGGAGGGTGGTTCAAAGTTTCCTGGAATAATAGGGCTAAACAACCATGTTAACAACTATGATGATTTGTCCCAAGGATTTTACCATAAACTCGGTGAGGGAACCAACATGTCAATTGACAGCTTTAGCAGCTTGCAAACGAGCAACGGCGGAGGTTCTGTTGCGATGTCTGTAGATAACAGCAGTGTTGGATCAAATGAATCCCATACTCGCATTTTGAACCACCAAGGGTTGCGCCGCCGTGCTAATGATAACTACTCTGTTGCACATAGTGTGAATCGTCGAGGAAGAGTTTCACATGCTTTAAGTGATGATGCCTTGGCTCGAGCTCTTATGGATAGCAACTCTCCAACGGAGGGGCTTGAGAATTTTGATGAGTGGACTATTGATTTAAGGAAGCTCAACATGGGAGATGCTTTTGCACAAGGTGCCTTTGGGAAGCTCTATAGAGGAACCTACAACGGTGAGGAGGTGGCTATCAAGATCTTGGAGAGGCCAGAAAATGATCCAGAAAAAGCACAGGTGATGGAGCAGCAATTTCAACAGGAAGTCATGATGCTGGCCACTCTAAAACATCCAAACATAGTGCGGTTCATTGGTGCATGCCGTAAGCCAATGGTCTGGTGCATTGTCACTGAATATGCAAAAGGAGGTTCAGTTCGGCAGTTTTTAACCAAGCGACAAAATCGATCAGTGCCGCTGAAATTGGCAGTCAAGCAAGCCTTGGATGTGGCAAGGGGAATGGCATACGTTCATAGGCTTGGCTTAATTCATAGGGATTTGAAATCTGATAACTTACTGATTTTCTCTGATAAATCCATCAAAATTGCCGATTTCGGGGTAGCTCGGATTGAGGTGCAGACTGAGGGAATGACTCCGGAGACTGGCACATACCGCTGGATGGCTCCGTAAGATATTTTGTCTCCATCGCTTCCAATAAGTTTTTTTTTTTTCTCTGTTTTTTTCCTTTCCATTCAACTTTTCTAAATAATTATGCAATTATTTTGTGGCTCTTATTATACTTACTAGATTCATATGCAGACTTTATATGGCACTTATTATATTTTTCCAGTGATAATACTCTGTGGACTTTCCACAGTTTCTTTTGCTTGATTTTTGTACTCTTCACCATTTGCTGAGGGAAATATTACTATTTTGTAGTTAGTTAAAGCTTTAGACTGGAATGTGTTAAGAGTAACTTGTATGAAATGCTGCATGTGAAGAAATTTGATAACAGAAAAGAGTTGTATTATCATTTGTGATTTATAATGTCACGTGTTTCCTCAAAACTTACTGTTTTAATTCTTCCTTAATTTGAGTTTATAGCCATATTTATTCTCTGTATTCCGCACAACTGATTCTGACTAGATAGCGATATCTCAGACCATTTCTGTGTTATGACGGGAGTACTACCTTAACTAAAGTTCCCCCTGTGTATTCTGGAATTATAGAAATCACTTTAGTTAGGAAGGGTGTAGAAACTCTTCATTACTGCTTCTTAGTGGTTTCCCAAGGCTTGGAGATGTCGTAATGGGTTGATTTGAAGAGACGGAGGAAACTTTTAGTTTTTCGTGGGTGTATCCACTTGATATTTTTTTTGTCGGATCATTTGATTTTTGTGTAAATGAGTTTTTATAATGTGTACATTGATGGTCCTTATGATTGATTCAATATTCTTTATCATGTCCTTGATTGCGTTGACAGATGATATATCATGGATTAATTGGTATATCATGGATTAATTGAGCCATACTTTCTCTATGATTATACTACCTTTTGTTGTTTCTAGACATCATGATAAAAGCATTTACCGTTATACTCTGACAATGTGAATAGTTGATTACTTTGGTGCTTCAAGTTTCTATTAGTGACATAAAGATTAGGATGAGTTATGGTCTAGGCTTTCTTTGTCAAATTGTTTCTGTTTCCACTCTATGGTCTTGTGTGCATTCCCTTTCTTCTTACCAAATAAGACTTAGTATTAACCAATGGTCTTGTGTGCATTCCATTTCTTCTTACCGAATAAGACTTAGTATTAACCAATGGCCTTGTGTGTATTCCATTTCTTCTTACCAAATAAGACTTAGTATTAACCAGCATTTGGCATTTGATCTGCTATAGGTTTAAAATTTTGGATATGATCGAATGATAGGAAATTGATAAAAAAACAAATTATTACCATTATGTCATATCTTTTCCACTAAGCCATCATGTAATCAAAAAATATTTCCTTACAAAAAACGACAACAGAGGAACAAACAGCATATATTAAACATAAGTTAAATAAAAGTGCCAAAAAAGGCCAAAATTCTTTGGAACTGTACTGTGGCAGCTCTGTTTTGGGTAATATAGCTAAAAGAAATCTTTGTACTTTTGAAAGGAAAAATGCAGATAACATTGAAGATTTATGGGATAGAGTCCGTCTTCTTGCTTCACTCTGGGCTTCAGTTTCGAAGGAGTTCCAAGATTCATCTTTTTTCTTCATCCATCTAAGCTGTGAGAGTGTTTTGAGATAGGTTTCTAGGCTGGTCTAGTATTCTAGAGGGGTGATTGATCTTTTTTTGCATATAACAGAAAAGTTTTCATTATTTTGCTTTCTTAGTGGCAGCTGGTCGATGATTCTTCATCTTTGACAATTTACCCCCCCCCCCCCCCCAAAAAAAAGCAGCCAAAAAAGGAAACAAAATTAAGAGAAATGAAAAAGAAATAAGGATGTAATTACATAAATGTTAAGTCATAATATCAGATGAGATCAAGAATTTCACTTGTAGGTTAATGAATGTAAAGCTTAATAAGTTTGAGATGCTGGTTAAGGCTGTGTGTTTGATGTAAAGGGTAAATTGAGGTTTGATTTGAGATCAAATTTTACTAATCAAAACTTAAAAAAAGGTTCAAAGTTGCTATATATTAATATTTTAAAAACACTAAATGAACAAATTAGGATATGAATTTTGTATCCTAACTAATGCGGTATCTATTAAATTCTGTCATATGTAAGGTCACTGTTGACTTTTCATTCAATATTTAATTTGATAGTTTTTGCACCCGACAGTTTGTGGCATGTCAATCTCACATTAGTTACAAACTTTGTATTCTTATTCGTAGAGCTTAGGTCAAATTCGAACTTAAGATTCAAGGTAAGAGTTGCAAAAAAGTAACTCTTGAAGTTTGTAGAATTGGGGAACATGTGGAGAAGGATAATAACTAAATAAAACAACTTAGGGTTGCTTGCGAAGTTTGTAATTTGGATTTCATATTTAATGAGCACTGATGCCAACATGTAGGGATTCAAGCTCAATATGAGCATAAGTTTGCTCAAAAGTTGTAACAAGGAGAACACATTAAAATTGTTTGGTTTAGGATTGGCGGATACCTAGGCAACAAATTTAAGATTCAAGGCCATAGTTGCAATAAAAGTAACTCTCTTAAAGTTGGTGGGAAACATGTAGAAAAGGATAATGAATTAAAAAATTAAAATAAAAACTCTGGTTTGTTGCAAAGTTTGTAAGTTGGAATTTGTGTTTAGTGAGCCCAAATACCAGCATTTTGTGATTCTAGCATGGTTGTAGATTGTTGAAGATGCTAGGGAACAAACTTAGGATTCAAAAGGGAGTTGCAATAAAAGAAACTGTCTTAAAGTTTGGTGAATTGGAGAAAATGTAAAGAAGGATAATAAATTAAAAAAAAGAAAACTTATAATTTTGCTTGTGAAGTTTGTATGGTGGATTTCGTATTCATTGAGCACTATTGCCAACAAATGGTGATTCAAACTGAAGCCCAATCTGAGCATAGGTGAGCTCAGGAAGTTATGACATGAAGAATAACTTAAAGTTGCTTGGTCCTAGGATTGGCTGAAACGCCAATAAAAGTATGCTAAGCCAAGGAGGGTTCTTGGACACTACTTAAATATTATAATTTAAAAATAACTAGCATACTTTTTGAACCATCTAGCAATTTCTATGTACAAAACGTTAGGTTCTTTTTAATGGGACTAGAAAATAGGATGGCTTAGTTGGCAAATTCAGAATAACTGTTACAAGCATGGTATGTCCTTGCAGGTAGACTTTTATCTGCCCCTCGAAGGATTCTCAAACCTTCCATTTTATGTTATTATCCTGATGGAAAGATCGGCAGGAAGCTTTTGCTTGCTCTCATTAGGTTCTTGTTCGATCCTTCAATGTATATGGTAGAACCATTACAATTGGAGAAATATGTCTTACTTCTGCTCTAACTTATGGACTTTTCCGTTAATGTTGCAAGTATATTTGGCATTCCTTTTCATTCGACCAAAGATCAAATACCTTGACTTCAATGTGACCAAATTGTCAAAATATTCAAAACCCCTGCATTTCCATAAAAAACCTTTAATCGTCAAGATAACTTCAAACTAAAGCTAATTTCACAACGGATTAATAATAGTATAATCTTAAAACCCATGAATTTTATGTTGTCATTGCGTGTTCCCCAATAAACTGAAAACGCTTAAGTTGCCAAAAATTGTTATTTCACAAGTAATCTAGTGCTAAGGTATCCATTTTGATGTTATAAATTCAAACGTACACTCATATGTACTCGTGCCTCTTTCTTTAGATCCTTGGCAGTTGTTGACTCGTGTCCGTGTTGAAGCATGACACCGCAGCTTTGTTCGTAACCTATGTGTGTAAACTTAAGGCAACGAAGTCTTCCTTAACTGATTAGTATTTTTTTTTGGCGTTGCTTCCTTCGTTCCTTTTCTTGGAATTGCTTCCTTGATTATTCGATCAAAGATTATAACTTCCTTGTTTGCATGTGATATACTTAAGTATATCTGCTCAATGTTATTGCCAAAAAGTTTAAACATTCATAATTGTTTTCTTATCCTTTATCACGTCATTGTACTTTTACTTTGAATAGAGGGAAGGAAGAGGTGTCCATAATTTGCCAAGTGTAGAGCTAGATACACAGTTATCATGGATATGTGGGGCAGTTTGGAAGTATTTTATTTTTAGGAACCCCAACTTGAGTAGGAATTTTCTGGAGATTTGTCTTATTTGCCTAATCTAATTTATCCTTATAACACGTACATGTAATAAGAGGATTGCCCAATAGACAGCTTGAAAAATTGAGCTTGTAAATGGTGTCTGTCCGGTTGACTTTATTGAACTCTTGCATATTTGGTTATCAGATTATTCGAAATTTGACCATTGTCTCTCTCATTTTTCATGTTTTGTTGGACTTGATACATTGTGCATTAAATGTATTAAGTATCAATATCTTGAATTATTATGGTGTCAATTGGAGTTCTCACTGGTATTTATTGATCGAATTAATGAGCTTGTGTCAACTTGGTTGTCATTCTGCAATTTCATATATGGATTATGAACGTTTCTGTTTGTTTGTTCTGTTTGGAGAGATTTTGCTTAGTAAATAGATAGATATTATCGATAATAGGAGTTTGCACTGGGATGTTATATCTCTGGGGTTTAGACATGGTAAAGGTTGTAGGTTTTGGCAGTAGTTTGTTAGTATTGACATGTGATCTATTGAAGGATTTGGATTAGCAAGTGAATGGGCGGAGAGTTGTTAGTATTGACATGTGATCTATTGATGTGTGCTGCACCATTATAATTGTGGATAGGACAAAATTGAAAACCGTTGCAATGATTGTTGGAAGTGCCCATAGGAAGAAGGACAAAAGTGTATGCATAAAAATGTGCAATGCGGATTAACTAGAATAACTAAAAGTCTTGCTGCCTTGAAGTAAGGTGTTATTACCCGCATAAGAATTTATGTGGTCTGTCAAAATAAAATTGGTTTACATAGTCTGCTATAGCTATAAAATTTTGTAGAAGTGGAAAGAGGAAAATTTACCACGTAATATTGACAGTAAGTATGACATTTGCACATGTCATTCATTTGTTATTGTACTTTGTTTGTTTTGACAAGTGGTTAATCAAAATCAAGTTTATTAATATATTGTGTCAGCTTCTTTATTTTCTTGAATTCAACTATGGGGCATGCTACTTGACTGTTGCTGTTATGTCTCTGCAGGGAAATGATCCAGCACAGGCCTTACACTCAGAAAGTAGATGTTTATAGCTTTGGTATTGTTCTTTGGGAACTTGTCACTGGAATGCTTCCGTTCCAGAACATGACAGCGGTGCAGGCAGCATTTGCAGTTGTCAACAAGGGCGCACGCCCGATCATTCCTAATGATTGTCTACCTGTTCTTGGTGAGATTATGACGCGGTGCTGGGATGCCAACCCTGATGTCAGGCCACCATTCGCTGAAGTTGTCGCAATGCTCGAGCATGCGGAGACAGAAATCATGACAACTGTCCGCAAGGCCCGTTTCAGGTGCTGTATTACACAACCAATGACAACTGACTGATCTCCAGGGGACAAAAGATGTAAATTAAAAAGAATCCAAAAAGAAGCCCAAAAGAACAGAGGAAGACAAGGGAAAGAAAGCAGAGGGATTATGATTTTATCTTAGCCTTGTGTATTTATCAGGTTTTAAGTTCTTTCTTAAGATAGCAAAAACAGAATGACAAAAGTTATGATAAAGAAGTCTGTGTTTACTGGGGTTTCTATCCAGTGGATATTATGTTGCTAAATTAGCATTGTGATGTGGATATTTGATGTCTATGTATACATGCCTGCATTGTCTAGCTTTGTTTCCTTGCGAGAAGGGTCATCAGCTCCCGAGAGTTTCTATTTCTCTCAGATGATGCTTCATTCCGTTTTGATTGCTCTGGTCTTTTGAGTTTTGGGCTTCTGCAATCGAGGGTATTTTAGGTAATAAAACTTTTACTTAGTAGTTATTGTAAGTCTAAATTATAAAATTAGTATGAGGAAGAATCGATTATTCGTCTAAATTATAAAATTAGTAGGAGGAAGAATCGATTATTCATCTCTTATTCCTACTGTAAAGAGATTGGTGCGCCAAGGAGAGTAGATCATATCATTGCTTATTTTTACTTCATTGGTCGATTCACCTCAATTATTTGAGCCCTGCACATACAAAATTAAAAAATTATATTAAAAAATGGTTTTGTTAAGTAATTAGGAACATATTTGATACCGTTCCAAACAGCGTAGGTTTCTCATTTTTCTTTAAAATCATTTATTATTGGGAATTCTATTCGCGTTTGCGTTTTTATCCATTATTATTTTCGTGACGCATGCACAAAGATGGCATCCAGTATTATGATTCCAGCGAAAACAGGGCCAAAAAAAAAAGTCACTTGGACTGGACTGAAATTAATTTTTTATTTGGGTGTTCTTTCCTTCTGAATTTTTTTCCCCCAAAAAAAAAAAATAATAATCGTACACACCCTGTATTATAAAACAGCTCCGCACAGTCCCAAACCACTTGGCAAAAGGATAATATAATAATGGGATTGCGGTCAAAATTTATACTTCAAATTCTTTGATCTCATTTCCTTTTCATTTTCTCAGCAACCAAACAAAAGGGTTTTCAATTATGTTCTTGAAGAAAATATTATAATCAGAATTCTATTGTATACAATTTTTTTTTTTCAATTTGAAATGAAAATGGAGTGTGCAATAGCGGGAAAGCTTAGTAGTACGAGTAGTTACTTGGTGAATACAAGGAGAAATGGGATGAAAAGAACAAAGTTAATGGCAAACCACAACATGTTTTACTCTTCTAAGTCGATGATTTCACTACCAATTCTCGCTCACACTAATCCTTCTTTGAAGGTAATTCCTGTCATCTTGCCCCATCATTATTATTGTCATTTTTTATTTGTTTATTTCTGTTCTATTTATCTAGCAATTGGCCATACCCTTTCCGTGATGCATATGTATATACGTTAGATTTGGTATCATAAGTGGCAAAAAAAAAAAAAAAAAAAAAGTGCTAGGATTGTAGGTTATGATTTGCATTGAAGTTTTATGAACAGATTGCATAGGTTTTTCCATCAAAACCGGCTTGTGAGAATAGGGTACCTGACTGCTTATAAGTTCAAATGCCAAGCTTTAGCTTACCTATCGGGAGGTAATCGGTAGAGCTGGCAAAATGGGTCGTTGGGTCGTGTTCTTATAGTGTCAAATTTAGGTCAATTCAAACACGATCCATTTAATAAACATGTCAAAATATTGAGACCCAAACCCAACATAGAAAATAAACGGGTTACCCAATAACCTGTGTAATGTCTATATATACGACAAATGTTATATATATACATACACTTGCATGCACACACCCCAAAAATATTATATATTTACACTAATAAAGTTTTAATTATATATATGTAAATAATACTATATTCATTTATATAATACCATATATCAATATCATAAAATATAGTTGTATACCAATATTTTACACACTTACACTATTAAAGTTCTAAATCTATATAAAATTTTATAAATAAAACACTCTGTATATATCTATCCTCCAAAAAAAAAAGAGAATCATGTTCAATATTTAAGTTTTAATGACAAGAACCTAGAAATTAATTTAAAAAATAAAATATAATTGTGTCATTGGTCGAGTAAATGGGTCAAAAACTTTAATCCTAACCCGACATGAAAAAAAATCGTGTTGACCCACGCCCAGCCCATTTAATAATAGTGCCAAATTTGACCATCCATAACCATTTACTTGTGTTGTGTTCGTATCGGATAATTGGATTGTGTCAAAATTTCTCAGCTCTAGTAATTGAGGTCATTACATATGCCTGCAATTGCGACAATGAAATCATTAGCTTTTATGAATAAGTGGGTGAGCAGCTTGTTGTTAGTGCCAAGTAAAGTAGGTTTTATCAAAAACTTTAGCTGTTGTGCCTTGTATGATGGGTGGGTTACAGCATTTTTTTTTTCAAATAAAAATATGAGACTCATTGTTAAAATATAATCTTCGTTTAATTTGAGATTTCCTATGTTTTTAAATTACTCTGATTTCATATAGGCAATCTTTTATTCGCGTGTATCTGATTGCAAATACCACTACTGCTATTTGCAGGTGGTTACTGAAAAACTTGGTTGTCCGGCAGACTTTGGTTTTGGTGAACTGGTTTGGCCTACTCCTGGTGATGAAATCCCATTTTGGAAGAATAAGTTTCCTTCTAGATATGCAAGCCTAGAAGCTCCAGCTGAAATAGAGAAGGATTCCAATCTCATGCATATTATTCACATTACAGCTGAAATGGCGCCTATAGCTAAAGTTGGTGGACTTGGTGATGTTGTAACAGGACTTGCTCGTGCATGTTTATCTCGTGGCCATACAGTAGATATAATGCTCCCTTTCTATGAGTGCATTCAAAAACAGGAGATCAGTGACCTGGCACTGATCACGACTTATAACTCTTATCATGATGGTAATTGGGTTGCAACTAATGCCTACCATGGGGTAGTTTCCAGCATCCCTGTAATATTTATTGAACCATCCAATCAGTTCTTCAAGGGGAAAAATGTATATGGGGGTTCATACAATGAGCTGGAGGCATATTTGTTTTTCAGTCGTGCTTGCCTAGAATGGATGCAGGTTTGTGAATTAGCGCTGAGTATAATTATTAGTTTTGTAGATTGCCATCTAGACCAAAACATTCCAAAACCTGAAAATATTGAATTGCACTTTTTTAATAGTTGACTTATATCTAAAGCTCAAGCTGGTCATTTGATTATGTAATAAAAGCTCAAGTATCAAGGATTTAAGTGTTTTTGGTGCTTAAATTATTGTAACTATAAATCAATTGTCTGCAAATTCTATTTCTTGATTTTTCCAGTTTCTGACAGTGTGCTGGAAAAAATTTCATCTGCATTTGCCCTCCCAACTTCAAAAGACTTTTTTATTAGAAACTGATCAAGTTAGTGACACTTTGATTCATTTACTGCTTATTTAAGCTTAAGGAAAACCTTCTCTTTAAGGAAAACCTGCTCTTGTTTACTGCTCTTTAAAGATTAAACCTTCTCTTTCTAAAATCTAACAAGATAAAACTCATAGCAGGTGACTGGAGTTCAACCTGATATCATTCACGTCCATGAGTGGCAGATAGGTGCTTTACCCCTACTTTACTGGGATATGTACCAAAGTCTCTCCCTTAAGGTATTTACATTCTCTTATCGCCGCCATTGTAGAGTTTGTTGCATGAAGTTTTGTAACAGACAAAATTAATAAAATTATTCATTTTTGCATATAATACTGAATATTGAATATTTGTTTCGTAGAAACCAAGAATTGTATTGACAATCCACAACATGGAGCATTATGGGGAGTGCAGGTAAGTTACTGTTTTATTCCTTCATTTATTTTTTGGGTGGTTGTCATTCTTTGAGCAACAATTTTTCTTCATACCTGTGTGTCCGTATTACATATCATTACTAGCTTTATTTGTCCCACGGCACTGTCTTCTGAATCATGGGCTTAAGTATTAGATAAATTGATGCACTATATTGACCAGCATCCCCTGTGCTATAGTGTAGTTTTATCCTTCTTAAGCATTTTATCTCATTAAACTTTTACAAATTTTACCAGCTATCCCAATATTGTCGTTGTCTCACAAAGTTTTTAACATCTCAATGTTTTCCCTTTGGTGCTCAATGTTTTCCCTTCCCAAATTTTGTAATCTATGAATCTACATTTGGTTCTATGCTATTGGTATCATAAACAGTATCTCTTTGTAAAGACTGGGAATGCAGCTCTGTATGTTTTGTGGTGAGTAGTGAACTACTCATGGTTTATATACGAAAATATAGCAAATTTGAATTGGTTTTATGTTTTTAAAAGAAAAATTTTCCTTGATCATATAAAGATATAGATGAATAAAGTTCACACTATTTATGTCTTTTTAAATTTTTAACATCTCTACCTATGAAAGGGGGGTTGGGGGGTCAGGGTGGGTCCCAATATCTCTGTATAAATGTACTCTGTTTATGTTGGCAGACAAGAGCAACTCAGTAAATGCGGTCTTGATGGATCTATATATGCAAGTGTGGAAAAGGTGAGCGTCTTATTGTGGATATCACATTTGGAAAGGAGAATTCAAGATCATGCTATATAAGTAGTACTTGTTCATTTGGCTTTGGCATGAATTCCAATGAAAATAGTAATTGCTTGGCCAGTGAATTTCAAAAGAAAGAATGAGTTCTCATATTCTCTATCTTTTGCTCTCATTTCTGATCAAAGCAGATGTTTGATTTTGCCATGGATTTGCCTTTGTTTCTAAAACTTCTGGGGGTTCAGATTATGATCACACTCTTTGTGTAATAGTTAGAACTCCAATGTCCATTATAAACAGAGAAAAGTTGTAGACATTTTAATTTCTTTTCTCTTCACATGGCAGGCAATTGATGATCGAACTATTGGCCACAATCCTGAAAGATTGAGCCTATTGAAAGGTGGAATTGTGTATAGCAATGCAGTGGTGTAAGTGGCTTTACTGTTTCATGGGTTTGCAGATATGTTTCTATATGCAGTTTGTTTAGCTCAAATATGCTCATGCACATCTATAGTTTGCCCAGGAACTGGGTGCCCTTCTTTGTGAACATGTTAAGCCCTTTGGTTGAAAAGGAAGGCAGGCTGCAATTGGAATGATTCCCTTGCATTCTTTGGTTTCATGTCCTGTGGGTCACCAAGACAGAGGGAACAACTCAAAATTATCACAGAGAGAGAAAGAGAGAGAACTCAACTTTTATTCTATTTGAACTTTAATGTATCATAGTGAAAAAGGACATTAGAAAGACAGAGAAAGAACTTTAACGTATCATAGTGAAAAAGGACATTAGAAAGACAGAGAAAGGGAACTTTGCCTTACCTTATATAAAGCATTAAGATTGTCTAGGGTATCTTGTCACCCGTGGCATTTATCAGTTCTTCCACAACTTAATTTTTAAAGACAATGTAGCAATTTATGGAAGTCAGCTTTTAACATGAGAACACTAAGTTATAGGATATCCTGGGATTATGTTGTTTAAAACACAAAGAGGACATTTCCGACTGAATTTGCTTTGTGAATCTCAAACTATATTGTACTGGACGTTGCTCTTGGTGCTTTGAATGTTATGTCATTTCCTATCCTACCAAGTATGTGCGAACCCGCACATGCTTGGAATAAAAAGAAAACTGCATAGAAGAAACATAATTTCTGTCTTGATGGATTTACATCCATTTTTTTCATACTTACACCTTATATATATTTCCTTATCAAGTAATTCTTCATCTTCAGTACAGTCTCTCCAACATATCTTAAAGAGACACTTTGCTCTGGATGGCTTGCAAGTGTGCTGATAACACATCGTGATAAGTAAGTTTGTCAACAAACTTCACTTATATTCATTACATAATCTTTTTCAGTTATTTTTTTAATACCTTAATATCCTTTCAAAGGTTAATTTCGTTATTTATTCATGATACTCAATAGGATAATAAAAAAAAATTGTAGTAATAAAGGCAAAAGGAAAGGAGTTACATATTTGGACTAGATGTCCATGGAGAGAACAAAAGGCGAGGGGATTTTTTTTTCCCCTAGTTGCAAAGAATGATTTTCTCAATTTTCTATTTTATTTGTAATTATAATACACTGATAGTAAATTTTCTTTCAAAACCTTGTACTTATGCAGTTGTCATTTTATTTGTTATAGAATTTTAAATGTATATACATCAAGCTTATAGCATTGCTTTGCTGCATCCGATTTTAAGAAGCTGACATGCAGTCCTAACCATTTGTCCATGTGAAAAAATTCAAATTATTGGTTTATCATCAGCTGGTAGGTGTTAGCTTAGGCAACGTTTTGTTCAATAAAATGATCCATGGAGTGAATTGGAGAGTTCCCACTCAAAATTTAGGAATTACAACTCCATTTTTCATAACCATATACCATCACTATTTGATTGTTTTCATGATTATGAATTAATGATCACATAGATTTCATATAGTTTTTATTTTAAAATTTGGGTTCATCAACGAAGCTGTGATCCACAGTAGGCCTAACTAATCAGTTTCTATGTAGATTTTGAGCTCAGAAATTCATCATAGGAAAATTATCTACTGTCCACCTATTTTTTCACTGTTTTTCAAAAATACACAAATCTTTTTTTTTTTTGCAGTGCTCCACTTGAAGTTAACATTTTTTCATTGGTCCACTCTCGTTATAACACCGTTAGAACTTTGCTGACGTCATAAGGGTAAAATTGTCATTTCACAACGACACGGTGGTGGACAAGTGCAAAATAATATAACTTCAAGTGGAGTTTAGCAAAAAAAAAAGAAATTAAGAATTGTGTATTTTTGAAATAATACGAAAAAAATAGATGGTCAGTGATAATTTATCTTTTACATTTGAGGGTAAAAAAGTTATTTACACAATATTCCGTTAGTTTTCTTAACGGTCACCAAATGGAAGTGGACGAGTGAAAAGAAATGTAACTTCAGCTGGATTCCAGCAAAAAAAAAAAAAAGAATTGTGTATTTTTTAAAACATTGGAAAAACCGGGTGGACAATTGATAATTTCCCTGCATCATACACATATATTTTATTTTGTTTTGTTGTTAGTCAAATGTTATAATGGATTTAATTCAAGTGTTGACACAGGTGTAGAAGATTTTGTGCATCATTTTCTAAGAGTTTTGCGTTGTTTCTTGTTGTTCTGGGTGGTATTTAGATCAGAAACTTTGTGACAAATGCCATTGTTATAAACGCCCTTTTCCATTAACATATGAAAAATAGGGGAAGTCACCTTAAGCGGAAGCACTTATTGTTATACTGCTTTATGTGATCCAATGCAATCTTTTGTATCCTAATTACTAATTTGTATTTCTTGCTTTTTCATTGCAGATATGAAACTACTCATTGTTTTTGACATGAAACTGTTGTATAATTGTTTAGGTACTTTGGTATTTTGAATGGTATAGACACAGTGATCTGGAACCCTGCTACAGATGCTTTCTTGCCTGCTAAGTTTCACGGTACGATTACTTTTATTGTCATTGAGCATCCATTTCCCCTAACTGAGCTTAGATAGACCATAGTTGAAACAATTCCTCAAAAAAAATTGAGAGAAATGAACATCAATAAACAATTGCCTCTCATGTGTTAAACAACAGCACACTTCAGAATACCCGCATTGTTACTGACAATATAAACAAATATGATTGAGCTTTCTACTTTATCTGGATAGGAAGATATTTGATTATATATTTGATGTCATCAAAATACCAATCTTTCCTTTGTCTGAAACTTCCAATTATTGTTCTTTTTATGATATTATCCTTACTTTTTTACATGCCTTAAAGTCCTTAGTTGCTCTACTTTTCCATTTTATCTTATCTGTTGGTATGCTGCTTCTTGTAGCACAAAAACCTGAGGGCAAGAAGATATGCAAATACTATATCCAAAAGGGGTTGGGTTTGAAGTCAGAAGGGACTGTCCCATTGGTTGTCTGCATCACTCGACTAGTTGCTCAGAAGGGTCTTCATTTGATTACTCATACAATTAAGCGTGCTGAAGAGCTTGTAAGTTTATTACTGTCATTTTGTTTACCCTTAAGTGTATATATATTTTCCTCTGTGCATGCGGGTTTTGGTGATGCTACCATTTATTTATAAGTATTCTGGAGCACAGCGATTTTACTGCTGGCCGGATAATGATGAGAGAGATTAGCTTGTATAGAACCTGCAATTTGCGCATATGGAAGTAAAGCCTCTTATTGATATCTTTCAAGTTTGAGAATTGAGAATGAAACAATGTATGCCTAGTTCATGAAATTATTTGTAGAATACTGAAAGTTCTTGCCTAATGTATGGAGAATGAAAGGTTAATTGATCATCTTAGAGAACATGGAAGGTAAGTACAGAAAACTTAGATGAAATTCTGATTGCCTGGACCACCCCGTAAATACAAAAAGTACTGAATAATTTTTGTCCTTAATGTATGTAATGTAATATGACAGGGCTAGGATTATCCCCCTTATTATTTACCTGTTTTTGAAAAATTATGAAACAAGTGATAAACATTACGTAAATAATTTTGATCATTTAGATTCCATCTTACACGTTCACATAAAAGCTACATCAATTATCCATTGCAGATTTAATCTTGCAGTTAAAAGTATATTGGTCGAATGGTTTAAAAGTTGTCACAACTTAAGAAATGGAAGTCAGCTGAAATCATCATATTCTCAACATTCATAATATGATTATATTAATTTCTTTTTCCTAATGCTGGATTCACGTGCAGGGTGGACAAATGATTTTGCTGGGAAATTCTCCTGTTCATTGGGTTCAAAAAGATTTTGAAGATCTTGCAAATTTGGTAATGAGTTGCAGATTACTTAAAAATTTAAGTCCAAAAGCTTCATCCACCCCATTTGGTGGTGTGAAAGCGAGTTGGTTATAACATCAATTTAATCTTGATGATTCTCCATATTATGACTGCGAATGGTGTGATCGTCATTGAATCACCTCAGAAACTCCTAGATATGCCTTAAACTTCTGACTCATCAGGCATTCGCCTTGGGCTGCAAAAACCTACTGACTAGTAAGCAAAGTGGCACAGGCTGCTTTATTGGTGTCACAGATCCACAAACAGGCTTAGAATTTTGTGGTAGCTGTTATTCACTGTACTAAGCATTTAAAATTTAACATAATGACCTTAAGTATAAAATCATAAATGTGCTGTCCAATGCATTGAGAACAATGGTTAAAGAGGACACATATCAGTTATGGGAACTAGAACATTCAATCTATTGCTAGCTGCTTTTATGATTCTCTTATGGAACAACAGAAAGGCAACATCTTCTTTCTCAAAAAACTTTCTGATTGGAGATTTCTGGAAATACTTTATTTTTAATTATAGACATATTTAAGTTTACATTAGAATGATGCAGAAGCATGGGAAACTAAAAGAAAGGAAAGGTATTAATTGTTAATGGAATATTAAATGCTTGTGAATCTTCATGTGTGTGTATATTATATACATTGCTTTCTCCTCATTGTTATATGTTTTCAAATTTGTTTTATCTTTTCTGATGCAAGTAATAAGGTCGGCTGACAGAGGCTGGCTATTATTGATTTATTTTTTTATCTTTTTGTAGCATAACAAAGGTACAAGTACCCGGATCCTGCTGATGTATAGGTAAATGAACTTGGAATCAAACACTACCGATTACCCTGTTCCTAGACTTCCTTAATTGTATTTTGAAAAGCTGTCTGAGATACTGTTGCTATTATCTATTCCTTTTCAATATTTGAGACTTTTGAAGTATTTATAAGCAGCATAGAACTTTGATCCTTAAAGGTAGTTGGTGTATCTTGGCAATTTGAAGTACCTATCACTTTCCTTGACTATACCTGGTTTTAGATACTTACAGATTTTTTTTTTCTTTACTGTGTTAAGCAGTGAGGAACTCTCCCACATGCTCTATGCTGCAGCAGACATTGTGTTGGTTCCTTCTATATATGAACCATGTGGACTTGCCCAAATGATTGGAATGCGTTATGGAGCGGTATGCTCTGGTTTGGATTATTCATTATTCATTTGATATATAATAGTCAGAACTTTTAATATCTGCTGTTTGTAGTTCCTCACATTTTAATTATTTTGCACCTGGGGGTACTAGTTGGGGCAGAATGTAGAAAAGATGAAATATTTTTCTATTAAAAAATTCTTGCATGTATAATCTAGTCAATTACACCATTTTGCCAATAATTATTTTTTACTGTAATTTTGTTCAACGAGCATCAGCTGATTATTCTATGATGAAATCATTTGGAATACAAATGTTATTTCAGGTCCCAGTGGTCAGAAAGACAGGTGGTCTTGCAGACACGGTCTTTGACATGGATGATCCATCAAATCATGAAAAGGCCAATGGGTATATTCTCCTATTCTTTAACTTTTGTTCTTTATGCGCTCTAGATCTCATCCTAACAAATGGTTGAGGCTACATCTTAACTTGCAAAATGCTGTATATTCTAACTAATAAACATTTAAACAGCAGTCCATCATCTGTTTTGTTTGACAAAATGTGAGTGTGTGGGTGGACAGATGGATGGGTATCAGTATGTCGATGGGCCTAAAAACTGCTCGTGGAAAATGATAAAAAGATTGGATCAAAAAAGAGAAAAAAAAATCGTCAGGGTAGAGTCCATTAATCTGGTTTTGGAAGTTATAGATGTTGAGTTTGTCAATCTTTACTGTAATTTTGTGGAGACAGAAAATATGAGGAGTGAGAATGGAGAATTAGAAAGGGAAAAAATCATCCCGAGTCCTGAGCTGTAAACTGAGTTTCTTTTCATTCCAATAATCATTCAAAGTCTTGTCTGAAAAACCAAAACTTAAGGCTCTATTTTATGGTCAATAAATTTACTGGAAAAGGAATCCAAACCTACCATTTTTTTAAATGACAATAAGGTTACTTTTGGACTCTAGCTTCAAATTATTTTCTAAAAATATATACCCTTTGATGTTAGGATAACTTATCCTTGGAAAGGTTATTTAATTATTTGTGAGATTTCATATCATTAGTCGAATTAAGGAATTTTCTCTCTGTTGTGAGCCTTAAGGCTTTCTTTTCAACTGCAATTTTATATCTCTATGCATTTTAAAATATCCAGTTAGTACTTCATATTAGTGTCCAAATGCAAAATGATTATCAATCACACGAGCTACGTTTTAAGTAATGTTCATGTCTGACCTACATATATATACCACTTGTTAGTAATTAAATGCCCTCCCCTCTATGTGAGCGGGGTACAAAGCCCAGATATCCTTTTTCAACCCAAGAGATTTTACCAACTAAACTAGTTGGCAGCCACATGCCTGAACTACTTGATACAATCTTTCTTCGCTCAATTTTCAGTAAGAGCGTTCGCAATGACAAAAGATATTGAAATGCTAAAGAAGGTTTCTAGTGGAAGTAAGTGACCAAATTTCCACTATATTATGGACTCATAAAAATGTGGGCCTTTTGTAATATTTATCTCCTGCTTAAGCTTGTCATCTAGTTCCAGACTTGAGTCTTTATACTGCTGATTTGAGTTTCTTAATGTAATAGAGATCGACATGAGCAAAACAATGAATCTGTTCTCTGATTCCAAGAATGTGAAATGAGATTGATGATTGATAAATTATTCCCTTTTGAACAGAATTATCATAGTAAAATTGTTACCATACTTGTATGTGCCTGAAATTATGGTGGTCCTCTTGTTTAACCTGTAACCTGTATAACATAGTTATTTTGCATTTTTCAGGTTTGTATTTGAAGGAATAGATGAAGGATCTTTAAATTGGGCTCTAGACCGTGCATTTAGACACTTCATAGGCAGTAAGTTTTGTTTACATTGAACCTTGAAATATCTTCTCATCTTGTGGACAAAAACCCTTTTTCCCTTAACAGCAAAATCCATCTAATAATAGCCCATGGTTAAATGAAAGATCCTTGTTGAATTTAATATGCACAACCTAAATAATGGGGTTAATGCTAAAACTGCTGTGTTATGAATCTCTGAAACATTTGTGTGTTACCAGACTAAATTCATGCTCTAGAATTGCTTAAGTTATTTCCGAAAGATCACTGTGTCTAGGTTTCAAACCGTTACTACTGATACTCATGGTACATTTTATACTACATTGATTGCATTTTTTTTTTAATAAGAAACTATAAATTATATTAATGATGAAGAATTGTTACGAGTGGACCAGTTGTTCACTGAGAAAGCAAAAGAATGAAAAATTTTCTGTGCTATACGAAATATACCAATCACCCCTCTGCAAAATAGTAGACCAGCCTGGACACCTATCTCAAAACACTCTCCCAGCTTAGATGAATGAAGAAAAAAGATGAATCTTGGAATTCCTTAGAAAATGAAGCCCACAGCAAAGCTAGAAGACGAACTCTATCCCACAATTCTTCAATATTATCCACATTTTTCCCTTCAAAATAAGAAGATTTCTTTCCTGCCATATTAGCCAAAAAAAGCTGCCATAGCATAGATACAAAGAGTTTGGCCATTTTTTCTTTACCAAAAACATAAAAATTCTCCATAAGAATGCAGTGACAAGAACCTAGAATGACCCGCAAAATATTGGCCTCTTTGCACAACCTATTCCACAATTTTAAGGCCACAAAGCAATGAATAAAAGGATGATCAGAAGTTTCTACATCTGTTTTGCACATCACACACTAAGATGGAGATAGATACATACTAGGGAACTTTCTTTGAATCACTTCTCCAGATTTTAATTTTCTTTGTGCTAAGGCTTACAAAATGACTTGAATTTTAGGGAGAATACTAGCCTTCTGGATTGTTTTGGAGAGTAAAAATCAGCCAAGGAGACACCATTAATCAGCCAGTTCAGATAAGATTTGCTAGAATGATTTCCTGATGCCTTCAAACTCCATAACCTTTTGTCTTCCTTCATTCCATCGATATCGACATTGTATAACAACTCCAAGAGAGAAGCATGATCGTGAATCTCCCTATCACCCAAGTTTCTTTTGAAGTTGAAATTCCACTGCCAATTCAACGAAGAGGAAGAACATGTATAAAAATTTAAAGGAACATATTTTGTAGGACACAGCCTATAGAGGCAAGGGAAAGCTCACACAAAGAAAAATCTCCTAATCATTTATCCTCCCAAAACCAATATCCTTGCCATTCCCCACACTTAGTTTAATGTGAGAAAGCAAAAAGAGATATTTCTTTGAGATTGCTTTCCGACGGCTTCGAAGACTTCCATTGTTAATCACATTAGAGTCCTAACCATTTAAGTGGAGGTATCGCATTGTTAACCACATTAGTGTCCCAACTTTGAGTGGAGGTCATACTTCTATTCACCGAATGCCAAAGAGAATCATTTTCAAGAAGAAATCTCCACAGCCACTTAGCTAAAAGGGCTCTATTTTTCTTCAATACATTTCCAATTCCTAACCCTCCTTTAAACTTAGATCTTGAAACTACCCTCCTTCACCACGTTTCCAATTACTTAATAGAATTATTTCAAGCAATGGCAAAACTTTAGCAGTTCGTTACATCTTCAGTACTATTATTGGGTTTTTATCTATTAGCATAAGTTTTTGTGTCAAATGGTATCTTAACAAGTTCTCTCCTTCTCTTTTTTGGGATTTCCCCTTGGCAGAACCAGAAGAATGGAATAGGATTGTGCAGAAAATTATGGAAAATGATAATAGCTGGAACAATGCGGCTGGCAAATACATGGAGATCTACAACTCAATTAGAGTGGGTTGATGATGGTACTCAAGGCATTATATACGTAAAGAGATACCTTAAGCTCCAGCTTTCATCCGAGCCTGATTGAAATTTCCATTTGACTGGAAAGCACAGGCTCAGAATGTCTGAAATGGTGGAAATACCATGTACGGCAACATGTATTATTCCCAGTTGTCTTAATGTAAAAATGTATTCAAAACTATGTACTGTTCAATGCACGGGTATACAAGAGTTTGGTTATTTGCGGTAAATCAAAAATAATCTGTTGGTAACTATAAGACGACAATACTTTACTTGATTGAAAGTGCTTGAATATTCTGGTAAAATTCACTTCCTGTATACTTCATCCTCATTAGTATCCGAGCAAATTTCTCTGGATTCTCGTGTCAAAGCAAGGAAGATGCAGAAGAACAGCATTGTGAAAGACAATCCATGTTTGGTCGGTATTTTGAAGCCGAAAAATGCCTTGACATTGGAAAATAAGTTCGTCGATCAGACCTGAATATGTTCTCTACGGTCTATACATATGACAGATTCTCAAAACATGAAGATAATTAGAGAAAAATATTTTAGGAAAGAGAAAAGAAATGGACGGTTGATATGACAATGAAATAGGCAAATAGCAAAGGGGGCTGATACACATCCGATTACTTTCATACATAGAAACAAGAAACAAGGCAACTGCAATAACAAAATGCAATTAGAAATGGGTAAGTTTCTTTTTTTTCTTTTTTTATTACGTTTCCTCCCAAAATGGGTAAGTTTACAAATCCTTCGATTAGAAAAGGCCTGGCAAAACCAGTGAATGAGAAATCTAAAATACATCCAACAAGGCATCAGCACATAGTATACAAAGTCCACTGCCACATGGATACATAATACTTCACATTTTCAAACACCGCCTTTGGGGGGTAAAACAACAAAGATCAAATTCAAACAAGTCAGATATCAGACTACCTTTCTGCCTTGGCAGATCCGGATTGACTCTGAACTGCTCTTGAAGAATTGACAAAGAAAGAACAAAGAGAAAACAAAAAGCACAGTCAGATTCTAGCTGACTCCTCAAATTCCCAGATATACTGCGTCAATGTTGTTAGTAAGCAGGGGAAAAACGGAAAAGAAAAAGAATTATAGAATCACCAAGAGAACAAAGAGTTTGTTTGTCGGGTTACAGCAAGCATGCCAAAGACCCCAGTAGCACCTTCAACATTGCACCTAGCTGTCTACATAATTTTCTAGGTCTTACCGTCTGCCTTAATTCTGATTCTCACTACCTGTTTCAGTTGTGAATATCTCTTTGTTACTCTTGTATCCCGACTCGACAGCTTCAGAGTAGCTATCAGAAATTGTATTTATGGAATCATTAGCAAGTGAACCTGAAACATCAGTTCTTGAGACAGCACCAATAATACTTGCTGGAGTTTCTTCAACAGTGTCTTGCAACCGGAGGCTTTGAGCTAACCTATCTGAAATTTGGTTCATAGAATCATTGGCAAGTAAATCTGGAGCACCTTTTGTCAGGCTAACTTGTTGTTTGGCCCTCCTTTCTTTCAGAGATCTCTCTCGCTCATCATAGAAGTCAAAATCATCTAAAATAGATGTACGTGCATCATGCTCCTTAAAAATTCTCAACATCTCAACACCCTGTTCTAATTTCACCTGATTAAATATCAGCATAAAGAAAGAATCTCAGATTGAATAACCACAAAATTATAAGAAAAAGAGTCACAGCTTAACATTTAACGACAGAAGAGTGGAAGAAAAAACAAGACAAGTGGTGAACATATCTCTTGTAAAGAAGTGGTATATTAGGACTGAGGTTTACAACAGGGTCACCAGGAAAGGCAAAAAATAATAAATAATAAATAACGTGATTAAAGAAATCAGTAGTCAGAATTTTAACTACTTCCCTTAAAACATTTTAATATATTATGCTAAACAAGGTATCAGTAATTGTATATAACACCAGGACAACCTAGAATGTTCGAAAATGGTTCTAGATTCTGAACAAGTGACATTATATAAAATTAACTTGGGATCGAACATGCAAAAACCCCAGCCCTACGAAAAATAAAAATATGATAGCTACCTCTTGAGAATCTCGGCTGTGAGTTACAGGCTTGTTATCATTATTTTCAAGAAGCAAGTGGCGAAATCGACTGTTAGGAACATCTTTGATAATAAGCCATTTCACTGGGAACTGCCCACTCCACCTATCTTGCTGCCAGTAATCAGCACTGTTCTCAAAATCTACAGGTCCTACCATTTCAGCGACCCCGCAAAACTGTCCACTAGCATTGACCTGCACAAAGTTGTAAACAAAGGATTTAACCCCACTAGTTACCTAAAAGGATGAGATTCTACCAGAGCAGAAATCAGTTTAGAATAACTGAGTAACAGGTTTCCCATCAATGCTAATGATTCTAACAAATGAAAATAAAATTCACCGCATACCATGTTGGCATATTGATTAGTGATTTTGAGAAAGGAAAGCAAATCTAAGAAATGTTGACGGGAAAACCTAAAGCAGGAGAATTCTCCACAAAGCAAGCATCCTATAACCATGTTTGAGAGTAAACCAAAATTACATTAATCAGACAAATGTTGAAACATACTCTTGGCAGAGCCATAACCATTCACATTAAGACCCATCACAACAAAAGAACTACAGCATCTGCATGTAAGAAGAGATAGCTAAAGACAAGTTCAGATGTTTTGGCACAGTATATGAGTCAATAACAAGGAACAATAAACCTTTCAAGTGGACAGCTATTAAATGAAATAAAGAGCATCCATAAATTGGTCATGAGCTGGCCTTGGCAGAAAAGACTGAACAAACTTACCTATAACTTATGGCACAGATGCATTGAATTACAAATAACTCATAATCAAAATGTCAACTTCAAGGAACCAAAAACATGTGCAACTAATGCAATAGTAAGTTCAATTTGTCATACTCCATAAACATACTTATCAAAATAAACCATCTTCAATAATCCCTTATATTGGCCAATCATAATACTTCTCTCATGTCATCCTCATTAGAATAGACCGAGCCATGAATCAGTCACAAAAGCCGCTCCAATATATAGAAACACAAATTATACAATGATTTCACATTAGAATAACATACCGAAAACAGTAGGAAGATAGGACATCTGTTATCGGTCTCCTTTGCTTCATGGTAAGCAGCATCTAATTTTTTATTTCCATGAGGTGTGCTGGCCCAAACACCGTATTTAATACTCTTGTGAACATTGTCTTCACTAAAGGACTTGATAACAAAGAACTTCGCATTCTCATAGTCAGTGGGAAAATCGAACTGGTTGTATAATTCAAAATTAATTCCAGAGCCTGATGAATTGTTTTTGCTACTACCAGATGACAGGTTCTGTTCACTGCTCTTGCCCTTGATCTTTGAAGCTCTTGGTCCTCGATTTCGGTCAATAGCAGGTGATTCATTGGAAATGCAAATCGAATCCTGGTCTCTCTCTCGTCTTCTGCCCTTGTCAGCAGCTAGTCTGACCCGGTCATTACTCCCAAAATAAGAGCTTTGATAAACAGCACCATGAGGGTAATTTCCCGTGGAAGAACTTGATGCCAATCCAAATGTATTGAATGACCTTTGTTGTTGAGAAATCTGCAATTAGGCAATGGCAAATTCTAAAAGGCAAAATTCAATAAGCTCACAAGATATAAAATATCAGAAGAATACAATTAATTTAATGCCAAAGTAAGAGTATATGAATCTTTCATCATTTTATAGTCTCCCAGCCAAATACTATAACTAGAAGTGGTGAGGTACAAAGCACCAACAAAAAAACTTTCAACCGTATCTAGGGCCAATTATATTTATTTTCCAAACAAACTCAAATCAGTGACATACAAAGAAACATCAGCTAAAGGCCAAAGTACAGCCAGGCCCACAAAGTGAAGCTTAGTAGGCATAACCATGAGTCAGAAAATTGTCCTTCGAAATAAGATTTACAGCTAACAAAGTCCCAAACCTAAGGACATGGTAAATTAATTGAGAACAAACCTGCCCAATATTCTGCTCATAGGACCCAAGTATCCCCATCGGTTGAGGATAAGCTGCCGGAGAAGTTAAAGGACTAGATGCAGGATTCCCAGATACATTAACTCCATATGATCCAAAATGTACAAAATAACCTGAACTTGGCCCAAAAAGCAAGTTGTCACCACTACTTTCTGCTGTCATCATCTCAGATGGTGAAACTGGAAGTGCTGATGGCACGTTTGGAGGACCATGTTGTGGGTAGTAAGATGGAGAAAAGGGGATTTGCTGTGGTGAGTAAAGTTGGCCTTCCACCATTATAGAAGGCAGTGGTGTAGCAATTGGGGAATATTGTCCATACGCCATTTCGGGATTGAAGCCATAGCCAGAATGGAACATAAGGGATGTGTTATCATTGTATATAACCTAAATCCAACCAAAATAAGAAAGCATAAATAATTATTAAAAAAAAAGGCTTTAAAAGTTTCAGCAATGATGGAATCATCACTACCGGTGATACATGCAAGCCATCAGCATTAATATATTGAGAATAACCATCCCAAGTAGTGTTGTTTCCATAACCTGAAGCCACAGAGAATGTAAAACGTATTACCACCCTGATATCCTATGAAAGCATAAGAGGTAGCAGAAGAAATTGCAAGCATTATCAAGTTCGTTCTTTTCCAATTTAAAAATTAAACAATAATTAATTATGAATACATTAATCAATATGGTCATTCTCATCATGGCTTGAAATCTTCTACTTGAAACAAATAAGCTTGTCTACATTTCCCAAATGGCTCAAACAAAAAGATTTGAATTGTATATATTTCACATGAAGGATTGACGCTGCCATCAGTGATATTTAAGGCTTTGAAGTTATGAACAAGTTATAGCAGCAAAGATTGAGAAAGTACCCACCATATGACATATTCGGATCATGGGAGTTGTAGGTATTTAGTTGGTGGACAGAGCTATAATCTCTACTGTCAGCAGATTCTGGCTGTTCTGTGACATCTTTTGCTGGTCCAATGATGGCTGCATCCGGAGAAGGATTTGCTGAAACAATCCTTTCATCTTTGGGCGAAAGTAGCTGATAATAGATTTCAAAATGAAGAGCTATTGCAACAATTCACCTAATCTTACCAAAATATAGAAATTAATGTAGCCAAAACATACAAAGGAATTCCCAAAACAGCATACCTGCTCTGTTGAATTATCTGGCTTAACAGGTCTCTCTCCTGCGCTCAGCATTAAAATTCAGTGGCTCAGTACAACTAAACAAACACAGAAATCACAAAGCACTGATCCCAGAAAACAATAAATAGATCCAGTCACACATGCATATTTGACACACAAATCATGGAAGGTAAAAGGTGAAAAAGATAATAAACACACATGTTTGCTCTTCGTGCTGCCGTGCACCCTAGATGCAGTTCATAGTGGTTTCACTTGGGAACTAGTCTAGCTTATTCACATTCCAAATCCTTGATTCTACAATATCAGAAACATCTTTTGAGGCTAAAATTATCGCAGTGTTTGAGCACATACATATATGTACATACCAAATTGTTTTTCACATGCAGCCAGAAGACAAGCAGTCCGAAATACCCATAAAAAGGAACGAAGTTAAAACCAAAATACACACACACACAAAAATAAGCAGAGCATACTATCATCCCACCCAAAATGGGATATTTTAAAACCGCATTAAGTCCGTTCTTTCGAATTTCACTTCGTCTTTTTCTATATTAAATGATTGCACGAGGACAGAAGTAAGTATATATAACAAATTCCAAAACCCTAGAACCAATGGCTAATATTAAACATTAAAAAAAAAATTGAATCAAACATAATTACTCAAATTAAAACAAAAAGAAAAAAGAAAAAAATAGGTTTAATATCAAACCTAAACAAACATAAAAGAACAAATGAATCAAATTAGCAAATTTATAAAGCCATATAAAATCTTATGTACATACCTGTAGGAACAATTCGATCGTGATCGGGGAGTGGCGTGGCCATGAATCAGAGATCTAAAAGCACGAGACTTGAATCTCCGGCAAAAAAATAAAAATAAAATCCTAACTCTAAATCGAGAGAAAAAAATTTTGAGAGGGAAAAAAGAAATCTTGAAAAGAGAGGGAGGAAAAAAATAAAAAAGAAAGAAAGGGTTTTTTGGGTTTTGGATTTTTTTTTTCTCATTTATTTTGAGAAAAGATATGCGAGTTTATTATATAGTAAGAGTTGGTTAAAAATATTAATGTTTTTATTTATTAATTTATTTATAGTGCAAAGTGATTAGTTAACTAGTGGCGGTTCTGTTTTAAATTTGAGAGAATTTTGAGTTCTGTCTTATTTAGGCCGACCGCCGATTTTTTTTTTTTTTTTTCCCCTCACATCCATGTTTTATATTTAGGCCAAAGATTTTGTGTTATAAAAATTGCATATCACATTTTTTTAAACAATAGATTATATTTAAAGTTCAAGGTGAATACTTTAAATTTATATTTAAAAATATATCTGAAATTCGATTAACTATAGTTGGTTTTGCAAAATAATATTAAGCCCTTGGGTAAGTATAATATTGGAACTATACTAATTTTTATTACTAAGGAAGTTATATTTATAGCTGTAAAATTTATTATTTTGAGTTAGTTATCCTTAGTGTAAGTGATATAGAAGTAAAGTATGTTCTATATTGACAATTAATTAGTGGAGAATGTCAAATCCAATGGAAGAATAATGATAAAAATGATAGACATATATATCTATGTAATATTGGGATTATGCAAAGTTATGGTGAAACTCTACAAAATAAATCATGGACCTAAATTGTTCTCAAGGGTATGGCCAAGTAGTTTAAGCAGCTTTATTTTGTTAGCTTACTAGGTTTGAATTTTGGAAAAGGTAAGGGCCGACGCCTCCTCACCTTAAAAAAGAAAAAAAAATCGTTATCTTGAACAATTTAAAAAAAAATATTTTATTTTATTTTAAACTTTTAATGTAACACAAGATAAATTTTTTTACCGTATATCGATAATTATTACTATGTTAAGACAAATTTCTTAAGACGAGATTTAGAAAAATTATAACTTATTATAATATAGAGTTTATTCTAATTGTAACTAACCCAAGTTGGGACCAAAACCTTTTATGATTTTATGAAAATTATTTTTAAATAGAGTACAATTATAAATGGGTTTTATGGTAGTAAGAGTGTTGTTGGATTTGAGTTTAACATATCTCAAGGCTATAAGATGAACATGCAGCTAAGCAGGTTCAGAGATTAAATACAAAATATAATTGAAGCAACTTTATTGTTAGTGTATACCTTATAAGTTAGTTTTAACTCAATGTGATAATTGCTTAACTAACTGAATCTACTCACCCATCATTCAGATTTCCACAAACTTTACATTTCACATTAAACCCCATTCCTCATATCTCCCTATTTATTTTTTTTCTTTCTCATCAACACTCAGTTACTATTTAAAAGTCTAGTTCCTAAACTTGGTTACAATAGTTTACAAAATGTTATATAATCTTGAATGACAAAATAACCCAGAACGGAATGACTTGAGTATTCGCATTTCGCAGGGGCAGAATAGTAATAAGACTAAAAGATGTCGTTGCACTTGCAGGATTTGAAAAAAAAAAATCTAGGATTTCTATAAAAAAGATGAAAAGTTAGTGTAATGTAATTAGAAATTGTAATTAAATATGAATTATTATAAGAACAATTTTTTAATAGAATCATTTTCTTAAAATTCATATAATTTTCTTAGGAATATTAAAAGGTTGGGGGAAATGAAAAAATTGAATTGATCGATTCAGGTTGGTTTTTTATATTGATATATTATAATTAGAGTTTTATTAATATGTTACAGCACAATCTAAATATCAGATTGATCGATCCTCATTATTAATATTAGAGAGAAATTAATTTTATTTTAATGTGAGAAGATAAATAAACCTCCATTATATAAAGGCTGAGACTCGAACGCATGCACCGAATGTTGTTGGGCGCATGAGTGGGCCAATGAACCGTCAATTTCGTTCTGATTAGTTGGTGCACATAATGACATAATTAATTTTTCAAATTATAGACACATGTACCACATGATTATTGGCGCTTCACTGTGAATATCATAGTCCTGAGCACACTCGACATGGGGTTTAAAGCAAAAATTAACGAATCCACTTTCACTCAACTCAGACACTAACGGCCCCCGAACCCTGCCGCCGCCTCACCACGGGTTATTGTCGTGCGCCGTCGACCTCCGTCAGCTTCTGTGGCCACCGTCAGTGTCGTCGTTAAGCATACAAATCGGGTACCATTTTGGTTTACTTTCTTATCTAGTTTTAATTTTGATTTTTGTTTCCTCATGGTCTAAACCCTAGCACCGTCGTCAGGCCGTCGCAAATGAAGTCGGTGGTTGGATTGGTAGTGTCAAACAAGATGCAAAAATCAGTAGTAGTGGCCGTCGACAGACTCTTCCACCACAAGGTTTACAATCGCTACGTCAAACGAACCTCCAAATTCATGGCCCACGACGAGAACAACGAATGCAACATCGGTGACCGAGTCAGTACTGTTATGCCTCTTAAGTAATGATGGGTGTTTTCACTTGTATCAGTCATTTTCCGAATCCCATTTGATATGCAATCGTTTCAACTGCTTCATTGATGGTTACCATTGTTATGGGGTTTATGTTTCGAGCCTGTGGCTTCAGGTTAGGTTGGATCCTTCTAGACCGTTAAGCAAGCATAAGCATTGGCTTGTTGCCGAAATTCTAAAGAAAGCACGTATCTATGTACCACCCTCGGCAGATAATGCTGCTGCTGCTGCTGTTTCAAATCCTGAGACTGAAGCACCTGTTTCATCATCTTAAGGTTTGACTAGAGTATGATGTGAATTTTTTTTTTAAAGTAAATTTGCTGATTCATGATCAAGAATTATATTTTGTTTAAGGCCTTGATAGATATTAATCTCCAGATACTTTAATTGAGTGAAAATTGATTTCAATAACTATTTGAATAAGATTTGCATTTTCTATTGGGTTTATCTATTTTGGTCTATAAATGAGCCTTGAAATTGAATGTATAAATTAATGTTAAAAATTGAAACATGTTTTGAAGTGATCTAAGAAATTTTGTGTTTCATGTTTGGTGAAATTATTTTCTTTTGGGTTGTAATTGCAAAGCTGTGTCTTTTTAAACTTTTACTGCTGTAATTGTTCTGGCTTGGTTTGTAGACCGGTAATATTTAGAATGGCAAGATCATGTACCCATTCAGAGCTTATCCAGTTTCAATGCAGCTCTGATGTTTTCTTCTCACTCTGATGACAGATTAAGCTTTATTGGGGACATACAGACAGTGAAAAGACCTGGACCTAGGTAGCAGTATCCAAGAATTGCTTGTAGCAATAAGACATGCGGGTTTAATGTTGCCATTTTGGAATGAGATATGCTTCTAGTTGTGTTGAATTTTTGTCAGCTTTTAGACATATGTACCTTTGACTGTTGGATGCTTAATGAAATGGAGGTATTTATATCTTGTAATTTTGTTTTAAAATTTCTTTTAAAATTATCATTGAGAGCTTGTGGAAACTGTTTGCTCTATCAGAATGTTAAAAGACTTCTGAGTTCAAATAAAGTTTGTTTATTTTCTTCCTCACACCTTCATTCCTTCAAATCACTGATCTTTAAATGTGGAGAAGCCCTTTTGTGGTGAGCACTTTACTCGCTTCGAATGTGACAGAAGATCCATCTTCCGGTGTTTGCTAAATCATATGGCTGACACTCTGTGAAACTAAAGCAGCCAGTATTGTTTCAACTTTAAAGTTTTCTGGTTTTGACAGTTTTTCTCATGCTGGAGGTACAAGTCCCTGAATGCAAGTTATTTACTTTAGGCAATGAGGTTCAATAATTACTAAGGTATTGGCTTAGTCATGGATTTGTCTTTAATTATATTTAATATCAATGCTTAAAGATTCATATATGGTAGAATCAAACGATTTGTAGAACGTGATGTTTGCTGGACATCTGAATCTGCAAAATGATTTGCAACATTCAGTTATAAATAGGCTAGCAAGAACTTAAAAGAGTTAATTACATATGCATTGAGGGATATTTGCTGTTCCCTGTTGTAGAGCAAGAACTCTATGAATAGAATATCCTTTGCAACACTTTTGGGGGGAGGATTATATAATATTTTATTTTGTTTAGGTAAAGATACGGTGGTGGGATTTGACTTTTTCTAATGGTGAAAATTGTAGATGCAGAATTGATTATCATTATCGTTTGATTTTTTACACGGTTAGTATGGAATCAATTATGGATAATTTTTAGTTAAGGAAATGTAAACACAGGCAACATGTATAATGCTTTTTGTTAAGCGAAGAAATTTCAAACAAAAAGGATTAATGGAACTCAGCTGATAGGAAAAGCTTGACATAAAAATCAGTACAATGACCTAATCTACTTGCATAAATACTGAGAGGACATAACGGTGAGGCATCGTGATGTCAGGCCCATTATGCAATATGCAATCATCAATACTCATTCTCAATTCTGCTGAACCCATACGATTTACTTAATCCTTTTGCTCTCATGACTCTCCACACCTCTTCGGCACCAAGCCAGTTACCAGACTCACTGCATACCATACTTAACAATGTGTAGTTGGCAGCGTTTTCAGGTTCAGCCTCTATAAGTTGATGTGCAAGCATTTCTGCAACTTCCAGTCTTCCATGAATCCTACATGCTGATACTAAAGAGCTTAAAATTCTGGTACTAGGTTTCATTGGCATTGTGCTCACAACCTTACAGGCATCCTCAATCTTACCTGACTTTCCGAGAAGATCAACATAGCAAGCATAATGTTCTATAGCTAATGCTATTTTCTTCTCTTTCATCACATTATTGAATAGAGTTTCTGCCTCCTTCACCAGGCCTGCATGATTGCAAGCTGATAAAATGGCAAGAACTGTAATTGCATCTGGCTCCACCCCGCTTTCTTGCATCTCAAGAAATAGTTGTAAAGCTTCTTCACCATAACCATGAAAGCCATAACCACTTATTAATGTGGTCCATGACACAAAATCTCTGGCAGCCATTTCATTGAAAATTTGATGCGAAGACGTAATGGAGCCACATTTTGAGTACATATTCATTAGTGCATTTCCTATAGAAACATCAAAATTTAAGCCAGCTTTCATAATATAGCAATGGACTCCTAGTCCATGGCTTAGAAATGATTGACGGGTGCAGGAAGAAAGGATTGCCAATAATGTAACACTATTCGGTTCAATTCTCTCCAGTCTCATTCGGCTAAATAGCTTCATAGCTTCACTCAAATCCCCACTCTGTGAATAACCTCTGATAATAGAACTCCAAATCACCACATCCTTAACTTTAGTTCTTTCGAAAATGATCCTGGCTGGATGTAATGCTTCTGTGCATTCACAATACATATGCATGAGAGCAGCTGACAGATGATGATCGAAATCAAAGCCACAACAATAAGCATATCCATGAATCGCTTTCCCATTCCGTAAATCACGCAGCTCAGCACAAGCCAGTAAAACAATTGTTAACGTCACTCGGGTAGGTTTAACCCCTTCTCTCTGCATTGCTCTAAACAAATCAATACCCGTATCATAGTTTTGACTATCAATGCAACCAGAAATCATGGCAGTCCACGAGACCTCATTTCTTATCACCATTTGTTCAAAAACACGTAAAGCTATCAGCCAATGATGGCACTTCGAGTACAAGTCTAACAATGCGGTTGAAACAAAAACTGACAACTCAAAACTTCCATCAACAATAACAAGGGCATGAATTTGCCTTCCTAATTCCAACTCTCCTATTTGTGAACAAAGCGATATGATTCCAGCAAGCAGCTCAGCTTTTAGCACAAAACCGCATAAATACATTTCTCTAAACATTTCCAATGATCTTACGTAAAATCCATTTTGAGTAAAACAATTTATGATGGAATTCCAAGAGATGGTGTCTCTGTAAGGCATTTCATCGAACAATTGGTATGCAGATTCAGGTTTCGAAAATTTCGCGTACATTGAAATGAGAGAATTGGAGATGACTGGGTCCGCATCGGAGCCTGATTTGAGAGCTGTGCAGTGAAGTTGGAGGCCAAAGTGTTGGTGGGTCTGAGCATACGCGCATGCTTTGATCACGGAAGGAAGAATGGCTGTGTTTGAATAAAGACCCGAAGGGTGCAGCTCTTGTTTGTACAGGTGAAGTGTCTGCTCATAAAAATGTTTAGATACCATTTCTTTGACTTCATTTTGGATGGCTGATATGGGCTTTGTGGAGCTTGCAGTCGTTGCCAACCTTCTGATTAAATGGGTCATGTGATTCTTGGCAATCTTGATTTCATGCCTTTTAACATTTATATATGAATGTAAGGGTAAATTTTTTTTTTGACATCCGATAAAAAAGTAAGGGTAAATTTAGAATGTTCTGCGTTTACCCTAATGTTATTTGCATTGCAAGTAACATGACACTGAGGATCATAAATGAACACTCAAGAGAAGAAACGTTTCACAATAAAACAAATTCATTCAATTTATTAATTTCAATTTTATGTATCATGTGCAAATATCATGTGTAAGTAGTAGTTTCTGGCTTTATATCACAATAAAACTTACCACAATAATTTCTTTATCTTATTAAAAAAGGGGAAAAAAAAAAAAGAAAGAACACAAAAACATGAGACATGTTGCCATTTCATCTGTTATTATGTCTTTGTTATTTCATTTCTTAGGAGGCAAGGCACCTGAAACGTTACTGTTATTATTCCTCCTCAAATAACTTCTAAACCCACATCTGGGAATAATGCACCGGAAACCTCGAGGCAGCCGAGGACTCTGCTCTTCTAGGCCGTAATACGACGATGAAGAGGATGAAGACGATAACAACTCAGCTCTCCTTCCAGTTCTTTGTACAGCTTTAATCACAACTCGGCGATCCATGTATCCCAATACTGTTATCTTGTTCGATACCGTGTCTATCTCCACACATTTCACACCTGTATACGAACAAATGTACAGCGAGCATTAAACACACGAGACCCTTAGCTTAATTATATGATCTTTTAGGTAATTCAAGCCATTACCTGTAATTCGGCACAAGGCTTGGCGCACGGCTTTCTCACAGGCCTTGCAATGCAACCGTACCTTCAACTGGACAACCTGTAACATAAGAACCCCAAGATTAATTTCAAAGCAGTTGTCGTTACCGTGGATGCATATACAGCAGATTAGAGTAAACTAATGAAAGGAAACCAGTGTGGTGACCGTACGACCTCCATGGCATGGTTGGTTTATTGAAAGAATGAAGAAGAAACACAAATTCTGCTTGCTTGTTAATATATGTTCTAACAATGGGTTCAGAACTGGCGATCAAATTAATGATGAGTTATTGGCTAATGCTTAGGCGCAGGTTAAAGAGCAATTGAGTGAATGAAATGATTGCTCATCATCATCATAGCTTATCATTGCACAGTAACATGCGCACGGCCATTAAAGTGCTCACATTAATTACTGGAATAATTAGTACTTAGTTTAGGTAACATGATAAAATAAATTAAAATATAAAAAATCCACGTGGGTGTATATATTATGATGAATGTGATCACTAATTACTAATTTTTTAATGTTTTATTTTTTGAATAATTTGTAAAAATACAATAATTAACACGTGTACAGCTTTACACATTTAATCAGGAGACTCCTCCATCGAGGGAATGCGTATGGGTGAAGGCACGGCAGCATGTAATCATGCAAAAAGAGGTTGCCACTTGCTACAATATTCTCCATCACGCATAATTTGGCTCAACAACACACGTTCTCTCTTTTCATTTTATTTTTATAGGTGGAATGGATCAGCATATTCGAACATACAATTCAAAGTAGCTTGTATTTTAAAACATATCCAAATCTCTTTGAGAATCAATTATTTTTTTTTTTTTGGCAATTTTACAATTTTACCTTTTGTGGTTATTTGATATTAGAAATATGAATACCTATAATTATTTAATTAATTGAATTATTTTTAATTTTAATTAATTAAAAAATTAAGAAAAAAAGGAAAATTGTTGGCACTCAGGTAGGTTTAGATAAGTTTTAAAACATTAGGAGGTTTTCAATTAGTTTTGTCAAACAAGAGGAGGATTTTGCTTGGAGTAAAATTGCAAGGATAATATAGATTTTTCATTAAATTACTATGAGTAAAATTGCTTTAATTTTTGAGTTACAAATTAGAATTTTTAGACAACAACATCAAATTGAGCCTTAATAATGGATTTTTCATCAAACCGTTGTAAACCAAATCATTAATTTTATGTTAGATTTCATTGTTGATTCGATCAAACAGAGCCGAAATGGTATAATAATAAACTCTCACAACTATAGGAGAGACTTGAACTCTTTATTTTAGAGTTAAAGGGAGGAGGTGTTGACCAAACTTTTATTAGCTTAGAGGTGAACTGTAATGGAAAAGGGCAAGGGCATCGTCATCTATAAGAATTTGGAAAATAAAATTAACATGCGAATGTTATGTACTAAATTATAATAGAAGTTAACCAAATGGTTGTGGCTCAGTTGGCAGCGCAGGCTGAGTTTGTGGGAAGAGCTCTCGGGTTCGATCCCCATTAAACACACTATTTAGGAGGGGTAAAGAGCTTTAATTGTGACTACACCCCGAATCCGGATTAGTCGAGGCTCAATGCGGTCGCGGGACACCGGATGGTTTACAACCAAAAAAAAAATTATAATAGAAGTTGAAAAACATCCCTAAATTAATTAGTATATTCCCAATATCTGTAGTTTTTTTTTTGTATCCTAGCTTAGTATCTCTAAAAATCGTACAAGCTTAGTTATAATTTTGTTATAATTTATCTTTCCTCATGGATATAAGTATAACGAATCACAATTGCCTTCTTGAGTTTAATATTTAATTCAAGAATATATTTTTTCAACCCATCTCTAAATTTATTGTCGTTCCAATATTTGAAAATGTTAACTTATGATCTACTTTCTTTCTTTAATTTTTCAACTAATATATATTTTTTAATTTTTTTATTATGGTGTAATTTGGATGGGGATGAGAAACCTTCTCCATTAAACACCCAACATTTATCTTATCATAACTTGAACTTGAGTAATAGTGGGCACAATGGGCATTCACATTTTTACAGCTGAGCTACACCCAAGGGACAGCCAGGTAATATTTTATTTTATACTTTCAAAAGTCAATAATAAATAATTTTTATTCCTTAAAAGGACATTGGACTGAATTATTATTTTTAAAGAAAAACTTTTTTTGGGTTTGCATCTAATTGTTATTTCATTATTTGACAAGATACTTTCATAGATTATGAGTCAGTTTATTGAAAGATGATTATGAACATATTAACATATTTTCTTCTTTTAAAGTGTCTTGTTTTTTAATGACGTTAATAAATTGTTATTTAAAATAAATTCGTATAAGCTGAAATAAATTTATATTAATTTTTCTTTTTTCTTTTTTTATATTTTTCACGCGACTGACTGCTGCGACCAAAGTTTCCAGCTTCGGCCCGCTGACTGGCCCCTTCTCTTCCATGTTTAGTAGTTGGAAGCCTCAATGTCTAACCAAGAATTTTGAAAAACACACAAGTTCCATTGTTCTACAAACCCGCCGATCATACGCTTTCATGCACAAAAACAACGCTGCCCTTGATGTCGCAGGTGGTTTACTTTGACGTAACTTCTTACCATTACTTTATTATTTTTCTCTCCCACTATAAATTCCCACCTCTTGCATGCTTTTGTACGTAAATCATGCATTCGCCCTCCTCATTTCTTTTTCCTTGATAAGTAAATTTCCATGGCAAGAGAGCATAAGCTGCTTTCCCCGGAGATCGTGAACCGGGGTGTCGAGAACTCTGGCCCATACGCCGGTTCCTTGAGTTTCTCCGTCAGGGTCCAGCGTCGTCTCCCGGATTTCCTTAACTCCGTCAACTTGAACTATGTGAGGCTTGGATATGGCTATCTTCTTAGCCATGGTGTTTATCTCATACCTGCACCGATTCTCATCGTCATCTTCGGTGCTCAGATTGGGAAGCTCACATTCAGTGATTTGCTTCCCACATTTGATACCACTGACGCCGTTTTCCTGTTCGGATTACTCGGAATACTTGCATATATTTACCTCGAGACAACACCCTGTTGGATTTATCTAGTCGATTTTGCTTGTTATCGTCCTCCAAACGAGCTTAAGGTAACATTTGTTCAATTCTAATGTGTGCGAGATTCGAACCTAAACGTTACTTAGTAGAACATAACAGTTTGTTTAACTTTTCATGCAACATATATTCATGATAGATTTCAAAGAAGGAATTCATAGAGCAAGCAAGAGAATCAGGCAACTTCAATGATGCTTCCTTGGAATTCAAGCAAAGGATCATCAAGAACTCCGGTCTAGGAGACGAAACTTACCTGCCCAGAGCAGTTTTTTGCCCTGGTTACAGACCAAATTTGAAAGATGGCAGAGAAGAGGCGGCGATGGTGCTTTTTGGAGCTATTGATGACCTTCTAGCGGCCACAAAAATCCGGCCGAAGGACATCAGAGTCCTGGTCGTAAACTGTGGTGTGTTAAACACAACACCCTCACTGTCAGCGATGGTAATAAACCATTACAAACTTCGACATAATATTAATAGCTTCAATCTTGGTGGCATGGGTTGTTCAGCTGGAATTATAGCTATTGATTTGGCAAAAGATCTGTTGAATGCTTATCCTGGATCTTATGCATTAGTAGTTAGCACAGAAGTTGTGAGCAATACATGGTATGGTGGCAATGAGGTTGACATGCTTCTGCCTAATTGCTTCTTCCGAATGGGGGCTGCCGCAGTGTTGCTCTCAAGTTGCCGCCTCGATAAATGGCGGTCCAAGTATGAATTCAAGCAGGTATTTTACTTTTGTGTTTCCAGTGACAGACATATCACATCACCAGTAAATCTATTCAACAAATTATATATTCATCTATAGTAACGAATCTACTAGCATATAGGAAAAGAAAAAAGGAAAAAAAAACATAAAAATACTATTGGATTGAAGACCTTTAATGCTCTTACACAGCTGGTTCGAACTCACAAAGGAATGGACAATAGAAGCTTCAAATGCATGCATCTGAAAGAAGATGCAGAGGGGAGGCAAGGGCTTTCAGTGAGCAAGGAGATGATAGAGGTTGGAGGCCATGCACTCAAGGCCAACATCACAACTCTTGGTCCTCTTGTTCTGCCTGTCTCAGAACAAGTTCATTTCTTCACCAACTTGCTCTTAAAGAAGAAAACAAAGCCTTACATACCAGACTACAAGCAGGCTTTTGAGCACATATGCATATTGGCAACCAGCAAAAAAGTGCTTGATGAAATTCATCAGAACTTGGAGCTAACAGAAGAGCTCATGGAAGCATCAAGAAAGACATTGGAACGGTTTGGAAACACATCGAGCAGCAGTGTGTGGTATGAACTGGCTTACTTGGAAGCAAATGCAAGGGTAAAGAGAGGTGACAGAATTTGGCAAACAGCATTTGGTTCAGGAGTTAAGTGTAACATTGTCGTTTGGAAGGCTTTGAGAAATGTAGAAAAGCCAGAGCGGAGCCCGTGGCTTGAAAGCTCTGAATGAAGGGGAAGAGCAAAAATGTAGAACCAGCAGTTGTGACTGAAAGTATGTGCTTAATAATAATGACATCTTTAACCTGACTTCAGCATCTGGATTCTTTTAAGAAAAATATGTGCAATTCTGAAAAACTACACCTAAGTAGCTTTTGAGGGGGGGGGAGAATACGAATACGAACAACAAAGAAAGACTATATATTTAAGGAAAGAATATCATAAGTCAATCGAATATGAGAACATCAGAAATATCCAATATCATTTCAGCCCACACAATCTCTATCCTACCTGGTTAGGCCTTGATTCACAAAGTTCATGGTACACATCAAAAAAAAAAAAAATCAAAGTAGAACAATCATGATTACTTAAATAAAGCCTTGCCAATTGCAAAATTAGATTTCGTTTGAGCCATTTATCAATCATTTCAACTACTTCTGCATTACCATTATCCTACAAAGCAAATGAATGTAATCATGGAAAAATGATTCTTCGTGATTAAGAAGCCTCAGAATTCACAGAATTATTAGCACAAAGAGAAAAAGGCCCACAACCAACCTTAGTGACCCAATTCTCCTCTCAGCACCTCCATAGTATGGCTCCATTGTAATCTGAAATATGCAACTTCCAACTGATGGATCCGCTTTAGTGATCATTGAAAGATTTGGAAATTTACAGGCGGTGTCAAGCTGATTATTTTTCTGATAGTAGCTGTTAAATGCATATGAAATGTTTCCCCTAGCATCCAGATTGCCACATGATGTCCCATAACCAAGGCTAGTGCAGTCAGCAAGTCCACAGGCATAGCTCACACTTGGTGCCACTTGAGGATCGTCAAGTCTGGCTGAAGGCTTCATCACACACCACTTCTTCTGCAAGTAATGAACACTTCTTGCTGGAACCAAAGACCCCGAGTTTGTGGTGCCAAGATTGATTTGGTATTTAGGTCTTCCATCATAAGTAAATATTCCCCAATGTCGTTCAAAATTTCCAGGATCAACACTTTTAGCATCCTCATCAATCAAACTGAACAAATAGGCGTCAATTGGCCCAGGTCTCATTGGGGTTCCTTTCCCACCTGAAATATGGGACATGAAACCTTGGTTGAAACGCCGAGCATACTCATTGTTGGCATTTCTGTCTCCATCAGTCGGCCACCCAATCTCTCCAATTATAATAGGCAAGTTTCCGTACCCATTTTTTTGAAGGGCACGCACAAGAGTGTCATGATTTGCATCAAACATATTGTAGTATGTTGCCCCACCATCATTTATAGGCGACGAGTTACCATCAAAGAAAGCATACTCAACCGGGAAGTTGGAATCACTGTAAAGGCTTATGAAGGGGTAGATGTTGACAGTAAATGGACCACCATTGTCGCTCAAAAACTTGACAATAGCAAGCATGAGATCATGAATATCAGCTCGGAAATCACCACCAGATGGAACTCCAGATGCACTCTCATAGACATCAGCATTGAGGGGCACAGTGACCTTCACTTGGTTGCTAAGCCCAGCCTTTATCAGGGCAGCCTGGACATTCCGAAGAGCAGGGAAGGTTGTTCTGAGGAAGCTTCCATTATAAGTTTCCAAGAAAGGTTCGTTCCCAACTGCAACATACCTGCACATATTTAAGGTGAGATACTGAAGAATTTGTAAAGCTTATACATGTCAAATTATGCACCAATATTGACACCAAGGCGTATGGCAGGCGACTGAATACGAGGATTAGATAAGCAAATGATCAAAGGTTAAACAGAAGGAAAGTTTTAGATAAGCACATGACAAATGTCACACAAATCCAACAAAAAACCTTTTGTCTATAAAACATGGTCCATACACATTTTTAATGCAAGAACTCCTAAAGAACAATGCTGATGCACAAAAGCTGATTGGAAGACATTTACGTGAAAATGTTAACACTCATGTTCAGGCTAATTACCAGTCAGGAGAGGTTGAATATTGTTCTGACAAAGACAGGCTCAAAAGCATCTGCAAATTGCATGGTACAAGTTGAGAAACTCACATACATCATATATTCAGCTTCACATTCTCTCTCATTTTTTAATAGGAGTTATACAGATTAGCGGTGTCAAGGCTAATTGCACTAACCTTTTGCACTGTAATAAATAATGTCTTAATATCACTTTGCAACAAACATCTGCCTTAAATGCGCAAAATCCTAAAGGAAATGTTATTCAAAAGCTAGAGAAACCCTAGAAACTCATCGATGAATTGTTGAATGGAGCAGATTTACAAACACTCTCAGACAGTCATAAAGAACAAAAGAAGAAGCATTGCAGCAAATTATGAACCATAGTATATGAACCAAAACTAGAAAAATTTTAATCCTATGCATAAACGGCGAGTTTTATAATTGAGATGTGATGATAGTGTTCTCATTATTAATCATAAATGATGTCAAATGTAGTGCTATATGAATAAAGGATATATAAAAGTGAATGCAAAAACTTGAACGTAAAGGTAACTTGTTTTAGCTTTAAAGAGGATCCTCTTGGTGCTAACATGCGGACGTTCGCATGTAATTAAAATGCGAATGGAGCTAAAAAACAAGAAAAACACACATTACAATGCACTGCTTTTGTCTTTTAGTGAACTAAAGTTTGTTTTCTTTTGGCTTTTAGCTCCATCTGCATGAATTTTTCGTGCAAACACCGAAGCATATGAGCATTTTCCTAAAGGATGATAAAATCCACAATAAGCAATTTTACGACATCAAACTTTATACACATTTATAAAAGACCATGAAGAGAGTCTTACATGGCTCGATCCTACCATCTCAGCATACTTAAGTGGTGGGATAAGCCAACCTGAGCTTGAACAGTGTGGAAGAGTGAACTCACACTTATCATTAATTTAAATTTCAAATTTTGATTATCTAAGACTCACCACCTGATTAATACAGAAAAATTTAGGTAAGACACTCCTATGCTGATGTGGTGGGACCATTCAACCAAAGTTTGCAATGTGAGGAGAGAGAAAACTTTTTAATTTTAAAATGATAATACCCACCCATCGCTGAAAAGCAATGATAATACCGACCAAAGTTTCCTACAATTAACAACAAGTGCGAAATTGTTCTCCACACTTGTTGAACTCTCTTTCGCTAGTCCAACCACCTCAGCATGCTAAAGTGATAAGACCAGTCATGAGAGAATTTCTCTCAAGACCGTAAATTTAAATAATGTTGAATGTAGAGGTATAGAAATGGAGATAAAGATTTCATCTAAATGTTTGAAATTTCTACCAACGAAAATTAACCAAATGGCTTTAATCTTATTCCACATAATATACACATACATAAGCCCATAGGCTGACTGTTAAGGACAAAGTAAACTTGTCTTTGATCCGACATAAATAAGATTAACATTACGGCAAATTCCTTCATAGGTATTAATACCCAATAGTACTTGTTTTAGCGGATATTAATAGGTGGGATAGGTACAAGATAAAAATACAATACTCAAGATGAGAATTGAGAAGGAGTGAGGTTTTATATTTCCTCAGACCTGAAAGCAATACCTGCCTTCTCTATATGTACATTCATATAGTACTGAATGTATAAGGTTATTATTTTCTCCAATACCTAAACTCATCCTTATTTATTATTTTCCCCAATACCCAAACTCATACCATCTCCTTCAATGATATTTTACCCTAAAAATGCCCTGACCTTAAAAAAAGAGATTATACCATCTTTTACCTTCACCAAGATACTGACTCATTGTTAAACTGGTTTGTGAGACCCCTCTATGTAAACCAATATCATAGTGAGAGTAAAAGGCAGAACTAGAAGAAACAAGATTTCTTTTGGTAGATGCATTAAATACAACATCAAGTGATATAAAATAAAGGAGACCGGTATAGATCCAAGTATAGGGAAAATATAACCTCACACACTCCACAATTTAGATCTCAAATACTAGCCTCTTCATTTTATCTAAGATACACCTGATACCCTCTTCTAGTCAACTTCAAGGAAACAAGATGAGGCAGCTAGAAAGGCCAAGTAAAAAGTAACAGCTAAATCAACTTCAACCATGAGAATAGTGTGCTTATAGCCAGCAAAAGATCAAACTTGTATCCAATGGTAGAGCTTACTTTCTTTGCCATCGGCTAACTTAAAGAGGGCATACAAATGCCCCTGATAATCCATTATTTTTTTGTAACACCAGAAAGAGAATTAAAAAGATTGAGAAGAATTTCTCTCACACGTTCTCTTATAATTCTCTGCCAAATGATTGATTTCTATTGATCATGACCAAAACCTGCAAGCTCTCCTAATACCAAACAAAAAAATAAGATACAAGGCAGAATTCACCAAATAACAATGTTATACAGAGCACAAATCATTTTCACATCCATTTCTTCCGATTCCCATATGAACTATAGGCAAATGTAGCATAAAGTAATCAAACTAGGAAAAATCAAAAGAAGAAAATGGAGCAATTACAAAACTATAACTGATGCATGCTTTCATTTTTTAATCAAATAAAAGAACTCAGTAGACAGACCAACATCATTTGACTATGCTCATAAAGTTACTTAGCATGATTTTACTACCATTGTCTCAAACTTGTACATTGATGGAGTAGTTAGATAAACACCAACTTAACAACTTTTTCTTTTTCCCTTACCTGACACCCAGGCCACTCCTTCCCCAAGAGTAAATATAAATGAAATTTATGCTGAGGGGGGAATTCAATATAAAAGTCTGAGAGTTATAGGGAAGTAGGTATCCCCTCAAAGACAAATTAACATTTGAACAAAAGGATACCATTCAAGTACAACCAGGGAAAAGTCAGAATAATTAATTAAGAGAATACAGGCAACAAGAACAAAGGTAGTGTCCTATCCCTGAAACAGGCTAATAATACTTCTATGAAGGTAGCAAACATTAAACCCTCACTTCCATTCATACGTAGTTGAACAACAACCAAATCAAATTTACAAGAATCAATATCACAATAAAACATTGCATGCTTACGAGGCTAAAATGTAAGTCAGCAAATGCTACAGCAAAAAAATTAGAAAGGTCCTATATGCATATTTATGCTTAGTAAATAATTAGAATCAACAAATTTCTTATAATAAAGGGAAAAAAAATCAATAGAGTCAACAAATACTTGCAACTTATCAACAAAACCATAACAATAAAGCTTATCATTTTCACTTTTCAATGACTTGAAAATGAAATTTAAGTAATATAGTGAAAGAAAATGAAAAGAAAAGTAAATAAAGAAACAAATAAACAAACCTGATGTTGACATTATTTTTTCTGATGTGTTGGGAGACATTTTGGGAAACCCATTTTTCAGCAGTCTTCATGCTGCTGGCCAGAGAAGCAAGCATGTCATTTGGAATGCCAACCATGACCTCTATCCCAGACTTACCCAAAGCTCTTAGTGTCCCATAATCTGCATCAAAAAGCTTTGCTTTTTGGAACCCATTATCCCTCAGTAGATTCACTACAGTTTCTGGAGGCAGAGGATGGCTTGCTTGTGTGCCCCAGTTGGCACCAAGGCCACTCACCCCACAAATCATTGCACACAAAGAAAGGAACTTAATGCTCGCATAAACTGAAAAACTAGCCATTATTTCTTCTTTGAATTTGATGGCTAGTAGCTAGCCAGCTTCCGTGCACCAAAAAAACCCAACCCCAAAAGATTAAAAAAAAGAATCCCAGAATTAAGCAACAAGAGTTGATGTCCAAATCTAGCTATGAGAGTGAAGAGCTGATCTGGAGGAATATTGGTGGAACAAATGGAATCTTGTGGTGTTAGAGGAATGAAAATGGAATCCTGGCCGTGTTTTGAAAGGTGCTAGGAAAAATTTATTGCATGGGTAGGAATGATTATGCAAACTGAGTGATAATGTAAAACAAGAAACAGAAATAAAAATGCAGAAGCTGAAGAATCGGAAAATACAGCTAAAAACAGCAAGAAAAATACTAGAAAAGATTCTTTTGAAATTAATTGGTGTATCAAAAGAAGAAATGAAAATTCTTGGAGTTAGTGAAGTGGTTGTGCAGAGTTAATGAGTTACTAGATTGAAGTGTTAGTAAATAAGGTAGAGACTAGGAAGTAATGGGCACTTGGAAAGTAAAATAGAAAGAGAAGAGGGATAATGATGTGCAACAGTGCAACTTAAGGATCCTGTTGAGGTGAAAGAGATGAGTTCAAGAATCAATCCATCTTTTTCAATGAAGGGTAAAGCAAAGCTAACACTCGGACACAGAGAGATGAGAGAGAGACACAGGCCAGGTAAAGCTGAGTGAAAAAGGTGGTCTTTGGGTACGGTGTCATTGGTTATTTCTGGAAACTAAAAATGAATAAAGCAACCAAGTGGGCTGTTTGTACATGTTTCGGAAGAATCTCTTAAAGATGGCATAATGCAGCTGCTTAGTATTAGTTGAAAGCAGTTTTTAAGTCTAATAGTAAGGAGAAAACATTTCAGGGTACGATAGTTCTATTTGGAAAAAAAAAGGAGAAATAATATTAAAAACACGAGAACATCAACTTTAAGAAACCTAAATAGTTTGGTATTGTGTTCGGAGAGTTATAATTAAATATAATCAGTAAATCTTATAATTTGGTAAATTAGGTTTATACCACACTTTTGCAATAAAAATTTATAATATACTTATTATTTTTATTAAAATTATTTAAAACTCATATTTAGTACCAACAAAAACTTAAATTAGTTTTTTTTAACTGATTAAGCATCAAGTTACAGTATTACACAGATATTTACAATTGTTATGACAGCAGATCATTACACTGATATTTATAATCAAATATATACTTGAAACTTACATTATTACATTTTTATTATATGAAATACATGCTCAGCCAAATACCCATTTACAATCAGATATATACATAAGATTTATATTATTATATTTTTATTATATGAAATACATGTCCAGTCAAATACTCTTCACGGAAGAGGATATCTCTACTCCACTCGCATTTAGTAAGGGAGAAAGACGTTACAAGTAATCTCCACACAATTATATTTAATTGAGAGAGATTGGGTCTATAGGAACTCGAATCATTACCCTCGTAGTCATACTTTGACTTTAAGAGCAATGGTTCACTACTAGGCTATAACCTACAAGCCCAAGTGGCTACAAAAACTTAAATTAATTAGGATTGCCCCTCGATAGAAATGTAACATAGAGGAGTGCTAACGACTCTCGTACTTGCCTCTTTCTAAGCAAGACACGTCTTCTTGCTTAGATTGTGAGGCATATTGAGCCTATCTTTTTTTTAAATTTAAAAATTATATCACTTTAAAGATAAATTTACCACATTACCCTAATTTTCAATTTTTTTTTGGAAACTCACCCAACTTTTAGTTCACTTCCAACACAATTCCTCTTTTTTTTTTAAGATTCTCTTTGGCTAAATTTAATTAATAAACATTGATGTTAAAAATTCAGATTTTCTCCATTAAAATATTTATACACAAATGTTGATGTTAAAAAGGAGTGTGAAAAAAAATTAGATTTCTCCTTTAAAAAAAAGGTTTGCTAATTATATGTTGGGATAAGGAATTTGATGTATTCAGTTTTTACTATTTATTAATTTAAGTTTTTGTCAGATATTGTGTTTGCTTGTCAAATGCAAAAAAAAAAGTGCACAAAAATCTCACAAGAGAAAAAGTATTATTCAAATAATAGATAATTTGAAATAAAAAATTAGGGCAGAAATATGTTAAAATTAAAAAAAATTATGGTGAAATTGAACTGGTGGTTGGGTAAGTTTAAAAAAAAAAAAGGATAACGTGGTAAATTTAGTCTTTAAAGTGATGTAATCCTTAAATTTAAAAAAGAAATAGGTTAAATTTGCACCCCAATTTATGTAAGGGGACACGTGTTTTGCTTAGAAAGAGGCGAGTGGCAGTCCCGATATAACATAATAGGAACTTGGTTATAGTTTGTTTGAGTTTTAGATTAACATGAAGGATTTAGCTGTAAATTACTCACATAAAACGATACACTCGCGAATTTCGCTCGAAACGTTTTTTTTTTGCAATTTAGGAAATTTCATTTAAAACGGTAGTAACGCACGACAGCAGCCCGACTCAATAAATAAATGTGCTGCTGTCTGAATCTAAAAGAAGAGTGCCATCATTTGCACTGCACCGATGATGACAGAGAGCAGCAGGCACCGCTGGATTGGGCAGTCCATTTTTGACGGAGACATGACGTCGTTAATCGTGTCGGGAAAAAATTGCGACAGCTGATTTCACGTACCGTTACTTTCGACGGCCGTTGGTCAAGTTAAGTAGCTAACACCCCACAGGATAAATTCCAATCACTTTCGACGTGCACACATTATCTGGCTTTTTCAGGGACACGTGGATTCCACCGACCAAATACGTTGTCGGATATGCACGTGACGCATCGTATCGCATCATGGAGCATGATCAGTTAGCACCTGATTTTTTTAAAATTTTTTAATTGAAAAGCATAATTTGTCTATTTTCTTGAACGAATATGTCCGCGATCATTACTTTTTCCTTTCACTTACAAACGAAAAATAGTTGTTTTTTTTTTTAAATTTAATTAGATGTCATATATAGTTTTTTCAACTCACAATACTTCCTTTTGCTTATCAGTTTTTTTATTAAGGGAAAATTGGATAAAATAGTTTTTTATTTCTTATGAAATTAAGAGCATTTTTAGGGTGGCTTTAGATTGTCAAATAAGTGATCATCGAGAACAATAAAGCTAGCGGGCTTAGCAATATACATGGGCTATCCGAATCAATGGCCTTAGAAACAGAAAGCATATCATCTATTAGGCTGATGGAATAGAAGTTCTTTCATGCAACTGAACGAACAGAAAGTAGAAGTCTTAACAGGATTGAATCCATGCCCTGAACCTCCACTCAGAGAGGAACCCGGAAAAGAGCCGAGTTGGTAAGTTATTTTGGTGAATTAACAATAATCAACAGCTTTATAGAGGACTTTATAGAATCTTATCTTGTCTCCTATTATTCCCAACTCAACATTGATACGGTGAACTGAGATGGAAAGCACAAAATCAGTTTTTATTTTATAATTTGTAATCACTAGTGGATTCCCTTTTTGTGTGTATAAGTTGCCGATGAAGACTTGATAAAGGAAGGATACGTAAAGTACCTACTTATCCTTATCCTCGTGTATTTATAAAGAAGTTATAATCTGGATTTAGAGCCTGTTTGGTATGGCTTATTTAAGAGCCATAAGTACTTATTTAATCATATAAGCACTTTTTAAAAATTTTTATGGTGTTTGATTATTTTTTTAGTAGAGTTTTTTTAGCTTAAATAAGCTAATTTACCTCTACTAGCAAAAGCCTAAAATTTGAGCTTTTGGGAGTAGAGGTTAGAGAGCTTTTCTAAAAAATGTATAATATAAAAAATATCACACATTTTAATGGTTCAAAAGTACTTTTTTATTAACAACCAAACACCCAATGATTTTTTGCTCAAAAGCTTTATTGGTATAAGTTCTACTGCTATAAGCTCTACTGTTATAAGCTCTATTTAATAAGCTGTATCAAACGGAGCCTAATTGTTGTAATAGTTTATGTTGATGATATAAATTTGATTGCAACTCCCAAAAATCTATAAAAAACTACTGATTATTTGAAAAAGTAGTTTGAACCAAAAGAAGATTTTATAAAAATTACATATTGTCTTTAGTTACAAAACAAACCACGGATCTAATAATATCTTTATCTATCAGTCAAATTATATTAAAAAGATATTATTTTAATATACATAAATCTTACCTATTAAGTGCCCTAATAATAGTCTAGTCTTTTTTTTTTTTGAAGGATAATAGTCTAGTCTTTTGATTATAAGAAAGATACATTTTGTCCTAAAGGGGATGATAAGCAAGTACTTAGTTTAGAAGTATCATATTTGAATACATTGGTAGCTTTTTCAGTAAATCTCTTGGCAAAATTTAGTTTTGAACCAACTTAACAACAAAGGAATGGTGTTAAACATATTTTTCGTTATCTTTGTGAGACTATTGAATTGGGTTTATTTTATTATGATGAACTAACGAAAAATATAGGTCTCATTGGTTATGCCTATGCAAGTTATTTATCTAGTCTTTATAAAACTCATTAGCAAACAAGATATGTTTTTACTTATAATGGAACAATGATTTCTTGGAAATCCACAAAGCATTCTCCATTGGTTACGTTCTCCAATCACTTTAAGATTCTTGCAATGCATGAAGTAAGTAGAGAATGCGTATGACTTCAGTCTGTCATCCATTATATCTAGAGTGCCTCAAAATTATCTTTATGTGCGGATGTCCCAATAGTTATGTATATAAATAATATTGCATGTATAGCTCAACTCAATGAAGGGTGTATTAAATGAGACAAAATGAAACATATCTCACCTAAGTTCTTCTACACTCATAAGTAGATACGCTCCTTTGCATATATATTTACTAAAGTTTAACCTACATAAACATTTGAGAAGACAGTATATGGCATTGACATGCGCCGTTTAAATAGACTATCGAGTTGATCATCATGGGGAGCACCCATCAGGCGGAGCACTTTCTAACAATAATAGAATTTCCACAATTAAACTGGATATATGTGCACTGTACTCTTTCCCCTTTGATGGGGGTTTTCTCCACTAGGACTTTATATTGGCAAGGATATTTAACAAGGTAGTCTTGAAGCACGTTCAAAACTACTTTATGATTTATCATAATGTAATTTTTTTGCTTGGGTTTTTATTCCAATTAATTTTTCCTTAACAAATGTCAAGTACAATTGTCATAAATAAGTGGATATCCAAAGAGAAGTGTTATGATAGATGTTTATCCACATTGACTTAACTAATTTGGTTAGTTTGCTAAGTCATCTATGAAGACAGCTAATTAGGTCAAGTAGCTAAGTTAGCCGTGGAAACATAACTAATTGGCTAAAACATATATCTATACGCGTGGCTAATTTTAATTGGTTGTGATATCCTATAAATAAAATCCCGAAGCTTTGTATTTAATACAATTGAAATCAATTTGATATTTCTCTCTTGTGACCTAAAGATCCAGCTCTCATACTTTCTATAATAATTGTATTATTTACTTAGTCTTCAATTACTTCCCGTTAACATCCATAACTTGGGCAAACTTCATTTTTAGGTTTTTTATGTTTTTAATGATTATTCATAATTCAATTAATTATTATTATCTCCCTTTCAAAAACAATAATGATCTAATTAAATAAATATCGCTCAATTGGACCAAGGTTTTTGGGCCACTGGCTTCAGCCCACCCAATTAACTCCTATAACAACAATGCACAATCCAACACCTAACGTTGCAAAGTTAAATTCCACATCAGCATAGATATGATATATAAATTTAGGGTAATTTTTAAAAACCTCTCCTGAGGTTTGAGCTTGTTGCAAGTAGATGACGAGAATTTATTTATTTATAAAAAATCTCCTACTGTCAGTTAATTTTAACATTGACCGTTAGTTGACTGTGCAAAGACAATATTACCCTTAACAACAATTTGTAGACGGAAATAACTAAAAAAAAAATTAAAATTATTGGCATGAAAAGTACAAACCCTATTTTTTGACAATTTTATCCTTGTCAATTCTAAAGATTTACAATCATAGGTAAAGATTATAACTATTTCATTTTTAAGTTTTTAATTTTATCTTTTTTTATATGAATTTTAAGAAAATATTAATAATTTAAAGAGAATTTTTTAATTTTTTAATTTTATCTCTCTTGTAGGAACTTTAAAAAAATATCAATAATTTAAAGAGGGTAAAATAGCCAACAATTTTAATTTTTTTTAGTTATTTCTGTCTACAAATCGTTATTAAGGGTAATATTATCTTTGCACAGTCAACTAACGGTCAATATTAAAATTAACTGACGGTAGGAGGTTTTTTACAAATAAACAAATTCTCGCCATCTACTTGCAAGTTGCAACAAGCCCAAACCTCAGGGGAGATTTTTAAAAATTACCCTATAAATTTATAATTTTGAATGGGAGATCTGATATAATATTTTTTTTTTCTTAGGCTTCATCTACTATAATTTTTTAAATAAAATTTTTATTAGTAAAATTTTTTAAAATAGAGTTTTTATCTAAAAATTTTAGTTGTTTGATTGTTAATAAATTTTTTTATTAAAAATTATAAAATTATTTTAACAAGTAAGATTTTTAAAATTATGTTTTAAAACGAATGAAATTAAATTATTAAATAAATAAATAATATTTTAAAAAAAATTTCAACCTCTACTTCTAAATATTCAATAATAGAGGTAAAAAATTTATTTTATCTTCAAAAATTTTATTAAAAAATAATTAAATAATAAAAAATTTGATACAAATTAAATAAATATTTATAACTATTTGTTAAACCATACCAAAGACTTTGAAACATTTTAATTTTTTTTTCCTCCGCACAAAATCCCCATCTCTCGCAAGTCGCAGTAAAAATTTACAATCAAAGCGAGCGAGCACAGTGAATTCGAGCATTGTTCGAAGTGCGTGTGTGGACTCTGGACTGATCAACAGAGAGTCAAAGAAGAAGAAGAAGATGGATCGTCGTAGATCTCATACTATCTCCACCTTCTCTTTTTTCATTTGCCTTCTTCTGTTGGTAAGTATTTGTATCAGCCAATTCGATTACTGTCAATTACGCTTCGTTCATATCTCAATTTCGTTACTATTACAATCTGGCATCGTTTTGGTTTGCGAAATGTGCTCGCCGAGTATTTTATTATTCAGAATCGAAGAACTAAATGTGTTTAAGCTTGTATATTGAAACCAACAGACTGAAATGTCTCTGTTGATTTTTTTTTTTTCATTTTATGGGATAGATTTTGAAATATAATTGTCCTAGACCAGTTTAAGGTTCATGACATATGGGTTTTTGATTCCATATTTACGTATTTCTCTAATTAATGCCGAATTTCTCTAATTTGGCTTCTACTTTTTATTGAAAACTTGAATTTCAGCATTTGTTTTGGATTTTTTTTTTTCATTAGAAAATCAGAACTTGTTTTTGTTTGAGAATATTATGATTGCCTAGCATATGTCTAGTAAAAAAAAAAGCTTGTTTGTGAATTAATATTCCATTTTTTAATTGTTTAGTTGAAAATGAAGGTAGATTAAATGAGTACTTGCTAACAGTTCATGTACATGACAAAGTTCAAATTAGAATAAAACAAGACTAGTTTGAGATACAGAGTATATCTAACAGTGAGGATAGAGTTATTTCTGTTCTAGGTGTGTGCATCTTTTTAAATCAAAGATCATTTCATAAATTTTGATGTTGTGGAAATGAATTTTACAGATGTTTTTCCTGAACTTCTTGAATTGAACTTCTATCTTTGTTTAATGAACAAATCTTTAACTTCTCTTGGCATATTCACTAGATTCTTAAAGATAAATGGTTTTGAATTGTTTTCCTTTGTCTGAATCTTTTTTCCAAGAACCTTATAGAACTGATTCTGGGGTTATGCTTTTATTAGTTCCAAGCATCCAGCTCATATGGATCTCCATCTCGCAAAAGTGGCAGATCATCGGTTTTCTCTTTATTTAACCTTAGAGAGAAGAGTAGATTTTGGAGTGAATCTGTTATACGTGGCGGTATGTCTCCTTCGTTTTTGTATGATTCTTTCAAGTTCCTTTCTTGAGATTAATTGAAAATAGTTTATCTGCTATTTTATGATCAATGATTTTCAGATTTTGATGATTTGCAATCTTCCAGTCCTGGCAGAGTGGGCGTTCTCAATTACACCAGAGCAGGTAGGTATTTGAGTTTCTCAAACTTGTATGGGCCTTCATTAAAGTTAGCAACAATTATGTTGTGCTTTTTTTGTCTTTTGTACTGTTACAATAACAATATCTGTCTACATGATAATTAGATAATAACAAGAGAGTTTTTTTTTTTTTTTAATAATTTTTTAAATATATTTTCTCTTTGAATTCTCTCAAGTATCTTTGGGCTCGAGGGCTTTCTTATAATCTTTGAGGGTAGCCATTTTGTAGACCATTCTTGGGGAATTAATGGCTAATTGCTATTCTCACCCTAGCTTTTGGGTGATCAATTATTGGGGTAACTGTATTGAGACTGCTGAGCAAGTACGCCGAAGATATAGAAGACTAGTAACTCTTTGTTCATTGAGTCATTTCCATAGATTGCTTTTTCCCTCAATTTTCTTAATACTTTTAGTTATTTCTATGTTGTTTGTCGATTGTTGATTTAATGCTATCGTCTCTGTGCACAAATTACTATTAATTATTTTTAAACTCAAGCATCCATCTAGTTTTCCTTTTGTTGTACATTGTTGCTTGCTCGAAAAATTGGACGTTTATGTCTATCGATTATGATAAAGCTCTAAACTTGGATTGGATGTCTTTTGGTATTGTTCTTGTTCATGCTGCATATTGATGGATGCAGGAACTATTGAATGTTGTGTCAGTCTCTGCTTATCTTTTTGAGTTGAAATGAGAACTATGAAAATCTTTGGGTGAATTTTGAACTGTGCTTTCTTGTCTCAATTCTTTTATAATGTAAATTAACTATAAATAGGCAGCTGAGATTTTAAAATGAGATGTTACTTAAATTTGAATTCTTTTGAAAGAATAGCTTCTTTCATTAGCTCATTAAGCCTGATGTACTTGCTCAACGTTTTTATTGCATTGAAGTTCGATGCACTACCACGAACGAAGCTATTACAGCATCAATTTGGAAATAAGGATCACACTATGGATAAGAGCAATACCAGTGCCTTTTAAATTTTCTCTTATTTCATGTTTCAGGTAATATTGCAAATTACCTAAAGCTTATGGAAGTAGATTCTATGTATCTTCCAGTTCCCGTGAATTTCATTTTTATAGGATTTGAAGGAAATGGTAACCAAGGTATGTAATGTTGGTATTTTTTCTTCTTTCAATTTGCCTGTTTTAGTTGCAACGATGGCTTATGCTTTTTAATTCTTCAGATTTCCAGCTTCATCCAGACGAACTTGAACGTTGGTTCATGAAAATTGATCACATCTTTGAACATACAAGAGTTCCACCAATTGGAGAAGTTCTCGCCCCGTTTTACAGAACTAGTGTAGATAAAGGGCAGCGTCATCACCTTCCTACCATCAGTCACATAAATTACAAGTATCGTCCCTTTTATCTTTCTCTTAATGAAATAGTATATTTTTCCTATGCATCAAGTTGGGATGATTGCATATTTCTACCGCTTGTGCAGTTTTTCTGTTCATGCCATAAAAATGGGTGAAAAGGTTACTTCTGTCTTTGAGCATGCCATAAAAGTTTTAGCCTGCAAAGATGATGTGTCTACTAACAGGTTAGTTTCAGACTTTCAGCAATTTTTCTATAGCTGATAATTTGTCTCCATGAGAGAAACAACAGGGCACTTCTTTACTAGAGTAGACCAACTTATTCTATATTTCATCTTCAACAATATCATTAAGCTATTACAGCCATTAATAACTTGGTTTCATCATTCTGGTTTCATTGTTTTGCCCATGCATAATGTGTCACCCACCTAATCTCTGACATTAATTCTATTATCCTATGGCTTTTGTTTGTGCCTTACTCGGTTGACACAATTGAAGAATAAAAAGTTCTCATAGTTGCACTTGCACATTAATAAGCTTGGATTTGTGATGAGATTGAGCTTTGCTGAGATTGGATAAATATGTTTCAAGCTGCTAGTTGAACTATTGGATAAAAAAACTAACCTTATAATCAAATGGCTCCTCTGAGCATGAACAATTATTTTCATTCTTCAGAGCTATGTTTTTCTGAAGTTTATCTCTCTTGCCAATTTACTAATTAACTTCTAGCTCATTGCTGACAGGGATGATGTGGATGCTCTTTGCCAAGTAGATGTTAGTATGATGGATGTTCTTTTCACTAGCCTTGTGGACTATCTTCAGCTTGAAAATGCATATAACATTTTCATTTTAAATCCCAAGCATGAGAAAAGAGCTAGATATGGCTATCGGTAAGTACTCCTGAAATGATATTTATATTTTCAATTATTTTGAGTGCACGAGAGACCAATAAGATACAATGTATGCCACCTTTTAAAACACGGTCCAAACAGAACTACTGGCTATTGTTTCATCAATCAACTAAGGGTTATGTTTATGGATATAGTTAAATTTCATGTGTATTTTTATTTTAATTGCATTTAGATTTTGTTCCCTCATTTTCATTTAGTTTCAAGATACAAATTTAAGGGTTTCTATTGTAAGCATTTGTTACACAGCCAGTTATATGCCTTATGCAATGACATGAATAAGGAAAAAGGGACTTGCTTATCACAGTTGTTTTCTTTATCCCCAAGTGTCTCCTTTTCTCTTTCTTTGCCTAGCAGTAGAGTTTTCTTGCCCTACATCAATTGATATTAGAGCTCTGTTGTCTTTCATCACTCGTTGAAGTTACTTACCTCTTCTACGGCTTCAATTGTTATGCTTCCTCAATAACTTAGCCAAAACCCTCAAGCCAGCAGTTGGACAATTGGGGTAGACTTTTGCTGCAAATTCATGCCAAGCCCTATTCCTAGCTTGGTATGATTTTGTACTTGACCACAATTAGTTCATTATAATCCTTGTTGGCCTTTTATCATGTGGACCCTGCAAGCTTGAAAGAAATAGCACACCCAGATGGCGCTGATGTGGAACCTATTGTGATATTGAGCCATTTGGGTTGTTTGATGATTTCGTTAGGTTGTTTGATATGTTCAACCCAAAATCAAATATTAATGTGTGTGTGTCTATACATCTTTTTTCTTCCTGGGCGGTTCTTTTAAGCTGTTATATGCATGATAGTTTGATTAATGATATTGCTCATAAATTCTCTGTTTTTTTTTATGTTTTACTGTTTTAGATTTCCTTCAGTTTCTTTCCAAAATTATTTTGTATGCGTTTATTTATTTTTGTTTTTGCAAATCTCTAATTTTGAAATCCTTTCAGGAGGGGTTTGTCTGATTCAGAAATAACTTTTCTGAAAGAGGTACTTCTAAATATCATTTTTGCTGTTTACATTACTGTTTCCATTTTTAGAGGTTTTATAATTTGTCATATTGTTATTCATAATGCCCGTTCATTTCACAGGAAACTAAACACTTATTAAATTTGCTGCGTTTGCTTCTCTTATGAATTTTAGGACACTTATTTTTTCTTTTCGTGCCTTATTTATGTTGAAAGAACTACTGTTTACAATTATCTTATTTAACAGAACAAGGACCTGCAAACAAAAATTCTTCAGTCGGGGAATATTCCAGAGAGTATTCTTGGTTTGAAACTGAATCCAAATATGTTCTTATTTTCATCTTATCGTGGGAGATATTTGAAGTTCTATTTATGATTCTTTAATTGTTTTCCAAACTTAACATATTTTGAATACTAAACCATTTGCAGCACTTGATAAGATCAGAAGACCTTTGTATGAAAAGCATCCAATGATGAAATTTTCGTGGACGATTGCTGAGGACACTGATACTGTTAGTACTCTCTTTTCATAATTTGTTAGGTTGAATAATCTTAAAGTAATTTGTTTACCTCACAGTGGTGTTTTCTTGAATACTGTGTATTCAGCTGCAAATGAACATTTTTTCCCGTGATGGAGGATTGCATAGTTTTTCATAGAAAGAAACTGATATGCTGGAATCAATATTTATGTTTGAAGGAGATAGGGTTCTGTAGGTCCAAAAGAGAGAGAGAATACTCTTAGGAAAGCGTGCTCTCACACCCTCTTGGAGCTGTAAATCTGGAGAATTCTCTTGTTATTGTATCATACTTCAATTATTACAGTTCATAACCCTGTTAACTGCCTTCTTTTTGTTAATAGAATTCTCTTATTTTTCTTTTCAGAAAAAATGAATGATAATAAAACCCTGGTGTATTTATAAATAATTCATGCTGTCATTTATTGTTTAAAATAAAATCATCAATGTTTCCTTAGCAAAAAAGTCTTGCATATTTAATAGGAAAATTTGACCTTCATTTTCATTTTTTGTTGTACTTTATATCTTAAGGGCTGTTGTAATTGGTTTATTATTTATAGGCTGAATGGTACAATATTTGCCTAGATGCACTTAACAATGTTGAGAAGTTTTATCGAGGAAAGGAAACTGCTGATATCATCCAGAGCAAAGTTTTACAGGTGTGTGGTCTTGGTAAAAAAATCACATTGGTGAAGTATTGGTAAATCTTTCAGTGGCTAATATTCAGTAAGCATTCTTTCTCTCTTTATGTTTACAGTTGTTAAAAGGGAAGAATGAAGATTTGAAACTTCTTCTTGAGAAGGAATTAAAATCTGGGGACTTGAGCAATCTTCATGCAGAATGTTTGACTGATTCATGGATTGGAAATAACAGGTTTCTCTCTCTCTCTCTCTTCTTATATCACACACAAATGCTTACACACTTTAATTAAGCATACCGAGTGGTTGATATTGAAGGAATGTCTCAGGTGGGCGTTTATTGATTTAACTGCTGGTCCTTTCTCATGGGGCCCTGCTGTTGGTGGAGAAGGTGTTCGGACAGAGTTTAGTTTACCAAATGTGGGGAAGACAATTGGTGCAGTTGAAGGTGCTTTCAATAGTTTCTCGTTCACCAATACATATCTAATTTTATGCATGCACGCTTATGCTATTTGCTTGGCTTTGATAGATCTTTTGTTAGTTATAAAGTAAATAATGCGGGTTTGATATTGGAATATTACCAGCAAAACATAAATGTTTGTTTGCAACATTAGATATTGATATTTATTGCTTGCATGATTAAAGCGGTACCAAGTACTGAATTCTTTGCTCTGTTTTCACTTTCTCTATGAATTTTGTTTCTCCATTTTTGAAAACTGAGATAATATCATAGTATTTATACGACAAGTAATTGATACATGAAGTGCTAAATAAGTTGATTTGTATTGGGTTGGTTAGACTTTGAGCCTCTATGATATTGGTGGCATGCATCATTGAGCTCAATGTGCATGTTCTCACAGATTTTCTGTTGGTGATTAATTTAGTTTTTTTTTTTTTTGGGTTATGACCAGAAATTTCCGAAGATGAAGCGGAAGATCGCTTGCAAGATGCCATTCAGGAGAAGTTTGCAGTATTTGGTGACGTATGCGATATATAGTGAAATAAGAAGTGACTGAAATTGTCTGATTTCAATTTCAGTTTCCTTTTTAATAAACATAATACCTGTCCAAAATTTGTTGGTGTTTGAAGTTGAGGAAAGTATTTTGCTAATATTTGCAAAGGGAATTATAATTATAACTTGATCCTAGATTTCTAGTTACTCTTTGTAGGAATGCGCTTTACACATATTTGAATGAGTTGTTTATTTTAGTATTTTGTGGTTCTAAGTTATGGCACTGTGCTTAGAAATTTATAGGATTACATTGTTGAATTGGATACAAAAGAAATTAAATTTATAAGAGCCCAGGTGGATAGATAATGTTTTAGTTTTATGGTTTCTAAGTTCTGGCATGATTTTCAGTTGTAATTGATTGTTCATTTGAATGTCACAGAAAGACCATCAGGCCATTGATATTCTTCTAGCAGAAATTGATATTTATGAGCTCTTTGCTTTCAAACACTGCAAAGGAAGGAAAGTCAAGCTTGCTCTTTGTGAAGGTACTCATTGTGGTGGTTGTACTTCAACTGCTTGAGAGCATCTGTGTTTGTGTATATTCTTTTAGGTGTTTTATATGTGCGTGCGTGCATGCGTGTGTGTGTGTAATTTATTTCTTCTTTTGAGTTCTCTGTTGGTAATTAGTGGAGAGGAGGCATAAGCAGCCAACTTTGTTAGTTTTCTTTTAACTTATAATCACCCTTCAGTTGCAGCGGATGTCTATTTAGCTCTTTTTTCAGTCATCAAATCTTTTAAAGTAAGAGCTAGATGATTTAGAAAAGGGTCAGGTTATTGTAACTTGAAATTTTAGCCCAAAATGAACCTTGAATGCCTAACCTTCTATATAACTTAGTCGACAGTCTAGTAATTGAAGTTAACAGAAGTTAAAATGTTGCCTTTGTTATTGCCGACTTAAGGAATTTCTAATCTGTTGAGTAGAATAGATGGATATGTGGCAATTCATGTCCCATTGAAGTGAAAATTTTGAAGTAATAATAGCGTGTTTGGAGAAATATGCAAGGATTGTTGCAATAAAATGGTTTATTTTTGCAATTCTTTTATATATTGTGGTTGGTGAAACAATTCATAATCTCTATCATTTCAGAGCTCGATGAGAGAATGCAGGATTTGAAAAATGAGCTTCAGTCTTTTGAAGGTGAAGAATATGACGAAAATCATAAGAGGAAGGCCATAGAGGCCTTGAGAAGAATGGAAAACTGGAATCTTTTCAGTGATACTCATGAGGTATGCCACAGCAAGGCTTGGATACTTTTTTACTGTTTTAAGTTATGTCTTGCCCTTACGTATAACATTGGAAGCTCCGGCTCTAAATTGCATCTGTGCAGGAGTTTCAAAACTACACAGTTGCACGGGATACATTTCTTGCACATTTAGGTGCAACATTGTGGGGGTCTATGCGACACATCATATCGCCTTCAATTGCTGATGGTGCATTTCATTATTATGAAACTATATCTTTTCAGTTGTTTTTTATCACGCAAGAGGTATGATGTTTATTTGATTATTCAATGGAGCTTTTTTGAAAATCAGGCAGTCATCTTTACCCCGTTAATTTTATTGATGCAGAAAGTTAGACAAGTCAAGCAATTGCCTGTGAATCTCAAAGCTCTAATGGATGGGCTTTCCTCTTTGTTGTTACCTTCACAGAAACCTGTATTTAGCCCACGCATGTATGCACTCTGAACTGTCTTCTTTCTTCACCCTCTCTCCTTATATCCACTTTTTGCATTGGATACTGATTCGCTCTGATGTCTTTTTTGTCTCATTTAATCTGCTGTATGGTTACACTGGTGTTATGTTTGACCAACTTAACAATAAGATACTGCCATTGAATTTTTTCTTCTTGGTCCTTGGTCTAGGTGATAAGTTGGTCTTTCATTTCAACTATTACATATATGGTTCCGAGTATTATTGATGTTTATTAGCATTATAGGTTAACGCTTTCAGAGGATCCTGCTTTAGCAATGGCATTCTCAGTGGCACGCCGAGCAGCAGCTGTTCCAATGTTGCTAGTGAATGGAACGTATAGAAAAACTGTCCGCTCCTATGTTGATTCTGTGATCCTCCAGTATCAGTTGCAGAGGATGAACGATCGTGACTCTCTTAAAGGTTATCTACTTCCTTAAATTGCTTTTTCTTTTTTCCCCTTTCTTGAACGTCACCCAATTTAACATGAAACAATATATCTATTCATGTTTCTTGCATTGGTGGACAATCCCAATGTATTATCTTAATGAATAAAGGCCAGCCAATCACTCAAATACGACGGAAAGGTGTGTGTTTGGACGTCCTAAAATTTAACCCAACTGAATGTGCCAATGTGGCAGGTTACGGTTAGATTTGTTCAACTTAAATTCAATTTGTTCAACTTAAATTCAATTTGTTCCAACTTGGCTCATTGCTTGACTGTTTTGGGTTTGATCTTTTGTTTTGTTAATTGAATGCATGGGAATTCAATGAAGCTCTTTGTCCTCTAATGTACATGGCACTAGTTCATTGGTCAATTTCATGATTGTTTTGTTCTTATCAGTAAATATACATGCTAATGTACATTCCTTTTCCATTTAATGTTAATTTTTTTTCTCTTTTTAGTTAGGTATGCGGAGAATTTTGTTACCTCAAATCCTGACCTGTCATAGAAGTCTTATTACTGATAAATTTAAGGTTTTTGGTTTTCTTGCCTTCTAGAGTTGACGATACAATTTTTCTTCATATAATTCAGGGGCACATGCACATAGCAGATCCACCCTGGAAGTTCCAATCTTCTGGTTTATCCATGGGGATCCATTATTAGTTGACAAGCATTATCAGGCGAAAGCACTTTCTGACATGGTTATCGTTGTCCAGTCAGAGGAGCCATCATGGGAAAGCCATCTGCAGTGTAACGGGCAATCACTTTTATGGGATTTAAGGTTAGTTTGTAATTTTGTTGTTGAGTTCTTTCTTCAGAGTTACTATATAGCGTAGTCTTGGTAACATTCTTATGGATACTGTCGGAGTTTGGGATTCTTCAATTAAGCTGACTTTGAATAGCATCACGAAATGTCTACTTCAATCCACTTGTGTTTATGCATGTGTGTGTGCATTTAACTATTTTGTGGAGTAGCATTTAATTATGGATCAAAACTGAGGAAGGAAATTAGATTAATTGTGCTGGCTTAAGTGATGATCTGTTGTGGTACTCCCTTGCCACCTCAGAATGCACAGTATTTCCACTTGGATAGCGGCTGGTCCACTTACTTTTCGTTTGGACTAGTTGGTCTTTGGATTACTGTGGAGTGAATTTCTAGTGGAACTTGGAAGATTGTCCGCAAGAGTAGCTTCTGAGCTGCCCTAGAATTTATATTGTTCTAGTTGTAGATGTCTTGTATATTTGGTTTAGAATGTATTGCACTATTACTTGAGGAGACTAATTAACAGCCTTTTGGTTATTGTCATTAATTACAAAATCCTAGACAATTTTTGTCTAAAATCATGGTAATGCTATTTCTCTCAAATATGACATTTGAATTTGAAACTCAAACGAAGAGACTTAAGTCGTCCAAGAAAGTCCGTCAATGACACTGTTGCCTGTTGAGTGAAATTTCACGGTACACTATCTGGCTTGGGGACTTTTGTATTTATTAAATTCTCTTTTACAGGAGTCCTATAAAAGCTGCATTGGCTTCTGTTTCTGAACATCTGGCTGGTTTGCTCCCCCTTCATCTTGTCTACAGTCAGGCGCATGAAACTGCAATTGAGGTATGTTTTGTCTAGGATATGGAATTACTTAACTCTGATACATTTGTAGTTTACCTGATCACATCATGACTCATGAGCTACTTGTTTGAAAAGTATGTAGCTGTAACTTGTGTTCTGTTTTTACTGCTCAAATACTGAAATGCTTAATTTGGTCTAGGTATTTGCAGCCATTGTTGACTGTCCATTCTCTTTTCCCATGTAATTTAAGACAGGATCTTTCGTTTTTGATAATTTTCTCTTTATTGGGGACTGAATTTGCATTTTACTCTTGTAAGAATAACACATAATAGTTCGGCAAGTATGTTAAAGTTCTATCAACATCCTTAGTTAGATGATGGTAACCTTTGACTTGACTTGTGACAAGCTTTCACACTTTAGAAACCCCTTAACATTTTATTTACCCATCCAGTCAAATTGATTGTTTTTGTATTTTTGTACTTCTTCCTTGATTTAGAAACACCAATTTGACTGACTTAGGATTTCTTTTAAGGGTCAATTGTGAAACATGGTGCTTGTGTGGATTTGTAGTTAACCTTGTATTTTTATTCTTATTAATATAATTTCAGAATTTAAAAAAAAAATTGTGTAATGTTGTGCTAGAATCTTTGCTCGAAGTTACCATCTGATATTTGAGCTGTGCTTTGAATATCGAAATGAAATTTAATTTAATATAGCTTGCGATTGAATCTAATGTGGTTTTGATGCGCATAGGTTTTTAGTGAAGGATTTGGTTTAGATATGCTTTTAACATGGCTTTTGGTTGTTGATAGATGAACGACTGGTGTGTTCATATGCTTGCCTGAATTGGTTTTTATGGATACCCCATATACTGCTTAAAAGAATTCTGTATTGTACTCACATCTTGAATTGCTGTCTGTTGCTTTCAATTTTATAGGATTGGATATGGTCTGTGGGTTGCAATCCTTTTTCTATCACTTCTCAAGGCTGGCACATATCACAGTTTCAGTCTGATACTATTGCTCGGAGTTATATCATTTCAACACTAGAAGAGTCAATACAAACCGTCAATTCAGCCATTCATCTTCTACTTATGGAGCGTACAAGTATCCTTTTAATATATTACTTCATTTATTTTTTGGATAACCTATATTGTCCCCAAACTTGCTTAGAAAGTTTAAATTTGAAACAAGAGCTCCACGCAGACCTACAATCTTTGGGAAGTATGAACCTGTTGGCAAATAAACAACTGGAATAATTTATGCATACACATATATGCATGTATGAGATATGAATGTTAAGGCCCTCGTTTGGTTGAGGTTTACCTGAAAAGAAAAATGTATGAGATATAAACATATCCATTTGTAGTATAATTTAGGTAGCATCCCTCCTGACAGTAGTGAATACCTGCAGGGGTGGAAGTGGCAGATACCTAAAAAGAGGGACCTAATTGAATTTGGGAAAACTGTGGTGCTCTAAAGTGTCATTTTCTCTAAAATACATTGACATATTTGGTGCTGCTAGTAGAACAAATGTTTCCACACGTGCTCAGACTTAATGCAAAGCATCTGAGAAAGAAGCACGAAGTAGTAATTGACCATATATCTGTATAAATTATCACATTTACATGCGAATATATGCTTTCTTGAATGTTGTTATAGTGGCAGCCATTCGTATGTGCCATGTATTAAAACGTGTTTAGAAACTTTTTTTTTTGTCCTGGATCTAGATAGAGCTGTGTGATTGAATATCTGACTGTGAGTGCGCCTGAGATCGTGGGTGTTATATTATAAGATAATATATTTCGACCTATATTTAATCTGCATAGACACATTGGAAGTTAAAGTTGCAAGCTGAAATCTGAAATCTCTCTGTTGTTTATTTTTGTTGACTTGTGCAAAAACATTACTTCACTGCAATTCTTGTATTGGAACTGAGGTGTCCGTTGTTGAAGTCTTAATGCAAAACAGCTGAAAAGACATTTAAACTCTTCCAGTCTCAGGAGCGCGAGCTGGTGAACAAGTATAATTATGTTGTTAGCCTCTGGAGAAGAGTGAGTACATCTGTTTTGTACTTTACTCAAGCAATCAGAAGCCATTCTTATTCACTTATTAAAAATTCTGAGAGAAATTTTAATTTTAAGTAGGTGATATTTACTATCTTTTTCTTTTCAGATTTCAACTGTTACTGGAGATTTGCGATATGCAGATGCCATGAGACAGCTATATACCTTAGAGGATGCATCGAAAGGGTATGGCGACACAGTAGCACTCCTGAGATAGGCTGATGTAACTCTGGCAAAGATGCCCGGGTTTTTTACTTGGGGTTCTCTGAAGACCAATTATTTGAAATGTGCTCATTGTGTTGTATAAATTGGCTTATTGATTTGATATGGCTATTGTGCCCCCCCTTTTCTTCTGTGGGCATATGAAAAATTTGGCAAGCACTTGAATTTACAGGATCGTACTTGACCTTGACTAATATGGGAATTTCATTTCTCATGCAGGTTTGTTGATCAAGTTAATGCAACCATAGCCCTTCTCCACCCAATTCACTGCACAAGAGATAGGAAAGTAGATGTGGAATTTGATTTGACAACAATTCCTGCTTTCTTGATTGTTTTGGGCATTCTCTATGTTCTGTTGAAGCCAAGACGACCAAAGCCTAAGATCAATTGAGACCCGACCCTGAGCAGAGATCATAGTTGCAAAGTGAAGTGTTGATTAGCTCAATGATTTTTGGAGGTCTTCTGAGGGGAATGATGATATCAAATTTTTTCCCCGATATTTATATAGTGATACATTAATTTTTCTCCTGTGGGAAGTAGCAACATGTTCAAATGATAGTTGATAAGAGAGATAGGAAGTAGAATGCAGTCGCAAACACCAGGTCAAAGTAGCCAGTCATAGTTGCCTGTAGGTATCAAAATCTTCTACTTGTATTGAAATTTTACAAATCCGGGAAAAAGTACTAGTTGACTGAGAAATCTTTTTGGCCTCTTCGATTGAGTTATTGGTACATTGTGCATTACGCCTGTATTGGCTTTGTTTTCATTAAAGTAATTCTAGCTGACAAAATCTATGTTTATATATAATCGCTAATTTAACAAAATGAGAATGCCAGTAAAAAAAAGAAAAAACACAGTTTTCAATTTTTTATATTTTAGTAACATATTCACTTTAATAAAATAAGAATGTCTTCACTAGAAAAAATTATATATTAGTCTTTCACTTGTGAGGATCTCCTTACTTTGTTAAAAGTGAAGATGTCATTAAAATGCATACGTTGAAAATTATATTTATTGTATACTAGTGTATTAAAAATTGTGTTTTCCCTTTTATTGGTAGCATTTTCATTTGAAAATGTATATGTATATGTATATATAGTATTTATCTAATGCGATCACTTTATTTATTTATTTATGCGGACATATTTTTAAACTATGTAGTTTAATATAATTAAATTTTAGTACTATTAAATCGCATGATTTTATAATGTATTAAAAAATAACTGTATTCAATGTTAAAATTTAATGGTGTCTTTATTAAAAAAAGAGGCCGTTCGCAACGAGAAATAATAATAATAATAATAATATTTGATTCATTCCCAAGGCTTAATTTGTTATTACAGTAGCTCACATTGATTGAAGTCGATACCCGTCTAGGCATATACAGAGTCACTCAACTCCTGTCCCTTGGTTTCAAATGGAATAAGTGCAACACAAATTACTGCAAAAAGAATTACAGCACCAAAGAGAATCACGACAGCTGTTTGATGGCAACCGGTCACCAGCCCAACTGCTACAAGTGGGCATACCATTCCACCAAATTTTCCAATCGAGTTTGCAACTCCGGCACCAGTTGTCCTCGTGTAAGTTGGATATATCTGTACACATAAGGAAGAAAAAGAGCATAATAAAGGAAATTACGAAGAAAGAACTTGCATTCTAGAACCAAATTAAAATGTCCACGATGTACATAATTACAATGAAGGAAAGATATGTGAAGTGGGTAATTTTCAGATACCTCCGGGGTGAAAATACAGGCGATTGTGAAAGCTCCAAAAGCAAACATACGAGCTCCCACTAGTAATCCTGTTATTAAAATGTTGGATTGTAGCATAGCCAGCGGTAGAATACAGATGAAAACCAAGATGAGCATAATCGTCAATGACAGCTTTCGACCAGCTCTGTCCACGATGATTCCAGCTAAAACAAGTCCGGGAAGCTCTGTAAAATCAATTTTGAGCCGCATGCATTGTTACTGACATGAACAAGAAAGCTAAATGAAATAATAAAATGTAAAGAAACCGGACGTGGTTATGTAATACCTCCCAGGCTAGCAAGAAACACACTTAAGTAGAGGCTGGAATCATGCATGCTTTTTGACACCGTGAGAGTTGTGCCACATTTGCTTTGCGTACTACTCAGCTTGGAGGTCATCAAAATGATCCCATAATATGTGAATGAATTTCCAAAGAACAGCATCCATAAGAGAAGAGTTGTTCTAACTAATCTTGACGAGAAAAGAAGAAGAAACGAAGAGAAGCCCGATTTCAGCTTCGTGATTCTGATTCTACTCGAGGTGAGTAGAGGGGTATTATCCGGAGGAGCAAGTTCTTCATCAGGTCTTGAAGTTGCGTCTGATACAAGCATGCCATTCGGCAGTTTTGCTTTATTGAGTAGAGCTATCTTATCCAGGATATTGCGTGCTTCAGTTGTTCTACCTTTCACATTTAAGTATCTTGGAGACTCCGGTGCAAGACTGTATAAAAGAAGCACGGCGAATGAAGGTATAGAGGATAGTGCGAGTAGCCACTTCCAGTTCAATGTTATCATAACAATCTGTACAAGGAGTAACAATGTAATACTAATAAGCCTAAATGTTTTCAAATACTCTGAACTTCTTTGTCTACTCTCAAGCCTTAGTAACATACATACCCACGCGAGTGCAGCTTCAAAGATCGATCCAAGTGTCCAGAAAGTAGAAAAGATAACCATCCACATTCCTCTCTTTGCAGCAGGAACAAACTCTAGAAACCATGCTGAGAATACAGGACCACTGCCTATGCCAATACCGACTAAGCCACGGAGAGTCACCAATGAAATGTAATTGGGGGAGAATGCACTTAATAACCCAATTCCACTGGTTATCATTGCTATACCAAGAAACCCCTTCCTGGAAAAGAAAAAATTGAAACATGCCAGGTTTATTCATAAGCAGCTTGATTAAAACAAGTACTTGTTGATTTCAGGAGGTCCAACATTGAAGACACTACTTTCAGAAAACTGCATTAATTCACATTTCGATTCGAATTAATTGAGACCTTACTGATAAATTTGCCAATTAACTTTACATGTGAAAAATATTTGACATGTTTTGTGAAAAGTCCTGAAGCAATTTCACATGAAAAGAAGCCAAAATATACCCACTTTCTTCCATAATTGTCTGATAAAAGACCCCATAAATAAACCCCAACTAGGTTGCCCGCGAAAACAACGGTTGATAGTAGGCTTTCTGCACTTGGTGAGACTCCCCATTCAGATTTAACTGCTGGTCCAATGAAAGACAGGATCATGATTTCCATTGCTTCCGCGAAAACTGCAAGTCCAGCATAAGCAAACACAAGATATTGAAACTTCCCAAACCCCGCGGAGGTAAGTGCTTCATCCACTGTGTACCTGTGGCCTTCATCAGCCATCTAGAGAATGAAGCGAAAAATAAAATAATTCCCATCAGTTGCATTCTTGATTCTTATGCTTTCATTGATTAAGAAAACTTTTTAGGAAGTTACAAGAAGAGAAATGAGAACAAGTCCCATAACTTAACCTTCATTTCTTTGCCTAATAAGTCGAAGATTCAGATTGCAGGCACTGAAATAAGAACATGAAATTCAAGAAAACGTTAATTTACCTTTTAAAAAATGGAATGCAGCTCTACTCAAGATTCCTCCTACGAGCCGGGAAAAAGATTTGACGGCTGCTTGAAACAAAATTAAAATCCTCTCTCCCTCAGCTGATCAGCTAACTGTATGTGAGCATTGGCATAACTTGTATAGTCTAAAGTCGTACAAACCTGAAAACACAGCTGAAGAATGAACAAATCATAATATAATAATGGCAAAACGAAGAGACAGTGGCAGATACAATTCAAGATAAAAATTTTCCGCTTGTGATTATAAGATTGCATCGACACATTTTATATTATACAGCAGTGGAATATAATAGCTTATTCATTCAACTTCCAACAGTTTATGATGACATTAGGCTACAGTTTGATTATCTGTTGAAAAGCAAAGCAATGATTTCTTTATTCCAAAGAAAGATTTTGGAAAGATTTTGTTACATTAAAAAATGCTGACGATACAAAACGTGACAAGGGTTTTGAGAACACAATTATTGTAATGTGATGTGATCCAACCGTTACTTCATAACCTATGCTGGCTTGCCAAGTTTTGACTTATTCCAAAAATTCATCAAATATTTTTCCTCACTATTTCTAACCTATGGTTTTAAAGTACTGTATAAAATATTCATTCAATGACAAGCTATGGTCAGATGATTTAAGACTTTTGAACCTTTCTCCTTTGTCTACTAGATGTGCTACAAAACTTCCTGTTATGCTTGTTGATTGGATATTCAACATGATTTGGGATTTTGGTGAGTAATCTTCAAGAATGTTTCTTAGCTTGATCAACATTACTTGAGGCTAATGGTATGATATTTGAGTTCCCAGGTTTTATTATTATTATTATTTTTCTTTTTTTTTTAACGTAATAAAGAATAAAAAGAGATAGTAAACTACTAACTACCGTCCCTTTTAAATCAAATCTCACCAAGCTTTACGGAGAAGAAGAGCACAATTTGTTAATTAAAAATGATGAGATGCCTCTATTATTATAATCTTTTCCATATTATATTTCAATTCATGGAACCCCCACCTCAACTTTGTCACAACAAATCAGTTAGCCTACTTTCACTGTAAGGGACAAAAAATGTAGCGCATATTAGAACTTCTGCTGGCGGAAATACAAAGATAACTTGAAAGTTCGGATAATTGAAGAAGTAACTGTCTGATGAACAAGCATGAAACAGTAGCAAAATGAATTGAAATGTGTTCTTTTATTATGGGAAAGTGTACACATTTGTTATGCAACAACTAAAACTTGTTTAGAGTTTGATACACCATCAATAGTGTTAACCAATTCCTTTCCCTTGGTTTCAAATGGGATAAGCAGAATAACGACTACTGAAAGTACAATAAGAGCCTCTAATAGAAGTATTGCAGCTGTTTGATGGCAACTAGTCACTAGTCCAACAGCTACAAGAGGGCATACCATACCACCAATCCTTCCTACAGCATACGCAACTCCAGCACCAGTTGATCTCATAGAAGTTGGATATATCTACATAAAAAAGAAGAGAGATAATTAACAAATTGGTTTCCTATGTAATGGCATTTTAAATGCATGTTAATTATATCACATTAAGCAGTGTAGACAATTAAGCGACTAGATCTTACACGTAAGAGTTTGATAGGCCTACCTCGGGGGCAAAAATGTTGGCGATAATAAAGGTTCCCATAGAGAACATGCGAGCTCCGGATAATAATGCTGTTAGCAAAATGTTGGACTGAAGTGTAACCAGTGGAAGCAGGAAAATACATACAAAGATAAACATAATTGTCATGGAAAGCTTGCGACCCACTCTGTCCACAAGTAATGCAGCTGTAAGAAGTCCAGGTAGCTCTGCCAAATAATTAAAAGTGTACCGTTAGAGACAATCGAATGTAAAATCAATGTATGCAAAACAAATTCTCAGAAATGAGTATCAGAAACGTAACGACAGACCTGCAAAGCTAGTGATGAATACATTTATGTAGACACTAGCATCCTGCACATTTTCTGAAAGCAAGATGCTTGAGCTACATTTACTTTGACTGCCGCTCAGTTCAGATGCCAGCAATACAATACCATAATAGACGAATGAATTGCCAAAGTATAATACCCACAATAGAATGGTTGTTTTAAAAAATCTTGGTGAGAACAACATTAGAAAGGATGAGAAGCCTGATTTGCGGACTGTGGTCCTTTTTCTAGCTGAAGAGAGTAGAGGAGTCTCTTCTGATGTAGAAAATTCTTCATCCAGATCATTTGTTCCATCAGAAGTAAGGTTGCCAGAAGGGAGGCTTGTTTGGTTGAATTGAGCTATTTTATCCAGAATATTATGCGCATCAGTTATTCTACCTTTTGTACATAGATATCTTGGAGACTCTGGCATGAAAACAATAAAAATAAGCAGAACAAATGCAGGTATTGCAGACAAAGCAAGTAGCCACCTCCAAGTCAATATTGGCATGACGATCTGCAACATAAGTAACAGAATATTGAAGTTCCATGCGATAAAAAAGTCTTTCACTTAAAAAATAAAGTTAAAAAGTATAAAATAGAAGTGCAAATGGAAACCTTCCACTCTCATAGAAATCTCCTAAAACTTAAATACAAAGCATTTAAATATTTTGTTGGGTTCAGTTTTCTTATTGTCCAAAAAGACCAAAGCAGAAATTTGCGAGGTAAGAAGTTCCAAATCTTTCAGTGAGTGCACATAAATCAATGTGCACATATTATCACGATCCTCATGTTAATGTATATTCTCTTTCTGATACTTGCAATGCTTCTATACGCTCATATTTATATGTTTTAATACCCTGGTGATTTGGGGACTATTATGGATGCAAAAGTCACCTGGACTATAAAAGTCTAGCTGGGAAGGGACAAAGCACAAAAGGTATAAGTGACGTTATGCGGCTCTTTTGGTTCATAGGTAAGTTGAACAACAAGTGTCTCCCACTCGGACAACATTTTCAAGCATGCCAAAATGATCAAGGATAGAAACATACCCAAGCAAGTGCAGCCTCAGAAACCGACCCAAATGTCCAGAAAGTTGAAAAGACGACCATCCACTTTCCTCGATTTGAAGGAGGAACAAATTCCATAAACCAGGAGAAGAAGACATGCCCACTGCCCAGGCCAGCACCAGCCAAACCACGAAGAATCAACAATGATATGTAGTTAGGGGCAAAAGCACTTAATAACCCAGCTACAAAAGTCACTAAAGCTCCACCAAGGATACTCATCCTGGAAAATGCAAAAATAAAATACATTGGTTGAAGGAGCAATTTGGGGCACATATCAGGATGTAATAAAGAAGAAAACCTTCCTTCTTCCATATATGTCAGATATAAGGCCCCATGAATATGCGCCAACTAACATTCCAGCAAAAACAACAGTTGTTATAAGGCTCTCTTCACTTGAGGACAATCCCCACTCAGACTTCACTGCAGGTCCCACAAAGGAGAGAATCATAACCTCCATTGCTTCTGAAAACCAACCGAGCCCAGAATAAGCAAGCGCGAGACCTTGGAACTTCCCAAACCCCATGAATGTAAGTGCTTCATCCAGCGTGTACACAAGTCTATGATCATCCATCTGGGCAACCAAATATTTTAGGGGGAAAAAAAACTATATGTATAAATAAATAAATAAATAATTACATCGTTAGTATTGAGGGGCTAAAGTTGAATATGAATCAAAGAAATAGTTAAATTCAATAATTTTTTCTTATTCATTTCCCACTGAATCCAGAAAAAAATGGCAGATATATCATATGATACAAGCAAGTAATGATTTGAGGGCTAAAAATCTAAAAATTCTGAATTTCGTCATCATCCCCTCCGAAATTGAAAGCTCAAAATCAAGGAACCACAAGTACCTTTGAATAGCAAGTATCATGCAGATTAATTTGAAATTATTGCCTTCACAGAGTCACGGGCACGTCCTAGCTCAATTCTTAAAGCTATACAGCAGAAAATCCTGCATCCACATAAACCATATCAAATCAAAACCTTGATGAAATGGCTAATAAACCAGAATAATTAATGAGACCAAAAAAAAAAAAAAAACAAACAAGCAACATAGTAATCATACATATGAAAAACATAAATTCTAAATTAGGAGGCTCCCTCACCATCTGCCGCCATTTCTTTAGTTTCTGTTACCTTTTATAGCATAAACTGTGTGTAATTGATCTTCATGAAGTATTCGAAAAGTATAACAACAATGAATTGTGAACTGGAAATTGACACGGAAGCAAAGACTGGAAGGGTCGTTGGCTCCGCTTATGGGGAATCCATACGGTCCATTAATTTTAATTTTATTTTTATGGCTGCTGGAAAGTGATTGGTTGAGGGTCCACCAAACCCACCTTTCGGTTGGTAGTACAAGGTAGAATATGATTTATAAACGAGTGATAAATAGTCAAAAATTTGTTATAAATAAATATTTTACTATAAAATAATTCCAATATAGCCGGATTCTTACTATTATTCATCATACATGTTTATTTTAGGTGACACGTGTGATTGTGTAAGAGAAGGACTTGCTTTCTTAAACACTGAGTACTTACACGTGTCTCCCGTCTGTTCGATGATAAGCTTGTCAGCTTATGAGAAAGCCGATAAGATTTATCACTTGTGTCAATGGTCGGTGAAGGTTTTCAATTTCGTTCAGACAACATACCAAATTTTTTAAAGAATTTTAATAGATTACGTAACGTAAATGATGTCATTCTCATAAAAATCAATGTATCACTTATTATAGAAATGAAATAATCGGGATCGCGGGCATGTGCAGAGCGCCTGCCCACCTGTCCACAGAATGGCACATGCTCTAAGTTAAAGTAGCCAATGACTCGCTGCATCGACTGAAGACGAACAACTGTTTGCAAATTAATGATTTTTTTTTTTTTTCCCTTGAAACCATATTGAATACAACAGCAACGGTGTCAGTCAATCCTTTTGCCCTTGGTTTCAAATGGGAAGAGAAGTATGCAAACTATTGAGAGAACAATCACAACCGCCAAGAGAAAGATGGCAGCCGTCTGATGGCAACCGGTCACCAATCCAACGGATACTAGAGGGCACACCATGCCCCCAATTCGTCCCACTGCACTTGCAATGCCGGCACCAGTTGCCCTCAGTGAGGTTGGATACACCTATTCGAAACAAACCCGACTTAGAAACTTCAGTTTGTGGAATATCATCAATGTGGACAAGTTAAACAAATGCTATGCTGACTCAAAAAATAGTCTGATGAAAGTCTGGGACAAACCTCTGGTGCATACACGCAAGCAACGGCAAAGGTCCCATTGGCAAACATTCGAGCTCCAAATAATAATACTGTTGTTAAAGTAACAGGTTGATGGATAAGCAGTGGAAGAAGAAATATGAAAGTCAAAATGGACATAATTGCCATGGAAATCTTGCGTCCAACTCTGTCCACAATCACTGCTGATAACAGAAGCCCGGGAAGTTCTGGAAAAGATTGCAGTAAAATTATGAGCATAGAACAATATGTTTTTCCAGCAAGTACTCGGAAGTAGACATTGGGCATTCTTACCTGCCAAGCTAGTGATAAATACATTAACGTATAGGCTGGCATCCTGGGCATGTTCCAAAAGCAAGAGAGTTGAGCCACATCTGGCTTCCTCACTATTTAATTCTGATGTCAACAATATAACCCCATAATATACGAATGAATTTCCAAAGAAGAGAAACCATAACAGAAGGGTAGTTCTGATTAATTCTGATGACAACAGCATGAGAAAAGATGAGGATCCTGATTTATTTACAGTCGAAGAGAGGAGAGGTGTATGTTCTGGTATAATAACTTCTTCATCCGGTGTAGCAGTTTCATCAGAAACAAGCATTCCTGATGGGAGATTTGTCCTGTTCCTTTGAGCCATTTTCTCCAGAACGTGAGCAGCATCAGCCATGTTACCTGCAGTACATAGATACTTTGGAGTTTCCGGTGCAAGACCGTAAAGTAGAAGCACAGCAAATGAAGGTACAGAGCTCAAAGCAAGTAGCCATCTCCAATTCAATCTGGGCATCACCATCTGCAATATTACATAATTCTCAAGTTTATACCCAAAGTCTTCCTATCCTTGTCACTAAAATATCATTTAACAGATAGCTAGATAGTCATTACCAAAAAGAAATCCAACTGATATATAGGATTAGTTTTTACTATTGAGAAGGATATTGCCCTGTATCAAAATTATAATTAGGTTTTATTAGGAAAGAGATTAAAATCTCATTATATCTAAGCCAAAAAGGAAAAAGAGAGAGTGATGTGAGAAATAGAACAAACCCATGCAAGGGCAGCCTCAAATATTGTTCCTAGCGTCCAGAAGGTTGATATAACAACCATCAACATGCCTCTATTTGAAGCAGGAATGAACTCTAGAAACCAGGATAAACATACAGGCCCACTGCCTAGGCCAATACCGACTAAACCACGGAGAGTAACCAATGACAGATAATTCAGGGAGAAAGCACTCAGTAACCCAGCAACACTGGCTAACATTGCTATGCCAAGAAGACCCTTCCTGGAAGGGCAAAGTAAAGAAGAAACTTAGAAATAAAGTTGATCCATGTCAGAAGCAAAAAAAAAAAAGCATGAGACCAGGGGAGTCCAATATCAAAAGAAAATGAAGAGTACCATTCAATGAAATCACATTTATGGTTAACTTCTTCAGCAGAACAGCTTGACACTCGATTGATCAATAAACTGTAAAGGCAAACCCATGTTCAACATAGGCAATTTGGCAAACATTTATATGAGTCGGCAAAAAGGATGGACAAATTCTTCCCATGCATCAATAAATAAAGTTTTTCCCAAAAATTGCCAAACCACATTCAAGGGTTTGACAACATTGATTCAAATGAAAGAAACACTTTGCAGCACAAAATACTCACTAATTAGAAAAGTTTTTTAAGATGACAGAGCGAAAAGAAACATAGAATTATCTCTAAGGACAGGTCTTCTGTAAGTAAATATAGTATGGGGGTTGCACAATAGGCTCACATGCCACTGAGGTCCAATCGTTGCAAGTTTTATAAGATTGCATCAAAACTTCATTAGAAAAAAATTGCTAAGTGTAAAGCTTCCTAATTCCTGAAAACCTATTTGCTTTTCAATAAAAGGCACATCTCAGCCTCTCTGTCCAGAGGATTATGAATTGTTTGTGTTCAATAAGGTGTGTACACATACATACAACTGGGAGAAAAATGTTTCCTTCAACAAGAAGAGCTAGCAGAAAAAATCAACTTCTTTGCATCCGGTGCTGCAAATGCCTTGTCCACAACTTCACAATCAAAGTTTTCATATCCGAACGGGTAAATCATTCTATAACTTAAATGGTCACACCAATCGTGGCCATGCTATGCAGGTGTATATATCTATGGTGTCCTTTTTATATAATAAAGAAGAAAATGATGATAAAATTTCAACAAAGCATAAGCAAATGAAAAGGATTATGGGGAAAAAAAGAAAAGAAAAGAAAAGGCCTACCTTCTACCGTAGTTATCTGAGATGAAACCCCAAGAATAAGAACCAACAAGCAGTCCAGCAAAAACAACAGAGGTCAAAAGGGTTTCCTGAGCTGGTGAAAGGTTCCACTCAGACTTAATTGCCGGTCCAATGAAAGACAAAATCATAATTTCCATAGCTTCAGCCACCAAACCCAGTCCAGCATATATAAGAACAAGAATTTGGAATTTCCCGAACCCCACATGATTAAGTGCTTCATCCAGTGTGTACACAGGCACAACTTCATTATCCATTTCTGAACAACAAATCCGAACAATATGCAATCTGCAACCGTTAAAAAAGAAATAAAAATTCTTTCAATTGAAACAAAGATATCAACATGAAAATTTAACATCTTCCATATATTGCAAATTGAAAACATGTGAAAAACAGCACTTAACCATCGAAGTTGATGAAAATTTTAAGAAGGAATTGTGAAGAACTGAGGCGGCTCTTAATGGTCAAACAACTAAAATATCTTTTAGTTGTTTACTCAATAATGCATGTGAATTTTGGCTGTTCGCTATTCATAAATCACAGCAATGATTGAATAATTTATTGCAGCAAATTGGGTCGACGTTTGTATCGCCGCGTTTACATGAGTTCTCTTGTTTGGCATTTCTTTTTTTTTTTTTTTCTTTTTTTTGGTTTGGGGGGGGGGGAATGATAAAGAACAAGAAAATATCAGTGCTCATTGATTAAAAAACAAATTTTTACACTGCATGAAGATTAAACTTTTTTTTTCCCACCTTTTTCAAAGATGTAATGACCTTGTAATCAACATGATATGACCTTGATGTTAGACGATAAGCGCGTGCGTTCATTAAATTTTGCAACGAAGTAAACTAATTTTTTTAATAATAATAATAAGAAGAAGAAGCACTGATATTATTATTAGAGAAATTTTTAACCTACTATCAAATAAATTGATATTTTATACTACGCACTCAAAAAAAATAACGTGTTGCGCCGCGCTCCCAATTCTATTAATTTTTCATTTATTTTTAACAGTTTTGTCTAACTTTTGATTAAATGATAAAAATGCCCCTCTATATGAAAAAAAAAGAAAATTTTTAGCTCATTTCATTTTTTTAAGGTTTTTATTTCAATTGCAATAAAAAAATTCCTTGTTACATGTACATTGTCACCACTATTATTTTTCCTTTAATTTTTTAAAGATTTTTATTTCAATTGCAATAAAAAAATTTCTTGTTACATGTATATTTGTCACCACTATTATTTTTCCCTTAATTTTTTAAGATTTTTGTTTCAATTGCAATAAAAAAAAATTCTTGTTACATGCACATTGTCACCACTATTATTTTTCCTTTAATTTTTTAAAGATTTTTATTTCAAATGCAATAAAGAGAATTCCCATTAAAATTAATTTAAAGAATGAACTTCTAATTTTATCTCTCCACCGTTAAACTTAACTGGGAAAATAACGGAATTAGGAGTGCGGTGCAACAAGTCAAATTTTTTGGGGACTCAGTACAAAATGTCAATTTATTTGAGGGTAGGTTACAAATTTCCCTTATTATTATTATTATTATTAGTTGAGAGTTTTGTTTTAAAATAATTTATTTTTTAAATGAAAATTTTATTTACCTTCAATAAATTATCTAATAAACTAATAATAAATTAACGAAAAAATATTTTAGATTATTGATTAAAAAGTAAAGATGAAACAAATTATTGCATTAAACTCTATTGATGAACAATTTTTTTTTTTTAATACTATTCATATGTGGATGTTGACTCAAATAAACTTGTATGCCAACTAATGTAATATAGATAATTCTTCTACGTTGCAAGAATCAATAATTCACAACTAAAATGCTAAGATTGTTAATGAACTTTCCAAGTATAGATGGGAAAAGAAAATGGGAAAGCATTTCCAAGCATATAGATGAGAAGGAGATATATTAAAAGGTAAAAAAATTAATTATTTACAAAGTATATTCCGATCTCTATAAACAAATAACAATTTTCAACATAGATATCAATGCCCCCTTCCCTCCATGATTGGCGATGTCTAAATATTTCTTCTTCGTAGACTTGTGGCATAATCTGGTGTGGTTGCAGGATTTCTAAGCCTTTGTTTTAGATATAGGAAAGCCCAGTTTCAGCTGGTTCAACTTCCATTAACATTAAACTAAGAAGTTTCTCAGTTAACTGTTCACTATTGTTCTTTGGTTAGATGATGTAGCTGATAAGAGGATGCTTTATGTTTGGACTTCAGAAAAGAAAAAAGAAGAATGAAGAATATGAGAGTTTGGCCCGAAATATATTTTGGGAACATGGAGATGCATAAAACGAACATTTTAGCAAGGGGTGTGTCGAGAGAGTTAGATGCTGAGAATTGGCTGAAGGGTAAACATAAACTCAACCTAGTCTGATGTAAAATCTACAGTGTCACTCAATTCCTGCCCTTTAGTTTCAAATGGGATGAGCATGACAGAAAGAATAGAAGTCACAATAACAACCACCAAGAGAACAACAGCAGTCATTTGATGGCAATTGGCCACCAGTGCAACCGCTACCAGAGGGCATACCATGCCACCGATTCTTCCCATAGCGTTGGCAGCTCCAGCACCCGTTGATCTCACTGAAGTTGGATAGATCTACAGGGGAAAAACTAAGTCAAAACTCGAGAGAAATTCATTACTTGGAATCCACTTAATTGCCTATTTCAGTTGTAAAGTCAAATGCCAAATCATAAGGGTCTTATACCGTAAAGAGAGTCATCAGTTTTACCTCTGCAGCATAAATTAAGGAAACTGTAAAGGCACCCATGACACACATGCGAGCCCCAAACAGCAAGCCTGTTGTTAAAATATTGGACTGATAGGTAACCAGTGGTAGTAGAAAAAGGCAAGATAAGGTGAACATAATGGTAATGGAAAGCTTGCGCCCAGCTGTGTCCACAAGTATTGCAGCCAAAAGAAGTCCAGGAATCTCTGAAAAACAGTTTTTAAGTCATTAATTAGCCAACACTATATGAAATGCAAATCTTTTTACAAAGTAGCCATTACGGGAAACAAATTCTCAAATCACATGCAGTACCTGCCAAGCTAGTGATGAATTCGTCTATATAGAGATTAGCATCCTGGGGATGATGCGAAAACATCAAAGGTGAGCGACATCTAGTATCTAGGCTGCTCAGCTCGGAGATCAGCAGGACAACAGCATAATATGCGAATGAATTTCCAAAGAGTAGCAACCACAGGAGAATGGTTGTTCTAGCTAATTTTGAAGAGAAAAGCATAAGAAACAACGATAAGCCTGATTTGCCCTCTGTGGTTTTGTTTCCACCATTGGATGAAAGTAGATGAACTAGTTCTGGAGGAGCACGTTCTCCAGTCGGTAGAGTTGATCTATGAGCGACAAGCTTGCCATTTGGGAGCTTTGTTTTGTTAACTTGAGCAATTTTCTCCAGAGCACGATGAGCCTCGGCTGTTCGGCCTTTCAGGCATAGGTATCTTGGAGATTCTGGCTGAAAACCGAGAAAAGCAAGCAAAATAAATGATGGTATAGAGGACAGTCCAAGTAGCCACCTCCAATCCAATCTTGGCATGATAATCTGCAATAGAAGCGATAAAATATTCAAATGGCATGTTGTCCGTAAGCATTTCCTGGCAGGAAGAAGAAATACTTTCATATCTCAGTTGCCAATGTAATAATCTCAGATCAACTGTTGCCAATATTTATGACTAAGATAATTTTGAAGCAAAAAGCCATTACATGAGGGAGTACTAAGATAGGCGTAAACTTGTTTCATGAACAGCAAGTCTGTATTATGACAGGAAATAATATTTAATTTCTCATCAACAATGACAGTGCAGTATGTATATTTAGTGTCCCAAAAGTCCTCACTATGCATCAAATACTTCTGTACTTATCAATGAAGGCAGTCTCCATTGCAAAATACTCAATATATGCCATTGGCGGCCCCCCCACATCCTTTAATTAAAATTTGCCATCTTATAGGCACTCAACTTCAAGATTTAACAATTTATTGACTTCAGAGAAGGCTGAACAATAAAAAGTAAATTAGATTATCTTATTATGGCACAAAATAAATTTGGCATTGTTCTGAAATTTTTTAAATAAAAGCTAGTCGTGTTCATTCTACTTTCTTCTGGTGAATCACTAATTAGCATTACGTTTAAATACTTAATTGGAGAAAGGGGGAAAAGAAAAAAAAAATACATCACTCAAAATGACAGAATCAACAGAATGATGGACGGTGATCATATATCCTCCCATTTTGTAACCCATAAGTTCAAGTGTTCAATCCGATGAACTTGGACAAATGTAGTAGCATGATATAGCACTTACCCATGCACCTATAGCCTCAGAAACAGATCCGATGGTCCAGAAAGATGAAAAAATAACCATCCACATGCCTCTATTTGAAGGAGGAACAAACTCCAGAAACCAGGACAAGAATACATGCCCACTGCCTAGGCCAACACCAACCAAACAACGAAGTGTTATCAATGTTATATAATTTGGAGAAAAAGAACTTAATAGCCCAGCTCCAGCAGTTACCAGCGCCTCTCCCAGAAAGCCCATCCTGAAAATGACATATAAATAAGGGTTAATGGGAAAGAAGGTTTCTAAAATTTTGCAAACTTCATCTGCCTAAATGACACAGTTTCAGCATCCAAACTTCTCTCTGCCTCACTCCCTCTGTGGCCCTTACGGTTATCATGTGAATCAAAATTTTATCACCAATGACAGTTAATCCCGCCTGCACTAGCCAGAACCTAAGTCCTTTGACCACAGCAATAATTTAGTGTTTACCTCACCAAATTTTGCCAAAGATGAGGTAGTCGAAACATGAAAATATTCACGGCATTGGGTCGAAAAACGTCACACCAACTGATAAAGATCATCTCCTATGCTGACATGAAAGCGGAACGAAATTTATAGGTGGACCAATAAAATAATTCCTAGCTTTCTGCATTTCCAAAACAAAATGCAGTAGCTGAATGGACAGATATAACAACTTTAACGAACCTGAAACCTTAACATGAAAAAGTTCCTAATTCAAACAACCATAACAGGCTGGGCGACCAGCATAATTCCCAACAGGTTGAGAACATTAAATTGACTTCCAAAGAAGCAGAGGGATGAAAAAAAAAAAAGATTGCATCTCTACGGCTTCCAGAAAAGCAATTCACTACAACCCGAATAATTATAATATTTGGTATGTGACAGAAATAATGGAAACACAAAAATAAATAGAGCCAATGAAAAAGCATGCCTTCTTCCATAGTTATCGGCCACAAGGCCCCAAGCGTAAGCTCCGACCACTAGTCCAGCAAAAACAGAAGTTGTTATAAGGCTCTCTTCAGTTGAGGAGAGATTCCACTCAGATTTAACAGTTGGTCCGACGAAGGAAAGGATCATAATCTCCATTGCTTCAGCAACCCAACCAAGTCCAGCATAAGCGAGCACAAAGCATTGATATTTCCCAAAACCCACATGAGTAAGGGCTTCATCCACCGTGTATACGTGCCCCTGCTCAGCCATCTGTGAAAACCCAAATAAAAAAAATAATAAATAATAATAATAATTTATAAATTAGCATTAAAACAAAAAAAAAACGTGGATCAACCCCATCCAACATTATTAAACAAAATGAAATTTTAACAACATGTCATCATGATCATAAATTGAAACTACAAATAATATAAAATTTTGCTAATCAAATTTAACAAGAAGAACAAGTAGAGTCAGAATTACTGTAACTTATAAATATATAATAACGATTCAATAGGGGAATGAGAAAACTTTACGTACGATGAAAACAGATGATAAGAAGGGGGTGTTATTGTCTCCCTCTAATAAAAGTCTTGCGACGTGAACAAAGGAAAAATCTTCTTCTGTCTATAATATTAATGTTGCGTGTGGGTGTGTATAAAATGGACATCATAATTTTGGAAACCAATCGTGGTTGCAGGGTAAAAGGACAACTGTCATGCTTTTACTCTCTGTCGGGGGTCAGCCACTCCCCGCCATTTTCACCTTTTACTTTTTGCTTTTTATCTTCGAGCACATGCTATTTGTGGTCAAGTACCCAACACGAGAAAGAAAAAAAGAAAAAAGCCAAAAGCCATATTATATTAATTACGGTTGCGGCCACTGGTCCCGTCAAAATCTATCTCGGTAGTCGATTTTGCGCAGCTGCTTAATAAAAACAAAGCACTTCAGAAATTTATTGCCATCTTGTCTGTTTGTAATTTGCATGCATGTGGAGTGATGATGGTCTTTTATCATGTGTCAAACGTTTGCAATATTTTATTTTTCGTTTTCTTTTTTCTTTTTTTTTTCTTCAAAGAAATTGTATTGTACCTAATTGTTATATATATATATATATATATATATGGATCACTTATAAAAAAGAAGAAAAAGAGTATATATTGGACTGAAGGAGTACTCGGACAAAGATGCTGAGTTCGGAATCATGGGAATGTGGGCCAGGGGGATCACGTGCATTCTCTAGATGGCAAGATCGAACTTTAAGGGCATGTTTGGCAGCATGTATTAAGCCGGCATGTATTGCACTTATTTTTTTAACTCACGTTTGGTAAATTATTCAACTGGTATGTATTGTATAAAAAATTAAAATTAATACATATTTGGGTATGCAATAAAGACCGGCACCAACCCCTGGGTCTTTATTAGATTGGTCAATAAAGTAAAAAGGAAAAGTAAAAGAACCCAAAAGTCTACAACTCATATCATCTTCTTCTTCACTTTTGAAAATAATACGGACAGCTTTTTACCAAATCCTTTTGATGCAAGTAAGTTCAGCACTTAACTTTAACAAATCTTTATTAATCATTCAAATATTAACTAGATTTATATTAATTTCAAAGGAAATTTGGTCTTACTCCCAAGTTCCTATAAAAACCTTTCAAAAGTTTTCTGGGTTCTCCTTCATTTGCTAGGTATGTTTTGCTCAGATTTTGCTTAGATACATAATAAATATCGTGCATTAGTCATTCGGAAAAAGTGAAATGGTTGACATTTGTTCGTTGATTTCGTTATGTTATGGTCATAACTTGACCAATTGAAAATAAAATAAAATAAAAAAGCCATACGACTTATGCCTGGGCTTTTTTTTTTTTTTTGGCTATGTTTCTGAAGGAGTGAATGGGTAGAAAGAGAGAGAGAGAGGAGGAGGAGGAGGAGCCTATGAAAAAAGTGAGTAAAAAAGTGTTAAGAAAAAGTTTGCTTAAAGAGAGAGGAGTGACGAGTTGTTGTAATGTTGTTGCTGCATGTCTGGGCTTATATTGAGTGTTGACTATGATAAGTATAGATATATTAATTGCTATATCACAAGGGAATAATTAAGATAAAGATTTCTAGCACTTTAATATTCAAGATGAAAGATGATTAAGGCAAAAGAGGCTTTGGGTACAAAGGAATTATTATTGGGAAATGCCTAAGGTAATAAAGATGTAATTAATTTATTATTAGATACAAAAGTCTCAACATCTACTTGTTTTTGTTTTTGTTTCTATTTACGATATTTGGAAGTTATGATTTGATATTTATGTTTTATTTCTCGTGAATTCTAGCACTAATGCTCTTATATAACAATTGGGAAAAGAGGCTGGGATTCTGTAAATAGTTTTTTTTTTGTTTTTTTTTTCATGTTTTAGGAATTGTTAGTAATTGATGTTTTTTATCTATTTTTTTTTAGATATAGAAAGAAGAAGAAAATTTGCCCTTTACATATTATTGACCAACTGGCACCTACAATTAGCGTTCTTATCCATAATGATGTATTTGTGCTTGTTGGAGTTGATTAAGAAAGGCAATGAAAGGAAAATGATTCGTAGTCGACCATTCGTAAACCATGCTAGTCGGTTGCATGACCTAGATAGCATAATAGGCAATGATGACTTACAATGTGTGCATCAACTAAGAATGGATAGACGAACATTTGGTTTATTATGTGAGTTACTTCGATCAAAAGGAAAGGTAAAGGTCGATGGTTTGGTGACTGTTGAAGAGCAAGTTTGTATGTTTTTGCACATTCTATCTCACCATGTTAAGAATCGCACAATTAATAGTAGGTTTTTCCGATCCGGTGAAACTGTTAGTAGATACTTCAACTCAGTGTTAAGAGGAGTCTTACGGTTACAAAGTATCTTACTAAGAGCACCCGAACATGTGCCAGAAAATTGTACTGATGGGAGGTGGAAGTGGTTTAAGGTATTTAACTATTTATACTACATTTTTTTAATTAACCATAAAAGTGCAAGAGCTTATTATCTATATATTATTTTACTTTTTAATGTATGTAGAATTGCTTGGGGGCATTAGATGAAACTTATATAAGAGTACGTGTGACATAAAATGATAAATATAAATATATTTATTATTATAATAAAATAATAATTATAATTATAATTCAATTAATAATAATTAAATTTTTAATTAACTGAGGTTATTTTGAGAATTTAAAATTATACGGGGCGAATTCGTACTCTAGGGTTTTAATAAAATAAAATTGAGTGTAAGGGGTTAAATAAAATTTTTTAAATTAAAAAATTTTATAATATTTATGAATATAATATAAATAACATCGAATATGGGAGGCTGGATGAAATTTCACAACCAAACCGTAAGTCACGTTAACGTAAATTAGACGGACCCATATATGTATATGGATCACTTATAAAAAAGAAGAAAAAGAGTATATATTGGACTGAAAGAGTACTCGGACAAAGATGCTGAGTTCGGAATTATGGGAATGTGGGCCAGGGGGATCACGTGTATTCTCTAGATGGCAAGATTGAACCTTAACTAATTAAATATAAAGCGTCGGATTTGAGAATACTTTGTCCACTTACCATATTAGTTGCTGTAGGCAACTAAAGACGAGATATTTTTATTATTAATTATTGTTAATATCCTTTCATTTCAGTTGATGTCTTTCGGATTTTGGAGCAGTGATGACGTGGCTGATTCTCTTTTTAGGGTATGAACTTGTATGAATGGTTAAAAAGGGAAATACCAAAATCAAATAACCAAAAATGCCGTCGCTCAAATTAATGTTAATTAGTTTGATTTTATGGGCCGTGATCATTGATAATTTTTGCATTTTTCTACCTTCACCAACCGTAAAGTTTCTTTTTTCACAGAGCACTTGGTATCTTATATTTCAACAGCAACATACGAAGCCTAAAAGCCTTATTGAAATTCGGCTGCGAGCCCAAAATTTGAAAGTGATGAAAGGAGATGATGATGACTAATGAGAGAGATCCAAACATGAAAATTAATAAATGCACTTGAAACTTAATTTATATAACATTTGCGTCCAATGCATAAGCGTTCCCACTTCCCTGAGAAGTAAGAAAGTTTGCTGAAGCATTGTGCATTGACACACTTTTTCCACTGGCAAGAGAGTAAGAGAAACGGAGCAACAAGCTTACTATGATTCAATTGCATCCACGGCGTCTTTTAGTTCCCGTCCCTTGGTTTCAAATGGGAAGAGCAGAGAAGAGGCTATAGCCAGAACAAATACAACCTCGAACAGAATAACCGCAAGTCTTAGGTGACAACTGGTTACAAGTCCAACGGCAACAAGAGGGCATACCATGCCTCCTACTCTTCCCACAGCACTTGCAACACCAGCCCCAGTTGTCCTCGCGGACGTAGGATATATCTGATATGAAAAACATATTTGTGAAACTTGAAAGAGTAAACGGTCATAAAAATGAAGCCTATAACATATCAAGAACTCAAAGCGCTATTAATTAGTATAATTTTCTTTCAACAGGTATGAGAAGTTCCATCAGATTACCTCAGGGGCATAAATTGTGGCAACTGTTATGGTTCCTGTGGCACACATGCGAACTCCGAACAGTAACACCGTAGTTACTACAGCAGACTGATGGAAGACCAGTGGCAGAAGGAAAATGCAAGCTAAGACAAACATAAGAACCATGGAAAGCTTGCGGCCAATTTTGTCCACTATTATTGCTGACAAGATAAGCCCAGGAAGCTCTGTAATATAAAATCAACACAAATGTTACTAAGCCATGACTCTATATGAAAGAAAATAAAAGGTGTTAAAAGAGCAGAATATAATTCAAAATATAGAGTACATGACACGGTCAAAGGAAGTCATACAATACCTGCAAAACTAGTGATAAACACATCGACATACAGGCTATTATCTTTCGACTTGTCAGCATGCAAGACTTTTGAGCCGCATTTACTGTCTCCACTGCTTAGCTTAGAGGTCAACAAGACAGCGCCATAATATGAGAAAGCATTTGCAAAGAATAACACCCATAGGAGAAGAGTTGTCCGAATTAATTTTCTTGAGAAAAGCGTAAAAAATGATGAGAAGCCAGACTTTAACTTGTCGGTGATCTTTCTTGTCATTGAGATCATATGTGTATCTCGCAATAAACTTGATTCTTCGTTCTCTTTAATTGCTTTATCAGAAACAAGAATGCCGGGTGGGAGTTTTGTTCGGTTGACAAAAGCCATCTTCTCGAGAATTCTGTGTGCATCAGCTGTTCTAGCTTTCGCACACAAATACCTGGGTGACTCAGGTGCTAGACCATAAAAGAGAAGCAGAGCAAATGATGGTACAGAGGAAAATGCAAGTAGCCACCTCCAATTCAGTCTTGTCATGACAACCTGCAAATGAAAGAATTTTTAAATTTTATGGAGCCTCAGAGCCTCCTGTCACCAGCATACCAGTTATCGCTTAAGAAGAATAAAAATAGAAAAGCATGATTAGTTATTTGGTTCAGACATCAGTTGAAGATAAACGTCCATTTTTTCCGAATATCATAAACTTCTAAAGGTACAATATCTTTTCTGGAATGATGCCAAAAGATTTTGGGTAAGGAAGAACCAGCAAAACCAGCTGGGAGAGCTTACCAATGCACAATACTTGTAATATTTCAAGTGATATCGAACACATTTTGAAGTTTTAGATACTAATTAGTTTAGGAATTATTTTCATTTTGGAAACTTAGTGTTCCTCGGCCAACAGGAGTAGATTCCCTTCAGATTAGGTTTGGACTACCATACATAGAGGATTAGTTTTTAGTGATTATTAATTCACTGAAATCTTGTTTTGTCTCTTAATTCTCTTTGTTCTTCTTCTTCCCTTTGTAATTTTTTCTCCCACTCTCTCTTTTCTTTATTTCCTTTCCCACATCATTACCATCCCACAAGGTAAAAAGGGGAATGTTTCTAGAAAGTAAAAGAAATATAATCTAAGAGTTATTTGGATAATGACGGTAGAAGTTAGGAAATTATACATACCCAGGCAAGTGAAGCCTCAAAAATTGTTCCAGCTGTCCAAAAAGCTGAGAAGGCTACCATCCACGTGCCTCTATGTGAAACAGGAACGAACTCCAGAAAATAGGATAAGAATACAGGTCCTCCCCCCAAACCAATACCAACGAAACAACGAAATATCAACAATGATACATAATTTGGGGAGAAAGTACTTAATAGTCCAGCCACACTAGTTACCATAGCTATGCTGAGAAAACTCTTTCTGGAGAGAGCAGATACTAGTCAGCATTTAATAAAACTAGAAAAAAGTACTTATAAAACATCAAGTTTCAACCAAAGACTTTATATATATGAATAAATTCTTAAGTAGAATGGCCTAACATTTGATGGTTAAGTGCATCTTTATGATTTACTTAAGGATATCAGGGAAAAAAGGTGAACTGATGTACTGAAATAAACTGAACCTTAAAAGCCTGGTGGAAAACGAAGTTGAACAGACTCATATTTGAGCTGTACCAAGCAAAAAGCTTCTTGCAGCACATATAACAGTCAAGAAACATCGCGCTTTATAATCCATGATGCGTATGACTTGAAAATACAATAACATTTCTGCCTATGGCAATTCACAAGTAGTATGCAATGAGTGGAACAGCAAGAAAAGAATGTGGTGACAGAAATATTCCTTACAGATTCTAGTAATACTTGTAGTAACATTTTAGGAAGACCACTGAACAGGTTGAAAAAACTGGAAATTGATAAATTAAAGGGAAATGAATGGCTTAGAAAGGGTGCTAAACTTTTTTAGAATTTCAAATCTCAGTCTGCTAATTTAGAAAATTTGTAACACTGCATAAACACTTTATTCTTTCTGCATGGATATTTGTGACCCCCTAATTGCTTCTGTGTGCCTACATGTTGAAGTTTGAGTGGGCGAGTTAAAAATTGAATCTGTTAAGGTAAAACAGGCATCAAGAGCTCAGATGAGTTGCAAAAACAGTTTAGGTTACAATAAAAAGGGACAAAGCTATTAAACATATTTGAAATTTAATATGTACATTTCTAAGTTGAAATAGTGAGAAACATCCAGAAGGCAAATCCAAATTGTGGAGAAAGCACATGATGAAACTCCCAAGTAATCTCCAGAAGTATAAGAATCAAAATGAAATCTTTTATATACAAATCCTCCTGTGAGCCGATGAAGATATAGGCTAAAAGAATGATAATATGCTATCTGCAAGGTAAGAAGCTATTCTAGCAACGTAGCAAATATACGTTCGATGTCTGAATTAACAAGCAATAACCTACCTCCTCCCATAATTATCAGAAATAATGCCCCAAGAATAAGCTCCAAGCAGCATCCCAGCGAAAACAACAGTGGTTAGCAGGCTCTCTTCGCTTGAGGTTAGTTTCCACTTTGATTTGACTGCTGGTCCAACAAAAGAGAGAATCATAATCTCCATTGCCTCTGAAACCCAACCAAGTCCAGCATATGCCAGCACTAGAGCTTGGTACTTCCCAAACCTCAGAGCAGAAAGTGCTTCATCCAGCATGTACACAGGACGTTCATCTCCCATCTAAAGACCCAAATTGAAAGATATTGTTGTCCATAAACATATCCATCAAAATTATTAGTCCACTGCAGACTATATTTGCATAAATAATGACTACTCTTACCAACAGAGAGACAACAGCAATGGCACAAATAATTGTAACAAATAACAAGAGAGAAATTCATATCCTTATGCATAGTTGGACCATTGAATTTATATGTTTCAGTCAAAGAAACTTGTTTTCGGCTCAATTGGATGAAAGTTTACACAGTAAACTAATCAAATGTTGAAATGTGTTCTAAGTGACATAACCTTGAAGTCAATGTTTTTTTTTTTTAAAATACATATAACATCCTTATGTGTTTCAGCAACTTCACATATTTAAATTCTATAATTCTTTGTTTGAAAATAAAAAATAAAAAGTCAAAAAAATCCACTTGAGGGTGTATGTTAGGTTCCAGGAGACAGACAGTGAGACAGAGAAAAAAATAAATTGTCAATATGAAGTCAAAATTCATTCAGTACACCAGAAGAAAGCAGCTTTTCTTTTTGCTTGCTGCAACAACAACTCCAGGGAAAGCACTTTTGGGAAGTTTGATAAAACATTTGCACAAATATGTCCCATACCAAAGTAAATTCAGGCAAGTTTCTGGATATTCAAAAGCATGTATGCGCAGCTTAAATTAAATAGTTCTGAAGTAGCTTCACAAGAATTGCTTATCAACTAACAACAAAATGCAGTAATTGTGGGAACACAAATGCATCACCTTTCTTTAGAAAACACGTGCAAGCCAAATGATCAAAAGCTCTATATGATCACAAAAAGAACAATGAAAATACGAAAAACAAGAAATTACCTTTACTGGTTTCACCTGAAAGAGTGAGTACTGACTACAGAGCACAGAGCGGTCAAGTAACTATCACAAACAAATACTAGTAGGACGCTAGACCGACTTGTCGTACAGAGGTGGATATGGAAATGGGAATCCTGGTAATCATTGTCAGAAGGTCGTCAACGAATAATTGAATGTTCTTTAGGTGTTGGTGCAAGTGGGCGAGATCGTGAATCGATCAAACCAGAAAGTGACGTGTGGAAGGGTTTGGGTCATTTGTGGTCCGATCAATACGATTAAAAAGAAAATTATGATTGTGTTGAAAGAGAAGGAGGTGGGAACCACGGGGGCTGTCGTTTTGTTGGTGATCGATAACGTCAAGAACAAGAAAGATTACCGAATGCCACCACTGCGGCGAGCGCTAGTTGACAAGTGTGTAGAAAATGACACCAACTTCGCCGGAGTTCGTCACCAGTTCGCATGAGATGACATAGGTAATCGGTAATGTGGTAATTAGTAATGATATTTCACTCAAAATTTTTGACGGAATAGTTATCAAATAACTCTAGTATCTTGCGCTTTTTTAGTGGGATCGTTATATTAAAAAAATTACGACCCCTTTGGCAGTTCAAATCTCAGTATTAGTACACCGGTGGATTTGATTTTTTTTTGTATAATAGGGGTTTATTTGTCTCTTTCTATTAGGGTAAAATCGATGTCTTTCTAATATTTACAGTGAAAATAGATATTCTTTTAATTTTAAGTAAATGCTCGAATGTCGTATAATAGGCTCCAATATTGACAGTGAGGATATATCTCCCTCCAATTTTAAGTGAAGATTGACTTTCAGATTGTCCTATAATAGGATTATTCATGAGAGTCCTCGATTGATCTCTAATTATAAATATCAGTAGAGATTTGATTGTATTATATTAGTATATCAAAAAAAAAATTAAGACTGCATAATTTTTCTGTTATTTTTGTTGCATGTGCATATACATGTGGTTTTTTTTTTCACTCTTTTGCCTCTTTAATCCATAGTAATTTATTAGTTCTCTCTTATTTTTATTTTTGTAGGTTATATTTATGTGACTTGAGTTGAGAGACATGACTCTCATGTATATGATTTGTTTCCCTAAATTTAAAACAATTTCTTCTATTTGTATTTTCTTTCATTATACTTGAAACTACTTTTAAACCATAATTTCCAAATCAATTATTCTCATTCATAAGTTTATTGATAGAAAGAACTTTTTTTTTTTAAATGTTGCAATAAAAATAAATAAGACTAATTTCAAGAGTGAGAAAATGGCTTAAAAATCATAAATGAATTAAATAATCATAAATTAGGTGTTGATTAAAAGGGTATTTTTGGAATCATGTTGGATTTTACTGAAAATGGGGGTCTTCGGAGGATATTTGAGGGGCATAAATAGATTCACTCTACAATATAATCTACAATAAATGCATCATCGTAAGGTCTCCGATTCAAAAGAATGTTAACCCCTGTCTCGGCCATATCCGTTTCTGTTTGGACTGAATTGTCACAAATCCAAAAACAAAGACAATAATAATAATAATAATGTTGACGGAGAGAAGGTTCCGGAAGATCCATCAATTACCCTGCTAGCTAGGTTCCTACTTTTTAGCACAATCACGAATAAGAACTTAATCCACATTTTCCATGAAAGTCCATGACTCCATGGTCCATGCCATCAAAATTTGCAAAGATTTCGTTAGTAAAGTCATTGAAATAACCGTCATAAAATCGTAAAAGAATAAAACAAATTGGGTTATTAATAAATACTTTCTCCTGATACTATAAAATTGAAAAATTATTTTTTAAAAAAAATAACTTGACGTGTAAATTTTTATTTTTTATTTAAAAAAGTAGAGGAACGGACTTTATCCATATTAATTTTTTATTTCTTATCTCTCTGAAAATTCATATTGGGGTGATCAATTAGATAAAATTATTTAAAAATTACTCGACATCTTAAAGGGGTGTAATTATGTTATCGATTAAGTGATTAAATTTTACTACATTTCGCCAATAAATAACTTGGTGACTCAGGAGATGGATAATAAAAGAGAAGCAGAGCGAATGATGGTACAGCAGAAAGTGCAAGTAACCACCTCCAATTCAGTATTATCATGACATTGTGCAAGTGAAGGCATGTTGACATTTTATGAAGCCTCAAGGCCTTCTTCAGTCACCAGCATAATACTGGGTAAAATTGTGTATTAATTTATCAAGAAAGAAATATGTTATCAGAAAGCAGACTCTTAAGCTTCATGATGTAAGTGACTTTTGAGTTTGAAGTCAGGACAGAAAGCGTACCCAGGCAAGTGAAGCCTTAAAGATTGTTCTAGCACTCCAGTAAGCTGAGCACACTACCATCCACGCACCTCAACAAGAAACAGGAACGAACTCTAGAAAAATAGAATAAAAATACGTGTACTCTGCCCAAACAACGACATATCACCATACACCACCATTGATGCATAATTTGGTGAGAAAGCACTCAGCAATCCAGCCACACAAGTTACCACTGCTAAGCCGAGCATACTCTTTCTGGAAAGAGCAGACCAGACAACATGATGACTTGTAAAAATGAAGTCTAGTTTCAACCAAAGACATAATATTTATGAATCGTTTCTTTGGCATAATGGCTTGACATTATATAGATAAGACCAGCTTCACGATTTACTTAAATATAACATCAGAAAGAAAAAGGCGGATTGACGTAAAGAAAAAAAGAAATGACTAATATCTTGTACCACCAAGGGCTTCTATTTCTTTAGAAAGCCACTTGTAGAGTACAGTACATATAGCAATAATCTAGAAACTGAAAAATGATTTTCACTTTATTAAATTCGTGAAGCCTATGATTAGAGTTCGAATGTGCTAATATTCAAAGCTTAAAATCATCCATAAATTCTTTATTCTGCATGGACAGTTCGGACAGCATAATTGCTTCTGCGTGCCTACAATGTGGGAGAAGCAAAAGTAAATTAACAAAGCAAAACGGAAGGACGAAATAGGCTACTTCCTCCCCGAAATTAACAGAAACAAACAGCATCCCAATAAAAAAAACAACAGTCGCCTGACGTGAGTCCCCATTTTGATCCTACAAAAGAGAGAATTATCATCTCCATCGCTTCCGAAAACCAACCGAGTCCAGCATACGAGAGAGCACAACAGCTATGTAGTTCGCCAAATCTCAGAGCAGAAAGTGCTTCATCCAACGTGTACACAAGGCTTTCATCTCCCATCTACTGAACCCAATTAAAAACGATGAGGCTACTTCTCACCTCCAACAATAACACCGCCAATGGCACAAATAATTTGTAACAACTAACAAATTACAAATCAATGGAAAGAAATTTGTATCCTTGTATGTTTCGGTCAAAGAAACCTTTTTCTTTTAACTGATCAGTTGGACTAAAAGTCCAGACAACAATATTATTGACAAATTAACCAAATGTGTTCTAAGAGATATATATTAACTTGATATTGGGTTCACCCGAAATAAAGGTTTAAACTCGGAGTATGATAATAAATCCTAAGACGCCAAGTTAAACCGACTTGTCGTGCGGATAATACCTTTTGCCGTTCCTTCCTGATTAAAAAGATATCTCACGGGTTAATAATGATTTTGGTGCCTGGAGTTCGGAAAATTCCACTGCGCGGGTACCAGCCCTGCAGCGTAAAATTCTGAATATTTTAGTTCGGAATTATGGGAACGTGGGCCAGGGGGATCACGTGTATTCTCTAGATGGCAAGATTGAACATTAACTAATTAAATATAAAGCGTCGGATTTGACGATACTTTGTCCACTCAACATTTTAGTTGCTGTGGGCAACTAAAGACGAGATATTTTTATTATTAATTTTTGCATTTTTCTACCTTCACCAACCGTACAGTTTCTTTTTTCACATAGCACTTGGTATCGTATATTTCAACAGCAACATACGAAGCCTAAAAGCCTTATTGAAATTCGGCTGCGAGCCCAAAATTTGAAAGTGATGAAAGGAGATGATGATGACTGATGAGAGAGATCCAAACATGAAAATTAATTAATGCACTTGAAACTTAATTTATATAACATTTGCATCCAATTCATAAGCGTTCAATGAAAAGTAAGAAAGTTTGCTGAAGTATTGTGCACTGACGTACTTTTTCCACTGGCAAGAGAGTATAAGAAACAGAGCAACAAGCTTACTATGATTCAATTGCATCCACAGTATCTTTTAGTTCCCGTCCCATGGTTTCAAATGGGAAGAGCAGAGAAGAGGCTATAGCCAGAACAAATACAACCTCAAACAGAATAACCGCAAGTCTTAGGTGACAACTGGTTACAAGTCCAACGGCAACAAGAGGGCATACCATGCCTCCAACTTTTCCCAAAGAACTTGCAACACCAAACCCAGTTGTCCTCGCGGGCGTAGGATATATCTGAGATGAAAAACATATTTGTGAAACTTGAAAGAGTAAACGATCATAAAAATGAAGACTATAACGTATCAAGAACTCAAGCGCTATTAATTAGTACAATTTTCTTTCGATAGGTATGAGAAGTTCCATCAGATTACCTCAGGGGCATAAATTGTGGCAACTGTTATGGTTCCTGTGACACACATGCGAACTCCGAACAGTAACAACGTAGTTACTACAGCAGACTGATGGAAGACCAGTGGCAGAAGGAAAATGCAAGCTGAGACAAACATAAGAACCATGGAAAGCTTGCGGCCAATTTTGTCCACTATTATTGCTGACAAGATAAGCCCAGGAAGCTCTGTAATATAAAATCAACACAAATGTTACTAAGCCATGACACTATATGAAAGAAAATAAAAGGTGTTAAAAGAGAAGAATATATTTCAAAATATAGAGTACATGACGGTCAACGGAAGTCATACAGTACCTGCCAAACTAGCGATAAACACATCGACATACAGGCTATTATCTTTCGACTTGTCCACATGCAAGACCTTTGAGCCGCATTTACTGTCTCCACTGCTTAGCTTAGAGGTCAACAAGACAGCGCCATAATATGAGAAAACATTTGCAAAGAATAACACCCATAGGAGAAGAGTTGTCCGAATTAATTTTCTTGAGAAAAGCATAAAAAATGATGAGAAGCCAGACTTTAACTTCTCGGTGATCTTTCTTGTAATTGAGAGCATATGTGTATCTCGCAATAAATTTGATTCTTCGTTCTCTTTAATTGCTTTATCAGAAACAAGAATGCCGGGTGGGAGTTTTGTTTGGTTGACAAAAGCCATCTTCTCGAGAATTCTATGTGCATCAGCTGTTCTAGCTTTCGCACACAAATACCGGGGTGACTCAGGTGCTAGACCATAAAAGAGAAGCAGAGCAAATGATGGTACAGAGGAAAATGCAAGTAGCCACCTCCAATTCAGTCTTGTCATGACAACCTGCAAATGAAAGAATTTTTAAATTTTACGGAGCCTCAGAGCCTCCTGTCACCAGCATACCAGTTATCGCTTAAGAAGAATAAAAATAGAAAAGCATGATTAGTTATTTGGTTCAGACATCAGTTGAAGATAAACGTCCATTTTTCCGAATATCATAAACTTTTAAAGGTACAATATCTTTTCTGGAACGATGCCAAAAGATTTTGAATAATGAAGAACGGGCAAAACCAGCTGGGAGAGCTTACCAATGCACAATACTTGTAAAATTTTATGAGGAAACTATTACCTAAAGATACCTCAATCTTCTCTGGAAGACTGTTAAGCTTCAAGTGATATCGAACACGTTATGAAGTTTTAGATACTAATTAGTTTAGGAATTATTTTCATTTTGGAAACTTGGTGTTCCTCTGCCAACAGGAGTAGATTCCCTTCAGATTAGGTTTGGACTACCATAAATAGAGGATTAGTTTTTAGTGATTATTAATCCACTGAAATCTTGTTTCATCTCTTAATTCTCTTTGTTCTTCTTCTTCCCTTTGTAATTCTTTTCTCCCACTCTCTCTTTCTTTTCTTTTATTTCCTTTCCTACATCATCACCATGCCACAAGGTAAAAACGGGACTGTTTCTAGGAAGTAAAAGAAATATAATCTAAGAGTTATTTGGATAATGACAGTAGAAGTTAGGAAATTATACATACCCAGGCAAGCGAAGCCTCAAAAATTGTTCCAGCTGTCCAGAAAGCTGAGAGGGCTACCATCCACGTGCCTCTATGTGAAACAGGAACGAACTCCAGAAAATAGGCTAAGAATACAGGTACTCCCCCCAAACCAACACCAACGAAACAACGAAATATCACCAATGATACATAATTTGGCGAGAAAGAACTTAATAGTCCAGCCATACTAGTTACCATAGCTATGCTGAGAAAACTCTTTCTGGAGAGAGCAGACACTAGTCAGCATTTAATAAAACTAGAAAAAAGTACTTATAAAACATCGAGTTTCAACCAAAGACTTTATATTTATGAATAAATTCTTAAGTAGAATGGCCTAACATTTGATGGATAAGTGCATCTTTGTGATTTACTTAAGCATATCAGGGAAAAAAGGTGAACTGATGTACTGAAATAAACAGAACCTTAAAAGCCTGGTGGAAAGCAAAGTTGAACAGACTAATATTTGAGCTGCACCAAGCGAAAAGCTTCTTGCAGCACATATAACAGTCAAGAAACATAAAAATGATTTGCGCTTTATAATCCATGATGCCTATGACTTGAAAATATAAAAACATTTCTGCCTATGGCAATTCACGAGTAGTATGCAATGAGTGGAACAGAAAGAAAAGAATGTGGTGACAGAGATATTCCTTATAGATATTTGTGACGCCCTAATTGTAGTGACATTTTAGGAAGACCACTGAACTGGTTGGAAAAACCGGAAATTGATAAATTAAAGGAAATTCAACGGCTTAGAAAGGGTGCTAAACTTTTTTAGAATTTCCAACCTCCCTCTGCTAATTTAGAAAATTTGTAACACTAAATAAACACTTTATTCTTTCTGCATAGATATTTGTGACGCCGTAATTGCCTCTGTGTGCCTACATGTTGAAGTTTGAGTGGGCGAGTTAAAAATTGAATGATTGAATCTGTTAAGGTAAAACAGGCATCAAGGGCTCAGCTGAGTTGCAAAAACAGTTTAGGTTACAATAAAAAGGGAGAAAGATATTAAACATATTTGAAATTTAATATGTACATTTCTAAGTTGAAATAGTGAGAAACATCCAGAAGGCAAATCCAAATTGTAGAGAAAGCACATGATGAAACTCCCAAGTGATCTCTAGAAGTATAAGAATCAAAATGAAATCTTTTAAATACAAATCCTCCTGTGAGCAGATGAAGATATAGGCTAAAAGAATAATAATATGCCATCTGCAAGGGAAGAAGCTATTCTAGCAACGTAGCAACTATACGTTCGATGTCTGAATTAACAAGCAATAACCTACCTCCTCCCATAATTATCAGAAATGATTCCCCAAGAATAAGCTCCAAGCAGCATCCCAGCGAAAACGACAGTGGTTAGCAGGCTCTCTTCGCTTGAGGTTAGTTTCCACTTTGATTTGACTGCTGGTCCAACAAAAGAGAGAATCATAATCTCCATTGCCTCTGAAACCCAACCAAGTCCAGCATATGCTAGCACTAGAGCTTGGTACTTGCCAAACCTCAGAGCAGAAAGTGCTTCATCCAGCGTGTACACAGGACGTTCATCTCCCATCTAAAGAACCAAATTGAAAGATATTGTTGTCCATAAACATATCCATCAAAATTATTAGTCCACTGCAGACTATATTTGCATAAATAATGACTACTCTTGCCAACAGAGAGACAACAGCAATGGCACAAATAATCGTAACAAATAACGAGAGAGAATTTCATATCCTTATGCATAGTTGGACCAGTGAATTTATACGTTTCAGTCAAAGAAACTTGTTTTCTGCTCAATTGGATGAAGGTTTACACAGTAAACTAATCAAATGTTGAAATGTGTTCTAAGTGACATAAACTTGAAGTCAATTTTTTTTTTTTTAAAAATACATATAACATCCTTATGTGTACTTCACATATTTTAATTCTATAATTCTTTGTTTAAAAATAAAAAGTCAAAAAAAATAAAAAAATCCACTTGAGGGTGTATGTTAGGTTCCAGGAGACGGTGAGGCAGAGAAAAATAAATTGTCAATATGAAGTCAAAATTCATTCAGTACACCAGCAAGCAGCTTTTCTTTTTGTTTGCTGCAACAACAACTTCAGGGAAAGCACTTTTGGGAAGTTTGATAAAACATTTGCACAAGTATGTCCCATACCAAAGTGAATTCAGGCAAGTTTCTGGATATTCAAAAGCATGTATGCGCAGCTTAAATTAAATAGTTCTGAAGTAGCTTCGCAAGAATTGCTTATCAACTAACAACAAAATGCAGTAATTGTGGGAACACAAATGCATCACCTTTCTTTAGAAAACAGGTGCAAGCCAAATGATCAAAATTCTCTATATGATCACAAAAAGAACAATGAAAATACGAAAAACAAGAAATTACCTTTACTGGCTTCACCTGAAAGAGTGAGCACTGACTACAGAGCACGGAGCGGTCAAATAACCATCACAAAATACTGGTAGGAAGCTAGACCGACTTGTCGTACAGAGGTGGATGTGGAAATGGGAGTCCTCGCAAATCGCAATCATTGTCCGAAGGCGGCCAACGAATAATTGAATGCTCTTCAGGCGTTGGGCAAGCGGGCGGGCGAGAGCATGAATCGATCAACCAGAAAGTGACACGTGGAAAGGTTTGGGTCACTCGTGCTACGATCAAGAGGGTTGGAAAGAAAATTAAGAGGGTTTGCCTAACTTACGTTTCACGTAAGCTACGCCCTCTCACACAGCTGAGAAGTAGGTCCCAGTGAAACCCAGTGCTGTCCTAGTGAAAGCTGTACCACTAGGACCCCCGTGGTTCCCACCTCCTCCTCTTTCAAACGTGCAGAAAATGACACCAACTTCGCCGGAGTTCGTCACCAGTTCGCATGATGAGATGACATAAGTCATCGGCAATGTGGTAATTAGTAATGATATTTCGCTCAAATTTTTTTTGACGGAATAGTAATCAAATAACTCGTTTGTGAAGTATATATACTTTACAAGCAAACTCGATAGTTTTGTGTACCAAATCTTCTTATTCGCCAGTCCTAACTCATCGTCCCAACCCAGTCATTTACCAACTCATCGTACCGGATCATATGCCTTTTTTAGTGGGATCGTTATATTAAAAAATTAGGACTGCATAATTTTACTGTTATTTTTGTTGCATGTGCATATACATGTGTTTTTTTACTCACTCTTTTACCTGTTTAATCCGTAGTAATTTATTAGTTCTCTCTTATTTTTATTTTTATAGGTTATATTTATGTGACTTGAGTAGAGAGATATGACTCTCATGTATCTGATTTGTTTGCCTAAATTTAACACAATTTCTTCTAATTGTATTTTTCTTTCATTATACTTGAAACTACTTTTAAATCACAATTTCCAAATCAATGATTCTCATTCATAAGTTTATCAATAGAAAGAGATTTTTTTTAAAAAAAAATGCTGTAATGGAAATAAATAAGACTAATTTTAAGAGTGAGGAAACGGCTTAAAAATCATAAATGAATTAAATAAATCATAAATTAGGTGTTGATTGAAAGGGTATTTTTGGAATCAAATTGGATTTTACTGAAACTGGGGGTCTTCCGAGGATATTTGAGGGGCATAAGTAGATTCACTCTACAATAAATCCATCATCGTAAGCTCCAGTCCAAAAGAATGTTACCTTTGTCTAGGGATGGCAACTGGATCGCTCCATAATGGATATCTACAATATCCATTCAAAAATTTTTAGATTTTGAAATGGATATTTTAAAATTATATCCAGATGGATATGGATAATTATTTTTACCCAATGGATATCCGTTTAACCTAACACAAGTTTAAAAAATTTTAATTTTATAAAATAAAAAATATAATAAACAAACAATTATAAAAATATTATATTAACTAGTGAAAATTTTAAATTCCTCTTATATTAAAAACTAAAGTTTTCAAAATTATCCTTTAATTTTTTAAGTTATTTAATACTATTAATAATTATTATTTTATTTTATTAATTTAATATTATAAATGGACATCCACCAGAATGTCGCCGGACTACCACCGGACCACCATCGGACATCGCCGGAATTACCGTCAGACCTCGCCGGAAGGTCGCCGGACCATCACCAGACATAGCCGGAATGTTGCCGAACCTCCGGGGGAATGTTGCCAGACCTCCGCCGGAATTTGCCGGACCGCCGCCACCGACCACCGGACCGCCATTTTATTATATATATATATATATATATATATATATATATATATATATATATATATATTAGTAATATAAATAGTTTAATAACCAAATTTAATATTAGAATTTTAACTATTTTATATTATTATTTTTATTAATAAAAATAAAATATCCATGGATCTCTATAGTTATATGAATAAAATCCATATCCATGTCCAATATTAAATACTGAATATGGATATGGATATAAATATATCCGCTATGGATAATTATGAATTTGTGTTTGGATGGATATTATACATTCATAATTGAATATTTGCCATCCTTACCCTTGTCTCGGCCATATCCGTTTTTGTTTTGGACCAAATTGTCACAAATCCAAAAACAAAAACAATAATAATAATAATAATAATGTTGACGGAGAGAAGGTTCTGGAAGATCCATCAGTTACTCTGCTGGCTAGGTTCCTACTTTTTAGCAAAATCACGAATAAGAGCTTAATCCACATTTTCCATGAAAGTCCATGACTCCATGCCATCAAATTTAGTAAAGATTTCATTAATAAAATCATTGAAATAACCGTCATAAAACTATAAAAGGATAAAAATAAATTAGGTTATTAATAAAATAACTTGATGTGTAATTTATTGTTTTCTTCTAAAAAAAATAGAGAAATGGTTTTTATCCATATTAATTTTTTATTCTTTATCTTTCTCAAAATTCATATTTAGGTGGCTAACTAAATAAAATTATTTAAAAATTACTTGGCATCTTAAGGACGTAATATGTGTAATTATGTTATTGATCAAATTTTTAATTTACATCCTCAGATAAGCATATGTATATTCAATTATATGTACATAATCAGCACAATTTATCAACTAATTTTAGTGATTTCTATTAACAAATTTTTAAATGAAAAAAAATATTATGATTGAGACCAAAATGAAAAATATATATCAACTACGTCCTCAATTGGAAACATATTCAAAAGCAGGGACTCCAATGAAATACATTAGAAAGCGGGTCAATGCCAGCGGAGACTTGATCGTCGATCCCTATTTAAAAATTCGTTTTTGCCCACGTTTTCTGCAATTTGCGCGAAGGTTCCCGAGAGAGAGGAGAGAATAAAAAGAAAGCATTGAATCCCTATTTCAATTTCTTTCAGTTCTCTCTCTCCTTCATCGTCTCCGCCGCAACATAATTATATCGACATTGCATCTGCTGTTTGCGCCAGAACAATACAAATTTTAATAAATTAATTAACTTTGAACTCGATTGAAGGAATTAATTTGATTGGTTAAATGGAGATGGAGAATGGCGGAGGAGTTGTGTCGGCGGTGTCGGAGAAGCAAGAACAACAAGGAGCTTCGTACACGTATTGGGTGCGGGAAGCCACCGCCGACGCTGCGCCGTTGCCTGTTCCCAAAAAGCTTTCTCCTGACGACATTTTATCGAACAAATCTCAGCCCACCACTCTTGGCTCCGTCTGGAATCGGGTACCTTTTTTTTTTTAATCTTTTAATTCGCTGAATAATTGGCTTTTATTTCAGTTAGATCCAACATTAAGATAAGAATCCACTGTGGAAGTATCTAATCTCTGGGGATAAATTTGTAAAGTTACGTACACAAGCTCATAATTTGTTGCAAGTATTATATGTAGATGTCTGTTTGTTGCGTTGCAACTATGGAGACTTAGTTCTTGGCAACAGAAAATACAATATTAATTATCAACCATGAATTTTTATTATTATATATGGTGGTATCCTATCTTATGCTTACTACTTAGTAGCACGTTAGACAAGAATTGATGTGAGTTTTATGTATGATACTGAGAGTATCTTTGCAGGCGAAGGTTGTGGTGCAATTATGTAATATATGTTGGAACTATATTCTGTGTGTATATGTGTGTGTTGAAGTAAATAGATACTCTTGCTATGTAATGTTTAATCATCCGATTAGTTTTGTGGAGGATTGGAACAATAAATTATTATTTAAACTTACCTTTTTAATAAAAAAATGAATGCTAGACATTATGTAGGTAATTCTTATGCATTACCAATTAGAGATTTTTAGGCTATCTTCAATCTTTATCGGGGTGAACTTTTCCAGTAATGTTGGTCGATTTTTGATTTGCTAATTATCAAATGAGATTTTGGTCAGGATATATAAATTGGTTGCTTATTTTTTGGCTGTATGGTTGGATTTTGTGTAGGCTGGAACCTGGGAGGAGAAAAGCCTTAATAAGTGGGCAAGCGATAGGATTAAGGTCCGTGTGTAACAAGCTAGTAAGCATTTTCTGTTCTAACTACTAAAGCTACATTTGAACATATTGTTCAGTCAAGCACTGGGGAAAGCAATTCTCATTTTTTAACCTTAAATCTTATCTTATATAGATGTAACTGCTGTAGGCTATTTTGTGTTTGTCTCTGTTTGTTATTGCAATTTTTCTTTGTTGCTTTTTATTCTTCAGGAGCTGCTTACATCAGTGGGCTCTGTGGAGTTTTCTGGCGGCAAGGCCGAAATAACAGAAGTGCCAAATTGTGTAGGCGATGTGAGTTCCTCTAGCACGTAACTGACAATTTGAGATTTCTGATTCTCACAGCTTTTCGCCCTTTTTATGATTGGTGACTTTATATTTTAGATGTGTGTTCTGTTTACTGAATGTGTGCTTGGTTGGGGGAACAGGCTTTCTTGGTGACTGTGCGAAACAAGAAACGGGTTGGCTACAATTATGAGTTGACATTGAAAGTTAGAGGTAAACTTGCCTGTATAATTGTTTCTTTCCCTGTTTTTCAAGTGTGTATGTTTCATGTTGATTTAAATGGAATGTACATTGAAATCAGGGGAGTGGAATATCAGAGAGGAGAAAAAGATGGTGAAAGGCCATATAGATATCCCTGAATTCTCATTTGGAGAGCTCGATGACTTGCAGGTAAACTGCATCTATTGATTTTTACTGCGTTGGATAAAAGAGAAACATGAGAGATCTAGTTAATTTAACATTGAAAACCTTACCTTCTTGACGGATTCTTCAGATCAGATTAAAATCTAATACTTTAACAACTTTAACATGATTGTTCTTTTCTCAAAAAAAAAAAAATGAAAAAAAGAAAAAACACAGTTGCTCTGAATTTTTAATAGAAGCGCTTGGGGCTCTTATGAAATTATAATAAGTTCTGAGTAGTTTTCAAATTTTATGAATTTATAATAAGTTCTTAGTAGTTCAAATTTTATGGAGTTTTTCTTGGATATATGTAATGTTCCTCGTTCAGGAGTTATTACGGCCATGTTCTTTTATCTGGAGGTTTGAACTTTTTTATGTTGGCTTCAAAAACTCTTAAAATACAATCAAGTATTTAGGTGGCTTGTATACAGGCTTGTTTTTCCTTGCCAGTTGCCATAATAAAGCTAATTTTGGTACTTATTTAACAATGTAGATGCAAGTGCGGATTAGTGAAGAAAAAGATCTTTCAAAAGAAGATAAGCTGCAGATCAGCCAGGATTTAAAGATGTTTTTGCAGCCTGTTCGTGAAAAGTTGCTTCTGTTCGAGCAGGAACTCAAAGATCGGTAGGAGGGTGGAAGGAAGCATTGGGGATATTGTTAACAGAATCCCTTACTTTGACTATAATTGTTGAACTAAAACTGTATTCTATAATTCTTGTTTACAAGTATATTAAGATTGTTAGCAAGTATTGGAAGATTGTTAGCTAAGTATTTATTCCAATACTTGTAGTGGAACATAAGATAATTGAGAAGGTGATGTCTTCCTTGCATCATCTTGAGTGTAATACTACCACTAGTAAGGGACCAAGATAGGACTTGAAATCAGGTTGTTTCTTGCTTTTGCTATGGATGAATTTTTATGTTACCTTCATCTTTTGAAGGTGCTCTCTCCTATGTTCCTTTTCGATGAAGTTTTTCCGCGCTGAATGTTAATTGTTTTTCAGAATCATTAGGTAAATTCATTCCAGAATGAAACTTGTGTTGATTTTAAAAGCCTTAAATATGCCAACGATCCCCTAGCTAGTGAGAATCCGAAATTTTTCCAGCATGATGCGAAAGTCTTTGGAAGCTAAACCAAGATAAATTTTCTTTCAACAACAAAAGTACATAAAAACAATGTTCCAATACAGCAATTTAAATCACCCAAGAGAAAATGGGGGATGTGCCTTAAATTCACCTAAAATATTGCAAAATTGAATGTAAGCTACTTCTCATACTTGATTCTATCCCTAAAGTAAAAGAATTTTGCTCTAAAAGCATTGAAAAATGCACCTACTTATGACTTTTTCTCTTATGTGACTGCGAACCACTTAGGGCTGCTTTAGCAGTGGACCATTCTTTTATTGAAGCAGCACTTCTCATGAATGAACAAGTTTCACCTATGGTACCATCCACATTAGTTGTTTGTCTTGGTGTCAAGTCATGCTTATCAGCAACCATTGAAGCAGAAGCTTCATTATCGCCCACATCAGTCGGTTGGTTCTTCTCTGGAATAATCTGTGAAACAATCTCCCCCTTTTTTCCATCTTCCAGAGCAGTAGAGGCACATGTAATAGGTTTACTTCCAGCCTGACCTACTGACTTGCTGGACTTCTTGTCATTGGGGTTTGCAACTTCCTTTCCCAATTGAGTTTTGGGTACGTCATGCTTCTTAAAAGTGATGCCTGGCGAAATTTGTGTGATGCTGAATGAACTGTTATCCTCATTAACCAATTGTGTCCATGGGGATTTCTGAAACCATGAAGAACCTTTGCCCGACTTATTTGGAGCTGTGTTGCTTTTGGAAGGTTGAGCTTTAGCAGGAACCTCCACTGATTCTGTCTCAGCCAATTTTCCTTCCAAGTTCTCATTCCTTGCTAGCGAGTTCTGGTTTTTACTGTCAGTGGATCCAAGTGGCTCATCTGGACAATCGGATACACGTTGTTCTTCCTTGGCAGAATTGTCAGGCAATACATTTGAAACACTTGATTCATCATTGCCCTTACCGCCGATAACTACTCTTTGTGATGGTTTTTTGGACTCTGAATGATCGGAAATGGATTGTTCGACAACTGATTCTGGTTCAACAAGTTGGGGTCCAGTAGGCATCTGTGACTCTGTATAGGTTTGGGCACAGCCATCAGTCTTGGGGACAGTATGCACTGATTTACTTTTATCACTTTCATCATCGATAACTGATTTCCTCTTCTTCGTAGATGGCATAGTACTCTTTTCCTGCTGGATTGGTCTATCTTTAGTAGTAGTATTATCTTCATTGGATACTGATTTCTGGGTAACCACAACATCAAAGAGGGAGAAATTAGGCCAGAAAGGATAACAAATTATAATTACACAGTTACATAACCTTATCAAAATTTGAGGGCAGCTACAGAACAGGAAGCAATACCCGATACGTTGTTGAGGTTGTTTCCCATTTCTGGCTACTTGACAAAGCCATTTTGGGCTTCTTCTTTGACACCACATTAATCATGAGGTCATCTGATTCATTTTCATCAAAATTCAGTTCTTCAAATGAATTAATGCCATTGTCAGCTTCTTCAGTAGAAGCATCAGATGGCAATATATTGGAGACACTAAATGCACGACTGTCCTTATCTCCAACAAGTGCTTTCCATGACATCTTTTGAGACCACGAATGGCTGGCAGTTGATTTCCTGACACCTGAATCAGTTTCAGCATGTTGAGTTGCCAAGGGTGTGCTTGGCTTATTCATATTTGTTTGCACATTCATGTCGTCTAAAGGGCTAGCGGCCATCAAAATTTCATCATTGTGTAGTGATTTCCTCTTCTTACTCCTAAGTAAATCATTCTTTTTCTGCTCTCTGGGCAAACTTTGAGCTGATCTATCTTTAGAAGTCCGTGCTTCACTGAGTGTTAATTTCTGAAGATCCAATACAGAAAACAATTACAGGCCAAAAAACACAGATATCTAAGATCTGAGTAAAAATACGAAAAGAAACAACATATAGAAGAAATTGAAGCAATACCTTATTTGTTGGCAAGATTGTTGTCTTTTCCTGGCACCGTGACAAAACCATTCTGTTGTTTCCTCCTGACACCGCATTAATTACAAGGTTATATTCGTCTGCCACACTATCTACTTCATTCCCACCAATTTGAAGATCCCCAATAAAATTGTAAGAGTTGCGTTCATAATTGGTCAGTTCAGTCCCACTAAGTCCAGCATTTGAAACATTTTCCCTCTCAAAAAGCTTGTTCATCACGGAATTCATCAAATTGAGCTCTTCCTCATTGATCACACTAGCACCTAGTTCTTCCATATCATGAATTTCTTCCTGCCCTGCAGCGGGGTGATGAATTTGTTTCCCTTCGGCAGCATGAAAAGCAGCAGAATGCTCTTCACAATCACAGAAATACTTAGGTAAAGGAGGCGCTTCAACACGTTGAAAGCTGTACTTGTGCTTGCCAGTTCCACAAAATGGCAATGTTTTCACCTACACAAACACAACAAGTTCATCCATGTCAATATCCGCAGCACAAGTACAAATCTTTTCGGTGCAATTAAGAATTAAGAATCAGATCCAACATTTATAATTCTTACTTTTCTCAATCTGGGGAAGAAAATGTTGAGCTTCTTATCCTTGTCAAGAAGTTTCTTAGGCGTATCCAAACGAGTCGCGTCTTTATTATCAGGTGCAACGGAATCAGTAACCGGAGGATTGACGAGCTGAGCATCGTCCTCAGCCCATTCCCGTTTCAATCGAGCAAGGTAATGCTCTTTAGCCCTCTCAAGCCTCAGCCTTCCTCCCTTCCACACACACCCATTATACTGCGCCAATTAAAAATAAATAAATAACATACCATAAGATAAAAATAAATAAATTAATTAATAATGAAAGAGAATTAGGAAAGAAACCGTGCTGAAGAGCTTGGAAAGGGATTTGTGGGAAGAAGGAAAGAAATCGACATAACCAAAGCTACGGCCTTTGGTTCTGACAATATCCACCGCCTTTACTTCTCCTAATGATGAGAAAACCTTTGCCAGATCATCATCCGTCACCTTCTCTCCAAGCCCTCCCACGTATATTCTTGTTTGCTCTTCAACTTCTGCTTCTGCTTCTTTCTTCTCCATCCCCTTCCCTACTCCCAGTTTCTTTCTCCTTCTCACTTCTCTGCTAGCGTTTGTGTTACAACGCTTTGCTGCATACTGCTTTTCAGCTTTGCTTCGATTTTCTTGGACTTCGGCTGTAGGCCCAACCCTTAGCCCATACCGAACAAACAAACCCAAACCCACTTGCTTTTCTCTCTGCATCATTTTACCTTTTAATCTTTATATATATATATATAATTTTTCAATTAGAGACAAGCCAAAAAGAAAAAAAAAATCTATTACAATATTTTGAAATTTATATTTTTTATCTTTTAATTTATCTTCAACTTTAATATGATTGGAGATCAAATTGAAAGCTCACTCTATATATATAAAAGGAAGATTGAATGATCTGCAACACTGTATGTTATTACAGTGTTAATTGATTATTTTATTTTTTTTTCTCTTAGACCATATAATGTTACAATTAAGTCTGTTTTTCTTTGTATTTAAATATCACTATTCTTCCTTTAAATACATATTTAATGTATTACATGAAAAAATACACTGCATTAATATGTCTTTTAGCTTATAACTAACTCAAATGATACCAAAAAAAAAAAAAAATTAATAAGATGTTAGAAAACTAATAATGTACTGAAATTTTTTGAATATTTACTTATATCAATAGATCAGCCTTTATTCATTAAAACTTACAAAGAATCATTACAAACATCCCTTAAGACCAGAGCACCTAAACATCTTCGTATTCAATAAAAGGTTCCATCAAAAGTAGACCCCGCAACTTCCCGCCGCAATGTACTGGTATCTCAAATAGACACCGGGTGGAGCCCCTCCTGTAATGCGAGCACGGTAAGCTTTCAGCGGTTGACGAAAGGATGGATTGAATGGGAACATTTTAGGCCAGCAATTAGCATCATTTGCTTTCAAAATTGTAGCAGCAAAATGTGAAACGCGCTTTAGTTTTGTGATTGAAAGAAAGAACGCGAGGGGGTTTTATTGATGAATTATTAAAGAGTTAAGTTAGAGAAATTTGATATCGGTTGATTCATATGCTTTTATTTCATTCGGGTGTTAATGAAGTTTTAGTTTGGGAACTAATATAATTACTTTTCAAGTACCTGGTTTAATAGAGAAACTATTTTTTTTTTTTAATCTTTCTAGGAGTAATATATCGGCAATCTGTAAAGTAAAGATCAAGCAAATGGAGGGTTTTTTGACAAATAAATACAGCCTCATTGCTGGCAAAACGCAAAGAGGAAAAGATCACCAAGCAAATATCTTCTCATAAGAATATTACTGCAATTCCAAAGCAGAGATTAGCCTATGACAATTGGGAGAGGCCAAGAGCTATTAATTTCATATCCCCACAACTAGGCAATTCTTTGGTTGTCTTCCTAAGGCAGCTCTGCTCACCAAGACAGGTACTCTGATTACTTGGACCCCTATTAGAAATGATTACTTGGACCGACATAAACAAAAGCAAATTAACCATTTAACTTCCTCTTTTACAGAAATTCATCTTCCAAGTTTCCAGATGCAGAATACACCATATCCAAAGAAGCGACCCAAATGCAGGTTCTACAGTTTTCCTTAACATTGACTACTAGAGCTGTTACTTAGACCAAAAAATGGTTCAATTTAAATTTGTTGGATTGCGGCATTCGTTGCAACCTCGCAGCAGGTCATGCTTAAGTAGGGAGTTTTAAATAAAGGTTTGCCATATTCCTCTGAAAACCAATTAGTGCTCAAATAATGGACATTAATCCATTTAACTTCATCTCTCTCTACTCCTAGGGGTGGTCGTAGCCCCCCATAGGGCCAATCAAAATTTGTGCAGCTTCTAAATGAAATATATCAATCAGTAGGTTCTCAGTTCAGGTAGGTGTAAGTTGCACAACGTTCTCCTTTCATCTCCATAAGAATTTTCATGAACTTCAAATCTATCCGTAAAATATAGTATATCGCTCAACTGAAGTTCAGAATATAAACTATCGACTCTTTTGGGCACAAACATTGGCCAACTCAAAAGTCAAACACAATTGGCTGACAATTTCCTCTTCTGCTAACTAATTCATCACTGATGAACATAGTTACTTATTTGCAAATGGGTGATGCCAGCAGCCACTAGGAAGAGATTGAGGTTTCAGAGACAAGAGGCTTTTCGAGATGAAGATGAACCATCACGTAGACACAGCTGAATTGCCCAGACAAACAAATATGTCTACTGCAGCTAAAAAGTAACAACTCATAACTAGAATTACTGAAGCCAATTATATATACCATTAAGCATTCACATAATAGTCCAACAGCAACCACGGATTAAAAAGCAAGCATAATTACAGCATTTCATCTCCTCAACTCACCCGAATTAAATGCTCAGCAAGCATATCCCTGACCCTCCGCCCATTCTCATCCACATCTCCTTCAAAAACCGGAAGCTCCTCTTCCTTCAAGCACTCTACATCACTATCGTCTGGCATAGGCTCACTAAACTTCGTCAGAAAATTATGCAACAAACACCCGGTAACAATCACAAAAGGCAAGAAATCGACACACTCCTCCTTGTATCTCCTCGCCAAAAGCTGCCACCGCGCCTTAACTCTCCCAAAAGCATCAAAAACCAAGCCCATAGCCCGACTATGCACGGCATTGAACTCCTTCTCAGCGGAACCAAAACTGTCCTCTTCATTGTGCCTCACGTAAGGCGTTATAAGCCAAGGCAAAAGAGGAAAACAAGAATCCCCTAGCACATACTGAGGAACCAAATTCCCATCACTCAGCTCATAAAAAGGCCCATTCAACAACTCCCGAGATTCCTCAACCCCCGAAAACAGCTTACTTTGATTCAAAATGGATTCGGGTTTCATCGTACAAGGCCAGCCAGCTGAAATATCAAGAAACCTCCCTTCAGAATCAACCAAAGCCTGGACTAACAACGACCCATTTGGCCCCAAGAGCTCACCTTCAACATCAAACTTCCCAAACCCCAAAACCCCACAACAATTCGGCAACGAAATCCAGCCAAAACCCACTAAAATTCTGCCCAGATCCTCTCTGAGATCGACCAAGTTTCCCAACATATCATTGATGGCTTTGCAAACGGTGTAGAAGACACGGCAGGCGTCGGCGGGGGAAGGGAAATTGAAGCGGCGGGCGAGGGACTTGTAGGAGGCGGCATGGGCGAGGCGGAAGACGGCGGAGGCGAGGGCGGAGTCGGGGGGAATGGAGGGGAGGGAGGAGGAGAGGGAAGGGGAGATGAGGGAGAGGAGGTGGGAAAAGGTGTCGGGCGACATGCGGAAGAAGCGGAACCAATCGGCGGAGGGAATGGCGACGGAGAGAGTGTTTGGGGGAGGAAGAGGGAGAGAGGAGATAAGGGATTTGAGGGAGAGGACTTGGGAAGAGAGGAGGTGGGGTTCGTTGTGAAGGAGGAATGTGTTTGCGGCGGAGGCGGCGGTGGCGATGAGAGATAGCAGCTCTGGGCTTATTTGTTTCCGTGTGGTGACGGCGGCGGTTTTGGAGTTTTTGGAGGTTGTTTTTGAGCGTTTGCTGGCGCTGGCTGCCATGGCTGGAATGGTGGTGCGGCTGACTGATCAGACTTCAGTGAACATTGTGGACTGTTACTGTTATTTATTACTATTTATTTCTCATATTATTTTGATGGTAATTTTTAAAACCTCCGCTAAGATTGGACTTGTTAGACTTGTTGTAATTAGATAGCGAGAATCTATTTATTTATAAAAAATCTTCTATTATCAGTTAATTTTTACATTGATTGTAAGTTGATTGTGCAAAGATAATATTGCTCTTAACAACAATTTGTAGACTGACATAACTAAAAAAAAAAAATTAAAATTGTTGGTGCGAAAAGCATAGATTTTATTTTTTGATAATTTTATCCATGTCAATTTTAAAAATTTACAATATCATAGGTAATGATTATGACTATTTCATTTTCAAGTTTTTAATTTTATCTTTCTTGTAAAAACTTTAAGGAAATATCAATAATTTAAAAAGGATTTTTTAAGTTTTTAATTTTATCTTTCTTGTAGTAACTTTAAGGAAATATCAATAATTTAAAAAAGGTAAAATAGCCAACAATTTTAGTTTTTTTTTAGTTATGTCAGTCTACAAACTGTTGTTAAGGGTAATATTGTCTTTGCACAGTCAACTAACGGTCAATGTAAAAATTAACTGACGATAGGAGATTTTTTATAAATAAACAGATTCTCACCATTTATTTGTAACAAATCCAAATCTCATGGGAGGTTTTTAAAAATTACCCTTATTTTGATAGGACGTACCACGAACTTGAAAGTAGTGAAGAGTTTAATCTTTTTACTGTTGTAAAAAAAAAAGAAGGGAAAAAGACATTCAACCCTCCAACGTTTAGGAAAAGGGACAAAAAACTCCTTAACGTTTCAAAAAGGACTTATAACCTCCTTTTCGTTAATAAACACCGTTTGTTTTAACAGTAAATTTATTTTTAATTTTTAATTACTATTATACCCTTATAATAAATATAAATTAATATATTGAAAAATGATTTTTTAAGTTTTTAATTTTATCTTTCTCGTAGTAACTTTAAGAAAATATCAATAATTTAAAAAAGGTAAAATAGCCAACAATTTTAATTTTTTTTTAGTTATGTCAGTCTACAAACTGTTGTTAAGGGTAATATTGTCTTTGCACAGTCAACTAACGGTCAATGTAAAAATTAACTAACGGTATGAGATTTTTTATAAATAAACAGATTCTCACCATTTATTTGTAACAAACCCAAACCTCAGGGGAGGTTTTTAAAAATTACCCTTATTTTGATAGGACTTACCACGAACTTGAAAGTAGTGAAGAGTTTGATCTTTTTACTGTTGTAAAAAAAAAGAAGGGAAAAAGACATTCAACCCCCCAACGTTTAGGAAAAGGGACAAAAAACTCCTTAACGTTTCAAAAAGAACTTATAACCTCATTTCCGTTAATAAACACCGTTTGTTTTAACAGTAAATTTATTTTTAATTTTTAATTACTATTATACCCTTAGAATAAATATAAATTAATATATTGATTTGAGACATGTCACAATTAATATTTTTTTAAAATTAAAAATTGAGATATAATTACATTTTTGTCCAAATTATTTGCTATAAATTATACCTTTCTAATTATCAAACATTTCATATGTGATTATTACTAATAAAACAAAATTTGATTAAACCCTTTTTCTTTGAGGAATCAAAACCATATTATTATTGTTAGAAATGTATAATTTATAGTAAATAATTTTGGTAAAAAAATAATTGTATCTCAATTTTAAGTTTTTAAAAAATTATTAATTGTGATATATCTCAAATTAATATATTAATTTTTTATTATAAGAGTATACTAGTAATTAAAAATTAAAAATAAATTTACTGTTAAAACAAACAATATTTATTAACAGAAAGAGAGTTATAAATTTTTTTTAAAACGTTGAAGAGTTTTTTATCTTTTTTTTTAAACGTTGGGGGGTTGAATGTCTTTTTCCCAAAAAAGAACGAAAGATGAAATATACATACTAAAGCATTATCCAAACGACGAGCTTTTGGTTAATTATCAATCAGGCAATAGTTTTGGTGAATTATCATTTAGATCCCGAATCTTTTAATTTTTTAATTACGTAATTTGCTGAAAATAGTTTTATTTATTTATTTCTTTTCTCCCCTTCGGCCATCTATTGAAAAGAGAGTGAAAATGTATTTTACTTATTTTTTCCTCACTTCCATTCTCTGGCGAATTTAATTTAGAAATCTAAGTATTTTCTTTTTATGATGGACGCAGGAGAATTTAAACCTTCTAAATAATACAAAGTGGTATTCATCAATCCACCGAAAATTGATTTTCCTAATTTTTCTTTTGATAATATTAAATTATCATAGGAAAGACATCCAAAATCTTTGATTAATAGCACTATAATAATAAAAATGCCATATTTATTTATTTTTCGTTTAGAAAAGAATTAATTCTTTCAAATTTTTTATACTAGTATCAGATTAGCTTGGTAAGATGTATCTTTTAAAATAATTATTGTTAGTTGTGCTATAAAAATAATCAGTTTTAAAAAAAATCAATTAAACATTTAATAAAATCTACTTTTATAAGTATTGTGAGCTTTAAAAATAATAATATATTTGATAAATTTTATAAATTGTTATAAAAATATAAATGACACAAAAGTTAAATTTTAGAATGTTTCTAATTTTTTTTAAAAAATTTTATTATAAGATAAAATGGGATTCCCCTTAGGTGCAACAGTGGCACCGTGCCACTGTTGCACCTAGCCGTTGGATGCAGTTGGATGTCAGTGGATCCCACCAATCCAACTGCATCCAACGGCTAGGTGCAACTGTGGCACGGTGCCACTGTTGCACCGTAGCCTGATCCGATAAAATGATCTTATTAAAAATTATTTCTAAAAAAATTTATTAAATATTAAAATTAATTTTAAAAAATCATTTTTCAATCTGGTAAAAATGATCCAACCCAGCCCTGCATGCTTTACAACTTTTGAACAATTTAAAGAAATTTTTCAAAAGGAGAAAAAAAATATTATTTTAAAAAAGAAAGACATTTCCGTGGCAACTGGCAAATTATAAAGACTTCCTTGAAACCAAAACTTAGTTGGCAAGGCAAAACTCCCTTCCATATTATTATTAAACTCAACAAAGACTTCTGATCTCTCTATAACTTCTGCTCAAAAGTATCCTCCAATCCAAACAAAATTCTCACTTGAGTCTCCTCTTACTCATCGAAAAAAGGAAAAACCAAGTCATCATCGATGGCGAAACTGAAGATTGCAGGGACATGGTCGGGCGTTTTAGAGGTAGAATTGGAGACTTGGACGGTGCCCATGTTGAGGGAAGAGGTGGCAAAACGATCAAACATGTTGCCTGAGACTATCAACTTGATATGTGCTGGCAAAGTTCTGAAAGATGATCATGGTGGTGGCTGTGATAGCAAATTAAGCCAATTGGGTGTCAAGAATAACTCCAAGGTTCTTGCTACCCGTATCTCTGTTGATGAAGGCAAGTCACTCATGGCTGAAGAAGAACGCTCTCGTAGGGTTGCTCGAATCAAGTGAGTCTTTGTTGTTTTCCTGTGTAATTACTTTGTTGAATTTTGTGGTTTTGGATTATAGGTTTTGATCAAACTTTAATCTTTTTTGGTAGTGAACAATGGGTTTGTTGGTTTTTGAATAATCTTGTGGCCTTCTGAGGCAAAGTTTGCACTATCTCTTTTACTGAATATTTTTCTATTCTTCCCCTTCCCCCCCCCCCCCCCCCCAACAAAAAAAAAGGGTCCTTTACTCTGTCTGACTCTATCTCATTGTGCAATTGTTTTATTGTATTTGGTGTGTGATTGGAAATGCAACATTTTTGTGGAATTGGACTTTGTATGAACAATGGAATTTGGATGTTGGATCATATCTGTATCATTGAATGGTCATGCTTCTTAGTGCGGTGATATGTGCTCTGCTGTTGCAGTGTTGCTCAGAGCTGGTGAAAACAACATTGATATGAGTTTTAAACAAAGTTATAGAACTTAGCACAAGTTATACAAATTAAAAACTACCGATACTATTCTTGTCTGGACTTGGGGAGAGAAGATATTTTATTATTATTATTTTTTATTTAAGTTTCTTTTCTCTTGAATACTTATGTTTCCTTGGAATTGGACACAAATTAATGTTTATATATGTTGTATTATCCTATATTGTTATGAAACATAATTGGCAAAGCAGTGAGTGGCTGAAGGGATATGCAGGTTGATTTGTGTCTTGAGAAACCACTAACTTCTGCAATGTTCCAGTTTTCTGCACTTGAATTTTATGAGTCAAAAAATCTGCCGGAAATATCTCCACAGAGAACAAAAATGATATTCTGCACTTTTGTCATATTTAGTTCATAGGTCTATGGAGTAGTTAGTTATGATAATTTTCCTCTCATCAACAGTGGCAAGATTTCAGATTCATGTTGGTCAGAAATCCATCTATATGTTTTCTGTTCTCTTGTCTCATTGTTATTGATGACGTGAAGGGGAAAGTTGGTTGCTTTTTCTTTTCTTTTCTTTTCTTTTTCACCTGGTAGTGACTCATTACTATTTACATCCTATTGACAGGGCAGCTGCTACAGCACTTGTTAATCGGCATGCAGATGGTTCCTTACCTGTCGAGGACTTCAATTTAGAACTTGAAGATCAGAATGGGGAGAAAGTACGATTTGGATCAGAGACTGATCGGCGGTATGATACATGAGTATATTTTTCTTGTTATACTGTTTCTGACTGCATTTTTCGTTGAGAAATATTTTTGGGAATTAAAAGTCCGTGTCTCTTAAAAGTAAGATTTGAATTATCATTTGAAAGGGCGATGATGATGGGACTGATGCTTCATGCAAATGCAAAGAGTCTTATCAAGAGGCACATGTATAAGGATGCTTTGGAAGTGCTTACCATGGGAGAGGTCAGTCTTAGTACTTTTTTTTTTAAAAAAAAAAGAATTGAAAAATTAAAATGATTACCGCATTTGAGTAAGTTACATTATGGTTTCTGTGCGATATGGTTCTGCAATTAAACTTCCCCTTCCTGTACATCCTTTGAAGGGCATCTTTTTTCTTTTTATTATTATATTAGCTGGGGATGGGTGGTGTGGAGGTGGAGGTTGGGGGATGAGCAATAGGACATTGACCTCGTCCAGATGGTTGTCAAGTGTTAAGTTTATGTCTCTCTGGAGATCTGTGATGAAAAGTGGAGAGCATATGTAATATCTGAGAAATACAGCTATCTGATTGTCTGACAAGTTTTAGCTCAATATTTTCTCCTCTTTCTTTTCGTGGTTCAGAATTCTCTTTTTAATCAAACGATTTGAGATGTACAACTTTCTAAAGTGTGTCTATCGGGAGGTTCAATTTATTATTTAGTTATATACTTCCCTGTCAACAAAAGGCAATTAATTTGTGTGCTTTTGTTGTCTTTTATCTTGTAGGAGGCTTTCTCTCTTTGCGATCCCAAGGTCCTTGAGGTGAGTAAAACATTCCTTCTTCTAGTTGTATAAGGTAACAATTAGATCTGCGCTACTGAATATTATTCACTTTGAGCTCTGTCATGGCACAGTAGTGGGTTACTTTAGCAATTTGATAGAGGTATCTGAAAATTGCTTTAGTTATTGTGTCAAGCTCCTTGCTTGAGTCTCTTATTAATTAAGCGCATTTAGTAATGATTATTGCATGTGGTAATTCCTGAGATAGTTGATTTGCAAGTTCAAAGAGATTTTTTTTTTTGAAGAGAGCAAACCTGACTTTTTTTATTTTCTTTTCCTTTCTGAACTTAGTATTTACTTTCAAATAATCAAGGTATCAGCAGCCCATTCCTGGTACAAGAATTTAAATTAAGAAAAAAAAAGGACCATTAGATTAATGTACCTTGAATTTTAAGAACACGTCTGACATGTTACTCCTACTGTTGATTTTAATATAGATGTATGTTAAATGTGTATATATATTGTAATTGCTTAAGGAGAGGTTGCTGATATTACCCTAATAATTATACAAGTTTTGGTGGATTGCTTCTCTTTCATCCAAATGTAACGTGTCTTTGCGACTTTATAGATCTGAATAGTATTCGAAATTATTAGGGAAAACAATTATAAGTTGATTGCAATTTTGTTGTAATTAGATGCTTTCCCCTTCTTAAACTTTAACTTACAAGCAGTTTCTGTCTTTTGGCATTGTGTTCTTCATGACAGTTTGTTGACAATGGCCCATTACTGCAAATAGACATGGTCTGGTGCTATTTCATGCTTCGAGACATCAGCTGGCTTTCAGAGGCAGGAATACGCCTTCGAAAAGCTAGAGAAGGAATAGAGCGTGCTCATGGGAAGGATTCTTCTCGTGTCAGACTGCTTCAGGCAGGTCGCCATCCAGAGCTTGCATTGTGAGTATTTTTCTTTGTATTTTCCAACCAAGTGTCTTGGCCATAGGTTGCAATAATCTTGTTGTGTAATCTGGTAATCATTTTTTTTATCACATCCTTATAGACATTTGAGAATGGAGCTGCTGGAAGGAGTGGCAGCATATCACAGTGGTCAGTTTGATAAGGCTCGGAATGCATTGACCTCTGCACAAGCAAAATTCTTCCAGGTGATTATGAATATAATTTTCCCCCTTAAGTAAATTTTCCTTTCTCTTGATCTTTCTTTATATTTTTGTTGATGATCTATCTTCTATTGTTGATTCTAGTTACAAGTGCCGGATGAAAGTTTATCCCTGGTTATGAGCATGGGCTTCAAAGAACAAGATGCAAAGAGAGCATTGCGAATATGCAGTCAGGATGTCGGGAGTGCCATTGATTTCCTTGTTGAGGAGAAAGCAAAGAGAGTTAAGGAAAGGGAGGATAATGAGCAGCGAAGAAAGGAAATCATGTTGTTGCCCCTCTCCCCCCTCTCTTTTCTGGTCAATTACAATTAGTTCACGAAAAAGGATTCTATTTAAGTTGCATATTCTGTGTCATTTTTGTTAATTAGCTAACTTATTTGCAGGGAGCAAAAGAGGTATGGACTGACACCCTTGAAGAAAGCTGTGGATATAGAAAAAATAAAAGAATTAGTCTCCATTGGGTGAGTGAAACCAATCCAGTTTTCTCCCTGTTTCTTCTTCTTTTAGTTGATTAGTTGTATTTTAAATATGCATAAAAATACATTTTACACTGAATATATAACAAGATTATTTATGTTCATAACAAAAACATCTATGTGTACATACTGTAGACAAATTTAAAAGAGTTGCACATTTTGACAGATTTGAGAAGGAGCTCGTTGCCGAAGCCCTTCGGAGAAATGAAAATGACTCTCAAAAGGCATTGGATGACTTGACAAATCCAGAATCTAATTCTGCCATACAGGTTACTAACTTTTTCTCATGAAATTTTCTATTTGATTTCTATTCACTAAATTTGTTTGACCTGCAGCTTTACATTGAATCAAGGAAAAGGAAAAGATGTCGGCAAGCAGCTGATGCTAAGATTGAACAGCTGGTTGCCATGGGCTTTGAACGACCGAGAGGTAGTTATTAAATTAGCATATCGTATATATCCTTCCGTTTTTCTTTGTGCAGTGTGTAACATAGCACTAGGCCTGGTGGGAGCCAATATTTGGTTAAGCAGCAGTCTTATCTGTTCTCTGCTGTGCAGTGATTGAAGCTTGTCGGGCTGGTGGTGATGATATTCACCAAATAATGCTCCAACTTCTCGGAGAACCTGGGTCAAACCCAACGGCTGCTGCTAACAACAATGCAAGTACTTCCATTTCAATGCCTAACAATGGCGAGCCTAGTAGTTCAATTAACAATGAGAATGTGGAGGGTGACCCAGATAGTAATTTTGAAGAAACATCAGCCACTGAAGATGTAAATGGGCGAGATGTGGAGATGGAGGATGAACTCGCTAATGATTTAACAGGGGATGTTTTTGCAGACTATGACATTGAGGTTACAAAAGAAGGTGAAGCAATAAGCGAGTATCTATCTCTGCTTGAGTCAGTTGCTGGTATTGCCATTGAGAAAGCAAGAAATTGAAAGTAGTTTTTTGGATTGTATTGTAAATAATGTTGCATTAGGCAAGCAGCTGTCAATAATGATGTTCATGGTATTGGAGTGGTGATTTAACAATTTGGAGTCTGAAGCAATACAGTCCTAACAGGCATTGTAAAGCAAAATTAGTTTTTGGTCATAATGAATTGATTTTATGCAGTGAATACATAACTGCAATGATTATGTTTCCTTTTTTTATTTTGGGCCGCCTTCTCATTCTTCTCTTTTGGTGTATGGTGATGTTACTATAAAAGGGATTCGAGACAGACGAATTGATCATCTAAGTGAAAGAATTACAGTAAAAGCCAAAGTAGCCCAAGCCATTTAATCAATGCCATGTATTGCAACATTTAGGTAGCAATACCCTTAAGAAAAATATTAGGAAAAAAGGACACTTCCAAACTCCGAAAAAAGGGGTCCCGGAATGAAAATGGTGCAGGCTTTGAGCGTATATTTCTAAAATAGTAGTGGGATGTAGTAGGTAACAACATTACAATTCACTAGCAACAGAAGTCTAAAAGGGAGTTTCCATTGGAACAAACCTAGGACTTTGGGTGTCTTTCATTTCAACTCTATTCATAAGATATTATGGATAACATTTCATAGCTTCATTGGAGCAATTATGCGCAACAGAGATTCGAAACAGCCCGAAAAGGTCATACATTTGTCATATATACAAATGTCTCGGGAGAAAAAGGATAAGGATAAAAAAATATTCCAACAGATTGAAAATTTACTTGGTTCCTCAAATCTATCTATTCCGGTGATTTGTTAAAGAAGGCACAGCTGTAAAGTGAATGTTTTAACTTTGTTGATAACTCACGGAAGAAACTCTTCTCAGCAGAGGTACACTTAGTAAATCAGCAATTAGATCCTTCATTCTTCTGTCTGGTAACTTGATGGATATTCTTTGTCACCAGTGACCATTAATATCTGCTTAGATTCTACTTTGTCTTCCTCCACTTTTGTTGCCTTGTAATCATTTGGAAGCACATTACAGTCAATGGTGTGCCACACAGGTCTCTCTTCTTGGAACAAACTGCAGTCAATGCTAGTCATTAGAGCAAGTAATGCAGCTAAAAGTTTCACATGCAATATAAAACGACAGGACATCTAATTATCCAGGTAAATTAGCACGTTTTGTAGCAGACTTGAACTCCCGCTATTTCACGTACGTAGAGCAGAGGAGTAGAGTGTGTGTGCATGTATGAAGCAGAGAAATATAGAGAGAGTGAATTTTCACAACAAACAAGTAAAAACATACAGCAAAATATAAATTTTTTGCCTAACTATTTTGGCTTTATCATCAGCCAGAAGACCAAGACATCCTTCAGTGTAAAGACTGTTGCAGTGCTGACAAAATCTTAAAACCAGTGTAGGCCCGAAATCTTCTACTTTTCAATACCTCATGCCGCATCAGAGATATAGTTTGAATAAGTGAAAATAATTATTTATAAAATGTTCATGTGGAATGTGATACATGTATCCAGTCAATTTTTAGGAAAGTGGTGTAGCAAGTATTTGGGTACGCATTATGTATCTTTTTTTGTAAATAGTCAATCTTTGCAGAAGGAAGAGAGAGAGGCACTTACGGATGCTTGCAAAGCATTGGGCACTGGATGGTAAGTGCATACTTGCAAGTTGATAGCTCCGTAATGGAACTAATCATTGCTCTGGGTTCTGAGCAGACAAATCTCACCTGCATAAAGGGAAAAAAAATTGTATTTCAAAGAATAAGAAAGGGAAATGAGAAGGAAAACCAAAAATCATAGAAGACTTAATGAATTGATTAGTTTATACCTCAGTCTCTCGGGGCTGATTTGTAAGATCACAGAGTGTCCCATTTGTGTACTGATGAGCATGATACCTACATAAAACAGTAAACAATATAACTCCCAATTTTTTTCTAAACTGTTTGTATCTCCCCCCATTTTCTATCCTTGCAGCAGCCGCTTATTCTTCTATTATTATTATTTATCTGGTTCACCCATCTATTCACAAAACAGTACCTTTGTGATGCATCTTTGGAGCGAGGATCTTTCAGTGTGGAAATGTCAGAGAGATTCTGGTTGAAAGCAGCTGTGGCCTCTGCATCATACACTCCCAAGATAAATTCCTGAACCACCTGCAATGAGTGAATCATAACAGTGAGAACTGTTAGATGTTTATTGCTCTTAGAAACATCAATTAGAAATGCAAGTGCACAAAATGATAAAGAAAAGAACGTTCCTCTGTCAATTATTCTTAATACAACTAGTATTATGAGCACAACAAACAGTCAGAAAATGGCTATAGCTATACAATATTGGAGAGGGCAATAGGCAAAGTGGGATACATTAAACATTGGGTTCCAATACTACATTAGCCCAAAATTCAGCAATCAAAGTTTTATGAAATCTTCTCTTAATCTGATTACTTTCAGCCAAAATAACATGCTTCATCCTGAACTAGCAAATCATTTGGCTACTGAGAAGGACAAAACATCAAGGACAAAACATCAAAGACCAAAATCAACAACAAAAGATGGTCCTTAAGCAAAACAGGAGATTTGCCTCAAGGGTATTTAAGAGATTACCTTATCATCTTCCAAATGCAGTTGCCTTAACTTATTTTGGTAGCAAAATTCATATGACCACCAACCTTCTTGCTGCATAAAAGATTGATGATGAATGCATTAGCTACTAAACAAATTAATGATATTCAGTGGGAAAAAAACTGAAAATTTCTAGTGAAGAACACAAAAGTAATGAAGAAATAAGGATCTTTACTTAATTACTCAATAAATATAGAACATATTTTACATCTGACTCAGCATGCCACATTTAACTTTGGAGTAATAAAGTTTACCCTCATAAAGCATCGGTCCTTCAATACTTCAAGCAGCTCGTCTGGTGTCTTCAATTTAATCCGTTTCTGAGTTTCAACAATCATGCTGCTTGTATTATGCTGAGGTACTTGCCTTTCACTCTTGGTTTTTTCTACTTTAGGCAAATAACATATATAATTCTGTCCATTTTTATCCGGCATAATCACAGATTCCTGGTCATCATCCTGCATCATTTTCAGGCCACTGCATTAGATTGTGATACCTCATACTCCTTTTTCATAGCTAATATTCACATGGTAAAAGTTGCAATATGTTTAGAAGAAGTTGAATCATCTATCCCATTGGCAGGTAGGTTGCCGGAATAGCATGGCAAGTTCGTTCAAACAAAAAATGAAAATCAACAGTTCAACATACTTACAGGATGAAAAGGGGAGTCTTCTGAATGGAAATCAATCTTGTATTTTGGTTCACGAGAACTTCGACCAAATGTATTCCCTGTCAATCAACAAAACGAAAGAGAATACAGTGAAACTCAAACAACTTCCATCATCAAGGAGCAATCATTGCAAAAGGACTAGTATGCGGTACCCGTTTATCTCTATGATTTAACTACTTGCTTAATGATAGCCAAATCAGGAGTGCCTTCAGAGATACCAAAGCTGGCCCTTTGAAAAGCAATTAGTCTCTACTGTTTATCTACAAGAACTAATGAGTTTATTTTGACTAATTTCCATAAACTCCAACTACCCATTTTGTTTCTGGTGAATGCTCCAGTCTAATGAAATTGTCTCATTGCCATCATATCTTTCAAGACTCAAACTAAAATCGATGAGAAAATGCCTCCAGGCAATTAATTAGCCACAAAAATATAAGCTCCCAAACACTAGCTACACCCAGTTTATAACACAGAAATATCAATTTAGAATTATTATTCTCTACATAAGCCTCAGAAAGCCTCTAACAATTCATTTTACCCAGATAAATACTACAGATTTTCTTACGTCACATTAAAGAAATAGACATAAAATTAAGCTCAACAGATCACAGTAGCCATGAATATTACCAAAAAAAAAAACGTCTTTTTAAAAATTGTATTGATGTAAGAATAATCACAAGGGACCCAGAAGCTAAAAATTTGATTACATAGGAAAAATGAAAGTGGCAAACATTATTATCACCTATATTAGCTTGGAAGATTTGATCAGCTAAAGCGTAATTGCAGAGAGTTTGTGAAACAACGAGAAGCAAAAACAGCAATCTCATGTTCTTCGTTGTGTCTGTAATCATAAATATACAATATTTATGCGTTGAAAATATGAAGGACCAAATCGGAATCGGATCCAGGAACTCAGAATTTTCGAGAGCTGCTCTGCTTTTCAATTTTCTTGAGCAAAGTCACCTCTTTTTTTTTCTTTTTTTTTTTCTTTTTTTGGGTTTTGGGGGGGGGGGGTGTGGAGACAAAGAGCAAGTCACCTTTTGAGACTGCCATCCGGTGGTATTTGGGACGACAGTCCCGCCACGCAGATTGGCCAATCAGGTTCTGCCACGTCAATCACGGACGATGAGTGATGTGAGAGTTATGTGCAAAGTCACGTGACAATCTCACTAATTAGTTTTATTTGAAATTGATATCTAAGAAAAGAAAGCTTATTGATTTTAGATATTAATCGGCGTTTATTAAGATTAACAGTGAATATTTGTTGAATATTGTGTAGCTATTGAAATTACTACCTTGTTTATATGGATAAGAATTTAATGCGGAGTTGAGTTTTTATTGAACCTTGAATTAATGGTTATTAAATAAGTAAAAAAAAGTAAAAATTTAAAATAATTTTAATTATTGGTTCAATAAAAATTTAGTTCAGTACTGAACCATAATCCTAATTATATGCATTTATTTTTTTAATTAATAATATAAAGTTGGGATGGAGAATTCGAATCTTATCTGAAATGAAATTTTAATTTCTTCCAATAAAATTAATTTTTAAAAAGAAAACTTGTCCCATTGTTTGATAATTAATTCTTTCCTATACAATGCGTAATGTTATTCAAGATTCCAAATCTACTAAAATATTTGAGAATTTACATGTTAACCAATGAATAAATCATAGGCAGCGCTTTATTTATTCTCAGCAAAAAATTTCTTCCGCTAAAAAAAAGAAGATAAAATCATAGGTAGCTGAGCTCAAAGCAATACTCAGCACTGTCCGAACTGGTAATGATTAATGAATGAGAGAGAAATTCACCAGTACTAGTTTCAAATATTTACGAAGAAACTGCACTCTGTGACAAGCTTTTTGTCAGCTTTGCTTGTATAAGCTTGTCCAAAATTGGTTGCTCCAGAGGAATTGGGTCAAGGCAACGTTCAGCAGCGGCAACACTCACCTACACAGCAACATAGTTAGCAGACAAGCTAAAGAGGAAGTAGAGTTTCATCAAATTGCTGGGGCAAACTTGTACTGACATCACCTCATCAAGCAAAAAATCAATGGCGGCTTCATCTTCCGCGGCTTCCTTTAATGGAGTTCTTAGGTACTGGATATCCAACTGGATTTGCTGAAATCCACTTCGGTTAAAGGTCTGGTGTCGCACAAATTCTTGCAGACTTTTCAGGCTAAATTTTACTATAGTTGTTATAACCGACTCCTGCAGCTCATAAGTGATATTATTTCACCTTGTGTTAACATCAGATTCGAGTATAAACAAAACAGTCTCATATGTGCTACCTGCGTGCATTCAACTTTGGTAAAAATTTCAACTTTTTGCTTGAATAACTTTGCTAGATGTGTTTCCAAAAGTTGGCTCCTGGCCTTTTGAGTATTCGTACGGCTCAATTTGCCCTCTCGTAGGGGATTGCTGCGAGAGGAGTTGGTGCTCCCGTTGCTGTCATTTCGTTGATGCCTTCGGAGGAGCCCTTGTGGTAGTACCTGCTTCACTTCTTTTTTTATTGCTTCCAACTGAAGCAAGAAAATTTGAGAGGATATTCACATGTAAATGAACCGGTTCTCTCAGTTTTTGATTTGAAACAATGAGACAAGAACCTAATACGTAAACAGAAATATTGATAATGCACCAACCTCTTGAAGAAGTAAATCAACAAACATATGAACTTCTCTAGGCTCCTTGTGCTGCAGAGAGCTCAAAAGTATTAATTAGTGAAGTTGAATACCAAAATATACTTTCTAAATGCTTGGAGTATAATCATATCCGCAATGACCTTGACCCAATTTGGTGTGGTAAATCTTTTCCTCAGAAGAACTGAGATCCTCTGATTCCTCAAATTTATGTACTGATGAAAGAAAGTTCAAATTAATGTTAGAACATGACAACCGCTGTATTCCAAAGGATGGCATATGAAATCTACGTGGTGCATTTTCAAATCCGTTGCTGAAGTGTGAAATAACTATCAATAAACTCATACATGATGCAGAAGCTTTTCACCAGCAGACCGAAAGCTTCGACAAATTTCCCCAGGGACAAAGGCAGGCCCATTTTCATAGAGTCTAATACCACCACCTGCGAAGGAAGCAGCTATTTCCTGAAAAGAAAACATGAAAACAAGCCATTGAGGGTAAAGAGAGAGAAACTGTGTTATTTTATCCTCTTAGTAAAGGACCAGCATAAAAATAAAAGGTGGCTTATTTGCCTCAGTAATTCTTTGGATGGCAGTTTGTTCAATGAAGACAGATAATTGAGCCAGCACCAAGACAAGGCTAGCAAGAATTCTGTCACCCTGTGTTCCCTCCACCACACCATGAACTTGACCGGATGAATTATTTCTCCCAGAAAGCAACAGAAATCTACCGTGAAGTTCCCTAAAGAAGTCTTGGAATCCTTCTTGAACCCAATTGAGAATCGACTCTCTCAGTTTAACTAGTAGCTCCAAGTCGTCATCGAGAAGTTGGCGGAAATCCTGGAATGAACAAATGGAATAAGAAATAGAAAAACGAAATGAATGTGCACATATACGTAGTATAAGAATATAAGAAATGTAAGTTACTGACCAAATGACAGAATCCAAGTTTTAAAGCCGCAGATATATAGAAGCACTGACAAACTCCAATGACACTAGAATGTACAAAAAGCAAGCATTTGCGGGCATGAAATTCTTCAGGATTCTTGCATGCCTAAAAGAACATTGTCTCCGTAGCATATTATATATTACCAGTAGTATATCCATGCTGCCTTGAAGCACTGCTTTTTTGCTGGCCCCCAGGGCAACCTGCAAGGGAAACTCTTCCATTCCCTCCTTTTGTCCAACATAAACTTTTGTGAGGGCATCTGCCAGTTTGAACAGAATTTAAATAGATGAACTTCAGCCATTAGATAAAACCATCAAGTTATTCAAATTTGTAACAGTATTCCAAAGCGTTAATATTTATTTAAGGTCTAATCCGTTGCCATCACTAAATACTCAGCTGTACCAGAAGTACTAACCTGAACTCAATTTTCTGGTGATCTAACTCTTAAGATAAACTACTTCTTAAAGTTATAATCATGAAAGTAACCTGATATATCATGTAGAAGATGAGAAAATCTGCTGGCAACATGATGTTTGACAGTAATCTGAACAGCCTGAAACCATATGGGGTTTTTTAGTACACCAAACTTTATCCTTCAGCAAGAAAACAAATAGAATGTTAGTTCCAAAAGAAACCTCCAAAGAAAACTCAGAAAGAACAGATTCATGCAATACTTCATCCATCAGGAGAACTTCTTTCCATATCATACCTGCATGCAACTAGAATTTGGTGAAGAATTTCAAACAATCAAATCAAAGGTGGAAAATAGAAGAAATTTAATACAATGAAGATTATAAAATAATGATGCTCAGCTCTAGCATCATTTGAGGACAGAGCTTAAAACTAACTTAAATACTGAGTAAATTCAGGTAGCAAAGAATACGAAGCATAAGATCTTCCACGAGGGAATAAACAAATTACTTACGAAGAACAGCCAATAAATCGGCTGCACGTATCCGTTTCTTTCCATATTGCTCACCAGTTTCAAAGTTCCTAAATGGCAAAAATGACAATTACACTTATTGAGCAAAATGCTGTTGTGACTTTTTAGTTCAATCAAAAAATGACCATCAGCATGTCTTACTTTGTAACCAACTCCTGTGCAAGTTTAATTAGCTGCTTATCTGAATCAGGAAATATTACTCGATAAGCTCGAACAGCCTCCACAAACTCTTGAACAGAAGCCTGAGTTTAGAAAAATTGAAGACATATCGAACAGGTTAAGAGCAGGAACAAACTCGATGGGCTCAGACACCCGACACATACCAAAAATCTAAATTATAAAGGTGGTACTCAGTTTCAGTCACCTCATGAACAGTAGCAGCCACTGACTCAGGATGGTTTTCTAGTTTAGAAGGATCATTTGACATTAACAAACATCTGCTTATATCTTCATCCTTAAGCTGAAGATCCCCTAGAGACTGTTCTAACTTTTCAAATAGTTTTTCCTTTAAGCTGTCCACCTGTCGAAACATGAATGCGTAATTATATGAAATCTGTCATGCATGTGTATATTTCAGATCAATCTGTGACAAATCAGAGTGTTGAAATTATTTGAATAAAGATTTCAGAACATTTGGTACTTTAACAACAATGATATAGCAGGAAGAGATTTTTATTTTTTTCTTTCTACAAAAATAAATAAACAGCTAGTTCTGTGTGTTTTATCACACACCATTGTAGCCTAATTACTTTGCCTGTTTAAAAGTGTAATATGTTAAATCAGCTGAAGAAAACACCCAAATGACCATATTCACAGAGTAGTACAAACCGGAAAATCCAACTGCTTAAGAAGCATTGCAGCCTCTGCTCTTGCTTGTATGGATTCAGAATCTGAGAACAACTTCCCCTGAAAATAAAATATACACCAGAAAGAAGACAAATTTTAAATTGGCTCTTCGGCATTACACTGCATTTTTCCTGGCTGCCTTATACGAATAATATGCATGCTTCAGACAAACAGAGATTTCTATTACTGGTGGGTGGCCGGTACTTTCATCATGATAGATTTTTCTGTATTTGACACATGGTTTTGCATGTTACACCCATGAGACATATAAGGACTTAAATCAATGCTGCTTGTCTGCGGTGTGTCAGATAACATTCATAAATCACAACCGAAGTACCATCCGATATGAAGCTTCAACAGTGTTCCAGATATTTTCCCCGAAAGTCAGTGCGATACCATAATTAATCATTACCGAACATGTTGGATATAATTAGTCTACAGAGTCAAGTTATTTAATATGCTAGGTATTTGACTCGGTAAAGCAGCCCCTTGGCTTACCAACAACTGAGGATCAAATTGTGCCTTGACCGTAACTAAGGGATTGGTTTAAAGGACAGGCAAGAGTTGCCAAATGCCTACCATGAACACCCGAGGGAATTATATTATCCAATAAAAGGAGGAAAAGAAATAAAAGTAAGGTAAAAACTCTTAAGGCAGTCGGAACTGTGGCCCACATAAGATGAGGCGGGGACCCTAAATTTGTTGTACCTCTCACCCATCCTATGTTTCTAGGTTTGATTTGGCTTGGGCTCAAAGTAAGCCAGCCTGAATCACTATATATACAATAGAAAGAAGTAAGAACCTGCAAGTTCTTTATTATTATGGCAATTGCTTCTTCAGAAGCTCGCTTACAATCCTGGAATGATGAATCTCCATATGCCTAATGAGGAGAATATAACGAAATGTCAAACTTTCTGAAGAGGAAAAACATGCCCCACAACAAAATGGGGGGAAAAAAATCTGCAAACGCATCAATCAAACTAGCACAGGACCAGTGTATGAACTAAACGACCTTAAAAATAGGCATTGCTCCAGTATAGAACCTGACTGCATCAGCATAGGCTTCCGATTTAATGCATTTGCCAAGTCTAGCAGGTAAATCATAAATAAACTGCTCTTCACAGAAGAATATATCTGTCAATTAATAGATGGCCAGATCCAAGACGTATATAAAGCAGAAATTCGTAACTTGTATTGCTGATCAACAATAAATTAATTAATAATGTATTCTACGTGCAACTGTTACTCTTAAAACTGCTATAGGATCTGTTCAAGCAAGTTCTTTATTCACGAAAGTCAACTGCATTAGACTAAACAACTGATTTAGTAGCACTGGTGCAAGATGCAAGATGAAAACTGATATTAGTCCTGCTAATTGATCAAACCTCAGCACCTATTCAGGAAGATACAACCTCTCCACACGTGATGGATATATATATATAATTCCCATTTCTTCCAAACACAGAGACACATATTCACAGACACTATAATATGAAATAAAAGCCACTGTGATAAAGCCAATAAAACATTGCATATTCCTTTGATACCTGAACTTTCCGTAGAAGGTTGCGCGTTAGATGTAATTTCTCTATATGTTCTCTCTTTTCAAAGAGAGAAGTGTTGACCCCATCACTTCTAGATTGAACTGTTTTTATCTGTAAGATGATGAAGATGACGAATAATTTTTTCCGCCACTAAATCCATAACTCAATCTCAATGCTTAAAGTCTAATATAGTTAATGTAAGATCTTTTACAAACCTTCTCTAGGAGTTGTTCCATATTTGATTCCATGCCCATGATGTTACTATTCATCCTGTTATAAGCAAAAACATTACAATTCCTTAAAGAGAGAGATTCAAAAACTCCAAACAGTGAGTAAATATCTAAAACAGAACAGATTCTGACATTGAAGTAATGCAACAATTAATAGAAAAACACAAAGTAGTTGATAAGCTGTAGATTATGAGCCAATAGTCATAGATGCTGTATGTTGAGCCAATACATTCTCAAATAATATTATAGAATGGAGAAGACTACCTTTTGATAGCATCAGTGGCACTTATAAACTTGTTGTAATTCTCATAGACTAACATTTGCAAGTCAGTATCAAGATTTTTAATCTCGGCCGCCATTCCCACATGCCTTTGCAGAAGCCCCTCCAAGCTTGACTTGTGTATCTACTCCATTCAAGACATGTATGGAGGATTAAAAACTTTCTGATATTCAACCTTTTCTTAAAAGAGAATTGGTATTACAACTAGTCTACTACTACCACATTCAAGTTTCAAGTAAACCCACCACTCAAATCTATCTTGGTGGATGAATCTGAATGCATTATCACTTCTTCCTTGTAACACAAGCATAGTGAAAATAAAGGTAGATACAAACCGGCAAGAATTATCTAGCATAGATAATTAAATCCCTTAATCAAACACACTATCATGAGCAATTTAAGCCAAATTTTGGATATGTTTGTGAATGTTGTGCTTCTTCTAATAGAAACCAACTTTTTCTAATTGATTAATATCTTTATAAAATAATAATAAAATCAGGAAACTCCTGATGTGGCATAACAAGATTGGTTAAACGAATTAATTAATACACTATCCTCTCATTTATACTCGACCGTCAGTGATTTTAGCTGTCTATTAAAAGGCACGGAATCTGAATCTCAAACATATCCTTGTTAGTAAATACTGCACTGGTGTCAATATTATATGAATAGTTTAGTCATAATCATGATTATGGAATTAATAAATAATATAGAGCGGCGCACCAGGAGATTCAAGTAGTGATCGGCGTTGAATGAGTTGGAGTTGATTGCATCCAACGGTGCGAATTTGGAAGGCGGGTTGGGTGACATTGAAGGATCTGGACCGTAGAAACTCGACAAAAGATCTCTCATTCTCCTCGCTTTCTCGTCCAACGGCACCTCGTCCCCGCTCATTTTTGAACTTTCAATGGAGTGGAGAGAGCAGGTAACTGAATCGCAGATCGGTGTGATCAGTCAAAGTTAACGTAATTACGTACACAAGCCTTAAGCATTAAGCAATAAGCAATAAGCATGCACGCACATGTCATCCGCTCTGCTATCGTATCATCAATGTTTTCTGTTACATATTAGGCAATGTTGTTACGTTCACAGTTGCATTCATTGGAGCGAAGGTTGATGATGTGGCAGGATCTCCGGTTTCTTAGGTGGTGAATTGAGAATGCCATGTGGCGATTTACGAGAGGATATCTGTTCACCGAGTCCTACTAACACTTGGGCTCTAGCTGACTTTTTCAATCAAAACAAGTAACGAGGGCTTGGGTGGGACGGCATTGGCTCGGATGGAGGTCGCGGATTTAAAGTATTGAAAACTAAATGCACCCGTCCAATTTCTCAATACACCTGCGAGTGTAATGAGCAATGGATTCAGGTGTTTTTAGCACCAGCATTTTTCATCTTGTTCCAAAAGCCTTCAAGCCAATAAATACCGTAGCGTCTGTTAAATATGGGACACGTGCTATTTGCCTATTTGTTAAACACCTCCCATAATATTTTTGTATTTTTTGGGTTTAAATAAGTAGCACGTATTTGTGAAAGTTAGCATATAGGCATTTTTGTAAAACGATGAAAATTCGATGGTTTATAAATAAATAAATATAATTATTGTTTTCTTATTTGTTGAATTATGACGAATGAAAGTACATACACTAAAAACACCCCAAAATTTTTATAGGATTAATCAATAAATTTATGCCATGCTTAAACAGAAGCAATTGAGGCAGGGCACCTGGCCAGCTGCCTCTTGAGCATGTGGCTTGCGAACCGAGGCAAAATAAGTAATGATAAAGGGCATAAAAGGAGAGACGGACAGTATTAAAGAGGAAATCAAGGTGGCCCGTGGCCCGTGGCCGGGTGGTCTTCTACGAAGTTCCGTTGAAGTTGCCTCCCACAGTCCCACTCACCTATCGTGCCTTAAAATTCACGGCCGTCAGATTTAAAAATACCATAAAAATTCAGACGGTCAAAGATTGGACATACATACGGCTACGGGGCGGTTGCTTGCAACAGATTGTCACGTCGTGTACAAAAGATTCTCGAAAACGCAAGCAAAGAAGCAGACACAAACTTGTAGCATTTTTTTAAAATTCTTTTTGTTTGCTTTCTCACAAAACGGCTGTCCGTTTGCCGTTTAAGCCATTTCCCCGTTCCCTTGTAACAGGGGGAAACTCCACTTTTTTGTTGTCGTTTGGCAGTTGGTGGACCCATTAAAGTTAGTTACTTTTTTGTTTTTTTTCCAGTCACGTGGTTTTGTCCGTGGACGGTAGTGTCCGTTTCGTGGCCTATTTTTTTATCTACGGGTCCACACGCCAAAGTGGGAAAAAGTGTGTGGCTGCCACTTCAAGCAGCCTTGTGGTTGCCATTAGGGATGGCAGAAATCTTCACGGGGATGGGTACTTTCGGAGATTTTTCTCATTCGGGAAGGGTACGAGAATAATTTTATACTTAATTTTTTTTTCGGGGAGGGGACGGAGAAAATTTTTTACCCAACTTTTTATTCGGGGAGGGGACGGGGATGAGGTGGAATCCCCATCCCCTACCCATTTCCTCATTTTAATTTTTAATTTTATTTTTATTTTTAAAATTACTAATAAATAAATAAAAAAATTATAAATATTGTTAAAAATAATAAATATCAAAATAGTTGTATGTTGGGAAAGTGGTCACCCTTTGCCGGGAATTAGTTGAAGAGTATTAATTGAAGTTTTCACCAACTATTTATTACTTTGATTATACTGGTAGTAGTTCTTCTACTAGATCTACAGGGGATTCTTATAAGAAAGCAACCAAATGGATGATAGGTTTTGATGATTATGTAAACAATGGAGATTGTGCAGTTGTTGCAGATGAATTAGATTCCTATTTGGATGAGAAAGTTATATCTCGGATGGAAGATTTTAATATTTTGAGTTGGTGGAAGACAAATGCTAATAGGTATCCTACATTAGCTCGAATTGCTAGAGATATTTTGGCAATTCCAATTACAACAGTTGCTTCTGAATCAGCTTTTAACACTAGTGGTAGAGTTGTGAGCTCATACCATAACAAACTTCATCCAAGCACATTGGAGGCCTTAATGTGCTGTCAAAGTTGGTTACGAGCTTACAATAGCGGTATGAGTTTATTTTAATATGATTAATTTAAAATCGAAAATAAAAAAATGTATTAGACTATTAATTATTCGGGGACCGGAGACCCTCGGGGATCCCCTGTTATTATTCGGGGAGGGGATGGAGATTCTCTCAAGCAATTTTGACGGGGACGGGGACATATGCAAAACATCGGGGATGGATACGGGGAGATTGGTCCCCTCCCCTCCCCTCCCCATTGCCATCCCTAGTTGCCATTATTTTAAATTCAAGGGTTATTTCCATCTAACCCCCAAATCTTTCAATATTTTTCACTGCACACCTAAACTTTTCGATATTTTCTATTACACACTCAATTCCGTTAATTTGACCGTTATTTTTAACGAAACTATTTGAAAGTTAATGAAATATGTGAAATATCCCTTATCTTGAATTAGAAAAGAATTAAATGAGATAAAATATTAATCCAATAATTAACATTTACATTAAAAATTCTTAATTAAAAATAATTAATAATAATTTCATCAATTAACCTATCAAATAAATTTAATTTATCATTATCAAATAATATTTAGGGCATGAACTTTCAAAATTACCCTTTGACCGTTAGAATAAACGGTCAAATTAACGAATTTGGGTGTAGATTGAGCATTGTTGAAACATTTGGATGCGGTGGAATATGTTGAAACATTTGGGGGCAGGATGGAATTAACCCTAAATTCAATTCAATTACAATTTCTTAGCGCGTTCTCTCTCTTTTTTTTTAAATATTATTTTTCACACTTTAATAGTAAAATTCTAGGATTCTTCATGATAAATAAATATATTTTCTTAAAACCTCTTTTAATTGTATTTTTCTTAAAATCTGCAATTACAAAGCTCTCTTCCCTTTGATTTTATATTATTATTAGAGCATCATCAAAATACTCTTCAAATAAGATTTTATTACTTAATTGAAGAGCTACATCAACATTTAAGACTCCAAAAGACACTTCAATTAAGATTCTTCAAATAAGAAATGATCATCTCTCTTCAAATTTGAAGAGTTATTTTCTTTCTCTTCAATTTATATTTTATTATTTTTTGTTGAAGAAAAAGAGAAATGTGCTTTAATTACTATTGACTTTTCCTTTAAAAAAATAATTTTTTAATTAAAATAATATTAACTCATTTCTATTTGAAGAGTTTTTTGGAGAACAATATTTTTTTTCACTCATCTATTTATCACATAGGTAAGCAAATGAATATTTAAAGAGTAAAATTTATAGAGCCTTTTGGAGATGCTCTTATATATCCGATAAGATTCTAACTCCAAATCAATATTAGTTTTATCATTTGAATTTGTGCCATTAAATTTTTTCTCCTTTTTTACAATTAATTACATATGATCGTGGTTTTCTAAAATATGTGCTCGGTAAAAATTGATTACACTTCCTCGTAAATCGTAACCAATGTAGGTAATTTATGATGATTCATTAATGTTACTATTTTAAGTAATTAGGTTTTTTTAAATAAAAAGGATATTTTGATTAAATTTTTCTATACAGTTTTTTTATTAAGAATGTTTTTAAAAACATAAATGAAAATCGGGATAATTTCACAGAAGGGATTAACACTTAGAAAACGCATTAGAGACAAACCATCATTTTCAAATAACATAAAACGTGTTGAAAAAGATATATTGTCATCTTCAAATACCATAAAACATGTTGAAAATGAGACTCATTTAAAGGGTCCAGATAGTTAGGATAGTTAAATTAAATGGGACTTATTAAATAAACAACCAAAATAGGTCATTAGGTTTTTTGTTTTTATTTAATTAATTTATTGCCGAAATATTGAAGCTAACAAGCCAAGTGGCAAAAAGCAGCTAAAATTTGATGGGGCAGATCTTTGCCTTTCACTTTTCATCGAACGTCCCCAAGAAACTTGGAATCAACGACATTAGGTCGGACCCACGTCGTTTCTTAATTTTCTAAAATCCCAGAAAATATTATTACATCAGACTTGATTTTTTTCTTTTTAAATTGGATTTCTTTTCTTAGCTTCTTTTGGCGTTTGCGTGAAGCTGTGAAAACTCTTACAAATTACACAAACACGAAGACAAAGTGTTCGATTCTATTTTTCTCACAAAACTTTCTTGCACTTTCTCGCTTCAAATTTTCCCGGAAAATTCACAGCTCGTTTCATTTCTGAGATAAGTTTCCTTCCCAGCTATTTTCTTCTAAAAATAAAGTTAATGGAAGTGTGTCGTTTTGTTAGCTGAATTAGGTGTTATTTGTTTCTCTCTGAATTGGGGTTTGTTTTATTTTTTCTTGGAGAAACAGTAGCAAATCCTGATTTGGAGAGATAAAAGTTGGAATTTTTTAGTTGCGTGTGTGTGTGTTTTTCTTTTTTCAAATTGGGTTTTGGTTTTTATCGAAGAAGCCATTTAAGCTTGAAGGGAAGCAAAAAATTGGAGCCTTGAAGTTGTTTTGTTGAAATTAGGAAGCGATTGAGGGTTTTTCTGGATATTGTTCCTGGGTTCTTTGGTTTAAGAGCTTTATATTTGGGTGCTTTTATTTTTTGATATATTACACCAAAAATTGTTTGTTGGGATTGGATTGTTTATCTTGTCTGAGAGCTTAAATACAGCTTAGTTTTAGTGGTGTTTGATTAGATTGGATTGGATTGGATAGTTACTGTTTTGGTTTCGGTAGTGTTGAAATAGTTAAAGTTCTTTCGGGTTGAAATGGGAAGGAATAGTGGAAAGACGAAGAAACAGATAGGTGGACAATCAGTAGGTGGTAGTCCTAAGCAAATCAAAGTTGGGGAACATAGTCCTAAATCTTATGATAAGGACACCGAGGTCTTTATTGGCATGTCTCAAGAATTGAAAGAGGAGGGGAACAAGCTGTTTCAAAAGAGGGACCATGGAGGAGCTTTATTGAAATATGAGAAAGCCCTCAAATTACTTCCAAGGAATTATATAGATGTCTCATATCTTCGGAGTAACATGGCTGCCTGTTATATGCAGATGGGTCTGAGTGAGTACCCCAGGGCAATACATGAGTGCAATTTAGCCCTAGAAGTCACACCCTTGTACAGTAAAGCACTTTTAAAAAGGGCTAGGTGTTACGAGGCTTTGAATAGGCTGGATTTGGCATTCAGAGATGTCACTACTGTTTTGAACAAGGAGCCAAAAAATATTATGGCAGCGGAGATTGCAGAAAGAGTGAAGAAAGAACTTGAGAAGAGAGGGTTAAGGGTGAATGATACTGTCATCGAACTGCCTCCAGAATATGTTGAACCTCCTGTTGCTTCGATTGCTCCAAAAGTAGTGAAAGAGAAGACAAAGAAGAAGAAGAAGAGCAACAAAGTTGAGCAGAAGAAGACTGGGGTCAAAGTTGAGGAAAAGGAAGTTGATGAAAAGATTGAAGACAAAAGGGTTGATGGCAGAATCGAGGAGAAGATGGCTGAGGATAAGGTAGTTGTGGAGGAGAAAATTTCTTCTACAGAGGACAATGAGCCAAAGAAGACTGTAAAGTTGGTGTTTGGGGAGGATATAAGAGTTGCTCAATTGCCACTTAATTCCAGCCTCCTACAACTTAGAGAGGTTATAAGTGATCGGTTTCCAAGCTGTAGAGCAGTTCTTATTAAGTACAGGGATGAAGAAGGTGATTTGGTCACAATTACTACTGATGAAGAACTAAGATGGGCTGAAGCATCGGCAGAAATGCAGGGTTCTGTCAGGCTGTTCGTGGTAGAAGTTAATCCACTGCAGGATCCATTGTATGAGAGATTCAAGAATGAGAAGGTGAACTCACTTGATATAGAACAAAAATATTTTGAGAATGGGAATGTGGGAAACGGTAAGGAAGCAGATAAGGGGTCATGTTGTATAGATGACTGGATAATTGAGTTTGCTCAGCTGTTCAAAAACCATGTTGGGTTAGATTTCGATACATACTTGAATCTTCATGAACTCGGCATGAAGGTATATTCTGAGGCTATGGAGGAGGCTGTTACCAGTGAAGAAGCCCAAGGTCTATTTAACAGAGCAGCAGAGAAATTTCAAGAAATGGCAGCATTAGCATTGTTCAACTGGGGAAACATTCACATGTCCAGAGCAAGGAAGGGGGTTTACCTCACCAAAGAGGCTTCTACAGAATCTGTACTGGAACAGATAAAAAGTGCATATGATTGGGCACAAAAGGAATTCACAATAGCAGGTCAGAGATATGAAGAAGCATTAAAAATTAAACCTGACTTCTATGAAGGGATTCTAGCTATGGGTCAACAGCAGTTTGAGCAAGCAAAACTTTCATGGTATTATGCAGTTAGCAGCAATGTTGATTTAGATACATGGCCTAAAACAGATGTTCCGCTACTATATAACAGTGCTGAGAGTAATATGGAGAAGGGCATGCAGATGTGGGAAGAGATGGAAGGGCGACGCCTTAGTGAACTTTCTAAACAAAAGAAAGCCGATAATCTTCCACAGAGAACTGGGTTGCATGGTTTATTTAAAGATATATCAGTAGTTGAAGCTGAAGAGCAGGCTAGAAATATGAGGTCCCAGATAAACCTCTTATGGGGCACCATACTCTATGAGCGATCCATTATGGAATACAAGATGGGGATACCAGTCTGGGGAGAAAGCTTAGAAGTTGCAGTCGAGAAGTTTGAGCTTGCTGGAGCATCTCCAACAGACATAGCTGTTATGATAAAGAACCACTGTTCAAACAATACTGCCGGAGAAGGTAATGCATATTTAAAAATTCAGTGTTTCTATTATAATCTAATTATCTAGATGAAGCTTAGCTGTATTTTTGTTTTTATATATATGATTGCAGGTTTAGGGTTTCAAATTGATGAGATAGTGCTGGCATGGAATGATATGTATGCGGCTAAAAAGTGGGAAAGTGGGGTTTCATCATTGCGGCTTGAACCATTACTCAGACGGCGGGTTTCAAAGCTTTATCATGCTTTAGAGCATGCATAAACCAGATGTTTTTGAGACAGTTGTTGAAGAGGGAAATGGGGAAAGTCCCTCTTGTCATACTCTATCATCTGGAATATATACTCTTGACATTCTTAGGTAGGTAATGCTAAATGCTCTTGCTGATTTAACATTTTTATTTTATGTGAAAGTAAACATTTGAATAAAAATGCTGCTGAAGTAGATTTTTGTCTGCAACAGATGATTATGAAGATGAGGATCAGGCATTGTCATAAAAATCTACCTCATGTTCATGTAGATTATATTAGGATACCTGAAGTTCCTTTTTTGTACAAACTTTGACATTAGCAGGTTAAAGTACTACATACTCTTTGTTCAGCGGATGTTCTGGAGTTGGGGTTTTTCAATTCTTTTCGCTCAAATTTCCCATGAAGGTTAATTTGTTCTATACATGACAGACTAAGTTCACTTATTAATTGAGAAAGTTTTCCAGGAAAAGTTAGGAATGGGAGAACCTAGGAGGAAAGTCCATGAGAAAGTCCTACTCAAACTATCCATTTTATAGAAAATATGAGATTGTTAAGAGTAGTGAGACCTTCTGAAGTGTTCTGTGATGGCTTTGTATTACCACGTGCAATCTGATAAAAATTTATGATGATTGAGAACCCTCCATATGGAAGGTGATTTATATCTTTCTATTGACAAATAATAAGCCTGTGTGTATAGACATCTGGGTGTTGTTAACTAGCTAGAAAAGAACTTCAAATATGATGGCACCAGTCAAATGGACTTATTAAAGTAATTAGTGATGAGGGAGTGGATACAAATGAATGCTTGTTGGCTTTTTGATTGGTAGTCAGCTCTTGTATCATCATAGAGATTTAAGCTTCGATATATGTGCAAATTCTAGTAATTGGATGACAGTTTCGTGTGTTTGTTCTTTTCCACTCATGTTAACCTTGTTTGGTGGGGAAAAGGAAAAGGGGGGACATGGGGTATTTGGGAATAAGAGTGCCTGAGTATATGGAGCCATTAACATACGATATGTGAAGGTACATCCATATTGCTTGATTGATGGATCTTTCGAAAAGAAAGTCTAGGTATCGGAGAAAATGCTTGTTCAAAGGTGGTGTGGCAAGGCCATTTGCATGTCATTATTAGATTAGACTTCCTTGAGCAAATTTCCATTTGTAAAGAGAGTAATGGTCCACACATTTACCTCAAAATTTATGAGAGGAAAGTATTTGGCTGAAAGCAGAAGATGCATGCTTTCTCGCTGTGCTCCCAGCTTCATATTACTGACCCAACTTCACAATTCAAAATATTTGCATTTATTCGGAGAGTTCCCATAGTTGGTGCCTTCTGCTGTCTGCATTTATTTATCTTGTTTTATTTTTCTCAGTCCTCTCACTATTTTCAGATAAATGTTGAAATTCAATTATGTTGTTCCATTATTTCCCAGTTTTAACCTTTGCTTATCTGTCTGCAGGTCATTTTGGTACTTAAATTTAGGTTCAGATTTAGGCTTCAGCATTGTACTTTTAGACACAAGTGAGGAAAAGTGCACTTCTGGATTTGTATTGTGCAACTGTTCTGGAGAAAGAGGATAATTTTATTCTGTACGTGGAGGGAGACATGACGAAGTAGCAGAGGCTGCCCTTTTTTTAGTTAGCTTCTGTCTTCGCCACCATTGCCTTCATTGTTTTCAGTCTGACACAGAATATTGTATTTGTTATTCATTGTTAAGTTCTTGCAATAATGCGTCGTTGGTTGCTTTCTTAGTTTTCTTAACTTATAGTCTCAAGTTTTTGAGTTTCTTTTGAGTTTTTGTAATAAAAATTTATGAAAATTTGTACTTTGAATTGTGAACCATATTTATTGAAGTACTGTGAAGTCTTGTGTAAAGAGGAATGGGTTCTTCCTTTCGATTAACTGCCTAATTCACTAAATAGAACTTTCAAAAACATCTACCAACACATGTTACCCAGATGGTTGGATCAATAAAAAGAACTTTCAAAAATGTCAAGTGAATAGCTTGAATCCATTATTATACGCATATTATAAGTCAGAATTTATAAGTTTGAAATATTTAACTGATGTTATTTTCAATCAAATGGTTCCTTTTCTCTCTTTCCATCAAACTATTTGGCTGTCCTCAAAATCCATACAATCTCTTGTTCAAATTGCTCAAACATAACTGTTTTCTTTTTTTTTGTTTTATAAAACAAGATTCTTAAAGTACCTAATACGAATTGGTCTATCAGCTATCATTTGTGCAGTTAATACACTCTTGAGAAGGAAAATCAACACTTCAATAAAATTAACAAGTTATTAAAGCATGATTACTGCAGATACTGATCGCCCACATAATTATATTACATGAAGTGGCCACCTCAGTGGAGGTAAATGACTCTATGTGACATGAGACATTCCATAAATGACATAGAACTGCTGATTAATTAACTTCATTAACTGTTTTAAACTGGTAAGTTAGAGTGGAGTGGAATCAAGTGGAATAAGATTTGATTGTTACAACTAAACGAGTGTCTTACACACATACACAGTATAATGGAGGCCAGAAGCAGCAAAATATGTAAACTGACAAAACAGAAAACTGGAAAATACATCTCAAAAAAGAAACTCCAAAATCTGTAATACTACAGTTGGATAGTTGTAACTCCTTGAGATTAGTTAGCGCTGAAATATGCAGAAAATAAACCTCAAGGCTAGTTAGCCCTAAAATAAGCAGAAAATAGCCTATAAAAAAATTAGCCCAACGTGAATAAGCAGAAGAAAAAATATACACACCAAATTTTGTATGCAATGACACAGTTTTAAATAAACAAACAGTTTATTAAGACAATCAGTCAGCGACCTAAGAGATAACAAACTAATGCCAATTACGGGTGTGACAGAAACAAATGAAATTTTCCCCGAGATGCATTTCCTTTGGCTAAGAAAATCATTCCAATTACAAGTTGTCTTACCAATCATACAGCTTAAGCAGTAGTTTATAGATATTATGAATATGGCACACTTAACGTTTATTCGGAATCTTTTTATCTAAATTATCAAGACTCCAAGTTCTCATCATTCAACAATAATCAAATTTGTCAAACGCTCAACAACACAGGTTAGACATGTAGGGGACGCCACTGAGTATTTCTTTCTCTACAAATATCTGTACAAATTTAAAGAGAGGACCACGGTAATCTGGAATGGCACATGTTTGCTTCTATGCAACATTTAACATGGAGCATAATAACATGTCACAACTTAACAAAATGGCCACGTAAAAATCTCTTTGTCATGTACAGTAGGAACAGATTCCCACCGGATAAAGTTAAGGTGACATCTCTGTCACCAGATGCCTGAGACAGCCTTCATGTCCAAATCCGTGACACATTAACAACATCTGATATTAAGCGACTCAAATTTCATTAAACCTGCAAAAAAGTTAAAGAGTTAAAAAAGTAAAGAAAGAAAATAATGTGTAAGAGCTGAAAAGAAGTATATGGAAAAAAAAAATTGATCTATGGTTAGAAGTAGGGGTGGGCATTCGGATTGGGTTTACCCGAACCGAACCAGAATGATATCTTAAAAAATTTAACATCAATATCATACTTTTTCCAAACTTTAGCCCTAAGTATAGTCAAAAACTGAATACTTGATTTTGGGTATAAGGATGTTGATGATATACAAAACAAAAGCATGTTAAAAAGTTTACACTTGTTCAGACTAAATAAAACAATCAACATAAATAACAACATCGTATTAGCGGCAATGTGCCCATCAAAAAATAATCAAATGAAACAGATTTTTAGCACTATTCTAGCTGAAGCAAAGAAATAAAGAGAAAAAAATCACCACTAATGTATTTCAGGCCACATTCTGAAATGCGGTCACAATAGTTGAAAGTTAAGGCTTCGAGGTTGGTGCAATCTTTCAGGCAACCTAACCCAGTATCCGTGACAGCAGAACCAGAAAGATCAGCTGAAAGTAAAGATGATCCTTGTGAAGCAATGACATCCATCCAACTATCCTTCACTCTAGGATAATCACCCAACAAAACATCCTGCAAACAGATATGGAAACCCATTATCTCACAACCAGTATGTCGAATAAGAAAAGATTGAGAAGTTTAAGTGTAATAAAAAAAATTCAATTTGCAAACAATGCTATTACCTGGAGAGCACAGTCTCGAAAAGCTTTCAAAGAAGCTTTAGTTAGACAATGAGAAAAAAGCAATTCACTGAAGATCTGTTGAGTAATATCCCTTGACGGCATTGAAAAGGACTTATATTTGTCAACATCCCGCCTTGATAGCAGCATGTGAGAAGAAAAACAAATGAGAGAAATCCCAACTAAACATGTCAGAGAAAGCAAGTACCTGACATATTTTATCAATGCATAGCTTCAAGAGAGAAGGACAACTGCCTCCTCCTGGCTTACATTCCCACATGGACCGAGAAAATGATGTGTAGCCACCTTGAACTCCATTTTTATAAAAACCTTGTAGAGATCCCTCTTTGTACACTATCTTCAACAACCTGTTGATGCCCCTTCTTTGAAAAAATCACCCCATTGATTGGTGATAGGACAAAACATCAATTTACGTCATAAAATCCAAAGACAAATGATGCTGCAACCAATTCCAGAACAACCAAAATACAGCAAGAATTTCCCTTCTAATTCACCCTGCAAGCAAGTAAACTAACAAAGATTAAACAAATAACTTGCTTAAATTATCATAAAATCCAACACAGATAATGCACTATCTACCATGTCATCTATACATGACATAGCACTGCTAACACATGAACTCTCAAAATTTTTTGTTTAAAGCATAGTATAACAAGAAACCAAATCCCATCCCTCCTTATGTGAGAACACCAGACCTCTTGTACCACCCAAAAGGTTTTACCAGTAATGTTAACCGGCACCCACCAAAAACTTCCCTTGTTACCAAACAATTCGCTTACTAACACACAAGCGAGAGCGTATTTAATATATTTATTATCGTTTCAAACATGATAATGAATCTACTGTGAGTTGCATAGTATACACTTGATGTTGAGCCACTAAATTTGGAAAATAAATAAATAAATAAAAGCAAAAAAAAAAAAAAAACATATTTTCAGTAGTAGCCTCAAACGAAAACTAAGGATGTGCACAACAAATGGATTCCTAATTCCTTAAAACCACTGATGCCGCCCTAGGCCGACTCTTGTTTAACTGTTGCATTACAATGTGGTTGAGAATAATTGAATATTCAACATAAAAAAAAAAAAATTAATAGAAAGAAACAAGTATTATGCACAAAAATAAAATAGAAAAGGAAAAAAGAACTAAAGGGAAAATACCTCAAATTATGCTGTATGCATGAGCAACTGAAACCGAATGAAGAATGATCGGAAAGATAATGAGTGTCTGAACTGAAACGGAAAGGTGCAAGAAAACAGGGGGCGGTTAGGATGAGTCGAAAGCCATCTGATGGCGGCCACGTGGCGCGTTGGTTCTGCGTTTGGTCGTGATTGTGGGTCCTATTTTTTCGCTTTTTTCGCCGTTAGCTTTTGGCGGGAGATGAAGCGTTTATGGCTCCTCCAAATTTCATTTGTACCCTTGTGAGTTTTGATATTTAATGTCGGTACTTCAAATTTAAATTGTAAAAAAAAAAATGACAAAAACATGCAAACGTGAATGGCCATCGTACTAATGTCAGTGATGGACCTGGAGATAGCAATTATATCCGGTCATTTGTGCCAAAGTGATGGGACTCATCATTTTAAAGTGGTGGTGACTGGTGACCGTACATCAAGAACCTGATCCACTTTCATACATGAGCCTACCATTAAGCTTGATCGAAAATTTCATTAAAACTGAGGATATAATTGATAATTAGCTTTTAACAACGGGGGGAACAAAAAAAAAATTGGTAACACCAATGAAGTGGATGTGTCTAAAATGTTTGGGACAGCCATCAAGATCTTCAATATTTACAGTCTGCAATGGATGTTGCCTAAAGGGCTTTTATGCTGAATCCTGCAACTAAAATCATTCACTCAAAAACAACCGTGAACAAGAATTAAGAGCTCCCCTTTGGTACCAAAAAGGAGCAACAATCGATTAAAAATTGAAGCTAACGCAGATATTATAATACAATACACAGCAATCTCAGGTTCTAATGTATTCAGATGCTTACATCATGAAGCCACAACAGAACGTGCAGAACTGCGCCCAAGACCAAGACCCAAACCTAGTGGAACGCTATCAGTTTTGGATTTCCCATGGTTACTGTGGTTGCAATGAGAAGAATGGAGATGACCATGATGTGAGTTTGTGTTGTTTGAATTCACATTGATAGCGACATGGCCATTGCCATTGGCGTGATGTATATGACCATCCCCATTTTGCAAATTTGAATTCCTTGACATATGCATCATTCCAATCCCCTCAGTACCAGCTGAATCTTCAACGCACTCCACATCTTCATTGAAGCCATTGATTAAGAAATCAGAGCAGTTCCTCTTGCACCCATGATCATAAGGATTTCTAAAGCGACCACCGGCACCCCTTAGGTAGTTGTATCGTAGTGCATTTGCCATTTCATTAGTTGTTATATTGCGAGATATCTGTTGCAAGAAGTAATGGGGTTCAGTACTAGGTAAGTAGGCATCTACATTTGCAAAGACCAAGAAAAAAAAAATATTGAGCCACAAAAATGAACCTAAATATTAAAAATCATTTGATTTGAAGATCAACAATTCAAAATAATAATTCAAGGCACAGAAACTGCATCCCCCTCAAAATCATGGTTTGTTATGATTTTTTCCAAAATCATACATGCAAACATTTTCTTGAGAAACCAAATTTGGGGAAATAGTAAGAACTGAAAGGGAATTCAGCAATTAGGTGAATCATACGATAACTACTCGTAACAGTCAAACACCACTTCAGTGATACCAGGTCCCAACTAAAACTAGCACTCACAGTAGCCCATGTGGAAACACAGACATATATGTTATTAAAGCTACAACAAATAGAAGATACTACAGGCATACCTGAGAAGCTTGAACAGCTGTCAAAACAGCCACGCCAAAGAAGAGGGAAAAATCCGCAATTAGGAATGATAAAGCACCAATATGATGAGTACTAGCATAACTCATCCATGCTCCAAAAGAGGAAGGAGCCACTGGATCAGTAAAAACTCCTGCATGCAGCAAAACATAGTTTCTAAGAAAATAAAGACAAAAAAATAAGGCCAAAACTACTCCAAGAATTATCTTGAACTCAAAACTAATAGATGCGTACTTATGACGGTAACTGCACCAGTTACCAACATTGCTGAAACTTCTAAAACAAGAAACAGAAAGAAATCCCACTTGTTTTTCTGCATTACAAATAAACAATATACCAAATTAAACAAAATAAGAGGCAGACAACAGCATGAGCACAATTGAAGTTACAACAAGGTCACAAGAATTGAAGTTACATCATGCAAACAAATAGAGAATAATAATCTACCTCTGTGGTCAGTCGCAAGTCATAATAAGCCGACCTAAAAAACTAGTTGTAACCATCCACCAGTTATATCATCCTTAAACCATTCAACAAATTTTCCAAACAGACAAGGAAGTGTTGCAGAAACATGAATACTAAGGCTCATTCTGGCATTGCTGTTAGCAGATGTGCTTCCAAAGCTAAGCTGTTCTGTTTGATAAATACTTCCCAACTTTGTTTTGGAAGCTACGCTGATCTTACAACTATGCAATATAAAATATTAAAATTATACTAATTATTTTATAAATAACAAAATTCATCAAGTTTAATGCCACATTTACCAAACACCCATCAACTCTTACTTAACAGCAGTATCTTCCATTTCACAGCAGTTTTGGCTTCAATGCCAAGACACCACAATCCTAAACATAGCCTAACACAGACATGGCTTGCACGATCAAGTGAATTCCATTTTTCATGAAAGTTCTCACGCGGCCCTCATTTTCCAAATATTTCATCTTTAATTAACTTCTTAAGTAAAAAGAGACATCGAACATGCAACAGTTTAAGCCAAGATTCAATGTCAAATCACCTTGCCAATGCAATTGGATACCCAAGGACAATGGTGGTCAAATTGTTCAACACAACGATCACAAGTGGAACAGTGCTTTGCACGAAGTGGTCTGACAATCTGATGACAATAAAAAGTCAGATAATGAAATAGTCAAAAACCTAATATTAGACATTTCACACATTGGCAACCAACTTAAAAGAAATTAGCACCTTGCATGTCGCACAGAGCTGAGACCAATTGCCAGCCAGCAATGCAGGATTATTCATCTCAATCTTCAGCAAAGGCTCCTATTAAAATATACACCATATTTACAAATAATCAGAAATCATAAGAAATATTAATAACACAATAAAATGGAAGAAACTGAATTTGATTGAAAAGAATAAAACCCACATCATCTTTCATATTTTGTGGATCATGCACATTCATTCTGATATAACCTGGATCCTTTCTGCAAAAATTAAATAAAATAAAATAAAATAAGAAAATATATAAGAAAGGAAAGAGAATTTTAAGTTCCGAAAAATACATAGAAGAGATTCAAGCATTCTTGATATCATGGGGCCACAAGATAATAACAAAATAAATGTTAAGGAATGACACATCATTTTAAATTCTGAAACATGCATAACAGAGATTTGAGCAAATGTTGTTATCTTAGGGCCATACAAAAATCAGAATAGATACATATCCCAATAGTAAAGACTAAAGAGTACACCCATCAATTTCATAAAACAAGGTGCTGCAACCCAGTTATTCATAAACTCTAACCAGGAAAAATGGAAACAAATGAATAATTCAATCGGCCAAGACTTTTTCACCTCAAAAAAAAAAGTTCTATATATAACATACCTGCTACACCTATAGAACAAAACTAGTCCGCCAGTTGCTAGGAAAACACCTGACCATGCAAGAAGGCCAAAGCCAGCAGTTAACTTTGGCAGGTTTGATGCTGCAGCCAAGTTTAACAATAAAAAGAAGACAGTTAGTATCATCCAGAAAAGGGAGTGGAGTAAATCTTTTGCCAAAAAGCTCAGAGCAGATACCCATGATTACAGAATGCACATAGGTGACAAGCATCAGCAAAATCACACACCAAAGTGCAGGTGCAAGCCCTAGTTTAGAAATTTTTCCAATGGGACTATTCCCATCACATCGTTTGTCAAGCAACCTTCTAGCATTTCCCTGCAAATCAAATTTACAAGGAGATACACTTTAACATACGTACAGCAGCTCAGAAAAAAGAAAAAATCAAAAATATTGCCTGAATTAGGCATTAATTGGAGTTAGGAATATGCTAACATAAAGTCATATTTTCAGGTTACATCAAGCTAATAAGCAACTAGTTTTGCCCATTTTATTTTTCCACTGTTTCGGTGGCTTTCGGTAATTTCTAAGACTTTTTTGATGGCCTATGAAGCAGCCTATAATTCTTTTTTACATATTTACTTAGCCTAACTTTTTGAATGTTTTTCTCACCAATTTTTTTTTTTTTTTTTTTTTTGGTTTCACATTTAGAAATGCAAGTCCATGGTAAAAGTAGGTAAACAATTTAATAGAATGCTTAAAAATTTTATCAACATTAGTTTTTCGTAAACCAAAGAAGCTTTAAAGCTCTTCCAGTACTACGTAATGTAAGCCAAATGCAAGTGTAAGAAATCCAACAACAACAACACATTGAAAATTGTTCAGGTAAATAGAAGAAAAGGACTAAAAAGAAAAACAAAATCACAGAAAGAAATAAAAAACTTTAACAAAAATTGCTGATAAATCTAGAATGAAGGTAGTTTATGCAAATGTGCAGTCATCCTTGAATGCTACATAATGAAAAAAGAAAGAAACGGCGGGAGCGTCCAACGAGAATGAAAGGGATCTGAAAATAGCAACCTCCATGGATTGCATTTCTACATGATCATCAACATAGAGGTAAACAAAGCCAAAATAGAAAGTTACCATGCACTCTTTCCACATATTTTTACTTCTGACTTTGTTTGCTACATGCATTTTTCCAGAGAACGAGATGCATTCATGGACATCGTTGAATTGTGCTTTAATTCTACTTTTGGTTCATGTATTAAATCAGATTCTATGTTTCTTTTCACCTGTCCTAAAAAGAAGTTGGTCCATTTGACAGCATTCACAGTCAATGCCAACAATGTACATACTTCAATTCATGCATCTAGGCATTGAGTGAGAAAACCAACATACTTTTTCTCAAAGTAACATTACTAACCAATTTAAAGTGTTATGGAACACCTACAAGGAAAAAAGCAACTTGTCTGTGATTCTTATCAGAAGCAAGTTGCGCCGGTGTAAGACCAGTATTATCAGTAACCATCAAGTCCTCCTTCTTGCCAGCCTGTACTAACACTGTGCATGCCTCTAAATTACCCCTAATAGCAGCCCAATGAAGAGGTGTGCAACCTGAAATTTTTGAACAACAAAATCTGATGAGGAGATGTAAAAGTTAATGTTTCATAAGATATTTTATTCTTTTACATAGTTGAACTGATGAAATTCAAGAAGGTAATATTTTATATCTGAACAGACGACTTACCTTCTTTGTCCTGCCGTCCTCTATATGCATCGAGAAATAGAAGTAGACGTATACAATCAGCAAAACCCTTGTAAGCTGCCCTAAAATTCTCCAAAAGAAATATATATAAAACCAAAATATTATCATTTGAATTGCTAACAAAATTTAAGCTCAAAAAATATGTTCAGATCAACAAACAAAAGTTTAAAACGGGAAAAAAAAGAATAAAACCAAAATTGACAAAAGAAATTTAAATATGCCATTAGCAACCAAAGTATCATGAACAATCAGTATTATACCATGATCAATCTTTTTCAGCAATTTAAGTAAAGGTGTAGTGGAAGTTCTCATATACCAATGCAATGGGCTTCTTCCGTCATTATCAGGAACATCAGGATCAGCATTCCATTTTGAAACTATGTGATAGAGGAAAGCTGTCTGACCATATTGGGCCGCAACATGTGTAGTCTGCAATCAAGTGTCCAGTTTTAACAATCATGCAACCATTTTCAGATGTATCTGTGAGAAGACAAAAAAAAAATGCATGGCAACAAGTCTGTGTGGCTACAAATACTAGAAAGACCAACTGATACACTTATGGAACCTTTGTTTCACATTGTTAGATTGTTAAACAATTGGGCAAGAGGTATTGTGTTAGAATCCCCCGCTACATTTATTAAAGTATGAGAAGTCGAGTTAGTTTGAAAATAGAGTTCATTTTTTTAAGTTTTATCCACATGACAAGGCAAGTTAAATCCAACCTTGCACATAATGGGAATATTAGTGTAAGCACATTCATTGTCAGCTTAAGCTTTTGGAACTAAAGGTCAAACCTTAATCCTGGAGGTTGTGAGATGAGTTTAGGCTAGTCTGCCCCCTCCAGCCCCAATATACACTTAAACAAATACCTCAATTATATTCTTAATTACTATTTGTTACTTCTATATCGTGTTTTAGATAGATTTAGGTCTTTCTCTCACTCCTCTACTATAAGTAAGCAAGCTACTTTATAGCCAAGAAAATCCATCATCTATGTACAATGTAAATCCCAATTCATAAAATGTTCTAACACTTATTGGTGAAAATCTATATGAAAGACCATATAAGTAGAAAGGAAAAATCGAGACGAACCTGATAGCCATACATATCAGCAGCATTAACCCGTGCACCCTCCCGAAGTAAAAGCTCAGCAACTTGGATTGCACCACGTACCGCACTCCAATGCAACGCAGTCTGGCCTGTATGATCTGCAGCATTTACATCTCCACCATGCTGGCCATTTAACACAACCCCTTAACTTAAAAATCAACTCTTTGCAAATTCCATAATATCAAGTCAAAGCAATAAAACACATCATCACAACCAATTTAAAATAAATAAATAAAAATGAACCTCGATAATGTATTGAGCAGCAGCGGTCCGATTGTTAAGCGCGGCCCACTGCAGGGCGTAGTAGCCAAGCCCATCGGGCTCGGAAACGGAGCATCCTTCGCACTCGACCAACCTCTGTAACTTCTCCAAATCCCCATACGCAGCCGCCGTATACACGTCGTTCCTCAGGCTCTCCTCGTCCACAACGACACCGTTTGACGGGGATGATTGATCGTGGTTATGATGATTCTGCGATGACTGGCCAACCTCTTCGACCACCTCGATCTCCGAAGACATTTCGACTTTTATCTTTATTTATTCAAATCAGAAAGATCAATCAAAATCCCCAATGCAAAAACTCCCCCTGTGCGTGCCGCTAGTGCTGTTACGGCATTTGGGTGTCTATTAATTATACAACATAACAGAACCAGATCGTAAAGATTCGATTTTTTTTATTAAATTCAAGCTGTGGTATGGGTTGACTTTATTGAGAATTGAAAAAAAGTTAGGGTTTTTTGAAGGAGGAGGAGACGGGGGATTCAAAATGGTAACGGGGGTCGTTGATGTTGAGTCGTTTTGCTTGGCTTTGGCCGTCCGCGTTGTGTTGTTTTGCGTTGACTGTGAGAGAGAGATGAGACTTTGTGAGAGAGAGACAGAGAGACAGAGAGGGCCAATCAATTTGCCTACGAATATCCGTAATTAAGTTTTTATTTATACTTTATTTACTATCTTCAAAAAAAATTAAATTATTGCAATTTGATTGTTTTTTCTATAGTTGTCGTTAGGATGCCTTTGGAATTTTTTGAAATTTGTATTTTAGAAATGATCCAGTCATGCAATGGGGGCTATGCTAGGGAGGACATGAGTTTCGATGCACCGTCTAGTTTAGAAATAACAATAATGTTGTTCTGTGAATTGTTGTTTGTTTTTCAAAACAAATTTTCAATAATTTAGTGGGTTTAACAACAAAATAACAAAAATGCTGCTAATGTTTTGCCAACCGGGGCATAATTACATCATTGCTAAAACAAAAAATAAATTGAGAAAATTTTAGGTCAAATCATCTAGCTATATCAAGTCTCATAAAGTGTGAGATGCTTATTGATTACGCATTATTACATCTCTCAATTTTATAAATCCCCACGTAAATGATTACATTAATTTTCGATTACTTTAGTATGTCTAAATACACATCTTTTTACCTTTGAATCAAACATTTTAAAAATACACACACACGTGTTGATAAAGTAAAAACTCTAACCTAAATATTGGTAAAATATTACCCCAAAATTATGTCTAATCTTTATTTAATTTGTCTTTGTGATATCTGTTTCTGCATTCAATAATGTGATTACACCATTTCATTTGTCTTTTAATTAAGATTTTAGATGAGGCAAAGGGGGTTCGTGCAAGATAGTTTTCAAAACTTGGTGGATACGATGATTCGTAAAACTTTATGCCATAGGTGATGATAACCCTTTTAAAATTCATTAAAGCATTTAAAAAAGAACTCTTCTTTTACGTGTGCTATAATTGTATTTCTATGTTATTTTAGTTCATTCTATTATGAAATATGTAGATTAATTAAAACATATAGGAAAAATGACATTGATCAAGTGCCCGAAAATATTTTAAACAAAGAACTATATGCTGATACTAAACTTAGATCGGTGATCAACATACATTATCATGAACTTGTTTCATCGATTATATAATTTTATATTTTCTCGAACAAATTTGATCAGTAATTGATAACTTTTATTATTGAAAAGGAAATGTTACATTTTTGTATCAGAGCTGCATGCAGCTTTTTGTAGATGAAATTCTGGAAGGATGGGACGACGTAGCCACAATATCATAAACAAAATAGAACTAATCTAAATTAGAAAATTCATATATAATAATTGTCAATCTCCACTTGAGACAACCTAACCTAACCAAAAACAACCAAAATAAGATAAAACCCTAACGGCACTAAACTGAATCTAGATGAGAGCAATGTTCTCTAAGCCAAAGAATAAAGAAGCGATTGCGGGTTCGGTAATACAACATATTGAAGAGGCACTCGTCGCTTGTTTTGTTAATGGCGTGGCAGCACTTTGGTGCAATGTCGTATTTGACTTCGTGATATGCCATTTTAATATCATCAACACAGCCAGTAACATTCAGGGTCGGTGCCCAACACTGTAAAATAGGTGTCGACCCTAGTCCTGGTGGTAGGATTTGACGAGGAGGCTGATCTTTATGATGATGGTGATGGCCATGGTGATGACCACGGTGATGATGGTGGTCATGAGAAGGTGATGGTGGTGGGGGCTTGTTTTTAGGGTATTGAGGAATTTGAGGAGCCGGTGAGGGTGATGATGGCTGTGGCTCAAAAAGATATCCGGGTTCTAAATGAGCTTGAGGAGCCTGAGATGGAGCCTGAGACGGTGATGGTGGCTCAAAAAGATGTCCGGGTTCTAAATGAGCTTGAGGAGCTTGAGATGGTGACGGTGGCTCAAAAGGATTTTCAGGTTCTAAATTGGCTTGAGGAGCTTGAGATGGTGACGGTGGCTCCAAAGGATTTTCAGGTTCTAAATTGGATTGAGGAGCTTGAGATGGTGACGGTGGCTCGAAAGGATATTTGGGTTCTTGATGATGGGCTTGTGGAGCTTGAGATGGTGATGATGGTGGTGGCTCAATAGAGTATCCGGACATTTGAGGGGCTTGAGAGGGCGAAGGGAACTCCGGTTGATCCGCGAGTACCGGTGACGGTGATGGAGAGTCGGGCAAGTCCCTGGCGAGACATAACGGGGAGAGCATAACAAGAAATAGCAAGAAGAGTGAGCTGCTCATTTTGATGAGTGCTATTGTTTTGTTTGCTCTTGATATTTTTAGGTTAAGAAGAAATGAAACTCATTTTGTGCCTTTTTATAGGCAAACGGAAGTACTCTTCAGGAATGGGAGTGTTTGTGATGACGATGAAAATCTCATAAGTTCTATCATTACAATATTTTAGATAGCGAGGGACTTTTTAATAACGATTATCAAATACTGATTTTCCCAATAATTGGCTATACACAAAACAAAAAAAAATCACCGAATAAAGTTGTAGCTGATTATTACTTACTCATGGTTAAATTTATCGTCTTTGGTGTAGTTATCTAGCTAGGACTAGAAGACAAGTTCGACTAAACTTGTGTTGTTAAAGTTAATTAATAAAATTGGAAATAACAAAGTAACAGACCTTGACCATTATTGTATAAAAAGAATCAAGAATTTCTTCTTAAATGCTTTATGTAAATATAAATTATATTGCATATATCTCCCAGAAGAGCATAAAAAAAATCTTAATTAACAACTTTTGTAAGTCAAATTCGAACCTATGCAAAATAAGAAAAGTATTTTCCTCTAATACTAAGCATATTGGTTTAAATTGAAAAAAAAGAGAGAGAGAGAGAGAGAGAGAAGGAAAAAATAATAGAGAATTTTGAGAGATTTTAAAATTAATATATATATTAGCTAACCTAGCTATAGACAAATTCGTTAAATTAAGTATTGATGGATTGTTCCCAACGAATTTTTTTCATTTTGATGTTAACAATCAAGTTAACTATTTTCATTTTATTTATAATTAAGTCAACTTTTTAAACAAGTGCTAGTTACTGTTTAGCAATATGATTAGACATTCGCTTTATAAACTTTTCAGACATTTTCGATTCCAATTACTGATTGTTTTACCTGCGGTTCTTTTACTTGTGCGAAATTATTATTCTACATTTTCGATTCCAATCACTGATTGTATTACTTGCGGTTCTTTTACTTGTACGAAATTGCAAAATTATTATTATTCTAAACCAATTATTATTCTAAAACAACAAGCTCATAGATTAACTGGTATCAAGTTGTTCTATCTTAATCAAGGTTCTCGGTTTGAAACTTGAGAATATAGCTGCGGTAGATACTTGTTGGGAGAGCTTTGCCACCCTAGTAGTCTTATCCGGCTCGAATCTGAATTAGTCGAGTCTCAATATAGTCGAGTCTCAATATAGTCTTCGGATACCAGATGATTTAATACACAAAAAAAAATTATTATTCTAAAAGCATCGCTATAAAAGTAACGACCAATTTATGATAAAAGAGTCAAACAATAAACAACTAATAATCCAACGTTTTATTTTATCGTAGAAACAATAATAAGGTAGCAAAAATGTTGCTACTACCAAAATAAACTGCTAACTGCTAAAACCAAATCCTAAACAAAAGGGTATCTACCTAATTAACCTACCTAAATGAAATTAAAAATAAAAATAAAAATTCTAATGCTTAGAACAATATGTTAAAAGGGCATCCTTTAAACGAGGATTAGGGAAGGCAAGAAACATCTTGCGAAAGCAAGTATCATTTGTTCTTTCGAAGGCCTTGCAACAGAAGCTTCCCACATCAATTTTACCAGCGTAAAATGACCAATAGGTCCTGTCCACACAGTATGGAATGGGGCACAATGTTTTCCAGCACTGGTATATGTCCTCTCTCAACGGCGGCAACCTTGGGTGGATTCTGTGTCCTGGCAGTGGCCCCCACGGCATGTATGGAGGGATTGATTTCGGGGGACTCTTCTTTTTGGGTGGTGGTGGTGCTAGTGAGGGTGACGGGGGCTTGGAAGGTAGCCCAGGATTTTGGGATGGTGCTTGCGAGGGCGATAGGGACTCATAGGATAGTCCAGGACTTGGAGATGGTGCTTGCGAGGCTGATGGGGGTTCATAGGATAGTCCGGGACTTTGGGATGGAGCTTGTGAGGGCGACGAGGGCTCGTAGGATAGTTCAGGACTTTGGGATGGAGCTTGTGAGGGTGAGGGGGGCTCGTAGGATAGTCCAGGACTCTGGGATGGTGCTTGTGAAGGTGATAGAGGCTCGTAAGATAGTCCAGGACTTTGGGATGGAGCTTGTGAGGGTGAGGGGGGCCCGTAGGATAGTCCGGGACTCTGGGATGGTGCTTGTGAAGGTGATACAGGCTCGTAAGATAGTCCAGGACTTTGAGATGGGGCTTGTGAGGGTGACAAGGGCTCGTAAGATAGTCCAGGACTTTGGGATGGAGCTTGCAAGGGTGACAAGGGCTCATAACATGAACATGGTCTAGGATTTTGGGATGGAGCTTCTCCGAGACTTTGGGACGGTGCTTGTGAGGGTGATGGGGGCTCGTCAGGTAGTCCAGGACTTTGGGATGGTGCTTGTGAGGGTGAGGGTGCCGCAAATGGGGCTTGAAAGGCCGGCGGCAACGGCGCCTCCTCAGGGGCATAGAAGGGTGCTTGTGGTGAGGCTGATGGTGCTTCAGTGGCTAAAGGAACGTCCACGGCGAGGCCATTTTTTGCACATAATGGAGAGAGCACAGACGCAAGCAGGACGACGACAATTGCGATTCTCATCATTTTTGTTAAAGGCTGGCCCTCACCTTAATTTGTGCTCTAAGAAACCAATTTTATTTCCCCCTCAAATGTTCATTTTGTGATGAACTGACGCCTTTTTATATAGGGGCTTAAGGAGTTACTATTAGATTAGTCTTATCACATCATTGGCACCCATATCTATCTTTATATGCTAGGGTGGTCCTTATCTTATGCAGAAAAAGACGGGCAAGAGTTTATAGTAAAAGCAGAGTCCTATTAGTTTAAAGAAAATGTTCCTTAATTTATATTTCATTTTAAGTTTTTTTTTATATTAATATTTTATTATTTACTTTGATTAATTTTTTCAATTTGCGTTTAGGTTACAATATATATAAACACGATTCTTTTGTAACCATCTAGAATATCCTATATATTCTTAGAATAAACCATTCAGTTTAATTTTATTTCTTTATCCCGGAGATTGTTGAAACTAATTGGAATATTGAAAATGGATATGTTCTTCCGCTTCATCATTTATCACTATAGACAGGCAGATGATTTTTTATATATATGGAGAAAATCAGAAAAAGCTTTGGGTTTTTATCTTTACCATTAATATCATTCGTTTTTCTTTTTAATTGATCATCAAGTGGAAATCAGTTATGGATATAAAATGCAATTGCATTTTATTTAAACTTGGAAGCAAGAGCAAATTTTATTCCATTTTTCGACTTCTAATAGTTGCCAGTGCGTATATTGTACGCATTAAAAACTCCTAATGTGTTATGGACACAGAACATAAATAACTATGAAGTGTTCAAGACACTCAAAACACTTTTAAGTTGTTGGCTAACAAATAGATTATCAGGTACTTTGATGTGTAATTTAACCAGTTGCAACTAGTTTAAGTGCATTATTTTTGCATGCGCAAATGAATATCAAGTGACGCCCATTTCCCAAAATTAAATATATGTTAGCAGAAACTTATGGGAAGCTAGCACATCAATGATAAAAATTTTAAAAATCTCACTAGGGTTTCTGGTTTTTGACTATTCATAAGCAAACTAACCCAAGTAATTAACAAAAATAGAATAAAATTCAATTCAACCGGGATTAGTTAATTATAGATAGATATGCCCTTGAAGATTAATAGTACAAAACTTTTACAGTCAGTAACTCTTCTAGTGGAATTTCGCAAACAGGATCCCATAAAAAATTATTATATACATATGAGGGCTATGTGAGCTCTAGTTGTAATCCCACATTATCAATTTTGCCCGTGTAGAAGGACCAGTGAGTCCTATGCACAGAGTATGGAATGGGGCACAATGTTTTCCAGCACTTGTATACGTCCTCTCTCAAAGGTGGCAACCTTGGGTGGATTCTGTGGCCTGGCAGTGGGCCCCACGGCTTGTATAGAGGGACTGATTTCGGGGACTCTTCTTTTTTGGTGGTGATAGTGATGGTGGTTCAGTTTGTTCCGGTGGGGGGTTATCTGAAGTTGGTGGGCTTCGTGGTGGTGCTGCTGGTGCTGGTGTTGTTGGCTAATCAAATGGAGTCTGTGGCTCTTGTGAAGGCGATGGTGGCTGAATTAAGTTTCCAGGCTCTTCATTAGGGGCTTGAGAAGCCGGTGGTAGCTCATTTGAGGGTCCTTGTGGAGATTCTGATGGCACTTCAGGGTCTGGCAATATAAATAGAGGTGGTGACGGAAAGGAAGCCGACTCCTCGAGAATTTGCCACTGATAGTTGTAAGACTCCTCAAGAATTCCATGGCTCGACCATTTTTGGCACACAATGGAAGGAGCATACAAACAAGTAGAACGATGAGACCCGAGCTTCTCATTTTTCGTCTTAATGTGTGCTCTAAGAACCAAACTTTTGTGTTCATTATGTAGTGACGTGACTCGTGAGGCTTTCTATAGTAGGCCTTAGAACTACGTACTTACGTAGTTACCGCTAGATTGGTTTCTTATCACCTCAGTGGTATCACATCAATGTTATTAGGGTTCTTATCACTATAAAAATGTAGATATTTTTGGTTGAGAAATACTTTGAGCTTCTATCCTTACCTGCCTAATATCTCTGCGTTTTGAGGTGTGTTAAGAAATACTTTGGGCTTCTATTCTTAGCTGTCTAATATCTGTGTTACCACTTCGCAGAAATTTAGTTTAATTGCAATTCTGTTTAGTGGGTTTTCTATATGTATTTGCAAAACACAAAATATATAAAATTAGAGATGTATAGCGCTGGGTTTTAACATGCTATTGGATTTGTTGTCGTTCAATAATCTTGATCATAACCTCCCCAAATCATATATGATATGAGGCCATCAGGGGGATCTGGCATATGCTATTATCTCTTTATCTTTTCCAAAGAAACAACTACTATCAAACTGGTAAAACTGGTGTGCTGATCCATGAGAAATCAATAGTTGCATAAACATAATGTTAAAAGGATTAGTAACCCATCAGTGACCAGAATATAATGTTAAATAAGCAACTGTATAAATATAGAAATTACAGAATTCTAATAAAACACCCAATGGATGGTGAATTTGTAATCAAACTTTAGAAACAATAATTCCCACAGAAATTTGAACCTTTTTTATGGTGGTCTCTTCCAAATCAATGCCTGTTCACCAGTGACTGTTCAAAAATATCTGCAAAGGGTGAAATTAATGGAATCTCGATTAGAAGGAGCACTAAAGTTTCCGAAGTATCCCACATAAAATTCAAGCACAGACATAGATTTTGCTTGTACTTTTTCTAAGAAGTACCACAGCATGAGAAAATTACGTTACAATGAAAAAGGAAAAACAGTCCTTCCTCATGAAGAGTCAAACTAAATGACACAATTCATTGATACCACAAATCCTCCAACCACATAACATGTGAAATATACAAAACAATAAACATGGATGATATCATAGGCTGCTTAATCAATATGATAGGACTATCTGGAAGGCCCAAAAATGCTCTTCTAAAAGCTCAGAGAGAAATAAAAATATGAGCAACTTCCTAAAAACATCCACAATCAAAGGTTCAAAAACCGTAAAATATAAATATCTATACATGTGGCATCACATATATTCATATCATTGACATTATCTATCAAAACAAATGCCTGTAAATATTAATGGGGTGGTTTGTAAATGACAATAAAATCAAAAACTTCAGCAAACAAGTAAAATGGATGATGGATTCCACAGACAATGCTAAAAGCTTGAGGTTCATTATATATAATACAGGCTTATAATTCCAAACAAGTTAAATAAACTGCAATCAATGATTACAATAGAGATACCAAAATGATTTTGGAATAACCAGGGAGTTAGATACCGCAAATGATGATTGAACAGAAGAATCATGATAACCAAAGGTTGCTTCACTTCTAACATTCTCAAACAAACTAAAAGAAAAGAGAAAAAAATGTATTATAAAACCAACCTCCATGATTTTAACAATGTTAGAGAAAGACAATTATCAGTATCCAAGATCGTAATGTATCATATTTGAGAACACAAAATATTAAACTGCCAACCACCATTTCCTGTCTCCTCAGTTCTTTGCTGATATCAAAATAAAGGGTAAACGGAAAGGGCTAAATGTTTCTTTTGATTGATTTTGAGAAAATACTGAATAGAAACATGAAATCCTACAAAATGATCAAATAAAACTCTTAAACATTTCAGTTTTTTTTTTCAATTATTATATGAAGCATACATTCATACAAAAACGGTCAAAGCACCTAAAACTTGTTAGTTCTCAAATGATACTGAAACAATTGTAAAGCAAACGAGCACAATCCATAAAACTCCACAAAGGAAAACAAGCCAATATCCCCCAATTCAGTTACAAACACCAATAAGTTCACATGCTAAAAACAAAATCCTCTGAAACTTAAACATTATTCATAAATTGTTAAAGCAAGAGTAAACATCAAATTAGAAAACACCCACTAGAACAAAAACGATCATTTCAAAGGCAGTTTTATTTGAACAACAAAACCATGACTGAAAAAAAAAAAAAAAAAAAAAAACTCACTGATTAAGGCAGCTTCCCAGCTCGAAAAACTGCGAACTTGGTCATCTGGGAGTACTCAAATTCAATCCCATTTTCATTCAAGAACCCTTCAAGCAATTTTTTAACACCCTCAGGATCCGAACTCTCACACTCCACCTCGTAATTAGTCCCAAAATCATACTTAGTCTCATCGACCTCCAAAATTAAACCGTTCCATTCATAAACTTGTCTCAAATTCTCAAAACCCCCCAAACAAACCAACCCCACTTCACTCCCCACTCCAAACTCCGCTCTCACTCTCCGCACAACCCTCGATTCAATCTCAAACAACTTCGACGGATTCTCAATACACTCTTTTGCGACAACGGGGTCCAATTCTTCCTCATCTTCCTCAACCCGGCTGACCCCGTTGACTAACGAGGGTTTTGACTTAAGGCAGAGGACACAGCGGGTGTCCTTGCGGAGGCGCAAAACAGAGCGCTGCGAGGAGAGGAAGGAAGTTGGGGTGTCGAAGAAGAGGTTGTGTTGGCGAAGGGTTTTGGTGTGGAATTGGGAGAGAAGAGAGATCAGTTGCTTATGGGATGCGGCGTTTTTTAAGCGGAGTTTGAGCTCTACTTCCATTATTTAGAGGCCGATGCGTTGGGGTTTCGAGTTGGGGTTTTGATTTGGGAGGAGTTGGAGGAGGGAGGCGGAGGCTGAGGCTGAGGCTGAGTTGGCGGCGGAGGTGGAAGGGGATTTGCGGTTTTGCTCGAGTTCTTCTTTGTCTTCGATTTTCACTTCGATTTTGCTCGCTTTTCTTCGAAGCATTTTCTGATGCTCTGCTGCTGTTAATAATCAATCTGACATGCGGAAATTTATATTATAGCGTGTGACATTTGACTGGCGTGATGAGTGGTGACAGCCAAATTATAAATTACGCTCAACAGTTGTCAGTTGGGGGCCTGAATGAGCATATTTAAAGCTTTTTGGGGAGATTTTAGTAATGTAGAAAGATAAGGGGTAATATTTAATCTACTCTGTAATGTATGACAAAATATCAAACACCATCAATGTCTCAAATCCTCAAAATGTGAAACCGCATACACATGTATATTAATTGTTGCCACCGGTTGCCACTTACTTATTCTTTTTTTTTTTTCATTAAGTACTACAATTAAGATGCAATATTAACACCTTGAGGTTACAAATGAATATTGAATTCGAATGTAACAGTCACGAGACATGCCCTATAAAAACCAAATTTCCATCACAATCAAATCAACAAAATCCAAAACAAATTATATATCTATATATATATATAGCTTGATATACCAAAATGGCTCAAGTGATCAGTTTCAGATACTCGTTTGCTCTGATCCTGACATGTTCATTCATGATGGCTGCTCCAGGATTAGCATCTGTTACTTTTGAGAATCCATTAATTGAAGGAGGACAGGATCCCGATGTTGCGAAATGCCTGTCAACTCTGGAAAGCGTGCACGGGTGCGTGCAAGAAGTCATAACCGCGTTCTTGAGCCTCAAAGTGAATTTGATCGGGAATGCTTGTTGCAAGGCCTTCAATGAAGTTGACACCAATTGTTGGCCGAAGGTGTTTCCTTTTGATCCTTTCTTCCCTCCTCTACTTCAAAGCTACTGCACAACGATCGTGAAGAATGGACCACCAACATCAATTCCCCAGAAGCAGCAGAATGCACCGTCACCGTCACCTGCACTGTTTAAGAGATTAGAATAGTAGTCGTAAGACAGTACGTCCACCAGCTGCTAGCTGAAATTGGAGTTGAGATTCATAGTTGATTTTCATGAAAGGATATAGGAGACAATACTAATATTGATGTTTGATTTGGGAATAATATTGATTAATAAGAATAATGCTACTTTCTTTTGTTTTAGTTTATATAATTTCTGTTATTTTCCTTGATCTATTTAAATATATCATTTTACAGGACATATATTGGTTACATGCTTCGTAATGCAAGGAGCAAAACACTTTATTATTATTATTATTATTATTATTATTATTATTATTATTATTATTATTATTATTATTATTATTATTATTATTATTATTATTATTATTATTATTATTATTAAAGTAGAAGGCAGCTATACCCTCAAAGATTCAGGGAAATAATTATGAAAATTTCCAAATTTTAAATAGAGGAAGTCAAGACTTTTTTTTAAAATTATAATTTAATTTTTTTAATAAATATAAAAATAATTTAAATAGTTTAATTTGTCTAATAAGTTAATAATATTTGATTTTTTAATATATGAAATAAAATTTAAAATGTAAATTATTTTATTTATTTTAATAATATATTTGTATTTATCATAAAAATTTTAAATAAATCTTTGGGTTAAATAGATGTTAAATTAATAAAATGTCTCTCATGCATTAATAATATTGAAATTATTTTATATAACACTGAGAACAATTTAAATTTTTATATGTTTATTTTAATATTATATTTCTATTTATTATAAAACATTGGAGTCAATTTTGTTGAGTTAATAAAGCCAAATAATATTATGATCAAAAGGAGTTTTAGTGTCTCTTATTAAAAATTTGAAGGTCTAAATAATCATTTCTCAAATTTTGAGATTATAGGCTTTGTAGCTCTTATTATTGTTATTATTAATATTATTAAGGTAAAGGAAAAAATTACTTTAATTTCCAAGGAGATCAGGTGAATGCCAAAATATTGAGCAAGATGACTTATAATCAACCTCATAAATAATTGTATTTATCAATCTAAGAAAATTAATAAATTTTTAAATAAACAAATAAAATTAATATTTAAACAAGATTGTTTCATATGGTAAAAGTGAACATTTGTTAATGTTTTTAGAATAGTCTTTATAAATAAATGTCTCTAGCCCGAAATTGCATTAAGATGATGCAATAAAAGTAATTCAGGACCAGCTACTTACAGTACTGAAAATTAAATGAAATAATGTTACAAGACATTACAATCTCTACTATAAAAAATTCAAACTACAATCCATTAACCAATTAAGATAGTATATTTAATTTTAACACCAAAAAATTTTAAAAAAATAAATAAATAATAATCATATTAAATCAACCGAAACACCTCAAGCTAATTTTTAGAATTCGATTGTATTGATCCTCATATGTGTGGCCCTGATGACTGCTTCAGGTTTATCGACTTTCTATACATATATAAAGTAATTTTCCAATCAGGGATCTCTGATTTCAATAAAGTTAAGGATTAGCTAAAAGACAAAATAAACACAGACTCTAATGCACTGTATTTTGTTATGTAGTGTATTAAAATCTACATATTTTTATCTTTTAACTAATCTCTTACTTTATTAAAAATTAGGGATCCATAATTGGAAAACTATTATATATATATATATAGGGTAAAAGCTCGTTTAGTCCCTATATTTTGAAGTTAGTGCCCGTTTAGTCCCTATATTTTTAAAAATACCTCAAACCATCTCTACCATTAAATTATTGACACTTTTGTCATTATCTTTTGTTCCTTTTAACTTATTTTTATAATATTGCCCTATTATAATAATTTTTTAGACATTATTAAAAAGAAAAAAATAACCCTATTATAATAATTTTTTTAGACATTATTAAAAAGAAAAAAATAAATTACCAGTTTAACACCAAAAAATAAAATAAAATAAAATAAAATAAATTAATTTTTGTGGAACACACTCTTGAGTTAAAATATTAATTTTTCTAAAAAAATTGATAATGTAATTTTTTACGATATTAATTTTTTAGACATACGTGAGCTTCCACAAAAATTAATATATACCTTTTTTGTTTTTATTTTATTTTTGAGTTTAATTTGATAATTTAATTTTTTATTAATATCCAAAAAAGAAACATTATTGTAAAAATGTAATATTGTAAAAGCAAGTTAAAAATAATAAAAAATAATGGCATAAGTGTTAATATTTAGTAGTAGGGATGTTTTGAGGTGTTTTTAAAAGTACAAGGACTAAATGGACATTAACCTCATAATATAGGGACTAAACAAGCTTTTACCCATATATATATATATATATAAGCAAAACATGTTACTAGTTCTGAGTTGTTTGAGTTCTACTATATGGTTCTTTTTCATGTTATAGGTGTAGGATTGCTTTAACTTATTAGGCTATATTTAGCACGCATGATTAGATTTGACTAATTATTAGAATTGGAATGGATTAGAATGAATTAGATTATGTTGGATTATATATAGTGCTGACTTATGTTTCGTATAGTATCGGATTGGATTTTGCTAAATTAAATAGCATTTACATTAATATTTGAATTTAGATATAAACTATTTATAGATATTTAACAAGAAACATTATAATTAATTAAAAATAAAACTAATAAGAAATATATACACACACAAATAAAGAAGTATAAATTATTTAAATTATAGGTTATTTCAAATGAGATATATCATTTCATTAAATAAAATTATTCAAATAATAAATTAATTTATAACTTTTAAGTAAATCATGAATTTAAAAATTATAAATTAAAAACAATAAATAAATAAATTTTAAGTTATAAATAAAATGGTGTAATAAATTATGGAAGATATTATAAATGGACAAATTTTTTTTTGACATTATCTAGTCCCAACTAAACCCACATGATATTAATATTTTGTCCCAATAATTAGTCAAATCCTACACTTAATCCTAATTTCCAAACATAACGTTAGTTTTTGGGAATAAGTAATGATGAATTTAATATCTCTTAATTTTGAAATGAGATTTGTCATATTCCAAATCACACTACTTATACATAGGAAGTCTCACAAATAATCAAAATTAAAAAACCATCAATCGACCTTTATTTCCCACTAATTAACCAATACATAGGCTGAGCTCAAGCATGCAATTCTAATTTGGTCAATCAATCAGGTTAAATAAAAATCTTCATCAATAAGTGATGCAGCTGCAGCGTCGGTAAGTACCAAGTACTCTAGCAGACACCGGCGGGGATGGTGGAACGCCGCGGGCGCTGCCTTCGATGCGAGCACAGAAATCGTTCAACAGTTGAGGGAAGAAAGGATTCCACGGGAACATTATATGAAAACAGCCAGTATCAATTGCAACAAAGGCCTTGCAGCAGGCAGGCGCAATGCTGTTGAAGTTTAGAGAAAAAATGGAGCTGAAAATTGACGTTACGCAACCTTCAGTGTTAGCAAGTGATGACCAACATTTTAGTACATCTCCCGAACCCCATCCTGTTGGAACCGTGAGGCCTGGAGTCTGTGGTAACTGAAACCTTCAGCATTTTCTAATGATCTGCTGCTGTTGATAATCAAAATGCCAAGCGGGAATCTATATTAGGGCTTTTGACATTTGACTGGTGGGGTGACTGCCAAATTGGAAATTACGCGTAACAGTGGGGAGACTCAATGAGCATATTTAAAGCTTTTTGGGGTGATTTTAATAATGTAGAAAGATAAGGTGTCATATGTAATCTACTCTGTAATGTATGATAAAATATCAAACACCATCAATGTCTCAAACCGTCAAAATGTGAAACCGCATGCACATATTAATTAATTGTTGCCGGTTGCCACTTACTTATTCTTTTTTTTTTTTTTCATTAAGTACTACAATTAAGATGCAATATTAACACCTTGAGGTTACAAATGAACATTGAATTCGAATGTAACAGTCACGAGACATGCCCTATAAAAACCAAATTTCCATCACAATCAAATCAACAAAACCAAAACAAATTATATATATATAGCTTGATATACCAAAATGGCTCAAGTGATCAGTTTCAGATACTCGTTTGCTCTGATCCTGACGTGTTCATTCATGATGGCTGCTCCAGGATTAGCATTTGTTATTTTTGAGAATCCATTAAATGAAGGAGGACAGGATCCCGATGCCGCGAAATGCCTGTCAACTCTGGAAAGCGTCCACGGGTGCGCGCAAGAAGTCATAACCGCATTCTTGAGCCTCAGAGTGAATTTGATTGGGAGTGCTTGTTGCAAGGCCTTCAATGAAGTTGACGCCAATTGCTGGCCTAAGGTGTTTCCTTTTGATCCTTTCTTCCCTCCTCTACTTCAAAACTACTGCACAACAATCGTGAGGAATGAACCACCAACACCAATTCCCCAGAAGCAGCAGAATGCACCGTCACCGCCACCTGCACTGTTTAAGTGATTAGAATAGTAGTCGTAAGACAGTACGTCCATCAGCTGCAATCGGAGTTGAGATTTCATAGTTGATTTTCATGAAGGGATATAGGATACAGTACTAATATTGATGTTTGATTTGGGAATAATATTGATTAATAAGAATAATGCTACTTTCTTTTGTTTTAGTATATATAATTTCTGTTATTTTCTTAATCTATTTAGATATATCACTCTAAAAGTTATATATCGGTTACATACTTTATAATACAACGGGCAAAACATTTTATTATTATTATTATTAAAGTAAAAGGCATTATACCCTCAAGATTCAAGGAAATAATCATAAAAATTCTTAAATTTTAAATAAAGGACGCTAAGACTTATTTTTAATTATAATTTAAAATTTTTTAACGAATACAAATATAATTTAAATGGTTTAATTTGTCTAATAAACTAATAATATTAGAATTTTTTAATGTATGAAATAAATTTTAAAATGTAAATTATTTCATTTATTTTAATAATATATTTGTATTTATCATAAAATTTTAAAATAAATCTTTGGCTTAAATAGATGTTGCAATTGATAAAATGGATCTCATGTATTAATAATATTAAAATTATTTTACATAACATTGGGAACAATTTAAATTTTTATATATTTATTTAATATTATGCTTCTATGTATTATAAAATTTAGATTAATATAATATAAGATTGTAAAAGTATTTAAATATTGAAATTATTTTAAAATGTATATATTATTACATTGATTTTAATATTATATTTTTATTTATTAGAAAACATCGGAGTCAATTTTGTTGAGTTAATAAAGTTCAAAGGTATTATTGTCAAAAAGAATTATGATGTCCTTTATTAAAAACTTAAGGCATGTTTGATATTGAGATTGGACAGCTGTATCTTAAAAGTTAAAGCACTAGAATATTTGATAAATATTGGTTGCTGTAACTTGGAAGTTAAGTTTTTTACTTCACTTGTATAATGAAAATTTTATTATATATTTACTAATTTTGTCAAAATTATTATTTAAAAAATTATATTTACTACATAATATTAACTTTTATTTCTTCATTATAGTTTTTTTTTCTACAATAACTGTAATTTAAAAATTATACCACCTCAATTCCAAATAGAGCATTAAAGGTCTAAATAATCATTCCCCAAACTTCAAGAACATAGCTCTTATTATTGTTATTATTACTATTAAGGTAAAGGGAAAAGTTACTTTAATATCCAAGGAGATCATTGTGAATGCCAATCCAAGGAGATCATTGTGCATGCCAAAATATTGAGCAAGATGACTTTGATCAACCTAAGAAATAATCATATTTTTCGATCTAAGAAAATTAATAAAAAATTTTAAATAAAAATAATAATATTAATATTTAAACGAGATTGTTTCATATGGTAAAAGTGAACATTTATTAATGTTTTTAAATAGTCTTGATAAATAAATGTCTCTAGCCCAAAATAGCATTAAGATGACACAATTAAATTAATTCAGAACCGACTACTTACAGTACTGAAAATTAAATGAAATAACTGTTACAGGATATTACAATCTCTACCATTAAAAAATCATACTACAATCCATTAACCAATTAAGCTAGTATATTCAATTTTAACACCAAAAAATAAAAATAAAATAATAATCATATTGAATCAGCCAAACGCCTCAAGCCAATTTTTGGAATTCGATTGTATTGATCCTCGCATGTGTGGCCCTGATGGCTGCTCCAGGTTTATCATATCTCTCTCTCTCTCTCTCTCTCTCTCTCTATATATATATATATATATGTATATAAGCAAAACATGTTACTAGTTATGAGTTGTTTGAGTTCTGCTATATACGCTATTGGTTCTTTTTCATGTTATAGGTGTGGGATTGCTTTAACTTATTAGGCTATGTTTGGCACCCATTATTAGATTGGACTAATTATTAGAATTGGACTAAATTAGAATGAATTAGATTAAGTTGGATTATATATAGTGCTAACTTATATTTGGTATAGTATCGGATTGGATTATGCTAAATTAAATATATATGAAATTAAATAGTATTTACGTTAATATTTGAATTTAAATATCAACTATTTATAGATATTTAACAAGAAATATTATAATTAATTAAAAATAAAACTAATAAGAAATATATACGCGCACAAATAAAGAAGTATAAATTATAGGTTATTTCAAATGAGATATATCATTTCATTAAATAAAATTATTCAAATAATAAATAAATTAATAACTTTTAAGTAAATCATGAATAAAAAAATTACTTAATTAAAAACAATAAATAAATAATTTTTAAGTTATAAATAAAATGGTGCAATAAATTATGGAAGATATTATAAATGGACAAATATTTTTCTTGACATTATCTAGTCCTAACTAAACCCACATGAAAATTAGGATTAGCAATCCCATAATTTAGGATAAAATTTTGAATTTAGTCCATTAGTCCAATCTAAGTGAGTATGTCAAACATAGTATTAATATTTTATCCTAATAATTAATTCAATCCTACACTTAATCCTAACTTCCAAAGATAGCTTTAGTTTTGGGGATAAGTAATGATGAATTTGATTTTGATATCTCTTAATTTTTAAATGAGATTTGTCATATTCCAAACCACACTACTTATTAAATAGGAAGTCTCACAAATAATCAAAATTAAAAAAACATCAATCAACCCTTTATTTCCCACTAACTAACAAATACACAGGCGGAGCTCAAGCATGCAATTCTAATTTGGTCTAATTAATCAGGTTAAATGAAAATCTTCATCAATAAGTGATGCAGCTGCAGCGTCGGTAAGTACCAAGTACTCTACTCAAGCAGACAACGGCGGGGATGGTGGAACGCCGCGGGCGCCGCCTTCGATGCGAGCACAGAAATCGTTCAACAGTTGAGGGAAGAAAGGATTCCACGGGAACATTATATGAAAACAGCCAGCATCAATTGCAACAAAGGCTTTGCAGCAGGCAGGTGCAATGCTGTTGAAGTTTAGAGAAAAAATGGAGCTGAAAATTGACGTTACGCAACCTTCAGTGTTAGCAAGTGATGACCAACATTTTAGTACATCTCCTGAACCCCATCCAGGTGGAACCGTGAGGCCTGGAGTCTGTGGTAACTGAAACTGGGCTAGCCCCGACTGGACCAACATTGCAATGCATGCAGCCGCCAGCAGTGCTTGAGCCATTTGCTTTGACACCGCCATAATGAGTGTAGCAAAAATGATCTTTTTAACTGAATTCAAGTGAAAGGGATCTGGAATCTTGATGATGTGATTTGCAGGGAAAGAATGGGGGAGAGTTTATAGAAATATTGAATTGGGAAACGTTTGCTTTTATGTGACTTTATTTACATTTATGTCTTTATGAATTTACAATATTTTGGGTCATTAATATTGCTGAGTTTCTTTTGTAACTTACACGATAGTTTAATTTCGAATAAGCTAATAATATTATTTTTTTCATATGTAAATAAATTATAAAATATAAATCATTTTATTTATTTTAATAATATATTTGTATTTATCATAAAAAATTTTAAATAAATTTTTGGGTTAAATAGATGTTACAATTAACAAAATTTATCTCATGTATTAATAATATTAAAATTATTTTATATAGCATTGAGAACAATTTAAATTTGTATATATTTATTTTAATATTATGCTTCTATTTATTATAAAATCTAGTTTAATATATATAAGATTGTAAAGTATTTTACTATTAAAATTATTTTAAAATGTCTATATTGTTACATTTATTTTAATATTATATTTCTATTTATTATAAAACATGAGAGTCAATTTTGTTGAGCTAATAAAGCCAAAGAGTATTATAGTAAACAAAAGTTTTGGTGTCCCTTATTAAAAATTTGAGGGTCTAAATAATCATTTCTCAAACTTTGAGATTATAGGCTTTGTAGCTCTTATCACTGTTATTATTATTATTAAGGTAAAGGAAAAAATTACTTTAATTTCCAAGGAGATCGTGGTGAATGCCAAAATATTGAGCAAGATGACTTTGATCAACCTCAGAAATAATTGTATTTATCAATCTAAGAAAATTAATAATTTTTTTAAATAAAACAAATAATATTAATACTTAAACGAGATTGTTTCATATGGTAAAAGCAAACATTTATTAATGTTTTTAGAATAGTCTTGATAAATAAATGTCTCTAGCCTGAAATAGCTTTAAGATGACGCAATTAAATTAATTCAGGACCAGCTACATACAATACTGAAAATTAAATGAAATAACTGTTACAGGACATTACAATCTCTACCATAAAAAAATCATACTACAATCCATTAAACCAATTACGCTAGTATATTTAATTTTAACACCAAAAAAAATAATAATAATCATATTGAATCAGCCAAAACGCCTCAAGCCAATTTTTGGAATTCGATTGTATTGGTCCTCGCATGTGTGGCCCTGATGGCCACTCCAGGTTTATCAACTTACTAGTTCTGAGTTGTTTGAATTTTGTTATGTACGCTATTGGTTCTTTTTCATGTTATAGGTGTAGGATTACTTTAACTTATTAGCTTTTGGGGATAAATAATGATGAATTTGTTATCTCTTAATTTTTTTTAAAAATAAGATTTGTTATCTTTTTTTGCAAATTACTTGAGCTCAATTTCATGATAACTAATTTATTAGAAATTTCTATTGTTACCTTTACGTTCTTATAAAGATAGATACTAAATTAGTAATAAGGATATATAGTATAAGATTCATGGTAGGGGTGTTTAGAATTTAATATGATCTGCTCAGGCTGTCTAATCTGTAAAACTTTGATTCGTGGATTGGTAGATAATCCGCAGTCGATGGATTGAAAATGAATTTACTTCTGTAAATCTGCAAAAATCTGTGAATCCGCAAAAAATAAAAAATAATAAAAATTGAACTTGTAAATATGACATTAGTACTTACTTATAAATAAATAAGTTGTAATATAGTTACATTAACACCATAATATATCTTATTCGATAATAATATAAAATAAAAATAATTAAATAAAAAATAAGATTTTTTTTGGTATGTTATATTTTGAAATTTTGAATGTATTTTCTAACTTTATTTAAGCAATTAATTTACTTAAATCTTATTTAATCTTGAATTTTATTGATAGGAAAATTATTTTAATATTTATTTTTGTATTTAGTTAGTTTGTAGATAGGATGAAATTAAAAAATTTTAACGCGCAAACTAATCTGCAAAATGGTGGATTGAATATAAATTGGGTCAAATCCGCATTCGATCCGCAAATGTATGAATTGGATTGGATTGAATTTAACTAATTTATAGATTGGATTAGATTAAAAATTCATAATCCGCAAAATCGTGAATCAAATATGATTGTTGTCCAATCTGCGAACACCGAGGGGTAATCCTTCCAGTGAAAAATTACATGCCGGACCGTCGTCATATTCCAAGCCACACTACTTATTAATTCAATAGGAAGTCTCACAAATAATCAAAATTAAACCATCAATCAACTTTTATTTCCCACTAATTAACCAATACATAGGCTGAGCTCAAGCATACAATTCTAAAATCTTCATCAATAAGTGATGCAGCCGCAGCGTTGGTAAGTACCAAGTACTCAAGCAGACACCGACGGGGATGGTGGAACGCCGCGGGCGCCGCCTTCGATGCGAGCACAGAAATCGTTCAACAGTTGAGGGAAGAAAGGATTCCACGGGAACATTATATGAAAACAGCCAGCATCAATTGCAACAAAGGCCTTGCAGCAGGCAGGCGCAATGCTGTTGAAGTTTAGAGAAAAAATGGAGCTGAAAATTGACGTTACGCAGCCTTCAGTGTTAGCAAGTGATGACCAACATTTTAGTACATCTCCCGAACCCCATCCTGTTGGAATCGTGAGGCCTGGAGTCTGTGGTAATTGAAACTGGGCTAGCCCCGACTGGACCAGCATGGCAATGCATGCGGCCGCCAGCAGTGCTTGAGCCATTTGCTTTGACGCCGCCATAATAAGTATACCAAAAATGATCTTTTTATCTGAGTTTAAGTGAAAGGGATCTGGAATCTTGATGATGTGATTTGGAGGAAAAGAATGGGTGAGAATTTATAGAAATATTGAATTGGGAAACGTTTGCTTTTATGTGACTTTATTTATAGTTATGTGTTTATGAAGTTACAATATTTTGGGTCATTAACATTGTTGAGTTTCTTTTGTAACTTACATGATCGTATTTTGACAGAGGTCGTGATAAATGATAATTATATTAACGTATTTATTTATTACTCACTGAGATTTGAGATTAACATAAGCATGCTTAAAATTGGCAATCTAGTGATTACAAATTAAGTTCAACAAAATGAATCACAAAGAAGTTACTTCATTATTTTTAACTTATTCTTTCTTTTATATTATTTTGCAGCTTGAAAAAGCTGAGATGATGCAACTCAAGTCCAGAAACACATGAATACTAATAATCAAAGTCACATAAAGCAAACATTTTGATTAAGAAAAACCTTTCATAGTTGATTTTCATAGGATACAGTACTAATATTGATGTTTGATTTGGGAATAATGTTGATTAATAAGAATAATGCTACTTTCTTTTGTTTTAGTTTATATAATTTCTGTTATTTTCTTAATCTATTTAGATATATTATTTTAAAGGATATATATAGGTTACATGCATCATAATACCACGAGCAAAGCACTTTCTTATTATTATTAAAGTAGAAGGCAATTATGCTCTCAACATTCAAGGAAATAGTCATAGAAATTCCTAAATTTTAAATAGAGGGTGCCGTGACTTTTTTTTAAACTATAATTTAAAATATTTTAATGAATACAAATATAATTTAAATAGTTTAATTTGTCTAATAAGCTAATAATATTAGGATTTTTTAATATATGAAATAAATTTTAAAATGTAAATTATTTTATTTATTTTAATAATATATTTGTATTTATCATAAAATTATTTTATATAACATTGAGAACAATTTAAATTTGTAAATATTTATTTTAATATTATGCTTCTATTTATTATAAAATCTAGTTTAATATATATAAGATTGTAAAGTATTTTACTATTAAAATTATTTTAAAATGTCTATATTGTTACATTTATTTTAATATTATATTTCTATTTATTATAAAACATGAGAGTCAATTTTGTTGAGTTAATAAATTTGTAGCTCTTATTATTGTTATTATTACTATTAAGGTAAAGGGAAAAATTACTTTAATATCCAAGAAGATCATTGTGAATGCCAAAATATTGAGCAAGATGACTTTGATCAACCTAAGAAATAGTTGTATTTATCAATCTAAGAAAATTAATAAATTTTTAAATAAAACAAATAATATTAATACTTAAAACCAGATTATTTCATATGGTAAAAGTGAACATTTATTAATGTTTTTAGAATAGTCTTGATAAATGAATGTCTCTAAACCAAAATAGCTTTAAGATGACGCAATTAAATTAATTCAGAACCAGCTACATACAGTACTGAAAATAAAATAAAATAACTGTTACAGGACATTACAATCTCTACCATAAAAAAATCATACTACAATCCATTAAACCAATTAAGCTAGTATATTTAATTTTAACAGCAAAAAAATAAAAAATAATAATCATAATGAATCAGCCAAATCACCTCAAGCCAATTTTTGGAATTCGATTGTATTCATCTTCGCACGTGTGGCCCTGATGGCCGCTCCAGGTTTATCAACTTACTAGTTCTGAGTTATTTGAGTTTTGCTATATACGCTGTTGGTTCTTTTTCATGTTATAGGTGTAGGATTGCTTTAACTTATTAACTTCTGGGGATAAGTAATGATGAATTTGATATCTCTTAATTTTTAAATAAGATTTGTCATATTAGAAATCACACTACTTATTAATTCAATAGGAAGTCTCACAAGTAATCAAAATTAAAAAAACCATCAATCAACCTTTATTTCCCACTAATTAACCAATACATAGGCTAATTAACCAATACATACAATTCTAAAATTTCGTCTTATTAATCAGGTTAAATAAAAATCTTCATCAATAAGTGATGCAGCTGCAGCATTGGTAAGTACTAAGTGCTCAAGCAGACACCGGCGGGGATGGTGGAACACCGCGGGCGCCGCCTTCGATGCGAGAACAAAAATCGTTCAACAGTTGAGGGAAGAAAGGATTCCACGGGAACATTATATGAAAACAGCCGGCGTCAATTGCGACAAAGGCCTTGCAGCAGGCAGGCGCAATGCTGTTGAAGTTGAGAGAAAAAATGGAGCTGAAAATTGACGTTACGCAGCCTTCAGTGTTAGCAAGTGATGACCAACATTTTAGTACATCTCCCGAACCCCATCCAGGTGGAACCGTGAGGCCTGGAGTCTGTGGTAACTGAAACTGGGCTAGCCCCGACTGGACCAGCATGGCAATGCATGCGGCCGCCAGCAGTGCTTGAGCCATTTGCTTTGACGCCGCCATAATAAGTATACCAAAAATGATCTTTTTATCTGAGTTCAAGTGAAAGGGATCTGGAATCTTGATGATGTGATTTGGAGGAAAAGAATGGGCGAGAATTTATAGAAATACTGAATTGGGAAACGTTTGCTTTTATGTGACTTTATTTATATTTATGTGTTTATGAAGTTACAATATTTTGGGTCATTAACATTGTTGAGTTTCTTTTGTAACTTACATGATCGTATTTTGACAGAGGTCGTGATAAATGATAATTATATTAATGCATTTATTTATTACTCACTGAGATTTGAGATTAACATAAGCATACTTAAAATTGGCAATGAAGTTACTACAAATTAAGTTCAACAAGATGAATCACAAAGGAGTTACTTTCACTATATTTCACTTATTCTTTCTTTTTATATTATTTTGCAGCTTGAAAAAGCTGAGTTGATGCAAATCAAGTCCAGAAACACGTGAATAGTAATAATCAAAGTCACATGAAGCAAGCATTTGGAAATTTCAATTCTATAAACTCTCACCCCTTCTTTTCCTTCAAATCACATAATCAAAATAAATCCTCTGTCTTTACTGAATTTGATCCTTTAGTAACTAAGCCATGTAAATTCCTACGTACTGTCGTTTGTGAGTTAATTCTTTCCAATTTGAATTTGGGCCTGACTTGACCCACTTCCATTTCAAACGTTTTCGGCCCACCAAATGATATTTTGGTGCTATCATTTCAAAGCAAGATCCAATCAGGATTAATCTCTAAGATGTGATCTTTATCTTTGATATCTTTTTTATAAAATCTGGGTCATATTCTTCAATGAAATCGACCGACATTTAAGACAAGTATTAGGTAAATGATAATGGATAACATTTTCAATAATTTAATTATCCTTCAGAAGTCCCATTTTGTCTCTACCCTTGGTTCATCTTTGTGGGCACTAGAAGGGGACAGCCGTGAAGTGAACTTGGACCAATCACACGTTTTAACTTTGACCTATAGCTGAAGCAAAGAAGCAGCACTCATTATTAAGATGCCATCATAGTTTATTACACTTGTAGGCTTCTACTTGCCACTTCCTGAGGCTGAGATCATAACTTGAATGTCAAGTTCTGGTTGTTTGTTGGTTCTTTTGTTTGCTTGGCGATGCAAATACCCGACGAGCTTTCACTAAAACTTTAGGTGTACGTAGGTTGTTTTAGACCTTTTCACTTCTAGCAGTAACTTCGATTTCAATACTTCTTGCTTGTACGGTAGGCTAATTGTTTGTTGTTGCATTGATGGTTGCCTTTTAGGTTCAAAGGGTGCTCGTGTAGTGAAGCTTCGTTCCTCTCTTCACTACCGGAATGAATTTGAATTCCGAAGGACTTTGTTTTCACTCATAATAATATAAAAAAGTGTGGAGTACGATCTCATTTGTATTAAGAATAAACTTTGAAACTATATTATTGGGATGCATTATGCATTTGATCGATGGATAAAAATTTTTCCGATTAGATTATTTGCACAAATTTTAATCTAATCTCACAATTAGTGCAAACAAAGCGAGTTATGACAATTTGTTATTTCTAATCTTGAGCGCACACTTTAATAAATCTCATTGAGAGGACTAGGATAACTTAAAATAACATATATTTTTAAGCGTAAAATAATTTCAAATAAATTTTTAGGTTAATCAATGTGCATTATAGTTATGATATTATTAATTTAAATTAAAGTTTGGATATAATTAAATTGTAAATAATTTGATCAGTAGTTACTAGAGGACATGTCATGTATATATATAGGAAACAAAAATTCATATAAAAGTTTGTTATCATTTCTTCTATATTGGCTTGGTGGTGGGAAAAACGCAACAATTGAAGTACATTATCTAAAACATGTCATTGTGTTTTCTCCATTCTTACCAAAACACATGAAATGGCGAAAACAACTCTATGTGAACTGCAAACATCAAGTCTGAAATATGTCTAATCATAAATTTAATTTAATTTTTTTTTTTTGTGTGGTCCTATCTAGTACAAATTATAAATAATAAGGGCCTTTATACAATTGACAAATGGATAAAGATTTGAGCAGGTGGTGTAGTTGGTGAATGCTGAAAGAAAGAAACTTCAATGTTGAAATTAGAGATGGTATATTAGGTTGGGGCATAACTAAATTCCACCCAAAAAAATTGATTCTAGTTTTCTTACTTTATATATATATATATAGTTTATTGTTTTCTGATTAGATGTTGGTAAAGCATCCTTATCTAACATTTGATTGGATTAGGGTTTTGGTGGATCTAATCTAACTAACGAACCCCTCTTGGAAAATTATTTATGGGATTAAGGATAACTTAAAATTTAATTATCTTTGAAAAATATATAGCAATCGATCCAAAGACTTTTAGGTGAAGAACCTTTGTTTGCACTCAATTAAGATCTATTAGGCCACTGCTACATTGAAATTAATTTTCTCATCTTCTCGTGCCGATCGATTGCTTTCTACATGAGTGCTGACAGTTTGCTTACCAATTTCTATGTCAAATTTTTGTCATTCTTTTTAATAATTGCTTCATTCTCAAGTTTATTAGAGTTCTTTCACCTGAGAAATCTATTTAACTTTTACCCAATAAAACTATGCTTTCACGTGCAGACTTTATTCATTAGTCATTTCCTCTTTGTTCTTTGCTTATAAAGCATATCTGGTAAGCATAATTAATTTTTAAGATAAAGATTACATTTACTCTTTCCAATCATACATATATGCATTTAATTAAATCAATTTTTATCTCAACGCAGCAAATGCACTAACAAGTTGTCTCACTTTAATTTAAAAAGAATATATATTTTAATAACATAGCATAGATTACGGCCAATCAAACTCCATTGAGAGCCTCAAAAGTGATCCTAAAAGGCTATAATAATACAGCAAAGCCTTAGCACTAAAAGCTATCATGCAAACACTCGGATCCGACCCGCCCCAGTTCAGGATCCGAATTGGTTCGCTGCCATATTTTAGTTTCTTTAAATACGGGCAAAGTTAGGCCTCACTTTCCAACCAACGTCACATTATTCTGAAATACGTAAGAAAGAAACTTTACAGAACAATAATAATAATAATAATAATAATAATAATAATAATAATAATAAATATAATAATATTCCTGTAATCAATTTTGTTTTATCATACATGTCTCTGAGTGAGAGTGTTATCTAACGACGTAGTTTATTATAATATAAATAAAATCTTTATTTTAAATAATTACTATAAAAAATTATTATTAATGTTATTATTGTATATCCTTATATGTAATGTACCAATTACGTACAAAAACTTATGTGCATTTGTATTTTAATATAATTTGCATTAACAACACTACAATGCAAACTCTTCCCCTCATCTTAATTTAATTATTATTATGATTATTATTGTATTTTGTCTTTTAGCCCTTTCCACTACAGAAACTCTCTTGCTTTGGCCTTTTTGGCAACCTTCCCTCTTCACTCTCATGGCTTCTTGTTACCACTAACCCATATATAAAGAAACACAAACTCAGAACTCAGATCTTAAACATTATCGAAAACCAGAAATGGGTTCTCAGGCTTGGTTAAAGGTTTTGCTTTTTGGGTTTTGTTTTTGGTTAAGCAGCAGAAGCAGCAGCAGCAGCAGCTTATCCATTTTACAGGCTGAAGCAGCTGGAGGTGCAGGTTTTGTTGGAGGAAATGTTTTCATTGATAGAAGAAGTGTCATTGGAAGGACCGATGACGATTTTGTTTGTGCCACTTTGGACTGGTGGCCTCCCGAGAAGTGTGATTATGGGACATGCAGCTGGGACAGAGCCTCTCTGCTCAATCTGGTATTGCTTCTTTCTTTTTCTTGTTTTGGCTTTTTAATTTCTTTAGAGTTTAATCAATTCTTTTTTAAGTGGTCTTTCAAATATTTTGAAAATGTTAGTTGAAAGGTTTTTGAAGCTTGTTTGTATTTGTTTGTCAACTTTGAGATCTCAGTGACGCAGTTGTTGCATTTTAATTCAAAGTTTTCGCTCTGTTTTTCTTGTTTAGTGTCTGCATCTGGTTGCAAAGTTCTAACTGTGCTTTCATTTTCATCTTTATTGTTCGTTGAATTAGTAAATATCTTCATAGCACTGACGGGGATCTGATGTATGCACTCCCCAAAAAAGGAAAACAAAAACGTAAAAGAAATGAGAATAGAGTTGATGCTGATGCATCATTCTATATTAATACATTTGATTTTTGCTTTTTAATTGCAGGACCTCAACAGCAATATATTGTTGAATGCGGTAAAAGGTAAGCAATTCTTTGTTTTAGAAGATCTTTTGCTAATAGCATCATTCCTCGTAAATAATAATTTCTATTGAATGATAGAGCCTCTAGTTCTTTATTATAGCCTGAAAAATTGCTTCCGTTGTTGTACCAGCTTTCTCGCCATTGAAGATTAGATTGGGTGGTACTTTGCAAGATAAGGTCATATATGATACTGAAGATAATCGGCAACCCTGTAAGCAATTCGTCAAAAACTCTTCAGAGATGTTTGGATTTACTCAAGGATGTTTACCAATGCATAGATGGGATGAACTGAATGCCTTCTTCAAGAAATCTGGGTATGAACGTTTCTTTCCCTTTTAAACTTGTTAATCTCGAGCCTTTTTTAGTTTGAAAGTTGAGCTGTTTGATTTAGATGTCCCTGTATTCAATTCAGGGCAAAGATTGTTTTTGGATTAAATGCTCTCACCGGAAGGTCTATACAAAATGATGGTTCTGTTAAGGGAGCTTGGGACTATACTAATGCTGAGTCCTTTATAAGTTATACAGTCAAAAAGAACTACTCAATCCATGGTTGGGAGCTCGGTAAGAGAACACTTTTTTTAAAAAAATTTTTTTATTCCTGTTTTTGTTGATAATCAGTAATGTGAAAGATTAGAGATTTGTTGGAAGTTCTTAAACTACGATTTAGTTACTGACTAAATTGTAATATAAAATAAATGACTGTATCTCGGGTGATTGCATTTGCTGTTCAGGTAATGAATTATGTGGAAACGGAGTTGGAACAAGAGTTGCAGCAGCTCAGTATGCTACTGATACAATCTCTCTGAGAAACGTAGTCCAGAAAATTTATACAGGCGTGGACTCAAAGCCTCTGATAATAGCACCGGGAGGATTCTTTGATGCAAAATGGTTCAAAGAATTCTTAGATAAATCAGGCCAATCTTTAGACGTGGCTACCCACCACATATACAATCTTGGGCCAGGTATGTTCGATTGAGAAAACTGATATCAAAGCTTCTTTAATCCCATGCCTCGAAAGAATGTTAAGTCTTATCTGATTGCATTCTTTTGTAACAGGAGTCGATCAGCACCTGGTTGAAAAAATTCTTGATCCATCGTATCTTGATGGTGAGGTTGACACATTCAGTCAGCTCGAGAATACCCTCAAGAGTTCTGCAACTTCTGCAGTTGCATGGGTTGGTGAGTCAGGAGGGGCTTACAACAGTGGTCATAATCTTGTTACCAATGCGTTTGTGTTTAGCTTCTGGTAAAATGACTATAGCTTTTGTCCGAAATCTTTCATTTTCTGTGGTTGATTTCTAAGTGATGTTTGAGACATGTAAAACAGGTATTTGGATCAGCTCGGTATGGCAGCAGCTCATGATACTAAAACATACTGCAGACAGTCATTAATTGGTGGAAATTATGGTTTACTCAACACAACCACCTTTGTACCAAACCCGGACTACTACAGGTTATCGAAATTTCGAAGTCCTTTTAAATTCTTACCGTATAGTTAAATCTCGTCAGTGAATGAACTTTATTCATGTGTCTTCCATCTCTATCCAGAGAAGAAAAAATGCATGAAGTCTTTATTTCATTCTGAGGATTCCTTTTCATTGCTAGTGTGTTTCATAGCTATAGTATGGGCAGATTGAAGCCATGCCTGATTGTCCGCTGTCTTAATTGCAGTGCTCTTCTTTGGCACCGATTAATGGGGAGAAATGCTCTCTCAACAAGCTTTTCTGGGACCAAAAAAATACGCTCTTATGCCCATTGTGCAAAACAATCTGTAAGTACCAAGCAGCCGCAAATTTCTTTTATTTTACCATTTATTTTTGCTTTCATATTTACTAATTCTTTGATCTTGTAACATATTTTACCTTGCAGAAAGGGCTAGTATTACTTCTGATTAACCTAGACAATAGCACCACAGTTCATGCCAGTGTCGCCTTCAATGGTACCTTGACTTCACGACACAAGCATAAATCTCTTAAAATGAAAATAATAAAGCTGCCTCAAGCTTCTGTAGGTGGAAATGAACGAGAGGAATATCATCTAACAGCAAAGGATGGAGATTTACATAGCCAAACCATGCTACTTAATGGAAATATTCTAAGTGTAAATTCAATCGGAGATATACCAACATTGGAGCCTTTACGTGTAAAATCAACACAGCCAGTATCGGTTGGCCCTTTCTCTATTGTATTTGTTCACATGCCACATGTTATTCTCCCTGCTTGCAGTTAAAGGTAGACTTAGATGGAACTGAAGTTGATTCCATTTAGTTTTTTATCAAATAAAAAATAATAATAATAGAATATAATGCAAACATTTTATTCTTTTTATCTTGCTGAAGTTCAAGAATGCACATACTCTTCTTTAGTACTACAAAATTTGGTAAGATATTTTATGATAAATCTTTTTGACTTTTTCGATTTACAGAATTTGGGTCACAAGTAAACAACCGTACAACAAAGTATGAATCATTTTGTTGGCCAACAAACACTTTTTAGTCAAAAATATACACAAACAAAATTGGCTGCTATAAATGGTATGACAGTTGGAGTCCAATTTTCGTTGGCCCATGCAGATATTCAAAGCCGATCAGTGAATGAGGCTCCACCCCGCCCAGTGGAAGAAATGAAGCACAGAAATGAGGCTAATCTCTGGTAGAAAAGTTCTGAGGCTTACTGCTAGCAAACGCCAACCACACAATTGTACCAGTCAAGTAGAAGAAGATTGACGGTGCAAACAGTGACATCTACACAACATAAATTTGAAATATTACAATAAAACCTCCGTGAGAAATCATTAATAAAATCTGGGAGGACACTGGTAACTTACACTCCATGAATGAGTTGAATCAAGGAGATAACCAGTAAGAGCAACACCTACAATTCCAGGTACTGCCCCAACCGTGTTAGTAATACCCTGAGTGGAAATTTTCAAAATGGAACTTGTCATATTAATAAATGGAAGGCATTATTTTTCAAGAAAATACATCTTCCATTATTTTTCAAGAAAATACATGATGCCACTGGAAACTTTTAACAGATAGGCCAAGAAGTGACGCTTTTCAACTTCAGGGCACCAACATACAAGTTGTATTACATTCATAAGGAGTTTCTCACTTTCTGGGACCTAGGTTTTGAATGAATAACATTATGACTCTTAACCTATAGCCAAAACGAAGAATAGCAAAACATGAGACGTGCCGAGGGGATTATGTGGATGGAAATATCAACCATGCTTCCAAAGCTAAGAACAATCATGACAGGATGTCTAATAAAAATTCAAGGACATGGTAAATGAACAGGTATAAGCTTACATACCAAAAGTATACTTGCATATTCAGGAGAAATATCTTGATGGGTACAGTAAAGTCCTGAGAAAGAGGGCAAAATGCATTGGCCATTAATATTAATTTTGGTATTTTTTGTGCCCTATCACAACATATGAATACTACATTGTTCATTACCAGACAAGGCAAAGCTTGAAAGCGCTAAGCCTGCTGTAAGAATCCCCACAATTTCCCAATGTGGCAATCCTAGATCAATAGAAGATAGAGTCATGCAGACAGCAGGAGACAAAAATGCAATTGTTTGGCAAATCTTTCGCACCTAAACATTGAATAAGAAGGTTGTCACAATTATAAGGCAGAATCAAAGTAGACTTTAAATAAAAATATCGATATTCACACAGAATGATATCGGTAACTCAAGTCAAGGCAGGATGATGAAGGAAGGTAACTGTAGAAGCAACAATAATGTAATCATGGTTAAAGATTTAATATGCTAACTTCACAACAGTAGCAAACACAGTTTCAAATATTGCACACAGATAGGTGTTAATGGAGGTGACTGTGATTGAACACCAGTGATTCAATGTTCTTCATAAGAAACATTGACTGACACAAGAGTGGACCACTTCTTTCCTTACCATAGTGGTTTCAACTCCAGTGGCAATTAAGTTGTCTGCAAATTGTGCAGCAATGCTAGTCACGAGCACTGAAGCCAATGGGGGGAGGATGGACACCTGTGAACGCATCAAAGATATAAACTGCCAAGGAACAGAATATGCTATACTTTTAAACCAGATAGATAGATCTTTCGGACTTACCCATGCAGCTTCTGTCAAATTTAGGCTCAGCTCCTCACTACATAACAATTAAACTAGAACTTAGAAATTTTTGTTATTTACTACTATGTAAACAGAACATTGAAGACACATCTATGCAGATGCTAATAAATTGCAAAGTAATATTTTCTGCAATTCTGAGCATGTGGATGAACAACAAAGTCAGAACCATGATTCTGAAAAATGAAAGAAAAGCATAATTATTTCCAACCAGACAATCAAGAGTTCATGCTGACAAGGTTAAAAACTGAACCTCCAGAAACTATGATAGAGCCATATCATGCCTTCAAGTGAAGTCAACAGAAACTGCGTAGTTATTTCCAAGACATTATTGTTCGAAGAAATGCAGATACCATGTATTATCTATTGTTCACTTCATACTGGTGATACCTTGAACCACTCATGAATGGTAAATAATATATAAAACAAGATAATGTTAAAGCCAGAAAATTTCATGCAAAAACTTTTAATCCACTTTTTTGGCACACGCTATCATAAACAACTCCAATTAAAAAACTAAAACAGTAGGCAGTCAAAATGATACCTAAAATATGTAGGAAGCCAAGAGAGACAAGTATAGTGACCCCAACTTCCACAAAAATGAGCATATATCATTGCCCATACAGCCTTACTCCGGAAAATTGCTTTCCACGGTACATCCTATTACCAAAAGCAGGTTAGAAAATAGAAATAAAGGAAAGGCCTGTAAAATGAGGGCTGATCCATATTCAGTAACAATATTAATTGTATGAAATTCACAATATCTAAACTACTATGAATATGCCTCTTCTGATGCTATGACAATGATGGCTATACTTAAGCAAGGATATTTGAAATGAGTCAGGAAAAACAGTGCAGATGATGATAGTTTTGACATCATGTTGTCCATATTGTCATAAATTAAGAAGGCTATTTATGGCATGCCGATGTGGATTTACAAATCATGTTTAGCATTCAACTTTAAGCTCATATCCTTGTCAAATCACTGGCGAATGTCAATCATATCATATAAATTCATTCTGAAATAAATTATCCGTGTAATAGGAATATCAGACTTATTAAGAAAATTTTGCTCCCAACTTGGTCCTCCTTATGTAAATATAAGGTATAAGTCAGATAAAATCAAGACTTAACTAGAAACATTTCCAAATTTCCTTACAAAGTTACAACCAGTGGTCCTGCTCAAAACCTTGATGGTGCACGGACATGGCTCACAACTGCATCGAAGGCTGTGCGCAAGTTGAATGACTTAACTAGAAGTGTGCATGAATGTAAGCTAACAAGCCTATCAGGATATGACATTTTTAACTGACAAGGGTTCCTAAAACTGATATCATCACTGAAATACAGCTTAGAAGACTCAATTTACTGATATGGTAAATTACTACTTCCATAATCAAATTAAACCAAGAGCTAACCTTGAGAAATCATACCTTCAAAGATTCACCCATCTCTTCCAAAGATGCACTCAATGATTTTTTCATGTTAATATAATTGGACCCTGAGAAATTAAATGAAAAACATTCCCAATTACGATTGCGTGAAAGAACTCAAGAGAAACATGGAATAAATGTAATAGCGAAATTTTTGGTTTATTTGGCTAATGAAAACAACAGCAAAACGTGACACTTGAACAAAACCTATGATTTAAGATAATGGCAAATGGGTTAAGCTATTTTTTTATAATAACAAATAAAATAATCTAGGAATAGTCCAGTGACGTCCCATGCCAGTACCATTATACATCAGCTCATGAGAAAAGGAGAAAATAGAAAGGAAAGAAAAAAGAAAAAAGAAAAAAGAAAAAAAGACAAGAGAATCTTTTTAACTTTTTTTAAACAAAAAATAATAAGAGGCAAATAGGGATTCAGTACTCACGTGGAGCAAGTGTAGCTCCATTTGAAGTTTCTCCTTCTTGAAGAATCTTAAATCCTGAAAACCTTCAGTGTTTGGTTTGGTCATAAGATGACTTTTATGGTCAAACATAGTAAAATAATTGTATAAGACAAGACTTTTATGATTATTATTATTATTCTTTTTTATAATGAAATTAAAATCGCAGGATTTGTCTCTAATTTTCAAATTCAAAATAATAACAACCAAAACTTCAAGACATGTTTTTTCCCAATTTACATGTTCTAAGTTTTATCAGCATATTATCCACATAGGATAGCTCAAATAGTTGGACTCTCATCGTAGAACCAAGAGATCAAGGGTTTGAATCGAAGAAGATACATTTAATCTAGAGTGGGATGGATTTTTTTTTTTTTTGGGAGGGGGGAGTGGTTGCATCATGCATGGTTCACTGCCTTAGGCCATGAGGGCAAAAGCCATGTGACAGTAACTATGATAAAGAAGTTCTAGTTGCATACAGCATGCACAAAGGTAAAGGTTACTCAGGAGCAGAAGTAGGTCAGTAAACTAGTGAGTTTAATACGAGTAACTTACCAGGCAATCCCAAGCAAGCCAAAGATATAAAACACAGATTCCCAACCAAGATTTTCAATAATGGGGGGAGCTAAAAGAAGCCTGCAAGAACTCTTTATGTTAGAAAATGACAAATGGAGAAAACATGAGCAATTATGGTTACTAGAAAATTAAAAAAAAAAAAAACCATAAACGATGAATGGGGAAGTTAATGGAAAACATAAGAAGATCAAAAAACTCTTAAATATTTTTATTTCTGCAATCCAAGTCTAAACCAGGGAAAACTCGTGTAGTTATGCCTTGTTGACAATTTCAATACTTGATGGTTGGATGTGGTGACCATGGTTTAACGAACTAACAAGCATTTACTTCAGGAAAAAGAAAATTCTGTATCAACCCAACACAGCCTTCAAACAAAACATACCCAGCAACACTTCCAAAGCTCAGTCCACCAAAGACAAATGATACAGCACGTGAGCGCTCTTCCAAAGGTATTGACCTACAATAATTGGGTTGGACAATAGTCAATTGTTAAGATATGAACTATATTAACCAAGAGAACCATAGAATGAGGAAAAATATTATTCATAAAAATACAACTTTTCCAACATATATCATGTTTAATTCATCAATATTAAACTCCTCCAAGACCAATATGGATGTCATACATGCCTGGCAATAAGGTCAGTCGCGGCTGATGGGGAAACACCTTCTCCTATTCCAACCTAGATTTAAAGGAGGAAAAGGATGCTTGTTATGGTCTAAAAAAATTAAGATAATATTCAAAACATTGAACTCAGATTTGTACGAAACATAGAGAGAGATCAAGGTTTTTCAAATGATCATATACGATTAATGAAAAACATAATCTGATCTTTACAAAAATTGAATTACTCTCAAGAAGAATCATGTTTTAATAAACATAAATAGGCTAATTACAAAGGGTTGAAATTTAAAAGATGCATTGAATAGAGAATGAAATAATAGAAGTTGAGCTATACCAAAACCCTTGACAGGACTAGTCCAGGCATAAATCCAGCAAGAAGTGGTAGAAGTGCTGTAGCCAAGGACCAAATCAATACACCAGTCTGAAGAACTTTCCTGCACCAGCAGAATAAAACAGATAACTTGATGCACACATAACAAATGCCAGAAACTCAAGTTGACAACATCTACGTTTTAAGGGGTCTTTTGTTTCCTGTAATGATTGAAAGTCTCTAGCTAGATCCATCATACTTCAATAGGATGGAACCCATATAATCTATATAAAATCTGAGCACAGGCAGAATTACTGTATACTCGTTTTCTTTCTCAGAAAGGGAAATACATTGAAAACTGACAAACAATTCTTCTTTTTACCAGCGCAGATGGTGAAACATAACTTTATTAAGGTTTCGAATACAAACCTCCCACCAAATATCTTGGCAAGCCAACCTCCAGGCAATTGACTCAATGCATAACCCCAAAAGAAAGATGATTGAACCAATCCAGCCACAGATGAATTCCACCCAAAACGGTGTGACATTGGAATTATAGCAACACTCAAGTTCACCTATACAGACATAATTATCTCGATATGAAACTCAGAAACCCGGTAATTAAAGCACATATTTAATTAATCAATCCCAAATATATTAAAACTGTCATGATTTATATTTCATTGCCTCTCACTTGAAATGCTAGAATATTACCTTATCCATGTTACAAATAACAAAGGCAAGCGAAGTAGTTCCAATAAGTTTGTATCTTTGAGGTATATTCTTCCACGGCGGCCAATACGAAGCCCGACCCACTTCTTCAGTCCCGCGCACTTGACCCGATTCACTGTCAAAACCCGAAACTGAACCCGGTTCATCCACTCGTAGCCCAGTAAGCACCTCATCAAACTTGTCAGTTTCTTCCTTCACATTCTCTTTCTCCTTGATGCTACAAGAAACTCTCAATCTCGAGCACCCTTCGGAAGGGTACAAATGAAACTTCTGCCTCTTGGAAGAATTACGTTTGGCAAAGACTAATCTCCCTGAGCTTGTGTTATGAGCAAAAACAAAAAATTTCTCTGCTCCCAGAGTTAATTTTGCCATCTGTTTTGTTTCTCAAAATAGAAAGTGAACAAGGTTTTGCTTTGCAGCAAGTGATATCGGACAGCGGGTACGTAGAATAAGGAAGCCGAGGCAATTGGCAAATGCTTGCAAGGACTTGAGGTGGCCACGAAACAGCTTGTTTGAGGCTCGGATTTTATGACCTGGAATCTTTGTGAATATTTTGTGCCTGTAGTTCGTTAGTGGGACCCACAGTATTGTATGGGGTCAACTTAATTTTCACTTGTACACTATTTATTGGCCGGAGAGCTGCTAAATATCAAGAACAATTAGAGAAGGATGAGAGAATTGTATCTTCTCTCTTTATTGCTTTTTTTTTCTCTCTCTCCTCTCACCGGATGCTTCATTGTGGGTGTTAACCAATTTAGATGTTTTGTGCTCAAGAGTAGATTTAAAAAATCTAGATCTCATAATGCATTTTGGGGAGACTTGGAGATATAATTTGGCGCCAAAAAGTAGTTTCTTGATAACGGATTTTTGTTGCAACCAGTTACGATGGTCAAGTGACTCAAAAATCCTACATCTGTGGGCATGTCTCACGCCGGTCACCCGCATCATCTCCTTTTCGCAGACGACGTGGCGTTTATGATGGAGTTCAAAAGACGACGCGTCGTATTTACTTAAAACTTGTAAACACTGCGTGAACCCGCTGTTTTCGATTAAAATATCACCTGCTGGTGAGCCGGGCACTAACCATCTACTGAAAATAACCACCTAGGCCTAGCAACAGTCTTTATAATCTACATTTTATATTCTTTAACAAGTTTCTTGGCAGCAACTCTCTCTCTCTCACTCTCTGATTTTCACAAACAGCTTTCTTGATTCTTGGTTTTGGGTTAATTTGGGTTGCTATTTAAAGTGATTTCGGATCATCAATGGAGAATAAAGATGGTGCAAGCAGTGACGTTGGTGAGACAAGTGATCGGTTTAATGAATCTGGTGATCATCAAAGTGGTGACGTTGGAGCTGGTTCTGGCCCTGCAGGCTCTGAAGGAAAGGGTAGTGATGGTGATACAACTGAGTCTGGAAATTCATCAATGGAGAAAAAATATCGTGTAGCCATTAGTGAAGAGCTTAAGGATATGCGTAAGACGATGCAAGCAATGATTAGCTCCATGAAAGCAGCGGGAGAGGCTAGAAAGAGGATGGATGAGGCGGCTGTGAAATACAATCTACCAGAAATTGGCTGCAGCAAGAAAGAAACAGATGCTGAGTTAGACAGCAGGTTGGACAACTTGAAGATGGAGCATTACAGAACCGAAGATTGCATTAACTCTGCTCTTGAAAGAAATGCTGGTGGTGGTGGTGGTGGTGAAAGTATTAGTGATATTGTTGGAAAAGGCTCCTCTGCCTCCGAAGAAAAGAGTAGTGATGATGATGATTTTCGTGGTCCAAGAACTGGGTCCGGTTCGGCTAATCTTGAACATGGTGACTCTTCTGATGATATTCAGGGATTGAAGGGCGGTAGTGATGAAAAGGAGTAAAATCAAATGTGGCTGATACATATTCTTTAATTTTTCATTCAACCAATAACAATCCTGGGCCTTGGCATGCTTCTTTGAATAATTCTCAGGAGCTCTGCCTTTTCTTTTCTAAATGTCAATGCCTGTTCTTTTAGTTATGACATTTTCATAAGTGGTAGTAGGCATATTCATTCTTTAATTTGGTAGCTTCTTGGAAGTTCATAGAATTGAGAACGGATGTTTCTCTTGTTATAGTTCAGTTCAGTCAATAACTTCTCTTGCTGTCATTTCGGTCAATGATAATCCGATTTCTTTCTTAAATCGGCATCTCTCTTTAATTTGCTAATTAATTAGTTCTGAGATGAATCTTGAAATCATTATGTTAATATTCATCTTTACGTATGAGTGCAAACCTCTTACGATACCATCATTTGGTTTGGAAATAATGCAGGCAAGCGCTAATTCCATGGCCAAGGAAAGTTGTGTTATAGCCGAGGAACGAGCCTTATTGATTAGTCATTAGTCCTCGACACTGTTTAGATTGTCTTCTTCTATCACACAAGAACAAGAAATTTAAGAAAACTAAAGTAGTGTTGCTTCGATTGGTCTCTTCTAGCTATTGGGTGGAAGGATATATTGTACTTATAAATCCAAATAACTCCCCTCTACTATCCAATATGGGTTACAAACATTCCGAACACTAGAATCTGACTCTAATACCATTTGTATGGGAATTGGATCTAGGATTTTTAGGTATCCACTATAAAATAGTACACCATTAGGTGGAGAAACCTATCTTACTTATAAAACCAAGTAACTTCCTTTTACTAGTTATTGTGGAACACAAACTCAACAATCCTCCGTTAGATGAAACAATTAATGCTGGATCCCGTTCATTTTGTCCGAAATGCTAAAGTTGTTCTATCACCACATTATGACTACTAGGTTATGTCTCTGATACCACTTGTTGGGAGACTAAACTTAGAATCTCTAGACGTTCAACCTAAAAGACTTGTCTATTGGACGGAGGGACCTACCTTACTTATAAACCAATTAACTTGCATTTCCTAACCAATATGAGGTACAAGTAAACATACAACCACCGTAAAATGATATTGCCTAACAACTAATATCACTATTTTGTTTGTGGTGGAAGTGGAAAGCCAATCCTTCACCATAAAATAGCTAATGCAGCCATAGTGTAACACCCCAAATTCGCCCAAAAACTCAAGAGAAATTTGAAATGAAACCTCATAACATTAATCTTATAACTAATCCCAAATAAAGTCAATGTTGTCCATAGACAAAGCATATTCTCCAAAATAATAAATAACTCAATAATCCTCCAAAATAAAAATTAGGTCTAAGCAATAATCAAAGTAGTTACAATTAATGGCCCAAACTGACATAAATATCAGTCTCGCAATTTTGGAAAATAGTTTCCAGGATTGTGGCAGTCCAACTCTATAATTTTTAGTGATTTTTATATAAAACCAAAAATTACGAAATTAAAGAGATATAATATATATATATAGTAATAAAAATTCTCAGAATTTTCAGAAGTCGTTTGGATTATGAAATAAATTATAGAATTGAGAATTACTACTAAAAATAGGAATTTTCCAGCTTTAGTATTCCAACTTCGAAAAATCAAAATAATTAACCTACGATGAGTTTTTGAACAATAAACATATGTTATAGTTTAATAATTTATAAAGTTTTATGCATGACACTCAATGAAAATAGCAGTCATATGATGTTTAATCTATACCGTTAACAGTTTCCAGGATAACATAATAGCACTACTTCCACTCAATAACACATAAATCAATACACGATCATGCTTTATATAATTTTATTAATATGATACACGTAAATTCATTCAATTAATCACATAAAATCACAATCAAAATTAGAAGTTCAGAGGCTTATAAATTATTTCCTAACTTCAAGACAAAATCCAAGCTCAAAAGCTCCTTTAATGGAAAACAGTAACACAATCAAAATCTTCCCTTTTTCTTATTCAAAAACATGAATTTCCTCTTATGTTCGCTGCTGTATTCTTTTCTTTATTAGCCTATAGGATTTTGACAAACAAAATAATGTAGAGGAGGTTTTTAAAGGTTAAGCCTTTTTAAAACCCTTACCCATTAAGGGATTTATTTCCTTTTTAAATACGGTATTTAATAAATAGAGAAAAAAATTAAGTGATTTGAGACTTAAAAGAAATACAATAAAATAAAATACCCTTAAATACATTAAACCAAAATATTATATTCTATAATAATAATAATAATAATATTAAAAAAAAAAAAAACAACGAGTGTTACACATAGCAGCGAACTTTCTTCAAAGCTGGAGCTATTTGCTTGTGCACTTGGTTCCGCTTCTGCAGATGACTTTAAAATCAAGCGATGAACAACAGCAATGATACCATCACTATGTTTCTTGAGCGAGATATGTCGATTAGTGATAATCTTTTTTGGAGAAGGATTGATCTCATAATGTTCTACGGTTAGAGTTTACCTTTGATGGTAAAAAGATAGCTTCTCTAAGAAAAAAGAATGCCAATGAGAACAAGTCATCTTTGGATACTCCATCGCGTTTTGAGGTTGTGTGGTTGTCCTCTATTATTTTGGGTGCTCTATTGGCAGGATACAAAGGATTAAGCGACCATGAAGATGAATTTACTATTACCACTCCTCCAACAAATGTTATAGCATTCGTTGATTTGGATTTGTGAAAGAGAATAAATTCGCCGTTGCCAGAACAGTCTTTGGGAACATCAGCTCAGTGGCAAAGTTAAATTTGCCAATTGATGATGATGAGAAGGAAACAACTTGAACAGTTTAGCTGGAGAGATTCACCATTCAACAAGGATGGATGGTGGACGATCAACATGTGAGGAAAGATTTATGGAGAAAGTGAGATACTGAACATACTCAAAGCACTTAGAGCATGAGGTCAAGGGTGATTAATTTGGCTGAAAATGAATTTTTTTGGTAAGGGAATACAAGGATTTAGTTCGGCTCAAACTTGATTTGTGTTTTAGACATTTGTTGCGTAAATTAGGAAGTGTACTAGTCGGCACAAGTAATATAATAAATAGTAGAATATCGTCCCACAGAGATTGTATATCATATTAGTTATTGAAATTATTCTAACCCTAATTTATTTTAATAACCGAATAAGTGAATTTAGATTTAAAATAAAATAAAATAACTAAAAATTAAATAAAGATGTAGGCAGTAATAGAAAATCATCAAGAGATTAAGATACTAGGACATTCGATTTCATCATAATCAATCTAATTTAATCATCTATCTATGCAATTAATGTTTATTACCCATGTTGACAGTGAATTTCCGTAATCTATTCAATATCCTCTTTCGAGTAATATAAAAAATATCTTTACATATTAACCCACTATATCTCTATGTGAATTTAAATATGCAAAGATTCATTGAGTTTTATGAAAATTCTTAAAAAAATTATATGAATCATATTGGCGCATCTCTGTCTTTCGTTCAATTCATGACATCCATTACACAGAGAAAAAATATATAAATCTCCTCTTGATCTCATTATGTATTCTCAAATCATTCAAATATTGACCACATATTTAAAAGCATTGAGTACGATAATGAACACTCAACTATGGAATAATAAACTAAAAATAACACAGATTTATAAAGTTAAATTTTCATAATTAGGGTACATCGTAGCCCTAATAAAATAAATTAGTTTATGACAATATAAAGAGAATCCATAAATATTATAAGAAAGATTTAAACACAACAATAGAGAAAAGAAAAAGAAAAAACTCAACAATTAATTCTGGCCTCCCTCTAAATTTCTTATGGCTGCTTCGGCTTCTCTTTTTCCTTCCTGTGTTGTTTTTTTCTTGGCTTCCGCTCGTCCTTTGCTCTTGGCTTTTTCAATAAAGAAAGCATGCTGGCCGCCTCCATTATGTCATAAGCCAATAAGAATTGTTGAAGCCAAAGCCTATGCCATAACGTGCTTGCCATTTAAAGCCATGCCAAAATATTTGCTTCCTCAATTAATCACAACATATGCTCTCCACGTGCATGTCATATTTGTCAATTAAATCTTCAAAGCTTCTCCCCACATGATTGCATGCATGATGCTTACTTTAGTTAAATCTTCCTTAATTTATTTCAATTAAATCTCTTTATTTTTTTCTTTTTTATTCCTTGAACAAATTTCTTCTTGAATGTTCAATTTAATTTATCTTTAATTTCAGATTATATCTAAAATAACAAAATATAAAAATTAAGATAAAAATTAACATAATAAAATATAATTTAACTTAAAATTAAATTAAAAAAATATATAAATAATATATAAATTACTAGCACATCAACATTCATTGGGGTGTGGGATGTTACATACCCTTACTTTAACAAAATGAGTTCCATTTGCACTCTCACCCAATAGGTGGGTTTTGTAACATCTTTAATGTGCAGCGGTTGGATCTCCTCTGTTTTCTTGTCTCTGTTTGTTGTATCTTTTATGTTGTGTACCTCTTCACTATTAATGTAAGTTAAGGTGACAATAATTGGGGATCTCTGCTTAGCTGCAAAATTTTGAGCAGATTCTGTTGAATCTGAAAAAATCAATTGAGATGAGGTAGGAATAAATTACTCATCGCCATCTGGGTGTGGCATTATCGCTAACTACCAGTTCCTGTATAGTTTCTTCAATGGCAAACATCGATGGTACTTGGGATTTTTATTAATTAGAAAAATTAAAGTGCACCTAGTCACAGGGATCCAGTGAGCCTTACCCCTCCATACATAGAGCTAGATCTTGCAATGAAATGCATTACACGAATACAAGTTATGATAATTCTAAAACGCAGAACCAAACCTAAATAATAGAAAACAATCCGCAAAACACGCCAGCATCACAAAGCTGGACATTCGTGCCGAGGCATAAGCACATAAAGATTCCACCAAACATTCAAAATAGGGATAAAAATTACTTAAGGCTTGAATGAAATTGCACAGTGACTCGAAAAACTAGAATATAACAAAGCTAAAGAAGTGCTGCTTCTATTGGTCTCTTCCCTAGCTTGTGTTGCTCTAAATACAAACGGTTGTAATTTTTCACGGTCTTGTACAACCTAGGCCTCGACTCATTCACCAACCAATTCGCTGGTTCAATCTCTTTTTCCTGGTTTGGACAATAGAACATAGCCAAAGAAATTCTTTCCCTTTCTGAATTTGTCACCACTCTGTGTACAGGGCTCTTGAATATTCCATTACTTATTATCTGTATGCATCACATGATATATACCGAATGATTAGATTCTTTTGAAGTAAAAATCCCTTGATTTGCTATAAATGTAATTTTGTTAATCAGAAACTACGTACCTCTAGCTGATCACCAACGTTAACAACAAAGGCTTCAGGAATGACTGGTACGCTGTACCATTGATTGTCCTTGAGGAATTGAAGACCTCCAACTTCTTTGTCTGGCAAGAGCACTGTCAATCCTGATCCATCGGTGTGAGGGAAGACACCAAGAACCAGATCAGGCCTCGGACATGGAGGGTACCAGTTGAATCGAGCAAGCATTAATGCTTGTTCTCCAAACATGTCCAAAAAGCAATTCTCTTCCATGTTTAACGACCTCGCGAAGGCCTTGAGGAGGATTTGATTTATCACTTCTGATTGCTTGGAAAATTCATCTAAAGTTTCCCTGCAACAATCACCGCATACACATTTATATATATATCTACAAGGTTGACTTGTATTTTTCAGCGCACAAGATCTCAATCCATAATGCAAAAACTGTTAACGCAACTGTAGTACCTAAAATATTCGGGGTTTTCAGGCCAGAATTTCAGTTGTCTTTTATCTTCTGGATGCACCGTAAGGTACAGTAGATGACTCCAATGGAGTGTCTGCATCTTGTCATTCCCATAGCCTTCAAAGCTACCATCTTCTTGGTAATATTTCTTCTTCTCCGCCAGAGGGAGAGCAAAGAACTGCTTGGTAGCTTCACGCACCTTGTTCAATAATGCAGGTTCTACTCCATGATTGATTGCCTGAAACCCCAAAACTGAAGCTCTGAGTACAAATTATGAATCAAGCTACATGGTCATCAAGTTTAACACAAGGAATCTTGGAGCAAGATATGTTAATAAGGAAAAAAAAATTAAATTGAAACAAAGAAGTGGGTAAAACTAGACCTGGAAGCAGCCCCAGGAGCAGAGAGCTGAGCGGAGTTTCTCAAGTTCCTGTGAGCTGGATGAAGGAGATGTCAAGAGGCCAAAATCAATTATTGGAATTTCCAGAGGTGGCAGAGATGCATCAAAAGTTCCAGCATCACTGCCTTTTTGGATGTAATTTTCTAATGATTCTTTGCCGCTGATGATGAGTTCTTGTTCTGTTTCCGTTGGTGCTTCAAATTTAACAGGAGATGTGGTTTCAGCCATTGTGTTCACCGAGAGCAGTACCACAACAGTTGCAAACTTGTGTAGTTTCGATGGTGTCTAAAACACTAATTTCTAGCAAGTCGGGGACAGATTAACCACATTAAACTGGTGTGTACACATATATATTTTCAAATAAACTCGTCAAAGCGATTATTAGGAGAGAAAAATGTGGTTCAAGTCGTTTTACAATGTAATAATAATAATAATAATGGTAGGTGACACTCCACCACAACTTGGCAATAAATACAAGAAGAGTCAACTCAACTTTAAAGCAGAATTTTGACCATCTTGTTGCATAATATTACGTAAGTCACCATTGAAAAAGCTACTTATTCTGTTTTTAAATTACTATCACTTTATATAAAGTTTCAATTATATGAACCGACAGTGCTCTTATAAAGGACTGCTCTCCTTCTCCCAATTTCTCTCTTTCTTTCTTTCTTTCTCTTTTTTTTAAAACATTTTTCAAGGAACACCGAGTTTATTAGCCACATTTATGTTTGAATTACTACCGTCCAGGCCTTTAACAAATTTATTACCGTATTTGATGACAATTGGTGATTAAACAAAAGTCGGGTTGTACCGACCTCAGGTCACAGACGACCATTATAAAATCATAGGTTAAATAGCACCTTTTTTAAAATAAATGAAAAGGAAATTAATTTTGCTATTACTTGCTTCTCACTTCTCTCTTGAAAGAAAAAGGGAATTCCTTTTTGAATTTTCTAATTCTTAAAGTAATTATAGAAGATAAAAAACAACACCTCACTTTTAAAATTTGCTTAAATGATTACACACACCTTTTAGTTTCATAAATAGTCACACAGACCTTCTTAATTTTATAAATTATCATAATACTATTTAATTATAACAATCCAAATAGATATAGATACCGTAATTAGATAAAAATAATAAATAAGTATCATATAATACAAATAAAATATTACAATAAGTATAATTAATAAAATAACGTATATAATGAAAATTATTTTTAATATTAAGTTATTATTAATCGATCCCAACATATTGTATTAATACTAAAATCTATTAATCATAAAATTGACTTAAGATTTATACTAATATAGACAAAATTAAAGAAGATATTGTTTGTAAATAAAATAATATAAATTTATAATTACTTGAATGTTAGGTATAATTATTTTAATATTATTAGCATGTCAACTAGATTTTATTATTATTAAAAGAACATGAAAGATTAATAATGTTAAAATAATTTATAAATTTTATCTTATTTCGTATATTATATTGGCTTAATTTTAATTTATATTTATTATAGAAGTTTATTTAAAGTCAGCTATTGGGTTATTGTAATCAAGGGTATAATAGTTAAAAAGGGACCTGAGTGATCGTTTATAAATCTAAAGAGATATTTGTGACGATTTAAGTAAATCTTAAGGGCGTGGGTGGCTTTTTTTCTTATATAAATATGAAACCATACAGACTCTTTTTTAAATATTATACTCTTTGATTATAATAATTTAAAAAATTAATTTAAATTTCATATAAAATAAAATAAAATACGCACGTAGTAAATAAAATTTTATGAATAAAAAGCACGATGATTCTAAAATCACATGTAGTAGATTATATGATATGTCATGTGATTAGACAATATGAAAACTACGCAATGTTTGACTTCTTCTATCAAACTCCAACTACACGTGATTTAACATCATTTGAAGAAATACTAATCCCCCACTTGTTCTCACGTATTCTCGTTAATTTAATGCTTATAGATGCCATTAATAATATGCCAACCATTTTCTTTCCCCTGTTTTTTTTTTCCCTCAACAGTGCCACACGAGTGAATCGCAGTTGTGAGTTGTGCTCCGGGAGCACTCAAAGTTTCTCTTAAATCGAAAAGTTGACTAGGGTTTTAATCTAAATTCTGCTTGATTTTTGAAAACGTATCGTTCAAGGAGCAATGATAGCCAGCACAGAATTAATGATTAATCCCAATTTTTTTGATTGACTTATATTTTTTATTTTTTAATATCGTGTTTGCCTGATTAAGAAACAAATTGTATAACGTGGACAGATTTTAGAAGGGAAGATTCTCGCAGTAAAGACTTTCCATAAGATTTATAGTAATGATGCAGTCACAAATTCTTATACAAATTTATTTTGTACAAACTGACGTATCATGTGAGCCAAATAATATTTAATTCAACCGATCCTATCAGCCACATCAGTTTGTACAAAATAAGTTTGTAACTATATCATTACTCTAAGATTAATATTAATTTGATGCTAATCAAACAAGTGTACACTACTCCATAAGATTAGCGATGATAAGCTAAAATAGTTAGCACAATTAATAATTTCATGTGAAATAAGTTTTAATTTTTTTTATGGTTCTTAATTTAAAAAAATATATATTGGATTAGTTCGATCCAAATCTTGAGATAATGGATGTAATCCAAAAATAATAATCATAAATGGTTGTTCATGGAGTTGAAGTTATCAAATTTTGAGGAGTTGGCATCAATTTATGTCCAATTGGTCCACATATAGCTTCTTTAATCACATTTTATAATCGGATCAGGACCAATCCGAATTGATGTTGTAAAAGATTCGCGACAAACCTAATCCGTTTATTCAATAAAAAAATCTACATGCTAATGCTAACTAATTACCAAAAATTAGTAAATACCACCGACTATGAAAAATAAAATTAACTTGAAATTATAAAAAAAAATTATTAGAAGTCACAATGACTTAACTTATTAAATCTTTAACGTAAGCAAATTATTTTAAGAGCACGATATTTGGACAAAAAAATTTTAAAAATACAATAAAATTAATTATGCCCTAGTCATGTTTAATCACTTAATTTGTAATATTGTACCCCAACCAAGTATATACACTATTATGTCACCATCTTGTCGCCTTTGTGTTCGTTTATCAATTTTCTTATTTAAAATATATCCAACTTATGTGCATACAATTTTTTTTTGTGGAAAATATATATATAAAAAAAAGATAAGGGCCCTATTTGAATTTAATCTTTTTAAAGAAATATATATTACATTTTTTTTTCCACTTGATTTACAAATTATCACGACCACCTTGAGTTTGTAATCACTTCATTTTAGCTCCTGCTGAATTGACGCAGTGGTTCTGCATTGTGATCACTACGAAGCTTCGATGATACATCTTAATCCAATAATGTCTTTGATACTATTATTGGAAATTTTCGGCTTCCACCAAGACCCCCAAAAGCAATATGTGAAATAAATAATAAATAAAAAAATAAAATGAAAAATATACCAAACCATTTACGTGGAAATCAGCTTGAGAACTTGAACCGAACTCGCCGACATTATTGCACAAGTCAAATAAATCTTTGCATGCATTTAACACTCGTCCATTCATTCAAATGCAAGAAGCAGTCAACTAAAAAATGCAGAAGAAGTCGAAAGGATCACTGCTGCCCATGCGAGTTTTCAAAAGAAACTAACTAAATTTCCAACAAATGCATGCAAATTCTTAGTTCTCTTTTTTCAACTTTTGCTACCAATTAATTACCAGTGGCCCATTTGTGAAACGATGCTCTCAAAATTTTCGAGCGAATGGATTTGAAACTCCGTTTCTCTTCCAATTCTAAGAAAAATAGAGACAGACCTTTCTCCCACTAATGTGGGTAAAGTGTGTTTCTCTTTAAAATTTGTGAGATAAAAATTTAGACTATATGTTAGTAAAATTGATCTGCAATTGTTCTAATAGATTTTAATTACAAATATCAATAGATTATAATATACATAAAAAAAAATTACTACAAATGGCGAATGGATCCATAGCCCATTGGTGAAACGATGGATTTGAGACTCCATTCCTCCTCTAATTTAAAAAAAAAATTAGGTGGAGATAGACTTTTCTCCCGCTAATGTGGATAGAATATATTTCTCTTTGAGTTTTGTGAGGAAGAAATTTAGACTGCATTTAAGTACAGTTGATTTAGGATTATTCCAATAGATTTTAATAGAAGCATCAATGGATTATAATATACACAGAATTTTAACTATTCAAGTCACTTTATCCGACAATTGTATACTTATTGATGTTTTTGTTCCCCCATCTCAATAGTATTAATTTATTATGAGTATGAACAAAGAATAGATCGTTAGAACTAATTAGCCTAATTTATTATTAATGAAAACAATAAATTAAAGATAAAAGAGTAAGCAAGCAATCAAACACAAAGATTTATAAAAGGAGAAATGCTACACATCCCAAATTTTTTATCTCAAAAAGTTATCCCAAATGATGTGTCATTTATCAATTGGTTGGTGAGATAATACAATTAATTCACTTGGATATTGTAAAGAATTATCAATCACTCAATTAATGACACATCATTTGGGATAAAAAATTTGGGATGTGTAGCACTACTGTTATAAAAGTTAATTCTCAAAAGCAAAATAACAATAATGATAATAATAATAATAATAATAATAATAATAATGATAATAATAATAATAATAATAATAATAATAATAATAATAGGAGGAGGAGGAGTCCATTCTCAACGTGAGACAGTGAGAGCTGCATACACCTTGATTGGCTGAAAAATCAAGTCTCACACTCAATCCACACTCAAAATCTAAGTAATTTCAATCTTATAATAAAATGGCTCTCTATTATCGTTTATGGGTTAAAAATGTTAAAGAATTTTAAATAACAAATAGTGAGTTTAGGGCAAAACTATGTTACAACTGTGGTATGGTACCACAGTTGCTTTCAGCCCTTGGATCTATACTTGCATGGTTACATTAGTGGGATTTAAGGGCTGAAAGCAACTGTGGTACTATACCACAGTTGCAACATAGCTGGACCTAGGAATGACAAATATCTAATTATGGATCGATATTATCCATCCAAATACAAATCCATAATTATCCATAATAGATATATTCATATCCATATCCAGTATTTAATATTGGACATGGATATGGATTTTATCCATATAGATATGGAGATCCATGGATATTTTATTTTTATTATATAAAAATAATAATATAAAATAATTAAAATTTCAATATCAAATTTGGCTATTAAACTATTTATATTAGTAATAATATATATATATATATATATATATATAATAAAATGGCGGTTCGGTGGCCAGTGGCGGAGGTCCGGCAACTTTCCGGTGAGGTCCCGCGGTGGTCCGGCGACATTCTGGTGGAGGTCCATTTATAATATTAAATCAATAAAATAAAATAATAATTATTAATGACATTAAATAAGTTAAAAAAATGAAGGGTAATTTTGAAAACTTTAGTTTTTAATATAAGAGATTTAAATTCTTCACTAGTTAATATAAGAGGAAATTAAATTTTGTTGTTTTTTTTTTCATTTTAGTTTAACAATATAATTTTTTTTTAACTTTAAATGGATAAATTAATTAGATTTTTGATATCCATTAAATATCCATACCCATCCAATATCTAATTGGATATTTTTAAAAATATCCATATTTATATTCAAGAAGATTTTGGATGGATATTATCCAATCCAATCGGATTAGATATATGGATGCCTAATTTGGATGGACCAATTTGCCACCCTTAGCTGGACCCGTGAGTTTATGCAGTAATAGCGCCAATCATTTTTCCTGTCAAAATGAAATGAATGATGAGGATGCCTTTGTATATATAATTTGAAGTTTTGAACTACTTTTTCTCACTTTGATGGATTTGTTCCTCCCAGAATAAACTATAGATTATAGATTTATAGTTAATGGTTCATTGCTGATTGAATCTTCTAAATTTTAAATCTTGGTCAAACTTAAGTTAAATGAAGATGGAGAAATAGTTGAAGTACAATAATGCTAATATGCTATTTGTATAATAGTATTAAAAAAAATAGTATAAAAGATAGAAAAGACGAAAAAACTATTATCTTGTAATAAATCTTTTTTTTTCATTTATAGTTACTTTTTTTTTTTTGAATCTTCTTGTGATGATACTATTTTTTGTGCACATATCATTATTGGTTGGAGCATTGATTAGAGACCCTATTGTTGATACGAGATTCTAGTTACGCTCTTCCTACGACCAGGATATCTGCTCGATCAACCTCACCTCGATCAAGATCTCTCCTCGTATGCTTTCTTCTCCCAGTATTCCTGAGTCCACAGAAACAAGTCAGAGCACGCCGGTTGTTTTCCCGGCGTAAACCCTCCAACGCTCAAGTCAGATATGAAGGCTCTGGGAACGCTTGCCACAGATCTTATGGCTTTTTGGTAGTTTTCTCTTGTTTAGAATTTCCTTAATCTCTGTTATAATCTCAAAATTACTAACCCTTTTACCTTTGTTGGCTACCTTTTTATAGGCTACTTCTGAGCTCGGGTCTCCCCTCCATTCGTGCTCGTTATCCTCCCAGCTCTCGAACGTGGACTCCCCATTTCCGTAGTTGTGGGTGGCTGCGTGGCCATCGTGCCTAGATTCTCGAATTGAAGAGCATGCCTCGCCAACCGTCATTGACCGGGTCTCCTCGAATCAGCATTTAGCAGGAATACAGCAGAAATGGCTTCATGCTTCTTACAGGAAATTGGCCTCGCGGATGACGTGCTCGTGGATGAGCAGGATATTCCTGCTCCTGCTCCCCCGAATACCAGGCTCTTACGGGACAAACCGGTTCGCAGAACTCTGCCATCAGATATCTGCTCATCATGCCTGGTCTCATCGACGTATTTCTCCCAAACATCGGTCCCCCAGTTTCTGGTGTTGGGTAATGTAGTGGACCAGCAGTAGAAACTTGACAGTACTTGCTCGCGTGGGATTGGAAAAGGCTGCCAAGAGTCGTGTCGCATTTAATTGCGGACGAGGTGATGTGGCAGAAATCTACCCCTCTATTTGAATTTCAAACCAACGGTTACGAGGCCCTTGGGATTTGGTGCCGTTAAATGCTGGCAACCCAAGAGTCCGTCCCCATTAGGAAACCCAAATCCTCTCGAACGGCCAATTCATCATTCACTCCGTCTCCGTCTCTGTCTCTCCGGCAAAGAAGTTCCGGCATAAAGGCCTTCATCTCTGTCTTTCCCCGACTGAACCATTACTTAAGGTATTTCTTCTATCTCCTTGGTCTCGGATAGTTGTAGATAATTTATCTTCTCTTTTGTTTGGGTAGTAGTTGGTGGTGTTGTGGTTAGAGCTTAGGGAATGTCGAAAGGCAAAGAGAAAGTCCTTGA